>NC_136061.1:981193322-982584572 GCF_964261635.1 Lissotriton helveticus | reverse complement strand
TGCCAGAGCTTCTCTGCAACTATAATGTGCCCTCACCCAAGTTGAACAACTGATGGACCCCTCACAATTTATATTTAGGAGGCCAGATTGTGTCAGGACTATGAGGCATTGGTGGTTGGAGGAGTGGGGGCATCATCTACTTGTAACTGCCCTCTACTCCTGCAGAGTTCAGGCAGCAGCACAGCATGAGCAGTCAGGATCGCACCCGAACAGAGGAGTTGCTTCTCTACATGCCAATGCAGTTTGTTCTTCATGGGCAAAGATCAGAACTATATCGGACTGTTCACCCTGTGGCTGTTTTGGGCGACCACTATGCAAAACAGTGCTTATGCCACGAGAGGCGTCTCTCGCCAGTGAGTCCATGAAGCCACCTAAAACGGTACAAAAGGGTGTGGTAATGGATGGAGCATCTGAACCAATCAAACACTCACACCCAGTCAAAAGATCTGGGTTTAATCCATCACCGTTCTTTAGCCCACTCTGCCACCCCAGTTCAGACATGGCTATATGCAAATCAGTCTGACCCTGTGCCTCATGGGAACAGTCCAGCCCGAACTGCCAAGCCATGCCTTCCTTGGACCGGAAACAAGCTTCCGAGGACCGGTTTCTGGCATTACAGCCGTCTTCAGCCCGGCTTGCTTGAATCCAGTGACAAAGTGAGCAAGGGACTCACGTCTGAGCATACCTTGCCACACTTATGGCGGCCAAAAGCGGTACAAAAGGGGGTGGTAATGGACGGAGCATCTGAACCAATCAAACACTCACACCCAGTCAAAAGATCTGGGTTTAATCGATCACCGTTTTTTAGCCCACTCTGCCACCCCAGTTCAGACATGGCTATATGCAAATCAGTCTGACCCTGTGCCTCATGGGAACAGTCCAGCCCGAACTGCCAAGCCATGCCTTCCCTGGACCGGAAACAAGCTTCCGAGGACCGGTTTCTGGCTTTCCAGCCGTCTTTAGCCCGGCTTGCTTGAATCCAGTGGCAAAGTGAGCAAGGGACAGTAGCATGCATCTGTGACAGTGACAACATGGCTACAATCCCTGCCATCGAGCCTTTCATCATTGAAGGCATGCCCTTCATCGCATGTGCCAGTGGCGGCTCCTTCTAAAGGGTGGATGAGAGGCACCCCGCCTGCTGTGAACGCAGCAGGAAACACAGATTCATAAAATGGTCATTACCATTATATTTTATCTATGAGCAGCCAGCCCGCGCAGTTATAGCACATGTGTGAGAGAGGGAGGTGGGGCTGACTCCTGCGGCTTGCAGGATGACTGCTGTCAGTACCCAGTGTGCATGTCGGATTGGCCGGTCGTCTTGTGACAGCTAGCCCAACATGTGCACTTCAGACCCAGCAATCCCAGTGGATTGCAGGCCAGGCCTCTAGCCTACCAGTAGATCTCCTGAATTTCTGCTGAGCTTTTGAAGTCTCCTTACTACAGCCCCTCATGCCCCAACCTAGTGTCCTCATGCCCCCATAAACCTGCACATACAGAATCTTAGATCCAGGCTAGCATGTCACGTGCCAGTGTTCGAAGGTAAGTTATGCACTCCAATACTGAGAATCACCATTGCCGACTACATGCTTTACCATTCTGTGACAGGACTTGCATGCAATTAATTCAGGGTAAATGTTAGTCTGGCCACTTGTGTACACACAATGAAGCAGCACGCGAAGCAGGAATCCCCGGCCTGCCATGCCTTTTAAATCTGATTACACCTTCTGCGAGCACCATTAGCATCTGAAATTGATAAGGTATTGTCAGATTGGGTATTGTCAGATTGTGTACAGTCATGATCCCAGATTATTCAAGGCTTTGCGGTCACTAAACTCAGACAAACTGTACTCCAAGATTTCATAATGTTGCTCCAACACATCCTTCTGTTAGGAAGGTCAAAAGAGCTATCCATAGCTCACACATCGCATGTGAAGGTTGCCCTCCAAAGAGCAAATATGATTAAACTTATCAATGCAATCCAACCGTGCTGCAGCACCAAGACTCGGAAGCAACCTGTGAAAATAAAAATTGGAAACTAAGAGCAGTCCCTAGATTCCCATGGGGAAAGAAACGATCAGGATCCTACAGTTGATTCAAGAGCCCACTAGTGCCATCAGGTACAAATTAATACAATACAAATTAATAATCATGTTACACAGTTGCAATGCCAAATAATACAGGGAAAGAGTGTATAAAAAGATTATTGTTCAGCAATTTATTCATTAAAATACATTATCATACATAAAAATACCATTTAAACAGACATTAAAAGCTGTGCAAGACCACAGTCACGACTTAAAACATAAATCAAATTTGAAAGAAACTAAATGTCAATGCAGCGTTTCGGTATGTTGCAATAACACCTTCTTCAGGACAGTTCTCTCTTAAGAGACTTAAGGGACTGCTCTTAGTTTCCAATTAATTTCTCCTTGTCCCTTATTGGATTTATTAAGGAGACCTCCCTTTGTTTTTTGACTGTGAAAATAAAAAGACACAGGCCGAACGACTCAGCCCACCAAAGGTCAACAATGCACAGCCTGCAGCATCACTTTGCCAAAGTCTGCAGGTCATCAAAACGTAAACCCTCGAAGGAAACTGTTCAGGCAGTCACTGAGACTGAGTGGGCCAGACGACATGGACGATGACGTTCCTGAGTACCCTGTACACACACTTTCTTCACTGTAGGGCCGGCTTGGTCCACACGCCACCCATTCCCACAGTGCCAATACCAAGTATGACACCACACTGTCACAACGACGACCGACACAGGAGCTTCAACATGATCTCGTGTCCGCAGACTCCTGCCATGCTTTGCGAACTCGCCAACACTTGAAAAGGCCACTGTTGGAATTTTTGCATACAGCCAGTCTCAGTAACGGCCCATGCTGGGGAGTTCTGGTCATCAGTATCCCGCAGAGAAGCAAACGTAGATAACACCATCTACGTAGCATACGGAGGTCATGGCATACTAGTAAGTGGCCACACTGCAGACACACTGAATGTTAAATGTTGTATACTTGTAAAGCGCACAGCTGCCCCAGCAAAGGGGCGTCCCGGCGCTGTATACCGCTGGGGAACCCGTCCTGGCTTTCCCTGTGGGATGGCCCCTACTGGGAATCCCCAAGGTGGAGCCAGGCATCCCTGGCGTTGATGGGGCCGTTGAGGAGATTAGGCAAGCTAATGCCCAGAGTTGCCGAGTGGGACACCAGGATAGAGTAGGCACCGAGGCGAGAATTGTCGAGTCTGCTGACCCTGGTCCACGACCCTGCCGCGTCGGGAATTGAACCCTGGTCCCAGGCCGACTTCTGCTCCCAGGTCTGCCGCCTCTAACCAGTGAGCCACACCACTCTGAACTTGATCTCCTTTGAATTCTGCATGCAAATCAAGGAGCTGTCAAACATCTTAGTGGAGTTTGAAGAGGTGTTCCAAGGATAGTCTGTTTGAAGGCAAAGTCGTATGACTTCATATCAATCATCCCATACAGCCAGTAGCACTAGCGCATGGCATTCCACTTCAGGCCGAAGGTCGGGGGACAAGCTGGATAAGTTAGAAGGAGCTGGCATCATCGAGAAGGTAAATGGCCCTACCTCCTGGATATTCCCTATCCTGGTAGTGAAGAAACTAAAGCAACCTGGAGGAGTACTCATCTAAGTGGACATGCGGCCCCCAAATGTGGCGATCAAGCGGGAACACCATCTGACATCTACAGTTGATGACATCATGGGGGAGCTCAACGGAGCAAAATGGTTCTCAAGAGTTGATCTTTGCTCGGGGTACCATCTGCTACCTCTACACCCAGACACAAGGTATTTAACTACATTTTACACCCATGTAGGCCTTAGGAGATACAGATGATTCAATTTTGAAATATCGTGCGCCACTAAAGTATTTCAGAACACCTACCAGGAAATAATTGCCAGTTTGCCAGGCGTCAAGCATGTCAGCAATGACATTCGATCTTTGCCAAATCCATGAGGGATCACCACAAATGCCTGAGTGGTGCCCTCCAAAGAACCTGTGACTCAGGATTAACCCTCCACCGAGAGAAGTGCAAATTCCTAAAACAGATTAGCTTCTTTGGCTACACTTTCTCGGCGGAAGGGGTGGTTCTGGATCCAGAAAAGGTGTGTGATGTCCAAGAATCCCCAGTCCGAACAGCGTGTCTGAAGTGGCAAGATTTCTAGGTATGATGAACTAATGCGGGCGGATCATACTGGATCTCAAAGGACTCACCCAGTCCTTCTGTGAACTCACAAAGACCACAACTCGGTGGAACTGGGGTGCGTCACAGGAAGAAGCCATCAAACAAATGAAGAATGTCCTCTTAGCAGACACCTTTGATTCACTGAAGCCAACAACCACCACATTCGAGTGAGCCCAAAATGTCTAGGGGTTTTCCTCACCCAACAGCCACACCAAGGATCCTGGACCCCAGTGGCCAATGCCAGCAGGTCACTCACTGCGACGGAACAACGATACTCACAGGTTGAAAGGGATGCCATCGCCATACACTAAGCCTGCAGGCACTTTCATGTATACATTTACAGACATCCCTTCGTGGTTACCACTGACCACAAGCCCCTCATAGCCTTGTTCCAAGGCGCGGCATCCAAACTGCCACTTTGCATCGAAAAGTGGATGCTCCAATTACAAGAGTACGACTACTGGTGGAATATCGATCAGGTGCCAACAATGTGATTACCTATCCCGCTACCCCTGTGCCACCACCCAGAAACAGGAGGAAGACACCGAAGAAACTGAAGAATATGTTGACACGTAGTGGAGAGATCAAGGCAACTTCCTCTTTCCCTCAATGCCGTACGACTTGCCATAAAAGCTGACAAGTGCCTACAACTAGCCAGTGCATCGATCCAATCAGGGAGGTGGCATGTGCTGAAGGGACAAATAACCCCGGAAGCCAGAAAAGGTTTTAGAATCTCTGTTCGACGTGCGCCACAAACTAATGACTGACACCAGCAGGTGCTTGCTAAGAGAACCCTGCCAGGTAATACCCACCAGTCTAACAGAACAAGTAATTCGCCCACTATGGCCACCAAGGCATGGTGAAGACAAAAAACAGACTCTGGACAAAAATCTGGTTTCCATGTATGGATGGAATGGTGAAAGCTGCTGTGAGGTCCTCTCAGTGGTGCCAGTGTCTGTCCTCCGGGAAGCACTAGCCCCTATACTCACCATGCCTGGCCCCCAGAAGCTCTGGTAGTACACCAGACTGGATTCCGGTTAACTCCCAGACGGGCGATAACACTTATTTTAATAGACAACTTCACCAAGTCACCGGAAATAGAGCTAGGTTGGTCTCAAGAAGCCAATGAAGTTATACCGAAAGTGAAGATGATGATAGCCGCACGTGGTCTTATCAAAGAGCCTAAAACAGACAATGAACGCCACCATTCCAGAGCCAAGAATTTGTAGACTACCTCCAATCATAGGGCATACACCACCGCATTATAATCCCCCCCCTGCTCATCACAAGCAAATAGAGAGGTGGAGCATTTTATGCGCACCCTGAACAAGGTGATACGCATCACTCACACCAACCACCAACCGATGGGATGGGCATCTATGGGTTTCTTAGAGAATATCAACAGACTCCCGACTCCACCAATGGAAATGCTCCTGGGCATGCCAGCATGGGGCGAGTAGTCTCAGACACAATCCCTCGTTACCCAGGATGGACCCCAGAACCCATTGGCAACACCAGGGCTTTTCAAAGGAGGAGTGACACCAATATCCGGGCCAGTACCGCTCGAAGACCTTGGTCACCAGCATCAGGCCAGGTGACCTGGTGTTCGTAAAGAACCGGCACCCCGAAAGCAAATTTAGACTGCCATGAGTATGTCCTCACAGGGCTGTCATGAAAAAAGGCCTGCAGATCACTGCTCACTGACAAAATAAAGAAATCACCAATAACGTCAAGCGAGAAAGAAGAGACTTTAGTGAGGTGAGCACACTTCCCACACTTCCCCACCCTCTGCCAGAAAGCGATGTTCCTGTGACCCCTCACTCCCCGTTCCTGCCCAAGTGGAGTGCCCTGACAGTCCTGAAAGAGCCAGGACACCCTGTCACCTCAGACAGAGCCCCGGATGAAGGCCCCATGTCAGTGTCCTCTCACCAGGACTCAGCAGGAAGAGGGGACAGCCTAAGGTACTATTTGCTGAACAATCCTGCATCATCCAACCTGTTGAAGAATTTCCTGGTCTGAAATCCTGAGTTGGGCCATGAACCATGAGCCATCCCAGCAAAATGGGTATCACACCCTATTGACATGTTGTAACATTTGTGCAGTGATTGTTAACGGTTTTGCTTTCCTTAAGGTTAAGGAGGAATGTAGTGTTTGCCACCCGGCACATAGGCAGAGGTGTGATCAGAGTCACCCGCAAACGTGCGCATAATGGTTCAGCTACACGCAGTGAAACAAAAGCATCTGGACACGGGTGTCCCAGCAGCTGCACGCCAGTAAAAGACAGCAAGTCCCTCATCTCAGTGTGTTCATTTATGACACACCGCGTGCTGGCCTATTGTGCCGACCCAGCACGACAGCCACCACTAGGCCTCCCTGCAGACTGTCAGAGCATCAAGGAAGAGCCCAGGGTCTCTGAGGGCACCCAGCAGACATTTATGGGAGCCCCACAACCTTGCCGCACAGCTCACTGCCACTCGGGTCTGTCCTTTCAGCCCAAAAAACTGGGCCCATCTGAGGGCCAGGGTGTTAGGGACACACGGTGATCGGTTTCCACCGCACTCAGCTGGGCGGTCCTCCCAGGCATGGCTCTGCTCAGTCAAGAGTCTTCATCGCATTGTCTTTTCCCACCTGCAGAGGCCCACTGTCTTTACTAGAAGTCCCCTACCATATTCCGCCACTGTTGCAATGCCAATTGAGCGGATGCAGCAGGGAATAGTCAAATTACAAGAGCTCTTGGCTGAGAGCCAAACAGCAATGCATCGTCCACAGTGGCCTCCTTAGCCATTCCCTAATTCACTTGTGCTTTTTTAAGAAGATTAAAATGAACATCCCAGCTGGTTGAAGAGACCACCATAATTGTAACTTGCATCCGATGGCCTCAAACACTAACTTTTCTATGAAGAAGGATGTGGATGAGTTAGGTGGGAGTAGGTGTTCGGTCTGGATGCTGGCATCAGCATCAGACACAGTTTGGAGATTGTTATGTTTGTAATAGACCGGCAGTTGGGAGTGTTTATCTGCCCAGTCGGTTGTATTTCCTTGCACTTGTTATCACAGAAGAAATAAACAGTTGAAAACTTAACCAATGGTCCTGAGGTACTTCCCCATAGTAGGTTAAGGTTAAATAGTGCTGACACGCTAAATTCAGCAATCATTCACTTGATTTCACTGCCTTGTTAAAGACCATTGCACTCACATGAGAGATGTCAAGAGTCCAAGACCCTAGAAGGTGAATGATGCAAGACCCACATAAACTAACTAAATTTGGACAGTTTTGGGTTGCCAAAATTACAGTACACTGAACATTTTCAGGAACGCTAAGAATTAAATCTGGAGGCTTATATGCCCAAACGCTGCAGTGTCATCCATGACTGGAGCTGTGATTGCTCAGCAAAATGCATGCAAGCAAGATCTTGAACCTCAGGTTTACGTATTTTAAAAGGGATAAGGAGTGTGTTAGGGCAGCAGACTAGCTCTTAGTGTTAAGAAGGAAACACAAAGGAAAGACTCAGGACGAAAGGGCATGCAGGGGCACTCTTTGGAAACATGATATAGGGTCACTATAAAAAATTTATGAAATACACAGTTCACCTTCTTGCAGAGGAAAGAGAGAGCTGAAAAAAGAGTAAGCTGAACACTCCCACAAGATGTCAAATTGAGATGGAATGGGGTACTTAAACAGACTTTAACCTGCCAAGCTTTTACACAGGAGCCTTGGTGGCAGATAAAGAAGTAGTCATGCAGTAATCCTTAAAAGAAGCACTCAATAAAACTGACAGCACAAAGATTTAAATACACCTATCTATATGAATGTGAAGCATAGCTCAAGAAAACAAGAAATAATAAACACATCATACCTGTGAGAAGTTGACTTGGTATATGCTATCCACGAATTAAAGTGGGCACCTTGAACCAGTCCAAACACCCCTTATGGGGATTTAAGAGGTCAAAGATAACCTTAGAAAGCTGTCCAAGTGTTCGCTGTGAAGAGCAGCCTTCAGGCTTAGTCTTGAAGGAAGGCTAAGCAGCTTGTTTTACCAGAATGCGATCTTATAGTATTGGTTAAATGAAAGGAGAACCACATAGTAGTTATAAAAATATGTATTTATTAATATAACACTCTCTAGTATGACACAGTATTCCCTACATGAGGATACTCACAAAGCACACAAAAGTGTAGCACAGAAACTAAAGTAAATAGCACAGTGGGCTCCGGGAGAGACCAGACCATATACTAAAATAGTGGTACTAAAATAGTGGTACAAGAACCATGACTCGAGTCAAGACAGTGTCTAGAGTACGTAGAATTGCTGGAACCCCAAGGTGAGTAAGTAGTGTCCCCACACAGGACAGGTGCAGTGTGGGAACACAACTGTGTTCTCTGTACAATTCTATGTGGAAGTCACGGTTGAAGTTTTAAAGTTTAAGGCCGCTTCCCAATGGACTTCGAAGAAACCCTGTGGATACCGTAGTACCAGAGGTACCTATCCCAGGGAAGCTGTGTGTTTAGGTCTGAAGTGGTGTCAGAAACCGCCATTGATTTTTATGGAGGACTTCAAAGACGAACCACTGCTGGGAAGGTGAAAGGTGTCTGATGGAATCCAAAGGTGGATTCTTGTTGAAGGGTACCTGAAAACAGAGGGACAGAGTCTGGGTCACTCAGGAGTGACCTGGGGCTCGGTAGTCGAATGCCCACTGATGTCGGGTGCTTCACGTGCGTGGAGGGGATTCTTGACTCTGCAGCCACGGGGACCAGGTGACTTAGAGGACGACCAGGAGCCGGATACGAGATGTCCCACGAAGGATGTTGAGTGCTAAGGAGTCGGTGTCCGAGTGGAGCACCAACAAGCCTTGGCAACGGCAACCCACGCAGAAGGTCAAGAAAGGTTACGGTTCACCAGCAACGTCCAGGGAACTCACCAAAGTCATGGGAGTCGGGGCAAGCCTGTAGCAACCAGGGAAGCCCAAGAAAAGTAAAGAGTTGACCCTCAAATGGACTCACAGGTCGGAGGCACAGGAGTCACGAGAGGAGCTCGAGCACTTTCACAAATCAGAAGCCCACGGAGAACTTGGTGCGAGGAGGCTGGAGTTCTTTGTAGCAAATGGTGTCAGAGGTTGGGGCCACACGGAGCCCAATGCACTTGCTGGGAAAGACCAACAAGCATATGCAACTGCAAATGAACGCGGTGGACAGGATACGGATATTGCGCCCCCATGAGGGATTCTGACATCAAACTCAGTGAGAGGGCAGCTCAGAACTCGAGGGACGTAGGAACCCACCTCCTGTGTTGCTTGAGCCTTTGGAGTCCGTAGGAGCTCTGGAGCAGCAAACCGGTCAATCAAGATGTGGTGCATGTGGTTGCAGACGAGTGACTCCTTCACTCCAAGGGAGATGTCTTCGATTGTCCTTGATGCTCCACAGGTCCTGCATGGAGTCTGTATGGTGCACGGGCACAGACGATGCTTCAGACTGAGAGGGAGACGAAGTAGGGCCCAAACGAAGTCCAGAGTGTCCAGACGGTTGAAGTTCAGGGGTTTCTGGTTCAGAATCTTGTCCACGTCGAATCTAGGGTCCTACAGCCAGGTAAGCCCTTTTGTACCCACAGGAGATGATTGGACAGATTCAAGGAACCCTCCCAGGGAAGGGTCTGGACAGTGGGTAGGTTACTCCCATGTCCTTTATCCAATTTCGTGCCAGAGCAGGAGCCAATGGCTCCCAGGACTGGTTTGAACTGGACTTTGCACAGGGACACCAAATGTGCCCCTCATGCAGACTTTCGGTCGCTGGCAAGAGCACCCACCCATTCCTAATACACTAAATCCTGTCTGGGAGGTGGTTACACCTCTCTGTGACAGGATGCCTATTGTTCCACCATCCTCTGCTCAAGCTTGGCTCAGCAGGAGGGCAGAAATGTGTCAGCAGCAACCATTTGTACTGCCCGGGACTAGAAGGCTGGTACCGGGAACAGCAGGGACCCAATGAAGCTCGCTTCTGAGGGGTGGAATCATACCTCCAACACCGGTTATCGGTTGAGGGGTGGTGGGGGCTGGGAGGGTGAGGGGAATGATTCCACAATGTTTGACACTAAACACGATAGGGTTACTTTCAGCCATTTTAGAGTTGGTCATCACGTGCTTGTGTAATGCCACTCTATATGTCGTAAATGGCTGCTTCACTAACAACCCAGTATGAACTTCGTAGGCTGCAGAGGTGTCCAGCTCATGCAGTGGCACCCTCTCACTTAGAACCAAGCACCCTGCCTTCAGGATTGATAACACCTGCTTTAGGTGTAATAACACAACTTAAAAATGATACCTTGTTATTTTTTTAAACTAATCATTGTTCTGCCCCTTCACACGTAGTTTGGGATGCCTAGAAGGCATTTATAAGAGGGAGAGTTATTAGTTTGGGCTTCTAAGAAAAATAAGGAGACTAAAGCTATGATAGGGCAGCTGGAAGAAGATATCTCAGCCGCTATGGGGGAAACTTAGCTAACAAGGTGATGGGGAGCAGAGTGATCAGACTAAAGGTTGTAGCTAAAAGACAGGCCCTAGCAGATTTCCTAGATAGCATCATAAGAAAAATATGGGAGGCTAGTAAACTAGCTAATCATGAATATGGAGAAGGATGCAGGAAGCTCCTACTTGGAAGTATCGCATTAATCAGACCACAAATCTAATCAAGGAAATCGTTGACATCGAATCAGGGAAGGTCCGGACAGAGAACTCTAAAACAGAATCAGCCTCTGAGTCCTTTTTCCAAGATTTATATACAGAGGACCATATAGTGTCGGACACCCAGATAAAAGAGTAAACTGATAGCATAACAATAACATCATTGACGGTTGAGCAAGCCTTAGGGCCAAATCAAAGCATTACTTTAGAATAATTAGAGACCACCATGAAACATCTAAAAAGAGGTAGTGCAGCTGGGTTAGACGGTACTCCCAATGAGCTTTACATCTCGCTTGCTGAGGAATTTGCTCCGGTTCTGGTGAGGCTGTTAAACTGTATTTTTTCTGATGGTCGCTCAATTCCTAAATCATGGGATGAAGCCGCCATCAGCTTAATCTTAAAGCCCAGCACAGATCCTATAGATAGTGAGTCTTATAGGCCAATCTCTCTGCTGAACTGAGACTACAGGATCTACGCACAAATTCCAACTAGGAGATTAAATCAGGTAATGGGTTCCCTGATTCATCCTGATCAGAAGGGGTTTGTTAAGGGTCGTCAACTTCACCACTTAACTCATGAGATGATCGGCGCTATTGACATTGCCTCCTCAGAAAAGCTCAGAAAAGCTGCATCTTACCATCTTTGTGTTTGACACAGCTGAAGCCTTTGACAGGGTGCACTTCCCTTTCTTTACATCATATGATTCACATTAATAAGCTAGGGGAAAAATTTGCTAGGGACGTCACTAATCTCTATAAAACTCCCACAGCGAGGATAGTGGTTAATGGGAATTTAACCAGGTCAATCAAATTGAAGCGGGGAACTAGACAGGGCTGTCCACTTTCCCAGTTAGTCTTTGACTTGTATATCGAACCCTTGGCATGTAGTATTAGGGCCAGTCAGGTCTTCGCTCCGTTTGAATGGAATGGGTGGGTAAAAAAACTAGCCCTTCATGCTGACGATTTGATGAGCTTTACGAGGGAGACTCCCAGTTTAATTTTGCGTTTAGAGCAGTTGTTGATGGCGTTTTGGAAGGTTTCAGGTTACGTAATCAACACACAGAAAACCGAAATTATGTCCTGGAATTTGCAGACAAACTCAGCACTGGTTAAACAACAAATTAGATACTTGGATGTACAGATATCACATGACATCACTAGGTTAGCTCAGATAAATCTTGAATCGAAAATAAAAGAGACAGGAACACTATTAAGATCTTGGAATCGCCTTCCACTTTCTATCTTGGGCCGCTCCAATTTGGTTAAAATGTCTATCCTGCCTAAATTTACTTTTATTTTTGATGCGATCCCTTTATCCTTCAACTATTACTTCTCAAAATCTTTACAGAGTGAAATATCTAGCTTTTTCTGGGCTAATAAAGGGGTGAGGATCTCTTATTTATTTATTTATTTATAAAGTTTTATAAAGCACAAACTTAATCCCGAAGGATATCAGAGCTCTTTACAATTGAGGGAATGAGGTAACATAACAGTATGAGGGTCAAGTAGGAAATATGCATAAGCAATACAATAGTTGTGCACATAAAAGAACCAAAATAGACCTTGGCTAGGAGTATAATGTGCTAGGCATTGACACATAACGACAAAGGGGAGCCAATACAACAGTAAAGTACCAGAATTATACTAATTTTCTTTTAGTGTGAGCGATGCACTAAGAGCTGAAAATCGCTCCTCTTATGAAGGTAAGAACTTGTTCATGAGGAATCTTTTTGCTTCAAATTTGAAAGCAACCATGGAGGAGATTCTCCGGATTTCCGGTGGAAGAGAGTTCCAAATTTTTGGAGCCGAGCCCGAGAAGGCTCGTTGATTTGTTCTCTTTTTGCGGAAGATCTGGGGTTTCAGCAGGAATGAGTTAGCATTCCTCGACGGTCTGCCCCCTCTGGATAGAATTAGCTTTTGTGCCAGGTAGTTGGGGGTTTTGAAGAGGAGGGCATTGTGCGATAGGCATGCAATCTTTAGTTGAATTCTAGCTTCGTAGGGCAGCCAGTTTAAAGATTTTAGGACCGGGGAGATGTGGGCATTTCGCTTGGTGCCTGTAATCAGTCTGGCCGCAGCGTTCAATGATGCCTTTAGAGGAGCCAAAGTGTATTTGGGGAGGTCGCATAGCGTAGCACTGCCATAGTCAAGCCCCGGTAGAACAAGCGTTTGGACCACCTGCTTGAAATTGGCTTAAGGTAGGAAAGGTTTGAGATTCCAGAGTGTTCTCCGAAGGTGGTTAGCTCCCTTGCTTACGTTGCTGATATGGATCTTCATATTCAGATATTTGTCCAGTGTAATTCCTAGAGATTTAGCTGAGTCAATAATGTGGGGGGGTGGGGGGCAGTTGAAGTTGGTTCATACAGAGGTCAATATTAGGAGTGTGTTTCGGGGAGAGATGAGGAGGAATTCTGTTTTGGAGGTGTTTAGCAGGAGGTGGTTCTCAGTTAGCCAATTTTGGGTAGACAGTAGGGTGGAGTTGAGTGAAGTGATGTTGTCCGGGGAGGAGATTTTCAGGTAGAGTTGGGTGTCGTCTGCATACATATGGAAGCGCATGTCCATGGATTTTAGTACTTTAGCTAATGGTTCCAGAAACAAATTGAATAGAATGGGAGATAAGGAGGATCCTTGGGGAACCCCCATGGTGACGGGGGATGCTGGGAGAGAGAATGGTTCGCCTTAACTCTGTGATCTATGCTGGAGGAAGGACGAGAACCATTGCAGCACCTGCCCAGAGAGGCCCATCCTTTGCTCCAGAATAACTAGGAGGTTGTCGTGATTGACAGTGTCAAAAGCTGAGTAACGGTTGAGTAGGATAAGGAGGCAAGATTCATTTCTGTCAAGCATTATTAGGATGTCATACATGACGTGAGTGAGAGCTGATTCAGTGCAGTGCCCACTACGAAATCCCGATTGGTGTTGGATGGAAATATTCGATGTGCGTACATAATTGGGACTGGACGCATTTTTCCAAGAGTTTGGCTAGTGTGGGGATGATGGAGAGGAAGTTGTTAAGATCCATACTGTCTGCTGTAGGTTTTTTTTAAAATAGGTGTTACCTGGGCCTCTTTTAGGCAGTCTGGGATCGTACCCTGTGAGAGAGAAGCATTGACAATCTTTGTCCAGATGGGGAGATAGAATCTTGAATTGCTTTGAAGATAGTAGGTGGTAAAGGGTCACTGAAGTGATTAGATGGGTTGATACTCCGAAGAATCTTATTGATTTCATTTTCGTTTAGGATGGTAAAGGTATCCCAGGAAGCGTTATGCTTGATACCGCTGCTAAGTGTAGCAACCTTGTCTGGTGTGACCTGGGAGGGTGCCGGGCCTTTGGATGTTAATAGAGACCTCCTGATTTCTAGATGGATGTTAATAAGTCTGGTTTTCTCAGTAAAAAAGTCCGCCAAGTCAAAACAAGAGGGAGGACTGACCTCCGAGGCTGATCGGTTGGGGGCTATGACAGATTGTTGTTTAATCAGTTCGAACAGTTTCATGGGTCGATTGGCCGCTTGGTTAAATTGGGATCGGAAATATTCCGCCTTGGCCGTCTTGATTTGTTTGTTATAAGAGCTTCTAGCTGATCTGAGGTTTTTCAGATGGTCCGCTGAAGGAGTAGATCTTCATGAGCGCTCTAAGGCCCTTAGATTGCGATGTTCCGAATTTAGGTTGCTATTGAACCAAGGATTAGATATTTTTGAGGGTGCATTTTTTTGTTGGTGTGGGGCAATATCGTCCATGATGCTAGAAATAGAAGAATTATAGAAGTCTGTAAGTGCATGTACTTCAACTAAGTCTCTTTGCGGAGAGAGGGCACGCCTACAGCGGGTTGCTCGGTCGACTGTGCTGATGTCTCCGAGGTCTTGTTTCCAGATCTTTGGTTGAGTAGTTTGAGAATTACTCTGAGAAACCTCCAAGTTAATATGGAAGGAAATGACGTGATGGTCTGACCAATCGCAGGGTATGATGGAGTCCAATGTGATAGAATGTACTTCGGAGATGATGAGGTCAAGAGTTTCCCTTTTACTGTGGGTAGGCTGGTCACAATGTTGAACCAAATCGTGATCCTTCAAGAAGAAATTGAGGCATGCCACAGCTTGGTCATTAGGGTTTGACCAATGAAGGTTAAAGTCTCCCAGGTAGCTGCACTGAAAACACATTGTCAGCTATGATTTCCATTAATTGCTCAAAGAATGGTAGGTTGTCGCCCGGCGGGTATTAGAATATATGAAGTTTACAAACCATCTGCTTGTTACTGGAACTGTTGAGGCAAAGGTATTCGCAGGTTAATGGGGAAGAGGACTCTGAGTGGGAGATCGCAAGTGTATTTTGATGTATACAGGCTAGGCCACCTCCCAATTTCGTAACTCTGTCCAGACGAATTATGTCATGGGAGGGAGGCACCAAGAGGTCTAGAATCGGAGTAGACGAGGGGGTGAGCCAGGTTTCTGTGAGGATAATAATGTCTATATCTTTATGTTGTAAATGGTCGAAGATCTCAGAGGCATGTTTGTTGGCAGACCTGCAGTTGAGTAGTATGCATTTGAGTGTAGCCGGAGTATGGGGGGGGGGGAAGGAGGCTGATTGATGTTCACTCTCCTGAGGTTGTCATTATTTACGACTTTGCGGTTGTGGTGGGATTCTCTGTTTGGGTTAGAGTGAATTGTTTGATTTATTCCCTTTGTACTCGAGTTGCTGTCAGTGTTTGAAGAAAATGGTTTGAGTAGGCTATCAGTCTCATTAGGGGCAGGCCCTGTTAACGAGCATCTGAGGAGAGAAGCTGTGTTATGAAGAGGGATGATAGAAGGGGAGGAGGGATGGTCATGGGGAGCTTTATCTGTGACACTGGCGGAGGTACTAGGCCAGTTTGGATGAGAGAGGAGGGGACTTAACGCAGGGAAATATTCAAGTGAGAGGGCTTTAAAAACGTAGAATTCGTTGGCGAGCAGGTGCAGTTGGAGGGAGATAAAGTCCAATGGTGCCAGCATGTCTGGGTGGTGGGAGAGGGGCGGGAATTGAGTGTGGAGATCCGGAGAGGGGGGAGGGAGTCTAGGTGTGTTAGATAGATCAGCAGCGGCGAAGGGGTAATCCAGTGAAGAGGGTTGGTCATTGGGTGTGAGCTGAGTTCCAGAAAGCCTTGACCGGTATGTAGATTGGGTGTGAAGATCTGGAGAGGGTGTCTGTGTGATAGAGAGGTCAGAGACGTTAGTAGGAGAGTCCCGCCTAGTAGGTTGTTCATTGATTCTGAGCAGTGTTCTTGAAAGTAATGGCCCACGTATAGGTAGTGGTGATAGAGTTAATGGCCACGTATTATGTGGTTCAGGCAAAACAGCAATCGGCCAGGGAAAGGGAGGGGAATTGGGTAAAGGGGGAGATAAATCTGAGGAGGAAATGAGGGCATCGCTTTGTAAGGTGCTTGAGGTGGTTAGAGCTAGATCATGTTGTACAGAAGATGAGTTGTTTACCATAGAACCTTTGATCTTCAGAAAGAGCTTGTCAAATTGCTCTAGGTTTCGATTGGAAGCTTGAATGAGAACGATCCCATTGTTGTAGATAGTAATGGTGAGATCTATTTTGTAAATAGGAGAGGAAGTAGTGGAAAGACTAAAACCATGGGGAGTTTTTTTATTTGTTTGCACTGAAAGAAGGATAGGAGAGATTTCCTCCATTGGGCCCTTTTGTTCGTGAAGAAGATTAGGTCCGACATGATGTCGCCATTAGAAATGCTGAAATAAGTATCTGAAATAAGTGTCTCCGGGTTTCTTTTGATTAAGTTATGTTTGAATTTTGTTGATGCATTTTTAGAGAGGTTTAGGGGATAGGTGATCTTATAGGCACTGTGGCCCACTTGAGAGAGTGATCCTTCGGTCGGGCTGGTTGTGTTGGCCTCGTAAGCATACACCAATCGAGGAGCCAGTCGCGTCAGGTAGATATGAAGGAAACTGTTCACCCCACTTTTTCAGGTGGAGGAAAACTAGAATGATTCCAAGACAAGTACGAGAAGAAAAAAAAACAATCTAAGATGGCTGCCAATCGGTCAAACCTAAATCCAATTGTAATGATAGTCCTTCCTCTTGGAGGAAATTGTGTAACACTAAGCTAGATAGGGGTATAGCAAGTCCTGATTGTCTCTACTATTGTTTAGCTTTCCAATTAAAAAAATAAGAACTCTCCGGTTTGATTCCTTTTGTTTTCCCCTTTCCTTCAGGCTATGTCCAGAAATAGTCCCCTGGCTGGAGATGGGTTTCTTTTTAAGCTCGGCCACCCCAAATTTTTCAAAAAAATCAAACTGAAGATACTGAGATCAGCCTGTGAGATTTGGTACCAGGTCAGGAAAACTCTTAAGATCCCATACTGCAGTGCTGGCGCCCCTATTTGGAACTCTCCTGGTATGCCTTTGTGTATTAAGGATAGTTTGTCAACCCCATTATTGGAAGAAGGCATTAAGAAATGAGGCCAATTGCTGAAAAACAATAAATCATTACCTTACTTCAACAACACCTCAAATCAGAGGTTATCCAGATTCAAATTCTACCAGCTGTCTAGTTGGGCCGCAAAGATCAGAATGGAAGGGGATGGGGATGATGAGCATGAATATGAAAACATCCTCTTGGGTCCTCAATACCAATGTAAAGAAGTCTCCAAATGATACTGGTTGCTAGTAAACACTGATGGAGGAGCCCTGGAAAAGAGACCTGCCTTCGATCGACATAGCATCTCTATGGCAAGTCTTGATGCACACTTTATGCAGTGTTGTTAAAGCTGCTCCCCTTAGAAGATCTCATTTGTTTACACTCCACAGGGTATACTGGACCCCCAAGAGATTGGCAAAGCTGGGAGGTGAAGGTGTGAAGCCCTGTTTGAAGTGTGGACTGGAAAATGTGGACGATCTCCATATGTTTCGGCAGTGTTCTCGGATTCAGGGCTTCTGGAACAATGTTGGTAAGACCTTGTCAGAGGTTTTGAGCCAAGAAATTGAGGTAAGCCCGGGTTTTGGTTATTTTTTTAGTTTTCTTAGAGGAAAATACAACTAGTAAGCTCTCTAAACTCCAATCTTCATTGCTATTTATTTGAATCCTTTTGGCAAGGAGAGAAATTTGCTTAAAATGGGGTTCTCCTCAGCCTCCAGTATTTTTTGATTGGGTTGCCTCAGTTAAAAGAACTAGATTTTGGGTGGCCTGGGATGATTGGCTTAAGTTTGACAACTTATCATCTCAATAAAGTCCAATGATTATTAAATAAGCGAGATTATGGGAAGAAGGTCGAATTTGGGAGAAGTGGATTTAAACTCAATCCTCCTCTAACCAATAGTCTTGCGGTTGGCTATTCTGGGAACCCTGGAGGTGGCAAGGATACAGGCGAGATCGTGGCCTCCCTCTGAGGGAACTAGCCTATATCCATTTAAGGACAATCTGCTTATTATGAATGAGGGCCGTGGCTGTGACTATTGTGTGTGCATTCACCACTCCTGAACACTCCCCGACTCCAGCGTCAGATTTTGGAAGCACACAACCCACGTATACCATAAGCATTCTTCATACATGTCCTCCATATAATGAAGGTCAAGGAACCCAATAACCGAAACAAAAAAAACTTGATGTGATGACACAATAGGCAATCACCCCAGAAATACAAAGGGCAACCGACGTGTCCGCATAACTAATCACACTGCCAGTCACCACATAGTCTGGGTAGTTAAAGGAGTATGCGCCATCTACACTTTGGGTATCGCTCCACCCCAACCCCCCCACAATACCTGATATCGGCCAGGGTGTCATAGATATATATCAAAGACTATACCATGTGAAAAACATACATAGCTGATCAGGAAAGTACTCGCGAGCACAGAAAAGCTTTACCTTCGTTCCAAAATTATTTCGTGGTTTGTGAACTACTCATAGCATAAATCAAATTTGTATGTACAATGTTTAATTAAAGAAGAGAAACTCTGTTAATGGAGGAGAAAGGCAGTTTAAAAATTAAGCAAATTAAAGACAGAGACGGAAAGAGGGCCAAAGGAGATACGCTGAAGAATGCAGAAAGGAAGCAGCAGCAAATCAACAACCCTGTACATTTGCTGGAAGGACAGAGATGTGGTGCTTAATGAGTAGAGAAGACCATAAGTTGGACTGCTATGCAAAGATAAAGGAAGTGGCAACAAAAGCGAGAGGCAGTGGAGGTGTGAAAATGAATGGAAAAACATATCGGTGGGTTTCACCATAACAGAGAGAATGCCAACCAAAAATAAGGTTGTTCTTGTTGGGAGAATTAATACTTCAAATTAAGGTAAGTAAACGAATGGGGGAATACAAGGACTTCAGCAAGGCCTCCAGTAGTGTTACACACAGAATACTTCTTGATAAGTTAGCTAAAATAAATATGGTCTCCATTATGGTGAACAGGATCCCGAACAATTCATGTGATCGAGTTAAATAGAGCTACTATGGTTTACTACGGAGTGGAAACCAATTAACAGTGACAAGAATCGGTAATGCAACCAACCCATCTTTTAAAGTACCTCTAATAACAAGATTGCACAGGGAGGGTTTGGCTCCTTACAGTTGATACATGGATTTCCAACAGAATTTAAATCAAAAGGGTAAGCACAAAAGACATGACGAGACATTTTAGAAACCGAGAAGCATCTTCAGAGAGCAAGGCTTGCCCTTTGAATGCTGCCACTTGTTAGAGGAGTAGTTGCATTGTGTTCAGAGATGTGCTTGTACTATGACCTCTAAACAGGGCTTGTACTGTACTAAAACAAGGCAACATTTATACCATGCCCTGCTGAAAGGAGCGATTATATGGCATCCCTTTCACCAGTGCCTGTACGGCGACTATCATGCACTCTTCAGAGCAATATTTCTGTAAGGCATTTGCAGTATGAACACTTACTTGATTTCTTTTTGACAAAAAATATATGCATGTCTGGGAACCATCCCTGCTCCTGTTGCTTAGCTTGCTCAGCAGCATCCTGGAAAATAAATCTGTAGTTAGTACATGCCCATTGCAGACACAGAGGGCAACATAGGCCAATTGCATGCACAGCTCTACATGCCACACCCAATGTTCATATGCTGCCGACCTTCTTAATTGATGCACTGTGTGAAATGCACAGTAATTGAAATACTTTTCCGAACTTCTAACTCTATACCGATTCCTCGGGTCTAGTTCGCGCTATATAAAACTAAACAACAAAAAAAACAAATTATATAACGGAGGCAATTAAGAAGCTTTGAGTCAGAAAGCCTGCTTGGGAAATCTTAGGCCATAATCCGTAATATAACTTTGACACAATATGAAGGGGTTTGCAGTACAGATTAATCAGAAAAAATAACATGTCCCACAAAAAGAGATTGTTTGAAGAGTAAACGAGTGATACCAGATGATTGGGGGTAATGCGTGTATTCCCTAGTACAAGACAAAGAAAAAACCTGCATAGCGGAAAGAGAGGTGGTTGACTAGCACTGCAACCCAAAGGGTCTGCTCCCCAAGGACTCAGACCTGCTCTGTGTCCTTCTCACATGTGTGGTTCCATATGAATCAAGGTTTGATTCTCCAAATTAGTCAGGCATTGGTTTTCCGAACTTTCCCAAATACTAAATATAATACAGACTTCCACCTCAACCCATGATCTGGCCATCCAAATTGTCCCCAGCAGAAGGGCTCCCATATTACAACAAATAGCCTCGCCTCCACCACATCCCTACAGAAAAGCCTCAACAGCAGGAAATTCAGGAACAACATGGCAATCCTTGTAATAATTGTTGTCTGCTAGCCGCTTCCCCTGGATCACTAAGAATTAGCTACTTGCACATGCTCACTGAATTCCCCTTTAAAGTATTAAGCTTCATGGAGCAGCAGGTTTGACCAGTCATTGATTAATTTTGAAAGGTGTTGTAGGTTTAGAAGCTTAGATGAAAGGAACAAATAAAGAAGACTCAATATCAGCACTGGCCGGTGAGAATTCTATCTTTATAAAAAAAGATTAAGACTTTTATTCACCATACAGTCAATACCATAGGTAAATTAAATAAATAGCGTAGCAGTTAAATACTGTATCAAGCCGAACATGTTGAGTTACATAGATATCAAGTCCTGACAGCAAGGGGCTCAGGCAAAGTGAGTAACAGGGACTGCATTATAGAACGAGCCTGGACCTGTGCCTGGTCGGAGACCAGTCATTAGGCTCTTAACCACCTTGCTGGCCAAACGGGCTTCACATCCTCAACCACCGATACAAGTTTATTGCTAAAAGGGAAAAGCTGAATGATACTGAATGATACTAGTTATAAGGCCTGACTGCACTCTTCACACATGCCAGGCTTTTGATCCAATAGGTGTGGCGCCGCGGCCAGGGCGACTGACGCTGGAATCTGGGGACCACGGTTCGATCCCCGGCTCCGGCGGCAGGTTAGCCCAGCACCATGTGACTCTGGGCAATAGCTCGCTTAATCTTCCTGACGGCCCCCAGCGCCTAGAGACCCTAACGGGTGATTGTGCGCTTTACAAATGTGGACTTTACTTTACTTTACTTTAATCTCCTGAGTTTATAAATCATACACTACAAACGTTGACACCCAGTCTGTTTCTACTATGCTGCCTTCAGAAAAGTTTTTTTAAAAACCTGCTTCACAACTAATCTGGACCATTGAAGGCACAGTCCTGGGAAGTGAAGCACATTTACCCTTTTTCAGACAAATCAGAATGATAACAATTTGATCTCCACTACAGTGCAGCTCTACATTCAGCCTACTTAGATGCAGCATAATTGGCACCCATCTTGGAAGGACAAAAGCATCTCCATTCTCAATATTCTGGCTGTTCCACTATAAACTATGAAGCATACAACCACTAAAAAACAGCCATCCTCTTCACCAGTTTAAAAAGCTCCAGGACCAGACGGGGTGCCCGCTGATGTCTTCCTCCACGATAAAACCTGCTGGGGGAAGTATATCTTGAATTTGGCGAATGCGGTAGCTCTAGGGGCAAAAATCGTGGCTGGGGGCAGTAATAATATCCGTATTCAACAAGGGAGATAAAACTATACCGGGGAATTATAGGCCCATCAGCCTAATAGATACGGTCCAGAAGGTTGTAGGAAAAATGACCCTGACAAAGATCATGAACTGGGTAGAAGAATCCAATGTACTATCACCCTATCAAGCCGGATTTCGCAAATTGACCAGCACAGTAGACCAGATTTTTAGGTTTACTTTGCTACACTGGAAAATAGTGCAGTTGGGGAATGGAAGTCTGTACGCAGCTTTTATCGACCTGCGTGCAGCTTTCGATTTAGTCCCCCGCTCCTTGCTATGGAAAGTCCTAAGTGAGATGGGTATGCCACCTGAGATTTTATCCCTGGTCATGAGATTACACGAGGCCAACCATGCAAAGATTCAGTGGGGTAGGCATGGCCAGGTAACTGATGAGTTCCCAGTGGAAAGAGGGGTACGCCAAGGCTGTGCCATGGCGCCAACACTTTTTTCCCAATATATCAATGGTGTAGTGGAGCGCATGTTGTCTGCGTCTATTGATGCTCCAGTTTTGGATGGATTGAAAACCCCAATATTACTTTTTGCAGACGACACATTGATAGTATCCAAAACCCCTAGTGGCCTTCAGCGTACTCTGAACATTTGAGGACTTTTGCAGGGATCGTGGCCTCGAAGTAAATGTGGCAAAAACAAAGCTCATGACTTTTAAAGCTCATCCCAGTTTCAGAGGGAACTTTTTCTTGGATGGCCAGAAGTTGGAAATAGTATCTGACTTCGTCTACCTGGGAGTCCATATTGATAAGGGTGCTAAGTGGAAGAAACATATGGAAATGGCGGCTCTCAAATTCCGCCAAAACAGAGGTGTCATAAGTGCTGAGCATAAAAAATCATTGACTAGACCTATTAAGCCAGCACTTAAAGTATATGAAGCCAAAGCAGTTGGCTCTGCGCTATACGGCGCTGAGCTTTGGGGCTATGACAACCTGGTACCACTAACACTCACTGAAAATAAGTTTCTCCGAAACCTTATTGCACTCCCTAAAAGTACACCCTTGAAGCCGCTACGTTGCGAGTTGGGCAGGAAAGCCATATCTGACATGGCCAGATTGCGACCCATTCTATACTGGCGTCGCATCTGGGTCACTCCTGAACTCGCTCACTACGCTAGGGGCTTCCTGGATGTAATCATCCGGGACAAATTTCATAAGATAGACTGGTTAAGGGATCTGCGCAGATCCTTGGGGTCTTTGGGTTTGAATGAGCTTTGGGAGAAACCAGAGGAGGTCCAGTTTCCGGCTAAGGAAATTATAAAAGCAAAGTATTGGGAAACAGTAAATTATAGGCATTGGAATGATGCTGACCCTTCTACGCTGGAGGGTCAGTACTTCGAATGGAAATCTTGCCCTTCCCTTGAGCTTTACTGGGATATTATAACCAAGCCCCAGGAAAGGAAGTTATACTTCCACCTCAGGGTGGGGTCCATTCCTATTATATCGCTAACTGGGAGATGGGCTGAGGGCAACTCTCACTTTTTTCCATCTTGTAAAGGCTGCATAGAGACCATTGCCCATCTACTGTTTGTATGTGCGGCCTACTGTTTACCCCGACGTGTCTGGTTGAAGGCCATGTGTAAACAGCTTGGTACAAGGGATAGTGTTGCGGCCCTTAGAATGATATGTACTAGTTCTTCCCCCACTATTGCTGTGGCTGTTGCGAAATACCTAGGCTGGGCATGGGCAATCAGGAGAACTTTTCTGGCACAATATTAGGATGTATAGAGAAATGAAGTCCTTCCCCTGCCCTTTCAATTATCTATTGAGAATTTGATTATACATTGGTGTTGTATCTTTGTATGAATTTTGTGGTTCGAAATAGAATTTTTAAATGGAAGTCTTGTAGCTCTATCTTTTAAATTTCTTTGTGATTGTAAATATCTTTTTATCACCATTGTCATGAATGTAAGGTTTTAAAGGTGTTTTGCTTTTATGAGTTTTTTTATCTCGAATAAAGCATACTTGACTGACTGACAGAACTTCCAGAATAAAATGTCATCCATTAAGTGAACAGTGCGGATACATTTCCTGGATCATTCAGAATATAGCCCACAAAAACACTTTTTAGAACCCCTTGCACTAGGGACTTTGTCATTGTGCCAACTCAAGACAGAAAGCTAGTTGAACTACAATCACCCCGCAACCTCCTGAGCAGCATTTGAGTTAGATGTGTTTCAGGTAACGATCAATGCTATCAAATATCACAGGGATGATTAGTGGAATCCAAGCCCTCTTGCAGAACAGAAAGGCACACTCAAGAAAAAAATATATATATTTAAAAAAACACAATTTAAAATCAGAATCCTATCCTAGTGCACACAACGGGGGTACTAACTATGATAAAAACAAACATAATAGTAGATGTAACATTAAGAATACAAAAAATATTGGAACATATTGGCTATGTAATTTTATATAAATCTCACCCTCCAATCATTAGAGCACTAAGCTAAACTAAGCACCAAAAGAAAAGCCTAATTCGAGTTTTAAAGACGGTTCACACCAGCATATCTTCTTTGAACAAGGATACTAATGTTCAATATAATAGCTGGCTGATAAGCCCTGAAAGCGAAGGATAAATGTGTCTCCCATTAGCACTAGCAAAGGTTATGTTCTTAACTTTTATAACTTAGAGTCACTGCTGAAACTTTCAGAATAAACTGAAAAGTAAGTCCTTAGTGCCCTTACACTTATTTTCATTCTGTGAAACTGGGCTCTTTTTTGAATAATAATAAACAAGATAGGTTATAATCAACTTCAGTGAAACCTTGTAAATAACTTAAAAGCAAGTATTTAGAACAAAGGGTTCAATTAAAGTTAAGTACTGTGAATATATTCCAGCAGACTTGGTTATCACGTTGCAAAGAAAAATGAAATGATTAAACGTGCTTTCTATGTTTGTCATATATATAAATAATCAACATAAACATTGGGATAGCAAAAACGGAAAACAAGTGATAATTATTACGGTGCTGCAGCATGCAGTAACTGACAAAATACCAGGGGCCGTATTATATAATGCAGCGCCTTTCAAAATGTACGCCCTGCGCAAACAAGGAGAATGCCCTGTAAGAGTGAATGTGTTTCACTGGACAGGTGGCAACCCTTCTGCACTTTAAAGGCTGTGCGTTAAAGCACCCGTCTGCAAGGGGATGTGGGGGTCCATAGGACACCTTTCGCCCCCTCTTGAGGGCTTCTATCAGTGGGTGTAACAGTGCAACACGTTTTTGTGGCACACCGTCGGTACACCTCGTGATGGCTCCTTTGCCTTTGCGCACTCGTCTACAAAATGGCACAGGCGCCGAGGCAAAGAGATTCCCTCATTTGCATGAGGCCATCCCCCAAGCAAATGGGGAATGCACTCCGATTATATCGCTGGCACTATATGTGCGCCAGCGCTATCTGTATTACAGAAGGGGACCTCACAAGAATCTGCGGCACCTTCTGTAATATCAAAGTGTCCCGGTGTTATATAGCTCCTAAATATCCTTATATCGTGTTAAGTTAGCATAGGTACATTTGAGATTTAAACGCCATTTTTCCTTTCTTGCAACTTCTGCACACGACCCTTAATTGTTGACTTAGCTTTCAGCCTAGTAGTTTGCCGTGGTGAATGTGAGAATAATATGTTATTGCTCTGATATCTGCTTTGTTTAATAAAACATGTCTGCACGGAGAGTGCTGAAGTTTCAGGAGCAACACGATATGGAATTGTTATGAGGTCTGATCTCCACGCCTTCATAGTCATAACACAAGTGCAGCCTTTGCCAACTTGGGCTTGAGGCGGGATTGATATTGCTTTGCAGGAGGGTAGTTAACACACTTGATGCGGTGCACATGCAGAGAGAGCTGGTGTATGCTGATGTGATTCCTTCATGCTAGGACACTAAGGTATGGGCCCGCCCTAAAACAACCCAAAGAGACCTTCTTAGATAATAATATAATATATGTGTTAGGGAGGGTGAGATATAAGTGTTGTTAACTCTTATTCATTACAGCATGTTAACATGCTGTCACCATTCGCTTTTTATGTCTTAGTAACTATGCTGATAATTTTGCTACTGATAATAAGTATACTTGTATTATCAAAGATACTGCGCCTGAGAAGACGGCATTAGTAAATAAACATTTCAAATGCACATGTGTCTTCTTTACTCCATGTTCTGGTTTGTAATGATAATATAACGAAAGAGTGTTCATGAGTCCCACGTACCCTGAGGTACTGTAAGTTCATGTTCTGGTTTGTCTAAACATTGGGAGTTTGATATGTCCAATGAGACACTGTAGCTAGCTCGGTAAGGGGTGAGTTGGTTGCTAAGGTAAGTTTTGGGACACCCTAATTTGCCGAGGTTCCACTCCTCTGTGCACAGTTCTGTGTGAGTACAGAAACCCTGCAACATGGCGCCCAACGGTTTCGGTGGTCTTATATCATGACACTCGAGTAGTTTATCGTTCATGCCTTAACCCCTTCACGTCCGTTTCCGGAAAACGGGGTGTTGGTGAAACCTACCTATTTCTTGGAATAGGTCTTTATTCAAGCTTGATTCTTACCTAAACGGTTTCTTTGGATTACTTCCCAGTTGTGCTACAAAGTATTCTTTGTTTTTTCTTGTTTCCAGTTCTGTAATGGCGGCAGCGGTGGCTATTGCGCAGCATAGTCGCGTAGCGGTACGTAACCATCTTCAGACGTACCAGGTCCCAGTAGATGGGATGGCTGTGATTTTCGTGGTATGTGCAGATCCGGCGTTTCCTTACGAGTTGTTTTACTCTTGGGTTACGTTTCCGGCTGTGGACGCTAATTCTGGTTTGTTCCACTCCTACACCGCCTCAGATGTCCCAGCTGAATATACGCCGTACAGGGCATTGGAAATACCTATTGATCATTGGCAGCATCGAGTTTGGTTTGATGGCGCCCTCCCCCACTCTTTGTCCCCTGCGAGGTTAGGTCCACTCTCAATTCCAGGTACAAATTGGCCTGCGTTGGGTGGCTTTACCCCGCACCCGAATCACGGGGCTTGTACCCTGGCAGAAATTTGCAGGCTACATGTAGTTTCCATTTCCGTGATTCGTGCTTTAGTGCAATACATCGGTCGACATCTTCCTGGTGGTCCCCAGGGGGGTGCGGCCGCTCCCATGGAACGAGGCGGAATGCGTCTCAATCCAGTGATGGTAAATTCGGTTTTTGGTGCGCGTCCTGTTGACAACGATGACTTCCCATTCTGGCTAGCAGAGAAGTTTGATCAGCTGGAGGCGGTTTTTCCGAATTCTACTCCTGCTGATAAACATAGAATGTTAACGATTACTCTACCGAAGGATATTACTCCTGAACTTGCTGACTGTGAAAGCTGGGGTAAAACTTTTGCGGCGGTTTATACGAGGTGCTTCGGCACCCCGTCTATGACTGCCCTGCCTGAAATCGTTAGACGTGTTCAGAATGATCACGGTCCAGAGGCAGCGGTTGAATTGGGTATGCGCCTGTGTGGTTCTTTTGAGATTGTATGTGATCTCATTCTCTCCAATGTTAAAGGAGATGCAGTTAACTTTCAGGTGTCGAATGCTTTGGCTGCTCTGCCCGATGCCGACAAACCCCGCCAGTTAGCAAAGATTGTAGTGGCCGCTTATAAAACAATTGGCCGCACAAGTAGAGGTCTGAAATATTTTCCAGTAAAGGAGAAAAAACAACCACAGGGACAATCTGCAGTGACAGATGCCCAGCCCAAGTCCAAGAAACAGAATTGGCCTAAAAAACAGACACAGGGGAAGCAGACTACGCAGACTCAGGGTCCTTTTCCTGCAATACAAGCTCCTGCGCCACCCGAAAAAGTTTATGATTTGCGCGACCGCACGATGATTAAATCGCCTGATCGTTTTCAGGGTTCTGATCTACGCTCTCCTCGTTCCTTTCAGGACACATCGGCCCCGAAGACCGGTGGAGGAGGAGGGGGTGGACGTGGACGTGGTGGCCAACAAGGACGTGGTCAGTCCCGCCAGACGGACGGCGCAGTGAAGCAGGAGGATTCTACGCCTAGGCGTCCGCAGTTTGCGAAAAAGAAAGTCGCAGCCTTAACAGCGCATCGATATGCCACAGATAGTGAGAACGCGGCTTCGGAATCTGACGTGGGCTCTGACCTTGCTGGACAGCGCGGCGGAGATAACCATAGTCAGAGAGGCGCTGCGTCCACTACTGAGGGTGACAGCGACTGATGTCTACGTTGTGATAGAAACAGCGGATACGAGACTTGCTCCCCCTGAAAGACTATATGAAATTGTCCTGTTAATTGAAGGTGACATACAGCGTACCGTTAGAGGTGTATTTTGGGAGAATCTGTCTTCTACATGTGATATTTTACTTTCGGAGGCTGACTGGCCCCCACCTTTTGTGCTCGCGGCGCCGCGAGGGGAGGAGGTGATCCTACCCAGTTTCGCGAACACTGTCTCGAAAGAGCATGCGCAGCATTTTGCAGAAGAGTGGGCTCGGGCTCTCGCGCCGGCTCTGTACCGTAACCAATGTGGTTGGGATAGATTGTCGCCTTGCCACGAAATTCCGTTGCGGTCTCAGCCGCAGCCTCAACCTCAATATCCCATTCGACGTGAAGCAAAATCTTCCGTCGCGGAAATCCTTGAACAATTGGAATATCAGGGAGTTATTGAAACGTGTGTGTCACCGATGAATAATCCCCTTTTTACTGTGAACAAACCTGACGGATCATATCGTTTGGTTTTGGATTACCGGCATTTAAACTCGCATTGCCGTAACTGTGCTGTACAGAATACCCACGGCTCTGCCCTAGTGGATAGTCTCGTACGTAAGCGTTTCAAGACAACGCTTGACATATCCAATGGTTTTTATGCCCACAGATTGGACAGCTTTAGCTCCCAATGGACCAGTTTTACAAGCGCTGGAGTCCAAAAGCAATTCCGGCGTCTTCCAATGGGCTACAAGAATAGTCCTGGTATATTTACCGCTCGTATTGTCTCTATTCTGGAGGCACTCGACCCTGATGCTTTTTCGTATGTGGATGACATATATCTCACAGACGACGATATTTGGGAGCATCTGTGTCGTGTAAATTCTGTTATTTGCAACTTCGCAGACATGGGTTACAAATTTAACTTTGCAAAATCGCACATTGCTGAACACACAGTGTTGTTTTTGGGCTATGAGCTCAACAATGAAGGTAGAGGTTTGGCTCCTCACTTCTTAGAGAAGTGCGCACAATTGCGCGCTCCAACAACACTGAAAAAATTACAATCTTTACTGGGCTTTTTGAATTTCGGCAGGACTTACATTCCGGAATATGCCCAGCGTATCAAGCCTTTGTATGCTTTGATACAACCAACTTTCTCAAAATCATGCTGGCTGCCTGAGCATTCAGCCATTTTGCAATCCTTGCAGGCTGATCTGCTCGCTTCTAAATATTTACTGACTCGTGATAACCACACCAACCTGGTCATAAGAATAATTCCTGGGACGGTGGGTTTCACTTACCTCACTTTTAATGAAGGTGACACAGTACCTATTGCTTACAAGTCACACTTGTACACCTCGGCTGAGATGCGGTTTCCCACCATAGAAAAGGTTTTAACTGCTGTACAGATGGCTATTCTAAAGGAACGAGCTCTGTCACAGGGGAAACGCATGCTAGTGGTAACACCCTGTCCTCATTTGGAGGCAGTCACGAAAGCGAGTGTACCAAATTCAAAAGCTTTGCACCCTCGGTGGATTCAGTGGGCTGCGTCATTGTCATCCTCGGATGTCATGTTTATTTTTGACGCTTCCTTACGGTCGCAGGAGTACTTGCAGTATGAATTCGTTCATCCTGCTCCTCTGGCGATGCGACCTTTGGAGGACTTCCATTGCATCATTTACACTGATGGGTCGGCGCAGGTTGCGCATGGCTCTAAACATGCCTACGTTTCCGCATGCGCCATTGTGGTCGGTGCTATGTTGAATGATGAGTTCATTTCCAGGGAGGTACACACGTTGCCCCTGGGCGATTGCACCGCACAATTGGCAGAGCTTCGTGCTCTCTTACTAGCTTTGGAGTACGCAGATCCAAGTGTTACTACTCTAATTGTAAGTGATTCTTACTACTGTGTCCAGTCTTACAATGAAAACTTGTTCTTTTGGATTCAAAATGATTTTCATGATTCCAAGGGTAGCGCAATAAAACATAAAATGATCTGGGTTCGAGTGGCAGAGCTTAAGGCTATGTTGCCACTCGTTTATGTGATTCATACTCTCGGTCATCAGCGCGTGGGAGTTCACGCTGTTGGCAACTCGCTTGCTGATGAAGCAGCGAAATCAGCAGTATCTACATACTTAGTTGCAGCAGTTACTAGGTCGAAAACCAAGATTGATAGCGACATCTTGGCAGCGATTGCTGCCTCTGAGAAGGGAAGTAAACATCCTTCGGGATTCCCTTCGAAGTATAAATACCACTTAAGTCCCGAAAAGGTTCCTTTTGTGACAATACCTGATGTTGGGGAACGGCTGATTCCCAACTCTGATCGCAGAACAGACTTGATTACAGCGGCTCATGAAGGTGTGGCGTCTGTGCATGCGGGCGTCTCAGCCACTGTAACGCAACTACAACAACGTTTCTGGTGGCGGGGACTGTACAAACAGACGCGTGATTATGTCCTTCTTTGTGACATATGCCAGCAGATTAAACCTTCAACTGCTACGCGTCCGCCTCAGACTCAGTTGTACATTTCTAATAAACCACTAGGCTGTGTTTATTTAGATCACTGCGGTCCATTTTCATCTGATACTGCGTATAAATACATCTTAGTAGCAGTTGACTCATGCACACGCTTTGTGTGGTTATGGCCACATCGCAGCGCTGATTCACGGACTGTCATTAGAGATTTGCGTATCTTTATAGGGATTTTTGCCTGTGGTACCTTCCATTCGGATCAGGGTCCGGCTTTCGCCTCTAAGGCGTATAAGGATGCCATGACTTCGATGGGGGTCCAAGTCAAGTTTTCGTCACCCTACAGACCTGAGGGTAATAGTGTAGTTGAACGAATGAACCGTGATTTAAAGCAATCTTTGACAGCCCGAGTTATAGGCACTGGCAGAAACTGGCTGGCTCACCTCTATGGCGTGCAGCGTGCTCTTAATAATCTCCCTAGAAGGTCTCTGGGTGGGCGGACCCCATACGAAATGCTCTTTGGCATCAAGATGTACGTCCCTGACCTTGACGGTCTAGACTCTGTGGTTCGCGCCACTTCCTTTGACGCAGATGAACATTGCAATGTTTTACAGAATCTACAAAAGACCAGAGACAGTCTTGCAAAGGAACATTTGCCCTCCACATCGGATGATGCGTTGCAGATCCCGGTTGTTGGCTGGCTACCCCAAGTTGGAGAACTGGTTCGAGAGAAGATCGACAACAAGAAAGAGTTTGGTCCCTCCTATCGAGCTCCAGTCCCAGTGCTTGGAGTGAAGGGCACAAGAACAGTCATTTTACCACCACTTCCAGGTCGTAAGGAAAACAGGTTTATTTCTATTGACAATGTCAAGATACACAGAGTGGCCGATTCTTCTTAGCATGACACCGGCTGTTTCCTGTCCTTCCATTGTGAGAAATTCAATTATGCCCACAGCCTCTACTATTGAACCTGAAGTGGCCATCGAATTACCTGCTGTTTACAGTCCATTATTAAATTATTTGCCCGGAACTAACATGGATGAGACAGACTATACATACCCCACTGATTTGTCCATGCCTGACCTGCAAGCTCGTTTAGCCACGGAATCCAGATTTTCATTTGACTCTGCTTCCATTGCCTCGAAAAAACCCTCTCAAATTGCGGTATATGCTAGCCTATTTAAAAAACATTTTTTGATTCCTCCTTGGATATACATTTGGCTGGTCCTTTTTTCGGTTTACCTTTTTATGTCAATTGGTTTTGTGTTTTATTTTTTTCGGATTATGAATGGACACTATGTCGAGGAGAGAACTTGCATTACTCATTTAAATGGAACATTGGCCCCACTTTCCTCTTCACATTCTACACACAGATTAAAAAGAGACTTGACTTTGGTTAACATCACAGCATGGCCTGTTCTGGATGGAATCGCGTGGGATGCAGTTCGTTTTCAGATTCATGGCCCAACGGAAGTCGTTAATGTTCCTAATGTACTAAGAGTTAATATGGGGGATGTGGTGAAACAAAACATTCGTTCTGATGATTGGGATGTTAATGCTGTGGAAAGTTTGTTTTCTGATTTGAAATACTATGCTGCTTTTGATGCTGAGGATTTATATTTAGAATCTGCTAATTATGGTGAATTGTTCTGTTACCAACATTATGGCAATCACTTCTTACACAAAACATCTTCCCGAAGGGTGGCTGTTAATTTTACTCAGTGGGAACATTGCCCAGCTCCTACACAAGGGAGTTCAGAAACGTTTCTTAAAAAGTATACTTATTTCACTGACTTTAACCAGTCCAATCCCGAGTCCTTTTATTTTAAATTTCACAAACAGCCACTGTCCAAGGTTAGACTTACCGATACAAAATTGTTGTACTCGAAGGCCTTCCTAGATCAATTAGTTGCTGGGGGCTATGAGTTATGGAAGGAAACAATAGACCTTAAATCAGTTTGGGGTTCGAGGGCCTGGCAGGTACGAGGCACTGAGGCTTTGCACCGTGCATGTCTCATCCCGAATCATATGTTGTTTTTAAATGAAACCATTTCCCAGACCACATGCTTTGGATTGGCTACATCTAAAAGGTTAAACACCCCGTCTATCCCGGAGTTGGAGGAATATGAGAATTGGAGTAATTTTACTCAATTGTCCATTAAAGATATACAGGCTCTGCTTCTTAATTCCTCCTTTAACATTTCCAGTATGAATCCCAAGGGTTGGCTGCTTTGGCACCGTAGTGCTGATTCTTGCCAAAAAAGATTTTTGAATATATCTGACGGTTTTAAGACTGTTAGATCTGATCCCCGGTTTGATTTGAGTCATACTGTCACCTCTTACTCTGTGGGCAAGTTGTGTCAAGCTTGGCTGAAACATTCAACTTTACCTGCGGTTAAGTATCACCTTTCCAAACTGAATGCAGACGTGGATTTGAATGATTTCATTAAAGGCCCAGCTAGTGGCAGGTCAAAAAGGTGGTTATATGGGGTTTACAATGAAATTTGGAAACTCTCACAGATTGAGGCCGCTTCACGCCTTAGGGCTATTGATCAGGCGAATCTTGAGAAAGTGCTTGCAGTTGTTGACAATAGCATTAACGTGCTTTCCTCTAGAATTTACACATTAGATAATATTGTGTCGTCTGTTGTTGATATTGTGCATGATGAAGTGTCAGTATTATACCATGGTCAAAATCAATTACGGTCAATCATGCAGTTTGCATGGACACTTCAGACTCTGAAAATGGGTAAAGTTCCCTGGGGATACATGAACGTTTCCTCTTTATTTTCACCGTTTAATTTGACAGAGAAACAACGCTTGCTTTCAATGCGTGATGCTTCCTTTTCTATGCTCCATATTGAAAGGTTGGAATCTTTACCTTTTTCTGTGGCAGAAGCCACTACTGCTACGTGGCTTATCCACGGTTTAATAACACTGCCTTTTGCTTTATATAAGTTTTCAAATTGTATGAAATATGTGCCAATAGGTCGTTTTGAACCCTTAGGTAGCGGTTTTCTTCATGAGGTCTGGTCACTCCCATACACATACAGATGTTTCAAGGATGAACAAGAAGTTTATCTAACAGGGGATGAGTGTACTGAGACGCCAGATCATTCTTTAATGTGCAGACACATACAGTTACACGGTTCATGTAACAAGGACCGACCGAATATGGCTTGCGTTTTACAGGGCACGCCAGTTCCTGCTATCATCCCCACGTTTAAATTGTTAGAGAATGGTAGTTATTTAATGCTCAATAATGAAAACTGTTGTGGTTTAATTAAAGGTATAGCTTTCATAGTAACAGTTAGTGAGCGAGTTATTTGCTGCAGAAATGTTCTTTATCCTCCCACACGTGAACATAGGGAGTCTTCCATTTGGCCACAGATACCGACCTTGGGAGCAGAATTCAGCGGCATGGCTAGAATAAGAGCTCTATTGTCCCAGAAAGAGGTGGCCTTGAGCTCGGCCCGTGAAACTTTCGTGCTTCACATTGCTAACACCCGTACGGAGGTTCAGGCTCTTTTAAATACTGATTTGCCTTTGCATTTCGGAGCCATGGTCCGTTCTATCTTTAACGCATCCTCCACAACGGGCCTAGCACATTTTTTTAAAGTTGTTAGCGGTGGTCTCGTGACTTCCTTTGAGAAGATTTTTGGAGTCATCCCTGCTTTCTTCCATTCTATTTTTTCATCCTTGTTTGGAGGGTTCCCGTTTTTGCTTGCATTAGCGGCTGGCGCATTGGTGGTTTTCTGCCTTTTTAAATATGGATGCCCTTCCTGTGCAAGACCACGCACAGTTACTACTGACGCGGTTTCGCAACCGCATGCTTGATTATTATGGCACACTGCCGTTGGCGACTCTAAGCACGGCGTTTGGATTATCTTTTCGGTTCTCCTATTTCACCTGTGTCCAGCCTGTATTTCACTGCCTGACCTGTGATTTCCTTTGGGCCATTGATTTGTGTCTCTGCGGACCAATATCTTCTGACGTCGATTTTGATCAACTGATGAGTCCTATCATTGCTCACGAGTTGGTTTGTTCTGACGAAAGGATTATGGCCTTGGCGGTGGCACATGGACTAATGGGTCCCTGGGATGTGTTGTCGGCAGCGCAAAATTTCTTGGAACGGAGTTTTCTTGACAACCCACCGAGCTGTCCTCTGATGGTTATAGAGGATGCGGTGCTGGAAGATCACGTATGTTCCTTTCATCTTTTAAATTGGATGGCTGAACTGTTTTCGGATGAGGACAGTGACTTCCTCCTGGAGGCTGTTGCAGCTTACTTTTCATATACAGTCTTATCATAGACACTGCCTCAAATTGACATGCTGATTGATAGCATTTCCTTGATTTTATTGACTTTTGGTCATGACATTTTATTTTTTTTGCTTGCCTATTGGCTTGAGCCACATTATATTTGTGGGCTATTTTTTGGCATTAATTTTTATAATTGAATTTTTATTCATGCTCGTTTATACATGGATTCTGCTCTCATGTGATGGCACTTCTGTTACCTTATTTAGTCCGTTCTCGGATCATGGGGGGGTGTTATATAGCTCCTAAATATCCTTATATCGTGTTAAGTTAGCATAGGTACATTTGAGATTTAAACGCCATTTTTCCTTTCTTGCAACTTCTGCACACGACCCTTAATTGTTGACTTAGCTTTCAGCCTAGTAGTTTGCCGTGGTGAATGTGAGAATAATATGTTATTGCTCTGATATCTGCTTTGTTTAATAAAACATGTCTGCACGGAGAGTGCTGAAGTTTCAGGAGCAACACGATATGGAATTGTTATGAGGTCTGATCTCCACGCCTTCATAGTCATAACACAAGTGCAGCCTTTGCCAACTTGGGCTTGAGGCGGGATTGATATTGCTTTGCAGGAGGGTAGTTAACACACTTGATGCGGTGCACATGCAGAGAGAGCTGGTGTATGCTGATGTGATTCCTTCATGCTAGGACACTAAGGTATGGGCCCGCCCTAAAACAACCCAAAGAGACCTTCTTAGATAATAATATAATATATGTGTTAGGGAGGGTGAGATATAAGTGTTGTTAACTCTTATTCATTACAGCATGTTAACATGCTGTCACCATTCGCTTTTTATGTCTTAGTAACTATGCTGATAATTTTGCTACTGATAATAAGTATACTTGTATTATCAAAGATACTGCGCCTGAGAAGACGGCATTAGTAAATAAACATTTCAAATGCACATGTGTCTTCTTTACTCCATGTTCTGGTTTGTAATGATAATATAACGAAAGAGTGTTCATGAGTCCCACGTACCCTGAGGTACTGTAAGTTCATGTTCTGGTTTGTCTAAACATTGGGAGTTTGATATGTCCAATGAGACACTGTAGCTAGCTCGGTAAGGGGTGAGTTGGTTGCTAAGGTAAGTTTTGGGACACCCTAATTTGCCGAGGTTCCACTCCTCTGTGCACAGTTCTGTGTGAGTACAGAAACCCTGCAACACCGGGAGCATGCAGTGCAGATGCAAACGCCCATTGCACCGCCAGGGCACTTTGTATAATATGGACCCAGGTCTGCTCTCTAATGCTTCCCACCGTAGGAAGTGATAATTCCTCCCACCACTTAAAATAAGACCTTTTCAGCTGCAAAAATAATTAGCAAATGTCAAACTGCAAGCAATAATGTCTAAATGATACAGGTCCAGTGGCGTGGCCAAGATGGCGACCAGTGGTAACACTCCCTGCAAGCTATGCGCATGCCACACTATTCGCTGTAGCAGTGGTGCTACCTGAGCCTTGAATCCCTAGCCAGTGAACTCCCGGGACTGTGGGGACCTGGGCTGAGCGACGATGTCAGCAGCCTAACACAGGAGACGTACGACAGTGGAGGCCTTGTGGGGTGTATGACAGAGTCGACAAAAGATAGCGCCAGAGTAGGGCGGACCCAGTCGGCTATAGGCAGGCAGAAGTGGCGAGTCCCGAACACAGTCCAGAACAAAAAGGGAAGAGAGCAGAGGCTTGCCGCGAGGGCCGGGGTGCCATACTAACACCTCCCCAGGCACACCAGCAACGGATTGGGCTTATCGGTCACCAAGGTAAGGTGAGAGGGACCAAAGAATTTACATGAGCTTGCCCTATGGCCTGGGGGAGGCCCTCCATGTTGTAGAGTTCCGGCTTGTGAGGGTTTGAGCACCGGGGCTCTGGATGCTGGTGGAGGGTGGGTGCCTGAGTGCATGGCAGCAGTGGGAAGAGACACCGAATCGGGTCCAGTGGGGACCGTGGACCAGAGCACCCGCAGATACAGTCGGCGAGGCCGGACAGGTCGGAGCTTTAAATTATCCCCCAGAGGCCACACCACGAGGAGGGCAGTCTGAGATCACAATGGTGTAGACTATGAGGGCACTGAGATTTAGCTCTACCAGGACCTGTCTCTCATTACACTGCAGAGGCGCCGCCAACTGAAACCTATCACAGAGCTCCTACAAAGGAAAGGAATTCGCTAGCACAGGGGTCGCACCTTCCGCCTTACCTTTGTATGGGACAATGAAAAATGCACCGTCTGTACTATGGAGGCACGAGACCTGGTGAACCTCGACACTACTGCATCTGAAGAAAACCCTGACTGCAGAACGAGTAAGATGTATCCCCCCATGACGCAATCAAAACGCTTTCGGAGGTCGAAACAGAAGACGACAACTAAACCAACCAACTCCGAAAGTTGTAAAGAAAGAGAAGCCCTGCTGCGACAACTCCAGGAACAAGAGTCAACTAGAGACGCAACTATCGAATGCTCTACTAGCTCCAGGTAGCTGTAAATCCCCACGAGAGACAAATAACTACTGGGCATTTTCCTATTATGAGACTGTAACGGGGTGGACAAACGGGGACACAAGGGATCCCATCCCCTAGAATGGTGGGTTGTTGACTCCGATATTCCCCCCTCTCTCCCACCTAACCAGAATGAGCGGAGCGTGGACAAGCACCCTGTATGGCCCACGCAGGAGTAGGAATTAGGGGTCGGCTCCTTTAATTGGGCGTACGTTGAGGAAGAGGAAGGCCCGCACCCGGATGATGTTCGCCTGGTCGGATTGGCCAAAAAGGAGGAAGACGAGGAATCGGCGTGTGACATCACCCCGGAGGAGTTTAGCGTGGCGAGCGGAGTCCAAGCAGAGTCGGGAGAAGGTAACCGGAGCTGGCAGGTGAGCGGAATTCCGGCAGTGCCAGGAGAAGTATATCAAGCAGGGATGACGAGCAACCTGGGTGAGAGTGTTGGAGCGCCAGGAGGCCAACGTCCCCACGAGTCGCTGGGCCACACTCCTGGAGGAGTGTGGCTTCAGCAGGTACGTCAGCGGGTTACGAGTTGGGTGGGGAGGCGGGGAGGCGGGGAAACTCGTCTCGCTAGTGAATAACCGACTTTTCAAATACCCACTGACTGTTTTGTAAATATCCTTTCCTGACCTCCCCACATCCCTTTCCCCAAAACACGCTCTCCTCACTACTGCTCCTCGCACTGCCCCTGTATATAGGCGTTGTGTACAAACACTTATTCAGCAGTGCTCCTCTCACCCCCCTGGTAACCCCCACGGGCAATAAAACGAAGAGGACGGTGTCCTGACCCGTTGCATTCTTTTTTTTTTTTTTTTTTTTTTTGAAACCTTTATTGAAATATGCAAAGCATTACATGCGCAGGCCTACAACCACAGGGGCCGGCCGCAAACTCAGAAAATCGATTCAGGAGGTAAGCATTTATATACGATCGAGCAATAGCAACGAGACAGGCACGGCATGTGATTGTATGAGCCACGTAGCAAGGATATCCCGGGTTTCATTTTATAGTTATAAAAGGCAGTAGGGGCTGCGCTATCAATGGCGGCACACCACATAAATTTAAAAATGAGATGGGGGGGGGCGTACCCCGCAACACAATCAGGACCAGGTAATGAGCAATATAGCCAGGGACCCACTACGCCCGCCGAGGCAGACAAGGAGCGAAAGTCAATTTGATAGTAAGCGATTTAGCTAGAGCACCATCCCGAGAACCCACCCTCCAGAAACAGGAAGGTATAGGCAAGTGGAGACGCCAGATAGTGGAGGAAATAAGATAGAGAAAGACAGCCGACCCTACTGAAGAAAGGAAAAGACCCCCCCTGAAGGGAAGAAGAAAGGAAAAAGACAAGGACCATAGAACAAAACAAACTAAAATAACAAACCCCTCCCAACACCCGCCACCCTACACCACTGTAATGGCTACGGCCTCCCCCACTAACAGCGTGCCTGTCGCCCAGAAACTACCCCAAGGAAAGGGAGAAAAGAAAAGCGGAGGAGGAGAGCAATAAACACACTCCCGGACCCCTTTACCCCCCGCCAGCAGCAACCCTCCCAAAGTACAAGGTCAACTATTAAAGGCAAGAACTGAACACGTACATGGGGAGGACTCCAACAGAAAAACCACTCGACTCCCTATAATATACACGGGACATATCCGGCATCAATCACGTAAGACAGGCAACCCCTAAAGTCAAAGTCAACCCTGACCAGTCCGATTCTTCACGAAGGCCCATATTGCCCAAGCCACAGCAATCACGAAGAAAGCGAAGCATCGAAGACAGTTCAAAACAATGGCGACGGATCGAGAGAGGAGACAAGATGGCGGCATCCGAAAAGTCGACAATGGAGGATGAAGAAGGAAGGCGAACCTCTTCCACAGTCACTGAGGAGCTGTCTTTGGCGGTAAAAACCTTGAGCAACGATAATACGTCGAACAGGAATGGAGCCGGGGAAGCCAACGACGAACACAGGTGCACCATCTACGGGGCCAGAGTCATCAAAAGCCGCTAAATCAGGCCTCCGCCCAGGGACCTCCAAATGGCACAGAGAACAAGCCACGGGGACCAAGGAGTGCTGAGAACACAACTGAACATCCTCGTCCGGTCTCAAGTGTACATTGTCCAGCGTTACAGACATCCGATGGCACAGGACAGCGAAGTGAGAGTGGAGCGCCCCTATGGCGGCCATTACAGACCTCAGCGATGGCGTGCCGTCCGTCCCCCCCATCCCCTCCGGAAAGAGACGAGGCAGGATTTGGGCCCCTGAAACGCCGTCCAGGAACCAGGCACACACAGAGCCGAAGACAGCAGCTGGCGCTCACACAACAGGCAGAGACAGTGTTTCGCCACTCGCGGGGGCCAGCCCGTCAACCCCGGCCCACCAGTAGGGTCTCCGGGTATAGGACCCCCGACCGTGGTCACCGATATCAAGAGCGTCACTGCGCCATGTCCTTGGATGAAGCCGATCACTCGGTTGCCAACTGGAATGAAAGGGAGCGCACCAAGATCGGAAGACCGGACGGAACCCTGGTCCCACAGCCGATGTTGTTCACTTCCAGCCCGGATGGGCCAGAAATCGAGGTCCCGGCGGAAGCCCTGGAACAGGCCGAAAAGTAAATTCGACGTAACTTCGTCACCCGGTAAGTTGGAGGGTCCGGGTTTGCACCGCTGGGGTTAGGAGCACTTCATACGTGCGGGAGTCCGGCATATACGAAGGATAAAAGACAGGATATACTAGCTGCCGGCGGAGGTCGGCGGAGCCGGGAGCCTATGCGGCCATCCTGGATCGTAGCGTAGCTCCTCCCCTCCCCGTTGCATTCTTATTTCTTTTTTTTTTACATGCTCTTTCGGGACAAAGTTGAGGAGAAGCTTAACCGAGAAGAGAGTAAGACAGAAGAAGACTTCCGGAAGGGGATACAGTTACCACGGATCCCGCAGCCTTTTCCCGGGAGAGACTCACCTCAAGGAGTAAAAGGAATTTTGCTCAAATAAAACCTTACTTAGCAAGAACAAGTCTCCGAGCCCTTTTTACAACCCCGCCACAGAGACATTGGATCGGGAGCCCATTCCTGCTGTCAGTACTAGATTATTTATAAGCTGATGGATCCTCAACCCCAGAACTGGTGCCATGGACTCCATTTCATGGGGCTTGTCGAAGTGTTCCAGTTTGATATTGGATTTTCAGCTTTCTTTGTCCTTATGTCTCTTCTCTACCCTCAAATGTAGTTAGTTATGAATAACTCCAAAGTAAGGACCCTCCAGAGTGGTGTTGAAAATATACGTCAGAGGTTCCTTGCCCCACGCTTCCCTCCCCCACTTGACTAATGGTCGAGATACTCCGTTATAAGGTGAGGGGCCTTAACGTGCCAGCAAAATGCATAGCACTCTTATCTATGTTACATGAGTATAGGTGTGATCGCTGCCTGCTGCAAGAAACTCACTTAAGACAGACTAGTGGTGCATGAGATCACACTGGTTTGACCACCAATACTTTTCTGCTGGAGTTAGGAAGAAGGCAGGTGTAGCAATCCTTGTAGCCAGAGATTTTGCAGGCAGAGTACTCAACATGCAGACTGAAATTCCCAGCTGCTTTTATCCCTCCGTATAGCACTTGGGTCATACACGTACCCCCTTGCACTGTCTACACCCCCAATGAACGTAAGGAACCCTTCACATAATGACATCCAAGTTTGCGGATGTTCTCTTGGGGAGAGATTTTAATTTATTAACGGGTGCCACACTGGATCGGTCGGTGCAAAGGGTGTGACAAACCGGCAAACTTTCAACCCAAGGCCACCATCAACTTGCTGACCATGGCCTCATTGAAATTTGGGGCAAATGCCACCCTGACAGAAAAGACTAACTCCTTTTTTTCCGCAGCCCACCAATCATTTGCACGGATAGATTTTTTCCTAGCGACAATGCTTGGTGGCTTCAGTTCAGGATACTGACATTGGGTAAGCCCGTCTGCGCCCGTCCGCGCCTGGCCCGCGCCCAGCGCCAGGACCCCTGGCCCTCCCCGCCGAGGCAAGACGACCCGACTGACCTACGACGCCCCACTCTCAACGCACTCAATGCCGGCTGGACCCACGCCTGCTGCCGAGCCACCCCGAGACGCACCCACGGACCCTTCACCTGCTGCACCTGCAAGTTCACCTGCCTCCGAACCTGCCCCGCACCCGCCAAGACAAACACCAGCAGCAACCACCTCAAGTGCATCCTGATCAACACCCGCTCCGTCCACAGACACGCCGTGGAACTCTGGAACCTCCTCGACGCAACATCACCGGACGTCGCCTTCCTCACGGAAACCTGGATGAACGCCTCCTCTGCATCCGACATCGCCATCCCGGACGGGTACAAGATCATCAGGAGGGACCGCATCAACCAGACCGGAGGTGGCATCGCCATCGTCCACAGGAACACCATCCGCATCACGACCGACGCCAACGACTCCTTCGCCGCAGCAGAACATCTCCACTTCCAGATTCACAACGACCCTAAGACGACCCTCAGAGGCACCCTCGTCTACAGACCCCCGGGACCACGCACACAATTCAGCGAAGACATCACAGACTTCATCAGCCCGCACGCCCTCCCCTCCACTGACTACATCCTCCTCGGGGACCTCGACTTCCACCTGGAGAACAACAAGGACCACAACACCACTGCCCTGCTGGAAAACCTCGCCAACCTCGGACTCAAGCAACTGGTCAACACCCCCACCCACTACGCCGGCCACACGCTTGATCCCGTCTTCTCTTCCAGCAAGTACATCACCTTCAGCCACGCCACCGGACTCCACTGGACCGACCACAGCTGCGTCCACTTCAGCTTCAAAAGATCCACGACCCACCACCACCCGCAACAGGTACCTCACAGGAATTGGAGCAAGATCACCGCAGACCAGCTCACCTCCTCCCTCAGCCAGAGCCCACCCGCCAACACAACGGACCCCAACGAAGCAGCCCGCAACTTCACACAGTGGCTGACCGCCTGCGCCGACGACCTCGCGCCACTAAAGAACTCTCCCAGCAGACCCAGAAGCAAGAAGGCATCCTGGTTCACCGACGACCTCAAGGACTCCAAGAAGACCTGCCGCACCCTCGAGAAAGCCTGGCTCCTCGACCGGACCACCGACAACATGACCGCCCTCAAACACGCTACCCGCAAGCACCACCAGCTCATCCGCACCACCAAGAAGAAATCCCTGAAGGAACGACTGGACAACAACGCCCACGACAGCAAAGAGCTCTTCACTATCGTCAAGGAGTTCTCCAAACCCAGCACCGGCACCAACGACATCACTCCGTCACAAGACCTCTGCGACTCCCTCGCCTCGTTCTTCCACCGCAAGATCGCCGACATCCACAACAGCTTCGGCGCCCCACCCACGCACCCAACCGTGGAACCAACGCCCCCCACCGCCACCCTTGACACCTGGAGCACGGTGACCACCGAAGACACAGTCCGCACGATGAACACCATCCACTCCGGATCACCGACCGACCCCTGCCCACACCACGTCTTCAAAAAGGCCGACTCCACCATCGCACCCCAACTCCGGAACATCATCAACGCCTCCTTCAACACCGCCACCTTCCCGGAGAGCTGGAAGCACGCCGAGATCAGCGCCCTCCTGAAGAAACCTACAGCGGACCCCACCGATCTCAAAAACTTCCGCCCCATCTCGCTCCTCCCTTTTCCTGCTAAAGTCATCGAGAAGATCGTCAACAGACAGCTGACCGCCTTCCTCGAGACGAACGGATCCCTCGACCCCTCGCAGTCCGGCTTCAGAGCCAACCACAGCACCGAGACCGCCCTCATCGCAGCCACCGACGACATCCGGACCCTGCTCGACAAGGGGGAAACAGTGGCCCTCATCCTCCTGGACCTCTCCGCTGCGTTCGACACGGTCTGCCACCGCACCCTAGTCCAGCGCCTCAGCAACATCGGTATCCAAGAGAAGGCACTGGAGTGGATCATCTCGTTCCTCGCCGGTAGAACACAAAGAGTCCGCCTCCCCCCGGTTCGCTCCGAGGCCACCGAAGTCATCTGCGGTGTCCCGCAAGGATCTTCACTCAGCCCCACCCTCTTCAACATCTACATGAAACCTCTCGCAGCCATCGCACGCCAGCACAACCTCAACATCATCTCTTACGCCGACGACACCCAGCTGATCCTCTCCCTCACCAGAGACCCCGACACCGCCAGAACCTGCCTACACGAAGGGATGAAAGACGTCGCCGAGTGGATGAAGGACAGCCGCCTGAAACTGAACTCGGACAAGACGGAAGTCCTCATCCTGGGATCTTCGCCCTCCGCCTGGGACGACTCCTGGTGGCCCCCAGCCCTGGGCACCGCACCCAAGCCAACCGACCATGCACGCAACCTGGGCTTCATCCTGGACCCCTCCCTCTCGATGACCAGACAAGTCAACGCCGTCTCCTCATCGTGCTTCAACACCCTGCGTATGCTTCGCAAGATCTTCCGCTGGATCCCGACCGAGACCAGGAAGACTGTCACCCAGGCACTCGTCACCAGCCGACTGGACTACGGAAACGCCCTCTACGCCGGAACCACAGCCAAGCTACAGAAAAGACTCCAGCGCATCCAGAACGCCTCCGCCCGACTCATCCTGGATGTCCCCCGACGCAGCCACATCTCCAGCCACCTGAGGAACCTGCACTGGCTCCCCGTCGACAAGAGGATCACGTTCCGGCTCCTCACCCACGCACACAAGTCTCTCCACGACCTGGGCCCCAAGTACCTCAACGACCGCCTTACCTTCTACACGCCCACCCGCCAGCTACGGTCCACCAGCCTCGCCCTCGCAGCCGTACCACGCATCCGAAGAGCCACCGCCGGAGGAAGATCCTTCTCTTACCTGGCTGCCAAGACTAGGAACTCCCTCCCCATCCACCTTCGGCTGACCCAGAACCATCTCGCCTTCAGGAAACAACTCAAGACCTGGCTGTTCGAGCAGTAGCATACCCCTCCCCCCAAGCGCCTTGAGACCTTCCCGGGTGAGTAGTGCGCTATACAAATGGCATGATTGATTGATTGGGTCAGATCACTATCCCATACACATTATATTTCATGTGCTCAATCTCCCCACAAAGAGGCACACGTGGCGCTTCAATCTCAAACTCCTTACACATGCAACAGTGGTCACAGAGATCACAGAGGCGATTAGGGCCTTTCTGGAGACAAATGATAACCCAGAGACACCAGTGGCGCTGTTGTGGGACACCCTAAAGGCGGTACTAAAAGTCACTTCATTGTAGTTGCTGCTATTTTTACGGTACAAAAGGGGGTGGTAATGGACGGAGCATCTGAACCAATCAAACACTCACACCCAGTCAAAAGACCTGGGTTTAATCCATCACCGTTCTTTAGCCCACTCTGCCACCCCAGTTCAGACATGGCTATATGCAAATCAGTCTGACCCTGTGCCTCATGGGAACAGTCCAGCCCGAACTGCCAAGCCATGCCTTCCCTGGACCGGAAACAAGCTTCCGAGGACTGGTTTCTGGCATTACAGCTGTCTTCAGCCCGGCTTGCTTGAATCCAGTGGCAAAGTGAGCAAGGGACTCACGTCTGAGCATACCCTGCCACACTTATGGCGGCCAAAAGCGGTACAAAAGGGGGTGGTAATGGACGGAGCATCTGAACCAATCAAACACTCACACCCAGTCAAAAGATCTGGGTTTAATCCATCACCGTTCTTTAGCCCACTCTGCCACCCCAGTTCAGACATGGTTATATGCAAATCAGTTTGACCCTGTGCCTCATGGGAACAGTCCAGCCCGAACTGCCAAGCCATGCCTTCCCTGGACCGGAAACAAGCTTCCGAGGACCGGTTTCTGGCATTACAGCCGTCTTCAGCCTGGCTTGCTTGAATCCAGTGGCAAAGTGAGCAAGGGGCTCACGTCTGAGCATACCCTGCCACACTTATGGTGGCCAAAAGCGGTACAAAAGGGGGTGGTAATGGACGGAGCATCTGAACCAATCAAACACTCACACCCAGTCAAAAGATCTGGGTTTAATCCATCACCGTTCTTTAGCCCACTCTGCCACCCCAGTTCAGACATGGCTATATGCAAATCAGTCTGACCCTGTGCCTCATGGGAACAGTCCAGCCCGAACTGCCAAGCCATGCCTTCCCTGGACCGGAAACAAGCTTCCGAGGACCGGTTTCTGGCATTACAGCCGTCTTCAGCCCGGCTTGCTTGAATCCAGTGGCAAAGTGAGCAAGGGACTCACGTCTGAGCATACCCTGCCACACTTATGGCGGCCAAAAGCGGTACAAAAGGGGGTGGTAATGGACGGAGCATCTGAACCAATCAAACACTCACACCCAGTCAAAAGATCTGGGTTTAATCCATCATAGTTCTTTAGCCCACTCTGCCACCCCAGTTCAGACATGGCTATATGCTGCTATTTTTAGCCGTGAGCAATGGGAGTAATGGACTACCTTAGAAGGGAAGGTTAGGGAACTAGAAGAACTATACAAACAGACAGGCACCCACCAGACACACCACCAACTTAAGGCTGTGAGAAAAGAGCTTAAAGCATTGGATATGAACAGGGCAGAATATGCACTCCTGCAAACCAAACTGAAATATTACTCAGGAGAGAATAAAGTTTATTAGCTCACAGACTCCGAGCTCAGGAGAACAGACGGAGAGACAGAAACTGAGATTCCACAGGGTGAAACACGGTGACACTCTGGTTTTGGATGAATGTATTGCACACGCATTGCAGCGATTTTATGCCAACCTTTATTTGGCTGAGGACCTGCCAGAGGGGGACGTTATTAAATATATCGAAAAATCCAAATAGATTGAGTGGAACAACATCATGCGCTTAGCCTAGAGCGCGATATTCATACAAACGAGGTGGTGGCAGTGATCTTCAATCAGCTAAGGTCCCAGGGCAGAATGGCGTCCCGCCTGGTTTTTAGAAAATCTGCGCTCCCACCCTGGCCCCTATACGAACATGTCTCTATAACTCATTTAGTGATACATGCACTTTGATGAACACAATGAAACTGGCCACCATCACAGTCATACCCAAGCCAGGCAAGGATCCCACCAAATGTTTCACCTACAGGTCTATTTCACTATTAAACGTGGACGCTAAGATCTTCGCCACCATTTTGGCGACATGCCTGGCCCCCCTGATGCAAGGCCTTGTAGACCCCGATCAAGCAGGCTTTATACCAGAGCAGAACTGTAATGACAACACTAAACGTTTATGCCATCTCATGGACAATTGATCTCTTCTGTGCATGTTTGCCTGGCTCATTTAGTTTTAGCAGTGTATGAACAGAACTCATCTGGTCTCAACAGAATGTGATTGCTTAAAAACAGAAAAAATGTGTTTCCTGCTCAACCTAAACTGCTCTTCAATTAAAGACTCATCCACTATCACATTTCATAAGGAATATATTTCTTTATCCATCATATATCAAATAAAAACTTAATTTTTCGAATCATGTATATATATTTCAGAATTTCCATAAATCAATAAACATATTTATCAAACCCTATAGCCCATATCAAACAAAGTGATGCATTCTGAACACAAATGAAGAAGATCCAATAGCAGACAAACCAAGGTTTGCGTTTAATGAGAAATGCCGACCTCATGAGTAAATTGGTTCATACGAGGGTGAGAAATACTGATCCAACAATTGAAAGAGTGCTATAAGGAAGCTTACCAATGAAAATGAACCATCTGTGTGGCTGGCATATGTCGAATGGGTTACCACCAACTTCAAGTTGGTAGTAAAACGTGAATGTTTTGCGACAGCATTCATACATACAAATGTGAATCGGTATTTGGATGGGATGCCCTAAACACTCCCCTTCCAAATACCGAATCACAAACACAAATTGCGATTGGGTAATGTGCTGTGCATTTGTAAAAGCATGCTTTGTACAGGTGGCCCTATATTCTTTATAAATATTTGGCAGTATGGATAACTGATGAATGAGTCTTTCATTGAAAAGCAATATAGGTTAAGCAGGAAACATTTTTTCTAATATTTACAATTACATCCTCCTGTTTCCGAACTTAAAAGTAAATTGTGAGGGTAGCCTTAGTGTGACTTTGGTCCATATGACTGTTTAAAGAACATGAACTCAGTAATAATGAGGTGGCAGACTGATATGCCTATGGCTGGCAGACTCACATGGTTTTGGAAATGAATGGTTACCAACTTCTTCTCTGGTTTGCAGAAAATGCGGGCAACTTTGCCATAGGGATCAAATTTCTTCTTGATGATTCCATATTTATTGAGGTGATCCGGGATGTTTTTGATTTGAATCGCTGTGAGCTCACTTGGAGACAGTTCACCAACACTACCTGCACTGCTGCTCCTGCGCCGAAGCTGCCGCTGAGCGTTCTTACCAGCAGAATCTGTGAAAGGGGTTTTGGTGGAAGGGGATAAGTGGGGTGGAAGCAGAGGAACAGAGGGAAGAAACAGTGAGTTGGGACATACAATTTGTAGGACTGCGTTGTCACCTACCACACTTGTACTAGTATAAAGTCTTCAGGAAACATTCCAGATTAGGGTACACTAGACCGAAGTCAGAGCTACTGATAAATACATTACCACACAGAAATATTACTGTCAAATTCAGATGTGTTGCTGAGTTTCTGTTCATTAAATATAATCAAACAACTCTTGCTTTATTAATATAAAAAAGGCTTTATTCCAGGTTGCTAAAAAACCTGCAAAGTGCTCAAAGAAAGGTGCATAGGATGGGAGGATGGCAGCTACTCACAAGCCTAAATTTCTCCCCACCTGCATTGACTTTGTTGTGATCACATGACTCAATTCACAGCTCATATATACTTACATATTGAGAGATTCAATTCAGCATTTCATTAATTAATTCAATTGAGGTGCTAACCAATTTAGATGTTAGAAAAAGGTCACAGAATCAGAGCAACTTAATGGAATGCATTTTGGGATTTTAAGTCCAAACTTGAGTAAGTGTGGTCAATACATAAATAATAGCCGGCAACAGCCTTTTCTACTATACTTTATTAAATACTTTCATTGTATTTTATTGGAAGACCAACTATTCAGTGTGTACGTACACACACACAAAAAAATATTGATACAATTGGAAGTACCAAGTTAACTGACCCCTTTCGTGCAGGCAGCAAAACACACAAGGTGATGGACGGAATGTTGCACATTGGCAAAACATTCACCCCCAGTCATAGATCTGGGTTTAAGCCATCGTTATTTTGCTCACCACGCCACCCCAGTTCAGACATGGCCATATGCAAATCAGTCTTGATCCTGTGCCTCATGGGAACAGTCCAGCCCGAACTGCAAAGCCTTGTATTATTTGTCAATCCCTTTCGTGCGGGCATCAGCCGGCGGCCAATGCCTCTACTACCTCCTCAGTGTGACCGTCAGTTGACACTGGGGAGGTTTTAAAAGGAACCACCACTGCTTGCAAACGAAGTTTACTTTTTTCAAACGCCAGGGAGGTGGCAAAAGCAGAATAGCAAGAATGATGGGACCCCCTCAAAAAATTAATACGGCCAGGGAACAGAGGGGAAGGAAAAGACACAAATAGAAGAACAATGTTCCCTCAGTGGCCACAATATTTCAATACAGGTATGAATCCTATTCTTAATAGGATATAGGTGACAGATACACAACAGTCATTTTTATTTTCTTCAAAGATATATAAAGCTTTTTATTTTCAATTTATCAGTGCTTTAATATTTTTATATTTTTTCATTATACTTCATAAGGAACATTTTATCACATACATTTCATAAATATTTTCATGGTTCATACAAAGTAGAAAAGACCTAATATAACAATGGCTATGTACATAAAAAGACAATTTACCCAAATAATTATCCCCCTGGTGACATACAATCAATCACAGCATACCAACACAATCATACTCGCACTTCATTCAAAACCACAGTATCTGAAAAAAGGAAACAATCTCAATTGGCAGGAGCACCCCGCCAATTAATGGGTCTCAAAGCTCAGTATGAGACCCCGCACTTGGTCGACGCACGTTTCGGCAGCACAAGGCCACCTTCCTCAGGACCTCTTTCAGACAATAAACCCAAGTATCCAGGGGACCTAGAATATACATAAAAAAATACTGTCACCATATATAATCTCTCAGGAAAAGAGAGAAAATACCACAATATACATCATTAAATAACATTGCCCAAAGTAACACTGCAACTCATCACATGACCAAACACAATCGAGTCCTCAGTAAGTGTATGTAAACCACAGTTGTGAGGGAAACTGAAAAGAATTAAAATGCTAAAAGCATGATTAATGCTCCATAGATCTGATAAATGTCAATGATTATCTATAGACTTTTCTAAAGATAAGAATGCATTCCACATGTCTAAACGAAATCTACATTTCCACAGAATTCTTGCAGAGATGCAGTGTTACTTTGGGCAATGTTATTTAATGATGTATATTGTGGTGTTTTCTCTCTTTTCCTGTGAGAATATATATGGTGACAGTATTTTTTTATGTATATTCTGTCACCTATATCCTATTAAGAATAGGATTCATACCTGTATTGAAATATTGTGGCCACTGAGGGAACATTGTTCTTCTATTGGTGGCAAAGCAGAATGCCTTCCGTTTCAGCCCCGCCCCTCCTCTCAATAATCCGTGAAATCGGAGCGCATCTCAAACCCACACCAGATGCGGCAGGTTGGTGCTCTCTCCAGCGCATGTAGGGGATTTTCGTGGCAAGACAACCTTCTAAGTTTTGAGGGAGGAGAGTCTCCCCTTTCCAGTGATGCCTTTCTCAAATAATTTCCTGATTGTGGATGCACTGCGATCCACGAGCTGGAAAGCATTACACAACCATGGATTTAGTTGTTTTTTTGGGGGTATGGGGGGGTCGACTCCCAGGTATATAGACCAACCCCACTATGGGACCATTATTATTTTTTGAAAAATTTTAGTTTTCCCCTGTAGGAGAGTAGGGTCTGCTTCCTATGGTCACCCCCACTTTTTGCTTTTGCTTTACTTGTTTACTACTTGGATGTGGCTGTGGGCCTGCTAATCAGACCCACAGCCCAGATGCACTCTCTCTAAATTCACACCATGTACCCTAGGTACATCCACAATTGGGAATTGGCTCACCTTATCAGCCCCTGTAGAAGTGTACCCTAGGTACTCAGGGCATAGGTGTAACCAAGGCCTACCAGGGGCTGCAGCATGTATTATGCCACCCCTGGCTGGCCACTCAAACTGACACAACTGGCTGATCACTCAGCTGGGGCAAGGTCGTGTAAATAACCCCTTGCTTAGGTATAGTATTCCTATATCTACCCTTAAATATAGACACACAGTAACCTATAAGTCACTCCTATGGCAGGCCTTAACAATCCTGGAGGCAGAGTACTTGGTTATGTTTGAGATGGTGCTCTAGCATGAGCTGAGCCTGTCTGCAGCTTTCGGAACCATGTCCTTATAGCTGTTCTATGATCTTGCCATACCATATACTCTTAAGTGCATTATAATCCTCACGGTTGAATGCTAACTTTGGTTTGGCTTTATCTAAACATGTCGTGTAAGGTGTCATACGCTCTGGAAAACTACCCCCTCGCCAATTCTGGCGACGGGGGTAGCATTCCACCCTTCTAGAGGGAGAAGACATGTTGTTGCTAACTATCCCGGTTAAAGTTAACCAGAGCCCCAGCATCACAAAATGGATGCTGCTGCCACAGACACAAGTCTGACCCTGCTGCTGGGAGTCCTTCCGGCGAGGGAGGCCTGGACAATAGGTTTCCTGCCTGGAGAGGTGCGAGCACCACCCCAGACAGGATTTTGTGTATTGGGACAGAGAGGGCTGAATAGAATGAGACATGCCTGGGGCTCACTAGGTGCTCCGTTCATACCCCAGTTCAAACCGGTTGCTGGGCCACTCCAGCCCCAGCTCTGGTGCGTAACTGCACAAAGGAAAGGGACCTAGTGAGTAAACCAGCCCCCTTTAGTAGTATAAAGATAGGAGCTGAACCAGGAGACTTTAGATTAATCCTGGAATCAAACTGAAGATGAAACTCTGGACCCTTTGACATTCAACTGAAGCTGAAGACTGAAGAATCTCCCTTGTGGCCAAGGAGTGACCACCCTGGGCAACCAGGCACCATCCAGCAACTCGACGGCTTGCTTTGTCCCAGTTCCCACCGGAACCCGAGCACAGAGCCTGACAAGACCTCGACCACCGGACTCCTCTGACCCCACTGCACGACTCCAGCACAGCTGAGCTCCGTGGAAGGCGTCTGAATCCGTGGAAGCAGGCAACTTGGAAAGTCTTCAACTTGCTAGCTGTGCACTGGGTACTGAGACACCCCGACACCGAGCTCCACCTGCACCGAAGACCAGCCCTCCACACTCCACGAGATCTGCGTGGGGCCCTTCTGCTTGTGTTCTGCTCGACGCGTTGTCCGGTTGCTGGCCCGTTGGCTAGTAGCCCTCTGACGACAATCCTTGTGAAAATCCATCGCTGGTCTGGTTGCTTCAGACTGGCCTCGCTTCCCTGGAAAGGTGAAGTACCTCGGACCCTCCTGGTCTGCACCAGAAGCCTTTTGTGTATCGTGCGTGGGTTGCCTTTGCTTAGGCTTGTTGGCTCCAATCCGGAAGTCGACCCCTCCATCTGCGAGAACCTTCGTGGGACAGCTCCTCTCCAGCACCTGGTCGTCCTCGACGCCTCCTGGTCCGCGTGGCTGCAACGACAAGCTTCACATCCGCACCTGATTGCTCTTCGACGACATCTGGTTCCTTCCTGGTTCCACCCGGTCACTGGCTAGTGACCTAGACTCTGTCCCCTCTGCTTTCAGGTCTTCTTCAACTCCGATCCACCCTTGGATCCACCCGGACATCTTCCTCCTGGTCGCCTGCAGCATCTTCTTCCAAGGCTCCATAGGAAACGACGAGAAAACCCGACACACTTTGACACCTATGCACTCGCAGCCCGTGGGTGAGGTAACGCGAGTACTTCAGTGCTCCTGTAGGGATTGACTATCCTAGTGTCCAGTTTTGCTAGTTGTGTAATCCTAGTTAGACCGGAAGTGTCCTAAAACTTCATTACTTACCTTTTTAAGTTCCTATTGACTTTCTATTGACTCTCGCGTGAGAGTACTGACTCTGCACTCGCCGCCTGTGGGCCTCCTACTCCCAACCTAAGCGTCAGATAGTGTAGCCCCAGCGATCCTCTAGGCCCTAGGCCTTTCCTTTTCCCGAGTCGTGGTTCTTATACCACTTACTTAGTATATGGTTTTACGCGCCCCTAGGGCCTAACTGTAAATTGTGCTATATAAAGTATTTCTAAGTGTAACTTGTTATGTGCTTTGGCCTCTGATCTCATAAAGAGTTCAGAGAAGTGTGTTAGTAAATAAATAAATATATTTTATATATATCCTGTGTGGTGTCCTTTCACTTGGTATTCAAGGGGTTACATATGGTAAAACAGCTGGCTTTACATGCCCTCAAGAGTCTTTTAGCCTAAGACTGTTCTGCCCACGCTACCTCTAGGATAGCTGGTCTATAAGGTTGACTTTACAACCATCACCATAAGGGTTGTTTGGACTGGTGCAAGGTGCTCACTAGAATAGTGAACATCATATACCAGGCCAACTTCTCACATCCCCTAAGAGCATTATCGTGCCACTCAGGGGAAAACAAAATGGTGCTCACATATTCTGGGGGTCGGCCCTCCTGAGAGATGAGACCACCCCCATGGGGGCAACTATGTTTTTTCCAAAATGATAGTTTTCATTGCGCACCACAGAGGGAAAAATGGCCCCAATTCACTAGACCTCAAGAGAGAGTGTAGGCTCATTTAATGGGCATGTTGTTAGAGTTGATTTTTCTGCTTTCACCACAAAAATTGCCTGCAGCAAGCATAAAGCATGTGGTCTTCTATACAGCAGAAAACATCTATACAGCTTGTCTTTTCAAATTCAAAACTGCCCCAACGCTGAAATGTGAGGTTCATTTTTAGGTATGGATTCAATTTCACTAAAAATAAATTAGGGCATGATTTTGAAAGATTTTTCGGTGTGTTTGTGTAGCTTTTTTAACACATACCAGACGCGGAAACGTAAATGGTTCTTTGCATTGTTCTGCTTAAAATTTAAAAGTAACGCAGCGGATTGTATTGCCTTGTGTTACTTTGTGTCAAGGAGGCATTCCATGGATGGTGCAAAGGCATTTTTCTACATTTACCCTTGGTGTTTGACGCACAATCATATCTACAAAGACTTGGATTTGCGCAACAATCTGGCACCTAGCGGAGGCTGGCGTCACACTGAGAAATATATTCTCTTTGTAATTTCCTGTTTGCATGTCATGCATGGAGAAAAAAGCCCCTTTCAGGAAGGAGCCCCTACCTGCACAAAAACTATTGTGATAAACTATGGCACAAGGGTGCTTGCGTTAGCTTAAGGCAGCACAAAGTGCATCAGTGCACAGAGAGAGCAGAGCTGTGCCATTTCTAGGGCTACAGGAATTATGCGATTCTGCAGCCACTGCGTTTCACTTAATTATGTATTTGTCACATTTGACATAATACATCATCTGCGGCATAATCTTCAGATTTGAACAAATATAAAATGTGTTTCCAGCTCAGACGGATCAAAAGTTACACAAATATGGCGACTTGGGTTCCTGCAAACTGGAACGCTTTTTGGAAAGTTTGACTGGTCATCTTCAAGTTGCTCATTGCTGTACTTTGGTGTTAGATTGTTACTAATAAGGTTCTGGTCCCAATACCATTACCAGGTGCAAAAACAACAAAATAATGAAGTTAAAATATCACAAAAAATGCAGCATTATGCCGCATAATTTGGCTTTTCATGCCGCATAATTTCTTCAAATCTGCAGCTGAATTTGGTCCTCCTCTACCTCATAATTCCAGTGTCCCTGGCCATTTCTTATAAGATATGGTGGAATTCTGCTCTCTTCAGGGGACTGATCACACTGCATTGTGGCACTTCTGGGCATTACACTCTGAATGGGGATAGTGCACAAACCAAGCATATAATCCTAGTGGTCTACTCTCACGGTTTGGTTAATGTGCAGCTTTGCACCGATCATGAGCAGAGATAATTTTCTGCTACTGCAGTGTATGCTGCATTTCAATGAAAATTCTACTGCTTTACTCTGGTACCATCGAGGCCATGACGTGTTGTTCAAAATTCAGCCTGTCGTGGAATATTTGTCTTTCAAGTTTCCGGAGATTTAAACCGCTGGAAAGAATGTATCCATAGAGAAGTCCATGATCCTTTACAAAGGGTGGCGGCTGTTCAGGAAATACATACGGAGCAAAGAAGCTTGTTATGGCATCCAAAGGTACATGCTCGGTGAGAGTTTTACTGGTAAAGTTTACAGCCTGAGACAATAGACAGGCAAGGACTGTGCTCTAAATCCTGTAAGCTGCCCTTCCACTTTAGGAATCACAGCAAACATTGTATGGGACCTTGTCCAATTACTCGTTCAAAAAGATTACAACCTTTATGTGGGCTACTTCATTACGGGAAAAGGGCTGTTCAGCGAGCTGTAGAAAGCTAACACTGTGGCATGCGGTACAGTTGGATGTCGCCTCAAGGAATACCCGCAGTAGCTTGTTTATAAGAATGCTCCAAATATCACAGAGCCCTGTGTTGCATTTCTTTTAAGTACTTGCGGTCCAATTCTCCAAAAGGCGTGATGTGTACGTGCGGACTACAATCCATGATCAAACGGTCGATCGACAAAGAGAGCTGAAGGCGGTTTTGGATAAACTTGTTCCTCCATCAGTCAAGGAAACTCGCAGTCTTCTCAGTCAGATGAAATCCGGTTCCCCCACGGACTCCTGCCCGATTGCTATTTTAAAGCTAGAGGCCGAGCCAGTATCTCAAGCTCTTACTCCTATTTTCAATTCTATGTACTCAGAGGGATATTTCCTGTTAGATTGGAAAAAAGCTTCTGTTCTGCCTCTCTTGAAGAAACCAAATCTTGATACAAAAGCCCCTAACAACTATAGACCAATATCTAGACTCACGGTTCCTGCTAAAATTTTTGAATAAAACTTAAACATGCAGTTGAGCCAATTTCTTGAGTCCTCTCAAGCCTTGGACCATACACAATATGGATTTCGAGGGGGCCATAGCACTGAAGCTGCCCTCTTGAAATCGACAGAAGAGATAAGGACTATTCTAGATCTCGGTGGTAAAGCGGCCCTGATCCTGTTGGATCTCTCTGCAGCATTTGATACGGTCCATCACGTTTTATCTAAACCATTTTCATTACCATGCAGGGTCCCTCAGGGGTCCTCACGGAGTCCGACACTTTTTAATATTTATGTGTCTTCCCTTGCACCCCTGATCCAGTCCTTTGGGTTTAGCCTGACTAGCTATGCAGACGATACCCAGATAGTGGTGTCTCTTCTTCCAGCAGAATCAAAAAATACAGCAATTCGTTGTAACGATTGCATGAATGCAGTGGGGACATGGATGGCCCAAAATTGCCTTAAGTTAAACTCCAATAAGACGGAGGTGGTATGTTTTGGGAATGATTCCAATTTCTGGAAGCCAGAATGGTGGCCAGATTCTCTGGGCCCTCTTCCCGCACCCAACAAGAAGGTAAAAAATCTTGGGGTGTGGATAGATCAGAAGCTCAATTTCAAAGACCAGGTTAATTCAGTGGCTTCCGCCACTTCCTACGCTCTTAGGTCTTGCAAGAAAATTCTGTCTCTGCTACCGATTGATTGTCGCAAAACAGTGATTACAGCTCTCACCATGTCGAGGCTGGATTACTGTAATAGTCTGTACTTCACCATTCAGGAAGGCTCCATGCAGAAGCTGCAACTCTTACAGAATGCAGCTGCTAGACTCCTGTTGGGCATTTCTAAATATGCTCCAATAGCGGAAGAGATTCGAAAATTACACTGGCTGCCACTCAGGAAGCGCACCATGTTCAAGGCGATGTGTCTGGTACACAAGGCCCTTTATGGAGTAGGGTCGGCCTATCTGAAAGAACGCCTCTATTGGTACACGCCAAGCAGATTATTACGCTCATCAGATGCTAAATTGGTTCATGTGCCATATGTCAGGAAGGCCACCTGGGGTGGTAAAAGCTTTGTGGCAAATGCAGCCAAAGCATGGAACAAGCTTCCATACCGGCTTAGAGCTATTTCGAAACTTTTCATCTTTTGAAAGGCTTTAAAAACATGACTGTTTTCGGAATAGTTAACTAAGTATGATTCTTGGCTTGGTCCCTCTGGAGAGATTTCATATAGCGCCAGGACACCCATGGGTAACAGTGCGCTCTATAAATGTCATAAATAAATAAATAAATGATGAGAGCAGTTACTCGGTCACAGTTTGGGGTCAGTTGGCCGAAGTTCACAAGCCCACCTGTATACTTTATTACAACATGTACGTTGGCAGAGTGGATAAGAAACTTGCACTTGGTTTAAGAAGTTGTTTACCAACCTGATCCAGTTGGCAACATACAATGTGTATGTTATTTACAGTCAGCCCACAACAGGAAGACTAAAGTATTCCCTTGACTTTCAAGTGACTTTCACTGACAGTCTTATTGCTGCAGAAGCAGTAGGCTACTTCATCTGCTGTGGAGGATGTTTTAAGGCTGCAGGATCGGTGCTTTGATGACTGCATTTCTGCATCAGCAATAAAGATCTAACCATGTCGCTGTTGCGGAATCTGCTCCAAGCAAGGAGAGAGGAAGGAGACTTGTTGTTAGTCGCCAGTGCCCTTCTCAGCCAGGCTTATGCTTTTCAACGTGTTTTACATAGTACCATACAAAAGTAAAATATTGGAAAATTGACAGAGATGGAACTACTCTAGGATTGGCCTTTCAATGGCTGTGATTGGATACCTACCTTCCAATGGCCACTACTTCACTAGATAAGCAACCTTTTAAATTGTTTCCTCTAGTTGAGAACATTTTGGACTTGCTTATAGCCTGCTTGACAACTTTATCCACAGCCAGAACGTGGTAGATGTTCTATTCTCCATATGACAAGTGCATTACAGTCACCCCACTGCAAATAAAAATGCCCAGAACATAGACTACGTTTGCAATGAAAACTCTGTGCGGCAAAACCTAAGGCTTTAACCGTTTTTAATTGCTCTTTAGAGAACTTTGGACAATGTTCCCCAGCATGTTTATCTTAGTTTCAAAGATAAATATGCTCGCTCAGTTCCAGAAATGTAGGCCCGAGGCACCAGTGGACACCTCCCAACTTGCATCCACAATCTGGAAGCAGTTTGATTTAGCAGAGTGAGTAGGCTGAAGGTGCATGAAAGAAAGTCTTCCTGAGCCTCAGTTGGCAGTCAGAGAAGGCATTGGTGAAGGTGCACTTGACAAGTATAGAGGACTAGTCAGGACTTTGAAGGGGACAGAGACATGTAGAGGTAGGAAAAGCTTTGGCTGGGTATGTTTATATAGGGATATTGCAAAGGTAGAAGGCAGACAGTCAAGGTAGGAGCGATACACATGCTATCACTTCATCTACACCTAAGGACTCGATCCCATGTGAGTTGCACTCACCCTAACATTCAATGACTCCTTCAGTCAACTAACCAGATGATTGCAAACCATAAAGAGCGCAGCAGCCAGGCTTACCCTAAAACGTCCACCCAGCACCTCAAAGAACTTCCCCTTCTTCCAATCCATAAACAAGCTCTCTTCAAGCACACATTCAAAGCTGTATACAAAACTGGACCAGCATACCTCAACAACTTCATCACATTTCAGAAACCCTCCAGACACGTGCGCTTAGCCAACTCCTACTCTCACACATCCCATGCACAAGCAGCACCATAATCCGCTGCCTACTTTCTCTTACTGTGCTCCAAAAGCCCCTACATATCAGAGCTGCTGCTTAAATTCTTGAATTCTGCAGGGAGCTTAAGACTTAGGTCTTCAACTAGGCAAGTCCATGGCACAGTCCTGATTACTACTGCATAGGCAAAAGGATACTCTCCCGGGAGTGAGCTTTACAAATACATATCTTTACACATAACTCTGCATCCAGTTCTATACACATGGTTCATATTTTTGGCCTGCTTGCCATGTTTATCCTCAACAAGATTTGGAGGGACTGGGAGTAATCAAGGTCCAGCATACACACTCCATCGAAAATAATAAAGTATGCTGCTCCTACCCTGACCAAGGAGGACACTATTTGTGCACCTAGGTGGATAAATGGTCAGCAAGAGTGTTCTCCAATTGCAACATGAGCCCTCATCCACCCAAAAAGAGCGGCATGCTTCATCACTGGACAAGCTTCTCGCTGGGTCGGCGCTGAAATGCCCAACAAGCCCCTGAAAAAGGTCTTGTTGCCCAATACGTTTTTTTCAATTTACTGCGAATGAAGCTTTATTTAAGTTGAGAGCTAACTGAAAGTGTAGACTGGAGAAGATGAAATTAAAATTAACTAGGTTCTGGGGGGGTCCCTGTTAATGAAGAAAACCAGGGAATAACCGGGTAATAATGTTTCTTTCTAGCCTCTACATTAGGTTTCTTGCCCTCTTTAGTCTATGAAGATCAATTGGCAACTCATCGGGACCATAAAAAACTAATTTACATGTATTAGGACCTCATTTCAATTCAAAGTATGTACCCACAATACTAATCCACTAAGTGTGTGTGTTCACAAAATGTACTATCTCCATTTGTGAAGAAATAATCCAAAACACAAAAACCGACCTGAAAAGGGTTTTATGTTAGTTTCCATTTTTTGACAGCAGTATTCCTTTCCACTACACCAGCATGGGATAGGAATTACTTCTTATATTTTTCAGTATGAACAAGCTTAAATATATAAATGTTTATTATTTTTTTCTCTCTTAGCTCAAATCGGAATACGATATTGTGCATTATCTTCGAAATAGGTTTCGTTTTTTACACACATTGGTATCACTTGCTCTATACGCTTGGTATTAGAGATTATTTGGACAGGACAACAAACTTGGTTTTATAGCGATGTCTAGGCATTTTATGAGAAATTATTTGTTTGAATTATCGGGCATTCACACTAAATTAGCCACTTGGCTTTGCTCTTGCTATGTGTTTTTATATGGCCAACATTATTTAACTTCTATCGGCAGCCATTGCGTTTAATGAGCCTATATGTCACTGTGACATATTAGCAAATACACCCCCTATTTGTAATAGAGGCATCCCCCCTTTTTGGAACATTGGCATTTGTCATTATAAAAGGACATGAAACATTGTATTTTCAAAATGCCTTACAAAACTAAGTTTATTCATATCGTTTGCTATTTCTCCTACCTTTATACTTTTCCACAGTATGTTTTATCACTTTGTGTTTATAAATAAGGGATTGGTGCACTGTGTCCACTAAAAGGCTGTGACGAAGACCGGGCAGGGTTGGGCAGGGTTGAAACGTGTTGCCATTATATATCCTTTGAAACCAACACACTGTTTGATATATAAATATATTTATTTTTTTCATGTAGTTTTTAGTGTTTTAGATTATCTGTTCACAAATAAAGAAATCGTACATTTTGTGAACACCCACTTAGTCGATTAGTATTGTGGACACATACTTTGAATTGAAATAGGGTCCCACTACATGTAGATTAGGTTTTCATGATCCTGATAAATTGCCATAGATCTTCATACATTAAAGAGGGCAAAAAACATGTTGACCATTTGTGGAGGATCGAAAGGAACATTATTTCCCGGTATATCCCTTGTTGCATCTACATATTAACAGGTGCCCCCAGAATAAAGTACTCTAAGCAGGGCACCTTAGTTAATTTTAATTTCAACTTCACCAGTATACATTTTCAGTTAGCTCGCAACTTACATACAGCTTCATTCACGGAAAACTGAGAAAAAGATCTTCAGCAAAGAGCCCCTATCCAGGGGGACGTTGGGCATTGCAGCGCAACGAGGAGCTAGTCGATGATGAACAATGCCACCCTTTTTAGGTGGGTGAGGGCTCTTGCTCCAATTAGAAAACACGCTCACTGACCGTTTCTTCATCTAAGAGCACAAATAGTGTCCACCTTGGTTAGGATAGCGACAGCATACTTTATTATTTTTCACATGTTTATCCTTTGCCCGAATATGGTAAATGTGCTATTCGCCATATGACAAGTGCATTACAGTCACAAAACTGCACATAATTTTGGACAGTACCTTGTGACCCAAAAACGCTCTTAGTAATTTTGGATGAGCTCTTTAGGGAATGTAGGAGTAGGATGGACTTTCCAGGGATGTTTACCTTGGTTTCAAAGGTAGAACTGCTCATTCAGTTTGAGGAATCTAGCCCAGAGGCATCCTGGCCGACAGCTAAGGAATAGCCATATGGCGAAAATCCCAGGAAACATGCCCCACACTCCTTCGAGCCTCCGTCCATTGGATCCATAGGAAGAAACAAACGAAACTAAATGGACGAAGAGGATAAGAAGCGAAGACTGTACACCAACCTGATGAAGGAACACGGAAAGAGGCTCCAGGCCAGGGAGCATCCTTGGCAAAAATCCCACCAGGAGGAACAGGAATAAGTACCAGTGCTAATTGCGGGGGCCCGCTGCCGCTCCCACTCTACTGCGTCTATGTGTCCAGATGGAATGTGGAACGAAGAGGATGAGGCAGCCATGCGGCTGCAAAAAGTACCCTCCCCTTCTCCGCAGCCTGCTTACATACGGCCACCAATACCGCTGACCCTGTGCTCCCCACTCACCACGAGGTAAAGTAAATCTCTCTCCCACCGCAGAGTAAAAGCCAACACAAGCCAGGTCCCACTGTGCAACCTAACAGCTGCTGCCTCTCAAGACTCCAAGACACCACGATCTGCAGGAACAGAGAATTATGAAACAGAGGCGGCCATGTTAGAGGTGAGTGCTCAACCGACCCTAGGTGAAAGGGGTGGTCTACTATGATTCCCTGTTGCCTGACACAGCTTGGGGCACGATGACTACATGACGCCCAACCATTCTTGGTCAAGAGGGCGGTCTGCCTTAAATCCCAGATGCCTGGTACAACCTGGAGCACAGAGTCTACAGCCTGGCTTGATCCCCTGTGCAGCACAAGATATACCTTCGGACTGATCGCATGCGCAGGGCGGGGCCTTTGGATCCATTTTGGACGCATTTTGCGATAACCAACCAGTCGATATCCCAACCTGAACTTAAGTAGTCAGCACCGGCATTACATTTAATTCCACCCCTATCTTGAACCTACAGCACAGACTCTATATTTTATGTAATGCAGACATATGATACATGTGTATACTTTTGGTTAACATCACCATGTTATGCTAGGTTTGTATTCTCTGTGCTCACTTCCCGCCAATACGCTTTGTCCTCACTTCCTGCAAATACCGACAGATTAAACTCAGACTGTTAGTTTAAATCAATCTACCTGTGCTATTTTTTTTATGTTAATGCATTTTTATATTGTTCATTTTATATGTGTTTCACAGAACTATTTTTGACTTTGTTGGTGTGCACAACAGTTTGTACCTTTAATAGTAACTACTCCATATGTATCTTGTGTAACTTCTACTTGCCAACTATGTAAAGCGCTCTGATACCTTTGGGTGAAGTCGGTGCTATCTAAAACTTATTAAATAAATAAAAAATATCTCCATCCTCGAACACCTAACTCAGAGCCACAAATTGGAAAGAGTTAGATTCAGAACAGTGAGTGCATGACACTTTCCAAAGGTGGCTGAAAGACGTGTCTTCCTGAGCCACATATTGCTCTCATGGAGTCGTTAATACTGGTTTCGTTGGCACGCGTTTGGTATGGGTTAAGACTTTGAGGCAGATAGCTGACAGGCAGCAAAAATTGTATGCAAGTTGGTCGATGACTGGGTGACAGGTAGTGCGATTTGCGATTCCTCCCTTTAGCATATGAACGTGATCAGCCCTTGAAAGACAGGGGTATGTTCATCTAAGTGTTCTGCTGTGTTGGATTGGGCCAGTGGCTAGCAGTATGTGTAACTGATTGAGTGTGGTGCGTGAAAGGCAAGTAAATGGCCCATAAAGAGGTTGTTGCCCTGACAAGGTTTTACGCAACAATTAACAATGTCTCAGGTATCAATTCAAGGCAGTTTAAGTATGCACACAATAGTTGTAAGAGAACAAGGGGATAAAAAAGGGAGGGAGACGTCAATGGATTTGCAAAATTTGCTAAGAGCGGTTTTATATTCAGAATTGGATACAACAAAGAAAAAAGCACTGGGTTACATTTAATGACATGTAACATATACCACTTGTGTACGTTTGTGCTTGTGAAAACAGTGAACGGCGCAAAGTGACAAGTGTAGATCATAGAGGGACGGCGCAAAGTAACAGTGGTAAATTATATACAATACATTAGTAATAGTCTAATCTCCGTTAACTATCACTAGCCTTTTCGGTACGTCTGCGTCATTTTTTTCCCACACAGCGGCGGAAAGTCCGCCGCGGCAAAGCGGATAAAAAACCATTTACAGGATTGAAGGACGAAAACATAGATACGCCTGGGGAATTGTGCTAGCGAGTCAACAACGTTTCGACCTGATAAAAATGCAGGTCATCTTCAGCACCATTACATTTAATTTGAAGTGCTGCCTATGGCCCACCGGGAGGGCACAAGGGGAAAGCGCTGGTATCAGCGTCAGTATCAAACCGCAGGGTAAGGTTACTCAAAGGAGTGTCTTCCAGAAAGGGCTGGGTCATCAAAGTGAACAAATTCAAGCTGAGTCATAGGTTGCAGATAATACAGCAGCCACTGTCCTTGGAGAGGGGCAAGCAGGGGAATCGTGTACGAAGTATCACAGGTCCCTGAGTTAGTGCTGAGTAAATGATGGAGCCAGTAGAAAGAGCAGGGCCGGCCTCCAGGGTATTGGGTGTCTGGCAGCGTCCAACAGTTCAGGACGCGGAAGAGTTCCTCTAACAGTGACTGGAAGCGCAGAACACAAGAGGCAACGGCGTGTGTCCGTGCTGCTCTGTGGGGCCTGGAAAAACACTCAGTGAAAAGAGGTTTACAGCACACCTCCAGTAGGCATAGGTTCAATATTCTGATACTGTATTAGTATTTGCTCTTTGAAGCTAGCACGTCTGCACGTAACAAAAACAACTGGTGTAAGTCTGTACTTTACGTAGGTGATGGACACAGAATGAACAATAACAATCCCTCACGTTTCTGAGACCTGAACAACATGAAGTACCAAGGTTGGAGCAACTTCCATTGATCCCACTAATTTTTCCATAATGCCATGTAACCTTCAAACTTTGCCTAAGTGGCTAAGATGAAGCATTTTCTTTACATTTTGTAAGGAAAAGCTCTGGAATCTCTGGGGATCCAAAGATTTCCAACCACCCATCATTTCCACATGTCTCCACATAAAAATGGAACTCAGCTTGTGTGGGCAGGCCTAGCGTTCATGGTAGGAAATGACACAAAACGCAAGGTGGTTGTGTTTTGTGCACTCCCAGATTTCAAAAAATTTCCTCATGGAAATGTGAGGAAGATAGGTATTTTAACCAAAGAGGTTTGAATGGCATTGTGGGTAAGAAAATATTGTGAGATCCATGCGAAGAAAACGACGCTGGACTCCCCTGGGTATCTAGTTTTCAGAAATGTACAGGTTGATAAGTTTCATTGGGTGCCTGCTGGGCTCAAAATTCAAAGCTATCCAAATGTCATAAAGGTGGGGTTTGACTAGAAAAATTCTGGCAACTCCATGTTGTGTTTAGGACCTTTTCCTTTCGCGGGCATTAGGCCCACCCACAAAGAGAGGTACCATTTTGAGCAAGAGACTTGGGGGAGAGGATTCTGGGTTTTAGGAAATCTGTTGCTCCTGGCGCTTTTCAGAACTTTCCCTCACAGAACTGTGAGGAAAGTTAGTGCTTTTGGCCAAAGTTTGAGGTTTACAGGGGCTTCTGGGTAAGACAAACCATGTTTGAACCACATAAGTCACATTACCCCGGATACCTGGTTTTCAGAAATGTATGGGGGTGAGAGGTTTTCCTGAGTGGCGGGTGATGCAGGTCCCAAAATCTGCAGCTTTCCACATTGCATAAAAAGCATGGATTCTGCTGGGTGGAATAGGATGTATCCAGGTTGCAGTTTAGGGTGTTTTGTGTCGCAGGCACTAGGCCCAGCAACAGGTGGGGTAAAGTTTTCAATCGGAGAAGTGTGGAAACACAGAATAGTACAACATTTGTTATTACCAATTGGATTTCTTTGCATTTGTGCCTTTCAAATGCAAGCCAGTGTGCAGAAAGAAGATATTTAGCAAAATGTCCTTAGAATCACATGCTCGTATGGGTACCCACAAATTCATAAGTGTATAAATAACCACTTCTCCTAAACCCAGTGCCTGATGTACATTTCAGAAATACACAGGTTTCCTTCATACTAACTTTTCCCTCTTCTTTTCCCAAATGACATACTCAGTACACAATGAAAAACCATTGTAAGGTGCAGCTCATTTGTTGGCTCTGAGTACCTCAGGGTCTTGAAGAAACCTATATATTTCAGCAGCTGGAAGAGCCTAGCAGACTTAAAAGTATATTGCTTTTGAAAATCGGCCACTGTGACAAGTAGTTAAGTGCAAGAACAATTATTGCTTTCTTTCTAGACTTCCCTCAGCAAGAAATTGTTTTGGGAAAACGAAGAGAACTTAGACATATTACTATGTACAAGGGTAATAATATGAAAAGTCTTCTGGACATGGCATCTGAAACTGCACAGACGCAGAGAAAGTTCAGTTTTCTCTTATTGAGGTTAAGAATGCAGAAGTGCAGGCTGAAATAGCTCAAAACTCCCAGCTTCTAGATTTGCTCAAATGCCTTGCAGACTTGCTGTTTGAGACAGAAGATGCAGAGGCTTTTCTAGAGGAAAACTAGACAAAGAAAGTGGAGGGTTGAACCTAAAAATGGAAAATAATTCAGTTTTTGATTCCTAAATAAATGCTCTTGGTCTTTGGAAATCATTAGTGAGATAGGAGCTGCTGCAAGTTCTCCTGGAGGCTTCAATGGCTGCGAGGCCATTTTAGAATTCCTCTAAAGCATTAAATGCTATGTGCAGGCCCCATAGCAAGAAACACAGGTTGACTAAAACAGAACTGGGCAGGTGCAGCAAAAATATATAAAAATAGGAAAAGAAAGCAAGACTGGAGCTAAGGAAACAATAACTCAAGTAAGAGGAATCATGCAGTGATAATTGTCAATGTGAATGGAGTTCCAGACAAAAGGGGAACAAGAGCATTTTATGAAGTCAGTCCACAAACAAAAACTGACATAAGTCGCCTTGAGGATACATACTTTACCAGGGCTATTTATTGATCCAGAACATATTTGATCCATTAGACAACATTTGCAAATGTGACCACAACTGTAATGAGTGTAAGAACAGTTATAAAAAAAAAACTCAAATGGATTTCAGTACTCCTTACAATGTGCCATTACAGCTACTTAATGCAGTTTCTAAATCTGCATCAAGTTACTCAAACGTTTACTTTAGGCATATTATTATAGTTTCAGAGAGATTCACCTAGCTCTTTACAGGAGAAAATGCTTGATGTTTCTAGCTTTCCAACATCTATAATTGTAGAAAATGTCTGATGTTCCCTTTTTGTCAATTTGGTCAAGATCGCTAGTCCAGAAGTGTTAACAATATCCATAACAGGGGCGCTAACATTCTGGGTTTTAGAGGAAGTTTGGCGATTGCCCATGGAGATTCAAAGATTTAATTTCTTTGGTAAAAAGGAACAAAAAAGTTAGGCAAACGCAGATTAATTTCTGTCTTCTAAAATGGAGAATCACACCAAGCTGACATTAAAACCATTCACCTTCTGTGGTCATCCGTTTGCTTGGGTCGGGTAAATAGAGATATCCAACCGGACGGATTGGTCCCTTCTTTTAGAACTCACCTTTGTAAAGGAAACATCCGGCCGATTATTCTGTTTTTTGGAAAATAAAGTCTTAGCCACACAATGATTTTTCTGTGATGCCTTCAGGACTTTTATAGAGTGCTTTATAACAGGACAAGATAAGACAAATAGCAGGCAGATAAAAAGGAATTTGTCACACTAGAATGAGAATCAGTCCTGGGGCCAGATGTACGGCCATTCACTTTAGCAAGTCGCAAATTGCGCTTCACAATTTGCAACTCGCTAAATTGAATGTACAGCAGTGTCTCAGACACTGTTTGCGATTCCCAATGGGGGCGCAAATTGCATGCCTCATCAATATTCATGAGGCAAGCGCAAATTGCGACCCCACTGGCAATGGTAAGCACTCACAGGGATGGTGGACTGCTGGGGTCAGCAGGCCACCATGTCAGTGACTGTTTTTTAAATACAGCATTTAAAAAAAAGAAAATGTTTAAATGCAGCCCGATTTTTAAAAATTGTTTACTCAGGAATGTCTTTCAGGGGAGCAAGAAGACTGTTTTTTAGCTGGCCCCATTGACTCTGAAAGAAATGTGCGGTGATGGTATGGCTTTATTTTCTGATAAGCAGATTAATAAAATCTTTCATATGAGACTAGTTTGTTGGCCGATAAAGTTGTTAACAAGCCAGTTAAAAATGAACGTGTGGGGATGTCAACGACTGGCTAAGTATGTAGCAGCCTTTAATGAAGTTGGTTACCCTTCCTCAGCATCGTTTTTCTCTCCAAATTTTGCCTTGTTTTCTGGGTAAAGAATACTTAAAAATCTAAAAGTCCAGAGAATTAAAATTGTCTGTGCGGATAATAATACCTGAGTAACTTGCCTGAAAATGTGGGCAGGTATGAAGGAAGGAGATGAGTTCTTTCCTAATTTTGAAAATGACTACCTGGCACCCCTCGCATTAAAACGGAGAATATTCTTGGCTAATGGGCTCTGGTTTGGGCTGTGATTTTTCCAATGAAGAAGGCTGGAAAAAGCTTGAGGAATATGTGAAATTCACGTTACCCCGAATTCGGGTGAGGAGGAATGCTCTTTTCAGTACAAATTGCACTACATACCACTATGCTTGCACAGTTTTTCAATGTCTTACTCTTAGGCACAGATTCAGAGTCTGTCGGAGTTTTTGACCCATGCACCAAACTCCTGTTTGTGTAGCTGCCAGAATTACAAGTAGGGTTGCATTTACAGAACCTTTTTTTAAATTACATTTCCATACGTCAAGTCTGCCAAAACTAGCAGGATAAAATAAAATGGTATTCAGCAACACATGCAGATTTTGGTGCAGTAAATTCCAAAATCTGTAAACTATTTCCGAGGTATGACAAATTTGGAATCAGGCTTTAATTATCTATGCAGTTATATAACCAAGCAGTCAGCAACTAATAGAGGAACGCCCAGCTTTGATGTGTTACATGAGCTCAATAGTACAGGAAATGTAAGAATGCTGTGGTTAAATTCAGACATCGGTGTACCTGTGGTGGGTTGCCATCGAGGGCAAAGAGATTATCTCAGGCCAAACCTGGGCCGATAAAATGACTATTTCTAAATTTTGTATCCACACTTTAAAGTGAACTATCCCCTAACAAAAATATTTAGGCCATGAAGAGTTATTCTTTGCCCAAAAGACAAATACTTCTCCACGGGGTTGGTGCACTCTCCCTTTGGCAAAGATATTCCCCTAGTACGGTGGCCCTTTCCCTGTCACCTGACAGCAGAGATGCTTTTCTTCAAAGGGGTGCCCCTCTTTCTTTAGCAGTAAAGTTTCTCTTGTATGCTGGTACTCAATGCTATCAACTAACACTGACCTATATTTACATTATTTGCCCAGAGCTGAAGTCTCTTTTATAATATTATTCTCTCCTGTAGCATGGTCCCATATTTACCTAGAAGGAGGGTGCTTACTTTCTTTCACTGCTCATGCTCTCTGCCTTACAACAATTTAGTATTAGTATGGCTTACCTCTACGCTTCCCCTTTTTGATCCCTGATTGCCCGGTTCCTTGTTCTGCTGCAACTGATTGCATCAGGCCACGTAAGGCCTGGCTTGTTGCTGGCTGCTCAAGATTTTTGGCCTCTGGCACTGATTTTTCATGTTTTACTTCCCAGTGGCGTCCGATTTGCTCGTTACTCTTTAGTACATCCTTGAGGACTCTCCCAAATAGTTTGCTGCCAGGGCGGTTTAGCATAAGAGAGCGTTTTTCTGGGGGACGATCACTCTTGGATGTCAGCTCTGGAACCTCAGCAGTGTCATGCTCTGTTCTGAATGAGGAATAATCCTCTTTTCTTTTTTGTCCCTTTACAAGCACACTAGGTGGCTCTGATGAGCTGTCCCTCTCCTCTTTTTCCAGTTTCACAGACGGTCTTGTCTGAAATGCCTGTCCTGAGGGCAAAAGACCAGAAGAACTGGAGAAACTTACAAAGCTGCTACCAGCACTTGCAAATGATGCTTTGGGGTTTGCCGTTTCTCCCTCACATTTTTTAGATGGCAAAGAGAATGAAAAGGCAGGTGCTTGAGTCCCACTGGGTACTGGCTTGGAGAAGTTGACATTATTTCCAGTGTTCGTACTGAGATTGGCTGATTGAGAGGTAAAACTGATTGAGGTAATACCTGCAGGTGTATTGCTGACAGGCTGGGAAAATGTGAAAGACTCTGGGGTTATCTGTGCCTGGGATTTTTCCGGCTCAGGTGACGCTCCAAAGATAGGTTTAAATGTTGCACTCTCCAGTGGTTTAAATGTGAACTCTGAAACTCCTCCACTTGTTCCTGGGGTATTTCCAAGACCATCAGGAACAGAAAATGTTGGCATGCTCGACGGCTTGTAACCGAATCCCTTGTCACTTACACTAGTAGAGCTGCTTGTGGCTGTAGTTGCTGTAGTCAGTGGAGTGACTTGCTTAATTCCAGATGGTGAGAGATGTGTGAATCCAGGAGGTTGTCCAAAGGTACTGGGCTTGCCAAACACAGATATTGGCTGGGAGGCAGCCTGGTTTATTCCGGATGATTGTAAAAAGGCTTGCTCAGTTCCCCCACTGTCCTGGCCAAGAACCCCACTGTTAGGTCTAAAGCCACTGGTTTGCCCAATACCCCCACTAGCTGGTCCAAAAAGACTAGAGTGTCTCAGCACAGGAAGATTTTGTGCAAAAGAAGTGCCTTTTGATGGAGACCCACTACTTTGCCCAAAACTAGAAGTCGTTCCAGCTGCTCCACTATCTTGACCAAAGCCAGTGGTCTGTTTGGCATCTCCACTGCCTTGTCCAAATGTAGAGGTCATTGCAGGGGATTCACTAATCTGTCCAAAAACAGAGGTTCTTTTATTTTGTGCAAATAAAGGTGCCTGCCCAGAACTTCCACTATTTTGTCCAAAAAGAGATATTTGCCCAGATGTTTCATTACCATGTCCAAAGCTAGAGGTTGGTCCAGTGACCCCTGCCCCATGTCCAAAAAGAGATGTCGGTCCAGGAACACTGGCTCCCTGCCCAAAGGATGGGTTACTTCCAGTTACCGGAGTACTCTGCCCAAATGAGGATGGCTGACCAGATGATCCACTGCTTTGACCAAATGAAGAGGGTTGACCAAACTGAAAAGGTTGCTGTGCCTGGAACACTCCGGTTGAGCTGCTGGAAGTTGTTGGTAAAAATCCAAACTGTTGCCCACCATGGGCATGGTTTGCTCCTTGCTGCTGCCCACCAAATGCACTGCTTGCTCCAGATTGAGATGCACCAAAAGGATTGCTTGTTCCCGACTGTGACCCACCAAAGGTACTACTTGCTCCAGACTGCTGCCCACCAAAAGTACTGTTTGAGCCAGATTGTGGTAACCCAAAGAGATTGCTTGATCCAGATGGTGGACCACCGAAGGTACTGCTTGTTCCAGACTGCTGTCCACCAAAGACACTGCTTGCACCAGACTGAGATGAGCCAAAGATACTTCCTGCTACAGACTGCTGCCCGCCAAACGCACTGCTTGCGCCTGACTGTTGTCCACCAAAAGAATTACCGGCTCCTGGCTGATGTCCACCAAAGTGATTGCCAGCTCCAGAATGCTGTGATCCAAATGGATTACCTGTATTCATCTTGCCTGCATGGACTCGCAAGTAATTTCAAGAAAGGAAGTGCCACAGGAGAGCTCAATATCATAAATATTCTTTCCTAAAAGACAGAAAATAGAGTTTCAATTGTTGGCAAAGTAGTTTTAAATAAAATTGAAAATATTTATGTTTCAATACGTTTTTCAGTCATTTTTATGATAAAGAATACAACATAGAAGGTCGGCATTATCACCTTGTAAATTAAAAGCCAACACGACCCTCCCTCAACAATCTAACACTCCCCTTTTAATTCTGACCACCGCCCACACTCTGGGAAATGTTTAACAGACTGCAGGATTCTCATGTCTTGCAGCATTACATGTACAGGATGCACTCAGCTCTTCTTGAAAACCGTGCGGTTGCGCAAGTTAGCATGTCAACTCTATTAATAACAAGCATTTGCAATGCAATAGGTCTCGCATTAGGAAAGTTTGAGCTTTTAGTATTGTAAATGGCAATGTCTTTTTATTTATGCAGTAGTTAAGTTTTGTTTGTATAAAAAGGAACATAAATAAAAGGCATTGTCATTTAAAATGCCAATAGCGTAAACTTGCGTAAATGCAAGACCTATTGCATTGCAAATGCTTTTATTTTTCTTTTTATTTATTATCACTACGAGCCCTACTTGCCTTGTGCACAGTTGCTGAAAGATTTGGGATTTGCTGGTTGGAATCGCACGTGGCAAGCAAGGCCTACATCAGAAAGGAAAGCAAGGGAGTGATTTCACAAATTGAAATAAAGCTGATTGAACGCCAATAAAAGGGAACGAGCTGGGATTAGAGCACGCGGTAAGAAATGGCAATTGAAAGTGCGTGCAAAAAATCCTGCTTGTGCTCCCCGCAGTCTGTTCCTCGTGACGCACTTTATGAGCAGCAGTTTGTGGCACTCGCTTTTCCCTCTAAATGAAAGCGCATTTGTCTGCGTATTGCAAAAGCGGAGATGTTTGTTTTCAGGGGGTACATTATTCGTTGCAATTTATGACACCCATAAAATATTTTGCAGCCGCTCTAGGCAGAGCGATGATTTAACCTCGGATTCGTTGAAACACTCCTCACCTGGCCTGTTTTTTTATGAACACAGTGAGTTTCTTTAGTGACCCTTTTGTTCAGCGTCCCTGGCACTGGCGTCTCTGCAGATTGCACAGAAATGGTGTTCTGCGATGCAGTATTGTTTATGAAGCAGACACACTTGACTTCGGCGCTCTGGATTCCATAACAGCGTGGGTAATAAACTGAAGACACATTACCTTGTAACAAGCGCATGCCGCTAGTATTGCTTCGCACTTGAAGCCCTAGCAAACACACATACAGGGCCCACCTGCTGAGAGTCTGGAAAGGCAGAAGGGCTTTTAATAGGCACAGGGGTGTGGGAAACACTACATTTCTTTGGGAATGGGGGACAAGAACGCTCTTGGGTACCTTTCATTGACCCTGTAGAAAGTGTTTTTTCTCCTCAATAACAGCTAAGAAGCACGTGGCAGACCGGGTCGGAAAGAGCCTGCGGCTGCTGGCGCCATGATTATATTAAAGCTCCCTCCGGCCAATAATATATGCCTGCTACGCCTGGAGTGCCCACAAAATTGCCTGCTCCCTTCAGCTCGAAAAACATACTCCTCGCGCTCGGCGGCACTGAAACGTGCGCACGCAATTACAAAAACGAAACCTATCGTGGGGCGGGACTTCCGTCTTGTGAAGCCCGCGCCCACGGAGTGCCTGGCAGTGGTGACGCGGGACTCCCATGCCCGAGGGAGAGCCCCGCGGAGGCTGCAGAAGTCCGGAGTGGCGGTAAGTGGGGCTTAGTTGTAGGGGGGAGGGGGGTGCGCTTGTGTGTGTGTGTGTGCGCATGTGTTTATGTGTGCGCGCATGTGTTTATGTGTGGGGGGGGGAGAGCCGGGGGTCTCTGTATGTGTGTGTGTAGGTGCGCTGGTGTGTGTGTGGGGGGTCTCTGCGTGTGCGTGTAGGTGCGCTAGTGTGTGTGTAGGTGCGGCGAGGGGGGGTGTGTGTGTGTGCGCGTCTGGCTGTGTATGCGTGTGGCTGTGATGTGCGCATGCGTGAGTGTGGGTGCGCGTGCACGCAGTGAAATCCAGCCGGAGAGCGCGTGGCACTTTCTTGTCCTTCATTCCCCCGAGTCAGCTAGCTATAGTTCTCCACCTGGACCGCATCCTTTGGATGCGTGTATTCCAGGCTCGACCTAAAAAGTGAGGAATTTTACAACGGAGAACCACATTCTTCCAAATTACCTGGGGTATCCTGCTTATCTTGATATGCCCATACACCTATAATGGTTTGCCTGAAGTCCAGACATGTTGGAAAATGTTTGTGTATCCATGCGAATGAAATCTTTTACACCAAATGTAATGTTATTGACCTCACCTTTGATATAACAGATGACTTCACAAATGACATACATGATCTCAGTAATAACACATTACCTTGTATTTTGAATGACAGAACTATGGATATAGTATAAATTTTGTGCCTCTATAACATAAAGATGTTGTGTAAAGCCCTCATATTTATTGGTATATACATCGTGAGGTCTTAAGAACAGTATTTGGAGGGTTAGTAATGGTTTGTATTGCAAGTGTGCAAGCTATGTTTTGCAGAGCATACTAGAACAGGGAGATGTAAGTTTTTTCAGCTTTTTTTTTTTACATAACAGCACCTTAATTCAACCATAACTTCACTTAAACTGTATTTCTTTTCAGTTAAGCTATTTTACTACATTCAGCATCTATGAAAGCAAACCCCTCCGCAAACAAGCTGGCCCTGCTGGGCATGGCCAACGGCCATACATAGTGAGGTATGGCCGCAGATCCTGAGCCTAACCCTCTGTGGGCAGTAAATTCATAGCAAGAATATATGGTTCCCCAGGAGAGAGAATTCAGCCTACATTCCCTTGGCACAACCTATTTGAGGGATCACATACAGTACATTTCTTTACTTCGATACAGAGGTAAACAAATGGGTGCTCCAAAAGTGATTAATGGTGCGCATGTGGTATTTACAAAGGTTAGTACATTGTTGGCTAGTAGTACAATTTAGGTAGCACAGAACTCCGAAATTAAATGAACTGTAAAAAAACATCACAATGAAATGGCAGACAGTGTCATTTGTCGAGATTTCAACCCTCTATAAAGGCACTTGACTCTACTTTGCACCACTCCACACAACTGCAGTCTACTCTGCACCAATCCACTCTGTCACTTAACTCTACGCCTCTACTCTATGCCAATGCACTCTACCCCACACTTCTCTACTATGCACCACTCTACTCTTCGCCACTGCATTCTACAGCACTCTATGCCACTGCACTCTACTCTGTACCACTCCATTCTACGCCAGTGGACTGTATGCAAAACCACTCTAATCTACTCTGTGCTCTACACCACTGCACTATATTGTACACCTCTCCAGTCAAACAATCTTCCCTATGTCACTGTATTGTATGCCATTACTCTACTACTTTCTAGCCTGCACCACTCTATCCTGCACAACTCTACTCACACAATCTAGTTTACACCACTTTACACCACTCCACACCACAGCATTCCATGATCCACCACTCTATGCCACTGCGCTCTATGCCTCTCTACTCCAAAACCACTGCACTCTATGGAAATGCACTCTATGGCAATTATTCAGCACCACTGCACTCTACGCCACTATACTCTACCCTGGTTCAATGTACTCAAGGCCACTCCGCTCTGCGCCACTCTACTCTACGCCACTGCACTCTAACGCAGTATACTCTGCAAGAATGTATTTTCTGCCACTGAACTCAATGCAACTCTATGCTACTATACAGCATTGTGCTCTATGTCGTTGCACTCTTCGACATTCTATTCTACTATGCAACACTCTAATCTGAGCCACTCTAGTCTCATGCCACTCTAAACTATTCAACACCACTGCATTCCATGCCACTGCACCACTTCACTCTACTCTGAAACAATCTACTCTATGCCACTGCAATCTACTCTACACCACTCTCCTCTGAGTTACTGCACTCTACCTCACTGCACTATACGCCAATGCACTCTAACCAGTTTACTCAAAACTAATGCACTCTATACCAATCTACTCTGCCCCACTGTACTGCACGCCACTTCACTCTAGGCCGCTCTACTCAATTAAACTTACTCCACTCTATGGCACTCTACTTCACTCAATGCTATTCCATTCTACATTACTCCAACTCTAAGCTCTATTCTACGACACACTACTCCAGTCTATGACACTTAACTGTATGACACACTATGCCACTCCACCCTCCGCCCCTCTACTCCATGACAATCTACTCAACTCCACTCTATGCCCTTCCACTCCATGACACTCTATTCCCTCCACAATAGTCTACAAACCTCCACGCTGCCCCATGACACTCCACTTCACTTCACTTCACTCCACTCTAGTCCACTTTATGACACTCCATTCCTTTACAACACTTACTTTTAGCCATGCTGAACAGTAGCCACGCTCATGTACAATGTGGCATAAGCATATTGACAAAGCCAATAGCTCTTATATAGGCGAGACCCATTTGCTTTGCCAATGCTTGTTCTGAATTTCTTCTATGAAACTCTCAGCTAGTCAACAATCTCCATTTCAAACCACAAAGAGATTGTCAATTTAGCAAATCCACAGTGTGAGGTGTGTGGTGAATTCATGTTTATAGGCAATTAATGCAGCTCCAGGCACCTGTAGTAAACATTAGATGTATGAACAGGTGAGGAGAAAAAGGGATGGTTGATCGCCTCAAATGCTGCATCAGAGGATACAGAACACCAGGATAACTCTTGCCCGACTCTTCACACGCTAGCCTGGACACTTTACTGAAGACGGGGTAACATCCTAGCTCTTCATGACAAGTCAAGCCACAACACAATCTTGTCAGTATTAAAATCAGCCACCAGATTGGATTTGGGAAGAAGGTGGACATCAGGAAAAACTTTGTGATAATGGAGGAGGGGGCCAATGCCATGGATGAACGGCAAAGGTGCTCATGTGAGGTTAAGTCACGCACTATTCGATGATTCGAGTGATGTAGAAGCAGCAATAGGTACAAATGCTGCAACTAAGGACGGGCGATTGGCTCAAATAATAGTACCATTGGCTCGTGAGCGGTGATTGGTCAAGTACTGTGAGGACCAGAGAGGGAACCGCGGTTGCAGCAATGCTAATTCAGAGGCTTGAAATAGCAACTTCCTATTGGTCATTTGGTACATTGAAATACAGGTATTGTAGACGGTCAATTCTACGGCAGGATTTATAGGGCCAGGCCGTGGAAGGAAGACCAGAGCATAAGACACTCTGGCAGGAGGTGAGAACCAGGAGGTGATATGGGGAGCTTTGCCTGACTGGGGCTTTTGAGCAATAGATCTATAGAGCCTGGTGACTAATAATCAAGAGAACAATAAGTATTTTGTGTTCTTTTGTCACATACTTGATAATATATTAAATATATGTCAAAGTTGCAGTGGCCTGGAATTCGCTCCATGCGGACCTTCAGCTTATTCAAGATTTTCAACTTTTTAAAAGACACTTAAAAACACATCTGTTTAGTCAGACCGTCTAATTGACTCCTACCTCTACCGCAGCCCACTTCCGCGCCAGGACACTCTAGAGTATTAGTGCGCGATACAAATTCTCTATAACATAACATATTAGAAAAAAAAGGTATAGGATTCCGTTTCCTTATTATGTCTCTGTTTGGGGGGTATGTAAAAAGTTAAATATAAAAATGAGATTTATCAAAATAATTTCCCCAAGCGAATAGGTCTTTATAAATTGGTTTTAAGCATACATATATATTTTTTTATGTTCAGGACAACCTTTTCCACTTGTATGGGTTGAGCTAATGAAGAGCTGAAGAACTGTAAGGATAAACGCTTAGGAGATACATAGGAGGTATGTTCCAAAAGGCGACAAAAGAAATTTAGCAGACAATATGGCTGTTGGGGAGTTAATGATGAAAAAGAATTTAAGAGATTTATGTATGATTCGTTTTTGCCAGAAGTTTAAATATAATTTCATGGTGCATGGTAATAACAGGGTATATAGTACATGAGAGAAATTGATTAGGATTGATGTGGTATAAATAAGGAGGGTGCTGATACCACATGATGACTTCCATCCAAAAAATCTTTATTGGAACATTCTTTATGGGTATATTATATGGAATTTAGATTCTAAATAGGCAGACACAAAGGGGCTGTTGAAGAATGAAACTGATATTATGTTTTACATTTTGGGGAATGTGATTGAATTATTGATTTTCTAAGAATACATTGGGATTTATATCGATTTGTGTACTTATCCTTTTTTCCAGCCCTGATGATGTCCAAGTGAGGACGAAACGCATAGGCGGACGAACGGATATTGTTACATTTGGCTGAAGATTGGATACGGTTCTATTTTGGAGCTATGATTTTCCTTTGAATTAATAAATGTAAAACACATGAAACAAGTTTGCCTATGGATTTGATTCTCGAAAAACAATAATTGATTGGATACCATAGCGGATACATTGACGCTCCTTTCCATTTGGAGAAGCCAAATTTTGTAGTTAACCTAACCCCTGGGTCACTAACCAAAGAATAAAAATCAAGTATTGAAAAAGGAGCTTTGGTTTGCCTCCACCAACTTTACTGAGAAATTCAAATTATGTTGTGAATTAGCTGAATTTTTCAAGAAGATCTTCTCCAATTCTACAGTACCACTACCTGAAGGGACACACACTACACTAAAGAAAACGTCTTTCTTTAATCCATCAACTTCTTAGATCCCACTGAAGATTATAGCATTTCAGGAGGCAGTAAAGAAAGGCACCAAGGTTATGGGCACTGGAAAAGTACAATATCATAATCTGACCGCAAAAAAACAAAAAGCCCTAAAAAATATGGTGATAAAAATGAATTAATACATGAATAACCAAGCTCGCTATGATATCCTTTTTTCTCTCCTCTTGATACTGGTGTTATGTTCAAACTATAATAGAGTGTAACTACTGGAGCATGTCCCCCGTTCCCCCACTTCTTGTGAGAGTTTAAACATCCTGCAAAAAGGTGAAGTCATACATAAAGCTTAAAACTGGTGACCTTCTTACCCGTCATGATTTTGCTGTGTTTTGACATGGATTGTCACCACCAAGTGTTGTCAACATTGTATGTAAAAACAATCAGATGCATGCATAATCCCCAGTGGATAGAACATTGCATTGCCTTGCATGATAGTGTGCGGTGTTACGTATTATGATTTAATCTTTTAGAAATAAGAGATGCGATGAGACTAATTAATTGTTTTTTAGGTCTCGGCTAGTAACGCGCGAAGCGTGTTCTCGCCAGAGAACTATAGTCGGAGTTTCAGCAGAAAAACGCGACGAAGGGGAGACAAAAGCTGGCCGCGCGCCCAGCATTCCCTATGGCGGCGTCGGATTCTGACGCGCGCCATCGGGTCGCGCGTGAGCTTCTACCGTAGACAGCTCGCGTGGCCCAATCCGAAGGCGCGCGTCAGAATCGGCTCTCGCAGTCCCGCCCCTTCTCGCCGGCTGCATTGTTTTTTTCATATCCTAGGTTGTTAAGAAATCCAAGTGTCTGCACTTCGGAGGAGCCTCCGCGTGTGCAGGACAGAAATGCAAGGTTGTTGAGGCAGAGCGGTTCACTCCGAGGCCACGCTGCGTAACTACTTTTGTGTTCGGATGCATATAGGTTACGCGCTGATTTACACAATTCCCCCAGGCGACGCAGTGCACAGAGTTGGGAAAGTGCACGAGGGGCTTAGGTTGTAACAGGAGGCGGCGCGGTCGCCAGCCACGAGGTGCCCGAAAGTAAGCCTTGCATTTGTAGAGCACAGAGGGGTGGGGGGTTGTATTGTGTTTTTGATGGCGATAAAGCACCCCCAGCCACTCACAAGCACCTTAGGATAGCTGAGTGGGTTAAGTGATCGCGGCTGAGGGGCGTTTGCAATCTGAAGGTCTTGGGTTCAACCGTGTTGGAGCTGCGCCCACCTACAGATCGCCATACGAGTAGCGCTATTCCTTACAGCTGCTTGACTGTTGAAGTAGATGCTATAAAACCACGACGTCATTATAACAGTTGCACTGTGTCTTTGCTCGTTTGTCATTCCACTGGAAGAAATTCACAAATTTCTGTTTAAAAGAGTGTTTTTAAACAGTGCCTGACACAGAGGCAGTAAAAGCTGGTCCCGACCGGATGAGCTGTCACACAATAGCCCGGTGGGCCAATAAAAGGCTGCAATTATCAGCAGGAACGGACAGCAGGGGCGTCGCTTTTGTTTCGCTCTCACCCTTTTCACTTCAGACCGTGACACATGGCCCTGCTGGGTGGGTGCCTGGTGTGTGAAGTCGCAGGAGTGCAGTGTTTTTAACAGGTGTGTGGTTTGGAAGGAGCCCGATACCCCTGGTGGAAATTCCAGTTGCATCCTGAATATCGCTTCTAATGCTACCCTTTATTGTGGACGTAGAGCTATAGAAAACGTTTTGGGTAAAGTTTAAAACATTAAAACTTAAGGCTAAAATGCAGCTGCTTTTTAAGTGTAACTAACAATACTTTTACTTTATAACCGGGACGGCACCGTGCACTTTGCAACAGGTGGCTTGAATAGCTATGCACCAGAGGCCATTGTAACACCACACCACACTCGAACACTACGAACAAGCGACATGACACTGTGAAGTTTGCTCCTGCCCGCCCTACGCTTGTTAACGCTATTCAGCAACAGAGTGCAATTGCAGTGCTCGTTGGTGCACAAGGTATTTTCTATGCTGCATTTCTCATGTGCATTAATTCAGAACATTCCTCTCCCTCAACAAAGCGGCTTCATCCGACCCCTGCCGGTCCCAAACAATGCAGTTTGAGAGTATCCCTCCGTACTGACTGCTGTGCTCGAACCCTGCGGCGTGGGTAACCCTCCGCTCTGACTCAGCATCGGCCCGGCCTCCCCGGGGTCTGCGGGCAGAGGTGGCCTCTGTCGAGCCCGGTGTCTGCAGTGTCCTGTTTACACGGCGAGGCCTGCCTGCAACAGGGCTGGTGTCGCCCGTGTGATGATTGGAATGTCGTTGCTTTGAGGAGTAAAACAACAATATGTTGCAAACCTCACTCAGTGGACCTGATAACGAGGTGGGTGGTGAGGTATTTACTGCTCTCCGTGTATACCGATACCTCAGGGTGCGGTAATTACAGGGTACATAAATGGCTCAGCTGGAAAGTGAGAAATTGCAAGCAGAAGCTTTGTTTTCTGTCCTGAATTCCGCATTTAACATAATTTATTGCACATTTCCATGCAGTATATTTCAGCAGGATTGACCTGCCCGAGTTTGCCTGTGGCGCAGTCACTTCCGCATTGTCCAGGATTCCAGTCCATAGTGCGTCCTTGTTTGCACCTGGGTTCGGACTTTACGCCAACGTCATAATAGGGGGCCAGGTTCTCACACACACTGGTTCAAGTCCTTGCTTTTAAACTCACCATTATTGCTGTCAAGTGTATGAGGCTAATTGTTTTAATGGAAGCAAACTAAGACTACAACTCTCAGAATGCCCCTAATGCAATGCAATAGGTCTCGCCTTTGAGAGAGTTTGAGCTATTGGCATTGTAAATGACAATGCCTTTTATTTATGTGTTTTGAAAACCTGCAAGGGTGCATAAACATTCACTATGTACTTTTAGACGTTGCTTACGAGAAGCAAGGCTGGCAGTAACTGTACCTCTTTTACTGCCAGCTATTCGTACAAAGTGCGTGTTTACGGACCGCTTACAGGTTTTAAAAACACATAAATGTAAGGCATTGTCATTTACAATGACAAAAGCTCAAACTCTCACAAAGGCGAGACCTATTGCATTGCAAATGCTTGTATTACAGGGAGAGTAATCCTGTGTGCATGTTAGAGGTTATGTGCTGAGTGTTCTGACCGATGGGAATGGGACTTCTGACAGTACAATAACTCATTAAGACCCACTGCATTAAATATAGTTGTGAAGAAAGCCTTGGACCCCCTAGAGCCCAAATGTATAAGGCTGGAATATGTCCGCTATATAGGGTCTAGAGACACATATCCCTCAGATACTCGTGTTTTCATTTTTTATATACCTCCGGCACTCACCAATAAAGTGACACCAGGGTGATCAAAAAATCTTTTAAGACCACAACAGAAATACATTGAAAGTGTTCTCTGAACCCTATTTTATAGGGACTGGGGTAAGGCTCAATGATGAAACATGCCTCTAAAAAGTGTGTGTGACAGGTCTAACAAAATAACCTATAAGGGTCCCTTGTGGCTCCTTTTTATAAGGTCTTACTTAAAACTGTCAAACTGGGGCGTGGCCAGCAGCAGAGGAAGATGGCCGCACTCTAACGCGGCTCCTACGACCCTCGTCGTAGATCCCCACACAATCTGATAACTTATCTACAGGCATCGCAAAATTACTATGCGCTGCCCTACCTGGCTTTGATCTGATCCACAACTGCCGAAACCGCCCCCCTCCAACCCGCATCGAAGCCATTACAGGGTCCCGTCTGCGTGAGGGGGAGAGCCTAGCTGGCGGTGACTTCACGCCGGCGGGCGGTGGTGTTCTGGCAGCTGAAGAGCAGCATGGACCTCAGGCGCACCTGCCTTGAATCGCAAATGGACTCCGTCTCAACAGAGGTCTCCCTCATAAGAGCAGAGCTGTGAAAAATGGACACCCGAGTCAAAGAAGTCGAAGACACAACACACACACTCATGGCAGACACTTCCACACTTCAGAAACAAGTCCTTGAACTGGCGGCTACTAGCAAGTTGCTGGTTGCACAATTGGATGACTATGAAGGCAGGTCGACGCGGAACAATGTCCAGATTCTGGAGGTCCCGGAAAGAGCAGAGGCACCAGCGGCAGATCTATTTGTCGAATACTTGATTTTAAAATGTCTACAACTGAGAAATCTCTCCATCTCTCAATTGAAAGAGCGCATTGCGTTCCAGGAGGCGCCACTGAGACTGATACTGGCACGGGTTTTCAACTTCAGAGATAGAGATATTATATTGTAGACTGCCTGCTGCGCCCCACCAGTCAAATATGAAAACACCATCACCTTCTTCCCAGACTTCACCCTGCGAGTAACAAAACAAAGACACAGCTTCCTCAAAGTCAAAAAGGCCCTCAGAGACAAAAAAATTGAAATAAGCCATGCTGTTCCCGGCCAAGCTGAGGGTAGAGGCAGAGGGCAAAACATGGTTTTTCGACACGCCAGAGGATGCGTGGGAGTGGCTGGATGGATGGCGGAGTGTTGGTGACCAGGGAGCACATGACAGGCGTAGGCGGCACAGCTGGAAGTCACAGAAAAGAGTAGACCCTTGCCCGGAAGAGGCGCAACCTACAAACGACGAAACACCTGAGAGCCCGAAGAGTGTGTAAACTCTGAGACATCAGTATCCTGAAGATGCTCCTTCAAGGAAAGATTGGCCTAAGCCAATCTCATCAATCCACAATTGCAGCACGCACGGTCTATGGGGCTTAACACTCATGGCCGCCGGCCTGCGCATTTGGGCACCCCTCCAGGAATCCGATCAATATGAAGAGGGGCTAATAATGAGACAACAATAGAACGAACACTGTAACATATTTGCTTCATACCTTACCATTATACATTTCTGGGGATTGCGGGCGGGTTTAGTGGGTCCACACTCTAACCAGCATGAGGGGGGTGACAGGCACTCTGCAATGTTTGGGGCTGGGATGTTCAAATACAGTCATGTAGGGATGGGGGGATATTCATATTATTTGGATAGTTATAGTTACTGTTATATTAGTAAAGAATCACCACTAGGTGCTTTCCTCTACAGACTTCAGGCTGAACATCACTCGATCCCAAATTTACAGTTTCTCACAAGCCGACAGACAGTCTGAACAAACACACTTTATAGTTGAGCGACAAACAAAACTCTTACTCACCTCCATGAGGACCATGATAAATCAAAATACACAAGATAGAAAGATGGAGACATCACTCAAATTGCTCTCCTGGAATATCAATGGGCTGGGAGATAAAATCAAAAGGGGAATAGTGCTCCAATATATAAAGAGACACATGCCTGATGTTGTCCTTCAGTCGAGCACACATGCAAAGCACTTGACAGATGGGGGTACAAATTAATTGCATCCTCTGGCTTTATCTCTGGGTCCAAGGAACAATTATGCACTTACACAAGAGCTTTCCCTTTATTGTAGACCAAACTCACAAAAACAGGGACGCTTTGCGGCCAAACCAGGCAGCTGGGAGGGCAGGGGTTTCAACATTATGTCAGTGTATGTCACCCCAGTACTTCATAGGACTGCTCTCGCAGATATGAGCAAATTGATAATGGATTTTCCAGGGGGTGACATTGTAATTGGAGGTGACTTAAAAAGGATGCTTTGTTCCAGAAAGATCACCTCCTGACCAGAAAGATCGCCTCCCACCCAGAAGCTCGCCTCACCTCAGATCCCACCTGGACGACTTTATGGCCGCATTCGATTCCCTTACACTGCAATACACATTCCACTCTGGAGCTCATAACAGTCTCTTCCAAATAGACCACATTATTGCACCGGCCGACCAATTGCAAAATTTCAAAGAGGTGCAACATTTAGCAAGGGGCATCTCAAACCACCCCCTAATTTAGGCATGGTACTCTTTTGGGGACACCATATATGCGAAAGACAATCTCGCTAAACCGATGGTACCTGAAGATTCCACATATCAGAACCAGCCTCAACAGATCCACGGATAATTATTTTAAAGAAAATGTAGGATCAGTGGACTCTCCCCAGGTGCTTTGGGAAGCCTTCAAAACTGTAGTAAAGGGTCAAGCACTCTCACTAACAACAGGTCACAAAAAAGAAAAGAGAAGACCGCTTGAGAAAGACCTACTAACTTGTTAACTAAATTTTACATTCACCATAGATGAAGCAACCAAACATACACTCGACAGGAATATAATAACCTACTAACAGAGACGGCCTGGGCATAACAGCTAGCGACTACACACAAAATATACAAGCATGGAGACATGGCGGGGAAACTCCTCGCATGGCTTGACCGACGGGAAAGGGCCAATCGCTGGGTGACCACACTAATGTTAGAAGACACAACACAGACAGTTCCACAGAAAATAGCAAATGCCTTTGCAGATCTATATTGCCCTGCCACGCTGGCTCCGGCCAAAGAGTCTAGAGATTTCTTAGTCTATCTTCCCATGGCAATGCATTACCCAGAGGAGCGCTGCAACGTGAAGCTGATCTCACTGAGGAAGAAATTACAACTACATTCCGAAATATACAATTTGGGAAGGCGATGGGGCCAAATGGCTTATCAATAGAATTTTATAAACTAATAGCTACCGAGGAGCCTAGCTCGCGGCCGTGATGGTCGCCTTTTAGCTCGGCTCCCGCAGCCCTCCGTCCTGATTGACTATCCTGTCTTCTATCCTGTCCGAGGACGACACATCTTTTGGGGCATTGAAACATAACGGCTTGTTCTTACTTACCATCCGACCCCGGGGTCTCGGTGTGCAGTGGCTCCGGAGTTGTGGCCTCCGAGGGATCGGGGCCTCTGCGAGACTTGGACCGGGACCTGGCCGGCGGGATCCGACGGCTCTCGGCCCCGGCCGAGAGCGAGAACCAGTGTTGGGAGCCGATGTGCGAAGATCCCGGCGATCCTGACCCGGGCCTGCCCTGGTGGCCGCGCGGCCGACGTGGGTGAGAGGCCCCGGGACCTGATTCTGTGAAGGGGTCTCCCTCCGCCGCTGCTTGGTCCGGCGGCCCTGGTCCTCGGGGCCCGGACTCCGCTTGTTTGGGGCACCGGGGCTGGTGCTGGCGGAGACCCGTTTTGGGCGGATATCTTTTTGGCATAGAGGCCGCCCTTGCTGGGACCCCCGGAGCTTGTAAAGTCCTACATTTGCGAACTGTTCTTTCCGTGGGGTCTTGGTGGGCGGCGATTTGGCTGATTCACGAAATGGCGGCCGACCCTCTGGAACGAGAATCACCCTGTGGCGGCGGGCCCGTGTTGCCTAATCGTGTGGGGAGCGGATCTGGTGGACGTGAGCCGACGGTCAGAGATATCCTGGAAGCCCTGAGATCCCTACACGCTTCCCTGGCCCTGGGAGTCTCGGTGGGTCCGCCACGATCTGCCGCCATTTTGGGCGGCTATTTCTTCTTGTCGCCCTCTTGTTTCGATGACTTCATTGCCTCGCCCCCCTCGATTGACTTGAGTGTCTCCGCCACTGATCGAAGATCGTGTAGTGCGCCGGTGACTTTGGGGCGCCCTGCTTTTCATGGTTCGGACCCCGGGGACTTGGATGCTGTACTGCGACCATGTTCGACATTGTTGCCTGAAACTATTGGTGGACTGCCTCCTGTGCTTGCTTCGACGACTTTGCCTGTGTCTAAAATTGGGGCCACCTCGCCCGATCCAGTGGCGCTACTGAACTCCTGTTTTACACTGATCATGCTGCGATTGTTGATGCATCTACACTTTCGGTTCGGACTATTGCTCCCTTGTGGATCTATCTACCCCCCACGTAGCTATGTTGGTCACCATTCCACTCGACTATATGCTGATTTCGTATTTAGTATGTGGTTTTACATTGCCATGTGGTGGGTGGGGTTTGTCGCTCGAAAGGGTTGGGGGTGAAATGTACGACTTCTGTTTGATTCCCGGTATACGATTTAGTAGCATCATTGTTTTTAATCGTAGAAAGGTGGGCGGTCCCCTTCTCTTAATGTTTTATAGCGCGTGATGGGGTGTCGTCCTGGTCTGTTTTTGACTGTGCTTTTCTGGTTGGGCGGAGGGCTGCGGCCGCCCGTTCGGATTATAGTTATTCTGCTCCTCCCTCCTGTCCTTTTTTCTTCGCTTTTGTTGTTTTTTTTTGTCTCGTTTTTCTTTCTTACTTCTCGCTATATTTCGGGTTCTGGTTTAGGGCGACAGGCACGCTGTCTGAAGGGTAGGCCATAGCCTTCTACAGGGGTGCAGGGTGGGACGGGTGGGTTGGGTACTATTTTTTGTTTGTCCTCTGGTTCTATGGCCCTTTTCTATCTCTTTTTCGTGAGGCCGCGTCTGTCCTGACCTCCTCTGGTGTGTTTCGGGTGGGGGGTGTGGCGTCGTTAATCCTCCTGATAGGTTTCGCTGTCTTTCTCCCCGATCGCCATACCCCCACTTGGGCCGCTACTCCTTTTGTCTCCTGTCTTCCTGCCACGGGGGGCCTGGGTCGGCGTGTCTTCTTCCTTTCGTTTTTCTTATTTCTTTATTTCCCTTTTTATTGTCTTATTTTGTCTTCCCTCCGTTCTCCCTTCCCTTCCCCCTCCCCTTCCAAACCTCGTCCCCCCCCCCTTTTTCCTCTCGGTGTCCTAGAAGTTATTATGACGAGCTGGTTTTGGTTTATTGTCTTTCCGATCCCTCTGTTCTGGCTTGGTAGTGTCTTGGGTGGCGGGCATGTTACGAGAAGACTGCTCAGGGGCTGATTGTGTCTCACATATCCTGATTTCTTGAATGCATTGTATTATCCCCCCCGATCTTCTGGCCCCATGCCCCCTTATTAATGTTGCAGTTGATTACGGGATATCGGATGCCTCCGTATTGAAAGTGCGCCTGTCATACGTCTTCTCCCCATATTATAAAATTAAGCCTTATTTACTCCTGTGTTTTAGCCCTTTGGTTCCTGAATTTTTTCTCTCCCCTTTTATGATTGTACGGCCTCTGCTTTGTATTGATTGATTATGTGATATTTGCCTGCTGACTCTTGATTGTTTTGTACATTGCGGCCGGCCGGCTGGGTTGTAGGCCTTGACTTGTCTCTCCTTTTTGATGTCAATAAAGGTTTTAAAAAAAAAAAAAAAAACTAATAGCTACCAAAGTAACCCCACACCTACGACAAATGTACCTTGAAAGTAAGCTGCTGGGAGTGCTACCTCATGACCAAAGGCTAGCTTCTATTGTGGTGGTGTACAAAAAAGGGGAAGTCGGTAGATGACATGAGCTCCTACCGCCCCATTTCTCTGATTAACGCAGAGGTTAAAATACTGGCCAAAATACTCGCGACATGGTTGCTCCAGGTTGTGACCAGACTGGTACACCCTGACCAGTCGGGATCCATGCAGGGACGCAATAAGTCCATAACCTGCACTGCCTCCACGGTGTGGTGGGGTGCAGAGACACGATTAAAGAAGATGCAGCCATATTCCTTTGACACCCGCATGGCCTTCGATACCATTGAATGGCCCTAGATGTTTGCAGCTCTAGAACGCATAGGAATAGGGCCTAATTTTTGGTGTGTCCGCCTGTTATAGGCGGATTCACTGGCGCAGGTTGGGGTGAATGGACATATATCATAGACGTTTTCTCTCAAGCGTGGCACAAGGCAGGGATGCCCCCTGTCACCCATATTGTTCGCCATAGTTGTGGAGCCCTTGGCAGTCTGGATACGTGGGGACCCAATGGTCAGTGGACTGAAATAGAAGGAAGGGTGGGAAGACAGAATTTCCCTGTATGCAGACTATGTTCTCATCTACGTTGCATCACCAAAGGCTTCAATCAATAGAATACTCCAGATATGCACCAATTTTGGCAAGTCCTCTGCATACTCCATAAACAGGTCAAATTCCACAATATATTTATTAAATGGTACCGCCCGAATCCTGCCCCCAAATTGCAAAGCAACAATAGTGACAGAGGGCTTCCAATACATAGGTATATTCGCAACTGCGGAACCCGACCTCTTCTATACACACAATCTCATGGGCCCGATGACATGCTTATAAAAGCGACGTACGCCACTGGAGGTCCCTGCCTCTGTACCTACTCGGCCGTGCGGCCCTCTTCAAAATGATGGCACTACCATGGTTCCTCTACATCCTACAAAATACACCATACAAAGTCCCCGAGGTCTACTTCAACATGATAGAAGTGGAAATTGGGACACTACTTTGACCCAGGGATGGTAGGATGGGGGAATTGCACTGCCTGATATACGAGCATATTATTGGGCGGACCATAAATCAATGGGTACACTGCCCACGCGACGAACCATCATGTCAGATGGATAGATGGATTATAGGCTCTGGGGTCTATAGAACTGCCTTATACATAAATCCAGACCATCAACACCTGACAGGCCCAACAGCACCGTCTCCCTGTGGTATTGAGTGACAAAGAAACTGGGATGGCATAACAAAGTGAATGAGCCCACCCCCTGTGGAAGGCAGAAAGGCTGGGGATCCTTGTCTCCTGTTTAGGATTTAACAAATGAGACACTATTGGTATATCAAGGGTGGACGATCTCTGGGTCAAGTGGAAAATACTCTCATTCTCAGAATTACAAATAGAAGATGAAATGTCAGAAACTAAAGCATTTCGATATCTACAAATTAAACATACACTGACAGCAGCTATCCGGTCTGACCTAGAGCTGCGGGAGGCTTCCCCTTTGGAAGACCGACTAATCTTACAGTTTACGTGAATCGGAGACCCATTTCCATGATATATCAAAAAATAATTAACAGCCTATCTGACCCACTTACACAACTCCGCTCACAATGGCAGACAGATTTACGAGACCTAGAAGACAAAGAGTGTCAAGAAGCGCTCTCCTCCCCACGAGAAATAGCGATCACATAGCGACTTAGACTGATACAATTCAAAGTATTACTCAGAATGTATTACTCCGGAGAAACTATGGTTCAAATTGGAAAAAGGGTAAATGCATTCTGTAACCGATCTTGTACGCAGGTGGGTATATACTAACATATAATATGGGAATGTCCGAGAATCCAACAGTACTGGGAAGCTGTAGTGTCACAGTTACGACAAGTTTGTGCCTCCTCAATGTATGGGAAGCCACAGACAAGACTCGAATGGAGCAAATGTGGGTAACCCTAGGGATGGCAATTGCGAGGCGAAATATAGCCTGTAAGTGGGGTGCACAGGAAGCACCAACAGAAGAGGAATGGAAGCGAGATATGGATTGATGCAAGTTGGCTGAAAAAGATCTTTGAACACAGGGGATGCCCCCGGAGGTGGGACGAATATGGGGAAAATGGAACGCTCACAGGGGGAATGTTTGCACCCCTCCTTCAATACAAGGTGACTGGACTATTGCTTGCGAAGGGGTACAATGAATGAAAATGTCTAAGAAATCTAATGGGTCATGAACGTTTAGTTCTGTTGTGGAAACAAGTTCCACGATTGGCTCTTTTTTTTTGGTCTGTTTATCATTTTAGTAGTAATAACACATAACAACCATCCACATTCAAGTGCGTAGCACAATTGTTCATAACACCACTATATAGGGGAGATAAAGATCCCTTTGTTACAGATATGCTTATACTTCAAGCTTGAACATATCCATGTGCATATACATTCTGTATTACATACTATAAAATCCAGACTGGTAGCTTGTACTTTGTTCCATGATTGTCTCATATGCTGATCTACAATACCATCTGCTGTATGATCACCAAACTTTAACAAAAATGTTTGTTTTTTAAACTGTTAAACAGGGTGTAGGATACCGGTTGTAGGATACCTTTGGAGTGGAAGATTAATCTAGAGAGTAACCTATGTTTAATCAAAATGTGTTCTTCCTTCCCCCCCCCCAGAATATAAAATAGATTTATGTGTAGAAAAAGGGAATTTGTGCCACACCAAACGTAATCAACAGACTTATCTGATTTTTTTGGAGGGAAATAGACGAGTCGTACTTAGGCCCTGGTATGCCCAAAAGGAAAACGTCAACACTGCAAAAAAAAAAAAAAAAAAACTGCCATCCACAATGGTGAGTTAAATGGACAAGCAGATACAGTAAACTAACATACATACATTCACCCAGGCACCCTTGATAAAAGTCACAAGGAGACGGCAAAGAAAAGAACCCTTGTTATGACTGACTGAGGTAGTATGCAATTCTCCTCGAAGGGTTTACTGGGGGGGAAAAAACAAGGACTTTGGCCTTGACCCTCCAGAAATGTACAAAGGAAGAGGAGCTCAGCTTCACAAAGCTATATGGAGCATTATCATCCCAACACAAGTACAATGAATTGCATAAACGCCACCGAACTCAATGAAAATGATAGAAAACAGAATATGCAGAAGCAAAAGAAAAAGAAGAAAATCATCAGAGATCTAACTCAACACACAAAAATAATTTACCAGATTGTTATTTAGTGGAGTTTCAAGAGATGAGTGAAAGCCAGAAACATTTAATAGCACCACAATAATTTCAGGATAATGTAGAGTTTTAGCTCACATTATCCAGAAGCACTCTGAAGACCATTTCTTAACCTTTTGACTTCCGTGGAACTACACTACTAGAAACAGGGCACCCCTGCCTATCCAACTGTTAAGATTTGAGCAACACAAAAAACACAAACTATAGAAACAAAAATAAAAAACAAATATATAAATTATGAAATCTTTCATTTAATTCACAAACAAAATATTTTTTTTAAATAGAAATTTTAATGAGAAGGTTGGAGCCTTTGCAAATTTGATTTTACTGCTGGAAGATAATACAATATGCAAGACACTAGCATATCACTGTCTTTTCTGCTCCGAATGCATGCTTTTTTTTATATGTCTCTGCGCACAATTGCTTCAATTGAGGCCACCAATCGTTCATATTGGATTCTGTTTGCTGTTTTGCGGTGATCCCATGAATCAAGCTAAGAATACCAACTTGGTTTTTAGCTTTCAGTTTCAAATTCCTGCACATTTACAGGGTGTTTCAGACTGGTGTTTACGACTATTTGATATCATGATTAAACCAATTCTGTATGCCACTCAAGTCTGGGGGTATATTCTGATCCTGAGCCATAATAAACAGGACATGAAGCCGACAGAAGAGATACATTTGCTATTCTATAAACAGCTACTTAAATGTTCTCAACAACGCATGCAGAGCACATCTTAGCAGATATCCCTTACTGCAGAAGACTTCACACTGTAGGGTGGAGCACATTGGGAATCTGTGGCAGTCTTTCTTGAGGTGCGCTAATGCCTCGGTAAGTACTTGTAAATGAAGATATCTTGAAAGTACAACTTAGTTTATTTGTCACATTTCCAGACTATCTACCTTTACATCCAGCAGTTGAAATGAACAAAAAGGTTAGGCTGTGATGGCACCTTTAGCCAACTGCATATGAAATAATGTGCTCACTTTAAAAGAAATGAATAAACTAATTGTTGTAAATGCTCTCTTTTACATCACAAAACCTAAATTGGTCAATGCGATCAATACAGATGTTTGTTTGTGAGATCTGAGGGTCACAGAATTGAATCCTGGTTGGGGCACTGCGAATTAGCGGCTTTTTTATTTACAGTGCTATTAAGTCTCACCCTGTAACAGAAAGCCCTGTGAATATGTAAATCATTATTTAAACATTGCATTACACACAGTATAAGACCGGCTACCACAAAATGATTCTGTGTTTAAGTCAGAAACAGAACCTACAAAGAATACATTTTAGAAATAGATGATCAGACGGTAACTAGAGCAAACATTTTTATAAGCCTATTAAAATTAAACTTTCCAAAACTCAACACCCTTACAACACCTCTCAAATAGACTACATCTTTGTCACTATATAAAGTTACTCCATAAATTAGAGGCTGTACTCACTTCCAAGCAGCTTTTACATTTGGTGATGAACCAATTGCACACATTTACATTTCTTTCAGGTAGCAGATATCCTGTGAAATAGACTGTTTATTCTTAGCTTTCTTTCCTTCCATCAGCTTCATTTTAGACCCCACACCCCCTTTTCACTTTCACACAGAGGAACCTCAATGTTTCCATTGATCATCCAGTTATTATTCTTTTTTAAAGCAGAGCAAATGTTTCTGTAAAACTGAAACAGAATGGGCACCTCTGTTCCCATATACCCCTCCCACTTCGACCTCTCTTTACACGCAGATGTCCTTTCGGGTTAGTCGAGGGGCAAGAGAAAGGAGGACAGCAGGGTTGTATTCAGGTGCAGAGTTCCAATTGTTTGTACCCCTGAGTCCTCAGAGTAATGGCCCAGGAGAAAGGGAGATCCATGTATAGTATTAAATCAATGGCCCAGAGGAGGGGGCTCTATGTGGGAGCTATTTTTGTTGTTTAGAAATAAACACACCCTCAGAGACATGCCTTGAGGATGGTGGAGAGATACACAGGCTTCATTTTCTTTTTTAAATGGTCATCCCTATCATTAGTGAAGGAGGTGCAGTGGCACTGGGGCAAAGATTTGCGTGGCCAATTTACCCTGAATATGACTATGTTAATAGCAAAAAGAGTGATAGGGTGCCACTTTCCTTGCTAGCATTAGGGCCTAGGTCACCATTGCTGTGCATGGAACAGGTTCCAAGCAACAAGAGGCCCAATGTCTTTTTTTGTTTGTTGTTTTGTTTTTTACACAAAAGGAGCAGACACTGCATTGGGCTTCGGGCCTAGAAGTGATGGCCCAGTGGAGATGGCACAGATGTAGCGGTCACTGATGCTGCAGGTGCTATGGAACAGTGGCCCACAGGTGTGAAAGGCCAACTATACTCCAATTGGTGCTGTTTGACTACCCTTCCTTGCTTCAATAGGGTCCTGTACACGCCTGCTGTGCCAATGTTGCTTTGGGTCTTGAATCAATGGTCCAAGAGAGGGGAAAACTGAAGCAGAGTAGTCACCTTAACTTAGGCCTCAGAGAGATGACAGAGCAGGGGGATGGGACTAAGACTGAGGCCCAGGTTCTGACAAGATGAAGAAAGACTGCTTGCTTTGAGGGTAGATGCTGTCATTAGTAAAGAAGGTGCAGTGGCACTGAGGCCCATGAGTGTGAGGAGCCCGCTGCATCACAGTTATGACTGCCTCACTTTACAAAAGAGGCATGGAGGCTCATTTCCATTGCTAGAACTGGGGCAGAGGGCTCCCCTGCTGCAAAGAGGTGAGCAACCCATGGGAGCTCATTTTTTCTGAAAGAGACAGTCTCTGATGGCCAAGCATGGTGGAGAAGGGGCAAAATAGAGAGGAGACAGCATGCTACTCAGGGCCACAGCTATCATTACTGCAGCAGGTACAGTTGCATTGGTCCAGGGAGCATGAGGGGCAACACCCCAATTTTAGGGAGTAGTGTTTTTTGGTCAATTTCCGTTTTTGTTTCATGCATTTGCTTTTTTATGTCTCACAGTTAGTGTGGATTATGAGCTACAGAATAAGTACCCCGGAAAAAAAGTACCCCGGAAAATATTTCATAAACTCAGCTCCTGCAATCAGCCCAGTCCCTTCTGGTCCCCCAAATTCTTCTATAAAGCATTGGAGGGGAGCCCAACTTCAAAACTTTTTTCTTCGGGGAGGGGTGGAGAAATCAGAGCAAAACCCCTTTTCCGAACTCTGCTTTATTAATCAACAAAAAGGAAATTTTATTTCATGGGTCATCTAATAACAATTGAAATAAAACCACTTTAAAACGTAACAATCCAGGAAGACCTTATATCTGCAGCACTGATATAAAAAAATAAAACACTGAACAAGTTGATATAACCCACTAAGTAAGCCAAATGATTACCCCCCCCACACAAAAAAAAGATGAAATGATACCCTGATTAGAAAAATTTGCAGCATGAACAGAGAGTAAAAAACTCTGAAGACTAACAAATAATGGCCAAATACAGAGTGATAAACATGTGACCAATGACATGGAAAAGCCACTCGTGTTGGTTGTCTACAGTGTACCCTTCCTTAAACCAGGAAGCAAATCATCCAACAATGGGTATTGGATTAATTAGCGAGAGAATGTTTGGGATTTCAGCCGGGGGCAAGATGGCCACTGACCGGCTATAGCAAGAAGGCGAAGCACTCTGCCCCCCTCCTTTGTGGAAAACGGGGATGTAACTATGCTGGTTACCTCTTTTCTTCTGGAACGACTGTCTGGCTGGGTAGTGGAGCCCAAACTGCTGCGGTACTGGGCTCGGGAGGCGACTCCACCGGTGGTGTATGCAGCCGCAGTTTTGGCAGAGTATTGAGGTAATTCTACCCTTGGAGGTGCGCGGATCGCAGAATGGCGTCAAGAGGGGCTAAAACACAGAAGGAGCCTAAGGAGGTCAAGGATTAACAGAAGGATGCAGCAGCGTCAGCTACTGGGGCTATGCCTGTGCGAGGTACCGGGCAATTGCGCAGAGTGGTTGCTAAGAAGCCGGAGGACGCCGAGGATCTAATGATGTGGAAAGTGTGAATATGACTGAAAATGCCTTGGGTACTGAGTTGGTCATTGACTGGAAGGCTAAGGGGGATACAAACGCTCCCGGTGGTGCTAAGACAAGCAGTCAGACAGTAATCACCCCCTATTGAGAAGGAGACACCAGGGCCGGCAATTGTGAAGCAGAAGCAGGGGGCTACCCACCCTAAAGCAACCACTGGCTCTCCGGATGGGGATTGCTTCTTTTCCCTTAACGACAAAACAGACTCTTCTCTCTCAACTGAAGGTAGTTTGTCTGGTGACTCAGACTCAGCAGAAGACTCCTCAGTACAAAATGCTCCCTCTGTTCATAGGGCTGTTCACCATAAAAATAGATTCAAATCAAAATCCAAGTCGACTGGGAGCCCAACCCACACAGAAGCTGCTAGAAAGCTTCTATGGGCCTATTCAGCTACAGCTCAGTTATATTAAAAAAAAAAAATATATATATATATATATATATATATATATATATATATATATATATATATATATATATATATATATATCAGGAAGACAACTGTGCAAGAGGGGCGTAATAATCCGGGTAGCTTACCATGGACTCCCTCAATGGACCTGCTGTATACCACACTTAAACAGATGCAGGGAGAAGCCAGGTCAGAGAGCAAAGAAGGCAACGAAGAAAAGACAGGGCTCCCTTAGAAAGATGAACAAGTTGTATGACGACATGGTGGACAGAGTTACCCATGTGGAGGAGAGAACCGGAAGACTAGAGGACGACGTCAGTAAGTGGCAGACATTCAAAGAGGCACAAGAGAAAGTGGTGGAGGATGTCCAATGAAAGCTCGAGGATTTTTAGTACTGCCAACAACATCAGACTGCTGGGGGTGGCTGAAACGATCAAAGGACAGGACGTTATGGCTTTTGTCATCTTCCTTTTGAAGGGGGCCTTCCCTGAATTGACTTCCTGGAATTGGGAGAAGGAGATGCAGCGAGAACATCGTTTCCCTCTTCTGACCCAAAGGAAAGGGTACGGGGCGGCTCAAGCGGATAGACCTAGGTCGATCCACATCTACATCGGCAACTACCTTCTAAGGCAGGAAATTATGAGCAAGGCAAGGCCAGGTGCCAGATGGGCATTTGAAGGTACTTCATTTTTCGCCCGCCCAGACTTTTGCCACGCCACAGTGGAAAGGAGATGGCGTTTAAGACAGTTGATACCTCCTTTTCAGGGACTGGGCTGTGAGGCCTATTTACTGTATCCAGCACGGCCTAAAGTAATAGTTATTGGGGCACGTTTGAATGTTCGTTTCCGAAATTAAGGCTCAATCATACGTGGCGGAGCTAAAGGAGCTGTAGGGGGGATAACCGAGGGGTCCCGTCGTATGACCTGGATGTTGATAATGAGAATCATGAGCTCTACAAGGTAGATTAATGAGATTAAGGGGGGGCACAATGAGCGGGCACAAAGTGAGGGGGCATTGCGACTTGGCTGCGGGTCTAAGTTGTCACACATAGGTCATTGCTGACCTATTTTCCTGTAAGAGGGGAGGCTGCAGGGGTGGGCTCTAAGGGGGGTGGGGCTCGGGGGAATTCGAGGCAGGCACTTGGTACAGCAGAGCATGGTATCTGAGCTTTATGGGGGGACACAAGAGGCATAGCAAAGTAACTAAAAACAAAGAAAGAGTGAACTCAGAAAAGAAGTGGTGGATTCTTAGTACTGATTTAGAGATGAAATGGTTGGGGCTTATGACTAATCTGTCTTAACGAGCATACGAATTGCTTCACTTAATGTATGTGGTCTGAATGATCAGGTCCAGCGACAACGGGTTTCAGCACTTTCAAGAACGATGCAGTTGGATTTTGTATGTTTGCAAGAGACGCACATAGAGGGTACAAAAGGGTATTTAATGTAGCAGTTGGGGTTTCACTTGGTTACACACACTGAGCAGAGGGCCAAAACCAGAGGGGTTGCAATACTCTCCAGGAGAAATAATGTGAGAGTCAAGAGAAAGATGGAAGCTCAGTGGGGCAGATGGGTCCTCGTGGAATGCATGGTGAATCGGTTACCTTGTGCTCAGTTTATGGATCAACTGAGGATGACCCGGATATATTTGAATTCTTAGATTTAGAGTTAGCTTCTTGGCCTATAGCTGTTATCCTGTGTGGAGATTTTAATATAAATCGGATGGGGGGGGGTTATGGACAAACAGGGGACCGATATGTGGGTTGTAAGAAAAGGACGTTACGGGCAATTTCTAATCTGGCTCGGAATAATTCTTTAACAGATGTGTGGGCAAGTCTGAAACCTAGAGGATCTTGGCAGCACTTACTACTCTGCTTTACACAAGGTTTGCGTTAGGCTTAATTATTTTCTTATATCTAATTCCCTGCTGTCAAGATGCCAGATTTAGAAACTACCTTAAATTATTTCTGATCACAATCCGGTAGTTTTAACAGTGGAAATTGCAAGGGCGGCTAGGCGCGAGCATGTATGGACTTTTGAGAGAGGGCTACTGAAAGACATAAGATACGTCCAACATATGAAGGAATGGATAGTAGGGTATTGGGATATTAACAGAGGTAGTACCTCTTCAGGGCTATCTTGGGATGCTTTTAAATGGGGGGGTTCGAGGGGAGACACTGAGCTTTAGCCTATATAGACAGAAACAGGAGGAATTAAGATCTAAAAAATTGTCCATGGCAGTTGCTGATGCAGAGGAGGAATTGAATGTAGCAATTACATTGGGGGCACCCTTGGACCAGTCAAATGGGCAAAGGCTGAAGCAGAGGAGATTGTAGCTAACAAAACAGCTGCTACTTTCCTGGCAAGAAAGGAACAATGTTATAAGTTAAGTGAAAGTGTTGGGCATACACTCGCTGTACACACAGGACAGAAAGCGGCAATAGGGGAAGTTAAGAGGATCTCGGATGGAAAGGGTGGGATAGTTAACGATCCGGATGGGATTTGAGAGGCTTTAAGGCATTTTTATGCTACTTTGTACGACGAAGAACAGCTAAAAGACCTCCGGGAAATCCAAGGTTATCTTAGGGACATTTATGCATCATTACTCACCGAGGGAGACAGGGAGGCATTAAAAGTACCTTTGGCAGACGAAGAGATCATTACGGCTATGAATAGGGTGACCTTTGGGGGTCGGATGGAATTTGCCAGTTCTCAGCTATACAGCTTACTTTTAGTATCGGTAAAAGGAATTTTTTTAAGTATCTGCAAATTCAGAGCTTTTTAGGAAAAAAATAGGGCGGGCCCTCTGGTTTTGGTAAAAACAAAATAATGGATGTTATTAAGGCGGGTGTAGATTGCAGCATACGAAGGTTCTATGCCGAGATATCTGCTTTGAAAACTGACGATCTCAGAAAATCTAGAAATAAGTGGGCAGATAAACTTGGGATAGATCAAGACTGTTTTCAAGATTCATTAGAATTAGGTCAGACCACCTTATGCTCCGCAGGGCTTTCAAGCCCAGCAGTATAAAACAATCTACTCCTTGTATTACACGCCTTCAAGGTAGCACAATGGGAGGGCGCCACGGGTATTACATGTCCACGGTGTGATAGCATGGATGCTGAAATAGTACATATGTTTGCATCCTGCCCTCACCTACAGGGTTTGGGTAGTGCTATAGAATACTTTTTCTATAGAACGCTTGGGATTAAGATCTCTCTCACACCAACTATAATATTACTACAGATAAATGGCGAAGATAGGCAATGTCCGTCACATTACTCGGTTGTTGTGGCTATGTCGGTTCTTCGTATTTGTATTACATCGCCATGGTTAGATACGGTGCCACCAACATTCCAACAATGGCTTGTCAGGCTGCTCTCAGCCTATAACCTAGAGAAGGGAATTTATGCGTGGAAGAGCAAAAGGGGAAGGGAAGCGTATATGGGAACCCATTCATAATTGGAAGGAGAAGCAGTAACGATTAATATCTGTACATACCGGGGATTTATCCCTATTTTTGTTTGATCATTATGGTTGATGAATTTATAGGTGGAAATTCTGTTGCTTTTTCCTTTGATGTTTTGGTATAATTTCTGTGTTTTTCTCCGGTCATTATGATATCATGTATACATCTCAGGCGATTTCTGTATAGTTACTTCATTATGCTGCTGTGCTCGAAAAGATAAAACTTTGATAAAATAAGAAAAAAAATTTAAAGGATTAATTAGCATAGGTAATGATGCTAGGTCATCAAAGGAAGGGCTAGCATAAACATTTCTAATACCGCCTCCTCTTACAGTCATAGCTGAAAGGAAAACTTACCATTTTACATTATATATCCATCAAAATACGGGAGTAAAAACATTTGTTTTTATATATAGACCTCACATTCTTGTAATTGCCCTGTCAACCCAAAGCTGTTAAGGTTTGTTACTTAAGTAATAAAAATACATGCATGAAAAGCATGCAATCATCCCTGCTATAAAACAATAAGGAAATCATATGTGGCTTTAAAAAACAGATATTGATAACTGAAATACATTAAGTTATGGTCTGCAGTGCTGTATTATTGCTCCATGAAAGGAACATTTTGAAATAGGTGTTTGCACCATAAAACACATGCATTTCCATCCACGTTTGGGTTAGCCGACTTTACCGATATAAGCTCAGTTGGAAAGTTTTAAAAAAACGAGTAAAAATGAGTGTAGGTAATGTGATAATGCTTTGGATAAATGTCGTTCATTCGTATCCCAGTGTTTGTCTCTATCTACCCCTTCTGCCTTGAGCTAAATCACATATACAACCACCTGCTACTTCCGAAAACATGCCTCGGGCATGTGATAGATAGCTCTTGGCTATGCACTGGGCTCTTAACATAAACTATTGATGCAGAAGGGTGCCTTATTACTCGGGCCTGCGCAGCAATGCATGGCAATCAGAGGACAGCAGGTTTATTATACAATAGTGCAGTGTGGAGCTTCTAATAGACACACACGAAACGTTCATCTTTAAACTAGGGGTTTTCAAAAGTCTAGGAATGTAATCATGAAAATTACAAGACAAAGAAAAAAACAGAGGTATCCCATCAGGCAGTGAGAGTCAAGCAACTCCAGACATAAATGCAAATTAGACTGCACACAAACAATGTTCTTTTGCAATATGTTTGTGTGTAATCATGCCACTAATGCATTCGTTTTGTAAACACCCTAACTTTTGGTTATGAAAGGATACTTAATTCCTTCCCGCCCAACTTAAAGGATACTTAATTCCTTCCCGCCCAACTTAAACTCCCTCTCACCTCTGCTGTTCACTTCATGCTTCTCATTTGCAGCATTTTCTGAGCCGGACATCATAAAGTATGGAACACATTTCCTGTCTACTTTTGACTCCGCCTTGTTGCTCTTCCACTCAGCCAGTGATTAGTGTAGCGTCCCCGCAACTCCGCTGCCCTCACGTTAATGCGCCTGCGCAGCGAGACAAAACGACTAGAATGAAAACCCAACAATCTTCGCTCCACAGAGCGGCTAGTGTTCCAAAAACACAGACTTCCGGAAATACCCGTGCGCCTTCTTCCGGTGTACTTTCATTAGTGCTCCGGCATGATCGAGCTTCCAGCATTACGGTTCGGAAAGAAGCAAAGTACAGAAGGTTAGAAGCGTTCGGTTCCGCTACCAATTCCGTTGCTAGTAGATGTTAATTATTTGGTGTAGGGAAGTGGTGCTCTTATTATTGTAGGGAACTGTTTACTGTACTGAATCGATAGTTGCATTTATCAATATAAATGCAAATGTTTTTTCCCTTTTCTACCCCTCCCAAGCTGTATATTAATACAAACCTCTTTCCTGCCACCTACCTTTCTCTATCCAAATAACTGAATAACATATCCACCACTCAAATTACGTCATATTTCACTGTAATCATTTTCAACACTAATTCTATTACAGGACCGGATTTCTGATTATGCTTCTCTTTCTATTTATTTTTCTACCCACAGCAGCCAATGGAAATGTTTTATTATTCAAATAAACTACATTTCCCATGATGCATAAACATACATCACATCCTGTATGACCCTATAAGAGCCACCATATCCGGAAACTGAACCTCTTTCTTTGCTGCTCATGCAGGAGTTAAGTTGGTTTCACTATTTTATATGTGCTTGATTGCACTTAAGTACTTATGTGCTTTGTTTAGCCTTAATTGCATGCAGTGGGCTTCGCGCCTTTTGTATTTTCATCCCGCGGGCGTTGTAATGGACAGACTCCCGATGGGAGCTTAAACCTACTGACTGCTGCTGGTCCGGTTGGGCATTCTATTTACAACTCCCTCTGGGAGCAAGCACCTCGCTGTTTTAGGCAGCGTCTTCATTGATTGATGTGCGCGCTCATCTCGCTCGACGTGGACTCTTCCCATAATTGTCGGTGCGTTAATTCTGTGAGCCTGCATCGCTCCAACGTGCGCAGCCCAATTGGGTTACTTTTTGGTAGCTTTTCGGCTACGCACGTCGCTGCGAGTTCTCCGGAGCTCAAGTGAGCAGGGAATTCACACTGAGCTGTTGCACTTTAAGCCTGTCTTGGCTGAAATAAGCGTCTGGACCCCGGGAGGGAGCACACGCTCCACAGACTGGTCTATATGGCTCTCCCTACGCCTTGTGGGCTGTAACAGTATTTCTACCGTTTTGCTGAGGAGCTCGGTGCTTGAGTTCTCTGTGCTGTGGGTTGGCTCCCCCCTTTACTCCTCTCTGTTAGTCCTCATTCTTTTAAGACTATTTACATATTTCTCAATAATGTATGACTGGGTCAGGTATTAAGAGGATGAGATGTATCAGGCAGAAGCGCAAACAGCTTCTTTGGAGGACAATATTGTTGTGGCTCTTCACGCTTCTGTTCAAGAGTCTGTCACCGGGCCATAGAAAAGGCTGGGCCCGACACTGTGCAGCATGCTCTGGCTGCTGCGTTGAAACCCTTCACTAAACAGTTGGAGAGGTTTGCTAAGCCGCACGGTTATACGGCACCTGTTGACCCTCAGAAGGGCGAGGCATCAGCCACCCCTAAGGCGAAGTTGTGGCCCCATTCAGACGCGTTGGCGATGCTACCTACACCTGCTATTTCTCCCAGCAGGGGAGATAAGCTTAAGCGCCAGAACACTGATACGGATACCGATACTACGGGGACTGACACCCCAGAGGAAGAGGCCCCTCCCAAGAAGCAGTCATACAAGTTAAAGAACGTGGAACAGGATCCACCTCCAACTGTGAGCACACCCTTTACCTTCAAACCGGCCGACATTGTGCACCCTGGGACGTCAGATTGGGTTTCGGCCCCAGAGGTGGCAGCGTATTTTCACAATAACCTATGCGGAAGCTTCGATAAGGAAGTGCGTCACAGGTTGCGTTCTGAGTGCCCTAGGCCCGATATCCCTGACAAAGTGGCAGACACGCCGGACATAGACATCAGTCTCCTTACATTTCTAAAGAAGTTCGCTAAAGACCCCAAAAAGGGTATTGATCATGCCTAGCGGGGTTTCCAGGACAAGCTCCTGGATGTGGCGGGGCCACTGGCCAAAATCCTGGAGATGGCCCTGGAGACGAAGGAGTCTGCTGCTCCCGTAGATCCCGACATCTTGGTGGGGTGGACCCAAAGGGCGATCTGATGTTGGGGAACGCCAACTGTGCTGTATCCACAGAGAGACGTGAATCGCTCCTCATGCGGATGGACTCTAACTTGACGGAGCTTGCTTCGGCAGAACCAGGCCCTCTGTCAGAGGGTAATCTCTTCGGAGACCGCTTCGTGAATCCAAATTTGTAGGTACATTCATGTCCCTTGGCAAGGCCCAGTCTGGCATAAAGCAAGTTTTCCAGAATGGCAGGGCGAGACAGAGGACGCTCGCCAGGCCGCCAGTACCACCAAGGTCCTCAGCGAGGAGACTATGGCCGTGGCCGAGTTGAGTGGGACTCCACTCTACCTTCTACCCCACCAGACAATGCTTCAACAGAAAACGTTTCAATAGAGGGTGACATCGAGCGGCTTCCAAGCTCCAGAGTCTGCAGGTAAGAGTTGCTGACAAATGTCTGTTACCCTTGGGCGGGGGGTCTTACTCTTTTTTTTTTCTCTCACAATTGGGCTCTGATATCACAAGACGCATGGGTTCTTCAGACAATTCAGGGTTTTCACCTAGAATTTCATCAGAATCCCGTTTGGGATTTTCCACCCGACAACTCTATTTCCCAACTAGAGTGCCATTTTATAGATGCGGAGCTCGGCGCCTTGCTGCAGAAACACGTGATTGCATATTGCGACGATAGTCCTCACGGTTTCTGCAGCAACATTTTCTTGGTTCAGAAGAAAGGTGGAGGTCACAGGTTAGTACTGTATCTAAAGGAGTTCAACCATTTCATGACCTACAACCATTTCAAGATGGAGGACATCCATCTCTTAGCAGATTTGTTGAAAGAAGGAGACTGGATGGTCCGGTTGGATCTGAAAGACGCCTATCTGTCGATTCCTATATTCCCTCCTCACCGCCGTTTCCTACAGTTTCAGTGGCGGAACCAGCAGTTTGAATATTTGGTCATTCCTTTCAGTCTTTCCTCGGCTCCGCGGTGCTTCACCAAGGTGATGGAACCGGTGGTAACACGCTTACGAGAACAGGGCGTCCGCAGGGTGGTGTATCTGGACGATATACTCCTCATCATGGCACAAACTCTGACTTTAGATGCTCAGCATTTGCGCATGACCATGTCTATTCTTCAAAACTTGGGTTTCGTGATCAACGAACCGAAATCGGCTCTATGTCCTTCTCAAATTCTCAAATGGCCCAGTTGAGCCTTCCCAGCTCAAAATTGAAGATATCAAGAAGGAGCCTTCCACTCTGTTGTCCAAACAGACGGTCTCATTGCAGGTGATTGCCAGGACGTGGGTCTTCTTCTGCCATCCTCGATACAAGCGATTTTCCCAGGCCCTCTTCACTACAGGGCCCTTCAGAGATTGAAGATTTAACACCTTCGGAAGGGTCTGTCCTACACGGACCGGGTTCCTTTTTTCAACGAAGTACAAGAGGAAATACAGTGATGGCTGAGCCACATGGATGCGTAGAATGGCAGAGCCATTTTCGGCTCTTAGCCTGAGGTGGTCATAGAGTCAGACACCAGCCATTGGGGCTGGGGAGCGCGCTGCGGCGATATCTCCACCAGAGGTCGGTGATCTCTGCGCAAACTCGAGTTGCACATCAATTTGTCTAGAACTGTTGGCGGGGTCGTTCGCAAACCGGACACTCTCTCCCAAACAAGTCTCCTGCTGCATCCTTCTGCGGATGGACAATATATTAGCAGCAATGTATATCAACAAGTTGGGAGGAACGAGGTCGTCATTACTGGCGGAGCTAGCCAAGGACTTTTGGCATTACTGCCTCAATCATCAGATTTCGGTCGTAGCGGAGGATCTTTCGGGACAATCCAACGTAGTAGCAGATTGGAACTCACGTTACCTCAAAGATTACAGCGACTGGAAACTCCAGCCCCGGATATTCAGTTGGTTACAAGCTGTGTGGGGCACATGTGCGATAGACCTCTTTGCGTCCAGACTGAACCGTCAATTGCAGATGGTTTTCAGCTTGAGACCTGATCCGTTAGCACAAGCAATGGATGCGTTATCCCAGGACTAGTCCAAGGCACTGAATTATGCCTTTCCCCCTTTCATCTTGATTCCCAGGGTGACTACTCACGTGACCCGTAAACGGGCGGAGATAATCCTGATAACCCCACTGTGGAAGTCGCTGCCCTGGTTCCCAATACTATTGGAGATGAGCTACGACTTCCCCAGGATGATCCCATGGTCAGTGATGATGCTCCAGGGCCCTCATGGAGACGTGCATCCGATGGTAGTGTCGGGCCAGTTGTACCTGATGGCCTGGCATGTTGGGAAATGCCAGGATTTTCGGACAAGGCTGCGGCCTTCATCGAACAGGCCTGGGCCACTTCCACCAGAAAGCGATATTCTTCCGCTAGGAAGGGCTGGGTTCATTGGTGCATGGAACAACATGTTGATCCTGCGGGGGCCGAATTATCCCATGTGGTGAACTTCTTATCAGAGAAAGCGTCCGAGGGTTTGGCGTACCGTTCTGTTAACAATTTTAGGTCCGCCATTTCCGCTGGTTATTCCCAAATGGATGGCAAGCCTGTGGGCATGCATCCAGTTATTTGTAAACTGTTGAAAGGAATCCGCGTTGCGAATCCTCCCAAGCCAAAGTATTCTTCTGTGTGGGATGTATCTTTAGTTCTTTCCTTATTTGACAGATGGCCAGATAATAATTTGTTTACTCGGAAACAACTATTGTCTAAACTCGCCATGTTGTTATGTCTCTCTGCCTGCTGACGCTCCTCCAACATCAAGGCTCTGGATATTACAGGTAGAGTATTTGCTCCGGAAGTAGTTTCCTTTAATATTACTGCCAGAACTAAAACTTTCTCAAGAAGTATTGATTATCATGCTTTTCCCGCTAATGCAAAGTTATATGTAGTTCAATGTCTTAGAGCATATGAAGACCTGATGGATCATCTCAATTGTTGATTGCATTAGAAAAACCTTATAAGCCTGTGTCTGCGGCTACTATAACCAAATGGTTAAAATCGGTAATGCAAGAAGCTGGTATTGATACCCAGGTATTTGGGGCACATTCTGTTTGTGGTGCCATGGCCTCTGAAACCTTCATGTTGGGTTCTACCATCAAAGATATTATGAGGTCTGCGGACTGGTCTTCCGAGTCTACATTTAAACAATTTTGTTATAAACCGGTGGGTGACATAGAGGCTGTTGTATTTGATAAGCATTAAACTAGCATAATCAGAAGCCTCCCGTCCTGTAATAGAATAAAAAAATAGCTAGCAATTCTTTAAGGACACGGAGGCGAGGATTATCCCACCCGGTTATATTACAATGTTTGTTATGATGACCCACCTGTATGCATTATATATATTCTGTTTAAGCAGAAGTTACTGGTTTTCCTGTGTTACATTCCTTTCAGGCTCTGAAAAGAAGAAGGACTAGAAGTACTTCTGGTTAAGAAGACGTTCGCTTTCCAGTTGGTTCGGTTTCTTCCACGTTGGAGGATGTTAATTTGGACTTGAGTTTATGTTATTGGACTAAAAATGTTCGAGCACAGAAAGAGGCTCCGTTTCCGGATATGGTTGCCGTTATAGGGTCTTACAGGATGTGATATATGGCATAATCCTCACCTCCGTGTCCTTAATAGAATTGAAAATTCTTGTCGTGAATGTTAGCTAATTTGTTTTTTCCTTTTATGGGTTCCGGAGTAGCGTGCTACTTGCCAGAAAAGCGCTTCAACACCCATCAGGGGTAACAGGTGCTATATAGATGCAAACCTTTCTTCCCCTTCTATCCCTCCGCTATCCTTCTCAGTCCAAATAGCTGACTAATATCCACCACTCAAATTACTTTCATATTTCACCACACTAATTCACCACTAATCCTTTATGGGTTTCCGGAGTAACGTGCTTCAACACCCCATCAGGGGTAACAAGTGCTATATAAATACAAACCTTTTTTCCTCTTCTATCCTTCTGCTTGCCTTCCGAATCCAAATAACTGACTAACCTATCCACCACTTAAAATTTACTTGCATGTTTCACTATACTAATTCAACTCTAATCCTCTATGGGTCCCGGAGTCGCATGCAACTCGCCTAGAAAGCACTTCTACGCCTCCTCAGGGGTAGTGAGCACTATGCAAATGCAATTACAATACAATACACTGTACTAACTATTGCCGGGCTTTGGTGTCCTGTTTTCAGGGTGAGGCATTTTGATCATGGCAGGTTTAAGCGATCAACTCTTGCGCCAAAGATTGCATCCCCGCTTTATTAAACCATGGAAGAGCATGTGTGCACACCCCATGGTTCAGATTACAAGGCTCGTTTTCCTTACTCCTACCTGCCAAAATAGGGCTTTATTTGTAATATTTTGCAGCTATTAGTCGAAGGCTTAAGCGCGCCTTATATAAAAAGTGACAAGATTCATACTGATGGATTAGAGATTTTTAAATCTCAAGAGGCTGTAATCATCCCAAACGCCATTAGTTTATTGACCATTTTCAAAATGGCGAGAGAACTAGGCGCAATCAGTTACATATAGTTTCGACCAATGGCTATTATACAAGAAATAAAGAATTGGAGTGAGTTTTAAATTATTTTTTGACTAACATTGTTATTGCCAAGTCATTCATTTATTAAGTATTCCAATTTTAATATCGTTATTATGCATTTAAATGGTCCAAGAGCCCATATTTCACTATAAGGAAATATTGAGCATTAACAAGAACTACATAATGAATACAAAATACCCAAAAAGGGAGTTCCATACAAAAGAAACCCCTATCTAAATGAAGCAGATATAGGTAGAGAAGGGACATTTGGTTAGTCAAATAAGGTAAGTTGTCCGCTTCAGAAAATAAAATAGGGCTTTATTTGTAGTATTTTGCAGCTATTAGTCGAAGGCTTAAGCGCGCCTTATATAAAAAGTGACAAGATTCATACTGATGGATTAGAGATTTTTAAATCTCAAGAGGCTGTAATCATCCCAAACGCCATTAGTTTATTGACCATTTTCAAAATGGCGAGAGAACTAGGCGCAATCAGTTACATATAGTTTCGACCAATGGCTATTATACAAGAAATAAAGAATTGGAGTGAGTTTTAAATTATTTTTTGACTAACATTGTTATTGCCAAGTCATTCATTTATTAAGTATTCCAATTTTAATATCGTTATTATGCATTTAAATGGTCCAAGAGCCCATATTTCACTATAAGGAAATATTGAGCATTAACAAGAACTACATAATGAATACAAAATACCCAAAAAGGGAGTTCCATACAAAAGAAACCCCTAATCTAAATTAAGCAGATATAGGTAGAGAAGGGACATTTGGTTAGTCAAATAAGGTAAGTTGTCCGCTTCAGAAAATAAAATGAAGGTGTCTGTTGAGAGAATATGAATGTTTAGGCATAAAGCCTTTGCACTAGGGCAGTGGAGGTCAGCAAAATTAAGAACGGTCTTCTCAGTTCGAAGTCAGAGATCATCTCCTTTCTAGTTTAAGGAACACACACTATTATTATTCAACTAGACTCTAGTTTGCAACTTTACTGCTTCATCTCACTCTCAGGAGCCAATCCTATTATTCCAGACTCTGGGAGCAGTTTTCAATGCATGTCTCTGGCCTTGAATTTTTACACTGGGCAGATTGTTGGGTACATTCAGCTCTTCCTTCTAGTTGCTCCCCATTCTGGCATCTTCTTCTTTCGATGAGAACCTCGCTATCAGTTTTATAATGCACAACAATAAACTGTTCACTAGCTAGAAAAAGACTTCTGGAAAAACACAGCATCTGCGTCCTCGGCAGCCTTAGTAATTGAACAAGAGTCTCATGATCTTGTTCTGGTGTGAATCAACCAATCCTCTTAAGTAAATGCTGTTGGAAATGTGCGTTTGTGGCCATTGTGTTGCTTTTTGTCTAAAGAGTGAGTCTTTTACCTAGAATGACACCCAACGATTTAGTTCAGCCAATTATGATAGGTTTATAGCCAAGGCATTACTTGAGTTGATCCATGGTTGAACTAGTAGTGGTGACTGAAAGATTAGATGGAAAGAATGTTAGTCTTTGATTTAGTTTAAATGACGAGCAGTCATCCAGTCCTAAACACATTTTAGAGTATGAGTGAGGCAAAACATATCATTGGGCAAGGGGCTCTTTAGAAATATCAGTGTTTCGAGTGCATAATGATAATATAGGATCCCAGAATGGTTAAGTATAAACCAAGTGGTTTTACATACAAGTAAAAACATAGTAAGGGCCTGAATAGAGCCCTAAATTACCCGCCACCCCAACCACAGATTTAAATCAACAAAGGTTCTAAGACAAGGGTCAATTCTGATCCACTTAGACTAGTTTGTGAAGTAAGAGGTGAACTACTTTATGACCACTTTATCAATGTCCAATTTTTCTTGTGGGGGTTTCAATGAGAATATAGTGCTTTCACTGTATCATGACAGCTAATAGGTTGAAAAGGACAAGGAGACAGGAATGGCCTGAATCATTAATGTGGAGTGCGTCATCGACTACTTGGAGCATGGCAGTTTCTGTGCTGTAAACTGGACAGAACCCTGACTGGCGCTCATCAAGAACCTCCTTAAGACCGTGTTGAGTACGTGTGTTGCAACATAGCTTTAAATAACATTTGCATGAAAGTAACACCTGAAACAGGGTGAAAATTATTGAGGTCACCCACATCTGCAAAGGGTTTTTGAGAAGTGAGGGTGTAGTGGCCTAACTTAGGGCAATCACGGAGTTCTCCTTGTCTCACTGAGAGATTTACTAAAGTGGTCTTCTGAGGCAACAGCTGGCAAGCCAAGATTTTCGCTATGTTCCATGGCAAGAGATCCATGTAATAGAGGGTTTACTTTTCATAATAGTTTAAATCATCATCCAAAACCAAGTCAAAGTGTTGCCAAGTAACCATGATTTCCTTTTCAACTGTGAGTCTGGGATGTCAGGCACAGTGTTATATCCTGTGTTTCATAGTTCCTTGATGCTCAGCCTGTGTGAGTGTGATGTAATAGAATGTTCATGAGTGCATCGTTTGGATGAGGGGTCAGTTGGAATTAGGGGGGCTGAGCAGCAGGATGCTGTTCCTGGTGGTGCTGTGCCATCGTACCTGTAACTGAATAAACCTACATAATCTACACTACTGGCTACTAAACTAATTACCTACAAGGACCCTACTTTGTTTACACAACTGACAACGACTTTGAAAAGAACCACCCGTGAAGAGCCAAGTAGTTCCACTAGAAACTAAAAATTATTTTGCTAGAATCTGAAAAGAAGCCGCCTGAAAATAAGCCTAAGCAACCCCTGGATGCCCCACCAGTGTCTACTACAACACCCTACACATTGGATGTTTTGGGCGTTGGACCTTGTGTGGCCTGAAATCTGCCAAATTGAAGATTTTATGTGTAACCTGGTGTTTAAAATCTGCCAGCTAACAGACAACCTACACATTATACATTTTGGGCGTGGGACATTGTGTGGCTTGAAATCGGCCAGTCTACACACAGCCTACAGATTTTAGATTTGACTTTTAACCTATGATGGTTGAAGACAGGCAGCCTACAGTAGTGACATGAATTGATCGCTTTTATTGTAAAACCAACCGGCAATTTGGAATTGAAAATATATTTACAGCCAACCGGTAGTGCTAACATACAAACGGCACTGCAAGTTGTGAAGGAATTTGTGCTGTGAATTATTTCTGAGTATTGTGACCTTTGGCACAGCTGACAGCAAGACTTGTGTTCAACTACCTTCATGTTTTGGCTGTGGGTAATTGATAACGCATGCCCCAATGCAATTCAAGAGAGGAACCTGTAACTTGGGCAGCGTATAATTTGTGCTGCACATCGTTACTTGTGTTTGAACTGTGGATCCACAATGAACTGGCAATCTGTGTTGTGAAGCTGTTTGGGGCAAGCAATGGAGATATCATGAAAATTCAAGATGCCGCAATGTGGGGCATTGCCTGCTTTATGCATTAACAATAACAATGTATTCTTGGGCATGCCCCAGGAAGCGTCTGGCTGAGTGTGGCATCCACAGCTCTGGTGGAAACCATATTGTGGACTTTTGAAATTTTAAAAGACGCACCGCGAGTCCTGCAACGGCAGCATCGACATTGACTGTGACGTGTGAGCGGAGGTATAAAGGCTGCACTGTAGGCGGAATCCTTTTGTGACGTGAGGGCGACACCAGGTTACACCTCAATGGGCTGGTGTGGTACGGTTCAGAAATCAGGATCAAGCATCTGTAGCGCTTGTGCAAGCAGCCATTTTGTGCTTTGGATTCATGCTGCGGGTCCCTTACCTTAGTGGAGGCATTCTGACGTACATGCAGGAGTTCATTGCGAGCACTGTGCATTCTAAGGGTTCCCCTTTGGGTTTTTTTCCTATTCCTGCTCGCAAGCAAGCTACGTGAGTGTTTTGCAAGCACGTTTGCGTGGGTTTGGGGGTTGTTGCCCCGACGACGAGGAACATTTTGTCGTGTCGGCTGCATATCTAAGCTGGGAGGATCGTTGGCGAAGCCGGAGGGCAACAATACTTCTAACAGGGCTGGAGAATACCCTTGATATGTTCCCTGCATGGGGGAATAGATGGTAATTATCTGTAGTGTGCAGTAGTGGGAACTCTAGAGTTTTTTGTGTGCAGTGCATATAGTTGTGGGGTGTGGAGGTTGAATCCTGCCTGGAACATGTGCGTTCCTTTGCTTAGCTAGATGTGGTGTGCTGTAGTGGTTCTGCAGTGCTTACAGTTGTGGGGTGTGGAGGTTGCATCCTGCCTGGAACATGTGCGTTCCTTTGCTTAGGGAGATGTGGTGTGCTGTAGTAGTTCTGCAGTGCATACAGTTGGGGGGTGTGGAGATTGCATCCTGCCTGGAACATGTACGTTCCTTTGCTTAGCGAGATGTGGTGTTCTGTAGTAGTTCTGCAGTGTGTACAGTTGTGGGGTGTGGAGGTTGCATCCTGCCTGAAACATGTACGTTCCTTTGCTTAGCGAGATGTGGTGTGCTAGTGGTTCTGCAGTGCGTACATTTGTGGGGTGTGGAGGTTACATCCTGCTATATATGCATATATGGTGTTCTCTTGCAGGAAACAAAGATATATATATAGTATGTCATCTTTATGTGTGATCTATCTTTGCAATGACCTTCCTTTACAAATTTAAGGAATGTACTTATGCGTACAGTGTGATGTAATCTTATTTCATCATTCTTTACAAATCAAGAAATGTAGTGATTTATGCAAAATAATCTTATGTGATCTTATCGTCAATTTTAGTATTGTAATTATTCTCAAAATGTGATTTTCGTGTAATTTATGTAATGTAATGTGATCCTTCCTTGGTGTTTAGGATTGGGTACTTACCATTACAAGAGGTGTGGAATGCTTATGTTCTTTCACTTTGGTTCCTATGGTTTCTTTTGTTTCCTGAAGGAAGGAGATGTGTTATATCCTGTGTGTCCAAGTTCCTTGCTGCTGAGCCTGTGTGAGTGTGATGTAATAGAACGTTCATGAGTGCATCGTTTGGATGAGTGGTCAGTTGGAATGAGTGAGGATGAGCAGCAGGATGCTGTTCCCGGTGTGGGAGTATCATCTTACCTGTAACTGAATAAACCTACATAATCTACACTATTGGCTACTGGACTAATTACCTACAAGAACCCTACTTCATTTACAAAACATAGGTTGCTCAGTTGTTTTCACCTTGTGATGGAAAAAATTAGCAAATTCTTCTGAATCAGTTGATGGGCCTTCAAATCTGATGGGAGTAGGAGTATTAACTCTGACTGATTCAAATAGTCCTATGTGGCGGCTACTAGATGTGTTAATTAGAGATTTGAATGAGTAGCCTTTGCAGTGAAGATCTTTGTTTTGTAGAGTGTCCCGGTTGTTTGTCAGCTGGGCCAGGTTGGGGAATAGGCCTGGCTCCAGTTCTTCTCCAGGAGTCTTAACTATTTGCTTTCCTCATATAGATCTTTGCAGAACCAAAAAATGTGTATTCCTTTTGTTCATTAGCAGGTCTAAACCATCCAGATGTTAAGATATAGTCTTTTAAATAAAATGTTGACACGGCGATATCAGCTCAAATAGTGGTAGTATATTCACTGTTAGTGCAGCATAGTTGTAGAATTCAAGAGATTTGGTGTCATGGAAATATTTTAGCGCCTTTTACTTTGGCTATGGGTGACAGTGTTCCAGAATAACAAAGAAAAATGTATAGTATGGTGATCAGACAAATCAGTTAATCAGCTGTAAGAAAGACCCTTTTAGACACACTCCGGTCCGATGTGGAACCTTTAGGTTATGTGGGTAGGTGGCAGTGATGAACATTGACTGCAGTGTCTTTATGGTCATCCCAGTGGAGATTGCAATTGCCTAGAAAAATATTACTCTGCCATCCCCTTCACCCCTTGGAATAGCCTGGCTGGTCATGTGCCCCAAGCATTCATTGAGCAAGGTTGCATCATCACCAGAAGGACAAAAGATGACATACATTCTAATGGGAGAGTTCAATTGCAAGCTGAGTTCTAGAAATGGACACTGATAAGATGAGAACAAATCAGTGGTACCTCTTTACGCTGATTTGCATTGTTGTAAAGTACTGCATCTCCTCGCCCTGTTATACTAATGTAATTGCATCAGATAATAGAATAACCTGTAGGGAGCAGGAGGTTTATAACATTGTGAGCATTTTAATTGAACCTCGTTTCCTTGAGTACACATAGATCTAGGTTCTAATTGACACTAATTTGGCACTAGGAATACTATTTCTTCACTATTTGGAGCCTGGGGGTTGGACTATATTATTAAAGGTAATAATAGTTACAATTATTGCAATATTAGTTGTTTGTTTATATGCTTCCTGTTTGTTGCCAGGCATACCACACCAAGTAATGTTCATGTTTCAAGCATCATGATACAGCAGGAAGAAGTGGCCGCACTAACACTAATAAATATTGAATAGCAAAGTTGTAATAACATGTTGAACAGTGGTTCAAAGGGTGGTTTGTGTAAGCATAAATATGATATTGAATAACTGTTCTCCGTGTTGTGTATTCATAGTGATTTAGTCAGCCATGCAGCTGTAGAAACCCTGGCTTCAGTAGGTGGCAGGAGGAACTGTTGTGTTTGTTAAGCTTCCCCATTTGCTTTCAAGAAATGAAGGAACAGGTAGATAAGAAAGGACGATAACAGCAGTGTTGAAACTACACCTGTCCTCTGGCTGCAAGAGTGTATTCATGCTTTGCTAAAGATTCCTCTCTGTAGAAAGCTTAGCTTACAAAACCTATCCTGTGCACACGCATTTGACTCTGCTATTCCAATGTATGTCAATGTAGTTCAAACAGTATATAAAGATTGTGCTAGCTGCATCTGGCAGAGCGTACTTGAAAAGCCAACTGCTTCATATCTCTGTAGCTTAAACTTAAATAAATTCACCTCCACGACAGTCTTTTGATTGCTGTCTCTTATTAACAGACAGGTCCACCTGATTTGTGCATTCACAGATATTCACATAAGCTCAAAGTCAGTATATCTCTCAGATTGTGGACTTTAAAATAAGTAACAACTGTCATTGATAGTAAAATCTTATGTCGAATGAGATCATGGAATAATGTTTGTCGGTGTCTGTTAAAAATCTCAATCAGTTGACTAGCGTTTACAATCCTCATTATATGTACATCGGATATTGTTTATGATCAATTAGTGTTATCCTTTGGTCCTAATAGTACAAAATGAATGGCAGCTCTTAGTTCGTAGGACTCAGCTATTCGAGATCTCCTTTCTAAAATAAGTCTATTTACAATTACATATAAATCAGAAACAACTTCTGTCCTGCTGAATTTCACAGTAGGTTTAATTTATCCACATAGTTTATAAAAACTTTCTATTGTGGATCCCCACACAATTAAAAGGCTATCAATGTATCTTATTCAGATACAAATATCCTACATGTAACTCATGTAACCATACAATATCTTCTCTAAAGAATCCCATCATAAGAGTCACATCAGAGGTCCAAATACCAAATCCAATGCAGTCCATAACATTGTAGGATAGATTATCTGTTAAACAAAAAATATGCTCCTAATTAAAGCTTGCCAGTTTTAAAAACATATGTGTATTTTGTTGAAATGAAGCTGACGTATGGGAGAGAAAACAAAATCTAACATAGAGTTGTCACTTGGTTAATAGCAGTACAAAAGTACATTGTTCATAATATGAGAGTCGTCAATCTGCAAATAACATCCACAGTGATGTGTGCATACAATCAAAGAGCAGTGGTGGGTCTTAATAAACTTGTTGGCATAATTAAAGATTTTTTCAGAAAACAAAGTTAACTTCAAATAACCATTTGGATCATTAAAACAGCAATAGCCCTCCCTCTGGTACTGTTCTCTTGGCTGGATGACTGTATTGCCATATTATATGTGAAGAGTTAATAACCTTATGTCATTATACCTCCATTTGATGCTTGCAATTCAGATAAATATACATTTCAGCCATTTTTCAGATTCCTGCTTTTTCTACACGTTATCAAAATTATATTCACACAAATCACCAACACTTTTTTCATTAAGGATGAGCTAAGTGCTCTTAGTAATTAGTATCCTTAATTAAACCAGTCACTTCAGATTCAATTCCTACATGTATGCCAAAATATCAAAATCTTTTATCAGCATATGTGGGTACATGAGTTAGTGCCAGAGGGTAAACTATTTTAATTTGCAGTATTCATCTGAAAATGTTTTCTATGGGTCCTTCTACAAGTACATTTAAATAAATTAATTCAATCCATCTGTATGTCTCAATAACCTTAAATGGCTGGCTATCTGAAGAAAAGCCTGTCACTTTCAACTGGGTCTGAATGGCCTACTGAAAAATTGTCTGTCACGTTTCAAGATTACTTTTAAAATGCTGTATGTGCTTTGCACAGCGAATAATGTCTCATAACATCTGATAAAAGTGCCTGAGCTGAGGAATACAGTACAATAGTCAGCTGTGTATCAATCGTACCTTTAACAGTACATTGCCCCAATTCCTACTGAGAACTACTTATCAAAATACCAATATCAGATACTCTCCATGAATAACTTTGCAACTTTGTACGTTTGCAGATAAAGGAATTCAATGTCCTGCTAACATGTTGCATTGCCTGCATAGTAATCAATATCTTGAAAACTCTCAGTTTCATTTAAACAAGTTTAGGGACCTACTCATGTTCTGCCATACCTGGTGTTATCCTTGTATTCCCAGACGGAGATAGGAATTTGTGAGTATTGTTCATGTTGTATAAGGGAATCTTATTACTCTCTTTCCTTTGATCTCTCCCTTTTTGTTATAATATTAGAAGTGCAGTCAGTGGCATGCCAGGCATTTTGACATACAGCTAAGTTTGTTCTACCATTATATCATCACCTGAAAGTTAAATACGAAATTGTTATGGCAAATGGAAGTATAGTTTTGAAACAAATAGGTAAACAAAATACCTATTCTCAACGTTGAGTGGAGGACTGCATGGGTCTTGTAACGTCATGAAGTTACTTGACCCATTGTTCTCCTGGCAGTTTTTTAAACAATAATATTGTCTTTTATATTGTTTGTTATCAAAAAATGGCACAAGGTTAACTATGCTAACAAAATTGGCTTAATCATCCTCATACTGTCTTCTCATTTCAGAATCACATTGGACCAGCAATCGTCATTGGCCTTTTGTCCTGTGAATATGATTTTAATTAGCTGGCTAAAGGTGAGGTCACTATGCGTTGTGTGGGCATGTATTTTGAAACTGAATCTTAGCACAAGATACTCTTACTGAGTATTCAAGATGCATTTGAATGATTCTGTGTTATGTTCCATGGAGAATATTCCACAGGACTTTCCACGAACCATCAAAATCTATTGTGTGTAATAGGTTTTGCTACCCAATTAGATCCACTTTCTTTGAAGATTATTTTATTACTTTCCATCTCATCATTTGGGATAACATCATCTTTCAGGTCCATGAAAGTGTTTAATAAAAGAAGCTCATCTTTCTTTACCACAGTTCTAAATATGAAAGTACCAGGTTGCAAAGAAAGATCAGAGGTAAAAGATATGCTGGAAATATCAATAGCTAAATGTTAAATGTGAACAAAGTACCAAACTCCCTGCATTGACTCCCAATTTCTTGAACAAGTTGATTTTTTTCTTCAGAATATTGATCACATAGGTATGTTTTCAGGGTAGAGCTCACTGGTTTGGATTGACGAGACCCATGTCTTAATCTTTTATTCTGTCTGCAGCAAACCAAGGGCAAAGTGCTTTTAACACATTCTGTTCCTTAAAAGCATTTTAAATTCACTCATCACATGATCTGAAAAGCATAGTGGTACAGTGGTATTCTTTATCGGATCATTTAATATTGTTGTAGAGCTTTTGTTTTCACCAAATGCAACACATTGTATGAGGTCTTATTGCTGCTTTTATACATTTATATTTGTTTATTCCAAATGACAGCATTATGAATGACCTTGCAAGGACTTACCTTTTATTGGAGCACTGAATAATATATGTCGTTTCTGTAACTAACTCTAAACCAGGATATCCAAGTTTAGTTGAGAGATAAGCGATCATGACATGTTGTGTGATTGGAGCATCAATACATTTAAATTGGTTTTACAAGAATGTATTCCTGGTTTGCTTCATCTTAGCATCTCTATTTTTTGTCTCTCTAGGTTTCAGCCTTTCCCTATCTCTCCATCTCTCTTGACAGTCGCTCGATACGCACATTGTCATATTTAAGCTTGCTCAGGTTTTTCTTGTTAGCAACTCTGTGCCCTGATAACCACTGTTTTTTTCTTTTCTCTTCCAGGGTTCTCACTCTTGCCCAGCATGTTCTTGTTGAGATGAGCCTGGTGCTGCGGAATTTGCAGCGAGTGATCCCCCTCAGGAGAGGTCCATTGCGTCAAAATGTAGAAGTCCTGAGGCGCATTTTGGGTATACAAAACTTTGACCTGGGAGTCATTTGTGTTGACAACAGGAGAATGCAGCTTATTAACCATTCCTACAGGGGCAAGAACCATCCGACAGATGTCCTCTCCTTTCCCTTTAAGGAGGTAACCTTGCTGCTTGTGTCATTCCATTCCTCTCATTTAGTTGCAATATGGATTACAGTCAGATAAAACAAGAATGAAGCTATTCTTTTGACAATAAACATCTGCTTTTCACGATTTCAGCTATTAAGTGCTACATTTCCAAATATTTTTAAGCAGATTAGACCTTTCGAGGGGCCTAATCATCAAACCATTTAAAAATTCTCTGAATCCTACAGGGTGGCAGGCAGCTGATTTACTGAATTTGTTTGTGGTGCATGTTCAGCTGGGATTATGTGCAATCTGCATTGGGGGACATGGTAGTTGAGGATGCCTGCCAGTAAAAAAAAAAAGGTTTTTTAAACCAATAGGTCTGTTAATTATTGTTTTGTTTTATTTGTTGTGGTTTTTGAAAAACGTTATTGTTTTGGAATAAGCGGGCCCTTGCTTTTGAAAAAGAAAGCGGGCAGGCAAGAAAGAAATATTGAGAAAGAAGGAACGAGAAAGAAGGAAGGAGAGATGGGAAGAGAGAAAGGAAGGAAAACGGGCAATAGTGAAAGAAGGCAAGAGGAGGAAAAGAAACAAAGAGATGGACAGAGACAGTAAGAAAGAATGAAAGAGAAAAAGAGAGAACTACAGAGAGAAGGCAAAAAAAGCAGAAAAGACAAGGAAAGAAAGAAGGAAGAAAATAGCAAAGAAAGAGAGAAAGGAAAAAGGTAAAAAGAGTATAACCTAACATAACAGTTTCAAATGAAATGGCAGCATCCAGAAAAGCAAAATCCTCCAAATGGAATTTTCAACAACATTGGCAAGAGATGGGATCTGATAAAAATGGAAAGTACATCAGAAGTGCCTGCTATCTCATCAACATCAGAAGTGCCTGCTATCTCATCAGGCTTTAAACACAAATGACAAACTAAAGCAATTATAAACTAAAAACAAAAACACTTGCACTAAAGGGAACTAGTTTAAGCGCGGAGGTGCTCCTTGCGAGAGAGCAAAATGTAGTTATTAAAAGTGAAGTTAACCAGTGGCTTAAGTGAGCTGTCCCATGCTTTATGCTGTAGTGGGTAGAAGCAAAACATGAATAACAGTGAAAGACCAGTGGATGAAAAGAGTTGGCTGAAAGCCCCTAAATGTAAGCATATTATACATTTTGAGAAGCTGGCCTGGTATATGATGTCCACTTATGTAAGTGGGCACCTTGCACCAGTCCAAACAACCCTTATGGTGATTTAAGAGGCATTAGACAACCTTAGAAAGCTCTCTAAGTGGTAGCTGTGGAGAGCAGCCTTCATGCTTAGTCCAGACGGAGTGTAAAGCAATTTGTTTTACCAGAATGCAATATTATAGTATAGATTAAGTGAAAAATAACCACACAAGGTATTTATAAAAATAAGTATTTATTATATAATACTCTCTGACACATACGAATGTCTCCTACCCGGAGATATGCACAATGCACACAATACTTTGCAAAGAAATACAGTAAATAGCACGTAATACACAGTGGACCCCAGGGGGGACCAAACCTTATACTAAGAAAGTGGTATAAGAATCACGACTCGGGTCAAGACAATGTCAAGAGGACGTAAGAGTGCTGGGGACCCAAGGAACCAGCCAAGTTGAGTGACTAGAAACCCCACTGAGAGCGTGTGCAGTGTGGGAACATGACCGCGTGCTCCGTACAAGTCTACATGTCGCGGATAGATTTTTAAAGAAACCCTGTGGAAGACAGAAGGTTGGAGAGCCACCCCACCCATAGATACCCTAGTACCCACGTTACCAACACCAGGGAAGCCAACCAAAAGATGCAGGCCACAATGCACATGATGCAGTGTGGAAGATGATTCTGGTCACAGGAGGATGCTCGAGGTTGGGGCTACTTGGAGCCCGAAGATCTTCTTGGAAGGAAGTCAACTAGCCTTTGCAACTGCAAGTTGACGCGGTGCACGGGGATTCAGTTATTGCAACCCCTTCAAGTTATAATGCAGGGCAGACCTCGGGAACTGTGGAAAACCACCACCTGTGTTGCAGAACCGTTCAGTGTCCGGAGGAGCTACGGAACAACAGACCGGTCGACTTAGTAGCGGTGCTTGCGAATGCAGGGGAGTGACTCCTACACTCCAAGGGAAATTCCTTCAGGTGTCTTTGATGCCCACAGGCCTTGGAAGGTTTCTGTATGGTGCACAGGCACAGATAATGCAACAGACTGGAAGGGAGACGAAGTCAAGCCCAACCGAATTCCAGTGAAGTCCAGAATGCCCAGATGTTAGAAGAAGAAGTGGTGTCTGTTCCGAATCTTATCCCACGACGAATCTAGGGACCTACCCACAGGTAAGCCCTTAAGTACCTTCAGGAAAGGGTTAGGATGATTCAGGAAACCCTCCCAGGGGAGGGTCTGGACAGGGGCGAGGTTGCTCCCATGTCCTTTGTCCAGTTTCACGCCAGAGCGGGAGCCAACAGCTCTTAGGACTGGTTTGAACTGGACTATGCATGGGGACACCAAATGTGCCCCACATGCAGACTGAGTGGCTCTGGCAAGCGCACCCATCCTGCCCAAATACACTAAATCCTTTGTGGGAGGTGGTCACACCTCCCTGTGAAAGGATGCCTATTGCCTTCCCCTGCTCGAGCTTGGCTCAGCAGCAGGAGGGCAAAATTGTGTCTCTAGTCAGCACCAACCATTTTGCGCTGTCTGGAAGACTGCAACTGGGGACATGTAGAGCCTAACTGAGGTGCTTCATACCTCCCACACCGTTTGCGGTGTGGGGCTATAATTCCAACATGTTTGATATCAAACATGATAGGATTCGTTGTAGCTAGTATTGAGATGGTCTTCGTGTAGTCACGCGATGCCCCCTCTATATGGTATGTAGATGCTCCACTGACAGCCCGGGAAAATGGACTCCGTGGGCTTTAGGGGTGCCCTGCTCATTCAGGGGCACCCTTTCACTTATAATCCATCACTCTGCCTTCAGGTTTATAAAGTCCTGCTATAGAGGTGACTTATAGGTTTTAAGTGCAGTGACTCTAGATATAGGAAATCTATATCTTTAGTAAGTGGTGCTAGCACCAGCTGACACATGCTGCAATGGCAGGCATGTAGTTCAATTGTGAATGGTCTCCCATGGGTGTCATATAGCATGCTTCAGCCCATGGGCCACCTCTAGGGTACCAATGCCCTGGGTACCTAAGTACCATATACTAGGGACTTATAAGGGTACCCCAGTATCCAATCTGGGATGTACCCAAGTACTGAACAATTTAGGGAGAAATCAGATAAACCGAGGTCCTGGTTAGCAGGATCCCAGTCCGACTAGTCAATAACAGCTTAGCACCAGGCAAAAAGGGGGGGGCAACCATACAAGCAGATCCTACTTTCCTACATGAATATGTTATTAAAATAAAATAGGTTGTGGCTAACACCAGACCTAATCAGCTGTGCGAAGAATGGAGGGATTCAGTGAATTTAAATTGTACAGTAATTAACAGATCATCCAGGAATGCATTGTGGTGCAGGGTAGTGAATAGATTTAAAATGAAAACTATAATGCTGTGAATTTATGGTGAGTAGAAGCAACTTTGAGTTTTGAAAAACTGCGCATGGGCACAATAGCACATCTTCAAAGCTGGTTTATAATAAAAGTCATAGTTTCAACTGTTGCACTGCGAGCCATTCAAATGATTGCACACAACAGTGGGTTTAATCAATCGATGATAAAACACTGTCGCTCCTTGATCTATTGGACGTCCTACATGAACATGTCTATGCAGAGAAGGACTTACTCAATGCTAGTGTACCCATAGCCACTTAGATTTCGACCTCAGGCTGTGGAGGGAGAGGATTGAGGAGATGGTTACTATGAATCGTTTATGTACATTGATGAGGCAGAACAGCCACAAATCAATGCGTACATAGAAGTTTCATTTTACATCTGATAACCAACCTTCCCATAGGAAGGCTTAAAATTTGTATTCCATGTTCATAGAACCAATCCTTTCCTCGCAGAATTTAAAGACATGAATGTCACCAAACAAGAATTTAGAATTTAGGAGCACATTACTGAAGCCTCGAGTGTTACATAATACAAGGGAAAACATATTATGTTGTTTTCATGCTTTTTAGGTCTCGCTGAACCAACGTGCATGCGTTGTTCAGCGAGAGTATAGTAAGGGACTTTCAAAAATGCGTCCAGTCTGCAGAGGATTTATTTATTTATTTATTTATTCAAAGTTTTATATAGCGCGAACAGGATCCTTACAGATATCAGAGCGCTTCACAAAGACAGGGTAGGGGCAGTAGGAGTCAACAGAGATAATGGGAACAATATAATAGTCAATAACATGGTAATAACATGGATAATAAAAACATACATAAAACCAATCCATATACAATCAGGTAAGGAAGTAATATAGGACAGCACAAGTCATTGATCACTACAGAGGTGTTTAGGTGGATCAGTAAACCAACGTGTAACATATCTTGGTCGGTAGTAAGAGAGTAGCGTAGTAGTGCCCCCAACAAATAGAGTATAGTGCCAAGGGATAGGGTGAGCAGTGGTATAAGGCAATGCAGAGTCTCTGAACCAACATCTATAACGATCAGGAGATCTTGGCCAGAAGGATTGTTTTCACCTCTTTCTTGAAGAGTGCAGTGGAGGAGATCAGCCTGGTTTCAGGAGGGAGCGCATTCCAGATCCTGGGTGCCATTCCTGAGAAGGAGCGCTTGTAAGTTTTCACTTTCCGGAATCTACGAGGTTTCAGGAGTAGATTTTTTGTACTCCTATTGGATCTCGAACCTCCTGATATAGACAGCTTTTGAGCGAGGTAGTTGGGTGCCTTGTGGTGCACGGCCGCGTGTGTCATAACTGCAATTTTTAGCTGTATTCTGGCTTCAAAAGGCAGCCATTTTAGAGACTTTAAGTCTGGGGATATGTGCGAATGCTTTCTAGAGCCAGTAATGAGTCTCGCGGCAGCGTTCAGGGAGGCTCTTAAGGGTGCTGTTGTGGATAGCGGGAGACCGCTGAGGGCCGCAATTCCGTAGTCTATTCGAGGGATGACTAAAGCTTGTACAGCAGTTTGGAAGTCTTTGGCCGGGAGGAAGGGTTTAATTTTCCTCAGCGTGTTAATTTGGAAGTTAGCTGCTTTTGTGGCTTTGCTGACGTGCTGCTGCATGTTGAGCTTGGCGTCGAGTGTGATGCCTAGGGATTTCGCCGAGTCCACGATGGTAGGTTGGACATTGAGTGCTGTTAGGTTGTTGAGCCAGGTTTGGGTGGTGGAGATTTTCGCCGGGGGTGAGATGAGTAGGAACTCAGTTTTCAGGGCATTTAGTTTGAGGTGATTATCGGCCAGCCAAGATTGGGTGTTAATAAGTGTGGAATTCAGATGTTTGATATCTTCCGGGGATTGTAACTTTAGATAGAGTTGTGTGTCATCGGCGTACATATGGAATTGAACATTGGAAGCTTGAAGCAAGGTGGCGAGCGGTTCCATAACGAGGTTGAACAGTGTAGGGGAGAGGGTGGATCCTTGTGGAACACCTAGATCTGCAGGCACAGGTGTAGATAGCACATTGTCGATCTTGAACCTCTGAGACCAATTGTGAAGGAAGGACGAAAACCACTTGAGAACAGTTCCCGATAGCCCCATTCTAGTACTTAGCAGCTCTAGCAAGTTCTCATGTTTGACCGTGTCAAATGCTGACGAGAGGTCAAGAAGGATGAGGAGGCAGGACTCATTGCGATCCAGAATTTGGAGGGCATCATCAATTATGTGTGTCATAGCTGTTTCCGTGCTATGTTTCGCTCTGAAGCCTGATTGATGAGGGTTGAGGAGGTCATATTGATCAATGTGTTTTGTTAGTTGGAGTTGGACACATTTCTCCAGCAGTTTGGCCAGGGTGGGGATATTGGTGATGGGCCGATAGTTGTTTAGGTCAGACGGATCAGCTGTAGGTTTCTTGAGTATAGGCGTGACTTGCCCCACCTTAAGGGAGTCTGGAATGTGGCCTTGTTGCAAAGAGCTGTTGATGATCTTGGTCCAGAGAGGGAGGAGCAAGGGGATAAAGTCTTTTACAGCGTTAGCAGGTAGAGGGTCTGTGAGGTGATTAGAGGGCTTCAAGGTGCAGAGCAGTTTGTGTATTGCTTCTTCCGAATAGGTATCGAAGTGCTGCCAGGATTGGGCACAGTGCATGTGCGCCGGGCACGCACACCATTTGTCTGCCTACAGCCTTTGGGAACATTTTCACGGCCGCTTTGATGTTCTTAGTGAGCCGCATGGCCACTGAGAACATCAAAGCGGCCGTAAAAAATTCTCACCATTTGCCACCCCTCCCTTATCCCACTTCCTGCCCACAGGCCTCTTCTAATTGTTACCCCTCGGCACCACCGTCATCTTCGTTCGTTAATTTTCTCTCTACAAATCACCTACACTAATTCTTAGATTTAGTTAATTTTCTCTCAGAATGCGTTCCGAAATAAAGCACACGTTTATGACAAAATGTAGGTCTGTAAAGTGTACAATTTTGCGTTGTCATTCCGCTATGTTATAAGATGAAAGACTATGCGTTAACAATCACTTCGTTCAGTGTATTTTGACAGATAGAAATTAAGGTCACAAATTCAACTTTTCTTAAATTGGGATTGAAGGTCGTTTGTCTGAGTGGGTGCAGTGCAACAAGGAACCTATATAATAACTATATATATTTGTATATTTATTTTGGACATTTTTTGTAGAGCTTGTTGTGCGGATCGGTCACACTTTCTTGTACCGCTCTGGTTTACGGAATTGATGGCGTCAGTTGGTGTTTTTCCAAATCAAACATAAACTACATTTATTTGTATTCATTTAAAATAGGAACACTTTAATCTTTGGTATGTAAAATCACTCCTTTTTTACCAGTTTTCTCTAAGGTGTCTGTGGGCGTGGGAGTAGGGACGACCTGGACACCAAGTAGAGGGATTAAAGAAGGCTTTATTTTCAATGCTTTCGGGGGTTTTGACATCAGCGTCTTTCTATGTCTCAGTGTTAGTCTTTCCCGGGCGAAGGTACTGGAGTCCGTGATTGTAGTCTTCTCCGGTTTCAGTCAAGGGCCAGTGGATTGTTGACAAGGATTCTCTGGCTCCGTCTCCGGGACATGGAACAAAACCATAAGAGAGGGAAGCCGTTAGTTTTCAATCCTCCACAGGTGTTGCACCATGAGGGACCAGGGGAGTGATGGGAACCCAGTGACACGCTTCTACCACTGTACAGTGCTCGGTGATCGGGGAGGAAGGGGAACGAGGTACCGGGAAGGAAAAAGGAAATGGGAAGGCAGGGTAACCACAGAGGGAAGAAACAAACCGGGAGCTATGTACACTATTTACACGCCGTCCATGCGTCTCCCCACCCAGGCTGCCCAACGCCGCCGTACCTGCGAAAGCCACACTCCTCCCTCGGGAGTGTGGCACGGCGATCCACAGGGTCGTTGGCCTCCTGGCTTAACACCGTCCTCCGTCTCTCCGTCTCTCCCGCTTTCTTCCTTCCGTTCGCCTCCTTCCTCGCTCTCTCCGCTTTCGCCACGCTTCTCCTTTCCGCTCCTCTCCAGCCGTTCTTCCTCCGGGGTGCTTGCACACCCGACGTACATTACTTCCTGTCTTTTGTCCAATCCGGACTCTATGACGTCTGTTGTGGGTGTATTCTCCTCGTCCGTGGTGTACGCCCAATTAAAGGAGCCGCTGTCGTTGTCCTCGTTGTCGGGTCCGCTCTGCCCGTTATTCCACCTTCCTGACTGTAAAGAAGGAGGGGTTGCAGAGTCAGAGGGGTACGGTTTCCACCATTCATGAGAGACTTGAGCCCCTACATCGTTACAGTGTCTAAGAAGAGAAAATCTTCATTTTGGTTTTACTACGGACTCTAAATTCAACGCCTTTAATAAGTTTAAGCAAAATGTAGAAGTGCTCATGAGTTCACTGGCAACACGTATTGGTTGCCATTCCCGTGTGTGGCCTGGTACATAATAGCCGAAAGGGGGGCTTTAATGTTCCTTACGATTCCTTGCATTCCTCCACTCAGGAATGCAGAGAATTCACATGCAAATTTGTTCATGTGGTTTCAGATTTGTTCACCTTCCCCTAGTGGGGAGGGACACACACACAACCACACAATCCCACACACAACCCCACACACACAACCCCCCCACACGCACACAACCACAACCCCACACACACACACACAACCCCCCCACACACACAACCACAACCCCACACACACACAACCCACCCACCCACACACGAACAACCAGACACAACCCCACACACAACCCCACACACACAACCCCCCCACACAAATACAGCCCCACACACACACAACCCCACCACACATACAACCCCACACACAACCCCACACACACAAACTCCCCCATACACACAACCCCACACACACACAAACCCACAACTACACAACCCCATGGACACAACCCCCCACACACAGCCCCCCCACACGCACACAACCACAACCCCACACACACACACAACCCCCCCACACACACAACCACAACCCCACACACACACAACCCACCCACCCACACACACACAACCAGACACAACCCCACACACACAACCCCCCCACACACACACAACCCCACCACACACACAACCCCACCACACATACAACCCCACACACAACCCCACACACACAAACTCCCCCATACACACAACCCCACACACACACAAACCCACAACTACACAACCCCATGGACACAACCCCACACACACAACACAACCCCACACACTACCCCCACACACACACACCCCACACACACAACCCCGTACACACAACCCCACACACAACCCCCACACACACACAACCACACACGCAACCACACACACAACCACACACAACCCCACACACACAACCCCACACACACACAACCACACACCACACAACCCCCACACACAACCACAACCCCACACCCAACCCCACACACAACTCCACACACACCCAACCCCACACACAACCCTTCCCACACACACCCACACATAGACACCCCCCACACACACACACAAATACCCCCCACACACACACACACATACACAACCCCCCACACACACAACCCCACACACACAGAGACAACCCCCCACACACAACCCCACAAATACACACAACCCCCCACGCCCCCCACACATATCCCACCCACACACACCCACACACAATCCCCCACACACACAACCCCCACACACACAACCCCCCACACACAACCCCACACATAACCACAACCCCACACACACACACAACCACACACACACACAACCACACACACACACAACCCCACACACACAACCCCACACACACAACCCCCCCACACACACAACCCCCACACACACAACCCCACACACACAACCCCACACACATACAACCCCCCACACACAACCCCCCCACACACAACCCCTCACACACAATCCCACACACACAACCCCCCACACACACTGAACCCCACACACACACAACCCCCACAGACACACACACAACCCCCACAGACACAAACCCACGACTACACAACCCCACAGACACAACCCCCCCTACACACAACCCCACACACACACCACCCCACACACAACCACACAACCCCACACACTACCCCCACACACACCCTCCCACACACACAACCCCACACACACACACATAACCCCAAACACACACAACCGCACACACAACCCCACACACACACACACCCACACACCCACAACCGCACACACACACAACCACACACACACACAACCCCACACACAACCCCCACACACACACAACCCCCACCACACAACCCCCCCACACACACCCACAACCCCACACACACAACTCAACACACACAACCCCACACACACAATCCCACACACAACCCCCCACACACACAACCCCCCACACACACCCACACAAACACCCCCCACAAACACACACACACACACCCACACAACCCCCCACACACACAACCCCACAAACACAACCCCCCCCACACAACCCCACACACACACAACCCTCCACACACACAACCCCCCACACAAACCACACATAACCCCCCCACACAGACACAGCCCCACACACGACTCCACACACACACAACCCCCACACACCCCCCACATCCCCCCCACACACACACACCCACACACACACAGTCCCACACACACACAATAACCCACACACACAACCACACAACCCCCACACACAACCACAAGCCCACACACACAACACACACACACACACAACCACAACCACACAACCACAACCACACACAACCACACTCGACCACACAACCACACACACACAACCCCACAACCACTCACACAACCACACACACAACCATCTATCTATCTATCTATCGCACTGACTCTATCTATCTCTCTATCTATCGCCCTCACTCTATCTATCGCCCTCACTCTATCTATCGCCCTCACTCTATCTATCGCCCTCACTCTATCTATCTATTGCCCTCACTCTATCTATCTATCGCCCTCACTCTATCTATCTATCTATCAATCGCCCACACTCTATCTATTGATCGACCTCATTCTATCTATCGCCCTCACTCTATCGCCCTCACTCTATCTATCTATCGCCCTCACTCTATCTATCTATCGCCCTCACTCTATCTATCTATCGCCCTCACTCTACCTATCTATCGCCCTCACTCTATCTATCTCTCACCCTCACTCTATCTGTAGCCCTCACTCTATCTATCTATTGCCCTTACTCTATCTATCGCCCTCATTCTATCTATCTATCGCCCTCACTCTATCTATTGCCCTCACTCTATCTGTCGCCTTCATTCTATCTGTCACCCTCACTCTATCTATCTATCGCCCTCACTCTATCTATCGCTCTCACTCTATCTATCTATCTATTGCCCTCACTCTGTCTATCTATCGCCCTCACTCTGTCTATCTATCGCCCTCACTCTATCTATCAATCTATCTATCGCCCTCACTCTGTCTATCGCCCTCACTCTATCTATCAATCTATCTATCTATCGGCCTCACTCTATCTATCTATCTATCTATCTATCTATCTATCTATCGCCCTCACTCTATCTATCTATCGCCCTCACTCTATCTATCTATCGGCCTCACTCTATCTATCTATCTATCGCCCACACTCTATCTATCTGTCTATCTATCTATCACCCACACTCTATCTATCTATTGCCCTCACTCTGTCTATCTATCGCCCTCACTCTGTCTATCTATCGCCCTCACTCTGTCTATCTATCGCCCTCACTCTGTCTATCTATCGCCCTCACTCTATGCATCGCCCTCACTCTATCTATCTATCGCCATCACTCTATCTATCTATCGCCCTCACTCACTCTATCTATCTATCAATCGCCCACACTCTATCTATCTATCTATTGATCGACCTCACTCTATCTAACTATCGCCCTCACTCTATCGGCCTCACTCTATCTATCTATCGCCCTCACTCTATCTATCTATCTATCTATCGCCCTCACTCTATCTATCTATCTATCGCCCACACTCTATCTATCTATCTATCGATCGACCTCACTCTATCTGACTATCTAACTATCGCCCTCACTCACTCGGTCTATCTATCGCACTCACTATCGCCATCACTCTATCTTTCTATCGATCGCCCTCACTCTATCTATCTATCGCCCTCACTCTATCTATCTATCTATCTATCTATCTATCTATCTATCTATCTATCGGCCTCACTCTATCTATCTATCGCCCTCACTCACTCTATCTATCTATCGCCCTCACTCTATCTATCTGTCTATCGCCCTCACTCTATCTATCTATCGCCCTCACTCTGTCTTTCTATCGCCCTCACTCTGTCTTTCTATCGCCCTCACTCTGTCTAACTATCGCCTTCACTCTATCTATCTCCCTCACTCTATTTATCTATCGCCCTCACTCTATCGCCCTCACTCTATCGCCCTCACTCTATCTCCCTCACTCTATCTATCTATCGCCCTCACTCTATCTATCGCCCTCACTCTGTCTATCTATCGCCCTCACTCTATCTATCTCTCACCCTCACTCTATCTATCTGTAGCCCTCACTCTATCTATCTATCGCCCTCACTCTAAATATCTATCTGTCGCCCTCACTCTATCTATTTATCGCCCTCACTCTATCGCCCTCACTCTATCTGTCGCCTTCACTCTATCTATCGCCCTCACTCTATCTATCGCCCTCACTCTATCTATCGCTCTCTATCTATTGCCCTCACTCTATCTATCAATCTATCTATCTATCGCCCTCTCTCTATCTATCACCCTCACTCTGTCTATCGCCCTAACTCTATCTATCGTCCTCACTCTTATCTATCTATTGCCCTCACTCTATCTATCAATCTATCTATCTATCGGCCTCACTCTATCTATCTATCTATCTATCTATCGCCCTCACTCTATCTATCTATCGCCCTCACTCTATCTATCTATCTATCTATCGGCCTCACTCTATCTATCTATCTATCGCCCTCACTCTATCTATCTATCTATCACCCACACTCTATCTATCTATTGCCCTCACTCTGTCTATCTATCGCCCTCACTCTATCTATCGCCCTCACTCTATCTATCTATCGCCCTCACTCTATCGATCTATCGCCATCACTCTATCTATCTATCAATCGCCCACACTCTATCTATCTATCTATTGATCGACCTCACTCTATCTAACTATCGCCCTCACTCTATCGGCCTCACTCTATCTATCTATCGCCCTCACTCTATCTATCTATCTATCGCACTCACTCTATCTATCTATCTATCGCCCACACTCTATCTATCTATCTATCGATCGACCTCACTCTATCTGACTATCTAACTATCGCCCTCACTCACTCTGTCTATCTATCGCACTCACTATCGCCATCACTCTATCTTTCTATCGATCGCCCTCACTCTATCTGTTTATCTATCGCCCTCACTCTATTTGACTATCTAACTATCGCCCTCACTCTATCTGTCTATCTATCGGACTCACTATCGCCATCACTCTATCTTTCTATCGATCGCCCTCACTCTATCTGTTTATCTATCGCCCTCACTCTGACTATCTAACTATCGCCCTCACTCTATCTATCTATCGCACTCACTCTATTGCCATCACTCTATCTATCTTTCTGTCGATCGCCCTCACTCTATCTATCTGTTTATCTATCTATCGCACTCACTCTTATCTATCTATCTATCTATCTATCTATCTATCTATCTATCGCCCTCACTCTATCTATCTATCGCCATCACTCTATCTATCTATCGCCCTCACTCACTCTATCTATCTATCAATCGCCCACACTCTATCTATCTATCTATTGATCGACCTCACTCTATCTAACTATCGCCCTCACTCTATCGGCCTCACTCTATCTATCTATCGCCCTCACTCTATCTATCTATCTATCGCCCTCACTCTATCTATCTATCTATCGCCCACACTCTATCTATCTATCTATCGATCGACCTCACTCTATCTGACTATCTAACTATCGCCCTCACTCACTCTGTCTATCTATCGCACTCACTATCGCCATCACTCTATCTTTCTATCGATCGCCCTCACTCTATCTGTTTATCTATCGCCCTCACTCTGACTATCTAAATATCGCCCTCACTCTATCTATCTATCACACTCACTCTATTGCCATCACTCTATCTATCTTTCTGTCGATCGCCCTCACTCTATCTATCTGTTTATCTATCTATCGCACTCACTCTTATCTATCTATCTATCTATCTATCTATCGCCCTCACTCTATCTATCTATCACCCTCCCTCTATCTATCTATCACCCTCCCTCTATCTATCGCCCTCCCTCTATCTATCTCCCTCCCTCTATCTTTCTATCGCACTCACTCTATCTATCACACTCACTCTATCTATCTATTGCACTCACTCTATCTATCACATCACCACAGCATCACTCAGCACCACCATAGCATCACTCAGGGGCACCACAACATCACTATGCGCTACCACAGCATCACTGAACGCTACAGCATCACTCGTCGCCACCACATCACTCAGCGCCTCCACAGCATCAATCTGTGCAACCATTCAACAACAACTGGTTCAAATATGTTCTCTCAGTGTTTCAAGCTTTATTACAAATGTCACAAAAAGATGTTAATATTTCACTTCTATTTTGGGATTTTCGTCACAATAAAATACACTGAACGTAATCTTCACAAAAGATATTTACAAAAGTTTAAGCTAGTGCCATTATAAATTATAATAACTTTTGTTTAAATATTAATTATTAAAATAAATAAAAGCCATTGTTATTTGTAATAGCAATACATCTAAGTCACGTAAATACAACACATATTGCATTACAAATGCTATAGGTGTCACATTTGCGAAAGTTATAACTATTGGCATTGTAAATGACAAAGCTAGTAACCCGTTGGCTGCGTCGAACGTTGAGCTCCAGTGCTGAACGTTCGAAAAACAGGTGGGGCAGCGTCGGCCAACGGACATGTGCAGCACTACCAAGGTAGTGCTCGCGATGACCGTTGGCCGACGGCAGCAGCCAACGGGTTAATTTTGCTATTTTCAAAACCAACACATAAATTAAAAATGTGTCATTTACAACACCAATAGCTCAAACTTTCCTAATGCGAGACCTATTGCATTGCAAATGCTTGTTTAAATTTAATGTAGCAAACAAATGTTGTCCCATTCCGTATTACAGAAGGGTTGTGCAAGAACGGTTCAGAATGGAATGTGGAAACACTAGTTAATATATGTCACTCACTTAAAATAATGTTATGTTGTTTCTGAGATTTTAAAAAGTAAATCCTGGTCTACAGACGATAATAGTTTTTAAGCAAACTCCTTTTGTACTACTTTTCTACTTCTCAATCCTTCTAATTACCAAAGGCTGGAAAGGGTGTATTCGCTCATAGAAAAACACTAGGAGAACAGCAAGAGCGAATGTGAGAGGAGGGGACCAAAAGAAGAGCAACAAGAAGATAACATTGAGGATTAAGATACCAGGAGGACAGGAAAGGAGCCAGGAAGGGGAAGACAACATTCCCCTATTGGACCTGAATTCCCTAGTTTGTCACATGTTCCTCAAATTACTTTTTAGTAAAGCAGCTTGATCCTTTACTCCGATTAGATTTGACTCGTATGTTATAGTTCTTTCTTGTGAGAACCCTCTTCCTTCCCCAAGTCTCTCATAATGTCCACTCACAATTTTGAATATTAGCATCAACATGTCATTGAGATAACTGTTAAGTGAACAGTAAGCCTAGTTTTCGGGTGCATCAAATTAACCTTGGAGGCAATAACATATGGTTTTTTCCGTGAATTTCTAAGGTTTTTTAAATGCTAATTCCTAACTATAACGTATGTGAAACCTATGGTTTTTTCAGTGAATTTCAAAGGTTTTTTAAATGCTAATTCCTAACTATAACGTGGCTGAAACCTATGGTTTTTTCAGTGAATTTGCAAGGTTTTTTAAATGCTAATTCCTAACAATATCGTGTGTGAAACCTATCGTTTTTTCAGAGTATATATATATATATATATATATATGTATGTATATATATGTATGTATATATATGTATGTATATATATGTATGTATATACATGTATGTATATATGTATGTGTATATATATATATATATATATATATATATATATATATATATATATATATATTCAGAGATCCTGAAAGCAGTCTAGCCTGTACGCCTTACTCGCGCGTTCGCCAGCAAAACAGGACACGGACCCAAATTCCTTCTTCAAGATGTTTTAATCGCCCAAAGTCAAAGACGCGTTTCGCGGCTCACGCCGCTTGTTCACTCGACAATGAAATGACCAATGGAAGGCATATTTAAAGTGATAAGTGCATAATTCTAAATCCCTCACGTGACATACACCTCAATGGAAATAGACAACATACTTAAGTTTGTCGTGTTGCCGTCCTTTGAACTTTAAACCATTTATACATTGTAATATGTTTGTTTAAAAAGCAATAAAGTGCAAATGCATGTCGACGTCGCATTAAATGTCACAAAAATTATATCTTGGTCTAATACCACTATGACATTTATTCCCCAGCACAAACAATTTAGCATCAACTGATGCAAATCAGAAGGGAAGTAAATTTTCCATTATCGCTCGGAAAATTACTTTGTTCCATCCCTGAAGTATTTTGTACCATGCGATTCATACTCTGGCTGTGCAAATAAACGCATAAGGGATAAGACAATGTAATAATGTAGGTAAAATACCGTATTATTGTCTTACTGGACTACGACATTATGTGCAAATTCTGGCAATTCTTAATATCGGTAAAATACCAAATACCCAATGCCTATATACATCCTGAGGTGATTCAAAAGAAATATAAAAATAAATTTCAAAGAAATGCAAATAATAAAATATGTACCCATAAAGTGCTATTGTGCGAATCTTACGATTCATATTGTGTTAAACAAAATTAAAAATCGATCTATATACAGTACATTATTACCTCATAATTTGTTCTTATTCCTGTATATTTGTTCGGTCAGCGCTTGCAATTATATTCATATTTCTGATTCCATAATTCATTAGTTTTCTACACATTATTCTACCACCTGTCACCTAGATTGTTATTCATACCACATTGTATTATATATATGGAATCTATTTTGTGTATTATCCCATCAATACCTTTGGTAAAATAAATATTATATACAATTTAAAATGACAAATAGATACCATTAAATACATAATAAATACTTTTAAAAAAATAAAAAAGTTATTTCAAGGTACTGTTGATTAGACAATTCTCATATTGATCTTATTTATGTGTAACATTTGTTGTCTCCAGAGATTCTCTATCCTAAACATGTGTATAATTCTTCAGTATTGTTAAGTCCCTGCGGTTGTTTGGCATCTAACAGTAAAATATATCTTGTTTCTAGTTTGCGCAGTCGGTTTTCCCTATCACCCCCCCGTCTGTTTGGGGGTACCGAATCTATCAAATAATAGGATAAACCTTTGTTGTTAGATCCGTGGACTTCTCTGAAGTGTCTGGCCACTGGATAGGTATTATCCATATTAGTTATCGCGCGTAAGTGTTGGAGTATTCTTACGTTAGCTTGTAATTTAGTACTTCCAACATATATTTTACCACATGGACATGTTAGAATATAAACCACAAATTCTGATTTACATGACAGCATTTTAGTTATTTTGTAGGGTTTAATTCTGAATGGGCTTACATATGTAGATGTACTGATACCATGTGTGCATGCTTTGCATGTTGTACATCTTTTGAATCCTTTCAGATTTTGGTACCATATAGGATTAGCTAGATTTTCAGGATTTGATATTACTAGATTGTCTCGCATAGAAGGAGTTCTACTATAAGTAATGGACACCCTCTGCGGGAGCAGGGGTCCTAATACCTGATCACTTAACAAAATAGGCCAGCTTCCTTGAATGATATTATTCAATTCTTTGTGTTGTCTATTGTAGCCTATAATTAAGCGAAAGACATTCACATCTTCTTTGGATGGAATATTTTCATTAATAGTGCTCAAAGCTTTTTTGTTTTTATTGGTGTTGCCCAATAGCTCCTCTCTGACTAATGTCCCTGTTCTAGCTATTGCTTGATTTACCACCTGTTCCGAATAGCCCCTTGCTAAAAATCTTTTCTTGCTTTCCATTTGTGCCTTATGTAATTCGACTGCCGTGCTACATACCCTCTTAATTTTCAACATTTCCCCGTAGGGAATGCTATTAATTAAGTGGCGTGGATGCATACTGGTGGCGTGGAGAACTGAATTTCCGGATGTTATTTTCCTATACAAGGTAGTCTCTAATTTATTATCCTGTATATACACTTGGGTGTCTAGGAAATTAACATTGTTTGCACTGATTTCAGCTGTAAATCTGAGATTAAGTTTGTTAACATTAATTTGTGCTACAAACTTCTGTGCCTCTGTTTCAGTACCGTGCCATACAATAAACAGGTCATCAATAAACCTATACCACATCTTGATTTTGGTAGTCATAATTTCTGTAAATTCGGTCATGAGGACTAGCTTCTCCCACATGCCCATGTGAAGGCAAGCATAGCTCGGGGAGAAGCTAGCCCCCATTGCTACCCCCTGCACTTGGCGATACAACAAATGGTTAAACATGAAAAAATTATTGTATAGGCAAAATTCTGTCATGGATATTATCATTTCACTGTGTTGTCTGAATATAGGGTCTCTGGTTGACAAATAATACTTTATAGCCTTGATTCCATCTTCATGAGAGATGCTGGTATACAGCGAGGACACATCTAATGCCAATAATAAATACTCTTCATCCCATGTAAAGTCCTTGATTTTATTTATAAAATCACTTGTATCCCTGATGTACGAGGGTAAGGACTTGACATAGGGCTGCAAAAAATAATCAACATACACTGATGTATTTTCCAAGATGCTGTTCATTGCACTTATTATTGGACGTCCCGGAGGCTTTTTTTCATCCTTATGTATTTTCGGGATGAAATACATCGTGGGGACAACTGGATTTTTGTTTGTTAGATATTTCTGTTCATCCTCACTTATTAAATTTTTGTTTCGCCATCCCGAGAGTTTTGTATAGTACAATTGATACATTTCCTTTAGTGATTTTACATCAGAGCGTATGTAACATTCCCTGTCATTTAATTGACTCATGGCTTCCTTTTTGTAGTCTTCCTGTCCCCAAAGTACAATATTTCCTCCCTTGTCACTGTTCCTTATGATGACATCTCTGTGGCTTTTTAGCTTATTCATTAGTTGGAAATATTTATGGTCTTGGTTTCGATATTTCTGTGTAGTTATTCCAATTTTTTTGTTTAATTTTTTGATTTTACTAGTGATAATTTCATGATATGTATCGATGGCATCATGAGTTGTGATAGGACAAAAGGTTGATTTTTGTTTGAATCTTGTTAGTCCTGCTCCTTTAGTGCCACTTTGTATGTTCATCTCAGTTTGTTCCTGGTTCCACATCTCAAATAGCTCTGCTTCAGTGTTTGATTCTGGAGGTGTGGACTCCACTTGTGTGTCCCCCTGACTGGCACCAACCATTCGATTGTTTTTTATTGCGAACATTTTTTTCAACTTGAGCTTTCTTATTCCTTTATAGATGTCCGTCCGGACTCTAGGGTAATCAAAGTTTGTAGATGGGCAATATGATAAGCCTAAACCTAATGTTTTTGTCTCATCCTTTGTTAATGTTATTTTCGATAGGTTTATCACAGTTTTATTGGTTTCATTTATTTTTTTCTCCAATATGTTTTTTTCTTTTGAACATTTTGGTTTCCTGTTTGCTGCTTTGCGCCTTTATTTTCGCTTGTGGTTTGCGCATTTGCGTTTTTCTGTGTCGGATTTCTTGATCTTAATGATGCCAATCTCTGTGCTGCTAAAATATTCATCTCTTCCCCCGGCGATGGTTTTGTGCCACTAGTTTCGCCTTGGGGATTTCTTAATTCGGATTCTTCCTCACTATTAGATGTGAGTTGTTCATTCGAACTGCTGGTGGCGACTTCCTCCCCCACCTTTCTCTGATGAGAATTAGCCCTCCTAGTTGGCAGTCCACGTTTTTGTTGCGATTTTTTGGCTGCATCGTATTTCTTAGCAAACGTGAAGATCTGTCCCATCTCATAGTCTATTTTGTCGCGTTGAAATTTTTGCGTTTTTCTTTCTTTGATTTTTTCTTCCTCTCTTTTTATACGCATTTCCATTTCTTTGCGCAATTTTGCAATTTCCTCTTCATGCCCCATTTTTCCCAACTCTTCATTTAGGGCATCTATCTCATTTAGTAGCCGAGCTCGATCTATGTCGGCATGTTTAATCAATAATAAGGTTAGTCGTCTGGAGGAGTCTAAATTGCATTCTGCCCACTCGCGCATGAGTACTAAATTTGGCTCTTCATACGTGGGGGCAATAAGAAGTCTAAGGCCACGGGGGATTCTCCCAACCTCAATATAGCTCTGGAGAGACCTCGATATATATATATACGCACTGGAAAACTAAACACCCACTCCCCTTACAAAGAAGTGGAAAGTTTGCACGTCTGCAGCCTTTCTTATTTTTCACCTTATTCATCTTCCGCTCAATCAACACATCATACACACACCTACTTGCTGCCTTTCTTGGCTAGGGTTAGCAATTATTCTTCTTTAATTCAAATTCAAAGTGCAGGCACTTTATTCAGCCTTCTTAGTAACTACTACCCGTGAATGGCAGTGGGTAATTTGCACACTTGCGTCCTTTCTTGCATCCTTTCTACCGCACACTGTGTGTACTTTGTGCACTAGCTTGCTTCCTTAGATGTGCTACTCGTTTCTCTTGCTCCCACTGCGGAATCCAACACCCTATCTGTGTAATGAGCTGGAAATCCAAAGATCCACTTCACTAACAAGGCAGTGGGTAGTTTGCGTGTCTAGAGCCTTTCTTATTTTTCACCTTTTTCATCTTCCACTCAATCAACACATCATCCACACAACTACTTGCTGCATTCCGTAGCTGTGATTATCAACTATTCTTCTATTTCATATTCCTATTCAAAGTGCAGGCCTTTATCAAGCCTTTTTATTGTAACAACTACCCCGGCCGAAAGCACTGTGAAATTTGCACACTTGCTCCCTTTATTGGCTGGGCTTATCAATTATGCTTCAATTTCATATTCTGATTCAAACTCAAAGCCCTTTATCGAGCCAAACCCCCTAACAGACTAACAATCAGTGACTCCTTGGTTCTTCGTCCTATAGCAAAACACCAATGACTAGTCAACCCAGAACATGCAATTTAGATTACCTCAAGTAAGGTGGATAACAAGAGCACTCTTTCATTATAGTCTTACACCAGTCCAAAACAAGGAGTAGATAAAGACATGTGCAAGTTTGAAATGTTTATTTCTAATGCCGTAATCTCATGCGCAGTACCTTAGAATAATACACGAAAACATATTATCAGAAACAAGGTTGTCAGCATTGTTACTATTCCATAAAATACAAAGGGAGAAAGCATCTTATAATGCTAAAGGGAAACAGATTTAAAACATACCTAGATTTCACCCTTCCTACCTAGCAGGTTAGTTTATAACTACAGAAGGTCTCATAGGATTACATGGGCGGATCCATACCTCTGGTACTCAGCAGTAGTGGATCACATTGAGTTCTGCACAAACTGTCAGGATATGAATGTTCTCCAACTGTGTGTAATTATGCCTGCACAGTGCATTATTAAACGCGCCAGTATCAGAGGTGGCCACAGCTGCATATGTGTTATGGCTCGAATGTGCGAGGAACATTCAGAATAACAGACACAGTGTCCAAGATAACCTTGATGTTCCATGCTCTCACTATACACACTAAACTAGCAAGGCAGTCTACCAATGTAGCATAACAAATTATTCTCATGTGAAGCAAAATACTCAGCCATCTCTAAACAATATCGCAAGTGCGTGTTGTGTGCAAAGCAGAGCAGGAAAGCAAAAATGGCGTTTAAGCTTCTAATAAACCCATGCTAACTTAACACAGTGTGAGTGCAAGGCTCAGCCTTCCTTGATCGAAGCACATGATATAAACGTGGGAGAATTACGAACACAGAGTCCAAGCCTGAAAAGCAGAGTCAAGTTAAAATTTGCAAAAAAAATTATTCGCTGTTTCATAGAAAGCAGTAACTAAGTAATAAAGAATAGGTAGAAAAATGAAAGACTCTTATTCCAACAGTGTATAAGCACAGTATGTAGCAACAGCCTCCAAGAGGAAGTCATTGTTCTCATCTGAAAACATTTCAGCCATCCAATTCAATAGTGGGAATGAACATACATGTTCCTCAGTGACCGGAGCCTCTTTCACCATCGGAGGAAAACTCGGGTCATCTTCAATGTAACTGCGTGCCAAGAAGTCATGCGCTGCTGCAAAATCATTCCAACTTCCCATTATTCCATGTATCGCTGCTAAGGCCATAATACCGACGCCAGAACAGAGCATGTCGTGAACCACTAAGGGGCTCATCAGCTGGTCATAATCCGCGTTGGGAGACACCGTACTGCAGAGACACAAATCCAGGGCCCAGTCAAAATCGCAGCTCAGGCAATGGAAGACAGGTTGAACGCAAGTGAAAAATGAAAATCAAAACGATAATCCATAAGCTGCACTCAATGTAGCCAGAGGCAGCGCTCCGTAATAACTAAGCATTCGGTTGCGGACCAGCAACAGCCGAGAAATATTGTCGTGTGATGCACGATGTGCATCCATATTTAAGTAAACAAATTAATAAAAGCACACCGGCAACTAATGCGAGTATTAAGGGGAATCCACCAAAGATGCTGGAAAAAATCGAATGGAAAAATACAGAGAAGACACCAAATATAGTTTGAAAAGAAGTCACAAGGCCACTGCTTATAACTTTAAAAAAGTAAGGTAACTCCGTAGTCAAGGACGATTTAAAGATAGTCTGAATTGACTCCCAAAAATGCAGGGGCACGTCTGTTTTTTATAAAGCATGCACTTCTGTCCGGGTGTTTGCTACATGAAGGACAAATGTTTCTCTAGCAGATGTAAGAGCAACCTCTTTTTTGAGACAATAGCGCTCTTATACGGCTCATTTGGTTGACTCTGCTTTCAATGTCGGAATCGAGGGACAGATAGAAACATCCAGCTTTCCATGCAGAGGAGTAAACACAACTTTTTTATAGCAAACCACACGCTCAGTTACCTTAATCATGTAAGCGATGCCTGCTAACATCGCACAACAATCTGCATTATTTCAAAGTAAATAACTCCCGTTTGCCAGTACACTCAACGTTGTTTTTATAGCACGTGTTGGAGTGCGTTTCAAAACTCAGGCCAAATTAGGCGCATCTAGATTACAAGAGCCATGCAATTGTATGTGTCTACAAATCAAGGAGTGATCTGATGCTATTGTGCAATCCTCGCCATTCAGATAAACTTATTTTCCCTCCCTCAGGCACCTATATGTAAATGGTAATAACCAAGCTTCATGGAGGTAAGCGCTGCCTAAAGATGCATATCTGCCTATAGCATAGTATTTCATGCAAACCTCAAACTTAAGCAGGCTAAAATGTAACATTATGATACCGTAGAAAAGCCACACAGCTAAATCGGATCTCCAATGAGTGACCACTTGTAACCATTCTCATAGCGCGCCCTGTGCTCTGATTTGACAGTGAGAGTGATCGCACCATAGTTTGTACTGCTAATCATTCTCAGCATACGCTACGAATACGCTTTCACGTTACGCGTCGCAGCAAAGCTTCCGTGTGATGTCATGTACGGCGCCCCGTAAGCGAAAGACGCTAATGTTTTTAATTATTTAAAAACATACATTTATGTATTTAATGAACATACTAACAGAATACATTATATAGGGTAGTTATTAAAATAGTTTTTTTAAACATTGAACAATCGTATATTACTTTTAAAAGCAATTACACAAATCACGGAGGAACGTCATGCGTACTCGCATCATAAGAGCACCGTAAGCACAGCGTAACCGTACGCAAAGCCATGTGACTTTAAAAGAAGAGATTTGATTCGGTCATAACACTTCCTATTCCAACTGTTGAAAGTTCCGTTCCATTTTAATCATTCTACTTTGACTTTCTAAGAAGAAGCATCTCATCTGAGAATCTTGTCAAATAGAAGGAAGATTACCATAATAACAGCAATGGACTCATCTTCCAGCCATTCTTCAGAGGAATATTTCATTCCTGAAAAACCTCCAAAGCAGAGGAAAGAAGCTCTAATTTGGCAGTTTTTTACTTTTCCAGAAGGGCAAAAAAAGTTAATGCTCCAAAAGTAACCTGTAAAATTTGCCAAACAACTCTTTCAAGGGGTGATCAATCTTAAAAATACTCCTTTGGCACAGCAAATATGGAGCGACACGTGAAGAACTTGCACCCCAACAACTTTGCTTGAGCTACAACACGGAGGGGACCCCCTGAGCAGGCCTAGAAGGTCAGCATGTTTCTACCCTGCCCCCTTTCCTTATTTTTCAACTTTCTTTTACAGTTTTGTTGTGACTCGGTGCTACCGATGCACAAGATGGCTGCCAACACTTCCTGATTTGGAGTGTTGACAGACAGATGACATCCAATCAGCATGCAGTTCGTGCTCGTAATTGTTCAGATTTCTGTACGCGTGCAGTATTTCGTCTCTAGATATCACTATGATTTTCTCAGGAACTACTGAACAGATTTACACCATTTAACAACAAGCACAACAAACTCTACCTCTACCTCTCTGCCAAATTTGGTGTAATTCCGTTCAGCCGTTCGGGCTGTAGCCCTGGCTAAAGGTCCCTATGGAAAATTGCATGGGGAAAACACATTTTGGGACCCCCCTTAATTCTCGGCCCCCACTTAACAAATCACCCCAAACCTTCAGGGAAGGAACGGAGCAGGCCATTTTCTTGGAGAAATTTGCGAAGATTCGTCCACCAGCGCCAAAGTTATTCCAAAAATAATGTTGTGGATTTCCTATGGAAAGTAGGTCCTAACTATAACTATAACTACCTACTGGCAACCGCCAGTAGGTAATATATATATATATATATCACAAAATTCTCGCCACGCAAAAACACCTCCAGTCCTGGAAATGACGATGAGTGGACCCACAAATAGGTGTAGTTTCTAGTGCTTTATTTCAGTCCATAAATATCGCCCATCAGTCCATCATGAAGCGTTCCGCCTCTCCCGAGGCTTGATCACATGACGTGTCATGGACATAGAGGAGAGTTTATAAAGTGCAAAAAGTGCGCGAAAATAGCAGCTCATTTAGTTCAAGCATTTCCGAATGGACATAGTAAAAATACTATATTATTTCTCGGCATTTGATAACAATTAAAGACATGGTGTCTAAAATCTCCTTAAATATCAAATATAAAAAAAACATATATATATATATATTCAAACGTGCAAGTTGCTCTAGAGGGTTGCTCGGTGGCCCCGTGGGAGGTGGCGTGAACGCCGGCAGAGCACGCCGGAATTTCAAATCATCCAACAGTTCGAAAGTTATGTACCACGCTCTCAGGTCCCCAAAAACACCACACAACTCAGCAGAATCCAAGGGTGTTTATTAACACCTACTACATGTTTCGGCTTCCACGAAGCCTTGATCACGTATATATATACATAGCACGTATCAAAATTCTATTCTGTACAATGAATAATTGCCTATATATACAATATATACATGATAATTTACAGACAAGTAATTACAAATGTATACATATCTACAATCCCAATGGATGTTTCTATATTATATCAATGTCTATACCCTAGCCTATTTTAATTTCATAGACTTCATCAGCTTCTTTCCTGCTGATTAGATCTCAGATATTAAATCCTATGTCCAACTAAATAAAGCCTCTGTGGGCCTAAATGAAAAATGAGCCAGCTATTAATAATTATTAGTATACGGCACTCATATCCCTCACTCACAGGGGTGCTGTAGATGAATTGAAAACAGTTAAAAATGTGCCAATACATAGTGATACTATAAACCCTACAGTTGCAGAGCCGTGCCTATATAAAAAATCGTTATACTGGTTAATTTTAGGTAATGAAAATGTCCCATTCTCCTAGTTTAATATTCTGACCTGCCTTCCTGACATGTCATATTGGCAACTGGCAATCTTTTTATTCCATATCCTGTCGCCTACCCAGCTCAAAGACAGGTGTACAAGTCTTCACTGGCGTTCAGACCCCCTGGGTTCTTGCTGTCCAACTCCAATATATAGCGAGTCTCGAGGAGACGTAATTTCGCTTCTCTGTTCCCTCCACGTTTTAAAGGTAGAATTGTATCGATTAAAAAATACTGGAGAAATTTGGGGTCACTGTCATGTTTTAATTCAAAGTGACGCGCTACTGGGTACGCTTGATCTTTTCCTAAAATGGCCCTAATGTGCTGCAGGATCCGTTTGTGAGCGGGCAGACGGGTACTACCCACATATCTTAGCCCACATGGACACTGCAGCACATAGACCACATAGTCTGTTTTGTAGGTTAATCTCTTGGTGATGGGTATTGGTTCACTCTTAAATGGACTTAAATAATGGGTCTTGTTGCAACCGTAACGACAAGCCTTACGTGATGGACATTTCTTGAAACCTTTACTTAACGCCATCCATGTGCTTGAAATCGGGGCCTCAAGTTTACTCCTAACCAAGGCATTGCCCATAGAGCGAGATTTTCTGAAGGTTAATTCGGGTTTGTTAGCCACCAAGCTGCCTTTCACCGGATCCCTCTTCACCAAATTCCAGTTCTTGTAGAATACTTTCCTGATCTCAGAATGCTGTCTACTAAATGTTAGAATGACTCTAGACTATATCTTTCCCACTACATCATCTGGTTTCTCAACACTGTCCTTGGGGATCAATGCCTGTTGTCTAGAGATATTTTTTGTTCTTGCAATTGCTTTATTTATTGTCTCTTCTTAGTAACCTCTCTCCAGAAAGCGCTTTTTACTAGCCTCTTGCGCGATGGCACATTCTGACTCGGAACTAAAATCCGTCTGATGCGCAACATCTCCCCATAGGGGATGCTGCGGATCAGATGTTGTGGATGTTGGCTGGCTGCGTGTAATACTGTGTTGCCAGCGGTCGTCTTTCTGTGTAATCTTGTAGATAATCCACTACTATCCACAAACACCACAACGTCCAAGAAATAAACTGATTCAGCATTGATCACAGTTGTAAACTTCAGATTGAAGCGGTTGTCATTCAAATCATTCACAAATGTTTCAGCACCAAATTGTGGGCCCCTCCATATCATAAATAAATCATCAGTATATCTAAGGTATAATACAACATTATTGTTTTGTTGATTTCTTCGTGTTGGTCCATGAGGACCTGCTCCTCCCACAGCCCCATGTGTAAACATGCAAAGCTGGGGGAGAAGCAGGCCCCCATAGCCACACCCCTTGTTTGTTGAAATACCTGATTGTTGAATAAAAAAGAATTCTGCTCCAAACACATCTGTATCCTAGTTAAAATCATTCTGTTGTGATTTGAAAAATTCATTGGACGTTTGTTCAAATAATGTTCAACAGCTTTCATTCCGTCATAGTGCCTGATTGACGTATACAAGGAAGCCACGTCTAAAGTCATTAATAGACAATCTGAGGTCCAGTTCACATCTTCCAAATTGCGAATAAAATCAGTGGTGTATAGCATATAAGATTATCCACAACGTGAAAAAATAACCATCCGGCACTCCAGGTAGATTTTACAGAAACACTCTGGCTTTATTCACGACGAGATTACAACATCTACACGTTTCAGCAGACTCCTGCTGCCTTGTTCACGATGTTTTAAAGCACCATTTTTCACGTTAAAATACACAGTAAGTGACATTAAAAAGGGACACAACATGCTGTAAAAAAGGTCTAAGCCTTCGGGCATGATGGCAACCATATTTCAACATGTTATTATACTCAAATTTACATTCTTTTTCATACTGGGACAATTTCTTTAAAGTGGGCATTTCTCTCTTCACTATCCATCCCAATTATGGAACCATGTTATTAAAAGGTTTCATTATTCCAAAGACATAGCAACAAGTTTAATTTGAGGGTGATTTCATAAAAGTAAAAAGTGCAATTATATAGCGGGAATATTTATTCCTCACAATTTTAAACACTATTTCATATAAAATATACCAAAATTCAATCTCATTTAATGCTTGTCAGAAATGTAAAGTGCAAATGCTTAACAATATTAACGGTTTGGCAGAAACATATTATTCTTGCTAGTGCCTTTATGAGTTGGGTGCAAATTCCAGCAAATTAAAGTGCAAGTGCATTTGTACAAAGTATGCATCACTTTACCTCTTTTTATAATCATAATCATTCAGATTTATAATTATTTCACTATAAAGTGCCAGTGCTAAATAAATACAATATATCATGGTTTGTGCAAAAAAAAAATGTTATCAAAGAAAAAAGGGAAATCATACATTTTTTAGTAAAAACAAATCACACCATTTCTTGTATTTATTGCAAAATGCATATTAGAATTAAAAAAAGAGTCTAGATTTAAAGTGCTAGTGCTTATGTAAACTGGGAGAGTAATGCTTTTCCTATACTGGCAGAAAACCCCTATCTTTCCCTATAAACATATCTCTACCTTCAATATCTACATACTATACTGCAGTACATTTTAAAGTGCAAGTGCATATCCATAGAAATTGTAACCCAACACAACTACCTAAAACCAGTCATAGCAATTCATGTGTCCTACCATTCACTACTGGCTCAAGTTTAAAAATTAAAAACTAAATTTTTTATGGTTTTATACTTGTGCAGATTTTTACATTTTTCCTCTTTTATATATATATATATATATATATATATATATATATATATATCAAAGTTAGCAAATGCGCTCCTGCGCTTCCAGCAGGCACACTCAACGCCCCTCATCATCCGACTATTTTCGCCTCACATGCCTCTGAACACCTCGTTTCCCCTCAATGTTATTCCATGTGCCTGACGCGTTTCGAGGCTCTCCGCCTCTTCTTCATGGGGCTTTCATCAAAAATAAGGTATTACACTCACCCTTCAATTTCAAACTTTATTTCATTTGAAGGAACCGCCCCCAGTGGGCGTGGCTTGATCATCTTTACCACCAGGAATGATGGTTATAGTAGTCCGTGGGGAGAGTGTCAATTTCACCTTCAGTAGGTTGCCTTCTTATTTGAAAAATCACCATGTTTATCATCCCTTAAGTAGGGGGAGAGTTTGAGGAGCCCAAAGCTGGTATCTTGTCTTGGGAATGTTGAACCAATCAGCAAAGCAAAGTGCAGCGCCGTGGCCTCTCTGCGTATATATTTACAACAAGGGGTGGTGAGGGACAGAGTCTCTGAATTAAGCAGAATACTCTCACCCTGTCAAGAGATCAGGGCTAGATCCAACACCGTTTTTTAGCTCACTACACCATCCCAGTTTCAGAACCTGGCTGTATGCAAATTAGTCTGTTCCTGTCCCAGTGCATGATGGGAACAGGGCAAACCAAACTACAAAAGCCAATTCTTACACTGCGCTGCGTATCGCTTCACTGCAACCGGAGATGGTGCTCTGTTGCACGGCCAAGAGCAGCCGTGTGAAAATATCAAAGTTAGCAAATGCGCTCCTGCGCTTCCAACAGGCACACTCAACGCCCCTCGTCATCCGACAATTTTCGCCTCACATGCCTCCGAACACCTCGTTTCCCCTCAGCGTTATTCCATGTGCCCGACGCGTTTCGAGGCTCTCCGCCTCTTCCTTATGGGGCTTTGGGCTCCTCAAACTCTTTTTTGATGAAGCCCCATGAAGAAGAGGCGGAGAGCCTCGAAACGCTTCGGGCACATGGAATAACATTGAGGGGAAACGAGGTGTTCAGAGGCATGTGAGGCGAAAATAGTCGGATGACGAGGGGCGTTGAGTGTGCCTGTTGGAAGTGCAGGAGCACATTTGCTAACATATATATATATATATATATATATATTACTATATTACTATATTGTTACTCTATTGTTACTCTTTTCCTATGTTTACTCCTTGCATTTCCACTATATACACCTTGTTACGCAGTGAATGGGTCCGACACTGGATGCTTGTTTTTCCTTGTCCCCATCCGGTTTGTTGACGCCTTAATCCATTTTGTCTTCCATAGCTGGTCTACCAGACCTGATCTACTTTCCAGCGTCCTGATTCTCAACCACTGCCTTTCTATGCTCCATGGACTTTGTGTTATGATATGTTCTGTAACTATGTAACTCTGTTTTTAATGTTAACCTCCTGCAAAGCGCTCTGATTCCTCCAGGTCTAGCCAGTGCTATATAAAACTATGCAAATAAATAATTAAATATATACATATATCTATATATATCCAATCAAGTGCTAACAAGTAACTCTGCCTCTTAAAGAACGACCGCGGTGGGCCAAACAAGGGCACAGACTCCAGTTAAAGATGCAATAAAGAAATGTTATTGTCTTAGCATGTCAGGATAAATATATATATATATATATATATATATATATATATACACACACACATCGGTAGCTGCACTCAGACTTAGTAAATTATGTGGGTTTAAAGAGGAAATATCTCCTACAGGTACCAATAGTGCATCAGTCCTATGGCCTGATTCATCAGCAGTATTCTGACCCCTTGATAGTTCTAGGCTTCTCATCAAGACATAATCAAATAGGTCTGAGCACAACATTGTAAAAAGAAAAAATTAAAAACAAGGAAGAATGATTCCAGGTTTCTTAAATTGAAATGCTTTTTTTGGTATTTGCAGAAAATGAATCACTGTTACTCATGGTAGAGCAGGCAGCTCAATAAGTCCTGCAGCATTGAGATCAAGGGCAAAAAGCCTATAATGACAGTGGGAGAAACAGAAAGATATGCTAAAAAGCAACCCAGGTGGGAGACTGCTTGGAGCAGTGTGAAATTAGTCACACAAGAGTATGGGAATGACCTGATGGGCCAAGAAGGTACCCACTCTCTGCTAGAACTCCTGCTGACTGTGCTGAATCCACCTGCATCCTGGTTCTGACAGACCCGGTGGGTCAGCCAGAGCCAGCCAGCAGAAGCTGTAGAATACTGGTTACCTGGGGTGTACTGTGGCGCCCATGGAGGAGTCTGCACAGCAGCCAAGAAGACCACGCCCATAGTACTCAGGCTCAAGATGGCGGCGGTGCCAGCCCGCAAGTGATAATGTGCCTAGTGGTTGGGGGCACACGGGACGGTGTGGGCCTGAAGATCAGGTTCCTTCCGCTCTCTCCCCTTTTTTCCTTCCCCCACCAACAGAAGTTGGACAACGGGCATTGCGGACCTGGGACCGGGAGCAGTCAGCCCTATTGCAGAGCCTGCATAGCGCCCTGTCCACAATTGTCAGCCCCAGTGGGCCTGAGCCTACTGGAGGTGCCTCGAGTGGCTGGGGGCTTCTAGTAGGACTGTGGGGGTGCTTCTCTTTTGTCCCTCACCCCTGTGGTGAGATGAGTTGCAGCTGCCCCTGGTCCCTGGCTGTAAAGCTAAGGAGCTGGGTCAAGGTGGGGAGAATTGTTTGACATGGGGGCGTTAGCAGGGCCCAGGCAGGCCATGGTGGAGTGTGGGCCTTTCAAACCGGGCTCCATCCTATTTTGGCCTCAAGGATGTCACAGGAGGGAGAATCGGATGGCGGGCCCTCCCCGATGCAGGGCGGTCAAAGCCTCAGAGAGATTCGGCCCATCCTGGGTGTGGTGAAGTTGTATGTAGGCACAGATGGGCCCCAACTGCTTGTGCTGCATTCCTGGGAGACTGGTGGTGCTAGCGGGCTACAGAGCTGGGGGCAGTCCTTTGCCTCGAACTCCTCTCTCTGCACTGTTGCTGTTCGAGAGCCAGGAAGATCCTTCTTCGCCATAGGGTCCGACAAGCTGGCGGGAGCCCCGGTCTAGTCTAAAATCAATAAATTCTGGTGCAAGTGAGGCCCATGAGCCAACGGCCACCCCCAGATCCCCCTCCTCAGGTGGAAGACTTCGGCCATCTTGATACCTGTGTAGAATTGCCGGCTGGCACTGGAACCCAAGATTGGTGAGGTTGTGGTGAAGGTATCCCTTTCTCGACAGGATTTGCGAGGGGTGGCATGCAGGGTGACGGAAGCGGAGGGACGTGTCTCGGTGGTAGAGGACACATTGGGTGAACTCGAGGTCAACGTTTCGATGCTGGCGGTCACAATGTAACACCTAGAGGAACATGCTGAGGATGCAGAGAATCCTCCCCGACACCGCAATCTACTATTTGTGAGCTTTGCGGAAAGCGTGGAGGGCTCAACACTGGAGCACTTTCTTGAAGACTGGATCACATCCTGGATACCATCTGCCCAGTGTCCTCCTGTTTTGTGACCGAACTGACCCACAGATCCTTGCGCCCAAGTACTCCCGGTACCCATCGCCAAAATCCTCAACTATAAGAATCTTGATCGCGTCCTGCAGGTGGCTCGACAGACTGGGAATCCTGCCACAGTGCACAGCGAATCATGATTTTCCAGGACCATACGCACCAGGTTCAGATGCCCAGGAAATAGTACAACAAAGTATTTTTCGATACCCCGAATCTGCCTGGGAGTGGGCGACGGGCCTTGACAGTGAACCCAGTGCCGGGATATGAGGCTGACCTCTCACGCCGACGGAAGTCACAGAGAGGGGGCCTCCTAGGAATCAGTGGCAGACTCTGGCTCGGAGATGGGGAACCAGGGATTGAGGTTGGTTATGCGTGGCTTCCAGGGGCTATCTTCATCACAGCAGCAGCCCACCCAGACAATGGCCCATGACTTGTCTGTGGACTCGATGGACAGGGCCTGAGTCCTTCCAGACCCTTTACTATTGTATTTGTCAGCACCACTGTCTCCTTAGTCATAACAGGAAGACACAGGACCAAACGGGACGCGCAGTCTTGGATTTTCACCTAAGTTTGGAATCTTGTTTTGTGGGGTGCACAACAGATGGCTCTGGGGTGAAGTGGGGGGTGGGAGGGTTGTTTGGGGATGGGCAATATTTGCTTTGTTGTAACTATTTCAGGTTGGTTGTATTTTGTTTGGCAACAAGGGGGACACCACAGGCATACTGCATTTATATTTCATTCCTATCAGTGATAGGCCAACGCTATCTATCCATGCGCACGCCAGAGCGACAATGACCATATAGGTACCTTCTTGATGCGATAAACCCTTATGTGCTGATGACGTGAAATGTTAATGATCATAACGACTGTGTCAAAAAAGGGGTGGTGCTCTGCTTTGCTAAGCGGCGGGGCCCTGCAGTCTTGCTCATGGAAGACACCCACCTGCTCTGCACTAATTCCTTCTTCCTGGCCCTCAATAGGTTTTTATAGGATCTTTAATGCAGGACACACTAGGGGGCCCAGGGATACAGCGGTGTTCCTCCATTCCCGCGAGTTGGTCACAGGTCCACCTAGATTCCCTGGGGAGGTGTGTGGTAGTGGAGGGTGCACGGCATAGGTGCATACTCCACTTTATTAGTGTAGATGTTCATCCCACCTTGGTGCAAAGCACCATGGAGGATCTACGGTTGCAAATTCTCAGCCTCCACCACTGGACCAGCTTTGTTGGGTGGGATTGGAACAATATTATGGTCCCCAGAGAAGATTCTTTGGGGTTGGGTGCTACTAGGGATAGAGAGCGTAAGGGAGTTACATGGCTGTTCGGAGAACCTGGGACAATCAGTCCATGGGACCCCGCCCGAGGTGGAGACTTAATTCTTGGTTTCTGCAACAATTAGGATTTCTGGACTGTCACGTTCACAAGCTGTGTGGTTCCTTTGATCTGAATAGAGGCACCGGTGAATACCCAGGAATTTTGTGGTTGGCTGATAAGGCTGCTCTCAGGGGAACAGCGAGGTCATACCTGCAATGGCAGGAATGGGCTCAGCGGCAGCAGATTACTGAATTAGAGTCCAATATCCTTGGGTTTGAACACAAGGCTATACAAATGTGGATGTCTTGGATCCATGCCAACTAGCTTTTAAAAGGACAGCACTCAGAAAGTTGGTGCCTTAAGAAACTCACCACTGCTGGATGGCCTCAACACACAGGGTCTATGAATAGGGGCACAAGTCTGGCCAACTCCTAAATTGGTAGGCATCGCGGCAACTCGCCTCCCGGGTCAGTCCCTCTATACAATTCAGGGTAGGGGTCGTGGCTGAAACAGCTGAGGAAATAGCCATGTTTGCAGCTTATCGTAAAGCGGCCTACGAGGGGGGTGTCCCGTCCCTTAGTGTTTGACATTCCTGTGCCACAGTGTCTGTGAGTGACGAGGCAGACCTGGATTGCTCCCTCGAAGTGGAGGAGGTCACTTTTGCCCTTCGGGACATGAACTCGGGAATGACTCCAGGCCCAATGGATTCCCAATTGAATTTTATAAACCCTTTCCAGCCTACCTGATGCCTCATCTTCTCGGCCTTTATCAGGAGGTTGTGGACAGTGCACACTTTCCTCCAGAGCTCAACTTGGTGACCAATGTATTCTTGTCTAAACTAGGCCAACTCATGGATCAATGTGCTTCATATCGCTGATCTCGCTCATTAACTCCGAGGTTAAAATTGACGCAAAGGTTCTTGCTCATGTTCCTCCCACAGCTGGATCACCCTTATCAATGCAGGTTTATGCCCCGTAGTAGTACAAGACACTGCCTCCCCAGGGTACACTTGGCACCAGCACATCTTTCTCTGCTACGGGATCCAACGGCTGGATTTTTAAAAGACCTTTGACTCGGTTAGTTGGACCTTTTTGGAGGAGGTGTTGATTAGGGTGGGCTTTGGGCCTGGATTTTTTAAGGACCAGATTCATGTCAATGGCACTCTATCTGCCTCTCACGATTGACCGGGGCACCCCCAAGGTTGCCCACTATTGCGACTATTGTTTGCCCTGGCAATCGAGCCATTGGCAGCATGGATTCACGGCGATGCTCAGGTCTGGAGCTTTGCCTGGGGGTTAGCAATAGAGTATCACATTGTGCTCTATGCTGATGGCGTGCTTTTTGCACGTCTCACCCGATTCCTCAGGTGCTGCAGATCCTTGGTGTAGGAAAATAGCTTTCTATATCCGCATGCGCGCTAGCGGTTTTCCCGCTGCGCGCTGCGTTTTTTAAAAAGCCGCGTTACATGACGAGCTCAGCTCGTCATGAGCGTACGAGCGTCGTCACTCATGACAAGCTGAACTCGTCATGACACTCGGAAGTGGTTAAAGTGTACTAAAACAAAGAACACTAAGCAGAGTCCAGTGGGTCCCCAATTGGTTTACAGAGGCAAAGGTAGATAATACTACCGCTGTCTTTTGTGGTAATTTGGGCAAGCAGTTGGGCTCATCAAAAATAAATCCAAGACCAAATTAGAAAAATAACACTTCTTTTTTATATATGTTTTATACTCAAGAACTTTGTTCAAAGATAAGTACAGTTTTTCATAGAAATATTCACAGGTAGGTAACACATTCAAACTTGTGAACCTTTACGCACATTGCAATCCTTTAGGAGGAAAAGTCAAAGATTCATAAATGTATGTACCATCGGTTTCAGGGGTTCACTTTCTGGCATCAGAATAGTAGTGGGCCAAGGTTCAAGGTACTACCAGCAGTTCTTCGGAAACTGCCCAGTTCTCCAGTAGCAGGGTGCTGGTGAGGCTGGTAGCTGGCACGCTACGGAGAAGTGGGACCATCTGAAAAGAGGCTGCACAGGGGGACCTGCAGGCAAGTCTGATGGCTCTCAAACGGAGGCTCAGGTCGCAAGGGGTCTTGGAGCACAGGAGCACAGCCAGTTTTGTCGTGACTCGGGTTGGGGGGGGCTTGGTAGCAGAGGGGTTTATTTGGCTAGGCTGGGTGCACAAAGATGCATTTCGCAGTCTGAGACAAACATCTGGTAGGGGAAAAATCAAGACAGCTGGACCACTCCCGAAGTGAGTCTCAGTGATGCTAACGTCCCTCGATGGCTGCTTGGTCCTGGTACAGTCAGAATCCGGACTGGACTCTCGCCGTTCATGTTTGGTCCTGGGCGTTCCGTATCCTAAGGGGTGATGCTGCACGGCTCCTGTTGGTCCTGGTGTCTTCAAGCTTTTTGGGAAGACAGAACTAACCTTCCAGAGCACGAGTACCTTCTCCTTGTCGTTTGCAGCATCGGGCTAGCCAGGGAGCTGCAAGGTGGTAGACTGGACTCTGCCTGTCAGTGCCTGCGGACAGCCTGAGAGTAGCTCCTCTACTCCAAGGGAGACTGTCAGTGATTTTTGAAGTGCTGGCAGGCTACCCAAGGCTCATAGGATGAGTCACTCTGTTCCAATGGCCGAGAGGTGGCTGAGGAGGGCTCAGGGTGACAGGGTTTGACGTTAAAGTCCAAAGTTAATTGAATCGGAGTACTTGGGCTCAGGGGTGCCACCTGAATACTTGATTTCGGGGCATTTTTGGGGAGTGACAGGTAGTAGCCAATGAGCTACTTACCTTCACGGTGTCTACACCCTCTGCATGACTACTTCCAGTGGGCATATCCCTGACCTTAGAAGGCTAATTCTGTCCAAAAGAACGTGGAGGAATCTGATTAGTGGGTTCCACATCAGCTGGCCCGCCCTAGAGGTGGTAGTGGCTGAATGTGGGCACACCATTTAATTTGACTAATTTTACCGCCTGTCTTGGTGCCCACAAATTGGTTCAGGACAGGGAGGTGGGAACCTCCACTATCTGGAGAGGCCTGAGGTCGCACAACAAAGATGGCAGGGCCTTTGAATCTTCCCGCTCTCAAATTCCCATCCTGCTTGGAGGAGGTGTGAACACCTCCGCCCAGAGCAGGCTTTGTTTCTGACCTCCGAGAATGAAGGCTGTCACCTCAAGAGGTCAGAAGCCTTTCTATGGTGTTTGGTTTGTCGAACCAGCCATTCAACACACTAGTAGTCGGTAGATTTTAGGGGGCACTTCTAAGGTGCCCTCTGGGTGCATTTATCAATAAATCCAGCACTGGCATTATTTTGGGTTCATTAAGATGAGGTGTTTGGTACCAAACACCTTGGGGTACAGTGAAGCCATCATGTGGCTCAGGAAGTTGTAATGACAAGTGACCAGCCCATGTACTTGATATGGCTTTCCTTTACACTGGTAATATCTATGGGTGAACTTAGATATCACCGGGACACTTCCACAGACATGCCCAAACATGGGTATAGTGAACCCTACCTTAGGGCTATAAGGCCTGCTTAGGGGTGTCGTACCCATGCAACATGTAGTGCTGGCAGGCATGGCACACAGGGATGTGTAATTTAATGTGTGTGCATTGTGCACTCCAATATTTACTGTTCTGCTTCTACTCACAGTTTACATGTGATGCGTGCAATGCTGAATAGTGTGCCGCCAAACATGCATAAAATGAATACTAAAAAAAGGCCAAGTGCCACCAGTACCTTAGACTCAGTGTTGACAGCATCTGAATTTATCCTATGGCATGAATCAAATTATACACTTATTGTGAATGTCTTGTAGCTCAAATGTGTTTTGTCTGTCAGTTTTTTTCATGTTGTTTTGATGACCGTTTTGTCAGGAATTTTGCACAAATCTTTTTAACAATATATGCTAAAAGTAAAAAAGTAATGCTGTGGTAACACTCTACTTTTACTATTGTTTTCTCTGTCTAGAGTGTCCCCTGAAGAAGGGACTTTGTCCCAAAATGCTTTGGCATTATAATTCCGATTGGAACCAATAGTGGATCAACCATTGTATATTGTTTTTTTAAGCAGAATGGTCAGCATAGCTCACCTTGCGCAGATTGAGTTTCAGCTACTTGAGGCTGTACATAGTTCTGTAACCGGGTCTAACCTGGAGCCTGAATATCCAACCCTTATTGGCGCACTTAACGACCAACCTTACCCAGTGGGCTAAGTTGCCTCTTAATATCCTGGGCCGCACTGCACTGTTTAGGATGATTGCCCTCCCCCGCTTATTATACACATTACAAAGTTATCCCTTGCTTTTGCTACAGCTGTAGTGGCGCCATGTGCAGGACAAAATCTGGGCCTCCTTATGGCTTAATCGGCCTCCCCGAATAGCTTATTGGAAATGCACTCCACTTGCGACTCACGCCACTTGCGCCTCTACTACTGGGCGGCCCAGTTCATGGTGGTCATGATAGGCTGAGTGTTGGGGGGTTGGGGTGGGTCTGGCGTTTCGGCTATTATTGGCTGGTATGGGCCTAGAAAAGATTGAGGGGCTGTTTCATGGCATTCCTATTCCCTCCCATCTGCTCCGGGTCTACAAGGATGGTGCTTGGAACCTTGTCTATGGCACTGTGATGGACTGGTTGGTATCAGCAGGTTACTCTTGCGAGACCCCTATGGGTGGCTGGGTGGTTGCTTGCACTAGGCCTCTTCCCTAGTGGGATTTAGTTGCTGGAATAGGATTGTAATCTCCAAGGTGGGTGACGTGTGGCAGACGACACACCTCAAGTCCTATCAGATGTTGAAGGAAGAGTTTCGCTTACATAGGTCGCAGTTTTTTAGAAACCTGCAATTGCGCCATGCAGTTCCCTCGGAAATGTTCCTGAATGCAGCTTTCTGGACTCTCAGTTCCTTATGGGACCCATTGAGGCGAAGGGGATCTCACAGATTTATGACTCACTTGTAGTTTGTTCCCCAGATGTATTTATGCTACTTGAGGCCTGATGTGAACAAAGGGCGGGAACCCTAAATTATTCTGACTGGAGTAACGCCTGAATGGCACTTACGGCGCAGGTCATTACTTCGAGACTTCAGCTCATTCTGCTCAACTACTTACACATACCTATAAGATGCCAGAACGGATTTGGCGTGCGGATGTACTAGAGCCGGCAGCAGGCTGGCGCTGTTCGGTGGCACCGGCTCCCTTCTATCACATGTTGTGGGAATGTCCAGTGATCACGGGATACTGGGGTAGGATACTTGACATCATGTCCAGGGTGCTTGGAAGGCCAATCCATTGCTCCCCTGTGCTTGTTCTGTTGGGAGACCTGGAAGGTGGTGTGACCCCATTGGGGACAGGACGCTGCTGGGGATTGATGTGGCATTTGCAAAGAGAGATATTGCTAAATGGTAGAGGTTGCCCTCTCCCCTCTGATAGTTCCATGGAAACGAGCAATGGATTGGTGTGCCACTCAGGAGAGAGCTGCGTACACAGCTAGGGGATGCCCCAAAAAGCATGCAAAGGTATGGGGAAAATACATGGCATATCATGGGATGTTTTGATATGTATGCTTTGAAATGGTATGTTGGTGTACACTCGATGATTTTACTCCATACTCTGGCCTATGGAAATGTTGTGGTTTGAATGTTTTTAACATCAGGACAGAAATCTTAAAGTTACGTACATGGTGATATGTATCCTGAGTTTGTTAGGATCTGGTAATGAGTGACACGTAGACCACTGGAGAAGATGATGATGTACTAAATAAATAATGAAGTTTAATTTGAAACAGTAACTGCAAGCATTCAGTGAATGCTGCCACTGTTTCCTAGTAGATAAGCTGTATCCAGGAGGAAGCTCACAGAATGTCAGTATCTTCTAGGGAAAACATGACATGTAGTTGCACGCCACCGCAAGGTGAAACAAATATGGCAGAAGCACAATACGCGCTCAAGAATAAGGGAACTATTCAAGATGAAAACCTATGTGAAATGTAAAAATTGGTAGGTAGAAATTATGAAGGCAAATCCAAACAAAATTTAAATACAAAAATCCAAAGGCCTTTATTCAGGTTGGTTTTTCATCCAGAGTGAAATAAAGCAAGTAGAAATTAGAAGTGTGTCAGGGTCTGTAATTCCTGGGTATGAAACATTCTGTAGCAATATTGCTTCATCACCCTTCACCCACAGTCTGGCAGTCCATCATGCACTTTCTATCTGCTCATCATAAAATGTGCTCCTTTCTTCCCCTGGAAGGGGTAAAACACAGAGTAAATTAGAGTGTGAACAGTAATTCCCTATTTCGGGGTTAAACTCGTAATGGCAAGACTTTGCAGCGGAGATACCGACCATAAATGTAATGACTGCCCTCCAATATTTTCCCAGCTAAGTCCAGCCAACTCTTAATGATGGCCATAGTCTTCAAAGGTCATGGATATTAAAAAACCACTAACATAAGTCACTAAACCAGCAGTTGATATAAAAGTACTCGCCCAACGAGCCTTATAGTCTAGACATTTTCTTCCACAATGTTGTATCATCGGCCAGTTCATGGCACACAGTTTTGGATATGCGATATGCAAATTTTCATGGGAGAGCATAGAGAGTCCATAATTCTAAACCTAAGTTGTAATTATATTGTTCCATTCCTCAGTGGTATTGAAATCATTGATTTTGAGTTCCAACATGACATCCAATTAGATTCTTCATTTCTTCACTCTTTGTGTAATGTCACCACTCAATTTATCGATCAATGAACATTTATATAGCACACAGCCGCTTTAACCAGAAGCGTCCCGGTGCAAAAAATGGAGATTGAACACTGAAAAGTAGTAAGTGCGATAAGGCTAATCTTTTTCAAAAAGAGAGGTTTTCAGATCCTTCTTGAATGTTGAACTGAGGTGGCTCTGCAGGGCCTAACTGGGAGCGCATTCCATAGTTTAGATTTCGGAACCGAAAAGGATCTTCTTCCCTGTCTGGCCCTATAGAAAGTTGGGACTTGTAAGAATAGAAGATTCTTCAACCTAAGTGCTCAACACTGCTTATATGGGCAAAGACTGTTTCTAAAGTATGCGGGACCCTTCCCCACAAAGGCACTGTACACAAGAGTAAGGGCTTTGAATTAAATTTGCTTTTTGACAGACTGCTAATGAAGTTGTTTAAGATGAGGGGATATAGACTGCTAATAAGGAACTCTTTGGATCAGTCTAGCCGCTGCATTTTAGACCATTTGAAGACTATGAATTAGAATGGCAGTAAAGCCCAGATACAGACTGTTTGCATAGTCTAAGTGCGAAGTTACCTGCAAGTGGACCACTGTCTTACATGTATCGTCCGGGATCAAATGCAGAAATGTCTTTTGCGATGTGCGTTTGGCGAAGCAGATTGATGAAGAAAGAGAGACTTGAATCAAATACAATTCCAATTTTTCTAGCTGTGGAAGCAGGACTTGGGGGTGGATTAATTTCCTCAGGCCACCAAAGACTAGGAGGGGGTGGGCCACAAAAACCAAAGCAAAGAACTTCAGTTTTGTCAAAGTTCAATTTGAGAAAATTGGCATCCATCAAACCAACGACTTCCTTTAAATAGTGCTTGAGCTTATTGAAGGTGGAGTCCGAGTGTTGCTGGAATGACAATAGTAGTTGGGTGTTGTCTGCATAAAACACCACCTTCACACCCTTCACAGTTCTCAATGAGCTTGCCCAGCGGTGCTAAGTAAAGATTGAACAAAGTAGGACTCAGAGCTGAGCCCTGAGTGACCCCAAATACAAGAGACTTAGGGTGGGATGAGAAAGGATGAAGAAAGAGCCACTAGGATCTATCGTCCAGAAACGACTGTAGCGGGAAAAAATGATGTGCATTGTATGCCTGCCGCACTAAGTCTATTCAGAAGGGTGGCATGTGAGACTGTATCGAATGCTGCAGATAGGACCAACATAACCACCATCGCAGACCGACCACAGTCCAGGTGTTCTTCAATATATTCAGTCACTTCCAACAAGGCAGTTTCAGTAATTCTACCTTTCCAGAAGCCAGACGAAAAGTTGTGTAGCTGGCCATTAGATTTTAGAAAGGATGAGAGATGGACATTAACCACTGCAAGCTGGTTAATGATCGACTCAATACCTTGCCATGTGCTGTCTGACTATTTGTGACCTGCCGTAATGTAGTTTGAAACTAGTGGTGCTTTTATTGTAATACACCCGTACACCAGTTAACCTGAATTACAAAATGTCTTTGTTTTTTGATGATCCTGACTAAAACATTAAAAGAATGAAAAGATGCGGCAAAAAGTGGTACTTTCTGTGTCCTTTTGGGGGCATTGTTTTCAGAACCATACCCTTTCCAATGCACTTTTGACAAGACTGGTTGGGGAGCCTCTATCCGTACGTTTGTCACATTAGGTTTTTACCTCATGGAAATAGTTTTTTCCCATTTACAATTTTGCATACTATGGAGAAATTGTCCGAAAGCCAAGCCATCCTTGAAGCCTTGTGGGTGGTTAATCTTGTATTGAGAGTGTTGTGCTCGATGAGTTAGCGATATAAGCAAGGCCTTTGTGATTGCATCTTTAAGCTAATTCAAAAAAGTTTGTGGTGTATCGTAGCTACCACACCAAAACATAAAATTTTCATGAATAGAACATGTAGAGTTTATGCTGTGAGGCTGACCCTGGAGCTATGAAGTATTCAAAGCGCCACCAATAAATCTGGTGAGTAAGATCACAAAACTGATACTCTATTTGGACTTCATAAGGGATATTTCCTCTCAAAACCTGCATAATTTGCAATTCTGGCATTGGTTACTGATAAACAACTGAAAAGAATGTCTTCCTTAACTTGTGCCTTTTGATCACCCTTTGCACTTAGCATTGTGCGAAATATTGTGTAATACTGTTGAGATAGAATATATCTCACAAAAGCATTGGAATTTTGTGATGACCTTCATGAAGAATATTTGTCTCAATTATTGCCTCTATGGTACATTTATCGCAACCTAAAACTATGCTTATTGTTTACAGAACGGTCACCTTAATGAAACAATAAGCCATTTGTACAAATTTTAGGGATTGCAGTTTCCTAATGTATGAAACTCATTGAGCTTCAATGAGCAATTCCTAATTTGGTCGAAGTGGACCTAGCTCATGAATATTAATGAGGTAGGTCGCAATTTGCAACCCATTTGGAATGATAGCCTCAGACATTGGGGTCTGCTGGGGTCAGCAGACCCCCATGTCTGATTGCTTTTTTAATAAACCATACTTTTTAAATGAGTTTAACAAGAAAAAATGAAACTTTGAAGTTTCATTTTTTAAGAGGAGGCATTAGTCCCTTGGACCACAGCCTATTCTTAATATATATTTGTTTCAACATTCACAAAGGGGAAGGTTCCCCTGTTTACCCCTTCCCATTTGTGAATGATTACCACCACCCTTGAGTTGTTGGTAAAAGGTGAATGTTTTGTTACCGTGATTTTGTCTCAAAACATTCATACATACCATTGCGATACAGCATTAGGAAGGGATGCCCTAAACACACCCCTTCCAAATACCGAATCGCCAAACACAAATTGTGACTCTGTGACATGTTACTGAAACATAATTAGTGCTCTGTACAAATAGAAAAGCATTTTTGAAGTCGATAGCGACTGCTTTTGTACATATTACCCATTCTTGATACAAAGGCTTAACCTGCCCTGGTTTGATCGAGGTATTCCGGGTGATTCCTTTTGCTGTACTGTTGTTCTTTCACCATTTTAAGCAATAACCATTATGTCCAATTCTACGTTCAGGTATCGATATTCGGAGTTGTGCAATATTTAACATTCATTTTTGTTTCCCCTTGACCAGTTTTGTGTGGTAAAAACTTGTAAAATTAATTTGTATTGAGTGGAAACCAGTGAAAACTGAAACATGCAGATTTTGGTATGAGAACTGCTGAATACGAAGGATAATCAGAATAACAAATCGTCCCAAATGTTTTTCTCGGACAAGCCAAGGAAAAAAGTAACTTATCTAATTAGATATGCTTTGTGCTTAAATGTTCAGCACAAAGTAATTAATACACAAGAAAAATTAAAAGAAAGTACGCACTAGGGAAATTGAAGAAACAACCACTATATTTTCAGTGGAAAACTTTGTTTTATATATTCTCATATTCACACAAAAGGAAAGGACATTACCATATTTAACAGTATATCAAAAAGGGAGGTTGCTCGTGGGAAGAGGGTACACAGAAAAAGCACTTGTGTGTGGAGTAAATGAGGAAGAAAGACTTCAAAGTAAAGGCAATTTAAAGAAGGTAGTTTCAACAATTCACAATCAACACTGGCTATTAACTTAAACCAGTGTGGTTTGGCCTGTCTCCAATTCAATTCTAGGTCGTCATTCTTTAATATATTTATAGTAAGCACAGCTGGGGTGATAAAATGTAGTACAGGTCCAGGATTGGTGGTATGTGTGGATGTTTCGACCCGGCATATAGCATCTAGGGTAACGCAAAACCTACGCTAGCGGGTCTTCTTCAGGACAGGGGGAAGTGTGAGAGGCAACCAATGTCTGACGACCAGGTCACAGCTCCCATCGCTGGGTAGTCTGCATGGGAAGGCGGAGTGTAACACTCAAAGGAGCATCCAAATCAATGAAGTGCCCGTATGGGTATCCAGAACCCCAATAAAGTCCAACACGATTACATCCGTTATGTAGGAAGACGTTCAAGTCGGGAGGAAGGTGTCAAACATCCTTCTGAATGTGAAGCAATCACCCAAGTACATCTTTTAACTGCGGTTCAGTCACAGAAACATGCTCCTAACCCGTCCTTGGACGTTGATTAGGTTACACCATTAGTCTGTAATGAATAAGAAGAATAAGCCTCATTCAGAGACGGAAACTCAGAATAGAAGTTTTTTACTACACCGACAAATGCCACGCTACTGGATCTAGATTTACCAGCTGCATTAAATACTCCATCCCAGTCTGCCATTCTCTCAATGAGGCTAGAGACGTCTCTTGTCCCTCTTGCTCTTTGTAGCATTTAACAAAATTGTTTTTCATTTACCACATATTTGCCTCTTAACCACCATGACTATCTCACCTCTCTTCCTCTTATTGCCCTGATATGAGGGTAAGTTCTATTTGTATATTATCACCAAGGCCCAATCACATGTTAGGAGTAAATATGTGCAGAGCTTCCAGGGGCCGTAATTGCTGTTTCTAACCACAAATATTCACCCGTGTTACAAGTTTAACTCCACAAAAATGGGGAATTACTATGCAAATCCGGTTCCTGCAGCCAGAGTCCTGCATGGATAGTAATCAGACGTAACATACACGAAAATGTAAGGTCAAAGGGAGATAGATTGGTGTGATACACAGGAGGACCTGTGTTCATTTCGTTTGAGGGAATACATTTTTTTCTGAGTTCGACCAAGCCAAGGAACAATGAGGGGGCTTTTCTACCTTATAAAACTAATTTAATTTGGACTAACTGGACAATTTACAAAGAAAAAGCCATTAACATAATCATGTGTCCTAACTTTTGACCCAAGGTCATAGACCTGCTCTGCGTAAATGTGTGTGAGGGGAATGCTTCACAACTGGGAGCGGGAAAGGAGGATAATTCAAGCAAAGTAGAGAATGTTGCTTGGCACAGGGAAAATATCAGGCTTCCCCAACACTTTAGTATGGGGTCGGGTGGGGACCAGGGAATGGGCAGACTGCATTGTAGCCATTACCAGGGTGATATTACAGGACATACTTTATGTACAGTAAATAGAGGTCAATTTTTCCCACACCCGGGAAATCTGGGTGTGGAAACAACAGCCCACACATGATAGAGCACAGTATGATTGCACACGGAAAATAGTCTCGGCAGAACTTTACATTAGCCTTACAAGTAGTTTGCTGTGGTACTCTTGTCATAATTGCATAGAAGCCCAATAATTGCTCCCCCTGCTTGTGTGTTTTTTAGGTTGAGTTTCTGCTCCTGTTCGTGTACCTAAGTGAAGGGTATGTATGTCGTTAGTGCCCATTTTCCCTGTCGACAGTTAAATACCCAAGGGCAACACCTCTATACCTTTGTCTCTCCATCTTGCTTACACGCTCTTTCTTGATCTCTCATACTCTTTGTTTCTCTCTCTCTCTTTGTCTTTCTGTCTCTTGCCTTGCTGTCTTTAGTATCCTCCAAATGGTAATAGTCTCATGAAGTTTGCGCATCCTAGGGCTCTTCATCAATCTGAACTTTTATGAGATGGTAAACGTCTGTATCAGAGTTATCACTGCTCTGAAGTAGAGGGACAAAGGAATCTCCACTGTAACATATCAATCTGTCTTTTAGATGTATTGAAAAAAAAAGATTTCAAATGGATTGAGCATTAGCTGGATGGCTGGGGGTTTGTGATAATCAGACCGGCTTTAAAGCCTAGTTTTTGATTGTTGATCAGTGATCTATAAATATACCACGGTAAAGGGTGAACATCTATAATGACTTCTTTGATCTGACACGACACAGACCTTTGATTCAGTAGAGAGGCGTTAGTAGTGGGTCATGCTGAGGGACCTACAGCTAGATCCTAGCCTCCTGTATCATAAAACTGTTGTTTCATGTTACTTCTCGTGGGACTAAGGTCAAAGCCATAATGACTTCAAGTTATCCTTATGGAAAAAGGCTAAGTGTGGTGCACAAGACCAGGAAAAAAATATAAAAAGATGGCTCTCTTACAGAATAGTTTATTGCAAAGGGAAAGTGGGACAACCAGGCTTATTTCCATTCTGTATCTCCAGAATGGATACCAGAGTGCTATTGCTTAGAACATAAGATTAAATCTGTTTTATGTTTAAGGGGTTATCAGTTAATACATCATGGGCCAGCATCCTGTACCCTCTGACCGAAATTAAGGCCTCCCTAACTGCCAACAATTTTACTTGGAAAGTGGATGCTATGGATTTGTTAGGCAGATGTGGTAGCTGCACACCTGACATTAATGTGCAGATTAAAATTAATTAATCAATTAAAGACAGAATATCAAGAAAGTGAAAAAATACGAGGTTGGAATCCTGCATGCATTAAATCCACTCACGTGAGACGTGCCACTGTAAAAATCCATTCCAAGTTTAACCATAGTTGCATATTTTAAAATATCCACCAATTAGGAGACTGTCCTATAGGCCTAGCTGGTTTTTAGGTCTCGGCTAGAAGCGCACGAAGCGCGTTCTCGCCAGAGAACTATAGTGATCATTTCAGCTTCTGGCCGAGACCTAACGAGTGGAGACAAGAGGTGGCTGCGCGCACCATTAAGAAGCATGGCAGAGTCGGATTCTGACGCGCGCCTTGGGATTGGGTCGCGCGTGTCGGAATCCGACTTGCCATGCGCCTTGGAAACCGAAACCTAGGAGCCGCGCGCGTGAGCTGTCTACGGTAGAAGCTCACGCGCGCGGCTCTTAGGTTTCGTTTTGACTTTTATTATTTTAGTTTCTGCTGCCTGGAAAGTTCTTAGTGTCGCCTGGATAACAATAGAAGCGCATATGGGGAGACGTTCAGAGGTCCTTCAAGGGCACCACCTTGACCTTAGAGAGCGGCGGTGACTCAGGGGTTGCAGAAATCAGAATCCGCCGTCGAAATGCAGGGAGTTACAATGCAATCAGGCGGTTAATGTTCTACACGATAAGGTACAATGTTCTATGTACACAACCCCACCTGGAGCACAGATGTTGGCATTACTTAGTTCAGCCAAGGGCATAGCTTCGGGGGGTGGGGGCGAAGGGTGGGTGGATTGTTTGTGGTGTTAACGTCCCCCCAATACATGTAATTTCTGTTAAATAGTTGGCGCTGTACTAGTTGCCGAGTGCTGCTGTTGCAGCGCTTTCTCGGCACGCCTGGGGCGTGGTAAAACGGCCCTCCTCTGGGTGGTGAGGGAGAACGCTCGGCATAGGCTTTGGCTTTTGAGGGCACAAGCCCCGGCAGAAGCGAGTTTGCATTGGCTCTGTTGGAAACATGGAGCCTCAGCGGCGGTTGGCTTGATTCTGGCTCCTTGGAGGAGCCAACACCGGTTTTGTATGTGTAGGCCTCCGTAAATGCGACTGGTCTCTAGGGGCCGGTCCACGGGAGGCAGTTGTGCTCTGTCGGGACTTACAGTAAATTGCATTCTGGGTTTGCCGCTAGCTTGGGGGAAGAATTAGGATATATCTTTGGTTCTTGTGGCTTATTTTAACAAGAGCGGGTTGCTTAGCACTCTTGTCTGGGATTTGAATGACTTGGTTTACTTAGTGGGAGTTTTCCGGTGTTGCTGGTTGGCCTGCCTGTGGGTTTCATCTGGTGCTCTGGCTCGGCCCCTTAGGATCTAGGCCGGTTTCTATCATTGGTTTTATGTAAGTTGGGAGACTCTGATTGGCTGTATTCTGGGTAACACACAGACAGCCACACACAGACAGCCACACACAGACAGCCACACACAGACAGCCACACACAGACAGCCACACACAGACAGACAGCCACACACAGACAGACAGCCACACACAGACAGACAGCCACACACAGACAGACAGCCACACACAGACAGACAGCCACACACAGACAGACAGCCACACACAGACAGACAGCCACACACAGACAGCCACGCACAGACAGCCACGCACAGACAGCCACACACAGACAGACAGACAGCCACACACAGACAGACAGACAGCCACACACAGACAGGCAGACAGCCACACACAGACAGACTGCCACACATAGACAGATAGCCACACACAGACAGCCAGCCACACACAGACAGCCACACACAGACAGACAGCCACACACACAGATAGCCACACACAGACAGACCACCACACACACAGATAGACAGACACAGACAACCACACACACACACAGCCACACAACCACACACACACAACCACACACACACACACACAACCACACACACACACATAACCACACACAACTACACATACAACCACACACACAACCACACCGTCAGGACATACTTTCACCAGGCACAGACACCATCAGTCGTCAGTGTACAGTTTCACCGGGCACAAACACCACCAGCCATCATTGCACGCTTTTACCAGGCACACACCACTAGGCGTCAGTGCATGCTTTCACCAGGCACACACACCACCAGCCATCAGTGCACGCTTTCACCAGGCACACACACCACCAGCCGGCAGTGCACACTTCCACTAGGCGCACACACACCACCAGCCATCAGTGCACACATCAATTGTTAACGCATCCACAATTAACTATTGTAGCAATCGCAGTATGGCGCACTTTACTTTTAAACATATTCATCTAAAGCGCAGCATGCCACCATTGCTACAAAAATGACGCTTTTTTTTGGCCTACAATTTATAGACTTTTTTTTAAAAATGTTTTTATTGAATAAAACAGTGGCAGTTATGAGAATAATCATATATTAATATCACTTTCAATCCGCAAAACTTAGGCAGTCGAACAATTCTCAAGACATTAGTCATATATTACACTTCTCAACTGACTGTTCAGGTCCATCTATGCATTGCATTGCTAGATCTCTCCATCTTCGTCATCTGAACTATCCATGTCGTCCTCTGGCAGCAATTCGCATATATCTCCCCTGAAAGTATTTCAAGGTGCCAGGATTTTATTCCATTTACGCGGGCTTCCCCTGGTCGCAATTTATAGACTTTTGTTGCTGTTGGTGTTGCAATATTTAGCAGTGCCAATAGCTCAAACTTAATTAACCCGAGACATATTGCATTGTAAATGCTTGTGATCGGATGGGTGAGCTGGCTCTGCTCCAGTGGCCTGAGTTGGCCCCGGTCCAGTGTGTTGAGACGACTCCTTTTGATTCGCTACGCTTGCTCTGCTCCATGAGGTGTGAGCGCGTAAATATCACCTGTAGATTTAAGCATTATTTGAGACAAAAGCTGCTTTGAGCTTCAGACATGAAACTGCATTTAAAAAGTGACACGCAGACATTTAGTGCTTAAGAAGTGAAAACTGCTCAGATGTTTTCAGTCTAATGAATCATGTAAAACCATGCACAAATAATTCATGGTTGATTTAAATGTGTTTAGTTTAGATTTGACCTCACTAGAGAATGTACATTTAATTTGGTAAATGTGATTTGAACTTTCAAAGTAGCATTGACATTTGTGCTGAATTAACACGCATTTTAAAGTATAGAGAAAGATAAAACACACAGCTCGTGATTTAGTTTGTTTTAGGAAGCCTCACTATCGTCCTTCAGGTAAGAATTGAATGTCTGCATTGTCATGATCCTCCATGAAAGAAAGAAGTGTCTTATAATTTACGGCTTGTAGTTTGCTTTTATCAGTATTCAGCTGTGTAAACAAAGCCTCATTCATTTCATAACGTAGAGTGAAATTGCGAAGCACACATTTTCTTCTGTATTATTATAAAATGTATTCACAGTTTCCGCCTAAATAATACTTTCTTGTTGGAGTAAAAGTTTTCTGCTTAGTTGAAATTGTCTTTAGCAGGAAGCTAGGAAATTAAATCATCTAGAGCAAAATTCAAATGTGTCACAGAACTCGCCTGATTGATGATGTGTCAATGTTTTTCTGCACTTCAGTTGGACAAAGTGCGAAGACCAAAAGTCACATGTTTTGCTGAAATATATACTCGTTCCTAGCTTAGGGGTGTGGGCTTTTGCTTAATCTTTTTTAGCAGGATGATTGCAGAATGGCACAGCTTTTTTTCAGTTCTGCAGTGAGAGAAAGGAGGGGCTTTGGGAGCCTCCGGGGAGACAGCAGACAGGCTCAGAAGGAGAAATGAGAGGGAGGGCAGATTTAGATGTGGACTTTTTGCTAAAAACCCCAAGCTTTATGCTTTGACTAACTGGCTTTGTTAAGCCTTATTTGTCCTATGCTTGTTTCTCTTTATGGGAGATTTTGCAATTATTAATTATTGATTTAGCTTCACGCTAAGCTCACTCTTGCATTATATTTCTTGCACTTTTTGAGTTTTGACTGACATTTATGCCATATTTATTTATAGAATAGGGACTTTTTCCTTTATGGAGTGTTTTGTATGCAATCTATAATATGCCCTGTATTGAGTCTTTTTTTCCTATTTTCAATTCTGTAACCTGATTGATATCCGACTAGTGAATGAAGGCTCATAGAAACTTAAATTTTGATTGGAAAATAAATCCCCTTAAAACTACTCACAACTCTCATTATTGTCTTAAATATTTATTTGCATTTGATTTGTTTATGTAAGTCTCCTCTTTGGTCATCACACGGTGGAAAAGGCCCATCACCTTGAGCGGAAAACAAGGATAGTGGTACTTTGTAATGAGAAATTACTGTGTGATTGTTCTGCTCCTTCAAGCTGGCTCTGCTCCAGTGGGCTGAGTTGGCCTCGGTCCAGTGTGTTGAGACGACTCCTTTCTGATTTGCTACACTTGCCGTGCTCCATTGGCTGAGCTGGCTTCAAGAAAGTGCTGAACTGGCTCCTTTCCTATCAGCTTAGTTGACAATATTTTAACAGCCCATTTCTATGATTGCAGAATTTGAAAGCTGGTGAGTTGCCCCAGCCTGCCTTCAGGGACGAGTACAACCTGGGGGATATTTTTCTTGGTGTAGAATATATTCATCAGCAATGCCTGGACCAGAATGAAGACTTCTATGATGTCTTAACAGTAAGTTCTAAAAGTGACTAGCCCAGAATTTGAGTCCTAATTCTTCAATTATCACTGATACCTTTGTCCTGTATAGTAAATTATGTATCTTTCTAGCAAATGTTCCTCTCTTTTTTACTACCTTTGTGCTTGCGGGGGTCATGGGTCTTGAATAATATATCTTTCATTACTGCCACCTATCTCTGTAGTAGTCGGTGGGTGTTTATGTCCACACTTGTGTATAAATGTCTTTAGAGATAACTGTTTTGTGCCTTACTCTACTATCTCCTAGTGATAATCCTGTTAAGTAATCTCACAGTTGTGTTTCATCCACCCTATCCCACCCCACTGTGCTAAAGCTGTTATGAAGTTTTTCCATCTCTCTGTATTAATCCTGATTGTGTCCTATGCTTCTCCATCTTCCATTATCTTTAGCATGTTGCCTCATTTTCCAGCAATAACTCTATTTGTGTACCTTGTGCTTAATTACATTTTTAATAAGTTTTTCTTTTATGGCTTCAGTCTCTGTAATAACCATATTTTGTGTTGCATGCTTTCCCATCTCCTTCTCTGCTATAAATCCTGTTTTCTTTTGCATGTTCATCTACCCAGTAAAACTCTGGGTTTTGTTGCATACTCTCCCATCGCCTAGTAATCACTGATTTTTTTCCAGTATTGTATCTTTTATAGATTCACATGCTTGAAACTTCCCTGTTCATGGTGGGAGTCCCACAGTAATAGTAAAATAGCAGTACTGAAACATTAGTATAGACCTCATAGGAAAAGAAACATTAATTTAGTAACCTTTTAACCTCATTTTATAACAATCAGAGTCCAGCCAATCAGAGTAGAGACCTCCGAGTGTCCTTCCCTTTCCACCAAAAGAAAATCTTCTCTGCATGTACCAGGGCCAAGTGTTTCATCCACAAATTCACTCTTCATTTATTGGCTTGGCTCCTCACCACGTTGAAGTGTTACATAGCAAAATGAAGATGATTCTGTGCATGGTGTACTGCTCAGTCATTGCATCCCTTTTCTTCCACACCTGAGCAAGTGTTGCCTTATCTCCTGCATCTAGCCAAGGCAGACCTTTTGCATTCTTCCATAAAAGTCCATCTTGCTTCCATTTCTATATATAGACAACATTCAGATCAATCCTCACTGTGGTCCAATAGACTTAACAAAGAGTTTATGAAGGGACTTTTTTAGATCTTATCCGCCTGTTAAACCTCCTCCAGTTCTTTGGCAACTGAATACAGTGCTGTCGCAGCACATGTGGCCTCCGTCCGAGGCTATTTACAAATGCGAATAGAAGATCCTTTCCTGGAAGGTTACATTTCTCTTTACCATCAAATCAGCAAGACGTATCAGCAAGATCCAGGCATTCTCCATGAAAGAGCCTTATCTTCCATTTCTGCAGGACAGGGTAATCTTACATACCATTCCTTCATTCATACCTAAAGTGCCTTCGACTTATCATCTCAACGAACCTGTAGTTTTACCTACGTTCTTTCCTAATCCGTCCTCAGCGACGGAAATAGCTTTGCATTCACTGGATATCAAACCCTGTTTGAAGTTTTATCTGCAAGGAACTAATGGTATCTTTCTCTGCACCCTGAAAAGGACAAAGCTTGATACAGAATGGTATTGCTTTTTGGGTCTCTTCAACAATAGCTTTCTGCCATGAAAAGGCTGGCCGTCCACTGCCTGCTAAGATGCAAGTGCACTCAGCGAGGAAAGTTGCTACATCCTCAGCCCTGTTTGCAGGAGTATCTCTACATGATATCTGCATGGCAGCAAGGTGGGCGAACGCTCACACGTTCATGCAGCATTACTGCTTTGATGGTTAGAAGAAGGCAGATATAGCGGTTGGACAAGTTGTACTACGACGCCTCTTTGCTTAAGGCAGGCGGCTTTTAGTCTCCTTTTCCTTTGTATTGTTTTTTACTATTCTTTTTACCTTTGCAATATATATACCCGATCTTATGTATCTTGTATTTGTTTTACAGTATGTCATTTAATATCTTGGTGGGATAGTTTGCCTACCCACCGCATTTCTTTTTTTCATTTTGGTGTACTGCTTACTAGTAGGATGCAAGCATGTGAATCTATAAAAGGTACAATACTGTAGAAAAAACAAGTTACTTACCTGTACACTGTGGTTCTCCATTATTAAAATATTGTATAGATTCACATGCGACCCTCCCTCCTTCCCAATTAGGCTCACCATTTCATACCTCTGAGTTTTATATACACTCATGCTCCAAATCTGAGGGTATGGTGGTCCTGTAAGGGAAGGACACTGGGAGGTCTCTACTCTGATTGGCTGAACTTTGGATGTTATAAAGTGAGGTTGAAAAGTTACTAAATTGAAGTTTATTTTCCTATGGAGGTGTGTACTAATGTTTCAGTACTGCCATTTTACTATTACCATTGGACACCCACCATGGTGACGGGTAAGATTCAAGCATGTGAATTTATAAAATATATCAATACTGGAGAACCACAGTGTACAGAAAAGTAACTTGTTTTTATGATTCCATGATCTCCCATGTCCTTGTACCAGTCCTTTATTTATGCTTTCAAATGTCTCTGTATTTAATATTTTCCAGCATCCTTCTCTAAGATGAAGGTACTTGCAATGTTTTTAAGCTCTTTCATCGCAGTCTACTAATTCTCCTTTCTTGCCATCTTGTCCCATCCACCTGTAAGGAAAGGTACCTCATCAACTAATTTTTTCTTTTAACTACTTCCCCACTGATCACACTACTGGAACATTCTCCTGTTGAACATTACAGGAGCACTTTTTGAGAATACTTGGGGCCTGTTTTTGAGCTTGTTGGATGTGTTACAGTGTCTCAACCGTGACAGATATCCCGCTCACCTTATTATAGTGAGTGGCAGTTCGCGCTATACAAGTGCATAATACATACATACATACATACATATGAGCCATAAGAGATAATGCAGTAAGGCAGACGGCATATCCATCACATTTGTGATAGAGTAAACCAGCCGGCAAACTAAATCAAGCCCTCAGGCACTATACTTAGACACCTGAGAATAGATGGCTCTGCATACTCTCCAGCTTCACCATTGTTGCTCTTCTAGCTCCTTCCAACTCAGTTTTATTTTTGTTCGCCAATTTGCTTTCTACCAGAAAAGGATTCTTTTGATTTATGTAATATCAGAGGGTAGATGGCATGAAAACAAAAGATGTCTAGGCTACCTTATTTAATACATTATCTCCAGTGGGAAGAGGTTTCCTGATTGGTGACAAACTGTGGGTCACGACCTACTGGTGAGTCACCAGCCGATTTTGGGTGGGTCACGAAAGTCTGAGCAATTAGTAAACATGCCTTTAAATTCTGTGTTTATCCGAGATCGAATGACAGGCTATTTGTCTTCTGGCAAATTGCTGCTTATGGGATTGGTGTTCACTGCGACTGTAAAGGGAGTTGTTTTTTTTTGGTAAACACATTTTTATTGATTTTGATGAATTGAAAGAATACACCAGCCAGTCAGCAGTACACCTTGAAAATCTAGGATTACATAGAAGAGTTTGCGCTGCCCAGTTTAGACACTACTAAAAGCAAAACAGCGTGAATTTGGACAATCCCTTTATGACTAAATCACACCCCCCAACCATTTCCCCCAGACCCTACGATATTTCTTGGGACACCCACGTCCCTCATACATGACTTTCTCCTGTGTGGCGCACCAGTCCACCCCAGTCCGCCATCGTCCAACACTCGGGGTTCAAGGTATTTCCAGGAGGCCGCAATGTCCCTTTTGGCAACCACCATGGCTGTAGTCAAAAACAACTTCTCATTACGAGACCCATCCAACCCATCAGTGATGCCCAGGATTGTGTGTTTTGGGTCATGTGGGACCTCCCACCCTAAAACCTTGGTAAGCTCTTTCTCGATTTCCCCCCAGAACCGCGTCAAGTGGGGACATGCCCATACCATATGGAGGAAGTCAGCTGGGTCGTGGCTACACCTAGTACAGGCAGAGGTCGGGCTGAATCCTGTTCGATGAAGGCGCACCGGGGTAAGGTATCCGGTGTGTAAGTAATAGAGTTGCATCAAGCGTAGCCTAGCTGATGCGGTGACCGTTCTAGGGGCCATAAGGGCGTCACATCAATCCTCTTCCTCCAAGGTGCCCACCCAACCCTCCCACTGAGCCCGCAGTCGGTCTAGGGAAGTAGGGGTATTGTTGATCAGTGTGCGGTAAATGCAGAAGATGCCTCCCTTCCCCAGGTCCCCAAACATAATCTGAGCCTCAGGCGGGCTGTGATCAAGAAGCCCTGTACCTGTTGTAAGGTGCGTGTGGAGGGCGTGTCACAGTTGCAAATACTTATAGAATTGCGATTGATGCAGGGAGTATCTGTTTTGGAGGTCGCTGAAGGAACGCATGTGATCCCCCACCCATACAATGCCTAATTGTGAAATACCTATGAGGTCCCAAGCCCTGAAGCCCTGCAGCTCATTAACCTGTTTGAGCCAGGTCCCCTGCCACAAGGGTGTGCATAGGGCAGTGTGTGTGTCCATTTGGTGTGTCACAGTGCAGCCCTCCAGGCCAGTAACACAGAGCAGGTCACCTCTGGTAGGCGAAAAGGAATAGGGGCCCTGTATAACATGGATTGAATCATGGCGAGGCCCAATTCCCCCAATTCGAGCCTGTAAGCCGGATCAGACCATCCCCCATTGAACCAATCATGTATGGAGAGAAGTTGAGTGGCAAGGTAATACAAATAAAGGTGAGTCATCCCTAGACCCCCGTCAAACAAGGGGATCCTTCAGACATTTAGCACCAGTCGGGTCCTACCTTTCCCCCACAGGAACTTGTTGACCATGCTATCCAGTTTGCGGAACTAGGCCCTTGGAAAACACATGGGGGTGTTTTGAAGAACATAGAGGAAGCGGAGAAGCACCATCATTTTAAAGAGGGCAACCCTCCCCATGGAGTTCAGGGGCAATGACTGCCACTTCTGGAGGTCCGCCTTGGCCCGTTTCACCAGGGGAGTGACGTTGAGAGCCCAGCTAAGCTCAGGGAGTAAGGTCATCCGTATCCCAAGGTATTTAAAGGATTGATGGCGAAGAGGTATATCGGATTACCAATCGGAGCATTCACGGGATAGATGAAGGGGAACTGGAACCAATTTGTCAGGGTTCAACTGGAGGCCAGAGGCCCGTTCGAAGGAATGCAGAATTTTAAGACAATGCGGGCCTGACCGGGCTGGATCTGCTAAGTAGATGAGGACGTCATCTGCATAAAGGGCGATTTTGTCTGGCTCGATGCTGGGCCATTCCCATCCCCGCATGTGCTCGCATGACCGCATCAGGGACGCCATGGGCTCCATCACCAAAGCAAAGAGCAGGGGAGAAAGGGGACAACCCTGCCTCGTTCCCCTGCAAACCGAGAAGGGCTCTGACAGAACCCTGTTCTCCAGAACACAAGACCGAGGAAGGGCCAAAAGAACCCTGACCATGACCCGAAAGCGGGGTCCCATCGTACCAAGGACATCCTCTATAAACCCCCAAACCACCGAATCAAAGGCCTTCTCAAAGTCTACAAGAAGAATTGCAAGATACGGGGTTAGGAGATGACAGTGAGCCAAGGCTGATTGTAGTCTACGGAGTAAATGCCAGGTGCCACGTGAGGGCATGAGCCCACATTGGTCGGGATGAACCAGTGTGGACAAGTGGGGTTTGAGCCGCTGAGCGAGGATCGTGGCGAACAGTTTAACCTCTGTATTAATGAGGGAGATAAGGCGGTAGTCTGCACATCGTTACGAGAGCGGTCGGGATTTAGGAAGAACCACAATGGTGGCCATGTCCATCTCCTGAGGGAAGGAACCTTTTTCAGCGGCATCCCAGAACAGTTCTGCAAGATGGGAGGTGAGAATATCCCGGTAGTGCACGTAGTATTCTTGAGGGAGGCCGTCCTGGCCCAGTGTCTTGCCGGAGGAAATAAGGGTGATCGCTTCCCCAATCTCCTCACGGGTGATGGGGCAGTCTAGATCATCTTGGGTAACGGGGTCTAAGCTCGGAAGCTGCCGCCCCCGACCTCCAGCAGGTCCGCAAGAGAAAGGGTTGGAGTTCTAGCCTCGTATAGTTGGTGATAGTAGGGGGCAAAGGCAAAGGCCATCTCCACTGGGAAACGGCACACCGAGCCATCTTGCGCCACGATCTCGGGAATGATACGGTTTGCCCTAGGGTATGTGGCAAGGCGGTGGAGGAGTGAGCCATTTTTGTCACCCCAACCATATACCCTGGCCACGGATTAGCGCCAAAGGAGTTTGACTGCTTTCCAGCGACAGCTGCTAGATCTCTAAGCAGAGCTGAATAAGAAGTCTTGCATCGGAGGCATTTGGGGATCGAGCAGAGGCACGCTCAAGGTGCAGGGCCTGTGCTTCTGTAGTAATTTGTTCCAATTGAGCTTGCCGCTGGACTTTGAGTTGGCCCTTGGTGACCCCTCTAATCGTGGCCTTGCCCACCTCCCACAGGGTGTCCGGGGAAGAGACGGTTCCGGTTCCCGCCCCACCACCTTCCGAAACTCTGTGTCCTGAAGGAATCAAGTATTTAGCCTCCATGTTTGCCTCATAGTGGCGGGGGGGGGCGTGCAAATCGTTATTGCGGAATGGTCAGAAATACCTCGAGGGAGAATTGCGACGTCCTGAATCACAAGGCAGTCTGTCGATGGGACGAAGATGGCATCAATTCATGCTTGTGTGTGGTGCGCCGCCGAAGTGTGTGTAAACTGTTTAGAATGTGTGTGCCGTATATACGCCATGCATCCTTAGACCTAATGATTCGGGCCAAGTTGTCAGCTGTTTTGCCTGTGCGATTCTACTAAGGGAAGGTGGACCGGTTGTATCGGGGTCAGGTGAGGAAACCGCATTAAAGTTGCCCCGAGGGGTAGGAATGCCAAGAGGTCAGCGGATTTCGTTAGGGTTGGCGCTAACATTGATGGAGGAGAGTAGAGTGACACAAGATTGAGGGGGCTACTGTTTAGTGTGCCACTGCATCAAGGATTGTCTGCATAGTCACAAGGGGAAGAGAGCGTTTCACCAGGATCGCCACCCCTCTTGAACCCCGAGTGAACCCCGAATACCAAATCCTCTCAGATGTGTTTCTATGTAACAGTAAATTGTCCACCCCAAGGCGTTGTGCATAACGTAAGACAGCCATGCTCTTAAAACGGTCCAAGAGGCAGAGGCCGAGACACGCATCTCGGGGGTTGAAGACGATGTTACAGAACTCAAGCGGAAGGTGGCAGCGACGGAAACTGTCCAGAATGGCTTGGTACTTCGGGCAGGGGATACGGAGGGCCGGGTGTGCCGCAACAACCTCTGTTTTGTTGGCTTTCCGGAGGGCTGCGAGGAGGGCAATATGGAGCGGTTCCTCACGACATGGCTGGAGGGATGGCTGCCGCCGGAATCGCTGTCACAATGCTTTGTGATAGAACGAGCCCACCGAGTGATCATGCAAAAACCTCCGGTGGGGGCCCGACCACGGCGAATTATCGCCAAGCTACTTAATTATATGGACAGAGACGCGATCCTGAAACAGCCCGGGCCAAAGAACCACTGTTGTACAAAAATGCTCGTATCCTCATTTTTCCCGACTATACGCGGCAGGTCCAACAGCAGCGCCAGTCGTTTATGGCCGCGAAGGCGCGGCTAAGGGAGCTTAAACTTCCATACACCCTTTTGTCGCACACCCACTTCTTCGACAGCCCCTAGGAAGTTTTTCGATGGACAGATGAGACGGTCCGGATACGGCCCCACACCCCGCCGTGTAGGGATCCTAACTCCTCGACGAGGGAGATGCCCCGGGGGGATCCCGGTCAGCGGCAAAGAAGCCGAGAGCGGCGGTCGCAGTCCAGGAGGAGGCGCTTGAGGTCACGTGAGGTGGTCTCCCGAGAGAGGCAGGTCCCGGAGGAGCCGATCTTGGAGAAATGATGGGGCAGCAGCAGAAGTATGGCGGACTATTGGGGACACTCGCCAGATTGCCATGAACTGGGCTTGTGCTTCCACTGGTAGTGGACTGGCGGAAGCTCGATTACTTGTTTTTGGGCTGTGAAATGGGGATCCATTGGTTGGGGCGGACCCGGTCCTCCAGTTGGGGTCCTGGGCCTAGCTCCTCCGCGATAGATACTTCAGAGTTGGGGTTGAGGTATGGGGTGGGGGGTTGGTTGGGCTGGGGTTGTTTTGGTCACCAAGTCCTTTGTTTACTACAGGCACAATGGGGTTCACACTCACACCACCGCTGCTTAATATCCGCGCTGCATGACAACAGTCTCTCGCATGACTAGCCTGAATGAAGGGGAGCATGGTCGGCAAGAGGGCCTTCGTATTGTGAGTTGGAATGTTCGAGGAATGTTAGATAAGGTCAAGCGGGGGGCAGTACTCCAGCAGGCGGAGCACCAGCGAGCGGATATCCTGTTGCCGGAAACGCATCTTATGGGCACAAGGGTCTGGTGCTTGCAGCGCTTTGGCTTCCAGCAGGTCTTTCATTCAGGCTTCAGTAGGGGGTCGAGGGGGGTGGCTATACTGATACACCGGCGGTTTCAGTACACACATGAAAAGCAATGGTATGATCTGCAGGGCCGATATGTGGTAATTCGGGGCAAGATTGGCGACTTCCCCATCATACAGGGTAGCGTATATGCACCGCCTCCGCTGCAATGGACTCTAATAGAAAAGCTGAGGTTACTGTGGACGGAGATGCCTGATGATCTGTCAGTACTGGGGGGGGGACTGGAATGACGTTATGCAAGTGGCACTGGATAGGTCAGGACCTGATGCGGGGGCCAGGGGTGGCTCACCCACGAAGCTACACGCATTGGTGACTGGAATGGATTGGGTTGATATGTGGCGTCGGGCACACGGCGCGGCCAGGGAATACACTTATCTCTCGGCAGTTCATAAGACATTCTCTCCGCTAGATTATTTATTTGTACACAGGACTGGGGCGGGTAGAGTGCTGGCAGCTGAGATATTGCCCCGAGGTCTTTCAGACCACTCCCCAATTACCATGGAGTTGGACATTGGAAGGACTAGGCAGCCAGTTCGATGGCGATTGGCCGTGTGGAACCTGCAGAAAGCGGAATATACGACTCACATGGGGGAGTCCATCGCCCACCACCTGACAGAGGATGAGGGCACTGTGTCTAGTGCGGCCACCCTCTGGGAGGCACTGAAGCCCACGTTGTGGGGGGTGGACATATCATGGTGTACAGCCGCCCGCAGGCAGCAGCGTGAGGCGCTTGTCCGAGCCGAGGCTGACGTAGAACAGCTTGAGCGACAGACCCCGAGAGTCGGGCAGTGAGCTGGGGGTGAGGCAGCTGCTTCTGGCTCGTCAAGAATGCGCGGCCATGCTGATGGACGAGGCGCGTCAGGCTTGGCTCGCCACACGCAGCAGGGTGTACCAATGGGGGGACAAGTCGGGGAAAATGCTGCATCGGTTGTGCCAGGGAACCATGCACGCGCAGACCTTTCCTGCAATACTGGACTCGGCAAGGGGCCGAATTAAGGACCCATTGGCTATTGCGGAGAGCTTTGCCCAGTACTTTGCCGACCTGTATGCTCCCCGAGAGTGCCTGGAGGCTGACATGATAGACAAATTTATAGCCGACCTGACTCCTAGGGCGTTGTCGGACGACCAGCGAGATCAGCTGGAGGTCCCCTTCTCGGAGGAGGAGCTGGGGGTGGCTCTGGGGTAGTTGAGAGCTGGGAAAGCTCCTGGCCCAAACGGGTTCCCCAGTGAATTCTTTTGCCGCTATAATTTGCAGCTGGCCAGGCACTACAGAGCAGTGGTGGAGGAGGCCCGGGAGAGGGGGGCGCTTCCTCCGGATTGGAGACACGCAGAGGTGGTGGTATTTCAGAAACCTGGACGCCCTCCGGAGAGCCATGCGTCCTACCGCCCCATCTCTCTCTCAAACGTGGAAGCCAAGGTCTTGGCGAAGGCGTTGGCTAATCGCCTATTGCCACATATAACATCCCTGATACACCCGGACCAGGCGGGCTTTATGCCCCAGAGGGCTACGCGGCATAACATCAGGAGGGCGCAGGTGGCAGTTACGGCGATCCGGCAGCTGGTGGAACCGGCGGCGTTGCTCCTGGTGGATATGGACAGGGCGTTCAACTCCCTGAGCTTGGTCTATTTATTTGCCCTGCTGCCTAGGCTCAACCTGGGTCCCAGCTTCTTATCATATATAAAATTGCTATATACTGGCCTCACGGCAACGATCAGGGTTGCGGGGCGGTCTCTTCTGCTTTTAAGATTCAGAGGGGTACCCGACAGGGGTGCCCCCTGTCGCCCTACCTGTTTGCTCTAGCCATGGAGCCATTGGTGGCATGGGTGCGCATAGATGCGCAGGTCCATGGGTTTGAATGGGACATGGGTCTTTCCGACAGAATAGCCTCTATGCGGATGATGTTCTCTTCTTCCTAACGGCGCTAGATAGAACAGGTCCACGGTTGTTGGAGATCACGCAGATTTTCGGGGAGACGTCGGGCCTCTACATGAGCCCCCGCAAATCCACACTGTGGGTCCTAGACGGGCAGACGAAAGTGGGATCTTGGGCGTCCACGGTACAGCTAGCTGCAGGAGGATTGAAGTACTTGGTGGTAGTATTGTCAGAGGTTCCAGCGGTGGCATGGGAGCGCAATGTGGCACCTGTGTGGGATAGGACGCGGGCGGACATCAGGTCCTGGTCTCGCATGCCTCTGACGTTGTTCGGCAGATCGGCAATTTTTAAAATGGTGGCACTTCCCCGTCTCCTCTACCAGCTACAGAACCACCCATTCCCGATTCCAGCTCGGTGGTTCCGCATGGTAAACTCTGTGTTGGGGCAGTTCCTGTGGGAGGGGGGGAGGGTGCGGGTGGCAGTGCGCACATGCTTTCTCTCTACATACAGCGGGGGATTGACTTTTCCTGACCTCCTATCATATTATCAGGCCTCGCACCTGTTGGTCCTCAACGACTGGTGGTACGGGGACAGGGGGGATCCGGCATATGCCCTAGAGCGCTGTCTGATGGGTCAGCACACATTATACACTATACTGTACTCAGCCAGGCTATGTGGTACACTGCCGCCGGCTACGAAGGTGGTGTTCATGATATGGAAACAGGCGCTACGGCGCATGGGTTGGTGGGGGGTCTTGACACGGGAAACCCCCTTGTGGAACAACGGGCGGCTGCCCCAGTTGGCTGCTCTGTCAGGGCTCAGGGGATGGGATGACATCGGCATCTCCACGCTGGGTGACGTAGTGGTTGATAACACTATTAAGTCCTTTCGGAATTTACAGGAGGAATACCAATTGCAGCCGACACAGTTCTATCAATATTTACAGCTGAGACACGCGCTATCCCCGAGTTTGTGGGGTTTGGAGGACATCCCCGAGTTCAGTCCTATAGAGGCCAAACTCTTTATGGGAGATCTGGGAGATAGGAAGATCTCGCGCATATACCAGACCCTAGTGAGGCACTGCTCCCCCACACTTCAGAAGCTGCGGGGGGATTGGGAGGCTGACGTGGGTGTGCTGGAGGAGGAGGACTGGGTGGAGGCGCTGACGTCCCCGCGGGGGGCAGCCATTGCAATGCAACTTCGGCTGGTCCAATTTAAATACCTTCACCGGGTGTACTTTACCAGGACGCGCCTCCGGCGAGCGGGGATGATTTCCTCACCGATATGTTTGCACTGCGATCAGGTGGAAGGCACATTTCTCCACACAATCTGGCACTGTACAGCACTAGAGCGCTTTTGGGGGGGGGTCTTTGCATGTCTCTCAGAGGTCCTGGGGTGGCAGCTAGCCCGCACACCGCCGTTGGCCCAGTTACATGTAATGGAGGGGGTGGGAGGTAACAGATACAAACAACACCTCCTTGTTAGGATTCACCCTAGCGAAACGAGACATTGCACAGGCATGGGAAGTAACGAGGGCCCCATCAGTAGCAGTCTGGAAAAATGGTCTTGATTTCTGCATGAGTCTGGAGCAGCCTATTTTTGTGGCGAGGGGGTGTCCACGCAAGCATTATAAAATTTGGAACAGGTGGGCAGAATATCGGGGACTGTGGCTGGACCCCCCTGTGGCAGATGAGCAGTTACTGCCGGGTTAGGGGGAGACTGTATGTAATTACAAAGGAATGCGCCGATGGGGTAGTGGGGTGGACTGTGAGTGCCATATGGTATATGGTTATTCTGTATAACGGTGATTCTGGAATTGTGGACCTCAGTGACCCTTGGGAGGGGTTTCGGGGGGGATTTGGGAGAGGGGGGAGTTGGGGGTGTGGGAGGGGGGGTTTTCTATACGCTATTGTTTTTGGGGCAGATATTCCTGGGGGGCTGACCGAACAGTCAAGGGCAAATGTGAATTTGTTGTAATGATTGTGCAGTTGCCTCCGGGTTACGGGGTGCTGCTTGATATATGCTACCTGAATAATAAAATATGTTTTATAAAAAAAAAAACGGTCCAAGAGGCCATTAACATTCCAGGACATGATGCACAGGGAAGTGCTTAATAGAGGTGTATCGGGCAGAGTGGCTGGGTGTGGCAGTAAGTCCCAAAGGGAGGTCTGGCCTCGAAGGTGGATGCTAGAAGGCCCAGTGAGGCAGCCAGAGGGAAGTCTGCGTGTCCCACTGGGTGCAAGTCAGGGTGCCATGTGAGTGCTGGTGCGACAAAACTAAATAACAAAGGAAGCAAAACTAAAAGAAAAACTCACCCGACACTTCAGGAACAGAAGCATCTGTCGCCCTAACAATAAACAAGTGAAAGAACGACCAAACTAGAACGCTTGGGAATGGGGAAGCATGGAGGACCTGAAGTGGGCTTTCATGAAGGTTGTGTCTGCACAGGAGGACACAAGCCAGCAGTCAAAGCTGTCTGCACTATCTGAACAAAAATAGCACCATACGTAGCAAGAAAAAAATAATGAGAATCATAACTTCAGAATGATCTTACCCAACTCGAAGCATGCTGCTCTAATTGCCAATCCCTCATCTTCACAGTGAAAGCCAGTTATTACTAGACTGTGAAGCAACATAGAAAAGCCAAGTTTTCTTCAAGGCCATCAAACATTGGATTTATCCTCACCCACGATCCACAGCCCCTGCCTCAGTTGACAAATGCAACACTATAAACCTCTTTTTCTCCAAGAAAATCGAAAATACCAGATCAGCATCTCTGGCACATCTCTCTCCACTTACTTCCACCCATTCCCCATTGCCTCACCACAAAATGGACCTCCTTCGATCCAGACACAGATGGATCTCTGTAATATTCTGAAATCCATCATTCCTACCTTCTATGAAGACAATGCTCTTCCTCCTTCCATCAGCAAATCACTCCAGGGAGAGGCCATAACCATCATTCTCCATTTTGCCAACACTTGCCCAAGTCAAGGAACATTCTTAAGCGCTGTACATCTAGTACGGTGTATATGGTATAAGAATTCTAGTATTCACATACATTGCTAAGTGCAGAGACTCACTGGATGTTAAAAATGCTGTGTCTTCATTTAGCTTGTTACAGGATTACATTTTGTCTTCATTATAGTTTTCCTTTTTTACTTAGCATCTTTCCATGATGGTGGTTTGAACATGTTTTTTTTACTAACACAACAAAATGGCACATATGCATTTATTATAGTCTGCACTGTTAGTTCCAGGGACACATACTAGAAACGTGATGTCCTTGCTCTGCTTTGTGCTCATAGGAGATTGCTCTTTCTTCCACACTAAGTAAATATATTTTTCTTTATCTAATGCAGAATGAGATATGGTCGGTGTTTTATTATCTAAACAGTGTCCATTTTGAATTCAGGCGAGAGGCACTTCACACCGAAGTTATCATGGATGCTGTGGAGAGCTGTGAATGAGGTGCAGCTCTGCAGGTCCGACACATTCTAAGAAGGAAGATAGCTGCGAAGGCAGATGTGTGCAGGCTAGCACACTTAGACAGAGTGCATTTGTTAATTAACTGAGGCCTGCTTCCTGAGAAATAACACCAAGTTATGGGGTTAGAACATTCCAACTGGGTCTGGGCAGGGTAATCCCACCATGCTCTCACTAGAGAAAGAGGTATTAGTAATAGATAGAACTAATAGTAAGAATAATCAACGTGGTCGAATTATTCATTTTTTTCACCATACTAATAATACTTATAACAATGATTTGTCTCACCTGCTAATATTCGCGGTTCATGTTTTATCTGCAAGGATTAGATCTTTGCAATAAACAATTGAACATGTATTATTGTCCCTTCTCTTTGTGAAACCGTGGGCATGTAAAAGTGATAAACTAAAGGGTTAGATCGGTTTCCACTAATTTCTTTGGAATAAGGATGGTCATTTTCGAGGTTGCACATGGCATCTATAACTAGAGTTTTAAGAGTTTAGATGCGGTATTGTGAATTAGCCGGTCCAACATTAACTGAAAATATAAGACTTACTCCCTATATTATGAAGTTTTGTTGACGCAATCCACAGTTCTACTAAACCCATAGGAACCATGTAACATGGCGCCATTTAATTGGTCTCCTGAGTATTTTATTGAGTTTGTCCAAGGGTCCTTTATTACCTTTATAAAGAGACATCCATGGTAATAAGGGTTTATCTTCATCAGGTTTAATAGGTATCACCTATTTATTTTTGTAGGTTGATCAAGCTTGATATTTCTTTGAATTCTATTCATTAATATAGCAGGGCAACCAGTGAATATTGCTGTTAATTGTGGACCAGCAGTAACTAATCATTTAGATATGTGCTCGCCAATGGCCGTGGAGATTTTACCTTTGTGGTTTAGGCTCATGAAGCGTATAGATGTGAAATTGTTTATTCCTGTGTTACATTTCCTGCAAGTGATGCAAATTCACTGACATTTCACACATATATACTGAGGCTGCTGATTCAGGTGCATATAGACCTTATGACTATTTAGAAAGACCGCTAACATTTCCAGGAACATCACAATTGGTTCCAAGTTGCCCTCCTACATACCCATTGGACTGAAAGACTGGACCCTCTCAGTAACGATGGGGTGACCTGGCTGGTCTAAGCAGGCTTTACTCCATTTCCACATGCAAATAACTTAACACAGCCAGAGACACTTAAGCTCCTAAATCATTTGAAAAGGCTGTAGCAACGTCTGATGCAGTACATAATGCATGCACTAAATACTGCCCCAGCAAGGGTTCCTTATTCTGGACCAGCCCAGTTGGTAGTGCCTGCAATTAGTCCGGTTACCATTAATGCTATTATGGGTAAGATCCCAGCTAAACGTAATGAGATTGCATTTTCGATAGCACAAAAAACAAATCAGTTGAGGCAGTTTTCCCCCATATGGTACCCCAAGATAAAGTTAGTATGCTTCCTCGAGTTGAGGAGTGTAATACGTGTGGTACTGTATTTACTTGCATCTTGCCTGAAGTTCTTAAACAGATTCAGAATAAACATGGAGCAACCCCTACCCTAGATTTGGGGATGAAACTAATGGGCAACTTTTTCACAGTGTCCTCAATAATTTTAAGTAATATTTAAAGGGAGGCAGCTTCTTTGGCTACACGTCAACAGCTATCTTGAGTTCAGTACCTGCTGTAGATCAGGAATGCGAGCTGCCTAAAATAATTTCTGAAACCTATACTACTATGATTCAAGTTAGTTTGGAAACCAGGGCAAATATGCCACAAGTTAGAGGCAAGCAAGAAGCCAATAACGCCAAACAGACACCTAAGTCTTCTAAAAAATGCTGGGATAAACATGAAGAACTAAATGCAGACTAAACCCCTCCGCAACTGGAGTCTACCGAGAAGCGTTACAATTTACATGACCATAATAACGTTTTTAAATCCTGATCAGCATTCTGATACGCGTCCTTCTCGTTCTGTGCAGGACTTTACAGACAAGCATTCAGAGTGGGGGGGTCAAGGCTAGGAATATGTGAAACCAAAGACTGACTCACAGTGCTCCTCTGACATCAGTATAAAAAAGGAAGATAAACTTCCATAACAAAAAGCACAATTTTAAAAGAAAAAGTTGGTGGGAATTTCCACAGAAAATGCTACAAATTCTCAGAACACTACTTCGGAAGTAGACGTGGGCGAGGTCCTGAAAGTTCACCAAACTCTTCAAGGTTTTCTGGTGGTAAGACTCACTGATGAATATATACAGGTTAAAACTCCAGATCAGCAGCTTTATATCGCAATCAAGCGAGTTTGGATAAAGAATTACCTTAACATGTTATACTTATAAGGTCCAGCACACAATGTCCTATTAAGATTAAGAAGATTCTATCACAATTAGAATATCAAAGTGTGATTGAGCCTTGTGTATTTCCAGTGTTTCCAGTGGTTAAAACTGATAATGTTTATCCCATAGTCTTGGACTATTGGAATTTAAACAGTTTCACACTGAATTTTGTTGTACAAAGTTCCTACAGCATGGGCTTGATAAATGTAGTTCGTAAAAAAAATACAAACCTACATTGGACATTTCCAATGTTTTTTTTCTGCCTCAATGTAGCCTCAGAAAAGCGGAATGTGGCCCCTCTCTCCACGTTGGGAGCACAACAACGATTCTGTTGAGTCCCATAGGGCTGAAAGGAGAACAGTCCAGGTCTGTTTGCTGCCCAAGTGATGTCCATCTTACAAGAAATTGACTCTAAAGCATTGGCTTAGGTTGATGACATTTACATCACGGACGATGATTTAAACATGCATTTAGCCAGAGTGGATCTAATTATTCCGAGATTTGTTAAATATAGCTATAAATTTAATTTTCTAAAATCTTAAATTGCCTTTCTCAGTGTCCTGTTTTAGGATATAAGTTATCGAATGAGGCAAAAGTTTGGCACCACATTTCTTTGAGAAATGTACTCTATTGCAATCACTAATTACCTTAAAAATGCTTCAGTCGGTTTTAGGATTTCTGAATTTTGGTTGAACATTGTGGGAATGGGGGTCGGGGGAAGGAGAGCCGTCACAAATATAGAGGTGTCTTTAACCGGGTTTTTATTCAGAGTTTCTCTACCACCGGTTGGGTTTAAAGCAAAACAAGGGTAAAGTACAATGAACATAGTTCGTGAGTCCCTTTAGCGGCGAACTGTCGAGGTCATCACTTCCAGTCTGTGCCTCGAGGAGAGAGAAGGCCGGCTTGCTCCAGGGATGGTTACTCGAAAGAGAAAACAAAACAGAAAAGAGCCACGTTAGGGCCGAGATCCGATATATACAAAGAATGAGAGGGGGTTAGGGTAGTGAGGGAACACCAGGGTTCTACCACCATCTGTAGCTGTCTATTTGCGCAGGATGACAGGGTACGGCAAGAGTGTCCACCCTCAGGCTACCCGGTCCCACCCCGTGAGGAAAACAACCCTTGAAAACGCCCTCGTACCTTGTGTAGCCACACTTCTCCCTTGGAAGTGTGGCGGGGCGGCTCATGGAAACGTTGGCCTCCTGGCTTGTCGACTCTCGGCTCCAGGGGGCTCAACAGCGGTTCGACGACGGTTCCTCCTTCTTCTTCCTTGGCGGCGTCTTCCTCGTCTACTCGCTCCGTTTCCGAAGGATCCGCGCTGCAGTAGAGAAACGGGGTTTCCTTAAACGGCCCCAGTTCCCCTGATTGGCCATCGGAGGATGACGTCCAGGCGCCGGATTGGTCGGGTGCAGATGTAGTCGGCGGGAACGCCCCCAGCGTCATGGAGGCTGGATACTGAAGCTGACGAGCTGGAGGCAGGGCCGGGGAAGCCCATGAGACGTCAGAGGGATCCTGCGGACGGGGTGGAAAGGAAGAGACGTTAGCAGACACACCCCGTCCGACAGCGTCAGGGAGCTCGTCCAGGTCAGGAAGCCCGGCTCCGTGACAAACATATATACCAGATTATGCACAACAGGTTAGACTGTTGTAAAATGTAATTAGTCCTGCATTTTCTGATAAAGATTGGACATTTGAACATACTTGTATTCTCTAGAATTTCCAGGCAGAAATGCTTTAATCTAAACATTTACATACATGTGTTAACTCTAATAATTTGGTTATCTGCATAATTGCGCGTTCTAGTGGTTATACATATGTTTTATGTAATGAATGAGAAACAGTGCCTATTGCATATAAATCAATTTTTTATTCCAATGTGAAATGCACTTTGCTTCCACTTAAAACATTTTGACTGCAGTTCAGATAACTGTACTGAAGGAATGTCCATTGGTACAGGAGAGACATATAATTGTGGTGTATTCTGTTCCGGCCCTAGCAGCTGTCACCAAGGCCAGCGTTCCAAATGCTAAAGCCTTACATGCAAGATGGACCCAGTGCACCTTTTCCTTGACAACTACTGATGTAGACTATATTTTCAGCCCTAATTTGAGAACACTGGTATATCTCCAGTATGAACAGGAATAAACCATGTCTAGTGTATGCCTTCATAATCTATACTGTACAAGTACTCAGCTGTGTGTGCTGCAGTGAAGGGTGTCATGAAGAATGGAGTTTTTCAGGCACAAAGGACATATACAAAAAACACTTGGCGACTGTACAGCTCAGCTTGCTGAATTGAAAGCTTTGGTTCTGGTTTTGTAGAATACGGATTCAGAATTCCCCACACTTATGAGTGCGATTCCTATTACTGCATTCAGGCCTTGTTGTATATTAATCCGCCCCCTATCATCCTGAGGTAAATTCAATAGTGGAACAGAAGAACTGTGTCTCAATGCAGTCCTTTACAGCTACAGTATTAGGTTCAAGTCATAGTTGAATTCATCACCTGTATAGTGTACAGAGAGCTTAAAATAATCCGCCTGAACGAATGTTGGGTGGTCATTCTCAGTATGAATTTTTGGGATTCCAATGTTTGTACTCGATCTTGATAACTGGCGCAGTGGAAGAGAGTGTGCCCTTTGATAACAATTAACATTTCACTGTCTTACAGGTATTACAAGACTTCTAAGATTAACACTCAAATTTAAATTCTCAACAGTCTTCCACTGACAAAGTTAAAGTGCAGCTAATGGTTTCTGGCTGGATTCCTAAAGTTGCAGATCTAGTCCAAGAGAAAATTGCAGATAAATAGTTTGGCCTGCCTTTTACGCACCGGTGCCTATCCTTGCCATTGAAGGTACCCAAACTGTGATTTTGCCACCAATTGCTGATTGTAAACAAAAACATCAAGTTTTGATTGATTTAATCTAGTTACACCATCTGGTCAGTTCTCTGAAGTAGCAATGAGGGTATCTGGGTAGTTCATTGTTACCTCTTCGTACCCTGCAGGAAATACCCTCTACATGCAATAGGTAGTCCTGATTGTGCTACCGCTTGGCTGGGGTCTCCAGATGTTGAGCTTTCGATCATTCACATTGATTATGAGAACACAAGGTGTGTTTCTAAACTTCGCGTGAAGAGGACCCTGGTTTTACTCAGACTACCTCCAGTTATTTCATCAACAATGATGATTTGTCTTCAGACTCTTCACATACCTTGTGTGGTGTGCGTATCCCTTTAGCTGTCACAGACATAGGACCTCCTTGGTCCTATTGTTTTCTTTCACTATTTCTTCTCATCCTTTGGATTGGATATGATACAGTCTTCTTTCTCCTGTTAAATGGACACTCTCTCCCTAATTGTATTGTTCTAGAACTGTTAGATGATGTACATACTCCACATTTGTTTTTGCATAAGGTCCGGAGAGGCTTGTCTCTTTTGAACACTACACTGTGATGCAGTTAAGAAAAAATATGATTGCGTAGTAACAACGTTTCACAGTCCACTTTTTTGAACATTTATTTATCCTCTGTTTTATCCTTATGAAATGTCTAACTTATTTTGTATGATACAATTTTTTGGTTTCTTTTAAGACAATCGAATGAAGTTGATTATGACCATGACCATTACTGCATTTCCTGTCCATGATGGTATTGTATGGGATCAAGTTCCCTATGATATTTTTGGTCCAACAGAAACATTGCAGATTCTGTATGTAGTTAACGTTGCTGTGGATGACATCATTACCCCGGGTTTCATTTCAGATGAATGGGATGTTGTGACTGTTACTAATATGCTGTCTGAATTAGAATCATACACAGTATTTGAAAATGAATATTTATATTTGAATTCTGCAAATTATTGTAAAATGTTTTGTTATCAACATTACTCCCATCAGTTTTTACACAGAGCTAATACCCCACATGCTGTTTTTAATTATACATAGTGGAAACACTGTTCGACACCACCTGTGGGTTGTTTGGATACTTATTTGAAAAGGTTTTCTTATTTTTCCAGTCATGTTAGTACAGATTGTGTTTCATATTTTTATCAGCTTATGCCTTCCCCAGCGTAGGAAAAACACGCTCAGTCAAACTAAGTTAATTTATTCTGATGAACAACTATCACTGCAGGATTATGAGTGTCGTAATGATAATATTGAGCTCAAGCCTGTTGGGGGAACACACTATTGGCAAGACCAGGGCACTGACGCTTTATTTAAGCATGTCTGATCCCATGGCAAATTACCTTTTTAAACAAAACAGTACAACAGACTACATTTTTTGAGTTTGGCAATGTTAAAAATATGATTATGCCAAACATTCCCTCTATTCCACCTCCAACTACGACAGATGCCAAAGCGGCAAGCATGACACATTTAAACAGCATGGGTTTCCACAGGCTCGAGTAGGCAACATGAGCCGATCCTTCAAAGTTAGTCTGTCAGAATAAGAAAGTGACATTGGATGCTATTGTTGCATACCTTTCATTCCCTATTCCGTACTAGTGTTTGTTTCTTAGCCCTGAAGAAGTCGCTGTGCACAATAATAAGCATGACAAAACACGTGTTGACTAAGGCTGTTGTGAATAAACTAAAGCACATGTTCTAGCAAAGACTCAAGCTTCTGTCACACTGTTACTGATATCATTTATAAACTGTTAGCGTGTGCAGGGGACTGTTTCTCTGTTTTACCAATGATATCCACACGTTGGGGGAGGAGGGTGGCTCTCCCTACCCTTATGCACCACAATCCTCACTCAGTACTAGAGTATACTTACATGCTTATTTCCCAGGATCGCCAATACCCCATAGAACCACCCACCAAGCAGTTTCATCATCAGAAAGGCTGTCAACACCCGGCTGGCACACTTCATCGAAGTCAACAACATCCTATACACCTCTCAATCTGGATTCCCCAGTAACCACAGCACTGAGACCGCCCTCCAGAGACCGCCACAGACGACATCAGCGTCCTCCTCAACCAAGGCCAAACAGCAGCCCTCATCCTCCTGGACCTATCAGCAGCCTTTAACACCATTTCCCACCGCACACTTGCCACCAGACTCTACGGTGCAGGCATCCAAGGAAAGGCCCTAGACTAGTTATGCTCATTTGTTACAGGCGGAACACATAGAATAAGACATCTGTCCTTCCTCTCAAAGCCAACAGACATCAGATGCGGGGTACCCCAAGGATCCTCTTTCACCCTCTCCCTCTTCAGCATCTACATGGCCCCCCTCGCAACCATCGTCAGAAACCACAGGCTCATCATTGTCTCCTACACCAATGACACCCAGCTCATCCTGTCCCTCACCAAGGTACCCGACATCACCGGGCACAACATTCAAGAAGGGATGAAAGCCGTAGCAACCTGGAATTAGAACAGCTGTCTGAAACTCAACTCAGTGTAAACAGAAGTCCTCGTCCTCGGCTCCACCCCCTCTGCATGGAACGACACCTTGGTGGCCACCCGACCTCGGAAGCCCACCTACCCCGACAGACCATGCACGTAACCTCAGCATCATACTGGACCTATCGCTCACTGTGAATCACCAGATCAACATCCCAGTCCTTCTTAGGGATTGGAGTATCTAAGTCTTTTTTCCACTGGAGTCGAAGCGCCTCTAGTGGACGTAGCACATCGGCTCTGCAAACAAGCTGGTCGCCCGGCCGCGTGGTATGAGTAGGCAGCGCGTAGGCTTGCCAGGCTGCTAATTTTAAAACAAATAATTTGCGTACTTTGCACAGCTTTGAATTGGATTTGATTGCATCTCCCCAGCATCTATTAGCATTTTAACGAGGCTTACTCGTATTCATGGCTCCTCTTCATGCCGTGCCCGGTCCTGCCGCATTTTGCTTATTGCTGGCTGCAGTGGGTCGTGGCTCCACCCTCGCTTCCGCTACCGGGTGCTTCAATATAAACAAGTTGGACGCTCGGGCGCGCAGCTGGCGCTGGCTGCGCACCAAAGGCAAGCCCGTCTGCGCCCATCGGAGCGCGACCAGTGCCAGAACCCCTACACCTTTTGTTAAAATGTATCCCCGGAACGAGCTGGTTGCCCTAAACACGGGTGAGTGTTTTAATCCCACCCTATTGATAGACAGAGATACTTATAATCTAAGAGGGTACAACCGGCTAAAAGTTGTCTGTACAGAGGAAAAGGGAATGGAGAGAGGCCCACTAGGAACATGGACAACAATACTCATTTTAGTAGGGGATCACAAGGGCAGGATACTGTCTTGGATATACCCTGGACCAACACAGTAATAGTCCATGCCTCAGCGGCGAGTCAATCAGTGGCATCCTATTAAATGCAAGATCAATAAGTAAAAACAAATATGAGGTGGAATGTCTGATTCAAATCCGGATCTTGTGTTTCTTATGGAAACCTGGACCAATGAGACATCGGAACCTGATTGGAATGCAGCAGTTCCATCAGGTTACCTAGTTGCACACGTGGATAGGGCAGAAACAAAAGGAGGAGGGATAGCTATTATATATTGATCCTGCTTCTCAGTTCGGATTCTGCCACAATCCTCGCTACAGGCCGAGGCACTGTCTTTAAGCATTAGAAATAATAGTTTGGAATTTTTTCAGGGGCTACTAATCTATCGGCCACCTGGGGCGAGACCGCCTTTCTCCAGTTCGCTCCAGACATTTCTGGAGTCTTGTTTGGACACTCCAAAATTTACTGTTTTGGGGGATTTTAATTTCCATTTGGAGGCTAATAATAACCTTGATACATCTAATTTGTTGAAAAATCTTGCAAGCTTTGGTTTGAGGCAACTAGTAGCAGAGCCGGCATACGTAGCAGCCCATACGTTGGATGGCATTTTTACCAACAATGAACATCTCAAGAGACTTAGCGTGCAACACCTATCATGGTTGGATCACTCTGCAGTACATTTTAGCATTAAGCTACCTCCAATTACTAGGGGGCGTAGGGAAAGGTCAGGCATATTCAAATCTCATCCTTGTAAATCTATCCAAAAGAGTGATCTGGTAACCGCATTGGAGAAGAACCCCCCAGAGGTGACTTCTGACCCTAATACCTCAGCCAGTAATTTTGAAAGCTGGCTTAGTTCAGCAGTAAACCTGTTCGCCCCAGAAACCACTAAACAACTCCATAATAAACGTGTTAGCTCACCTTGGTATACGACTGAGCTCCGGCAACTTAAAATAACCTGTAGACGCAGGGAGCGCATCTGGAAATCAGGTTATAGTGCTGATCATAAAAAAGACTATAACTGCGCCTTAGAAGACTATAAGGCAGCCATAAAACTTGCCAAAGCTGTTTATTTTACTGCAAAAATTCTGCAGGTGAAAAATTCCTTAAGGAGCTGTTTAAAACAGTGACAGCGCTATCAAAATGTCCGGGCGACAGAGTATTTCTGCCGGACCAAAATTTGGTGGAACAAATGGCTGTGTTCTTTCAGAATAAAGTTCAAATGGTATATGATGGGCTAACCGCTGCATGTGTCCTAAAAATGAACAGTACAGATTCTTGGGATCACCGGACATCTCTGCAAAGGTTGTCACGGTTTTCCACGCTGGAGGATAAAGTTGACAACCTGTTGCTACAAACTAAATCGGGCTCACCTCTGGACCCTTGTCCCCCTCACATATTACACCTGGTATCGGAAGAAGTAAGTTCTTCCTTGACCCCTTTATTAAATGCCATCATCATTTCTGGGGAATTTCCTTCCTTGTGGAAAAAGGCATGCATTAGGCCCATTATAAAAAAGGCCTCCTTAGACCCCTCAGAGACAAAACATTATCGCCCAATCTCCTGCCTCCCACTACCATCAAAAATCTTGGAGAAAGCCATGAATTTAAGCCATGAATTTAAAACTGACAGAATATCTAGATAATAGTAACATGCTTGACTCCACACAACATGGCTTCCGCTCTCGGCATTCCACCGAGTCAGCTCTAATCATGGCCACAGAAGAGATCCGTGAAGTGATCTGACTGCAGCCTTTGATACTGTAAATCATGCAGTATTGCTGTGTCGACTGAGGGATGTGGGTATTGAAGATGTGGCTCTGACTCTACTTACATCATTTTTAACATCACAAGAACAACTGATCCACTGGATTGGCCTGCAATCGGGAATTTTCCATCTCCCATGTGGAGTCCCACAGGGTTCGGCCTTGTCTCCGACATTATTTAATCTATATGTCAGCCCCCTGGCTCGGGTAATCAAAGAGCATGGCATAATGTTGGTTTTGTATGCTGACGACACCCAACTAGTGGTCTCTGTGACACAAAGTGTGGTGTTAACAGCCAAGAGGTTCCGTAATTGCCTCACAGATGTAATGGCGGTGATGAATTTGAACTTTTTAAAGATAAATACTGAAAAACCCGAGGTCCTAGAGTTTGGGCAACTACCTTCTGTATGGAGCCAAGCCTGGTGGCCTCCTGAGGCAGGCATTTGTCCAGTCCCTGTGCCCAAGGCCAGGAACCTGGGATTTGTGCTTGACAAGGACCTCAAACTTGCCTCACAAATAAATCAAGTTTCCTCTTCATGTTTTTTCACATTAAAAATCCTGTGGAAAAATCTGCCCTTTATTCCTCTGTCACTTCGGAAAACAGTGGTCGGCGCTCTGGCTCTGTCCAGAATCGATTATTGTAATGCCCTATACCTAGAAGCTGGCAAGGGACAGATAAAAAAACTTCAATCGCTTCAAAATGCAGCGGCTCGGTTTCTACTTGGCTTACCCAAGTATCACCCGACGTCAGCAGTGATTAAGGAGCTACATTGGCTCCCAGTCCGTCAGAGAGTGAATTTTAAAGCCCTGTGCCTATTACACAAGGCTATATATGGAGGAGGGGCTGCTGACATTCAAACCTTGTTTACCGTATACCAGCCACAACTCTCTCTCAGGTCTGCCAATACAGGATTGGTTTGTGTCCCTAGAACAAAAAGAGTTAGATGGGGAGGGACTGGGTTTTCTTACCAAGCATCCAGCTTATGGAACTCCCTCCCTGTGACAATCAGGTTAGAATCCAACAGGTCAGTTTTTAGGAAAATAATAAAGACCTGGCTCTTCACAAGGTCATATGATCTGCTGTTGTCTGCATCATATTCACCCAGCGCCAAGACGCCTCTGCGTAAGTGCGCTTTATAAGTTCCTCCGTCAGTCAAGGTGAAAAGAAGAGGGGAGAGCGGGCAACTCTGTGTGGTGCCATGCTCTACCGCCCACCTTTGTGATATAAGTCTCCCAATTCACACTCGAGCTGTGGGCCTAGTGTATAGGAGTTTGGTCCATTGAATAAAACCCACACCCAGCCCCATGCGCGTCATAAGTTCATACAAGTAGGGCCATTCCACACTATCGAGGGCTTTTTCTATGTTCACCGCCAGGATCGCCGCTGTTTCTGGAGCTTCCCTGTTTGCTTCTAGGACAGATAAGAGGTGTCGTATATTCCATGCCGTATTGCGGGAAGGAACGTATCCAGCCTGGTCTTTATGTACTAGAGTGGTCATAAATTGCAAGAGCCGAGTAGCTAGTCATCGGCTTAGGATTTTAGAATCTATATTTAACATTGACAGCGGGCGGTATGCCATTTTGTCATGGGCTAGTTTATTTGGTTTAAGTACAGGGACTATGATGGCCTCTCTGCTTGTATCTGGTAGGCAGCCGCTATCGCGAGCCGCCCCGTAGAGCTTAATCAAGTGAGGGACCAGCTCTGTAGAATATGTGGAGTAAATCCCTGTCGGGAACCCATTTGTACCCGGTGTTTTGTTCCGTGCCATCTGTGTAATAGTACCGAGCACCTTGTGGGAGGTCATGTCTTCCCCCCCCCCCACCCCCAGGGCATATGCCTCCTCCTCCTCAGTTATATGCGGGATCTGGAGGCCGGTCAGCTAAGCGCGCACTTCTAGGCAATGGGGCTCGTGTAAAGGGGCGAATAATATCCTGCAAATACATTGTTAATCTTCTCTGGGGCGTATACTCTGGAGCCCTCCTCATCCTCCAATTTCAGGACAGGGGAGCCACACTTGTTGGGGTTGGCCAGCCACGCCAGTAGGGCACCTGATTTATCCTGCTTGGCGTGGGTCCTGGCAATGTACATCTGATCATTGAAACAATGGAGCCTCTCTTCTTATGAGGCCACCTCCTCCCTTGCTGCCACCAGTTTGTGCTGCAGCTCGGGAGCTTCCGGTCACCTGGTTTGTTTCAATCCCACGCAGGCTGGTCTCAGCTTTCTCTATATCTTTTAGGAGAGATTGTTGGATCCCTTTGGACGCAGCAATGCAATGGCCCCTCAGCACAACCTTAAACGCATCCCATTCAAGTTGGGAGTTGGCCGCAGCACCAGCATGTTCAGCCCAGTAATGAGTAATTCTGGGCCTAATCGTCTCACGGAGGGCCTCGTCCTCTAAGGATTCATGCTTGAGTTTCCATGTAGGGATGGAGGGTCTGGGGCGTGCCCACTTCAAGTGGAGAAGTACCGGGTTATGGTCCTAGATAGTGTGGGACAGGTGTTTTATTTCAGTAATTAAACTATGGATATCAGAAGTGGAGAGAAATAAGTCTAGGCGAACATGTAGTTCATGGATACTAGAGAAATTGGAATAATCCTGATCCATTGGGTGTTGGTGTCTCTAGGAGTCCACTAGGCCCCATTGCTGTTGCCGTCCAGGACTACATTATGAGTGTGCAGGGGTTTGTCATTAAAGCCAACTGAATATGTGTTAGAGGTCAATGCACTGTTACTTATGCCACAGAGACGCTTGAGGTGGTTACCTCACTGTTGTGCGCAAGTCATCATGGAAAGCAGTGGTACTAACATAGAGGGTTAGTGGTCTTAAGGGTATTGAGGAAAGCAGCATAGAGCTGGTTGTGCTTGTTTGTTTCATTGAATAATTAACAGATTTCATATGCTCATTGCCCTGTGGTTGATTAGTGAAAGATCACAACATTTAAACACTTGCAGAGGTGGCACAGTTTTCTCTTTTGTTGTTAAAAAAAAGAATCCGACTCGGTATGCACATCGATTTCTCCTGGATTAATTCAATAGGATGGGCTGACCTAGTTGATAATCCTTTACTGAGCAGAACCCTGCATTTTATTACATTTGTGACTGAGACGCACTAACACTGTGATTGGGGTAGAAGCTTTCAAGTAACCAGTAATCAAATCCAGATGCGTCCTATTGCACACTCAAAGGAACCTGGAGGGACCTTAGTTTAAGTTATCTAAGTGCCATTATAAAAGGTTTAAACCACTGAACTCAGTCTAGCAAAATCATACTTGGCAATCTTAAAACGTACCTTTCTCTTTAATAGATTTAAGAACTTCGGATTCAGCTGTCTCCTACACATTACTGCCAACAGTAAAAATTAGCCTGTAAATTGCTAGCAGATAGAGAAGAACTACGTTGACTTTTTGAATACATTGAGTAGTCACTGGACATTTTAAATCAAATCAATAAAAGTCTAAGTCAGAGAAATTTACATTTTAGTAGACGTTTAAATGGCATGCTGAAAAGGATAGATGAAACGAGCCAAGAAAGAGTAGTAATGTAAAATATTTAGTTTCCTTAAAGATGTTACATTTCGAAGGAAACATGCAAAGGTTCTTTGGTGGCAAAGGCTATCCATCTTTTCAAAGTACCAAAAGAAATAAGACTGAGCTGGTATGTGCTAAAAGAGGAATTCTCAGGAGGAATCTCTGAACTAGTAGACGCATCCACTTTTGAGGCTTCTGACATTTTCTTCAATACTTGAAATTTTAGGACACCTGTACCTTTTCTGGAACCATGTTCATGACAAGACATCGTATTAATAATAAATGGAAACTGTTTCTCCACATTGGCCCTCACCTTTTTGGAAAAACTCTATTTTTGAAGCATTATGTCCTATCTCCTAGATGTAAATAAAGTGTCTTCAATCTGCTAACCTATACCTCTTCCTGTGTTATTGTGGCAGGTAGTTGCAGCCCATGGACTCTGCCACTTACTTGGATACACTCACAGCTCAGAAGCAGAGCTGAATCAGGTAGAGTGATATCAATTTGTTCAATCGCCCTTTCCCATAACCACCTTTGTGCATTTTCACTAGACTTAAACAGTGGAATGGTCAACTGTTTTAGAATGGCTTGCTTTAGTTTGGCTGGGTGTTTAAGGGGTTTTCCTCAGAGTGTAATGGGTTGGTGACAGATATTAGTGTTGGAGCAAGTAAAACACATCTGAGGCTTAATTTTCACGTCCGCTTTTTGGAGCTTCCCTGGTGTTTTTTTCGTTACTGACTGCAAGGCTGCCCATCCTTCTCTCATAAGTGGTCTGCGGGCCTGAAGAAAACTGATGGCCTTATTAGCCATCAGGTGGGCTCCTCCCACTTGTCTTAGATACCACCAGGACATCCACACTGGGTGCATGCTAAATTTTAAAATGTATGGACTTATCCCATGCAGATATTTTATCTTGGTAACATGAAAAGGGTAGAACTGGGATTTTATGATGGAGATTGGTTACACAATATTGAAAGATGCCTCTCTTATTAAAGGAAGCATGTGTGATAGGTTTTGCCTTTTTAGTTAACAGCATGTTGAACGTTGTGCATTTTAAGCTCTGCAGAAGGATCGAATGGTGATCCTCCCTAAACCAGGATTGCCAATTCTTAGGTCAGCCAAATTTTCTTTGGACACATCTACAATGTTATGTTGCTGTAATGAATTAATAATTAATCCTTCTCTGGTGTGCTTCTTGATAATTTACTATATTTGAAGATTAATTTGAAACTATAACCTCCCTTGTTTGAGGGATTAACACTATACTTATTTCCTTTTCTCAATACTAGATGTACCACAAGGAGAAGCTGATCCTTGAAGAACTGAACAGACTCACTGGCTCAAACCTTAAACCACTTACTAAGAACCAATTCTAAATACTATTGGACTCAACGTTCAGGAATAATTCAATTCCACCCGAGGAGATTGCTATATTCAGAAGCTCACAAACATTTCTAAACTCATGGTTCTCAGATCTTCTACCCTGGGTCCTTAAACTAGCACAAACCTCCAATCTTTTACAAGTACTATGACGATACTGCAATAGAATAATCTAGAGCGTGAAATCCATCTTCATCTACGAGGGAATCAGTGTTTAGTACCAACCTGCCCCAACCCTCCACAATTTAAGAAAATGCTTAAGACATGGTTATTCTAAGCAAGTTTGTTCCACCTGACCTCCTTTCGGGCGCTGAGAGATCCCCCTTGGGAATGGTTTGTGTGCCTTACAAATGAGTGTAGTAATAATAACTTCAAGGATGAAATGAGACCCCATAGGCCTTCTGTAGACCTCTTCACCCGCCCCAGATGGATCAACAATATGGTCCTCGGGGGGCAGACAAGAAATCATTGTAAGACATTTGAAATGAAACCACAAAACCAACGTACTTAGTTATTATTGAAGTAAAGGTTGCAACAATCCTGGTTCAACAGCTAAGATAGAATCGAGAGAACGTTTAATGTTTAGAATTCATGAGAGGAAATAGATATAGATAGTCATTAAAGGATGATCCAGAGACGGGTACCAAAGGCCAAGCTCCTGCCAAAGAAGGTAACAGTTCATATAAAGGAATATCCAAAAGGGCTGAGCCACACTCCATGGTCACATCATTTGCAGAGCAGTTGAAAATGGTTCTGAGGAGAAATGGGCCAGAAATTCCACACAAATAGGAAGCTATTATACAGAAACATTGTGGAGCAGAATAACCTGGCAAGCTAACTTGTTTAATCCACAGATACAAACACTCCCACAAACTTCTTCTTGCACATATAGTGTATTGTAGACACCATAGATAATTACATTGTACACATGTACCACATTAATCCATCTGGCCCCCAGGGAAGACGCAGAGCTTGTGCGGTTTGACCCTGGCACTATGCAAGTCTCCCTTTAGCCTGAAAGTGCCACCTCCTGGACCCGAAATGTGTACAGGAACCAAGACAAAAGTAGGCACTACACAACTGGGAAGGAGGAGAATTCTGCTGGCATATCTTGGAGGGATTACTGGTAGATTGGGGAGTACATAGATCCCACTCATGCCATTAGGATTACATCATTTGGCAATACGCCTATGACCTGCTCCAAATCAGTTACCTAGAAAGTGAAATCCATTTCCACACTCTGTGTGTGTTCTTAAGTCACCTGCTGTAATTCCTCTTTCAGTGCACTGATGGTGAGCTGAAGATGTGGCTCTTTTGCGGTCCCTGCTTTTATCATTCCGAGCATGAAGCAGATAATGAAAGAAGAAGAACCATGGAGTTGTTCAGTGATAATGGAATTTGTCATTGTTTACAGAGATCTGTATACTGCAAAAGAGAAATAATCGTGTTGATGAATATTATTTCTTTATAGCATTTTTTTCTTCTTTAGTTGGACAACACAACTTCAGTCTAAAAAGTTAATGTCTGTGTTACATAAATCAAAATGGTGAACCAAAAATAAAACCATACAGGACAAAGTTGAATGTTACGTGTTAAGGAGGTAGCCCACCATAACTACAGATGAGTAATATATTAAACTATAGTTAGCACTTCCTGTTTGTTCTTCTTTATAGTCCAAAACATCCTTCATATCTGATCAGATCAATTTCGTTTTACATAAATAAAGGAATGACATTTCGTATGCTTTTTCTTATTTATGTGACAAAGCCCAGCATTCCTCCTGAACTACCAAGCCTCCCTACAAATGAAAACCACCCGCCCGGGAAGGAGTGAGGGAGGTGTGTGATGAATGGGATGAGGACAACAGAACCAGAAGTAATTAAGATTACGGTGATTATTTAGACATTACCACCAGTCCTCCCTCGTCCCATTCATCAGTAGTGATGAATACCAAAGCATCTCTCTGAACGTAAAACACACAAAGCATAAATACATACAGACCACTATTGACTGCAACACCCAACAGTGATTTATTAAAAAATTTATTTTCCCATTAGGGTGACACTGAATGCAGCACTTCCACCCCAAATGAGTGCTGTCATGTAACACATTCTGTAATCTGTAATGCTGTACAAAGCTGTTTGGTGCAGCCCGACAATTTTCAGCAATCTAAACTCTATTCAAGTGTGCCCAAGTAGCCAAGATCACTCATGTAGAATGACCTTGCACTCCACCCGGAGGAGGAGTCCCCAACAAAGAGCACGCCAAAGAGATCACTTGTTTAATCCTACAACTGATGAATGACAATGACACCTTGTCCCCTTTTGTTGGAATTCCCAAAAGAGACACACAATGAATCTGACCTGCTAAAGGTTTTGGCCTGTCAACATATATCAAAATAGCCCTCTTGACATCCAAACTGGTACCCACCTGATTGTTCAGATACCCCAATGCAACCGTATTGTCTGCTCTAACAGCCAAAGTGCATCTTTCCAGTTGCTGCTGGAATCCCACAGCTACCCTATTGAAAGAGTTTCTCCTGATACAGAACCTCAAGTACTTCTGGTTATGTACGTGAATCGGTATGTTTTAGTATGCAACCTGTAAATCCAGCGTGCACATGAAATGACCCCTGACCACCAGAGGAATTACTCGCTGTAAGGTCTCCATTTTGAATGCATAGTCAGTACAAACTTGTTGAGGGATTTCAGATCCAGCACATTCCGAAAGCCACCTGTCAGTTTCTTGACTAAAAAGATAATCAATTAGTCCACTTTTGCCATCTGAAGAACCATGGAGATGGCATCTTTCTGCAGACGTGACTTCATACCTTGAGACAGACACAGGCTTTTCGGTCCTTCACTAGCCAAGAAGTTTGCCTCACCACTGAATCCCCTAGAGGAGTCACAAACACTATTCTGTACCCTCTCTTATGATTTGGAGCACCCACTCTTCAGAAGTAGATGCCTCCAAAGCTTGCAAAAAATACTGAAGCCTGCCTCCAACCACAAATTTTGTGTGAGTGTCCAAATAGTCAGGACCCAGACTTCGTCTGAGACTTGCCTTTCATATCCTCATCTCTTTAATAATCCCGGTTCCCTGATATACCTCAGTAAAAAAAGAATTGTTCTCCAGAGATTTTCATTTTTGATTTGTGTTTTTAAATCCTTAGAGAAGCAATTTAGCTTGAGTAGACGTTGCTGACCCAGGACACATTTTTCTGGACATCATTTTTTAGAATGGTGGATGTTTTGCAGTGATGATGTCATATTTCAGTAACCATGAGACCTATATACTTCATGTTGGTGTCAAAACATAGGTTTTGTGGTCAAGTAGTCTTATAGCGACAGGAAATAACTCCTCAGCCCAACCCTTCGGCCATTTGCCAAAACTGCAGCTATAACAGATGAAGAAGAGACATATATAGAAAGGAACGCAATAATAGTGGTTTTTCATCCTTTTATGTATACACCAAACAATGGTTATGATCTGAACACGGAAAACATTTTTATCACTCCGGTTTTAGACACATTTTCATAGTTCACTTTACTTATTTGTTTCAGCAATCTCTCGTGGTACATTTGCAGAAGTTGAACATTTGAGAAGACCATATAGGCAGGGACATCCTTTTGTAGCACAGATTTTGCAAGTACATGTACGTGTACATTCTGTGGGTAGAGGCTTTAGAAATTTGTACATTTTAGCACCCTATCAATATTTTCCCAAGCAAATTCACATGGATCTTTCTCTACACATGCAAGATCCAAAACATTTACACATCTTGTGATAAAGTATAATGCTCTTTTAATGTGTCCACAAACAAAATATGATGTCGGTGGAAGGTCAGTTATCTGGACTGATCTCTTGAACTCACTTTACAGAAGATCGTCAAATGTGTCACAGTCAGAACCCGTTTTTAACACATGCACAAGGTATTTTTCTACGTCTTTAAAATCACATTATTTGTCTGTCTCAGCAAAACCTTTTAGAAACATCACAGGTTCAGCAGTTAAAGCTCCAAGCTTTGTTCCAGTTTTGATCATATTGTCATCACCCGTAAGAATATGTGCCTGAACATTGGGCAACTCTGGGTCAAGTTTGTTGTACAGAATATGATTAAATGTCTTTTCTCGTCTTTTCTCGTCTGTTCCATAATGTATCAATTACTCTGACAATCCTTGACTTATGAACATTGCAACAAACCTAAGTAGCACAATAATGACACCTGTGTCATTTGACTGCAATAACTCGATTGCAACCCTTTCGAACAGCCCACTCAACATGTGGCACAACACGTAGTTCAGCTTTCTCCAAATTACTGTTAAGTTCTTGAACAATATAGCCTGTACCTTTTGAATATGTCTCTGCAGGCACCAACTCCTCATTGACAATCATTCCACTTGCAATAATTGGAAATTCAGTGTCCACTGAAGCATCAGCAATGTTTTGGCAAGTTAACATCTCCAAGTTCATCTTGTTCGATGTTGATGACTAGAATTTATCAAGTTGCACAGATATAGTTCTCTCATTTGTCTGATTTGCTCACATTCTTTAACAGATTGTTCAAGATAACTTTCAAAGACAATGTGTAGTTCTTGCAAGGTGCACACTGATTTTTATATCTGTAGAACAGTCTGAATGACCTCTCCGAAGTTTTGCATGGATGAAATCTTGGCTATTCGCAATTGTGACATATAGTCCACAACAACAGCAGTTTCCAATGAGGACACGTTTTCAAATTGAAATTCCTCAGGTGAAAGTTTTTTTTCAAGCTTTTGTATGAGTTTGTGCTTTACTGGTTTGGTTGCAGCATGTCCATCAAATATAGTGTTAGTTAGAGAAAGATCATGCAACAGTAAGTCCTTGATAAATTCACCCCTTCTTTTTGCTACATCCATCTCTTTAAGTGCTTGCAAAAGTAGTTTTTTTTGTAAACTGTTTTGTAGTGGCTGGTTAGATGAAACTCTTATTATGACAATTACAGCATGGAAGTTCAGCTTTCGTATTTATGTCATAAAGTTTTTTCTATTTCAATACAAATCTCTCCTGCTTCAGTTCTGTGTATTGTTTCGATCCATGTTCCAGGACATCTAGGAGACGTTTCTTTATCTCGTTGTCCACATATTGTTTGGTCACTAAGTTATGTAGTCGCACAGGCTCAGTCATTTCAAAGGGGGGGTTCCTTGCTGCTGCATGAAATGAAGATGGCTGTCAACATGTTTATTAAAACATTCCTCTTTCTTTTCCACAAGTTCGTGATGAGGAACAGTTTCACGATGGTCTATTAATTTTGAATTTGTCATCTCTCTGAAAACACTGCAAATAGAAAGGACTTCATGGTAAACTAGCTGCCATTGAGCAACACATTCACTTTTATGTGTCTGGCCAACAATTTTCTTGAGCTTTTCTGTGCTCTCTGGATTGTTTGTTCCAGTTTCATATCTGGAGCCACAGCAGTGAACCTTCTCTCTCTGTCTTTCACCACAAAATGTCTTTTGATACATTTTCTATAGAGGTATGGGTTTTCCACCTCTATCTTCTTCACTCTATCCAAATACCAGAGCCCATGTCTCAGGGAGATTATGTAATCGAATATGCGAAACACAGTAATCCGTGACTCTACAGCCTTCACGTGCAGCTCCCAAACATCTTCCCGATAGGCGTATATCAAGTTTTTCACTAGAGCTATCATGTGTAAAACATTTCCTCAGTACTTGCAAAGTTCTGATTTTTCTTCACATCCTTTGAAAAACTCTACGAACTTGGTTTTATGATTTTAAACTGAGTGTATTGAACATTGGCTGGATTTGCATTATGTCTTTTGAATGAAGAGCCCCCTGTGGCTTGTTCACATCGTAGATAAGATATGCAAAACCTAATTTGTCATTCTTCTTCCAGAAAGCATTCCAACGCAATGTTTCTATAGCCTCAGATATGATGAGCGTACCTTGTAACGAACTAACATAATGAGTTCTGCTCAATACTGACTGGACGGTTTTGCTTCCTAAGATTTCAGCTTCAATAAGTGCATTGTCTATGCCACATCCACTGAGATATAAAAGGGGGTGGTGATGGACGGAGCGTCTGAGCCAATCAAACACTCACACCCAGTCAAAAGATCTGGGTTTATCCATCACCGTTCTTTAGCCCACTCTGCCACCCCAGTTCAGACATGGCTATATGCAAATCAGTCTGACCCTGTGCCTCATGGGAACAGTCGAGCCCGAACTGCCAAGCCATGTCTTCCCTGGACCGGAAACAAGCTTCCAAGGACCGGTTTCTGGCATTCCAGCCGTCTTCAGCCCGGCTTGCTTGAATCCAGTGGCAAAGTGAGCAAGGGACTCACGTCTGAGCATACCCTGCCACACTTATGGTGGCCAAAGCGGTACAAAAGGAGGTGGTGATGGACGGAGCGTCTGAGCCAATCAAACACTCACACCCAGTCAAAAGATCTGGGTTTGATCCATCACCGTTCTTTAGCCCACTCTGCCACCCCAGTTCAGACATGGCTATATGCAAATCAGTCTGACCCTGTGCCTCATGGGAACAGTCCAGCCCGAACTGCCAAGCCATGTCTTCCCTGGACCGGAAACAAGCTTCCGAGGACCGGTTGCTGGCATTCCAGCCGTCTTCAGCCCGGCTTGCTTGAATCCAGTGGCAAAGTGAGCAAGGGACTCACGTCTGAGCATACCCTGCCACACTTATGGTGGCCAAAGCGGTACAAAAGGGGGTGGTAATGGACGAAGCGTCTGAGCCAATCAAACACTCACACCCAGTCAAAAGATCTGGGTTTGATCCATCACCGTTCTTTAGCCCACTCTGCCACCCCAGTTCAGACATGGCTATATGCAAATCAGTCTGACCCTGTGCCTCATGGGAACAGTCCAGCCCGAACTGCCAAGCCATGTCTTCCCTGGACCGGAAACAAGCTTCCGAGGACCGGTTTCTGGCATTCCAGCCGTCTTCAGCCCGGCTTGCTTGAATCCAGTGGCAAAGTGAGCAAGAGATAACCTCCTGCACACCGCAAAGCAATTTGTGTCATTTGAAAAACACCCATCATTGGATAAAGATCATCAAATTCTACTGGATTGCTTACAAAAATGTCAGCAACAATACAAAAAACACCAGAATCGCAGAAAATTGGCAAGATAAGCTGGTCTTGAAGCTGAGCATGCACATTATGGAATTTGTTTTAGAGCTGTGTTGCATAGTTTGTGACTGGAGATGGTACTACTGGTGAAAAACCATCCTTCTTCTGTGGGACAGTATTCTGGGAGCATGATATCCAGCCCACGCTGGAACTGGCTTTTCTTCATCTTGCCGCACTGAATAAGCGATATAATACATTTTGTTAAATCAGCTTTGCGGACCGCAAAGCATCAGGTAGAAAAAGATCCATGTCCTCAGCCACTTTGAAACTTTCTGGTGGACTGGGACGTGTTGATGGCTTGTAGTGATTTGCATATGGCCATGTCTGAACTGGGGTGGTGGAGTGAGCTAAAGAACGGTGATGGATTAAACCCAGATCAGTTGACTGGGGGTGAGTGTTTGTATTGTCAATGCTCCGTCCATCATCACCTTTGATTTTTCTTTGTAGTGATTTTGCACATGTTGGCAAGGCAGTTGGGTTATAAGTTTGCAGCTTCGTTTGTTTATGCCACCAGCTAATACAGCTTGTTTTCCAGCAGCTACGTCAATGTCACAGTCTTGAACAAGCAAAAAAAAAGAAAAACCAAAGGTGGTGATGGACGGAGCGTTGACAATACAAACACTCACCCCCAGTCAACTGATCTGGGTTTAATCCATCACCGTTCTTTAGCTCACTCCGCCACCCTAGTTCAGACAAGTCTTGAACAAGCACCATGGCAGTATCATTTGTGCTGGATGTTCAAGACAATAGCTATCATCAAAATTATCAAAAGCAACACTTGTAAATCATTTCCTGGTGCAGGGGCTTGAAAGTGGTGTTCTGTCGGATTCACAAGATTTTACAGCATAAGCTGCTAACAAGTTCCTGCTCCGTACTGTCATTATAACTTGCCGATACGTCAATCCTATTCGATGAAGTTATTAGCTATCTACTTTTGCCCTGGTCATATATTGTGTGGGGCAGTTGTCATGTGTAGCGGAGTTTTCTTTTTGCAGTGATGTAATTCATAAAACATGATTTGGAAAAGGCAGCACATTTGCGCGCAGCCTAAGCCTGTCGGTTTAAAGGATTGTCTTCCACTTCTTCGCTTATATCTTCAAAGCCATCATCAATTTTGTTGGCTTCTGTTCTGAACTCAAGAATTTTTTACAAATTAAAATAAATCGCCTGTATGATGATTAAAACACATGAGTATAGAACCGCCATTTTAGAAAATGACGAAGGGGTTGCACTGGGGAGTTATTACATAAGATACAGTGTGAAAGCTTGATGGAAATAGGACCCTTTTGGAAGAGCTCCTGCAGAAAGAAAGAGGCAGGTGCCATTGCAAGATGCATATTTGCATGCCCCGTTTCAATGTCATCAAATGCCAGGCACATAAGTGCCTCCCTTTTGTAGTCTGCAGTCTATATTTTAGCTTTAGAGACTTGTCCCATGGAAGGGAGTGTGGCCAAGTGGTCTAAGCCGCAGGATTAAGGCACCAGTCTCCCCGGAGGCATGGGTTCGAATCCCACTGCTGCCAATGATTTTTATTCTAATGCAATGTCTGTATCGTATTTCATTGATGTACATGACTGTAGGACATTTTTATTTTGAAAATATTAGGTTCTGGTCTCATTTCATGAGTAAGCAACATTACAAAAACATTGCTACTATTGTTAACAGTAGCAATTGTACAACAAAATCTGGTTTTGGCATGCAGATTTAAAGACTTTTGAGGTAACAGGATGCTCTCTTGCCAGTTTAGGTCTGGTCGATGATATTTTACAATCTTTCTAATTAACGCAACCGCCAAAGTCATGAGTCTGACAATGCGTTTTTTTATCCAACCAGAAGCGAGGTTCAATTATAAAGTGAACAAGCGATCGGATATGTTTGTAATATAAATGTGCTAAGGTCTTAATGGACAGTTTGCAATCCTTAAGCACCACCTTTTGACTTAGTAATGACATCCTGTTAAAAAATGCAGTAATCCAGTAGCCACCTTGTTGTCTGGTATGCATCCTGGACTCCTCCCTCACGATGACCAAACAAGTCAACGCCGTCTCATCCTCCTGCTTCAACACCCTGCGTATGCTTCGAAAGATCTTCCGATGGATCCCCACAGAAACCAGAAGAACAGTCACCCAGGCCCTCGTCACCAGCCGACTGGACTACGGGAACGCCCTATACGCAGGAACCACCGCCAAACTTCAGAATCGCCTCCTGCGCATATGAAAACACCTCCGCTCGACTCATCCTCGACATCCCTCGCCACAGCCACATGTCCACCCACCTGAGAAACCTCCACTGGCTCCCCGTCAACATAAGGATCACGTTCAGACTGCTCACCCACGCACACAAAGCGCTCCACAACTTGGGCCCCACCTACCTCAACAGCCGCCTCTCGTTCTACACCCCCACCCGCCAGCTCCGCTCCGCCAGCCTCGCCCTCGCCATCGTCCCTCGAATTCGCAGAACCACCTCCGGAGGAAGATCTTTCTCCTACCTGGCAGCGAAGACCTGGAACTCCCTCCCCAGTCACCTACGACTGACCCAGGACCATCTCAGCTTCAGGAAGCACCTCAAGACCTGGCTCTTCGAGCAGTAGCAGCACCAACCCCCCCCTCCCAGCGCCTTGAGACCCTCACGGGTGAGTAGCGCGATTATAAATGTCCATGATTGATTGATTGATTATGTGGCGTAGTGAGTTTAAAACTCGGTCTTTCGTTACAGTGTATTTAATGATATTTGCCGCCTGCATAATCTAATCATGAGTGTCATGAGAATAGGTGTGAATTACTAGTAGGGCACACTGAAGCAGGGCTCCCACACTTTTAATCAGACAGGACTAGCTCATCTCAGCAGAACTGCTAGTGGCCTAATGTTCAGTAGTTCCACTTCTTAGATAAGCAGTCATATTTTACTTGGGATAATGGAACACTTTTTCACAGTGCTCTGTTTTAAATGTATCTTTAAGAGCACTTGTCAGCATGTCGAATGTGTATTTAATGGGCTGAATCTGCACTTCTTAAAAAATCGCTGTACTTTCAGTGGGACAGTTGCAGCTCTTCTCAGTAGGCAATGTCATTCTATAATGAGACAGTTTTAAAACAACTAAGCATTGTTACTATTGTATTAGTGGAGCATTACTATACGTTCTGCCATAGTTTGAATAGAACAGTAAGGGTACTTTTCAAAATGCTTGCTAAATATGTAACGTGAGTACCAGAACTTAGTCTGCCTGCAATCCACGTACTACCTCAATCAACTCCCAACCCACTCCGCCCTCTTCCACGACACTGCACTCTGACACTGCACCCTACGACACTCTTTGCCACTGAACTCTGCTCATCTCTACTCCTCTCTACCCAGGCTATCCTCCTCTTCTTAGCGTGTCTTCTGCATACACAGGTGCTCCCTCTTTGTGCGTCTGTAGCCTGCTCTCCCCTTCTTTCTCACACACGTTCTGCTCCTCTGGAGTTCATTCACACCTTCCCTCTTTAGCCCTGCTGAAAAGGAAGGAAGGAACTGGATCTCGCCGACCGATCAAGCCCCGCACGGTCTGTCATCTGCTTGTCTTCATGTCTCAGGCAAGACAGAAAAAGAACAGGAGGAATTCTGTGCAAGTGTTGCCCATATAGACTCTAGCTTATGGCATTTGTATTGATTTTATTTCTGTCTTGCAAGGTGGATTCACCACATTAGTGATGAACGAGACAGGACAAGGAGGACTTGGGGGTTAATGCCTGCAACAGCACTGTATGAATTGGATCCTGATAACTTGTTGCAGCATCTCTCTGTCTTCAAAAATTCAGCAATATACACCCTAAAAACTTAGACAGAAGGTGGCTTTGGGCCTCTTTTAGAGTTTGGCGGACACGATACTCCATCACAACCATTCAGATGTCCCATCAGCTGCATTACAAGTGCATTATAGCCTGTGGCACTTATAATACCGCAGACCGGATTTCTGCCCCGTTTTGACGGCGTATCCCCACCAGCAAACTCAAAATAACACCCTTTGTATGTTAAAGAACTCTGGTTGTCATTGAAGTGGTATAGAAAACGTTTAGATAGGAATGGTGCAGCAATTGAGTACAGACATTATAAAGAAATATCATTTACAGTGATGACTGCAGAGGCACAAAAGGGCTTGCTGCCAGGACTGTCACAAATCCTGTTTTTTGATTGACCACAGAGTGACGGCAAATCACGGAAAAGCAGTTTTATTTGCCGTAGTGCAGGTTACAGTGAAAACTTTGCTGAATAGTGAGGTTAATAAAACGGAGTTTATCTCTGGCCGTTAATGTCAACACCAAGAAAACTAGTCATCCATAATGGGGACTAAGCGAGGAAACGGCCAAGCATGGGTCAGCTGGGAAAGCAGACAGGTGACGTACATTTTCGGTTTGTAGAAAGCGTTGTCAGAACTGGCGCAGTCACAGCTTTGAAGTGCTCCGCTTAAGTAGAGTTCATGTTATTTAATGTGGTTGCTGGACTTCCTGTGATATGGAACACTTGAGGTATGCTGAGTAACACAAAGCAGATCTTGAAACACTATGCATATGTAGGGTGCACCCACTTTTTTGCGAGCATAAGTGCTTCATTTGTAGAAGAATAGGTGCTGCTGCCCAAAAGCTCGGTAAACAGCCCTTTTTACGAATCTGTCACCCCGCATGTTGTGTAACGACTGCGTTGTAACAACGCATACCATTATCCCGCAAGGCGATACAACGACTTGCGGAGGGGGGAGAAGGTGTTGGATTTAAAATCTAACACCTTCCCTACTGTCTGCACAGACTGGAGTTGGAATAGTAAACTATACTATTCCAACATCCAGCGTCTTGGGGGTAATGGTATGCATTGTAACAACCGCGTCGTAACAACATGCGGGGTGACGGCAAGCGGAATACAGAGGCACATTCGAGCTGCTCAGAAGCCCACGGTCGGCGCCATTAAATGTCAGCGCTCCAAATAACTAGGCTGCACAGTCTTCAATCCACCTCTGGCCCCTACAATTCACTAGCAGACATCCCCTTCCCCTTTTTCTTATGGTTCCAGGGGCCAGATGTAGGTCGGTCGGTAACGGCCGAAAATCGGTATTTTCGGCCGTTACCGACCGATAATTCAGAAATGGTATGTAGGGCCCTGAATTTTACAGATTCGGTAAATTTACCGATTCTGTAAAATACCGAATCAGTATTTTTACCGATTCGGTATATTTGAGATGTAGGTGGGACTCTTCTGAGTCCCACAAGCCTTACAGAATCGGTATTTTACCATCAAATCCAATTTGATGGTAAAATACCGATTCCGGTGTGCATGCACATGTGTGCATGCACACCTCTGCCATATGACAGGCAGACCTGCCCTTGGGGCGTGTATGCCTGCCACATGGCACCCGAGCCTATTTTTGGGGTGCCAGAGAGTGTCAAAGTGACACCCCCTGCACCCTTGCTAAAATCGGTAATTACCGATTCTGTAATTACAGAATCGGTATTGCCCATTGATTCCTATGGGCTTCACAGCCCATAGGAATCAATAGGAAATACTGATTCGGTATTTCCAGATTCGGTAAATACCGAATCTTAAAGATTCGGTATTTACACATCTGGAAATACCTACATCTCCCCCCTTCATATTTACCACTTCTTAAATACCGAATCGGTAAAATTCGGTATTTAAGAAGTGCTAAATAAGAATTACCTACATCGGGCCCCAGGTTTCTGCTTTCTCACTTTGTGGCGTTTTTTTTTAAGTTTAGAAAGCTTTATTGAGTTAAATATACCAAGTAAAAACATCAGTACAAAACACAAGCAAAGATAAAAGATAAAGGAGTGAGATAACATTCAATCTGCATGTGAGATACAAACAAATCCCAAAAAGGGAAACGTAATGAATATACTAAGAGAAAATGCCTTTTTTAGATTTTATGAGGTATAGGAAATGAAAAAGAGGAAAATGGAAGGAAGAAGGGGAGAAAACGGATTAAAAAAGCGTGAAAGAAGCAGAGATAGGAAAAAGTAGGAAGGAGAGAGAAAGGAAGAGAGACAGGGGCATGCTACGGTGCATGTCTGGAAAGAAAAGCAGTTAAAAGCAACCATAACAAATCTCTTTTAATTAGAAGAGGGGTAGTCGTAGCATGGGCACAATCAAGTCTATGATGATGACAGAGTAAATTCCACCATGCAGCATAAGAGATTTTAGAAGTATCCTTCCAGTTTGAAGTGATAATCTGCAAAGAAATCGCTATAAACAAATCTATGAATGGACAAACAGTATAAGAAGCAGTCCAAATGGGAGAAGAACCGCCCAAAAATATGTGAACAACTTCAAAAGTATGATTAGAACATAAAATCTCATTCAGCTTGCACCATATAAGTCGCCAGAGGGATTTAACCATGGGACAAAGGAAAAACATATGAAGCAAATTGCTATCAGGGTGAGTGCAGGACCAACATTGACTGGAGTCTAGGCATTTAAATTTGAAAAGATCAGAGGGTGTAAGGAAAAGGCGATTATAAAAAAAAATACATGGTTTGAGTGGTGCTAGCCGAGCGAGATACAATGTGGAGTTTAGACCAGATAGACTCCCAAACCTGCAAAGAAAAATCCTGTATCAGATCATTTTCCCATGCAAGCTCAGTTTTGGATTTGGGACGGACAAGAGGAGGGTGAGAGAGAATCTTATAAACAAGAGCAGCTTTGTGTGGGGTATCAAAGTCTAGTACAGTAGCATCAGGTGGGACAGTATAAGATAAAGTATTATGGTGGGATGGAAGGGCAGTGGAGAACTCTCCGAACTGAGAAGAATGCCTAATGGACAATTGAGCGGAGGAACAAAAGGTTGGGAAATCCACCAGAGAGCCATTCGCAAAAAGTTGGCTCGCGTGAATAATACCTTTGTCTTTCCAGAAAAGAGCTTTGTTTTTGATTTCAACGAGTGATTATACCATAAAGGGGTAAGAGAGTGTAGATACTGTTGCGAATAAGAGGATCGAAATAAGGAGAGAGAGAGGGCCCTGGAGAGCTTATAAGTAGGTGAAAGTAATCGTTTCGGGGGTTGAGATAAGAGGTTAGCAGCCCGATAGGAGAAGGGTGTGAGTTGAGCAAATTCTAAAGCACTCCAAGCAGTACATAAGGAAGAAGTTGGATCTGCGAGAAATGGCCAAATTTGTTTTAATGTGAAAGAGGAATGAAAACGAACGAGATTTGGAAAATTAACACCTCCAAAGTTTTTGGGCTGTTGAAGACGAGATAAAGATATCCTGGATTTATGGTTATTCCAGAGTAAGCGAACAAGAACGCGAGTAATCTGGGTAAAGAAATAAGCTGGGAGGGAGATGGGCAACATAGACAAATAGAAATTAATAATGGGGAGAAGCATCATCTTAATAGTCGCTAATCGTCCCCACCAAGATAGAAATAGGGGAGACCATCGGTCTATCAAAGAGGAGAGCTTGGAGAGGATATCCTTATGATTAATCCTGATAGTGTCTTTAATAGAAGCAGAGTATAAGATACCTAAGCATTTGATCCTTTTAGAATTCCATTCAAAGCCGGAACCCTGAAACATATGTGGAAGACAGTATTTGTTAAGGGGCAGAACTTCAGATTTATCTATATTCAACTTATAACCGGAAACAGAAGAATAATCGGCAAGTAAAGAGAATAGAGTAGGTAAGGAAGTGTCGGGATTCGATATATAAAGTAAAATATCATCAGCATAAGCCGTGAATTTAATGTTCAATGATTTGTAAACCACACCAGAGTAGGATGGAGAGCACCGAATTTTTTCCAGGAAAGGTTTCAAAGCTAAAATAAAAAGGAGGGGGGACAAGGGATAACCTTGTCTGGTACCCCGGTGCAAAGGAAAGTAAGATGACTGAGCTCCGTTGACCCATATTGAGGTGGAGGGGGCAATGTGGCCGATTTTAAACTTCCCTACGTGTGTTCTTATCAAATGTCCAATCAAGAAAAATAAGTGCCGGTCCCCAAAAATGACTGCTGGTGGCTCCCACTGGGGACCACCAGCGCAAATCAAGCACTAACATGCACAATGCAGGATCCAAGATTGTGAGGTAAGGTGAGTGTGCAATCAACATAGCAGTGTCTGCAAATGTATCTGCTAAACGTCTGTGTATCGCCAACTGTCCCCCTCCCATTGCCACTCTCATTGTGCGGAGCTGAATCACTCAAGCCTTGTCTCCTTTGACTCTTTAACAGAGCGTATGTATGTGTACAGTAAGGTGAGGTCATGAGTCCTCATGGACCTGGGAAACAGCTTCAGAGGTAAGTGGAAAGGTGGCAGTGGAAAGGCCTGGCACGGCCTAATAATGGCCAAGGCACCTTAAGATTCTGAAAGATACGAACACCATGTTTGTCAGTGATGTAGCACTCAGCAATGAAATCTTCAAGATTTGCATGGTACACTGTCACAGATTAACTTTAGTGACCACTTTTACATTGTCATTACACTAACATCCCACGTTCATTTTTCTGTTTTCGATCTCATGCTTTCTTAAGGGGTCTGCCAATGAGGTAGAGCTTACTTTGTGCAGATGGCAGGCATCGAAAGTGAGACTTGTTGTGCACCTGGAGGGTTTTATTTATCATCTAAACATGACCAGGGGAAAAGAGCAAAAGCAGGAAGAGGAGAAAGAAGAAAACTGTGACAAGGAAGAAAGAATGAATAAATAAAGGTGGTCATTAAAGAGGAAGGCATAAGATGGAATCAAAAGTAGACATACTTGTTTTTCAGTAGACCCAGCCTTTGGTATCATTGTTGTAAGGGCGACTAAAAAATGTTGGGCCCTTGCACATACTTTAACTCCTTCTTGGCTCAGTAATTTGGTCCTTCCAAGTACCTTACAAACTGCAGTATATCCTGGTCACCGTAAACTCAATATAGTTTCCTTACTGAAAGTTGGTGCAGATTTGCCTCTGGATATCTTGGCTGATAAATTGTCAACTTCTGGTTAAGTGCTATCATTCACCTCTTCATGCCGCTAAGACTTCCTTCCCCCTATAATTTCATTGAAATATTTTACATAATGCTAAATATTCCACCCTAAGTTCCTATTAAGAAATAAATTGGATCCAGTATGTGTTTTTCTAGTTAAATGATAGGTTTTACCTAATTGGTTTTCTGCAAGACTAAGCATCAAGCTTCTACCGGAGTCACCAAGACCCCTATATGCGACGAGACACTAGACTTTGCATCATTACGGAAAGCAAATTTAGACATCATTTCCTATCGTGAGAGGCTTGGATGTAAACTGTTTACCTGGTATACAGACCTTTCTGTGGCAATCTTAAGGTTGGCATCACTGGCTGAAATTGGCTCACTGATACAAAACAATGCCATATTGTCTCATTTTATTAAAAACATTTGCAGTGGTTAATTTTTAATTGGCCAAAGGAAACTTACTTACAAAACAAGTTAGCATTGGAAAATGTACATTGGAAGTACTTCATTTCAGATGCCTCGTAAACGCCATGTATCGCTTGCTTAATTAAGTGCAGTTATTGAACTCTTACCCTGATGAGGCCACTGAAGCGCTTTATGGCAGGAAATATGCTACTTCAGAGCTCAAAGTTAGTGGTTGATCCAGTGGGTATAGGTCTTTGGTTGATTATGATTGGTTATAGGGATGTGCCTTGTGCTATCTAGGAAAACCATTTCATGCAATTACTTGTTCATTTGTGATAGATTAAGTTAATAGAAGTTAGATGTGATCATTAGTTGGGGTATGAATAGTCCTCCTTCGCAGGCAAACAAAAGGTGGATGTTTAAAAACGACAGTGTACGTTGCAATGGAATTCTATGTCACGGTTGGAGGCGAGGATTATGCCCTCTTTCTTCACTTTTTCAACAGCAGCCATGTAAATATCAACAAAAAGGACTTTTTCCATGGTACAACAGGGGAAAACGTAGTTTAAACAACTGATGAGAACAACATTGGGAACCAATCAGAGTCCAAACAGTCCCATATAGTCCCTTCTCTTTGTCTCCTTGTCCTCTTTCTTCGCTGCTGCACAGCCAAGATATGTACCCTGTGTTTTTTCTCTTACATCTGACTAAGATGCATTCTATATTTAAAGTGTTTTGATGAGAGTCTCTGCCGCTTTTTGAGCGTGCCTTGACTCTTTAATCTTTGAGTTCCTGTTATTTGGTTTAGACCTTTGTGGTAGTAATTGCTTGGTGCTTGTATTTTGTTGCGCGCGTCACGATTTTACTGTGTTCGTGCCCGTATTATTAGCAGTGAAACGCGAGAGCGGTTCGATCTCTCTTACGCGTCCACAGCAGAGAACAGTCAGGAACTGGAAGCGCAATGGACAATAGATGAAATAGCAGAGGCCATTGCGGACATGCCCACGGCTAAGGCGCAGGGAGGAGATGGATTCCCAAGTGAATTCTATCAGGCGTACTCCACGCATTGGTGCATCCCCTATTGCAAACATTTAATGAGGCCTTCAAAAAGGGAGCATAACCGACAACAACGCGATAGGGAGAAATATGTATGTTTCCCAAGCTGGGTGGAAATAGCCAGGACCCCACGGCATACAGGCTTCTAACAATGATCAATACTGATGCGAAAATACTGTGTAGAGTGCTGGCCAAAATATTGGGACTCCACATGGCCCACCTGATCCATGAGGACCAATGTGGCTTTATTCTGGGCCGTAATATGGGCATGAACATACAACGCTTGAGCCACATAATGCAGGAGACAAGCTCAAACGCTGAGCAAATGGCTATAGTATCAATTGATCTTAAAAAAGCTTTTGATACAGTGGATTGGGGTACCTACAAGAGGTACTTAAAGTGGCAGGATTCGGGCCCTGTTTCCGTAAGGGTGTTCAGATATTGTATACTAAGCCGAGTGTCCAGATCAGGTTGGGACAGAATAGATCCACGCAATGGTGCCTAGAACGAGGTACGCGACAGGGGTGTCCCCTGTCCCCGTAACTCTTTGCTTTGGCAATAGAGCCTATGGCGGTGTGGGCCAGACGGGATCTGGCTGACTGGGGAATCTGACTGGGGAGAGTTCTGCATATGGTATCTCTATATGCTGTTGATGCATTGTTCTATGTAAAATCTCCTCGGACAGCGATACCAGAGCTGTTGCAGGTCAATTTGTAGAATTTTCAGGCTTGCGACTCAATAGAGCTAAATCATTGGTGTTCCTGATAGTTGGACTGAAGGGATATGGAGTTGAGGATCTGCCAACCGTAGGGCTGTGGTGGGAAATAGATCACTTCCAGTACCTGGGAAAACAAGTCACACATGAAGACTGGCAGATCCTTCGCTTGAACATATATAAGGTACTGGACTCTCTGAAGGGCTCAGTAGAATTTTGGAATACGCTGCTGCTGTCATTAATGGGTAGAATCGCGGTGGCAAAGATGGTGCTATTGCCTCGATGCCTGTATACATTACAGAACTCTATATGTAATATACCCATGACGGTGTTTCGGCAATTGAGGTCGTTGTTTGTGTCTTTGTATTGGGCGGGAAGCATGGCAGGGTGTCATTACAGGTCCTTTTCAGACGTTATGAAGATGGGAGGATTAGAGGCGCCCAGATTAGATCTATATTATTATGCGGCGCACCTACAGCATGCGGCTCGGTGGATGGACGAGGGTGACAAATGGGAGAAGCACTTGCTGGATGGACTGGTCCAGTGGGAGTCTTCCTGCTGCACTGGTGGAGGGAGCTGGCGTCGTGCGGATCTCCCATATGTAGTTCAGCAAACGCCTTTTCTATGGCAAAAGCTTGTGGAGCGTGTGCTGCGGCATGCACCTTTTCACAGGGAGTTAAGCATCTAGCACTTGGCCCCTGTACGCCAAATGACTGAGAGTATGTCCTTCAGGGTGTGGAGGGAGGGTGGATACCAGGTACTCACGGATCTTTATATCAATGGTACCTTCCCTACGTTTGAACAAGCGTGTGAGAGTTTTGCATAAGGACGCGGGCAGAATTTGCAGTACGCAGGGCAGTGGAGTTAGCCACGGTCACATGGCCCACGTACTCGACCATGCCCTTAACAACCGAGACATTGGATGGGCTACTTCCTTGTGGTAGTGGATGTGGATTGGTCTCACTGCTGCATAGGGCTATAAGCAAGGGCCCGGTGTCTCAGGTGCACAGAGCAAGGGAAGCATGGAATGAGGACCTGCAGGCCCTGTTGACAGAAAAAACTTGAGAGAACGCTTGTGTATTGACACGTAAGTATCCTGTAATGCACAATTGAAATTGATATAGTATAATTTCCTGCAAAGGGTATATATATGACCCCGATGAGGCTTCATCGTAGAGACCCAGTCCGAACACATGAATGCCCAAGATGTCACAGTAGGCGAGCAGGGTTCTTCCATTTGGCGTGGGAATTTTCCTACACTTTAGTATCTGTCCTAATAGACACTGTGCAGGGCTGGAGGCTAGCCCTGCACAGTGTCTATTGGGACAGATACTAAAGCGTAGGAAAAGTAAGATGGCCTACAAACTGCTGCAATTGGTATTGGTGCTTGCTAGAAGGCAGGTAGTGATATATTGGATTTGCCCACGAGTGCCGACGCTGGAGGGGTGGATGAGAGATGTGAGTGAGTGGTCACTTGCTGAAGAGTTACATATGGAAACTTGTAGAAAGGATGAGAAACTGGAGGAGGACCTTGAACAGTGGAGCGATTCATGCTGGACATTGCTTCACATAACAGAACACAGAAGTGAGCAGGTGGACACTCCGGAGAATGATGGTGCAGAGTAATGTAAAAAAAAAAAAACATTTATTTTGTCGATACGTAATATGCTTGTGGAGGTGTCTGCCCTCGTTATTACGATATGTATAGCATTTATTCCCTCTCGCTATGTTTAATGACGTTGACGGATGTATTGCTGGAGATTTGTAGCTATCAAGAATAAGATTATGGCTAAGTAGATAGCAAACATGTGTACAACTGATCAGTTGAGTAATGAAACCTACTAAATAAAGTTGTTAAAAAAGATTTGTGACTTGACTGAATGAGCTTTCACTTCTAGCGATCCAGGCAAGGGTTTTGCCTAGCCTGTTTCCCTCCTCAATTGTTCGCACTCTTGCCCCCCATCCCAGATACGATGCCTCTCATTCTGCCTCTTCTCTGTATTCCAATAAAGTCTCTTGGAGGCGGGACAGAAAGGTCACATTCATGGTGGCAGATTAGCTAGCTTCTAGTTGCAGTAGCTCCCTTACCAGACAAGAAAGATGGATGTGGATTGATTTAAGCACCCCAGAGCCTTTTGGGAAATACCTTGAGTGTATACCTTAAAGGCCTCCCATAATGTTGGCCAAGGATCCACAGTGTGCTCATTCAGTCTGTACTATTCCAGTATGACCTCGCAGACCTCATCCCAGAACATCACTGGGGGAGCAGGACCGCCTAATATCAACTGAACTGGGGAATGATCTGATAGTGTGTGCGGTAGTGTTTCCACCTTCTGCACCTGTTGCATCAATGTACTGGAGACTAGCCAAATGTCCAGTCGAGAATACATCATGTACTAAGGAGTAGTAAGTATAATCAGCTAGTGATGGGTGCAGATCTCTCCAAACATCTCTCAAATCCCAGAGCTGCATTATTTCATAAAGCGCAGCCATGGCCTTTGAGGCTGGTCTGGCCGCCTCCGATAATCTATCATCTTGCGTAGGGAATGAAGAGTAAAGTCTCCACCCAAAAGCACTGGCCATTCCTAATATTTGGTGCCCAGCTTCAGGGTGCCGTCAAAAAAGGTTAGATCAAATACATTGGCCTCATATACGTTGATTACCAGAATACCCTGTCCCTCTACTATGCCCCCCGTAGCCAGCACTCTACCTTCTGCATCTGCCATGTTTTGTATCAACAGAAAGTTTACAGATGTTCTAATCCGTGTAACTACTCTTTGAGAGTAGGTTGAGTAGGAGGAAAAGTAGTGGTGTGTGCTCCAAGATGATACAAATGCGGGGAGCTCCATTCAGTGAGTTTCCTACAGCATAGCTACATCAATTTTATGTCGGGCCAGGTGCACGAGTTCCTGGTGAGCCCTACAGGATTTTTCAATCCCTTTACATTCCAGGTTATGAAGGGAACCATAATGAAATGTGTAGTGGAGCTCTGGAGTGTCGATAGGAATCGTGCACTGTGACCTGTTAGTGAAAAACTGTGTGTAGTGTAATTATGATCCCAATGATAACTATTACTGTTGCAACAAACAGTATCACAACATTACCCCTCTTCTGCCCCCGCGAACCCCAAACATCAACTAACACCCCGCATATCCCATACCTGCACTCAAGCCGGGCTCGTGCAACCTACACACACAAAAAGTGGGATCCTCGAATGGAGGGACTGGAGCATGACAGAGCCTCGTACCAATGGCATCACAAAGATACATACAAAATATAATAATATTCTACATGCACCCTGGACGATAGGTCAGAGGGACAGGAACCCCCCTTCTGGGCTGTAAACATACCTTATTTCAGTCTGTCTTTCTCCCTTGATAGTAAAGGACATGAATACCTTTGTTACTTTGAAGGCTTTAGAAAATGGCCCTGTTTGTTTCCTAGCCAGCTGGTCAAAGCGATAAAATCTGTTGGTCACAAGTGGAATATTTGAAGAATTCTTCTGGAATCTGAGGGTCTTACTTTTTTACACAATACCAAGCACCAATTTTCTTTTTATTCTTTTTGGGGAAAAAAGGTGAGTGGGGTTGACACGTTGCATTCATTTTGGTTACTAATGTGGAGAATAGGGAATGAATTATTGCCCACCATTTCCAGGAGGCATGACATAAACCACTGAGTTGTCACTAGTTTGTCAGAAACTTCTGCTTGAACCCAAAACTCTGGTTTGGGGTGCTCTTGATTAAAAGTCTGCACTTAGAAGAGTGTCTGCTTCAGTTCTCATCTTACAGAATCCGATAAGGGAAGATATAAAGGAAGTAAGGTTCATGACTTTATATTGGACATTTGGTTTCAAATTGTTTTAACGAGCCAATAGGCATAGCTTATGCAACCCTCATGGCAGCGTTCATGAGCATATTACAGCACTAGCAGAATTAATTAGCTGTTCTGATATCACACAACGTTCATTTAAAATCTGTGTAAAATTGCGGTCCGTGCCTCTGGACAGAACATTTGAGAATTACTTCATGAATATCGTACAACTTGTGCATGGCACCCTAACACAGTCTGAATTCATGAATGCTGGAATTAAGGCCACACAAAATGTCCTCTATGGAGGCTATATGCTTGCTTGCTTTTTCTGGAGGTAAATGTTGAATATTCCTTAAGAAACTACGGATTCAATCACTTAATCTGTAGGATGGATTCTTTCAAATTGAGAATTTTGATATCGTACCCCATATTTCTAGTCTTGCTTTAAATGAAAGGGTTTTGCTAAGGCTCTAGAGAGGATAACATCCATGGATGGGTTTGAGATTCCTGTTTCTAAAGGGGCCACAGGCGTGGCAGGACATTTGGTTGCAGAGGTGGGAAAATATGAGACTTGTACACTTGAAGAATAGCAACATTGATGTTGAACTCCATAGTGACCGCTGTTGGTAAAAATATTAAAGGAAGAGCTTTTATTTGCTAGCAAAATACTTGAAGGAGAGAGTCTAGAAACACCTATAAACCACTGATCCTTTCAGGCGAGATGGCATCTCCAGGTGGATTTCTTCTACTTGCTGCAAGAGAGTTGTGTCTCCCAGGTCATATCTTCAAACTAGGAAAGCCATGCCTATTCCCTTCTGCCCTGCTTCTTCATCTAGAGTGGGGCTTCTACCTGGCTTGGTGTAGCTGCAAAGTGAGAGAAGCAGGCTCAATAATCCCTGTACATTTCTACCAGTCTGGTTAAGGATTTGAGGACTTTCACTCTTGAGGGGGGGGCAGAAGCAAGACTTGTATTGAAGGTTTCTGCATCGTTTCTGTCTGTGTTGTAGACTGCAACATCTCTTATGCTCTTGAAGTTGAAAATACATTTCTTGATGAACGTCCCACTCCTTAGAAGTGACCAGAGTATCCAGGAGGCAAACAATACACACATTAATCAGGAAATGTCGTCAGTGTTTGAGGGAGATGCATAAAAAAGAACATGCATTGGGAATATGAGTGGTAAAGAGGAATAATTCCTGAGGAGAGAAAACGCCTTGTCAATAAATATATCCACAAAAATAGATTGGAAGAAGCGGAACGATCAGAAGAGGTCAAGACCAGTGACAATAAATACTTTTAAAACTACATTTTGGAAGAGAAAAAGTATCAACAGAAGGCACAGCTGTTGTTTTAGAGTTATTTTTCTCTGCAGAATCGCAAAATTAACTTACCAGCTGACACTGCGCTGTTCTGTGGGCTCTCACGGGAAGTTTACTGTCTTAAAATGATGGCATAAACTTATACTGGAAAGAGTCTGCTGCCTTTCTGGCCCAATTGAGTTCTTTTCTTTATAAAAATGAAAAATTAAAAGACACTTTTTATCCCAGTTGACTAGTTATGCTTAATTCTAATTTAAATATTTAGAAGTACACACTGTTGTCTTTAGCTTGGCATCTCATTCATTTTTTACGGTTGCCCAGTGTCCCGCATATAGGGGCAGATATTCAGATATACATTTTAATGAAGTTGCCCTGATGTGCAAAAGTTGTATCAATCTGGACAACGACTTTGGATTTGTTCTGTTAGTGTAGGGCTGTGGTGTGCTCGCCATGCACTCATAGGCTAAGGCCTTTGAATCTGTTCATGTGATTCAATACGAAAAGTAGGCAAAAGGGGGGTGGGGTCGCACACTACTCACACACTGGCGGTATCGTCCCTAAGGACTCTGGTTAGTGTAGTTGAGTGTTTCGCGATGCATCATTTTCGATCTTCTGCTATCTTCGCTGTCTTCGCCATCCGTGGACACGTGTTTCGGGGTATCACCCCTCGTCAGCAGGGATAGGCCATGTTCTGGGGTTGCCGATGGCTGCCAAATATCTGCCAGGTTTAGTACCACTCGGGCGCATAGGTGCGGGATCCCAGGCTCGTCAGCCCGTGCCTCAAGGGAGCTTAAAGTTACAAAAGGGGGGTGGGGTCGCACACTACTCACACACCGGCGGTATCGCCCCTAAGGACTCTGGATAGTGTAGTTGAGTGTTCCGCGATGCATCATCTTTCGATCTTCTGCTATCTTCGCTGTCTTCGCCATCCCTGGACACGTGTTTCGGGGTATCACCCCTCGTCAGCAGGGATAGGCCGTGTTCTGGGGTTGCCGATGGCTGCCAAATATCTGCCAGGTTTAGTACCACTCGGGCGCGTAGGCGCGGGATCCCAGGCTCGTCAGCCCACGGCTCAAGGGAGCTTAAAGTTACAAAAGGGGGGTGGGGTCGCACACTACTCACACACCGGCGGTATCGCCCCTAAGGACTCTGGTTAGTGTAGTTGAGTGTTCCGCGATGCATCATCTTTCGATCTTCTGCTATCTTCGCTGTCTTCGCCATCCCTGGACACGTGTTTCGGGGTATCACCCCTCGTCAGCAGGGATAGGCCGTGTTCTGGGGTTGCCGATGGCTGCCAAATATCTGCCAGGTTTAGTACCACTCGGGCGCGTAGGTGCGGGATCCCAGGCTCGTCAGCCCGCGGCTCAAGGGAGCTTAAAGTTACAAAAGGGGGGTGGGGTCGCACACTACTCACACACCGGCGGTATCGCCCCTAAGGACTCTGGTTAGTGTAGTTGAGTGTTCCGCGATTCATCATGTTTCGATCTTCTGCTATATTCGCTGTCTTCGCCATCCCTGGACATGTGTTTCGGGGTATCACCCCACCTCAGCAGGGGTAGGCCGTGAAAAGTAGGCACCTAAGAAGGCGGAAACATTGGGCACGTTCACACAATTTAGAGTTTATTGTCAAGGAACATTGTGGCTCTGTGCTACAGGGTGTTCAGACAAATACTTTGCTGGTTAGGGGAGTGAGAGGCTCTTGTGGAAGGAAAGAGGTCTTGGTAGAAGTGAATGTTTTATGGCATGTATATTTCATTGATCTGTATTTCACTATCACAAGCCTGTAAAATATTGTCAAATGTCAATTAAAAAAGTTTCAGACAAAAAGGCCCAGTTTGACCAAAGGATAAAATGCAAAACCCAGTAACTATAGAAGACCTTCTGGGGAAAAGGGCACGAGCACAAGTACTTCTGACAAGTGACCCTTTCCTGCTACAGTGCCACCCGGAATATCCTGGTCCAATGTCGGGCCTATCACGTGGGGTCTACGGCAGTCAAGGGCTATTGCGCAATCCTTCTGATAAGTAAGGGAAAAGGAAATAGCAAGTGCAAGCTCACAGAGCTGGCAGCCACCTACCTTTCAGGCTTCGAACGGCAAAGCTTCAAGCAGTGAAGGCTTACCTTTCGAAAGCAGTGTGGACAGAACATTTAGTTTCACCTAGCATTTGAATCACCTGCCTTAAATATAAAGTAGAAGGAAAGTTACTTCTTTGTTTACAAAGAAAGTTTATTCATGTTAAAATGCCTAGTAGTTTATTGTCCTTCAGTTGCATTAATAATAGTCGGGTCAGGTTTACGCTTGGGATTGTGTGTGTGCAGGTCAAATGACTCAAGAACTGCTTGAGAACCTTTAGCCAAGCACAGCATCTGGTTCCTAAATGTCGACACACATTGGTGATTCAGGGCCACTAGAATTATGTGATTGTGCTGCTGCGGTGTTTTTCGTATTTGCCACATAATTAATCTTTTGCATAATCAGCCGCTTTTAACAAAAGAAAAATATTTTGGTTCGAGCTCAAACAGTTCAAAATTTCTAAAAACGCAGTGACAAGTGTTGCTGCGCAGTGCCGGCCCTTTGCAAAGCTTGATTGGTCACATTTCTGTTGCTTATATTGTTTTATTTGGGGGTTAAACTGGTACTGATGAGGTGCAACCTATGCCCACACAGGGTTAACAAGTGATAAAATGAGAAAATAGTGAAGTAATACTATCGCAGAATATGCTGCATTGCCCCACATAATTTGCCTTTTCTTGTTATATAATTTGTAAGTCTGGGCGGTGTTCACAGAGTTTTACTCTGCGGAACTCCACAAAGTGCCAGAAAAACTCTGCCGCGCTCTGCGGAGTTCCGCTAGTGGTGGAGTCTGTTAAATCGCATTGCTCGCACTGATTTTAAGCGTCAGGAGTTTGTCCCACACTGTGAAATCAACACGCATGGCACTACGTATTGCACCAGAGGAAACTGCTGCTTTCTGCCGCTCGAGTAGACATTCTACTTGAGCTGCAGCTTCCTCAACGCGAATGGCACATTTCTCAAATCGAGCGTTCGCGACCAGCCGGGACCGCCTGTAATGAGAAATCTCACCAGGAGGAGGTGTAATGTGTTCTTTTTTCGCGCAAGCACTCGCCAACTTATGATTGGCGAGCCACTCGAAATAAAAACACTGCTCCTTGTCACTTTGCGGAGTTTTTCGGCACTCCGCGCGGAGTAGGCTAAGCTCCGCAAAGTCCACCGGCGTAGCAGAATTCTTCGCCCAGCCCAAATAATTTGGTCCTCCCCGCAGCATAATTGCAGTATCACTGCATATAGGGAATGTATGAAGGTCAGACCTTTGGAACGGGCATGCTGAGTCCAGGCTCATGGCACTGGCATGCTTAGGGGCGCGGATGGGTGCTGATATGCTAAGCGGCGCATGAGGCTGTCGGCATACAGGTCATGCAACAGTCTCCCTCCGACTTGGTTTAAAAAAAAGTGTCTGTGATTAAACCACTTTCTATATACTGCCAGCACGTGATCATCCTGCAGCTCTGCAGTAAAGACTGTTGGAGAAAGGCAGTTTTAAGAAAGTCAGACAATCAAAACAAGTGTAGGGTGGGAGAATTTATTTACCTAAAGGTGAATGGAGGGCGGGGGCGCCAAATTAGGTTTCACCCCAGAGTGTATGTGATTTGTTACTTCTTCCCTCTACTCCTGAAAGAGCGAGGCGAGGCTTGCAGGGCTCACCCTTGAGAGTCACGTGCTCTTATGAGTACTTCTGCACAGGGACTGCCAGTCGAAATGCTTCGCTGGACTCATGTTGACTAGTCAAATGCAAATCCAATCTATTCCCCCATTAGGTAATAATAGGCTCCAGGCCCCAGCCCTGGGGCATGCGAATAGATTATGCCACACTGGAGCTGCTTTTAAGCATTATTTTATTCTCCAGCATTCACTTGCACGCTGCACATTACATTATACTGTTCGGGGTCAGCCTCAGAACCACGAGGTTCTAGTGCCTATAACCTCAATATGCAATATGTCCCCCTTTATTAAATGAAAGTGGCAGACGTCATTAAAAATCGCATCTCCTCAAATAGTTGGTGAGGCACTCGCACTTGTCTGCCAGCTCGGGTGATCCGAGGTGATTGAAGACTATCTTGATAAGGCAAAGGAGACACAGGCTCAGGTGCTTGAGCTTGACCTACAGGCGGGGGCTGCCTCAATCGTGGTTGTAGGAGTTGACAAGTGTCGAGGAAGGTGTTTAAAGTCTGATGTGTCCTGAGTGATGGATTTTCCAGGACGATGTGCTGTCACCATGTGTCCCTTGTACGCCACGACCTGCAGAGGGTCAGGGACAAAAGGAGTGTCTGTTTTCTGCTTTCGTCTCTGTTTGACCAGTACCCAGTCTCCTTTGTCAAATACTGTCTCCTAGGAATGGCAACGCTGATCTCCTTACGTTTTCATTTTTCTTTTCCAAGTTGCATCAGTGTCTCGAGCCTTGTCATTATTCACTGCTCGATCTGGGGTCAATTGAGGTAGTTTTGTTCTGATGACTCTCCCAAATAGCAAGGTGGCTGGACTCTCACCAGTTGTGGAGAGAGGAGTTGATCAATAGGCTTGGAGGGCCTGGCACATTACTTGGTTCTGATCGATTACCTCCATGAACACTCATTGAATGACTCTCTTTTTTTTTTTTTTTTTAAAGAACCTTTATTTGTTACCTCAAGGAAATACACGTATGGGCCTACAACCACCCCGGCCGGCCGCTAGTCAAGTTGCAAGTACAGCGAAGCAACATAGGAGAATACAGCAACCCGAAAATCAGGGTCCAACAATAGTCCAGGATATAACTCTTATTCAAGCGTACAATACAAAATTCAGGATTCGAGAAGGTTAATTTTATAATAAAGAAAAATGCAGAATCAGTGTCACACGATCATACAAGGTCCTACAATAGCTAGCATAAAGCAGGAAATCCGCAAATAGTGCAAATATGTGCGAAGTATTGGGGGTAGGGCAGACAAGTCAGGATAAATGTAAATAACAAACACGTTACGCCATAAGTTGCGCCCCACCCCTCAAAACGAAACATACTGTAGGAAACATGAAAAACGGCGACACCAAAAGGAAAGACAGACAAAGGGCCATAGAAACAAAGAAAGGACAAATTAACAAACCCCGTCCCCCTACCCCCCACCCCCCACCCGCATCCCTGCAGAAGGCCACGGCCTAACCCCCCCAGCAGCATGCCTGTCGCCCTAAATAGAGACCCGAAATATAGAGGAAGAGAAGAAAGAGAAAAAGAGGAGAAAAAGAGAAGAAACGGAGGGAAGAGCCATCGATCTAGCCACCCGGCCCCCTCCCCCACCACCGCACATAGTAAACATTCTAAAAGCAAGGTCAGGATAGCAATGGAAAACAATAATCTCGAATAACACAATCAATAACATTCCCGCTGAGTGTCCCCCAAATCACCGGCAGCCAGCAATAAGTTCCATCATGGCCTAGACGATTTCACCCCTGGCCTGTTCTCTCAGTAGCACCAACAGTCATCCACTTACCAATCGACACACAGAGCAGCGTGGAGGGTCCAAGAAGTCCTGGCGGACCGAGCAGTGTTATTACTCCACGGGACCTCAGCCCCCAAAACCCAGTCGAATATGAATAGCGGAAATCCAACTGTGTCTGCAGCAATCCCGAAAACACCTTCCAGTTCGAACACAGTCTCGTCAGCCAGGGAAAGAGAGTCACACCATCCAACAAGCGCTGAAACGCCTCCGGGGCAGCCCAAACCACAGAACGACGTTGTTCACCCAGCCGCCGAGCGGATAAGGGCCCCGACGAGGCACCCGCATGTACAACAGGTCTGTCCGAAGCGATCTCATGAGCCGGATATTCCGGCGTCTCCACGAACCGAGGTGTAGCTGGAAAACCCATCACTGACGCAGAGGCAGGCACATCGGCGCTTCCTTGAAATCGAATTATGTCCGTGTGGAACGGCGGTACAACAATGGCGGCCATCCGTCTCCCCAGATCTCGGGCGTCCCGGAGAAGGGTCATGTGCAAGGTTGTAAGCGCCGCCAATACATCTCTGGACGTGGGCATCATCTCGTGTCGCCAGACCCCAGGACTCTCTCTCACAGCGGTTTCTCTGTCTGGATGTGGTCTGCGCAAGAGGGTGCCATCCGCCATCTTAGCTGATTCGGCCTCGCCCTTCTCCATCTCACCTTGGGACCGGCCCCACACCGGGGCGCAACGGGATTCACCACGGGGACCCCAAAGGTCAGGGTAGGCTTCTCAAAGAAGGGTCACCAAAGGGCTAAACAAAATCTCCGCCGCTCCCCGTGAGCCGCCCGTCAAGGTCGGGAAAAGTCAAGAATCATGCCCGGACACAACACTGGAGAGGGGGCCAAGTATCGCGCACTGCCCTCGACCCTGCCGTACCGCACACCTCACAAGGCACTCCGCTTGACTCATTGGGGCAGCACTGTCGCCAGCGGCCCATCGGACCATCGGTGCCCTCCTGCCGACTCCCACCTCCACCAGTGGCCGCTGTTGTCACAGTCTCGGCCGGCTGTTCGCCTCACTCGACACCCCGGTCTCAGCTCCGTGAAGGCCGCAAAACAGGCAGGGACATTTCCACGGGTCTGCCGCACGTAGAAGCCTCAAAAGCATACTGTGAGTGAAAGTTATCCTTCGTCTACTTAAAGATGTCGTTGCGATTCAGGATATTTGCCAGGATGTATGTGCGGGGTGAGAGGGCTCACGGAGCCGAGCGTCTAAGCAGCCATCTCGGTCGCCAGCTTGGCTCCTCCCCCTTGAATGACTCTCTTGAGTGTTGCCCATAAATAGTTCAACTACAACCTTGGCTTGGGTCCAAAGGATGTACTCTTTTGTTGTTTGACGTTGAGTCACACAAGAAATACCTTGAATTTGGTATTGATGGATGGGCCATTATCAGATTGAAAGATTTCAGGGATATCCCAGGTTGCAAAGGTGTCATCAGGCCAGTCTATGACAGGGTTTCCACCAAACAAAAAGCTAATTTTCGTTGATGACTACCATGAGATGCTGTCCATTTCCTAGAAGCCCAAGTCAACTGCAATTCTCTCCCAGGCATGGGCAGGAAGGTCAGACATTGTCATTGGGTGCTGCATCACCTTCGGGGGCACACAATTTCAAATGTGGCATGCTTTCCGCTCTTTCTCAACTCACTCATCTAGTCTAGGGAACCACACTCAATCTCTTAAGGCTGTTTTGGTTGCTACAATACAATGATATCCTTCATGGACCAGGCCGATGACCTGCTGTCTTAGGCTCTCAGGTATGAAGGCCCTTGAGCCTCTTCATATTAGACCTTCTTGGGCAACTGATAACTCTTCCTAAACATTTTTTAACTTTTGGAATTCAACATCATCGGCAAGGGGCCGGGTACCTTTTCTCCATGATTGCGTTGTAATGAGTTCTTTGATGGTGGTCATTTCTTTGTCTGTGTTGGTGGCAGTAATGATTTGTTTCTTCGACAGAGCAGCTGGTATGCTGTGGCAATGTAGCGGCACTCGTGAAAAGTAATCTGCTGGGTTTTGATCCATCCCAGGTTTGTGTACAATCTCATAGTTGTACTCTTGCAGTCGTAACCCCACCTCTCGATGCAAGGGGGCGTCTTAGCCTTTGGGTTTCCAAAGATTGTGAGTAATGGCAGGTGATCCTTGATGATGGTGAATAGTTTACAATAGAGGAATACATGACAATGTTCACAGGCCTAAACCACAGCCAGCCTCTCCTTGTCCAGCTGAGAATATGCACATTCTGTTTCAGACATGCTTCTACTGGTGTAGGCCACAATGTGTCTCTGAGTATTCAGGTGGCCTGTGTGTTGAGCAAGAATTGCCCCAAGCCCCACCAGGCTCGATCAACTATTATTTTGATATGTGACTTGGGATCGAAATAGGCCATTTCAGTTGCATTCTAAATCACGCTTTATTTCTTTGAAACTCTGGTCACATTCAGGAGACCACTGAAACGGGGTATTTCACTTTTTCAAATCTCTTAAAGGGGCACTTACTGTAGCAAAATTGTAAATGTATCTTGGGCAAAAACTGGCCATGCCCAGAAAGGATTGCAGCATGGTAACATCCTGGGGTGGGGCGCAGGATGAGTGCAAATGTACCTTGCCGGGGTCTGGAGTCATTCCCCCATTAGACAATATGTGCCCAAATTTTTTTTATTTGGTTTTGTGAAACTCACACTATGCTGCATTCAGAGTGAGACTTGCAGTTTTTCGTGTTCTTTTTGTGTTTTACTAACACCCAGTATGTCGTCACTGTGATTGAAAGCATGCTTAATAGGTTGGATTATTCAGCGAATAACAACCTGAAATATCTCGGCATCCAAAGATACTCTCAAACTCAGTTTCTTATATCTGTACGAACCAATATGAGTCAATAAAATAGTAATATACCTGCAGCTCTCCTTCAACTCGAGTTGATGGTATCCTTTATTCAGGTCAAGACGGGAAGAGACTTTGGCTCCTTTCAATTGCATGATCTTGTCCACTATGTGTGGACCACGGTGTTTGTCCCTCTTAATTGCTTTGTTAGCTTGGTGCATATCAACACAAATGCTCACCGCTCCGCCACTGTCCTTTTTTGGTACAACTACAATTGCCAAACCCTATTGTGTGGGGCCTGTGGAGCGTTCATTGATGTCATGTTTTAAAACTCTTTCCAACTCTTTCTCTACAGCTTCTTGCAGATGGAAAGCAATTCTACAGTGCCACTGAGCATCAGGGTGAATGTCTTCATTGATATGATATAATGTTTTTTCATTTATATGAGTTTTTCCAGACCATGGAAAAGCAACAGGAATTAGCTTGTGAGCTCATACTGAGCATAGAGGTTTTAGTTGAGGGACATCAACACCATGTCAGCAGTGGTGGCAAAGTTGAATAAGCATGCACTAGACGAGGCCCCTTTGAGGACTTGAATGGTGGCTTGTACTGACGCCTTTTTGTGTCACATAGTTGCTGTGAGTGACCCTTGCCTCTGTAATAGTTTAGAGGCAGCCCAGGTATTTACCTTTGTTCCTGACGGAGTGAGGCACAGCACAGGGGATAGGCTGTCTACCTTTTTCACTGGCATGATATTAATCGACGCACCACTGTCTATGATGAAAGTTATTGGGGGACTGTTCACTTTCAATGTGATTTTGGGACAGTGCCCAAATGAAGTTTGTTGCTTTGTTTGATGAGCTGTCCTTGAACTGTGATCTTCTTCATAAACCGCTAACCACACATGTGCACACCTTCCTTTGGGAGATATCATCAGCACACACCCATCTTATCCGCTACTACCTAATAGTGACGTTGAAAAACTTTTGTATGACGAACTTGACAACCATTGATTTAGCTTGGTTTCTACTTGTCGTAGCTGATGTTGCTTTTTGGTTTTGTGGGTGTGGCGAGAGTTTTTCTGGAACGTTCTTATGTCCATATTTTCTTTCTGTCATGATGCACTTGATTTTTCCATGGCTTAGCACACAGTTATGAAATGGTTCTCTTTCCTACTACCTTTGCAGACTTGTCCTAAACAAAAACCCACATCGGGAGCATAGCTTCCATCTCTATGAAGACGATGTTGCATCAGTCTATGTGAAACTTTCTTCAGCACGTCTTTCACTTGCCAGTTATAGTGTCTTCCCAAGCCCTTGAGAATACAAATAGATAACTCCACATGGCAGATGCGGTTAAGCATTACTTTATTCTCCAGCAATCACTCGCAGACTGCGCATTACATCATGCTTCTCATAACCACACCCTAACACCTCCCCTCATATCACATAGTACCGGTTCACAGTCCTCCCCAGAATCACGAGGGTCCTATTGCGTATAACATCAATATGCTGCATCTGTGAGTCATACTGATGAACTTCACGTCGTGTTTAATCCCTGTGAAACACAAGTCATTCTGTTATCATTACATTTTCACACATAAACCAAACTTTAACCACAATTGTTTGCAGCTGTTCTTTCTATGTTCGTCCATCCACTATCACAAAATAAAGTTTATTATAATTTGAACGGTGCCGAAAGTAATTTTAGACATCAATGTATGAATACGTTTTATTAAACTACCTTGCAGCTCTGATTTAAAAGCAAGCAGATGAACAAGTAACTTATATATATATATATATATATATATTTTTTATTTTTTTTATTTTTTTTATTGAGCAGAGCATTTGGTACAAGATATACATTTCGCAATCAAAATCAAAAACACAATTATTGAAACCTTTTAAAAAACATTGAATAGCGTCTTCCTGCTCTGACAAGATTAAAAAGATAAAAACTGTAGCAGCCAATATCATCATCAATAGTTTAAAAAGAGACAATGTGCAAAAACCTGCGATAAAGTGCAACAGCAAAAAGGTGCACTAAAGTGCAGAAGCAAAAAAAGTGCAAATATTACAAAATGCAATAACCACAAAAGTGCTAATGCTTCTAAAGTGCAACCATCAAGGAAAAAGTGCTAGTACTCTTAATCGCAAAGATTGCTACAATTTCAACATCAATATCAATATCAAGTATAAATCACCCCCCCTTTAACTCTTCTAGGTTTTCAAAATACTTCCAATTTTTTTTAAATCTCTTAATGGCTCCCACCTCACTTGCATATGCCTTTTCAAAATTACAAGTCCTTTTCATTTTATTGAACCACTTGAATTGGGAGGGAACCTCACTGGATTTCCAGTTCTGAAGGATTAAGGAGCGGGCTACGGTACAAGATATAAATACAAACATTTCCTCAGTCTTATTTAGCATCCTTCTATCTTTACATATGCCGAATAGGGCCAACTTGGCCTCAGGCTGGATTCTCTTCCCGATTGCCAACTCAATATCCGCAAGTATTGCCTCCCAAAAGGGCTCTAACCGTGGACAAGTAAAAAAAATATGGTGCCACCTGCCCTGACCATTGGCTTGGCATCTGAAACACTTGTTCTCAACGTCCGGATATCTTTTCCCCAGAGCCTCCGGAGTCAAATAAGCGAGCCAGCGTAATAGAAATGCCATCCTTTTAAAATTAGCTGCGCGCAGGGATTCACTTCCTAGATGGCATAGGGTCTCCCAATCCTTACATGAAAAAGAGCATTGTGTCTCATGGCCTATTTTGCCCAGATGGCTTTCTATCAATGAAGTTTGTCCCTGGCGGTGTAGCAATCTGTACCAATTCCCTATGCCCTTAATTTTGGCCCTGTAAAGGGCTACTACCAATTCATTTGGAGATTCAAAAAGGCTGCTAATGTTTTTTTTTTAAAGTGAACAACTTGCAGATATTCAAAAAAGATGGGTCTCCTAGGGTTATTTGCCCTTGTCATCACCTCTTGCCAAGCAACCACCCTATTTTGAATAACTAAATGTTTTAGCTCCCGTAGCCCACAATTTTCCCAGTTTGTTATATGGCTTGTCTTTAATTGGAGACCTAGGCTGGTACACTCCCTCAAACTCAAATATTGTACGCCTGAGGAGCCAGTCTTTTTAATAAAGGACTGAAGTCTAAAAGAATATTCCCTTAAGGTCTTATATCTTGTCTTTTTGGGAAGTTTTGAGGTTTTTAAAAAAAACTTGACTTTGAGAACCAATTTCTTGTAACATTTTATCAAAGAAGAAGCTATCTCGAATGCATTTAGATCCCTTCAATCCCGCCACTATATCTAAAAAGTCAGCCTCATAATACGTTTTTAAATGGGGTAAAGTGAGGCCCCCTTGGTCGGTGGAAAATTGTACTACCGACAGCTTGACCCTAGATACTTTTTTTCCCCCAGATAAAACCCCTAAGCATCGTTTCCATTACTTTAAAAAAGGATGAATTAATCTTTAAAGGGACATTACTAAACAAAAATATAAGCAGTGGTAATATCGACATTTTAATTAGTGATACCCTGCCCACTAATGAAAGAGGGAGTCAAAGCCACTGGTCTAAAAGTCTCTTAATTTTGTTTTTCATTCTTGTATAATTCAGATGATATAGCTGATGGTACTGGCTGGTTTACAAATATCCCAAGATATCTAACTGGGTCTTGATTAGCGGCTTGAGCCCGCAAACAAGATGGAAAAAGATTTAGATCAGCATTCAGGGCAAGGACCTCTGTTTTATTAGGATTTATTTAGTAACCCCCAACTTGTTCAAAATCTCTAAATTCCCTCAGTATACTTTCCATATTGTCTTTATTGGGCATCAGATATAGAATGATGTCCCCTGCGAAAAGTTTTAGCTTAGCCATTCCGGGAATAGGGGGTTGAATAGCAGCATTATTTCTGATTTTAATTACTAAAGCTCTATAAAAAAGGTAAAAAGCAGCGGCGAAAGTGGAAAACCCTGTCTAGTCCCTCGGTTTATTTTTATCGATCCTGCCCATTTTGAGTTAATTAATACCTGGGCAGAGGCCCCCTGATAAATATTACGTAGCATATCGATAACCTGAGCTGGAAATTCGAATTGACCGAGGGAGAAAAACAGGGTCGTCCAGTTAACCAGGTCAAATGCTTGTTCAGCATCGACCATTAATATACATGCAGAGGTTAAATTGGTGTTAAGATAGTCCAAGGCCTGTTTTAAAAACTCAGTATTAGCTACCATAGATCTTCCCGCTATAAAAACAGTCTGATCACTATGAATTACCTCCTGGGCAGCAAACTAAAAGCGTTCGGCCCATACTTTCATTAAAATCTTATAATCCGAATTTGAAAGACTGATGGGCCTATAAGAGTTTACATCCTCAGGATTTTTGTCTTTTTTGACAAATGATACTATTATCGCTTCTTTGAAAGTTATGGGCACCAATCCTCCTTGCTTAATATAGTTAAATAGTTTTTTCAGAGGTGTCAGTAATTCATTTGAAAAGGTTTTTATAAAATTCGATGGGGAAGCCATCCTGGCCACATGCTTTTGCCCCAGCTGTTACTTTAATAGAAGCCAACATTTCTGTAGAATTTATATCGGATCCTAATTGACTGATCCGGTTGTATGAAATTTTAGGAACATCTATATTAGGAAAATAATCCTGGATCAGTTCTTCCCCCACTAAATACTCTGTGGACTAAATACGGTAAAAATGCTCTAAAGAAATCTGTGGAATCTTATCACCGTTAGCCTCTTCCTGGCCGGTCAGGGGATCCCGTATCTTCACTATTATTGCTGACTCCTTTCTCTTTCTTGTTGAGTTTGCCAAAAGTTTCCCTACCAACTGACTATCTTCATACACCATTTGCTGGTACATTTTTGAACTGCAAATTTCTTCCAATACAAAAAAGTCTCTCAGAGCCGCTCTTGCCTGCTCAAGTTGGTTAGGATACTGCTGGAGCTGAAGGGCATATTCTTTTTCGACTGTAGTTTGTAACTTAGCTATTTTATGCCTCCTGCCATTTGCCTCGGCAGCTGTATAGGCGATGATCTGGCCACCTGCTGCCGCTTTGAACCTACCCCATACAGAGAAAGGCTCCGCAGTATTATCATTAACCTTGAAATATTTGGAGATCCATTTTCAGAAGCCCTCCACCCAATCCTGATCTTCGAGCAGAGTGCGGTCCAGCTGCCACCTGGGCCCCTCTCTGTTTTCCACACCAAATACAATTTCAAGCTCAACTTTTGCATGGTCTGAGAAGGGATTACACCCGCTCTCTGTCTTGGAGACCTGAAGAGATCTAGATATAAGAAAAAATCAATTCGAGATGCAGTCCGGAAACGGTGCGAATAGCAAGTAAAATGTGTTTTTATCTGGATTGCTACTGCGCCAGGGGTCTATTAATTGGTATTCAAGTTTAAGGGCTTCTATAATTCTTTTGGTGTTCAGTTTCAGTTGTTTCTTGTTTTTATTTGAAGTATCTTTTTTCAAATCCTGTATAAAATTATAATCCCCTCCTACGATAAGCTGCTCCGGGGCCCCCCTCAAAAACTCATCAATTTTGACCAGACTGGAAGTATCGTCCGAAACCGGACTATAGTAATTTACAAAATTTAAAATTTTCCCGTTTCCTAGCCACTATCCATAGCCATCTCCCCTGTGGATCTCTCTGAACTTGTAAAAATTCCCAGGATAATTTTCTCGAAAAATAAATGGCGATTCCTTTCAGGGTCAGCCCTGCTGATGCAAAGAATATATGAGAGAAAAACCTGGGTAAAAATAATTTAGGAGCATTCGACTTTAAATGTGTCTCCTGAAGAAATACCACTTGGGGATTAAAAGATATCACCCATTTTATAAGTGCGCCATATTATTGTTTATTTAAAATTCCATTCGCGTTAATAGATAGGATATTACATTTGTTAGTTTCCATCAAGGTTGCTAAATAAACATAAGCTTTTAATTAAGTTATATCTGTACCTTTTGGTCTTACTCTTTTTACTGCAATTGATCCAATCCACCTTACTCTCTCCACCCCCCTGAAAAGAAAGACCCCCCCCAGAATGTGGAAAAACCCCTACCAAACACGCTCACCACATTTCACCCCCCCCTAAATAAATTGTAAATGTATCTTGGGCAAAAACTGGCCATGCCCAGAAAGGATTGCAGCATGGTAACATCCTGGGGTGGGGCGGGGGGCAGGATGAGTGCAAATGTACCTTGCCGGGGTCTGGAGTCATTCCCCCATTAGACAATATGTGCCCAAAATTTTTTTTTTGGTTTTGTGAAACTCACACTATGCTGCATTCAGAGTGAGACTTGCAGTTTTTCGTGTTCCTTTTGTGTTTTACTAACACCCAGTATGTCGTCACTGTGATTGAAAGCATGCTTAATAGGTTGGATTATTCAGCGAATAACAACCTGAAATATCTCGGCATCCAAAGATACTCTCAAACTCAGTTTCTTATATCTGTACGAACCAATATGAGTCAATAAAATAGTAATATACCTGCAGCTCTCCTTCAACTCGAGTTGATGGTATCCTTTTTTCAGGTCAAGACGGGAAGAGACTTTGGCTCCTTTCAATTGCATGATCTTGTCCACTATGTGTGGACCACGGTGTTTGTCCCTCTTAATTGCTTTGTTAGCTTGGTGCATATCAACACAAATGCTCACCGCTCCGCCACTGTCCTTTTTTGGTACAACTACAATTGCCAAACCCTATTGTGTGGGCCTGTGGAGCGTTCATTGATGTCATGTTTTAAAACTCTTTCCAACTCTTTCTCTGCAGCTTCTTGCAGATGGAAAGCAATTCTACAGTGCCACTGAGCATCAGGGTGAATGTCTTCATTGATATGATATAATGGTTTTTCATTTATATGAGTTTTTCCAGACCATGGAATAGCAACAGGAATTAGCTTGTGAGCTCATACTGAGCTTAGAGGTTATAGTTGAGGGACATCAACACCATGTCAGCAGTGATGGCAAAGTGGAATAAGCATGCACTAGACAAGGCCCCTTTGAGGACTTGAATGGTGGCTTGTACTGACGCCTTTTTGTGTCACATAGTTGCTGTGAGTGACCCTTGCCTCTGTAATAGTTTAGAGGCAGCCCAGGTATTTACCTTTGTTCCTGACGGAGTGAGGCAGGGCACAGGGGATAGGCTGTCTACCTTTTTCACTGGCATGATATTAATCGACGCACCACTGTCTATGATGAAAGTTATTGGGGGACTGTTCACTTTCAATGTGATTTTGGGACAGTGCCCAAATGAAGTTTGTTGCTTTGTTTGATGAGCTGTCCTTGAACTGTGATCTTCTTCACAAACCGCTAACCACACATGTGCACACCTTCCTTTGGGAGATATCATCACCACACACCCATCTTATTCGCTACTACCTAATAGTGACGTTGAAAAACTTTTGTATGACGAACTTGACAACCATTGATTTAGCTTGGTTTCTACTTGTCGTAGCTGATGTTGCTTTTTGGTTTTGTGGGTGTGGCGAGAGATTTTCTGGAACGTTCTTATGTCCATATTTTCTTTCTGTCATGATGCACTTGATTTTTCCATGGCTTAGCACACAGTTATGAAATGGTTCTCTTTCCTACTACCTTTGCAGACTTGTCCTAAACAAAAACCCACATCGGGAGCATAGCTTCCATCTCTATGAAGACGATGTTGCATCAGTCTTTGTGAAACTTTCTTCAGCACGTCTTTCACTTGCCAGTTATAGTGTCTTCCCAAGGCCTTGAGAATACAAATAGATAACTCCACATGGCAGATGCGGTTAAGCATTACTTTATTCTCCAGCAATCACTCGCAGACTTCACATTACATCATGCTTCTCATAACCACACCCTAACACCTCCCCTCATATCACATAGTACCGGTTCACAGTCCTCCCCAGAACCACGAGGGTCCTATTGCGTATAACATCAATATGCTGCATCTGTGAGTCATACTGATGAACTTCACGTCGTGTTTAATCCCTGTGAAACACAAGTCATTCTGTTATCATTACATTTTCACACATAAACCAAACTTTAACCACAATTGTTTGCAGCTGTTCTTTCTATGTTCGTCCATCCACTATCACAAAATAAAGTTTATTATAATTTGAACGGTGCCGAAAGTAATTTTAGACGTCAATGTATGAATACAGTGGTCAAAGGAAACACTGGAGTTTTTAGATTTGAGCCTGAGGATAGAAAACAACAAACTGGAAAGTTCACTATTCAGGAAAAAGACGGCGGGAAATAGCATTTTACATGCTAGGAGCTGTCATCAAAATTCTCTCATAAATAGTATCCCATTGGGAGAATTACTAAGGGCAAAACGAAACTGCAGCACTGAAAGCAGCTTTAAAGTTGAGGAAGAAATAATGACATCTCGTTTCCTAGCAAGAGGGTACTCAACTAAGGTGATCAACAAAGCTAAAGCAATAGCAGCTGAAAGAACAAGGGATTCACTCTTACAAAAAGAGAGGATAAAAGATGAGGCAGAACCAGGTACAACAAGGTTCATCACCACTTACAGCAACAGAGCATATAATGTAAGAAAAAGCTTGCAGAAGTTTTGGCCCATTTTACATACAGATCCTGACCTGACAAAATGTGTGGCATTGGAACCACAAGTAACCTTCAGAAGAACTAGATCATTGAAAGACTCCCTATGCAGAGCAGTAGAACCACCTAAAACCAAAATACAGGGAATACGGGGATTTTACACATGCAGAAACTGCAAAGCATGCAAGAACAGCAGGAACAGAAAGGAAATTATTCTATCTGAAGGTACTGCCCCATTCAAAATTGTAGAACACACTTCATGTAACTCAGACTTTGCAGTTTATGCTCTCTTCTGCCCCTGTAGAAAAGCTTACATCGGGAGTACTGTTAAAAAAGCAAAACTCCGAATACTCGAACATCTAAGAGCGATAAAAAATGGTGACAAACAATATCCTATCGCCCGCCATTTCGAAAGTCATCACAAACAAAACACAGACTTACTAAGTTTCTGTGTTCTGGAAACAGTTAAACAAAACGAGAGAGGGGGAAACAGAACACAAAGCCTACGACGTTTAGAGTCAAGGCTAATTATACAGTACAGAACCATGACACCAAGGGGGCATAACTGCGATGAGGAACTAGAAGTGCATTTGGGGTAGAAAGAAGTCAGGATAATGAACAGTACATGATGTTGTAATGCGTTTTCACTGTGGTTAATGAATGCAATGATTTACTTGAAATAACTGAATTAGTGAATAGGGTGACAATTTCATCCAGCTCGCAGACAGAACAGCTCGCTCTATTTTTAATTATTAATTTTTAATTCTTTAATTCCACTGTCAGAAGAAAAGTTTATAGATTCTTATTATTAGTTGCTCCAGGAGGGGAATTAATTCGTTTTTTTATTTTCCCTTTTTTTGACAGGCCACGTACCAAAAAATTCAATGTGAAGATAAACAAGGAGGATGAGAATCCATGTATGAATTGTAACATAGCAATGTATATTATAGCTGTGATATGCAAAGTATAGTTTTTGAGTGTCCCACTTGGGTGGAAAGTGAGGCGTTGATCCAATAAGAAATAGAGCCCACTTGGGCAAAACAACTTCTCTGATAGTTGGAAAAATGCTTCCGGGGAGACAAAAATGTAACTCTAGAAAATAATGTAACTCTAGGGAAACTAATGTAACTCCAAAAAGACACTGATTATGTACAAAGCACAGGATCACAGTTTGCAATTGTTTTTGTGAATTGAACATGCGTTGCTGACTAATTACTTTATTTTACACGTTTAGTTGTAAATGTCTTCACTGAAATATATTACGTAGTCTGTTTTCTATGGTACCTGGGGACAGATCACATGTTCATATAAAAACTCACCTTTAACTCACTGATGGTACTCGTGATCAAGAGACAAGGTCTCGAAACGCGTCGAGTGAGTGTTGCCCCTTTTTCTAAAATAAAAATCACTGCTAAATGCATTTGGAGTCCGTGGTGGTTGCTGTCCGAGAAGTGCTTGGGAGAAAACGCAACGTTGTGAAAAAAATATATATATAGATATATATATATATATTCAAGCTCCCGGGGAATGTCCAAAGATCAGAAAGCACTCGGGCAGCAAGGAAGCTTCTCCCCAAAGCTTTATTAAGGTCAAACACACGCTCTTGCCAGTTTGCATTGGACTGTGAATCCGGACGCGTTTCGGGCATCTCCCTTCCTCGGCGGCATACAGTCCGTAGAGCACCATGTGGCCCCACCTCCAATTTCAGCAAGATTGCACGCCCCTGATTGGGTGCTCTGTATGATGCTCTGCATTGCTTTATGGGGGCTGAAGTCCGTGTGATTTGATGCTCCATAATTAAAAAGCTCAAATGAGCCCCAGCGAGAGCGACGTGCTGCTATCCTGCCTTGTTGCCCCACAATTGAAGCCACTTGCATAGAGACTCCATGATCACCTGCTTCTGGAGTGGTGCTCTCATCTGATCTTTGGACATTCCCCGGGAGCTTGAATATTGTAGCGGTTGTCCTGCCGCTTGAGAGCACCACTCCAGAAGCAGGTGATCACGGAGTCACTATGCAAGTGGCTTCAATTGTGGGGCAACAAGGCAGGATAGCAGCACCTCGCTCTCGCTGGGGCTCATTTGAGCTTTTTAATTATGGAGCATCAAATCACACGGACTTCAGCCCCCATAAAGCAATGCACAGCATCATACAGAGCAGCCAATCAGGGGCGTGCAATCTTGCTGAAAATTGGAGGTGGGGCCACATGGTGCTCTACGGACTGTATGCCGCCGAGGAAGGGAGATGCCCGAAACGCGTCCGGATTCACAGTCCAATGCAAACTGGCAAGAGCGTGTGTTTGACCTTAATAAAGCTTTGGGGAGAAGCTTCCTTGCTGCCCGAGTGCTTTCTGATCTTTGGACATTCCCCGGGAGCTTGAATATTGTAGCGGTTGTCCTGCCGCTTGAGAGCACCACTCCAGAAGCAGGTGATCACGGAGTCACTATGCAAGTGGCTTCAATTGTGGGGCAACAAGGCAGGATAGCAGCACGTCGCTCTCGCTGGGGCTCATTTGAGCTTTTTAATTATGGAGCATCAAATCACACGGACTTCAGCCCCCATAAAGCAATGCACAGCATCATACAGAGCAGCCAATCAGGGGCGTGCAATCTTGCTGAAATTGGAGGTGGGGCCACATGGTGCTCTATGGACTGTATGCCGCCGAGGAAGGGAGATGCCCGAAACGCGTCCGGATTCACAGTCCAATGCAAACTGGCAAGAGCGTGTGTTTGACCTTAATAAAGCTTTGGGGAAAAGCTTCCTTGCTGCCCGAGTGCTTTCTGATCTTTGGACATTCCCCGGGAGCTTGAATATTGTAGCGGTTGTCCTGCCGCTTGAGAGCACCACTCCAGAAGCAGGTGATCATGGAGTCACTATGCAAGTGGCTTCAATTGTGGGGCAACAAGGCAGGATAGCAGCACGTCGCTCTCGCTGGGGCTCATTTGAGCTTTTTAATTATGGAGCATCAAATCACACGGACTTCAGCCCCCATAAAGCAATGCACAGCATCATACAGAGCAGCCAATCAGGGGCGTGCAATCTTGCTGAAATTGGAGGTGGGGCCACATGGTGCTCTACGGACTGTATGCCGCCGAGGAAGGGAGATGCCCGAAACGCGTCCGGATTCACAGTCCAATGCAAACTGGCAAGAGCGTGTGTTTGACCTTAATAAAGCTTTGGGGAGAAGCTTCCTTGCTGCCCGAGTGCTTTCTGATCTTTGGACATTCCCCGGGAGCTTGAATATTGTAGCGGTTGTCCTGCCGCTTGAGAGCACCACTCCAGAAGCAGGTGATCACGGAGTCACTATGCAAGTGGCTTTAATTGTGGGGCAACAAGGCAGGATAGCAGCACGTCGCTCTCGCTGGGGCTCATTTGAGCTTTTTAATTATGGAGCAACAAATCACACGGACTTCAGCCCCCATAAAGCAATGCACAGCATCATACAGAGCAGCCAATCAGGGGCGTGCAATCTTGCTGAAATTGGAGGTGGGGCCACATGGTGCTCTACGGACTGTATGCCGCCGAGGAAGGGAGATGCCCGAAACGCGTCCGGATTCACAGTCCAATGCAAACCGGCAAGAGCGTGTGTATGACCTTAATAAAGCTTTGGGGAGAAGCTTCCTTGCTGCCCGAGTGCTTTCTGATCTTTGGACATTCCCCGGGAGCTTGAATATTGTAGCGGTTGTCCTGCCGCTTGAGAGCACCACTCCAGAAGCAGGTGATCACGGAGTCACTATGCAAGTGGCTTCAATTGTGGGGCAACAAGGCAGGATAGCAGCACGTCGCTCTCGCTGGGGCTCATTTGAGCTTTTTAATTATGGAGCATCAAATCACACGGACTTCAGCCACCATAAAGCAATGCACAGCATCATACAGAGCAGCCAATCAGGGGCGTGCAATCTTGCTGAAATTGGAGGTGGGGCCACATGGTGCTCTACGGACTGTATGCCGCCGAGGAAGGGAGATGCCCGAAACGCGTCCGGATTCACAGTCCAATGCAAACTGGCAAGAGCGTGTGTTTGACCTTAATAAAGCTTTGGGGAGAAGCTTCCTTGCTGCCCGAGTGCTTTCTGATCTTTGGACATTCCCCGGGAGCTTGAATATATATATATATATATATATATATATATTTTTATTTTTTTATTGAGCAGAGCATTTGGTACAAGATATACATTTCGCAATCAAAATCAAAAACACAATTATTGAAACCTTTTAAAAAACATTGAATAGCGTCTTCCTGCTGTGACAAGATTAAAAAGATAAAAACTGTAGCAGCCAATATCATCATCAATAGTTTAAAAAGAGACAATGTGCAAAAACCTGCGATAAAGTGCAACAGCAAAAAGGTGCACTAAAGTGCCGGACCAAAAAAAGTGCAAATATTACAAAATGCAATAACCACAAAAGTGCTAATGCTTCTAAAGTGCAACCATCAAGGAAAAAGTGCTAGTACTCTTAATCGCAAAGATTGCTACAATTTCAACATCAATATCAATATCAAGTATAAATCACCCCCCCTTTAACTCTTCTAGGTTTTCAAAATACTTCCAATTTTTTTTAAATCTCTTAATGGCTCCCACCTCACTTGCATATGCCTTTTCAAAATTACAAGTCCTTTTCATTTTATTGAACCACTTGAATTGGGAGGGAACCTCACTGGATTTCCAGTTCTGAAGGATTAAGGAGCGGGCTACGGTACAAGATATAAATACAAACATTTCCTCAGTCTTATTTAGCATCCTTCTATCTTTACATATGCCGAATAGGGCCAACTTGGCCTCAGGCTGGATTCTCTTCCCGATTGCCAACTCAATATCCGCAAGGATTGCCTCCCAAAAGGGCTCTAACCGTGGACAAGTAAAAAAATATGGTGCCACCTGCCCTGACCATTGGCTTGGCATCTGAAACACTTGTTTTCAACGTCCTGATATCTTTTCCCCAGAGCCTCCGGAGTCAAATAAGCGAGCCAGCGTAATAGAAATGCCATCCTTTTAAAATTAGCTGCGCGCAGGGATTCACTTCCTAGATGGCATAGGGTCTCCCAATCCTTACATGAAAAAGAGCATTGTGTCTCATGGCCTATTTTGCCCAGATGGCTTTCTATCAATGAAGTTTGTCCCTGGCGGTGTAGCAATCTGTACCAATTCCCTATGCCCTTAATTTTGGCCCTGTAAAGGGCTACTACCAATTCATTTGGAGATTCAAAAAGGCTGCTAATGTTTTTGTTTTTAAAGTGAACAACTTGCAGATATTCAAAAAAGATGGGTCTCCTAGGGTTATTTGCCCTTGTCATCACCTCTTGCCAAGCAACCACCCTATTTTGAATAACTAAATGTTTTAGCTCCCGTAGCCCACAATTTTCCCAGTTTGTTATATAGCTTGTCTTTAATTGGAGACCTAGGCTGGTACACTCCCTCAAACTCAGATATTGTACGCCTGAGGAGCCAGTCTTTTTAATAAAGGACTGAAGTCTAAAAGAATATTCCCTTAAGGTCTTATATATTGTCTTTTTTGGAAGTTTTGAGGTTTTTAAAAAAAACTTGACTTTGAGAACCAATTTCTTGTAACATTTTATCAAAGAAGAAGCTATCTCGAATGCATTTAGATCCCTTCAATCCCGCCACTATATCTAAAAAGGCAGCCTCATAATACGTTTTTAAATGGGGTAAAGTGAGGCCCCCCTGGTCGGTGGAAAATTGTACTACCGACAGCTTGACCCTAGATACTTTTTTCCCCCCAGATAAAACCCCTAAGCATCATTTCCATTTCTTTAAAAAAGGATGAATTAATCTTTATAGGGACATTACTAAACAAAAATATAAGCAGTGGTAATATCTACATTTTAATTAGTGATACCCTGCCCACTAATGAAAGAGGGAGTCAAAGCCACTGGTCTAAAAGTCTCTTAATTTTGTTTTTCATTCTTGTATAATTCAGATGATATAGCTGATGGTACTGGCTGGTTTACAAATATCCCAAGATATCTAACTGGGTCTTGATTAGCGGCTTGAGCCCGCAAACAAGATGGAAAAAGATTTAGATCAGCATTTAGGGCAAGGACCTCTGTTTTATTAGGATTTATTTAGTAACCCCCAACTTGTTCAAAATCTCTAAATTCCCTCAGTATACTTTCCATATTGTCTTTATTGGGCATCAGATATAGAATGATGTCCCCTGCGAAAAGTTTTAGCTTAGCCATTCCGGGAATAGGGGGTTGAATAGCAGCATTATTTCTGATTTTAATTACTAAAGCTCTATAAAAATGGTAAAAAGCAGCGGCGAAAGTGGACAACCCTGTCTAGTCCCTCGGTTTACTTTTATCGATCCTGCCCATTTTGAGTTAATTAATACCTGGGCAGAGGCCCCCTGATAAATATTACGTAGCATATCGATAACCTGAGCTGGAAATCCGAATTGACCATGGGAGAAAAACAGGGTCGTCCAGTTAACCAGGTCAAATGCTTGTTCAGCATCGACCATTAATATACATGCAGAGGTTAAATTGGTGTTAAGATAGTCCAAGGCCTGTTTTAAAAACTCAGTATTAGCTACCATAGATCTTCCCGCTATAAAAACAGTCTGATCACTATGAATTACCTCCTGGGCAGCAAACTAAAAGCGTTCGGCCCATACTTTCATTAAAATCTTATAATCCGAATTGAAAAGACTGATGGGCCTATAAGAGTTTACATCCTCAGGATTTTTGTCTTTTTTGACAAATGATACTATTATCGCTTCTTTGAAAGTTACGGGCACCAATCCTCCTTGCTTAATATAGTTAAATAGTTTTTTCAGAGGTGTCAGTAATTCATTTGAAAAGGTTTTTATAAAATTCGATGGGGAAGCCATCCTGGCCACATGCTTTTGCCCCAGCTGTTACTTTAATAGAAGCCAAAATTTCTGTAGAATTTATATCGGATCCTAATTGACTGATCCGGTTGTATAACATTTTAGGAACATCTATATTAGGAAAATAATCCTGGATCAGTTCTTCCCCCACTAAATACTCTGTGGAATAAATACGGTGAAAATGCTCTAAAGAAATCTGTGGAATCTTATCACCGTTAGCCTCTTCCTGGCCGGTCAGGGGATCCCGTATCTTCACTATTATTGCTGACTCCTTTCTCTTTCTTGTTGAGTTTGCCAAAAGTTTCCCTACCAACTGACTATCTTCATACACCTTTTGCTGGTACATTTTTGAACTGCAAATTTCTTCCAATACAAAAAAGTCTCTCAGAGCCGCTCTTGCCTGCTCAAGTTGGTTAGGATACTGCTGGAGCTGAAGGGCATATTCTTTTTCGACTGTAGTTTGTAACTTAGCTATTTTATGCCTCCTGCCATTTGCCTCGGCAGCTGTATAGGCGAAGATCTGGCCACCTGCTGCCGCTTTGAACCTACCCCATACAGAGAAAGGCTCCGCAGTATTATCATTAACCTTGAAATATTTGGAGATCCATTTTCAGAAGCCCTCCACCCAATCCTGATCTTCGAGCAGAGTGCGGTCCAGCTGCCACCTGGGCCCCTCTCTGTTTTCCACACCAAATACAATTTCAAGCTCAACTTTTGCATGGTCTGAGAAGGGATTACACCCGCTCTCTGTCTTGGAGACCTGAAGAGATCTAGATATAAGAAAAAATCAATTCGAGATGCAGTCCGGAAACGGTGCGAATAGCAAGTAAAATGTGTTTTATCTGGATTGCTACTGCGCCAGGGGTCTATTAATTGGTATTCAAGTTTAAGGGCTTCTATAATTCTTTTGGTGTTCAGTTTCAGTTGTTTCTTGTTTTTATTTGAAGTATCTTTTTTCAAATCCTGTATAAAATTATAATCCCCTCCTACGATAAGCTGCTCCGGGGCCCCCCTCAAAAACTCATCAATTTTGACCAGACTGGAAGTATCGTCCGAAACCGGACTATAGTAATTTACAAAATTTAAAATTTTCCCCTGTTTCCTAGCCACTATCCATAGCCATCTCCCCTGTGGATCTCTCTGAACTTGTAAAAATTCCCAGGATAATTTTCTCGAAAAATAAATGGCGATTCCTTTCAGGGTCAGCCCTGCTGATGCAAAGAATATATGAGAGAAAAACCTGGGTAAAAATAATTTAGGAGCATTCGACTTTAAATGTGTCTCCTGAAGAAATACCACTTGGGGATTAAAAGATATCACCCATTTTATAAGTGCGCCATATTATTGTTTATTTAAAATTCCATTAGCGTTAATAGATAGGATATTACATTTGTTAGTTTCCATCAAGGTTGCTAAATAAACATAAGCTTTTAATTAAGTTATATCTGTACCTTTTGGTCTTACTCTTTTTACTGCAATTGATCCAATCCACCTTACTCTCTCCACCCCCCTGAAAAGAAAGACCCCCCCAGAATGTGGAAAAACCCCTACCAAACACGCTCACCACATTTCACCCCCCCCCTAAATAAATTGTAAATGTATCTTGGGCAAAAACTGGCCATGCCCAGAAAGGATTGCAGCATGGTAACATCCTGGGGTGGGGCGGGGGGCAGGATGAGTGCAAATGTACCTTGCCGGGGTCTGGAGTCATTCCCCCATTAGACAATATGTGCCCAAAATTTTTTTATTTGGTTTTGTGAAACTCACACTATGCTGCATTCAGAGTGAGACTTGCAGTTTTTCGTGTTCCTTTTGTGTTTTACTAACACCCAGTATGTCGTCACTGTGATTGAAAGCATGCTTAATAGGTTGGATTATTCAGCGAATAACAACCTGAAATATCTCGGCATCAAAAGATACTCTCAAACTCAGTTTCTTATATCTGTACGAACCAATATGAGTCAATAAAATAGTAATATACCTGCAGCTCTCCTTCAACTCGAGTTGATGGTATCCTTTATTCAGGTCAAGACGGAAAGAGACTTTGGCTCCTTTCAATTGCATGATCTTGTCCACTATGTGTGGACCACGGTGTTTGTCCCTCTTAATTGCTTTATTAGCTTGGTGCATATCAAAACAAATGCTCACCGCTCCGCCACTGTCCTTTTTTGGTACAACTACAATTGCCAAACCCTATTGTGTGGGGCCTGTGGAGCGTTCATTGATGTCATGTTTTAAAACTCTTTCCAACTCTTTCTCTACAGCTTATTGCAGATGGAAAGCAATTCTACAGTGCCACTGAGCATCAGGGTGAATGTCTTCATTGATATGATATAATGGTTTTTCATTTATATGAGTTTTTCCAGACCATGGAATAGCAACAGGAATTAGCTTGTGAGCTCATACTGAGCATAGAGGTTATAGTTGAGGGACATCAACACCATGTCAGCAGTGGTGGCAAAGTTGAATAAGCATGCACTAGACGAGGCCCCTTTGAGGACTTGAATGGTGGCTTGTACTGACGCCTTTTTGTGTCACATAGTTGCTGTGAGTGACCCTTGCCTCTGTAATAGTTTAGAGGCAGCCCAGGTATTTACCTTTGTTCCTGACGGAGTGAGGCACGGCACAGGGGATAGGCTGTCTACCTTTTTCACTGGCATGATATTAATCGACGCACCACTGTCTATGATGAAAGTTATTGGGGGACTGTTCACTTTCAATGTGATTTTGGGACAGTGCCCAAATGAAGTTTGTTGCTTTGTTTGATGAGCTGTCCTTGAACTGTGATCTTCTTCACAAACCGCTAACCACACATGTGCACACCTTCCTTTGGGAGATATCATCAGCACACACCCATCTTATTCGCTACTACCTAATAGTGACGTTGAAAAACTTTTGTACGACGAACTTGACAACCATTGATTTAGCTTGGTTTCTACTTGTCGTAGCTGATGTTGCTTTTTGGTTTTGTGGGTGTGGCGAGAGTTTTTCTGGAACGTTCTTATGTCCATATTTTCTTTCTGTCATGATGCACTTGATTTTTCCATGGCTTAGCACACAGTTATGAAATGGTTCTCTTTCCTACTACCTTTGCAGACTTGTCCTAAACAAAAACCCACATCGGGAGCATAGCTTCCATCTCTATGAAGACGATGTTGCATCAGTCTATGTGAAACTTTCTTCAGCACGTCTTTCACTTGCCAGTTATAGTGTCTTCCCAAGCCCTTGAGAATACAAATAGATAACTCCACATGGCAGATGCGGTTAAGCATTACTTTATTCTCCAGCAATCACTCGCAGACTGCGCATTACATCATGCTTCTCATAACCACACCCTAACACCTCCCCTCATATCACATAGTACCGGTTCACAGTCCTCCCCAGAACCACGAGGGTCCTATTGCGTATAACATCAATATGCTGCATCTGTGAGTCATACTGATGAACTTCACGTCGTGTTTAATCCCTGTGAAACACAAGTCATTCTGTTATCATTACATTTTCACACATAAACCAAACTTTAACCACAATTGTTTGCAGCTGTTCTTTCTATGTTCGTCCATCCACTATCACAAAATAAAGTTTATTATAATTTGAACGGTGCCGAAAGTAATTTTAGACGTCAATGTATGAATACGTTTTATTAAACTACTTTGCAGCTCTGATTTAAAAGCAAGCAGATGAACAAGTAACTTTTCTTTTTTTTATTGAGCAGAGCATTTGGTACAAGATATACATTTCGCAATCAAAATCAAAAACACAATTATTGAAACCTTTTAAAAAACATTGAATAGCGTCTTCCTGCTGTGACAAGATTAAAAAGATAAAAACTGTAGCAGCCAATATCATCATCAATAGTTTAAAAAGAGACAATGTGCAAAAACCTGCGATAAAGTGCAACAGCAAAAAGGTGTACTAAAGTGCAGAAGCAAAAAAAGTGCAAATATTACAAAATGCAATAACCACAAAAGTGCTAATGCTTCTAAAGTGCAACCATCAAGGAAAAAGTGCTAGTACTCTTAATCGCAAAGATTGCTACAATTTCAACATCAATATCAATATCAAGTATAAATCACCCCCCCCTTTAACTCTTCTAGGTTTTCAAAATACTTCCAATTTTTTTTAAATCTCTTAATGGCTCCCACCTCACTTGCATATGCCTTTTCAAAATTACAAGTCCTTTTCATTTTATTGAACCACTTGAATTGGGAGGGAACCTCACTGGATTTCCAGTTCTGAAGGATTAAGGAGCGGGCTACGGAACAAGATATAAATACAAACATTTCCTCAGTCTTATTTAGCATCCTTCTATCTTTACATATGCCGAATAGGGCCAACTTGGCCTCAGGCTGGATTCTCTTCCCGATTGCCAACTCAATATCCGCAAGGATTGCCTCCCAAAAGGCCTCTAACCGTGGACAAGTAAAAAAATATGGTGCCACCTGCCCTGACCATTGGCTTGGCATCTGAAACACTTGTTTTCAACGTCCGGATATCTTTTCCCCAGAGCCTCCGGAGTCAAATAAGCGAGCCAGCGTAATAGAAATGCCATCCTTTTAAAATTAGCTGCGCGCAGGGATTCACTTCCTAGATGGCATAGGGTCTCCCAATCCTTACATGAAAAAGAGCATTGTGTCTCATGGCCTATTTTGCCCAGATGGCTTTCTATCAATGAAGTTTGTCCCTGGCGGTGTAGCAATCTGTACCAATTCCCTATGCCCTTAATTTTGGCCCTGTAAAGGGCTACTACCAATTCATTTGGAGATTCAAAATGGCTGCTAATGTTTTTTTTTTTAAAGTGAACAACTTGCAGATATTCAAAAAAGATGGGTCTCCTAGGGTTATTTGCCCTTGTCATCACCTCTTGCCAAGCAACCACCCTATTTTGAATAACTAAATGTTTTAGCTCCCGTAGCCCACAATTTTCCCAGTTTGTTCTATGGCTTGTCTTTAATTGGAGACCTAGGCTGGTACACTCCCTCAAACTCAGATATTGTACGCCTGAGGAGCCAGTCTTTTTAATAAAGGACTGAAGTCTAAAAGAATATTCCCTTAAGGTCTTATATCTTGTCTTTTTTGGAAGTTTTGAGGTTTTAAAAAAAAACTTGACTTTGAGAACCAATTTCTTGTAACATTTTATCAAAGAAGAAGCTATCTCGAATGCATTTAGATCCCTTAAATCCCGCCACTATATCTAAAAAGGCAGCCTCATAATACGTTTTTAAATGGGGTAAAGTGAGGCCCCCCTGGTCGGTGGAAAATTGTACTACCGACAGCTTGACCCTAGATACTTTTTTCCCCCCAGATAAAACCCCTAAGCATCGTTTCCATTTCTTTAAAAAAGGATGAATTAATCTTTATAGGGACATTACTAAACAAAAATATAAGCAGTGGTAATATCTACATTTTAATTAGTGATACCCTGCCCACTAATGAAAGAGGGAGTCAAAGCCACTGGTCTAAAAGTCTCTTAATTTTGTTTTTCATTCTTGTATAATTCAGATGATATAGCTGATGGTACTGGCTGGTTTACAAATATCCCAAGATATCTAACTGGGTCTTGATTAGCGGCTTGAGCCCGCAAACAAGATGGAAAAAGATTTAGATCAGCATTTAGGGCAAGGACCTCTGTTTTATTAGGATTTATTTAGTAACCCCCAACTTGTTCAAAATCTCTAAATTCCCTCAGTATACTTTCCATATTGTCTTTATTGGTCATCAGATATAGAATGATGCCCCCTGCGAAAAGTTTTAGCTTAGCCATTCCGGGAATAGGGGGTTGAATAGCAGCATTATTTCTGATTTTAATTACTAAAGCTCTATAAAAAAGGTAAAAAGCAGCGGCGAAAGTGGACAACCCTGTCTAGTCCCTCGGTTTATTTTTATCGATCCTGCCCATTTTGAGTTAATTAATACCTGGGCAGAGGCCCCCTGATAAATATTACGTAGCATATCGATAACCTGAGCTGGAAATCCGAATTGACCGAGGGAGAAAAACAGGGTCGTCCAGTTAACCAGGTCAAATGCTTGTTCAGCATCGACCATTAATATACATGCAGAGGTTAAATTGGTGTTAAGATAGTCCAAGGCCTGTTTTAAAAACTCAGTATTAGCTACCATAGATCTTCCCGCTATAAAAACAGTCTGATCACTATGAATTACCTCCTGGGCAGCAAACTAAAAGCGTTCGGCCCATACTTTCATTAAAATCTTATAATCCGAATTGAAAAGACTGATGGGCCTACAAGAGTGTACATCCTCAGGATTTTTGTCTTTTTTGACAAATGATACTATTATCGCTTCTTTGAAAGTTACGGGCACCAATCCTCCTTGCTTAATATAGTTAAATAGTTTTTTCAGAGGTGTCAGTAATTCATTTGAAAAGGTTTTTATAAAATTCGATGGGGAAGCCATCCTGGCCACATGCTTTTGCCCCAGCTGTTACTTTAATAGAAGCCAACATTTCTGTAGAATTTATATCGGATCCTAATTGACTGATCCGGTTGTATGAAATTTTAGGAACATCTATATTAGGAAAATAATCCTGGATCAGTTCTTCCCCCACTAAATACTCTGTGGAATAAATACGGTGAAAATGCTCTAAAGAAATCTGTGGAATCTTATCACCGTTAGCCTCTTCCTGGCCGGTCAGGGGATCCCGTATCTTCACTATTATTGCTGACTCCTTTCTCTTTCTTGTTGAGTTTGCCAAAAGTTTCCCTACCAACTGACTATCTTCATACACCTTTTGCTGGTACATTTTTGAACTGCAAATTTCTTCCAATACAAAAAAGTCTCTCAGAGCCGCTCTTGCCTGCTCAAGTTGGTTAGGATACTGCTGGAGCTGAAGGGCATATTCTTTTTCGACTGTAGTTTGTAACTTAGCTATTTTATGCCTCCTGCCATTTGCCTCGGCAGCTGTATAGGCGATGATCTGGCCACCTGCTGCCGCTTTAAACCTACCCCATACAGAGAAAGGCTCCGCAGTAATATCATTAACCTTGAAATATTTGGAGAACCATTTTCAGAAGCCCTCCACCCAATCCTGATCTTCGAGCAGAGTGCGGTCCAGCTGCCACCTGGGCCCCTCTCTGTTTTCCACACCAAATACAATTTCAAGCTCAACTTTTGCATGGTCTGAGAAGGGATTACACCCGCTCTCTGTCTTGGAGACCTGAAGAGATCTAGATATAAGAAAAAATCAATTCGAGATGCAGTCCGGAAACGGTGCGAATAGCAAGTAAAATGTGTTTTATCTGGATTGCTACTGCGCCAGGGGTCTATTAATTGGTATTCAAGTTTAAGGGCTTCTATAATTCTTTTGGTGTTCAGTTTCAGTTGTTTCTTGTTTTTATTTGAAGTATCTTTTTTCAAATCCTGTATAAAATTATAATCCCCTCCTACGATAAGCTGCTCCGGGGCCCCCCTCAAAAACTCATCAATTTTGACCAGACTGGAAGTATCGTCTGAAACCGGACTATAGTAATTTACAAAATTTTAAATTTTCCCCTGTTTCCTAGCCACTATCCATAGCCATCTCCCCTGTGGATCTCTCTGAACTTGTAAAAATTCCCAGGATAATTTTCTCGAAAAATAAATGGCGATTCCTTTCAGGGTCAGCCCTGCTGATGCAAAGAATATATGAGAGAAAAACCTGGGTAAAAATAATTTAGGAGCATTCGACTTTAAATGTGTCTCCTGAAGAAATACCACTTGGGGATTAAAAGATATCACCCATTTTATAAGTGCGCCATATTATTGTTTATTTAAAATTCCATTAGCGTTAATAGATAGGATATTACATTTGTTAGTTTCCATCAAGGTTGCTAAATAAACATAAGCTTTTAATTAAGTTATATCTGTACCTTTTGGTCTTACTCTTTTTACTGCAATTGATCCAATCCACCTTACTCTCTCCTACCCCCCTGAAAAGAAAGCCCCCCCAGAATGTGGAAAAACCCCTACCAAACACGCTCACCACATTTCACCCCCCCCCCTAAATAAATTGTAAATGTATCTTGGGCAAAAACTGGCCATGCCCAGAAAGGATTGCAGCATGGTAACATCCTGGGGTGGGGCGGGGGGCAGGATGAGTGCAAATGTACCTTGCCGGGGTCTGGAGTCATTCCCCCATTAGACAATATGTGCCCAAAATTTTTTAATTTGGTTTTGTGAAACTCACACTATGCTGCATTCAGAGTGAGACTTGCAGTTTTTCGTATTCTTTTTGTGTTTTACTAACACCCAGTATGTCGTCACTGTGATTGAAAGCATGCTTAATAGGTTGGATTATTCAGCGAATAACAACCTGAAATATCTCGGCATCCAAAGATACTCTCAAACTCAGTTTCTTATATCTGTACGAACCAATATGAGTCAATAAAATAGTAATATACCTGCAGCTCTCCTTCAACTCGAGTTGATGGTATCCTTTATTCAGGTCAAGACGGAAAGAGACTTTGGCTCCTTTCATTTGCATGATCTTGTCCACTATGTGTGGACCACGGTGTTTGTCCCTCTTAATTGCTTTGTTAGCTTGGTGCATATCAACACAAATGCTCACCGCTCCGCCACTGTCCTTTTTTGGTACAACTACAATTGCCAAACCCTATCGTGTGGGGCCTGTGGAGCGTTCATTGATGTCATGTTTTAAAACTCTTTCCAACTCTTTCTCTACAGCTTATTGCAGATGGAAAGCAATTCTACAGTGCCACTGAGCATCAGGGTGAATGTCTTCATTGATATGATATAATGGTTTTTCATTTATATGAGTTTTTCCAGACCATGGAATAGCAACAGGAATTAGCTTGTGAGCTCATACTGAGCATAGAGGTTATAGTTGAGGGACATCAACACCATGTCAGCAGTGGTGGCAAAGTTGAATGAGCATGCACTAGACGAGGCCCCTTTGAGGACTTGAATGGTAGCTTGTACTGACGCCTTTTTTGTGTCACATAGTTGCTGTGAGTGACCCTTGCCTCTGTAATAGTTTAGAGGCAGCCCAGGTATTTACCTTTGTTCCTGACGGAGTGAGGCACGGCACAGGGGATAGGCTGTCTACCTTTTTCACTGGCATGATATTAATCGACACACCACTGTCTATGATGAAAGTTATTGGGGGACTGTTCACTTTCAATGTGATTTTGGGACAGTGCCCAAATGAAGTTTGTTGCTTTGTTTGATGAGCTGTCCTTGAACTGTGATCTTCTTCACAAACTGCTAACCACACATGTGCACACCTTCCTTTGGGAGATATCATCAGCACACACCCATCTTATTCGCTACTACCTAATAGTGACGTTGAAAAACTTTTGTATGACGAACTTGACAACCATTGATTTAGCTTGGTTTCTACTTGTCGTAGCTGATGTTGCTTTTTGGTTTTGTGGGTGTGGCGAGAGTTTTTCTGGAACGTTCTTATGTCCATATTTTCTTTCTGTCATGATGCACTTGATTTTTCCATGGCTTAGCACACAGTTATGAAATGGTTCTCTTTCCTACTACCTTTGCAGACTTGTCCTAAACAAAAACCCACATCGGGAGCATAGCTTCCATCTCTATGAAGACGATGTTGCATCAGTCTATGTGTAACTTTCTTCAGCACGTCTTTCACTTGCCAGTTATAGTGTCTTCCCAAGCCCTTGAGAATACAAATAGATAACTCCACATGGCAGATGCGGTTAAGCATTACTTTATTCTCCAGCAATCACTCGCAGACTGCGCATTACATCATGCTTCTCATAACCACACCCTAACACCTCCCCTCATATCACATAGTACCGGTTCACAGTCCTCCCCAGAACCACGAGGGTCCTATTGCGTATAACATCAATATGCTGCATCTGTGAGTCATACTGATGAACTTCACGTCGTGTTTAATCCCTGTGAAACACAAGTCATTCTGTTATCATTACATTTTCACACATAAACCAAACTTTAACCACAATTGTTTGAAGCTGTTCTTTCTATGTTCGTCCATCCACTATCACAAAATAAAGTTTATTATAATTTGAACGGTGCCGAAAGTAATTTTAGACGTCAATGTATGAATACGTTTTATTAAACTACTTTGCAGCTCTGATTTAAAAGCAAGCAGATGAACAAGTAACATATATATATATATTTTTTTTTTTTTATTGAGCAGAGCATTTGGTACAAGATATACATTTCGCAATCAAAATCAAAAACACAATTATTGAAACCTTTTAAAAAACATTGAATAGCGTCTTCCTGCTGTGACAAGATTAAAAAGATAAAAACTGTAGCAGCCAATATCATCATCAATAGTTTAAAAAGAGACAATGTGCAAAAACCTGCGATAAAGTGCAACAGCAAAAAGGTGCACTAAAGTGCAGAAGCAAAAAAAGTGCAAATATTACAAAATGCAATAACCACAAAAGTGCTAATGCTTCTAAAGTGCAACCATCAAGGAAAAAGTGCTAGTACTCTTAATCGCAAAGATTGCTACAATTTCAACATCAATATCAATATCAAGTATAAATCACCCCCCCTTTAACTCTTCTAGGTTTTCAAAATACTTCCAATTTTTTTTAAATCTCTTAATGGCTCCCACCTCACTTGCATATGCCTTTTCAAAATTACAAGTCCTTTTAATTTTATTGAACCACTTGAATTGGGAGGGAACCTCACTGGATTTCCAGTTCTGAAGGATTAAGGAGCGGGCTACGGTACAAGATATAAATACAAACATTTCCTCAGTCTTATTTAGCATCCTTCTATCTTTACATATGCCGAATAGGGCCAACTTGGCCTCAGGCTGGATTCTCTTCCCGATTGCCAACTCAATATCCGCAAGGATTGCCTCCCAAAAGGGCTCTAACCGTGGACAAGTAAAAAAATATGGTGCCACCTGCCCTGACCATTGGCTTGGCATCTGAAACACTTGTTTTCAACGTCCGGATATCTTTTCCCCAGAGCCTCCGGAGTCAAATAAGTGAGCCAGCGTAATAGAAATGCCATCCTTTTAAAATTAGCTGCGCGCAGGGATTCACTTCCTAGATGGCATAGGGTCTCCCAATCCTTACATGAAAAAGAGCATTGTGTCTCATGGCCTATTTTGCCCAGATGGCTTTCTATCAATGAAGTTTATCCCTGGCGGTGTAGCAATCTGTACCAATTCCCTATGCCCTTAATTTTGGCCCTGTAAAGGGCTACTACCAATTCATTTGGAGATTCAAAAAGGCTGCTAATGTTTTTTTTTTTTAAAGTGAACAACTTGCAGATATTCAAAAAAGATGGGTCTCCTAGGGTTATTTGCCCTTGTCATCACCTCTTGCCAAGCAACCACCCTATTTTGAATAACTAAATGTTTTAGCTCCCGTAGCCCACAATTTTCCCAGTTTGTTATATGGCTTGTCTTTAATTGGAGACCTAGGCTGGTACACTCCCTCAAACTCAGATATTGTACGCCTGAGGAGCCAGTCTTTTTAATAAAGGACTGAAGTCTAAAAGAATATTCCCTTAAGGTCTTATATCTTGTCTTTTTTGGAAGTTTTGAGGTTTTTAAAAAAAACTTGACTTTGAGAACCAATTTCTTGTAAAATTTTATCAAAGAAGAAGCTATCTTGAATGCATTTAGATCCCTTCAATCCCGCCACTATATCTAAAAAGGCAGCCTCATAATACGTTTTTAAATGGGGTAAAGTGAGGCCCCCCTGGTCGGTGGAAAATTGTACTACCGACAGCTTGACCCTAGATACTTTTTTTCCCCCAGATAAAACCCCTAAGCATCGTTTCCATTTCTTTAAAAAAGGATGAATTAATCTTTATAGGGACATTACTAAACAAAAATATAAGCAGTGGTAATATCGACATTTTAATTAGTGATACCCTGCCCACTAATGAAAGAGGGAGTCAAAGCCACTGGTCTAAAAGTCTCTTAATTTTGTTTTTCATTCTTGTATAATTCAGATTATATAGCTGATGGTACTGGCTGGTTTACAAATATCCCAAGATATCTAACTGGGTCTTGATTAGCGGCTTGAGCCCGCAAACAAGATGGAAAAAGATTTAGATCAGCATTTAGGGCAAGGACCTCTGTTTTATTAGGATTTATTTAGTAACCCCCAACTTGTTCAAAATCTCTAAATTCCCTCAGTATACTTTCCATATTGTCTTTATTGGGCATCAGATATAGAATGATGTCCCCTGCGAAAAGTTTTAGCGTAGCCATTCCGGGAATAGGGGGTTGAATAGCAGCATTATTTCTGATTTTAATTACTAAAGCTCTATAAAAAAGGTAAAAAGCAGCGGCGAAAGTGGACAACCCTGTCTAGTCCCTCGGTTTATTTTTATCGATCCTGCCCATTTTGAGTTAATTAATACCTGGGCAGAGGCCCCCTGATAAATATTACGTAGCATATCGATAACCTGAGCTGGAAATCCGAATTGACCGAGGGAGAAAAACAGGGTCGTCCAGTTAACCAGGTCAAATGCTTGTTCAGCATCGACCATTAATATACATGCAGAGGTTAAATTGGTGTTAAGATAGTCCAAGGCCTGTTTTAAAAACTCAGTATTAGCTACCATAGATCTTCCCGCTATAAAAACAGTCTGATCACTATGAATTACCTCCTGGGCAGCAAACTAAAAGCGTTCGGCCCATACTTTCATTAAAATCTTATAATCCGAATTTAAAAGACTGATGGGCCTATAAGAGTTTACATCCTCAGGATTTTTGTCTTTTTTGACAAATGATACTATTATCGCTTCTTTGAAAGTTACGGGCACCAATCCTCCTTGCTTAATATAGTTAAATAGTTTTTTCAGAAGTGTCAGTAATTCATTTGAAAAGGTTTTTATAAAATTCGATGGGGAAGCCATCCTGGCCACATGCTTTTGCCCCAGCTGTTACTTTAATAGAAGCCAAAATTTCTGTAGAATTTATATCGGATCCTAATTGACTGATCCGGTTGTATGAAATTTTAGGAACATCTATATTAGGAAAATAATCCTGGATCAGTTCTTCCCCCACTAAATACTCTGTGGTATAAATACGGTGAAAATGCTCTAAAGAAATCTGTGGAATCTTATCACCGTTAGCCTCTTCCTGGCCGGTCAGGGGATCCCGTATCTTCACTATTATTGCTGACTCCTTTCTCTTTCTTGTTGAGTTTGCCAAAAGTTTCCCTACCAACTGACTATCTTCATACACCTTTTGCTGGTACATTTTTGAACTGCAAATTTCTTCCAATACAAAAAAGTCTCTCAGAGCCGCTCTTGCCTGCTCAAGTTGGTTAGGATACTGCTGGAGCTGAAGGGCATATTCTTTTTCGACTGTAGTTTGTAACGTAGCTATTTTATGCCTCCTGCCATTTGCCTCGGCAGCTGTATAGGCGATGATCTGGCCACCTGCTGCCGCTTTGAACCTACCCCATACAGAGAAAGGCTCCGCAGTATTATCATTAACCTTGAAATATTTGGAGATCCATTTTCAGAAGCCCTCCACCCAATCCTGATCTTCGAGCAGAGTGCGGTCCAGCTGCCACCTGGGCCCCTCTCTGTTTTCCACACCAAATACAATTTCAAGCTCAACTTTTGCATGGTCTGAGAAGGGATTACACCCTCTCTCTGTCTTGGAGACCTGAAGAGATCTAGATATAAGAAAAAATCAATTCGAGATGCAGTCCGGAAACGGTGCGAATAGCAAGTAAAATGTGTTTTATCTGGATTACTACTGCGCCAGGGGTCTATTAATTGGTATTCAAGTTTAAGGGCTTCTATAATTCTTTTGGTGTTCAGTTTCAGTTGTTTCTTGTTTTTATTTGAAGTATCTTTTTTCAAATCCTGTATAAAATTATAATCCCCTCCTACGATAAGCTGCTCCGGGGCCCCCCTCAAAAACTCATCAATTTTGACCAGACTGGAAGTATCGTCCGAAACCGGACTATAGTAATTTACAAAATTTTAAATTTTCCCCTGTTTCCTAGCCACTATCCATAGCCATCTCCCCTGTGGATCTCTCTGAACTTGTAAAAACTCCCAGGATAATTTTCTCGAAAAATAAATGGCGATTCCTTTCAGGGTCAGCCCTGCTGATGCAAAGAATATATGAGAGAAAAACCTGGGTAAAAATAATTTAGGAGCATTCGACTTTAAATGTGTCTCCTGAAGAAATACCACTTGGGGATTAAAAGATATCACCCATTTTATAAGGGCGCCATATTATTGTTTATTTAAAATTCCATTAGCGTTAATAGATAGGATATTACATTTGTTAGTTTCCATCAAGGTTGCTAAATAAACATAAGCAATATAGAAACAAAGCAGAAGGTGCACTCTCAAAATTATATAAATTCTTCTTTATTCCAAAATTCTTTTGACATCATAGGCACAGCCAACGCGTTTCGTTCCTTTCTTGGTTTTTGGAACTTCCTCAGGGCTGTAATAATTACAACATATATAACATGAATATACATAAAACAAAACAAACCAAACAGAAAAGTACAAATACAAAAAGAATTTTTTTTTTTTTTTTTTTTTTTTGTTTTCTTAACATGTTAGTACAACAAAAATGCACATTCACAAAACCCAGGACAGCACGAAATACACATAATTTAATTTAAAAACCATTAGGATCAAATGATAATGTTTGCAGTCCCAACAGAGCACCTAACTGCCATAATCCTAGAAAAGAATCATGTGGACTAGAGAACATATCGAATAATAACATGATCCAATGGTAACACGCATATTATAAATACAAAAGCAATTTGTTTAATAAAACACACACTTTGGACACCCCTGTAATGTCCTCTGCCAAAGTTTCACCAAAAACAGATACAGTTCTTTGCATCAACTTTATTAACTTAAGAAAGTGTACCAATGTTTCACCCACCAAAATTGCGGTTTTTTGCATCATCATCATTACCTTACAGTAGTGTGAAAACACTGGTATGAAGCAGACTCTTTATTCTAAAATTTTCAATCCTAAAAACCCTTCTGTTTCTATTGAAGGGCGAAAGTAGCATGACGAAAGTGACATGACATGATTTTCTAATCCTTAAACTTGGCCATTTGTCATAATATATAGACCATTCCTCCACTGTCCCCCATTATCAAAAACCATGCTTCAAATATGCCATATTAAAGAATTCTACAAATAGACAATGCCTAATTGAAAAATTCAACAAAACCCCATATATAAGTGAGGTGACGCAAATTAAATGTAAAAGCGGGGGCACTAACTATCCTACGCCTGGTGTGGTAATCTCCAAAAAACAAAATATGCTTACCAGAAATTTTGATAGTTTCAAAACTTCAGAGAATAGTGGATGCCGAGTATCAAGTGGATCCGAATATTGAACTGTGATCAGGCGTATGCTCTATAAAGCAAAGATATATAATATAATAATCCCGACATGCCCAAATACGTGCAAAGAAATTCCTAAGGTTAGGTCAACGAGAACGGAGATTTACACCTCCTAATGGTCCCAATTGGCGAGATAAATCCCTTCTAATTCAACAATCTGAATGGCCATCCACCCCTCTGCCTTCATAGCGAGGACTTGAAAAGCCTTGTCTTAGAACCATATTCCCAAAACAAAAACTAACTAGTTCCCCCAAAGTCATAACACTCCCATTGACATTAGTATACCTCGAGAGTGAGAGATGGCGGGAATCTGCCTGTGTATCATGCTACTTTCGCCCTTCAATAGAAACAGAAGGGTTTTTAGGATTGAAAATTTTAGAATAAAGAGTCTGCTTCATACCAGTGTTTTCACACTACTGTAAGGTAATGATGATGATGCAAAAAACCGCAATTTTGGTGGGTGAAACATTGGTACACTTTCTTAAGTTAATAAAGTTGATGCAAAGAACTGTATCTGTTTTTGGTGAAACTTTGGCAGAGGACATTACAGGGGTGTCCAAAGTGTGTGTTTTATTAAACAAATTGCTTTTGTATTTATAATATGCGTGTTACCATTGGATCATGTTATTATTCGATATGTTCTCTAGTCCACATGATTCTTTTCTAGGATTATGGCAGTTAGGTGCTCTGTTGGGACTGCAGACATTATCATTTGATCCTAATGGTTTTTAAATTAAATTATGTGTATTTCGTGCTGTCCTGGGTTTTGTGAATGTGCATTTTTGTTGTACTAACATGTTAAAAAAAAAAAAAAAAAAAAATAATAATTCTTTTTGTATTTGTACTTTTCTGTTTGGTTTGTTTTGTTTTATGTATATTCATGTTATATATGTTGTAATTATTACAGCCCTGAGGAAGTTCCAAAAACCAAGAAAGGAACGAAACGCGTTGGCTGTGCCTATGATGTCAAAAGAATTTTGGAATAAAGAAGAATTTATATAATTTTGAGAGTGCACCTTCTGCTTTGTTTCTATATTTCTTCTGTTTTACGCATCCCAAGGCAGCGGATGTTAGAAGAGTTTGCACCATTATACATTGGGAACTATATGAATTGTTGTGCATGACCTGGTTGGCTGCTTTGGTCCTTCTGTCTAACAAATAAACATAAGCTTTTAATTAAGTTATATCTGTACCTTTTGGTCTTACTCTTTTTACTGCAATTGATCCAATCCACCTTACTCTCTCCTACCCCCCCTGAAAAGAAAGACCCCCCCAGAATGTGGAAAAACCCCTACCAAACACGCTCACCACATTTCACCCCCCCCCCCTTTGACCTGGGTGTCATGTTATTACACCAGAGTGATCTTACCCCTGACCCCCCAGCAATTCTCAATTGTATCAAACATTAAAAAGGCATGCAGGCAAACATACGATCTAAGTGGAAAACCCCAAATTATAATCAAATCATAACTTAAGAACCATCTCAACCACCCGGGAGCGGGGGAGAGACTCAACCTCCTAATCCCCCAATGTATAACAATAACAATGACTAATACATTACATCAAGCAGAACCTTGTAAGCTTGGAGCCCTGTGAGATCTCTTAACAATTCCTGGGCTTCATCCAAATCGGAGAACATAAAAAATTTGCCCCTAACCAGGACTCTCAATTTTGACTGCTGGGCAATAGAATCCTGTGCCCCATTTGCTTTGAATAGATGGAGGATCTTCACAAATTCCTTTCTCCTTCGTGCCGCCACAGCAGTCCTATCGAACAAAATGCAACATTTAACTGTTTTGTTCACAACAAACTGTCTCTGTTGAATTGCCTTAGACCAGTGTTCTACAATCTGTGGGGCGTGCCGCCCCTGGGGGGGGCGTGACACCATCTCAGGGGGGGCGCGCACTCCACTGTAATCTGACCTTCCCCTTGGAGAACTCCGGTATGGCTGGTGGGAGAAGGGAGGAGGGAGGGGTAATCGACGGGGCACAAAGTGCCCATACTTTTGTTATGTTAACCCTCCCAGGAGGGGGTTAATGCTTCAGCTGCAGTGGGAGGTAGGATTACTCCTCTGCTAAAACCGAAAACAAACCAACAGACACGCTTTCGGTTTTAGCAGAGGAGACCCCTTGCCTCCCACTGCGGCTGAAGCATTTCAGCTCTATGAGTTAACCCCCTCCTGGGAGAGTTAGCTGTTCCCAGAGAGGAGACAAAGTTTCCAGGGACATTTCAAGGCAGGGGTGAGGTGGGCTCTGGGCAAGGTGGGCTCTGGCCCAGGGCCCCAGCCTTTCAAAGAGGGGGTGGGGGGGGGGGTTGGGGGGTGGGTGACTGAAAGAGCCAGCTCTGTTCTACAGAGTCTTGCCCTCATGACCGTGACATTTTTTAAACAGTGTTGTAAATAGCGTTTTTCATTAATTAATTTTTAATGTGTAAGAGTCTATTGCAGATATTGTGCAGATAAAATGTGTTTATGCGTCATGCAACATCCATATAAAAAGTTTATTTTAGATCAATACTGGACCTCACATATGAGAAATGGGAGGGTGTGACAGATTATTTGCAGTAATATTAGTGAACTGCTGTTGTGTTACATACTGAAAACACACATCACTATCCCTGAATATCAGATGTACACACATTTATTATTTGACCAAAGAAGGCATGAAAGAGCTGAGACTGGATCATAAAATCAAAGCTGGTCCGAACTGGGGCCCCAAAATACATTTGGCCCAGGGCCCCCAAAATCCTTAAAACGTCCCTGAAAGTTTCTTTTAAAATTACACAGGCAGGCTGGCAAAATGCCAACCAGCCATGTGTTGTTTAAACAGCCTGCAAATTACCTGTCTTGAAACTAAAAAGTATGTATTCATGGCTGGCTTTAGTGCTGGTGGCGCCTGGTGCGAGAATCGTTTTTGGTGCCCCAACACCCCATGACTGCCTCCTCGGATCCTCTCACTACCACCAGACATATGTGCCGTTCATAACTTATTGCTAAACACAGCGCCTCCCCATGAGGTCCGCGCCCCCTCCATAGGTCAGCACCCAGTGCGGACGCACCTGTTGCACTGCCCTAAAGCCGGCCCTGTACGTATTCATTTGTAATGTGACTTTTCTGTCTTTGATCCCTGTTATTATCAGTCATGGATCCTTCAGGCAGCTCTAGAAAACAATTAAAAGTGCTTTCTATTTATATTTGCTGTTCAAAGTATGCACAGACAAGTGCTGAAAATTCAGCTTTAGGTGACTGCTTATTTTTATACCATCTGTGACATCAAAATAATAAGCTGGCAACTAATCATAAGATTGGATGTTTGTTGAGGGATGAGCACATTATTTTCTTCCACCACCCTGATCCCTGGTTACTGCCATAATAGCAATAGTTTAACACATTTGAAACCCTACACTGCCGTCAATAACATGCTGAGTTATTTCAAGTGTCAGGGATTGCACCTTGCATTCAGACAACTCGCTCCTCATTCTCGCCCTTCACTTTCACCCTCACCCTGCACTTACACTGATCCTGATACACTCACACCATTCACCCACTTACCCTCCACTCACAGTGATCACTCTGCACTGACAATGCACTTGCGCTGTTCACCCTGTACCTCACCCTGTAGTCACACACAACATAAGCCTGGCGTGTCCTAAACCCCCATTGCTTCAGGCAAGCAACTTATCGTACCACTAAGGAATTCCCAATTAGGTGTTCGTTCAGCGCCCTCTCTGCAGACTTTTAACTGTCTTCGAATCCATAACTAGTTGGTGGGCAATAATCCCATTATAATGCTGCCTAAGATGTTTGTAAATGATTTCTAGAGAAGGTTTGTTTCTGGTGTATCAGCTCTGAGCTAGGGAGTGCTTGAAAAATCTGACAACACTGTCTCCCTTACGGTCCCTGTCTTGGCTGAAAATGTCTACAGAACATTCAGCTTTGGGAGAAACTGCTATCAAAACTCTCTTGCCTTTCAGCTCGTCCTATTTATGTGAGATTGGGTTCTCAGCACTTGCAATATTAAAGGCTAAGTACGGTTCAAGACTGGATGTGGAGCACAACCTGAGGATGGCGGTAGCAAAAATCCATCCAAAGATAGACCGTCTCTGAAAAACAGGCACACCTGTCACATTTATGTTGGTGGTGTTATTATCAATCTATGTTCTGTGTAAAACAAAGCATTCTTGTAAAAACAATTTGCGCACATTTTATCTTGGAAAGTGGTGTTTTGAGCTGTGTAATAAGCCTCTGTCATTTCACCACACCCACTCACAAACTTGCAGTTTACTAAACACTCTTATTGTATTGAACATTATTTGCTGGATATGCCGGAATATGAGCGTGGGGGTCGATTCCAGACATTTCCGTCAGGTGGTGGGGGGGGCCCAACATCTAAAAAAAATCACCTGGGGGGGCTCAGCCTACAAAAGTTTGAAGACCTCTGCCTTAGACATTATTCTCTATTTTACACAATAGTCTGCAAAATTCAATAATATGGTCCGTGGCATCGTAGAATTGGGAAACGGGCGGGCAGGAACCCGATGAGCCCTGGTAATGGTGAGATCACCTTCGAACTCTGGTATAACCCTTTGCTTGATGAATGAGTTGACCCACTGGAGGGTTTGGGAGACCTCAATCCCTTCCGGTATTCCTACTATCGGAAGATTGGACCTCCGAGAATGATTTTCCAGCTCCTCCAGTTTGTTCTCGAGAGCATGCTTGTTTTTGGCAGCCACTTTGGCTTCTCCCATTACAATCTGGTCTTCTAGAGCTGGAATCCTAGCTTCTGCCTCCTGAAGTTTGATTGGGAATCTTGACATTGTCTCTTCAATTTTTACCAATCATTGATGAAGAGAAGCAAGTTCAGCTTTCTGAGTTCTCTTCAGCTCGCGGACTTCTTCCAAGATGAAATTAAGCATGTCTTTAACACTAAGCTGAAATTCGGCCGCTGGCACCGTACTAGGGCTAGAGATAATGTGAAGGGGATCAGTAGAAGAAGAAGAGCTCCTACCCTCATCCCCTCAGGAGACATCAAGCCAGTCAAAGGAGCCGGTTCTTGCATAGAGACGTGGAACTGTGCCGGTATCGTGGCTTGGGGTGTCATCCGTGAACCGAGGGCACTGAAAGCAGCAACCTGACCAGGTGTTTCGGATGCCTATTTTCTGCCTTAGGAGCTCCTCTCTCCACCGGAATCCTCTTTAACCAGAGAGCGCCAGTCACTCTTGCGGAGCGGGCGGGAGGTGCCCCCCCTCCCTCTGGGCAGACCGCGATACAATCAGAACCTCTAAGATAGTGGCCACCGCACATACTTCTGCCATCGGGGCCGTTGATCACCGCTCGCCGCCCCTGCACTTTATCAACGGGACAGCCGCAAACTCTCGACAGGGCTTGGAGAGCTCAGAGGACACCAGCCTGCCGCTTTCCTACACGCCAGGTACCATCTGCCATTGCTGGGGGGCGGGGCGGGGCAGGGCAAAGATCACCTGTGGCTACGCGGCATTGTACCCCGAGCCATTCACAAGCAGTCCATAGGTTTGTGAATTTGAAAGGTTTCCGTGACCCCCAAGTAACTTACATTTGATACTGTTCTTTTTGTGGTTTACATGGCGGATTCAACCAAAGGCGTCACTTGGCGATGTGCGACTCGAAACCTCTGTGCAATGTCAGTCTCAGCAGACTCCTGTGTTATCAAACTTTCTGGTGCAGTGTCACAAAAAGGGATGTTAGCCTGTCCCTTCTAGTAGCATGCCCAGCCACTGCAGGTCTGGTCTGCAGTTTTACCTTAACTTCCTTTACGATGCAGGTCAGTGCCTTGCTTGAAAAGGAGGATTGACTCCACTAAATGTCCCCTGGTCAAAATCTCTGGCTTCCTGATGCTTTGAGTGGAAAGGTATTGCCATAGTTTTCCGCACTTTCTCCTAACCATAGCCGAAATTATCATCCCCTAAGTGCACAAGTTGCTTTCAAACCCCAGATATTTTTTCTCTGGATCACAAGAATGACGACAAGGCAAGGCTCATAAATAACATGTTATGACATTACGGCTCAATCCAATCAAGTCTTGAAAACATAAGAACATCTCAGTAGCAGTATTTTTTATTTTTTTCATCTGTGGGATATCACTCTCAGTGAGATAATCTGCAGCAACATTACCCACTGACCATTCCTATAGTTTAAATTGTACATCAAAATCTTCACTACACAAACACAAATAAATGAATAATTATAGTCTTCTTGCGGTAGATTTTAGGTCTCGCCAAGGCAGCGCTAGTGCTGTATTTAAGATATGGGCTTTAAGCTCCGCCCATGTTTTTATTGGCTCCTTTGACTGTCTTTTCCAAATGCTTTTGTTTCTTTGGTTAATATCTTTACTAGTCCCTCCTTAGTGACACATTTTTTCTTGTTGTATCCTCTCATAAGAACTGCCTCTGTTACATGTGTTGTTAGTGAGCACAATTTTTTATATTACTTTATTGGAGCAAAGCAGCGTGCCACGCTATGGCTCACCTTTAACAGTATAGAAACTTACTCGACAGTCACTGGTTGATTACTGCTCCAAGAATATAGTTTACCGACAGGGCGTGGCCAGCAACATGGCCGGCTAAGGCGTGCTCCTCCGTAGCTCCAGGCGAGCTGCACTAAATCCGGCGTAAAACTACTTCCCCGAAACCCCGTCACGAATAGGCGAGGCGGAAAACTCGATCTCCACCCTGAGGAGAGATATGGCGGAGCTCCAGGCCTCCCATCGCCAACTGCTGTGGAAGGGGGACGATGCAGAAAATAGGGCGCGACGCAATAACCTGCGCTTTGTCGGCTTTAGAGAGGAAATTGAAGGGACGGACATGGCCGCCTTCTACACTCCTGGTTGACGACAACCTTCCCAGCGGCACAGTTCTCGACCTGCTTCATCATCGAGAGGGCACATAGGGCCCTACTGGCAAGACCGCCAGAGGGAGCGAGACCCCGACCAGTAATTGCACGATTCCTCAACTTTGCAGATCGGGATCTGATATTGCGAGAGTCTAGAAAGCTGGGGGAGATCCGCGTAGAAAACACGAACATTATGATCTTCCCAGACTACAGCCAGGAAGTGCAAAAACAACGCCGCTCCTTTGACTCGGTCAAAGCGAAGCTGAGAGACATGAACATAACCTATATGCTGATTTTCCCGGCAAAACTCAAAGTAATCTACAAGGACAAAGCGCACTTCTTTAACCATCCGGAAGATGCTTGGCAATGGCTGGAGGAAAGACCCATACTTCACAGACAGGAGAACAACAGGAGAGGTGGGCCGGAAAGACCGAATCCTTTTGGGGCACAATGGGAACGGCCTAAGTCCCAGCGACAGAGGGCCCAGAGACATAGGAGGCGGACGCCGCCTACGCCCTACCCGGGACCTGCCCTGGTGGGCAGACAACGAGGACGATCGGCTTCACCCGGGAGGCAAGCCGTGACGGGATCTAGATTCGGCTGCCTGGCCAACACCGCCCGCTCGCAAGGAGATGAAAGAGAAGACTCAGAAGCACACTCCTCGGGAGGAGAAGAAGGAGGAGCGCGATCCATCCATCCACTGGAAAAAGCGATCCGGGATCTGGAGCAGGAAGCCTCAGGACACACGACTGATCCTCGGCAGGACACGCAGGACTCACATTCCTAAACAGGGGACGTCAGGGCAGCTGAGATAGCAGCTCGTCGAAGAGGAGACACGCAAGTTGATACACCCTCCTTATACCTATTGTTTGCATTGGTTGCTGACTTTTCTATTCACACCTTCCTTAGCTCAGACTCTTGCAGCTGTACCACTGGGAATGTATTACCTGTTTTGCATTGAGCTGGGTACAGTAGGTTGACAGGGAGGGGGACCTCTGGGAGGGCGACAGACCCTTTCCTACTGACAGTCCCGCCTTGCAGAGGGATGGGATTGGAAGGGGAGGGAGGTGGGGTGGGGGGAGAGGTGGGGAGTTCAGTTCGGTTGGTTTTGATGAGAGGGGCTGGTTGGGGTAGTATCAGGGGGGGGTTGTTGGGACGGGGCGGGGCAGTTGGCTGGGGGGGAGGGAAGGGACAGTATGAGCAAGGTATTCAGCAAGGTATTCACCTGTCGGGTAGGCCCACACGCTATCCACCATGCACCATCACAATTCTTGTCTTGCCACCAGAAGCCATCTGCCACACAGGGTGGGCAGCACTCCACGGCCCCAGCTGATATGGGGCGTCAGGGGCCCTTTGTTGAGATTGCGTCGAAATGGAAATGGGGACTCCGGATAGCAACGCAACGCATGGGGCAGGTTTCAAAGTGATGACCTGGAATGTTAATGGCCTTGGCTGTAGGATTAAGAGAGGGCTGGTTAATAACTATATAAAACGCTCTGGAGCAGACGTGGTACTCCTACAGGAGACACATCTGAAGGGTACGAAGTGTGCCTTCCTAGCGAGAGGGAAGTATACAGTCCTGGCCCACGCTGGGTTTACCTCTGGTTCATTGGGGGTTGCGATACTGATGAAGAAAAGCCCACCAATGAAAGTAGCGCAAGTCTGGACCGACCCACAGGGGACATACGTAGGAGTGCGAGGGAAGTGGGGAAGAAGGGACTACACATTCATATCGGCCTATGCTCCACCCAAACTGCAGGCAGGAACACTCCGGGGTATATCAGACATTATACTTAACACATCAGACACAGTGCAGATCCTTGGGGGGGGGACTTCAATGATGTAATGAGCCTTCCGCTAGATAGAACAGGAGATCGTGATCGCCCCGCGATCCTGACTCCATTGGCTAAAACCATGAATACTCTTGGCCTCCTAGATGTATGGAGATGGCTACACCCAACGACGCAGACGTTCTCCTATTTCTCTGGAGCCCACAAAGTTTACTCATGCCTTGATTATATTTGCATGCCGAGACAGATGCTTCAGGCATCGGAATTGGCGGAGTACTGTGCCATAGGGGTGTCTGATCACTCACCGCTAGTATTCACTCTGGGTGGGAGGAGACGAGCCGGACCTAGCATTCTTCGTCTCTCGGCATGGGATCTGCAAAACCCGGAGCTCCTGAAGGGACTGCGAGCCGACGTCAAGGTCTACTTGACTGAAAACGTTGGGACCGTGGACTCCAAGGTGGTCCTGTGGGAGGCGCTTAAAGTGGTGCTTCGTGATAGGGCACACTGTAGGTTGGCAGACGCTAGGAAGAAGGACCAGGCAGAAATATTGGCGCTGGAAGCGCAGATAGTGCAATTGGAGAAGGAACATCTCCGGACTAAGAACCCGGGGATCCTGCGACAATTGGTAGATGTTCAAGCCCAATACCGTCAGGCAGTGACCGGGAAGGCCAGGACGCAGGCACTGGCTACCCTACATCGAATCTATGATGTGGGGGACAAGTCCGGGAAGCTTTTAGCGTGGTTGAGTAGGAAAGAGAAGGATGAGAGATGGGTAGAAAGAGTCAGGATGGGCCCGAACATGTGGGCATGCACTGATGTTGAGATAGCGGACGCCTTCGCTGACTACTATTGGGCTTTCTATGAAGCCCGTGACCTGGGGACCAAAGAGGATGCATTGACCTATATAGCAACCATTGATATCCCGAGGCTTGCTGAGACGGATAGTGAGGAACTAGAGGCCGATATCACGGTGGATGAGGTCAGAATAGCACTCACGAAACTTCGAGCGGGTAAAGCCCCGGGTCCCAATGGATTCCCAGCGGAGTTCTTTAAGAAGACGGCAGACCTCTTAACTAAGCACCTTCTGGACATGTTCAGGGATGCTGAGAAGGAGGGTCGCTTTCCCCTGGACCTCAGACAGGCCACGATTGTCCCCATTCACAAGGCGGGAAAGCCTACGGATGAGTGTGCATCTTATCGCCCCATCTCCTTGCTGAATGTTGAGGCGAAGCTTTATGCCACGATCCTGGCTCTGCGACTGCGACGAGTCATACCAAGCCTGGAACATATGGACCAGACAGGTTTCATTCCAGAACGGGCGACTAGATACAACCTTCGTAGGACACATAACTGGTTGTGTTAGGTGGAGGGCAGGACGGAGCCTCACTGGTTTCTATCCTTAGACGCTGAGAAGGCGTTTGATGCAGTGCATTGGCCCTTCCTGGAGGGAGTCCTAGAGCATCTGGGCTTTGGGCCCAAGTTTAGATGTAGGGTTCGCCTCCTCTACTCAGGCCCTGGAGCTCGAGTCAGGGTCAACGGAGCGATGTCTAAGTCCTTTCCCATACAGAGGGGAACCCGCCAGGTATGCCCTCTGTCTCCCCTTCTATTTGCCCTGTCTATCGAGGTCGCGGCATGCGCGATTAGACAGAACCCCATGGTGACGGGCTTCCGACTGGGACAGACTGGACTGCAGGAGGAAAAACTCTCCCTCTATGCTGATGATGTGCTGCTTTATGTGACGAAGCCGGAGACTACTATACCGGCGCTCTTCTCTGAGCTAGACCAGTATGGGGCACGGTCTGGATACCAAATTAACTGGCATAAGTCGACACTCTACGACCCCCGGGGTCGGACAGAATGGCCAGAGCTACCAGACAGATTGCAGACGACTACTGTAGGTTTCCTGTATCTTGGGATATTTATCACAACCGACAGGACGATATCCTATGACTGCAATTTTCTCAGTGTGCTTAATAACTTTAAACTAGATGCGAGTAGATGGCAGTTGCTCCCTCTGACACTCCTTGGGCGGGCCGCCATGTTCAAAATGGTCTCCTTGCCGAGATTTCTTTATGAATTTCAGAATGAGTATTTTCTGTTACAAGCCCATGCACAGGCCTCACATCCCACTTACGCACTAGAAAAGCACACTATGGACACGCATAATTGCCTACACTACATATACGAGGGGAAGGGGCGAGCCAAGCTGCTGCCGGCCACCAGACTCACATTAGGAGCTTGGCAGAAGGCCACGAAAGCTATGGGGTGGACTCATAGACCCTCGAGACAGACCCCGATATGGGACTGTGCATGGCTGAAAGAGCTTAGTAAGCTCAAAAGATTCCGAGGATGGGATGATATAGGCATCTCCTCCTTGGGGGATGTGATAAAGAGCGGTAATTTGAAGCCGTTTCAGTCCCTGCAGGCGGAATTTGGGCTGCACCGCTCCCAGTATTTCAAATATATCCAATTTAGACATGCTTGGCGGGCGGAGGGGACATTACAAGAGGCGCTCCCTGAATATGCCCCTATAGAGGGCCGCCTACTGCAGGAAAGGATCCCAGAAAAGGCGGTCTCCCTGACATATAAGTCAATCATGAATAATAGACCGGATAGGCTGACTGGACTCCGAGCCGTCTGGGAGAGAGAAGTGGGGGAGATGGACGATGTGGATTGGGGGGTAGTACTGATGCACCCAAGGGAGGTGGCGATTAAATCCAGACTCCGCTTAATACAATTTAAGATCTTACACAGGGTGTACTATGACAGGCAGAGGCTCTTCAGGATGGGAAGGGTGTCTGACCCTAACTGCCTGCGATGTGGCGCGGCGACTGGGGACTTCCTACATATAGTGTGGTCATGCTCACATATACAAACCTATTGGGGAGAGGTCACCACTGAACTGGGGGAGGTATTGGAAGTGGATATCCCGATAGACCCGAAGCTCATTCCCCTAGGGATGACGAACGATGTGGACCTGGCCCGACCGTTGCTGATCTTTCTGGCTCTAGCGCTGGTGGTAGCCAAGAGGGACATAGGCAGGAAATGGGGGGCGTCAGATACTCCCCAGGTGGGAGAATGGAGGAGGGGAATGGACCTGTACATGGCGGCCGAAAGAGTCACGTATAAGGCGAGAGGGTGCCCGAAGAAATTTGGCAGAGTGTGGGGCAAATGGAGACATTACCATGGCTTGGATGGTGAACTATGAGACTTGTTGTTCCTGTGTAACCAGGCTTCATACACAAGACAGAGTTGACTGAGCTCGAGGGACTATGCATTACGAGAGTGTTGATTGACGGTTACTACTTGTGTATTTGATTCTTGGTGGAAAAAATGTAAACCTTGATGGAATGTATGGGGGGGGGGCTTGGTGGGGGATATGGGGCCTTTTGCTTGACAGTGACGTGCTTGTACTGTACTTGTTTTCAGGTGTTAACATAATAAAAATGTTTTTTTTAAAAAAAAGAATATATTTTACCTTAATAACTTTTTTTATTCTCACTCGTGTAGCAGCCGACTGGGTCCCCGTGTGAGTATTCCTTCTCCTTTCTCTCACTTTACCGGTGTCTCACATATCTCACTGTTTCACATGGCTGCGCAACCCCAATCAGGTACTCTCAATTCCACGATATTCCTCTAAAGGATTTTAGCTGATATATAGCATTTTAAGCATCTGTCTTCTTTTTCTTTTTCTGATCATTAGATGTCCCCATATCCCTTGTTCCTGAGGAGACCCTATAACGCAAAAAGGGTCGAAACGTCGTCAACTGTGATTTAAAGCGAACCATTTCAACAGCTCGGATTATTGTATACAGCAGCTGGAATTATTACTAAGTCACTTTTTTGTCGTCTTTGAAAATTGTGGAAACCAAGTTGTACACATCACATTTTTTTCACTTTCTGTTTTATGGTTCCATTTCACCTGGGGACACAAAAGCACCATTGTTTTCTTGTTTTTGTATATATCAGTCTGAATTTTTCAATTTTCATTAAAAGTATTAATGTTAATACAAAGCAAAAGTCTCCAAGTTCGTCTTTCTTTCTGACATCACCATAACCCATCTTTTGATTGCGATTGAGCGTACTATTATCATTATAGATTAGCTTAACTTTCCGCTGGAACCGTTGTTTCTGTTACACATGACTTAACCTGGTTCCTAGTGAGTAGGGTCCTCCTTGTCCTTGTTCTCACCTTTAACAGTTTTAGTTTTCTTATTCGTGGCTCGCCAAACTTTTGTAAGCAGATTGGCATTCACCCTTTGATCTTGAACCATGGCGGACGTGCCCCTTTCAGGAAGGCTCTTAAAACCTGGCTTAACTCCATGTAGATATTTTCTGCAGCTGGAGATCTAGTGGACTTATTCTGGATGGTGGTCTATAGCGCCTTGATGCCTTTGGGTAATTGCTGCGCTCCACAAATTAGAAATCAAATCAAATATAGCGCGGCTCGCCCAAATACTTTTTTTTTAATTCAATTTTTTTATGCAGCACGGCATGCTTCGCTTGATCTTTATGGTGGCCGCGTGACTTGCTTTTATTTTGGCCAGCAAGCCTAACTGTATTTTTAAATATTATGTTTTTAAAACAAGCACGGCACACTGCGCTTGATCTTCAATAATAGCCCCCGCTACTTTTTCTTTGGCGCATTGGCTCACACAACATTATACACATGGTTGCTGCTGTCCCACTACCTAGCACAAGTGGTTTCCATACTGCTACACACAATGGGCATGGCCCACTGTCGTGCTTCCCCCCATTTAGGGTACCTTATGGTCCCATCATGCAGGCAACTGATTTTAAAGACAAATACATGCAATCCAAACACCTACTCCATGCAAAACGGGTGGGTTGTTAATTTTGGCGCAAGACAATCAGGATTTAAAAAGATCCTCACAGGAAATACTTTAAGGCACTTTAACTGCAACAAAACTCATCCACATTTTGCAGTATTACCATTTGCCGCACTTCCCAAGCGTTGCTTCTAATAATTTCATTTTATTAATTGTGAGTGCAGTACCTTATCTGGCTAATAGAGGTCCCTTTACAACTCCACAGGGAGTTAACAGCCTGGGGCACTGCACCCTTTCCTTTCTTCGCGGATTTTGTTTCAAGACTTATGCTACTGCTGGGATATTTCACCAAAAACATTATCATTTGCAACACTAATAGCTCTAAATTGCAATAATGCGAGACCTATTGCATTGCAAATGCAAGTTTTTATTTATGGCAATCGCTGTTAGAATAACATGCAGTACAGAGAATTCTATAGTGCCTGTGTCAAATTATATTGAGCCGGATGTATGACGTTACAACGCAGGCTATTACAACGCCTGCCTTTACAACGCGGTTTTTACATCGCAATCCATAGTGCTTTTGGGTGTTGGATAGTGAATAGTTTAATTTACTATTCCAACTCCAGTCCCCGTGGACACTAGGGAAGGTGTTGGATAGTAAATTAAATGTATTCCCTATCCTAGAGCGCCCCCCAGTGCAATGCGTTGTAATGGTTTGAGTTGTAATGACCGCGTTGTAATGGTAGTGCGTTGTAAAAGTTTCGTTGTAAAGGTTGTTTACCTATTGAGCCACATGTTTGTGCTGTGATAGCAGGAGTGAGTGTGCAATGGCCATGGCTTTGGGAAGGAGTGAAACAGTATAAGCTTGTACAGAGGCCATCTCCGGAAAGACAAATTGAGTTTGAGCCCCTGTCATGAATGACAAGCATGTATGTGTACATATCTGTAGACCCAGCCTAGAACGACGAGAATGAACCTGTCCAGCCCTGGCCTACAGTAAGTAGTCGGAACAGAAAGTATGCACTTGTCTATTTTGGATATCGCATTCCTGTTGTAATAAAGATGTACTCAGTCCTGAAAGTAACATTACTTGAATATGGATGAATATGTCCTCTGGGGGCTGGTTCAGAAGAATAATAATGCATGTTCCCAGTTCTGCAGGCCAGGGCCAGAATGATAAGTGTGTAGAGTCCCGGTCAATACACGTCCAGAAAGATGATGTTGGTATTTACAACAAACTATGAGACATGCTGTCATCAGAAATTGTTTCCTTAGTTTGAAAACAGATATTGATGTTCCTCACAAGAAAAAGCATGCCAGTCAAGTGTATTACAGTGAAAACTAGGGTTTGCCATTAGCTATCATATTTATTGGAAGACAAACTATTTCTTTACAGAAAGTGTAGAACTGGAGTAATCCGGAAAAGTACCTGAATTAAAAAATATATATACATACTTTATTAGACACCAGAAAAAGTCACTTGAGAGAGTGCAGTTGTCAATTTGGAGAGCATTAAGGATCTGTGGAGGTAGTCTCTAATACAGCAGAGTAGAAGAGAGGCATCCACAACTCTATATGCTGGTACGATCTTGGCTGTTATAGCTTCGTAGAGGTCACTGGACATCAGGAGGCGTTGTCCTTCTCCAACTCCACAGCCGGCTCTGCGATGACAGACTTGCCATGCACTGGCACAAGACTCTGCCCATTAAATTTTAATGTACAAATAAATTAGCTTTTGTTTTTTTTTCAAATTTTGCATCATCTGTCAACAGATGCCCTTGTGGAGAATGTCACTAAAGAGCGCCATCGCTGTGCCACTTGCGTTGAGTCTCGCATTCAAACCTAGAAGAGAACAGAAAAACATTAGAGATCCACTGACCCACTTACCCCCACTGGGCTTTAATTAATAGTTGTTTCCACTGGAGACTGTGGCAAATCACTTCTGCAGCGGTTGCTGCTAAAGGTGGCTTTTGAAGCTGCTTAAGACAAACCTACAAAACCCTTGACAGCAGGTGCCAGGAAGCACTGCAGAGGCCCTTGGTAAAGAGGCCAGGCAACTACAGACAGAGAAGCAAGAACTGCCAACCAAGATAATCAAAAATTGCAGTGGCATATCTGAGAGAGACATCTAGCTGAAGATTACTTACCTTTGAATTTCCTATGCGCCAGACTGGATCCAGAAATGTTTGCATGAGCAGTACCCCTGCACGGCGTACAGTGGCTTTGTTCGGTTCCATGTGGCGTAGACGGCACCAGAAGTGACGTTTCGGTCATCTATATAGGCGCCACCCAGGCACAGGAGCATCATTTCTTTTCTTTCTTACCGCTGATCTGGAGAAGAGCTACCCCTCTGTCAAAGCTTTTTGTCGAATATTTTTTCTTTTGTGTCAAGAATGTCCTCTAGGAAGGTAGGCTTTAAGCCGTATTGTGCCTGTCGTCGCGCCATGTAGGTTACTGACCTGCACCTTGTGCGCTTTATGGTGTCTTGAGCGCGACCACGACTCAAAGTCATGCTCGGACTGCTGGACCATGGCACCCAAAACTTTGAGGGAGCGGTCCCTAGAGTTGCTTGCGGCCTAGAAGTTGACACCATCTAGCGCGACTCCGAGGAGGTCTTGCTTCTAATTGAGAAAGTCGTAGGACCAATCAAAAAGCCCAAGTCCTCTTTGTTGCACTCAATGTCCTCGGGGATTTCGGGGAAGAGGCACAGGAAGAAGAAGAGGACTAAATGGACTTCGACTTCACCTCGTCCATCGAAAGCTGGTGAGACGAGTGTGGAACATTGACTTCCAGGCACTGTTCTGCGGAGCCGTTGCCAGGTCCGACTCCGCGCCTTCCCCGTTTCCAAGAGCCGGAGCAACCCCCACTCAAATGAAGGACAGAGTATTTGAGCGGGCCAACTCCTCCGGACCGCCTTTGGACATGCAGGGTCCAAGGAGACCCCATGAGGTTCCATGCTGACTACTCCAGTGGGGTCTCATGGATCCGATCCCAGATCCGGATTGGCGCTGGTCGTGTCAACACGACCTTCTCTGGCGCTGGTCCCAACGTTAATGATCCCTGTGCCACTGGAGCCCACCGGCGGTACCAGCCCCATTCTTATCTCTGACTAGGAGTTGGAACGGCATTGATCGAAGCCGAATCTGGCACCGACAGAGCCCAGTGATGACTCTAGGTCATTGCCTGAGCATTCTGTGGAGCATACAGGCATGGGGGAAGAGTGGGAGGGGTCACTGGAGAATTTAGAAACCAGTTGTACACCCATGTTGAGGCTTTGGACTGGTATGAGGAGCTAGGAGAGGCCAGTGGACTGGACACCTCTCCAGATACTGGTCACACTGAACAGTCTCCTGACCTCCCTAGTTTGGGCTGGAAAGGGGAGCAAAGCCAAATTGGACATACTAAAACTAGACATGGATAGGGGCGGCCTAGGGTTGCCAGACCTACGGCTATACTATATGGCTGGCCTGCTGCAATACGCCGCTCAATTGGGCATGGGGGAGCGCACGGTTGAGACGGACCTAGACGGGAGTTGGAACGAGGGGATGCAACTGCAGCAGTTCCTAATGATGGGCTCTAGTGTCCCTAAAACGTGCCCACAGATAATCGCCGGGTTACAGAAGTCTGGGACCAAGTAATCACCTTGGTGGTCAAAAAGGCCCAATATGCTAGCACACTACCGCTGCATTGGTTGAAAGGTTTCCAGAATATCCAAGAGGTCATGGAACCCTCGAAGTAGTATGAGGGGATTGTGGGATCGTGGGGGATCTATATCAGACCGGCACGTTCATGACCTTTCAGGTAGCTCAGGACTGATTTAAGGTGCCACCTGGGCAATTTCTGCAGTATGCCAAAATATTGCACACTGTACGAAAGATGTGGACAACATTTCCAGATGAACCCGGAGAGTCCTGCATGTTGGTAACATTGCTAGACCTGGGCTATAGTCGAGGTCTCATCTCCCTCATATATAAGATATTAAAGGAGGACCAGGGGTTGGATCTAGACATGATCAGATGGACGACGACCTGCCCGTCCCGTTGACAGACGGTGAGTGGAAGAGAGCACTGGCACAGGTAGCAGAAGCTACGAGTAATGCATGGTTCAAGTTAATTCAGTTCTATTACCTACACTGCACATACCTGACCACTCAGCGGCGAGCGTGGTTCACCCCAGGGTTGCCTCTGCGTGTCCACGATGTGGCACGGACCCCACCACGTACCTGCACATCGTCTGGAATTGTCCGTGCATACAATGGCACTGGCACCAGGTGGTGCTGTCCCTTGGCACAAAACGATTCTGAAAAGGGGGTGGTGATGGACAGAGCATCTGAATTAAACAGAACACTCATACCCAGTCAAAAGATCAGGGCTTGATCCATCACCGTTTTTTAGCTCACTGCAGCCACCGCGGTGTAAATCAACACTTCCATAAAACACTGTAGTCTGGGCGTGCTTCCAACGCCCAAGAAAAGGAATAGGATGTGCTTTAGGTTGGCGCTACTAGGACTGATCCTGGGGAAATGGCGAATTGCAAGCTACTGGATACACCCAGCACCACCCACGTGGGAAAAATGGAGGGATGACCTGCAGGAGTGGGCGGTAGCCGAGGAATGTCACCTCAGAACAGTACGGACCGATGAGAATGCAGAGAGCGATCTCCTGGAATGGGGAAAAATGTTGACTGAAGTGTCCACAGCAACGAATGTGAGTGAGAATGAGAGCACACATAGCTCGCTGAGCACTGGGCCCACTTCAACACCTGCTGATGCAACACCGCCACATGCGCCCTCTCACACCATGAACACATGACTCACAAACAAGTTATGAGTGCACCACTAGTTTTTTACCTATGTCAGAGGTACTGTGCCACCTGTTTGTCGTTGCCACAAGGGTGGATAGAGGAGGTTGGGTAAGGGGGGGATCTAGATTCCCAATTATGATTATTGTTTTTCCTCTGTTGTTTTAGGATGCTGGGCCTATCGTTAACAACATTTTTTACTTCTGCTAAAAACGAGAGTAACTCGGCTCATGGGCAGTGAGATCGAGCACAACTATGAGATGTCATGTTAAAAGCATTGGATGCATGTGGGCTATAGATGTTGAAAATGTACACACATGTCCCCTGTTCTGGATAAGCTGGAAGATTAATAAAAAGAAGTAAAAAGAAAAGAAAAAAACTCACACTGATGTCCATTTAGGAACTTAATCCCAGCCTTGCACAGGGGCTCCTGTGAACAGGACAATTGCCCGCCTTCATTGCTCTGTCCCGGGGATCCTAGTTTCCTTAGCCAACACCCCACCCCTAGGAGCTTGGATAGTCCAAGCCTCGACTTCCCATGGCACGTTCCCTGCCGCTCCCCCAAATAGTGAATCCAATAGACTGGACACACTTGGGAAGAAGATGTTTTCTTCCACCAGCCTGGAATTGCAGTCAGTGAACACTGCATGCCTTTTGGGATGTTTCTCCCATACGCTATGGGAAACGGTTGCGCAAGTGCTGTCACAGGTCCTGGAATTGCAGTCAGTGAACACTGCATGCCTTTTGGGTTGTTTATCCCATACGCTATGGGAAACGTTTGCGTATGTGCTGTCACAGGTCCAGGAAATGCAGTCAGTGAACACTGAGTGCCTTTTGGGATGTTTCTCCCATACACTATAGGAAATGGTTGCGCAAGTGCTGTCACAGGTCCTGGAGGAGGCCGGGCCATCCTCTCCCAAGCAGTGAAAGATGGGAGGGATGCAGCAAAGTTCACTATTAGGTTTGGTCTGGATACAACGGATTCGCTGGGTAGAGTGGTAGCCTCATTGCGCCACACCTGGCTTGGAACATCTGGCTTTTTGGGGGGTTTCCAGTCCAACCTCATGGACATGCCTACGATGGGACTCGAAGGCAGACTGGGCACTGGATCGCTTCAAGGACTCGCGGGCTACAGTCAAGTCCTTGTGCCTCTCAGTGACACCGCGCCCCCCGTATGCCTTTTGTCCCTTTTGTGGCTATGGAAGGGGTGTGCCATCGCGCCAACAATATCCCAGCCACCATCTTGCGCATGTTTCCCCAGAGAAACTCCGCTGTCAATGCCTATCGGATCAAGAGTGGTGTCTCCATTTGGAGGTGGCACAAGGACTCTTTTAGCAGTGGGAAGAGCCTTGGTTAGATCTGTGCACCTATAAAGAGAACGCGCAGTGTCAGCAGTATTGTGTGCTATCGCTCGGATATGCTATTTGTGCGAGTGGGGCTCAAGCCATTTGTGCACTTTTCTCCCCATACCGCTTCTGCCCAGAGTTCTCAAGAAAATCAAGAATGACCAGATCCAAGTCATTCTTGTGGCTTCGGACTGGGTCCTAGGAGTTTGGTATCCCGAGCTTCTTCAAATGAACATTGATCCTCTGATCAGGCTGTCCCTCTCGGAGGATCTTCTGTTGCCGCAGCAGGGGAGGGTCCTCCACCCAAACCAGTCCACTCTGCCTCCGTGCTTGGAGGTTGAGCAGCGACAGTTGATAGCTTTTGACCTTCCTCCCAAAGTCTGTAAGTTATCTTGCCGGCCAGGCGGCCCTCCTCCAAAATGATATACACCTGCAGTTGGTAAAATATTGTACAGAAAGGTCTATCGACCTTCTTTCTGATATTCTTCTTATTCATTCTTATCCTTACCCAGCAGGGCTCTGCTCTGGGCACTCTTAAGGTTTATCTCTTGGCTCTGTCCACTTTCCTGCGGCCGCCTGACCAACCCTCTGTATTTAATTACCCTATTGTACATGGGTTTCTGAAAGAGCTTGTACATGTGTTTCCCCCTTCGGCCTTCATCGTACCTCAGTGGGATCTGAACCTGGTTCTCACTTACCTAATGTGTGCTCCTTTGAGTCGCTACACAATTATCCCCTCCGGCTGATTACCAACAAGACAGCTTTTCTAGAGGCAATATCATCTGCCCGCAGGGTGAGTGAGCTGTGGCCTTTATCATCCAAGCCTCCCTTTCTTATGGTATTGCCAGACAAGGTGGTGCTTCGCACCTGGGCTTCTTTCCTACCTAAAGTGGTGACCCCATTCGGGACAATCTGTAACCCTGCCTACCTTTCATGCTCCTCCACATCCACTAAAGAGGAGGAGCGACTCCACCGTCTGACCCCGAAAAGAGCATTGTTGTTCTACATTGACCACACAAAAGAGTTTCAGGTGGACGACTAACTCTTTGTGGGCTATGTAGGAGCAAACAAAAGTTGGGCAGTTCAGAAATGGACCATTCTGCATTGGGTCATTCTCTGTATCAAGGTCTGCTATGCCCTGGCTAAAAAGCCGCCTCCAGGGGGCTTATGAGCCCATTCCACCAGGGAAATAGCTGCAACCACTGTGTTAGCTCATGGTGTTCCAGTACTAGACATAGGCCAGGCAGCAACGTCCCTGCGCCCGTTTTCTAAGCACTAATGCCTGGATAGCCAGGTCCACTGGGAATAGAATTTCACCTATTTGGTCTTGCAGGACTTCTTAGTATAGTGGATTTGTCCACAGCCCACCACCAGGATGGTATGGCTTGGGTGAAGGTAAGAAATCTGCAGCTAGAAGTCTCCATCAGGTGAACAAGTTACTTACCTTTGGCGTGTTATCTGGTAGAGGCAATATCTATCTGCAGATTCCTTACAGACCCACCCATGCCTCACCGCTCTGCAGAAATATTTCTAGGGCTAGGGTTGTTCCCCTAACAGGGCCTTAGTTTGAACACACACTAGTCAGTTCAATTCATGGCTCTTCGCTCCTGGCGTGGAAAGCCATGAAAAGTAACTGATGTCCGCGAGCCTGTGTGGTGCCTAGATAGGTAACTGTGTCATCACTTCGCGTTCCACAGATGCGGCGCAGAACTGAGCGAAGCCAATCGACTGCAGGCAGAGGTACTGCTCAAGCAAACGTTTCCAGATCTAATCTGACGCCTGGGAAATTCAAAGGTAAGGAATCTGCAGCCAGATATTGTCTCAACCAGATAATGCGTTACTGAAGGTCAGTAACATGTTCTTCACCTGCAGTTCTCTTTTTAGGACTGGCATTAGCCAGGACCCTTTGATTTTACTAATATATATATCATATTCTTACAAGTAGGAGCTTTCAGTCACCTCGCTTCATCCACTGGTCTGTTGTGTCATTCATATTTTGCTTAGACCCACTACAGCATACAGAATAGGGCAGTGGGTAAGCATACATAACCTACTGGTTAACTTTACTTTGAGTGATGGCATTTTGCTCTTTCACATGGAGCACATTCGCACACCAGCTAGTTCCCTTCAGTGCCAGTGTTTGTGTATTTACTTTATAAATACTCGGTGTTTAGAACCTGATGTGAAAGTAGGATGCTTCTGATGCAACACAAGCCACTTCCCATCTTTATCAGAGCCCATCTCCTGCCAGTGCTATTGTAAATTCCTTTTTGAGTGTTTTTTACTTTTCTGACTGCTGCTATTTCACAGCATACCACATTGTATCCATTTGAATTTGTTCTGTATTAAGTTATACTCTTTTTACTTTTTTTCTTTCTCTCTTTGTTTCTCTCTTTCCTTCTTTGGCTTTCTTTATCATTAGTTTGCTTTCCTTCTTTCACTTGCCTTCATTTTCTTTACTTCTTTCTCCTTTCTCTTTTCTTCTTCCTTTGTTGCCTTCTTTCATTTGTTTTCTTTCTTGCATTTGTTTTCTTTCTTGCCTTCTTTCACTTCCTTTCATTCTTTATTGCCTTCCCTTTTTCTTCATTTTCTTACTTTTTGCTGTCCTTCTTCCTTATGATTTCCCTTCTTCTTTCTTTTGCTTTCTGTTTTTCCTTCTTTTGCTTTCCTTCCTTACTTTCATTAGTTTGTGGTTAGTATCATTTACATTTTTCATCCACCCACTTCAGCATACATTAAGAGCCAATGCATAGACCCACTTCAGCCATTGGCTGACTTCACTATGCGTTACACCATGCTGCACTTTCACAAGGAACACATCCACACACAAAGTAGTTCCTTTCAGGGCTAGGAAATACTGTGGTAATGTATGTTTTTTTTAGATTGATAAGGGGTCCACCATATTCCAAAACAATGGCATTTTGCAAAAACTGTGACAAAAAAAACAGGAAATTGCAGAATATTAGCAGCCAATGCCAGACCTATTGGCTTTGTCAGTGCTTGTTTCAAGTATGGTAAGCAGATGAGAATCCTTCCAAAAAGGCACATTTGCTCTAGGATTCGCATATGCTTTTTGCAAAATGATAAATAAAATGTCCCAGTACTTCCCAGGAGAGCATAAAGAAAAGGCGCTTAAAGACCCTTCTGTTAGAGGAGCACAGTGCGAGGGCCTTGGAGATGCTTCCTCTGCAGGAATATGGGTGGGGAGCTTGGAGACCATTTCTTAAGAGGAGTACAGGGGTGTGGGCAGAGTTTAGAGGCATTTCCTGAAATATCACAGAGAAGGAGCTTCAAGATCATTCTGCTAACTGAGCAAAGGGGGGTGGAGAATGATTGGAGACCATTCTTATAGACGAGCACATAATTGAGGGTCCTAAATATCCTTGCACACAATGGGCTATATAGAGACCCTTCCTAATGGGAAAGACAGAGGTGAGTGGCTATGCTATCTCCCCCTAAAGGAGAGTATTGGTGCATGGGGATAACAACATAAGGAAAGCACAGGAATAAGGCATTTGGAGGTATTTTCTATTGGAGGATGAAGCCCTTGCTCTGCAGAAGGACACATAAGATACATGAGCTTGGGAACCATTGGAAAGAGCACACAGTGACATGCTTAGATGCCTCTTCCTGAGTAAACAGGCTGGGTAAAGAGCTAAGAGAATTAAAGTGAGTGTAGAATTCCAATGCGACCCCAAAGAAAGAGTGTAAAAGGATATTATTGAGGAGGCATATTTTCTACCAAACATCTTTACGACCCTGCTCAAAATGAAGTGCATTACCTGTTGCGAGCATCAGAGGGTCACAGACCCATGGGAGCACTGGGGTGCTGTCCATCCATTGTGAAACTTGGAAAAAAGAGAAAGAGAATAAAGAAAGTTAAGCTCCCACCTCTCAAGTAAAGAATCCCATCTAGCACCCCATATCTGAGCTGTGACTACCTAGTCAATGATCAGTGTTAGTAGATTCCAAGCTACCTCATTCATGAAGCCAATATTGACGTTCATAAATTGTATTGCATCCATCCCAGACAGCCACAGCAGCTCTCCCTCTAATCATGTTTATGGTTTGCACTAGGGTTTAAGGTTCCCCAGCCGCCCATGTACCTTTCATATGTCTTTTTAACTTTGTATTGTATGTGCTTCCTTCAGCTATTTTCCCATAGTGTGAGTATCCCAGTAAAAATGCTGTCAGGAAAAGAACCCAGCACACACGTCATTTGGTGCAGGTGTGTGATGATGATAAAATAAAGAGTTTCATGTCCTGCTGCTAGATACTCTGGTTCTCTGGTTGTGTGTACCACCTAGAAAGATACAGCGTGATTGTTTACATTAGTTAGGATACTTCTATTGGATATGTGGGGGAACCAATTACCCATATCTTTTAAAAACATATTTCTGATAGTGTGAAAAATTGGCACAATATCAGACACCTCATCTTCTATTTTCATATCAGAAATCATTTTGAGGGCATTTAATCCAATTGGTTCAACTGAAATTAAACAAAACTATGCCTTGCAGAATGCATGGAATAGCTAAAGGTAAGCACAGGAGTGGAAATGTGAAGACTCAGCTATAAGGATTAAAGTGGCCAATCTCCCTAAAGGGTGGTTTACATTTTTTAGGGATAGAGGCTTGACTTAATGCTAGAGACTCAATCACAGCAGAGAACAAAATGAATAGTGGGTGAACAGACATACATCTCTAGCACTAACAGGTATCCTGCTTCACTCTGCAGGATCATGGGTCACCAAGATGGCACCCAGTACCCTGCAGGGAGAGGGTGACTGTGTGGCGGAATGGAGTTGGGTGACAATATGCCCAGTAACTAGCAACTAGTAACTTCATCAAAACTGGCGACGTGGTGGAGGTGACATTGTGACTTACAAGGGATTCTACAAGCCACAGGGATTGGATGCGAAACTTGGCACCATTTAATAAAAGAAGCTAAACACACGAAGGATTGACTACTAAAAATGTAGCAAGGTGGCTATCCCTGTACTTTTACTTTGACAGCAAATTCCGTGAACATACCTATTCTTCGTCGAAACCAACTATCAACATAGATTCATCACTTTTTGTCCTGAAGAAGTCCTCTGGACGAAACGCGTGGCTACGTTTTTTGTATGAAGAAAATAATAAAAGAAATGTTTTAAGCTCTACTGAACGGATTCTTCAAATTTATACTCGATTATTATTGCTTGCTGTGGGGAGTGCTGAACCATTGTGTTTTTTTGCACAGCCAAGGGCTCCATGGTGATGGCAAAAAAGTAAAGGGGAGAGCGGGCACCGCTGTCGAGATTCCATTAGAAACTCAAAATGGGTGGAAGCCACTCCATTGATTCGAAGTCGTGCCATAGGGTTCGCGTAAAGAAGACCAATCAGTAGGAGAAACTTGGAGCTGAATCCCAATCGCTCCAACAAGGTGAACAAATACGGCCACTTGAGAGGATCAAAAGCCTTGACGGAATCAAGGAAAATTGCTGTGGCTTCAATCAAGGGCTCTATCTCCTGGAGGAGTGCACAAAAGGTGTGCAAATTATGCGTGGTGGCTCTGCCCAAAACAAACACAATTGATCAGGGCACACTATAGTGGGAAGCAAGCTCCATACAACCCTCCCACCCAGACTGAAACCTTATAATGCAGCCAAGAAGAATAGCGGAGACGCATGAAATGGGCTAAGGTGGTCCCAGAAGAATTTTATGCAGCAAACTTTTTAAAGATTAAGGGGCAGGTTGAGGCCTGTAAAAACTCTAGCGCGCAGGGTCATCAAATTGTAAAGGCGTTTGAGGCCATATGTGTGCTGGTGTCACAGGACCTCTTGGTAAAGACTAAAAACGTAACTCCAGGAAACAAGCGCTGGTTTGATTCAGCATGTTCTAAAGCCCATAGATCGTTACTGGTAGCCCTAAAAAGTATCCCTAGGGCAAATGATGAGATTACCAGACTCAGGAAAATTTATAAATTAGCAATAAAAAAACGAAAGGACACCATTAAACAAGAAGCATGGGAAGACCTCCTTTCGGCGGCAGTCCTGAAGAATAGCAAAAAATTCTGGGAGATTATCAAACAGCCTTTCTTCTCAGACGATGATAATGACATCATGGACTGCATCATTCCTGATGAAAAATGGTTATGCCACTTTAAGAATGTCTATGGGGATACTGCTGACGCAACTATAGATGCCCTGTTGATAAGACCAGCCACCTGCCCCATTATCTTTAATCAAGATGAGGTGGAGAAAGCCATTATGTCCACCACAAAGCACAAGGCACCTGGCCCGGACGGTGTGCCTGCTGACTTCTTCATGTATTCCCCAAAATTGTGGGCTGAAGTCTTGACAAATGTGTTTAATGCAGTGAATGATAATCCCGTACCTGCATCATGGAACATCTCCACCATCGTCCCCATCTTCAAAAAAGGTCAGCGGGATGACCCAGGCTGTTATAGGCCTATATCCCTTTTAGACTCTTCGGTTAAAATTTTAGGCAGAGTTCTTTTATCTAGGCTAAGGGAGAATGTTGAGGGTTGTGGTGGATTATCCGAAATCCAATATGGATTTAGGGAAAAAAAGGGCACTATTGAACAGTGCATTAATTTACACCTGCTCATCTCCAAATATACTATAGCTAAGGAGGGGTCTTTGTATCTTGCATTCATGGACCTCTCCTCCGCTTTCGACTTAGTCAACAGGACTAAGCTGTGGTCCATTTTGTTGGAGATTGGCATAGATGAAGCATTGGTCACCTTTATGTCCTCCCTGCACCAAGAACTCTTCTCGAGTGTACGCGTGACCAACGAGGGCAGGTGCACCGCTCTCTTTAGATCCCTAAGGGGGGTGCGGCAGGGCTGCATTTTGGCCCCTTTATTGTTTACCATCTATATCAATGGCCTGGGCGTGCACCTTGGGGGGCAGGAAGCCGACGTCCCGCGTGTAGGAGCAACCAAGATACCGGCACTCCTATACGCGGATGACGCCATGCTGATCGCCCGCACGGGAGTTGGCCTTCAGTGCCTATTGAATGCTTTTGGCTCGTTTATGGACCAACTAGATCTCAAAATAAACGTAGCCAAGTCACATACTATGGTGGTGGGCCTAGAGTGTCGCAAGAAGAGAACTAAAACATTCACCTGCAGGGGGGATCTGGTCACTAGGGTATCCACATTTCCCTATTTAGGTATTTTGTTCGACCAGAAAGGGACCTGGGGTCCACAGGTTAGAGCTAAGAGACTGGCCGTTACACGATCAGCCTCAGCAATTTTGAGCTTCGCTGGTAGGCTAGGAGCCAGGCCTATGGAAGCCATCTTAAAAATTTATAATAGCAAATCGGTGGCCATTGCACTATATGGCTCAGCACTGTGGGGATACGCAAATGTGGAGCTAATACAGAGAGCGGAGAATGGATTTATCAGAGCCCTGCTCTCTGTACCCCAGTCCACCCCAACGTATTCCATACATAAAGAAGTTGGTCTTCAATTTCTCTCAGATAAGTTGAGCCTGGCCCCTTTGATTCTATGGTTAAAAATATGGTTGAATGCAGAACTCCCACTAAACCATAGGATTCTGACCGATGTCTTGGCCCTTGATAAATCTAACAAAATCCCTTGGCTGGCTTATCTAGCAAAAGCCTTCTCTGACCTAGGTCGCCCGGAGCTCTTTACTTCTCCGGAGTCCATCAGGATTCAAGATCTTGATTCAGTAAAAAAGTTTTTTATGGGAAGGAAGGAGACGCACCGCGAAGAGAGTGAACTAGCAAAGTCGGCAGTGAGGGACCATTGCCTGCTGCTTACTTCACCTTCATTTGCACCTTATCTTGGTTACGTTACGCATCCTTTCCATAGGTTTCTTTTAACTAAATTTAGATTCAATTTGTTGCATCATTATTTAGGTTCTTTTAATAACTGGCAGAAACCAGAATTAGCCCCGCCCTGCTGCTGTGACCAGTTTTCAGTGCAGGACACAATGCATTTTGTTATGTTTTGTGGTTTGTATTTAGAGCCCAGGAAAAAATTCTTGTTGCCAATTCTCAAGGAGGCCGGCTTCACACAGGTGAGACCGGCTTTGCTCTACTTACAACTATTATCTAATCCCCACATTACTTATTGCGTTGCCAAATTCTTGGTAGCCGCATCCAGGGCAAAAGCTTCCTGCCAAGATTAGATTAGTTATTAATGTTTTTTATATTGTCTTTTATATAAATTTTAAAATTGTATTAGACTTCTGTATCATGTGCATTTTGATAAATTTTGTATGTAATGTATTTTATTGCTCATTTCTTTGTATGGCTTTTAACGAGCCGAATAAAGATATTTTGACTGACTTTTTTGAATAGCAGAGCAAGGATGAAGGACAAAGATCAAGGAAGTAAAAGCAACTTGTGAAAAAAAGCAACATTTGAAACTTCCCCAACAGCCTCTCCCCTGCCCACGACAGCCCCCCATTCAGACTGAGTATTAACCACCCACTGCAGCCATAGCCCTGGAAGGCTAATACAGTTGAACAATAAGAGAATCATCACAAGGGGGAACACCAGTCACCCAGTGCTTCCCAGCCAATGAAGAATGGGTGGCCGGAACAGGTAAAAATTTCACACCCATTGAGCAGAAGCCAATCAAAAGCTCCCCATTTTAGGACGCATCCAGGACATCTGCTAGACCAGTACCATAAGGAGAATCTCCCACCATGTCCGTCCGGTGAAGCATGACACGCCCCGGAGGCACCACAGATCATACAATTTCAACTATTATATTTAGTCATTATCACTTGTGCGTCCAGTTTCATCATTTGTATTTGTATTTGTATTTGTAGTTGAATTTATAGGGCGCGCAGCTACCCACAGGGGGTCTCCCGGCGCCAGTTGAAATAGTGCTTACAAATAGCAGTTGTTATTGAGGAAAGAGCCAGGTTTTAAGGTCTCTGCGAAATTTCATCAAAGATGGTTCAAGTTTCAATGTAACCGGAAGAGAGTTCGACAGCCTAGGGGCAACGCAAGAAAAAGAACGTCCACCCATTCTCATCAGTTTGAAACGCGGAATCAGAAAGTTTCCTTGGGATGAGGATCTAAGAAGGCGAGATGGAGAGTATTGTTGAACAAGAGACTGTAGGTAAGCTGGAGCCGACCCTTGTTTGATCTTATGCATAAAGCAAAGAGCTTTAAATTTGACTCGGTTTTCAATACGGAGCCAGTGAAGGTCCTTCAGAAAGGGGGAGATAGGGGATATCCATGGGACCTTACAGAGGAGGCGGGCAGCCAAGTTTTGGACAAGCTGAAGTCTCCTCTGAATCTCCAAGGTAACTCCAAGATAGAGCACATTACCGTAGTCCAGGCGAGAAGTAATCAAAGCCTGGACCACCGAGCGCCTTGTCGAGACTGGGAGCATCCATAGGATTTTCCGGAGCCACCCCAAGATGGAAAAGCAGGTGGCTGCCACCTTGACCACTTGTTGCCGCATGGAGAGCGAATCATCCAGAACAAAGCCAAGGTTGCGAACCTGCATCACTGGGAGGGGTGGAGGACCCATTTATGACGGCCAATGTGCGGGGCTCCAGAGGTACTTATGCTTGCCCAGAATGACCACCTCCGTCTTGCCTCCGTTCAATTTCAGGAGGTTCGCCTGCATCCACTCTGCCACTCGACTAAGTCCTAGTTTAAGAACAGATGGAGTATTTGCTTCGGCCGAGGAGAGGGAGAAAAGAATCTGAGTATCATCTGCGTATGAGTAAAGGGAGAGACCAGCGTCTTCCACGATGGTTGCCAGGGGCCTCACGTAGATATTAAAGAGCATAGGGCTCAGCGAGGACCCCTGCGGCACCCCATACGCAGATGAACGAACAGAGGAGGAAGAACCGGAAGAAACAACCTGAAATGTAAGGTGATTTAAGAAAGAGGGCAGCCAAGCCAGGGCAGGGCCAGTCACCCCGGCAGCTCTCAGTGCTCTCAGAAGAATGGAACGTGAGACCGTATCAAATGCGGCGCTTAAGTCTAAGAGAATAAGCGCCGAGGTCTCACCATGATCAAGAAGAGTGCGTAAGTTCTCAGTGACCCCCAGGAGGGTTGTTTCTGTGGAGAAGTGGGAGCGGAACCCCGGCTGGGACGGATGTAAAAATCCTGTAGTCTCCACATGAGAAGTAAGATGTATGTTAATATGCCTCTCCAGGATCTTTGAGAACATAGGCAGCAAGGAGATGGGCCGGAAGTTGGTAAGCGTCTTGGGATCAGCAGCAGTTTTTTTAAGAGTGGAACCACCATAGCTCTTTTCCATTCATCCGGGACAATAGATTCCCGCAATGAGGAGTTCAAAAGCTCTTGAATAACTAGAAGAACGTCAGGAGATAGCTGGCGAAGAATGTCCATAGGAATTGGATCCAGGGGGGAGCCTGAATTTACCTTAGTCATGCAGGCGAGAAACGAGTTTGAATCTAACAGGGGCCACTCCGAGATCTGCACTTCCGGAAGTGAAGGGCCCAGTATATCCAGAGTGGGGGAGTCAAGAGGGGACTTAGGGGAGGCCAGAGAAAGGGCATTATAGATAGTTTCGACTTTGGATATAAAAAAGTCTGCAATTTCATTGCATTCCACTTCCCCTAGCGCAGGTGGAGTGGGGGAAGTGTTTGAGCCTGCTAACTTCTCAACCATAGAGAAGAGAGCTTTCGGCCGATTAATAGCCCTTTCGATAGACTCCGAGACATAAAAGGCTTTCGGCTTTCTGCAGGCTCGATGGTATTGCCTGAGTGCTGATCGATAAGTCAGTTTGTCATCAGACAAATCATTGCCTGGGATGTGATCCGATGCAGTCTTGGCTAGTGGTAGGCCCTTGAAAAACATTGCAACCACCTACGAGTCAGTGAAATATACAGCCTTACTGGCGTGGAAGATGCACAGCTTTGCAGGATAAAGCAGGGAGTACTTGGCCTCAGGCGTTTGAAAGGTTACATTTCACAGATATGAACTGCAGCCACACAGCTGGAACAGTGGGCGTGAAATCTGGGAAAAAGGATATAGTATTCCCTTTATAGGGCATGGAGTGCTGCTCTCTGGCAAGCCTGAGGATCATGCCCCTATCCCTATAATTCAAGAGCCGGGCAATGATGAGGCATGCAGGGGCTCCAGGAGGAGACCTCAGTCCCAGCAATCTGTGTGCCCGCTCAACTATGCACACTGTGAACAGCGACTCCCCAAACAGATACCGCAGCATCTCCTACACATAGTCCTCAATTCGCTGCATAGCCATAGACTCTGGAAACCCCATAAATCTAATTTTAATTCTCCTCGATCTGGCCTCTAACTGAAGCAGCTTCTCATAGCGTTGCCATCATCTTCCACTGTGGACGTGCGTTGTTCAAGTTGGCTGATTTAATCATCCTGAGTGGACACCTTCTCTTTTAGGCGGTCAAGTCTATCAGAAGGAGAGTCTATTTTGTTGTCAATGGGTGTAAGGGACTTGTTGAGGTCTCTAAACAAAAGGCAGTTTAGTCTGACTGGCATCCATTTTACCCATATTGGTACAGTGTAGGAAGGCCAACCAGGAGAAAACCAACTACCTACAGGAGCAAAGCCCAAGCAGGGGCCGAAATCCGCACCAGCCCTTGGGGGATCACCAAAGTCCACGCCTGGGGGCAGTCTTCAGGCGATGGCTGGCTCTTACTCCAGCCAATAAGCCCTCCAGAGTGAACCCGCCTGTCTCTCTGTACCAAGCTCCCTCAAGATGTAGACTTTCAGGCCTCAACTGCCCTCCAACACCACTGTGCGCCAGCCTGTGCTCCAGTAACGATTCCTCTCCAGGCCAAGGTCCACATACACATTAGATCAAATTCAGGGCCCCAGGGGAGCATAGACCACTTGCAAGTCAAGAAAACCAGTCCTCTGGGGACCCAGCACTTAGGCCCATAACTCTTCAGCATCTCCAGCAGCCCGCCACACCAGCACCACTTACACATAGTCCCTGCTCCTCAACGGCCTTCAGAGGGAGCCATCCACAAAGGCCCAGCCCTCACCAGCAGTGAGCAGGCCCACATTGGGGTCACCACACGTCTCCACTGATGGCAGACAGCTCACCGTCGTTCCCGGTCAGCTCGCAATCGGCCCCAGTCTCCTCTCACCATCCAGGCTACCACAGCACACCGCGGCAGCCCTTGCAGAGCCTAGCAATGCCGCACTATTCACTGCTAAATGCAAGGCCCCACAGGCAGTCCAGCTCTGCCCTCCCCCAGGCCCGGTCCTGGATTCCAAGGTGCCAGCCGCAACGCCTTACTGGCCCAGTGCCCACAGCAATCCTTCACAGGGCACATCATTGCTGCTCCCATGAGTCACTGGGCAAATCGCCCGCTGCCTCAGTGAGCTCCGCCTCCTCAGTAGGCCTCCTCCTTCCACCGCAACCGCCTCTGTTTCGGCCAGCCATACTGTGTTGTCCCCGGCACCCTGCAGGTCCTCGTAGGCAGTCTAGCTCCCAACTCCACCGGGTTACAGCTCACCACACTCAATACATCAGTCGCTCTCATGCTCCACTAACTACCTCGTCTAGCTTCACTTGCAATAGAGGCAGCCTCCCCTTTCCTCTGCTACCTCCGATCCTCCAGATGGCCACAGATAAACGCTAAATAAGCGCCCAGGCCAAGAGAGTCTCACCAGGTGGTGGCCATCTTGCAGCCAGGTTCTCTGGCCCCCTCCCAAACTACTGCAAGTATTGTTGATGAGAGGATATCAACTGTTGATTACAGGATGGTGAGGGAGAGCTACAGACTCCCAAAATTAAATAATACACCAGCCACCTCTGCAAATTCCCATACTTTTCCACCCATTAAGATGTTTCAGATGTCAGGTAGAAAATGAAGGAGGAATGAGTCGGTAGTGTGAGGAGGGAGTGTTACAAGGTGCTGGCTTCTTTGTGGGAATAAAACCACAAGCTACTTCTGGAGCACCTCAGCTCTCCCAAGCATAACCTTTCAACACATCCTCTGATCAGTACTAATAAAGCATTCTGTGCTCATGTCATTCTCTCTAGCACTACCTACAAGTGAGCTACCAAATGGGGAACATCAGGATATTACTACAGTTTAAACATGTGGTAGATCACCTGTAGGTGACTAAAATGCAACCATTTAATTCACCCGAGCTCTCACAATTTCCAAATGCTGGATACAAAGTGGTGGGTTTTATTTGGTTCTTTAAAAACTTTGAGTTCTAGGGTCTGATTTTCTCCCCTACTCCATCGCTGCACCTTCCAAGCTCTGATCTTCATCTCCTTTTCAAAAATGTAAAGGTTGAGCTCAACCTTACTGTAACTGAGCTCATTTCATACTCTTTGCGAACACCACCGCAGCACCTCCAAATTCCACAGCACTTCTGAGTTGCCACGGTTTGCCTCTTGCTGCCTTCTACGCCCCCTCAATGCCATTCCACAGCTCTTCGGCTTATCACAACTATCACATGCTGATAAATGGAGGCTACATTGTTTCAGTCGTCAGTTGAGATGTAAGGTAGCATATGAAGTGTGGCGTAGCAAGCTACAGTGTACTCTGCCGGAATAAATTCAACTGATGCATCCGCAACATAGCAATCAAAATAATACAACCTCAGGATACAGCATCTGGGGAGGAATAATTATCTTGGGGTGTGTTATCAACAACACAGTTTTTAATGGATGGTAACCACTGAAACAAAACTGAGCTTACTCTGTCCACCATATTCCTTTGCCAGAGAAGCGTATCAATTGTCAGACGCTGATGAGGATCAGTGACTTGTTTGTATCATGTCTAGTATGAAACCAAACACATACACTTAGTTGGATTTGTCAGAAGCCAGCTAAGAGCTGAATCCACATCGAAAAAGCATTTAAATAATCCCTATGATAGACATAGAGAGTGAATTGAAGGCTTCTACAAATCCATCTGAGACGTCAAACCAGAAGATGCACTAGCACAGTTGCCTCTCACCCAAAACCTTTTTCTAGCAAAAAGAAAGGCTTCTGCTGAAACAATGTCAGTTGATGAGTAGTTGGAGGAAGAGTATTGGGAGGTGATGTAGAGGTTGGGGTGTGTTAACATACACTCCTCTCTGATACTGTACTTGCAGTGACAGGCTGTGTAGCTGTGTGTACCTCATGAGCAGTGTATTCTAATCTGCATCCTAGGCGATGTGAAACCCACTGTATAGCTTTGTATGTCCTGCAGGGTACTCACGTGTGCATCGCTGGAACTGTGGCTGTGGGTCCTGTCATGTGATGTATGGTGGGTGGGAATCCTCCAGTCTGTCCCATGGGGTTTGATGGCATCATGGAAGGCCACATTGGGTAGCCACCAAAGGAAGGCATTGCAGCAGGACCTGGTGGAGCCCCAGGAGGGGTGTAGTGGTGGTGATGGTGAACAGATGACGGCCGTGGTTTCTCTGCTCTCACTACTACTGGAGCTGCATAGTGGGCATCCTAAGAAATACAAGAGAAATATCAGAAAAGGGCATTAGTGGACTGATTATTCAAAGGCATACTAGTGGACTGGCGAGACCCTAATACTACCCAGCAAATAGCCTATAACACCACATGATAGGCCCTGGCAATAAACAGGACAAGACCTAATATGATACTGAAAGCAGAAGTACCTCTCCTGAAAAGAATGTCCCCTGGTACTTCATAGGAGAATCTATTGTTGCAAAGGAGAAGCCCTGGCACTGTGAAATAGGAATCATGTTTGGTAAAGAGGAGGCCCTATAACTGTAGCAAACACAAGGAGCGCCATACTTTATATGAAGTGTCCCATCACTACACTTAAGCAGCACTAGCAGCACTAGTTTTTTTTGTTGGAAATATTTGTATTACATTTTGCAACACATCTCAACAAACCAATGCATAGAATAACATAGTAAGCGGCAGGATGAATGCAGAGACAAAGCAGTGAAAATTGGATTACTTATTATAGTATCGAAAAAGGCACAGTGAACAGCAAGAATAGCTACACCATACCCAGCGGAAGGGAGATACCCCCAAATAAGAGGGTCGGGAGAGCCCACAAAAGAGAAACATGTAAACCGTAAGAGCAGCCGGGTCAGACCATCTCCCGTACATGCATCATTCACACATGTCAGTAATTCTCACAGCAGGGGTGAATATGTGGTAAATAAATAAATAATACCCTATTTTTGACTAGGCATATATCATAACAGATAGCTCAATAAATAAGAGTCAAGATTCGAGGTAGTAGGAGTTTGCAGGTTTATTACAGCATAAGGACAGGAACAGGACGACCTGCATAGGAACAGGGGGCCCAGCAGGATGACAGGGGCCCAGCAGGGGAAAAGAAGCCCAGCAGGATGACAGGGGCCCAGCAGCTGCTGGGGCTGGGTCTGGGATGAGCGCGCTAACTTTTAATAACAATACATGAGTTTATATACATAACGCAAACACATAGCATTACATTGCAGTAGGCGTAGCAGTGGGTGGAGCAGAAGGCGTGACGCGTAGCAGTCGCGAAAGATAAGAGTAAAAAGAGGTGTAACTGGGCGTATACATAGACATGTGGTGCAAACGTAACAGAATATGTCATGAATGGGCGGAAACATAGGAGGGGGCTACCTAAGGAGCCGAGACCTCTAACCTGGTGATGCGCGTAAACTGGCAATGACGTGTTACTAGGAGAAGCTGGGGGCTATGAACTCTGTGCTAGGAGCAGAGACTAAAGTCTGGAGGGTCGGAGCGACATGTACCTAAACCCTATCTAGTATCTGATGTTTAGGGAACATGTTGATATAAACTAGAAGTCATGAGGGGAGAGGCTAACTTGATTCTAAGACTGGACCATGCATTATTCTACATGTAGTGCGTGATGAAGAATATTAAATGACCATTAAATACAGTATTTCTCTAACGTGGAGACGAGAAGGCTAGACAATGACGGAAACTATTGATGCAGTTCAGTAGCTTAGGAATGCAGAGAAGGAGGACTGAACTGATAACTGGAACTATAACATACTTTTGGCAGACTCAGAGGCAGAGCCAAGCTGCACCGGGCACTGCGAGGCAGGAAGTAAGTGAAAGGTCGAGGATACAGGTGGGGGCTGTATCGCTCCTCAGCGAGGCTTCAGGAGACAGGAGCTGAATCTGATGTCCAGGCCCTGTTGAGGCCTAGAAACGGGGACTTTATAATGGAATAACGTGCACACTGAGAAACGTGGCAACATAACTTTACATAGGCCTGATATTCGTAGTATTCACGAGGACTGGAAACTGGCATACTAGAGGTGGACACAACTGTAATTGCGTCATTAATCGGACATGGGGAATAACATATGCATATTGGTCATGCACACATAACATATGATGGATGAGGCGTAGGGACACAGAACATGACAAAATTTACTTTTCCACATTCCCTCCTTGTCACTACGTTTCCATCAGGAAACATCAATATTCATGATACCATCTATCATTTCATACAGTATCATTTGCTCATCTCGAATTGTCTTGGAACGGGATTTAAAACGGGGCTTGGGACTAGGAATACAAGGGGTAGCACACATGCCGCAAATCGCAGGGCCACATTGTATACAGAGGCAGCAGCTGAATATGATCGCTACTGCAATACCTAGAAAGGACAGGATTTTCCATCCCCATGCGGAAATTATATTCCAGAACCAAGCGGACCATGTCCAGGTGCCTGGATCTTGGTGTAACAGATGGGCAATCTTATGGAGTCTGGTTATAGCTGAATAAACAGACGGTGCGTTATTTGGAATGAAAATGCAACAACTAGATCCGATGACTCTACAGGCCCCGCCCCTATCGGCCAGTATGACGTCAAGGACGAGACGATTCTGTAAAACGACAATTCTCATCAAGGATTGCTCTTCGGTTAAGTTACCTAGAGCGGAGGCAGTCTCATCTACTACTGCTTCAAGGGTTCTTGTTAACCTACGGATTAGCTTACTATTTACAACTGTACCTAAATAAGGGAACACACCTTTATCAATATCAATGAATTGTTCTGCAGCAGTTTCAGTATAATCGACAATCGGGAGGTTTCTCTTGTGTCTAGTATGTACTAGGAAGGAATTTCTATGGTAGTCAGGTGGGGTTAGAAAAACAGGTGGCAGTAGGAAGGCAATGTAACAGGTTCCCTCCCAATCGAGGGGCAAACGAACATATGCGGTTTGACCACAAACAAAATAAGAATGACGTGAGGCTTTGAAAATAGATTTCCCACTGTCACTATACTTGACAATAGTAGTACAATCACTATGTCCTACGTGTACGGAACCCTTATTTCGGACACATAATTCGCCTTTGACTGGTAGTACTGAAATAGCGGGTAAGTCTGGAGTAGTATCAGACTGAACATTCAGGACCATGAAATTCGACGAATAATTACCTAAATTATATACTTCATTTTCTAGATCTAAACCTGTTCTGTGGGGAAGACCTTGCTTGTCTGGGAAACATGTACTGTTAAGAAAAGACATATCTGTTGAGGATGACGTTAACGTGGACCATGCTCCACACGAACCATTATGTGAGAATGGATAAGGAAAGAGTGGCAGGACTCCCTTCGGTGTCTGAAAAGGGGGGAGTCGACCACACACCCAGCAATTAGTGGCATTGCTGGTCTGGTGTGAGTAATGTAACATACGGATAAAAGAATTATTACGCATAGCGAGGCGATATGAATATTCGTGAGGAGGCAGATCACTAAACGTGTGCTCTACTGTAACATTAGCAGACTTATTTACATGAAGAACTGGGAAATATAGGAAAAAGGCATAACCGGTGCAGGAAATCATAATGCTGATGAATAATATGAAACTTAGAAAAACGATACATTGAATTGAACTTTGACTGACTCTCTCACTATGGGGGTCTATTTTATACATGTCAGAAACAGTCTAACCGTTTCACCTAGGGGAGGACTTATACAATCAAACTGGCTGACTTATTTTACTAGACCGGAGCTTTAACTTATACTCCTGCTGCGGAGTTTTCTCTACCAAGGGAGGGGTTGAATCAATGTCATTTGCGGGACAGTCCTTAGGAACAATGTTTTGGCAGTCCTTCGAATCCTGGGAAATGTTCTTAAAGACGGGTTTCAGTCCTTTAAAAAGTTTAACGTGAGAAAGGTGTATCCATCCTTTTCGGCCTTCCAACTTCACGGCTGTACGGGTGGTGAGGAGGACCTGACGGGGCTCTTTCCATCGAGGCTCCAGCGGACTTGATCTGTCAAAATTCCGGACCATCACCATGGAACCTGGAACGATTTCGTGCGGTGCCACCTCGGTATTGTCTGGAAATGCGGCAGCAACCTGTGAACGACATGAGTTGAGGGCAGACATCAAGGAAGCTAGGTAATCTGTCAGCATATTACATGAAACATCAGTAATACTTCGGGGTCTAGGAGTACCCCACATGTTAGGGGGGCGGCCGAATACGACCTCATACGGGGACAGACCTGATCTGGAATGTGCGACCATGCGCATATAAAACAAAGCGACTGGCAGAGCTACTAGCCAGTCCACACCCTTATCTTTACATATTTTGGCGATTCGGATTTTCAGAGTCTGATTATGTCTCTCAACTAGACCGGCTGCTTCAGGATGGCGTACACAATGGAACTTCCACTGGTACCCTAACAACAGGGAAACGTGCTTCATTAGTTCTGAGGAGAATGGCTGGCCATTATCAGAATATACGACTCTAGGGAGTCCATATCGAGGGAAGAATTCACGAACCAACTGCTTGGCAGTGGTCGCGGCTGTGTAATCTGGGACTGGATATGCTTCTGTCCACCTGGACAAAGCGCATACAACTACAAGGACATACTTGAAACCTCGACATCGCTCCATCTGAATATAATCCATCTGGAGGACTTCAAAAGGGTGGTCAGGAGGCTGGAAACCACCTTGTTCCACCGGGACACTTTTACCTGGATTAAACTGACAACATATCATACAGGTACGGACTTTCTGCTTGGCTGCAGCTCGTAAATGCTTGTTGAACCAAATGTTCTGGATACTGTCTAACATAGCTTTTTCTCCTAAATGTGCTGGACTATGTGCGGTATTAATAATGACTTGAACCATAGAGTCGGGGAGAAACCATGTGGCTCTACCCTTCGTTAACCATCCTTGATCTGTCTGGACCCCTCCTTGTTCGGACCATTTCTTGATTTCATCGGGAGTAGCATGTAACTGGATATCTATGACATCTTGTGTAGGGTCCTTAACTGTCATACATGTAATCGGGACTGGATCTGGAGTATGTGTCATGTTAACTGGAATGTCTGGAGTCTGTGCTGTAAGCTTGGCTGTGCGATCTGCTAGATCGTTACCTTGGGAAATAATGTCAGTAACTTTCGTATGTGCTTTGCATTTCATGATAGCAATAGATGTCGGTAAATGTATGGCATCTAACAGAGCTTGAATAAGGAGACCATGCTGAATCTTGGTTCCATGAGAAGTCATGAAACCTCTCTCCTGCCAGAGCACTCCGAAGTCGTGTACAACTCCGAATGCGTAACGTGAATCTGTATAAACATTAACTTTCAGGTTCTTGGCGTGTATGCAGGCTTGTGTCAGAGCAACTATCTCTGCTGCTTGAGCGGACAGGGTATCAATACGGTGTGTTTCAATAACTTCGGTGTCAGTAGTCACTGCATACGCGGCGACTAGTTCTCCTGTACTAGTTCTCATACATGAACCATCCACATAAAGTGTCAGGTCAGGATCTGGTAACGGAATGTCTGTCAGGTCTTGTCTTGGTTTTGTCGTAATGTTAACTACTTCCACACAGTCATGTGTGGCAGAATTTAAACTAACTGATGGTAACAGTGTAGCAGGATTCAGGACGTTGCAGCGTCTAATTTCTATGTGTGGCTGAAACAGTGTCAATTCATAACCTGTTAAACGTGCAATTGTCAAGTGCTGTGTTTGTGTTCGGTTTAAAAGAACTTCTACTGAATGTGGAACTTGTACTGTCAAGGAGTGTCCTAAAACTATGGAATCACTTTGTCTGATAGCTAGTGCTGTGGCTGCAACTGACTTGAGGCACGCAGGCAACGCCTGGGCGACTGGATCTAGTGTGCTCGAAAAATAAGCACAGGGCTTGTATTGTCCTGCTTGATCTTGTGTGAGAACAGATAATGCTGTACCTTCACGTTCAGTAACGAAAAGTGTAAAAGGCTTACTGTAGTTCGGTGTTGCTAGAACTGGAGCTTGGCATAGGGCTTTCTTTAACTCGTTGAAACTAAGTGTATGTTCAGATGTCCAAGGGAGAACAGTCGATACGGCTGCCTCCTGTGTCGTTAACTGTATCAGTGGCTTGGCTAGAAATGCATACTGAGGAATCCATTGTCTACAATAAGAAGTAAGGCCAATAAAGGCACGTACCTCCTTCTGGGTTCTGGGCTGGGGAAGACTCGCTATTAACTGGATACGGTCTGGTGTCAACTGCCTACCCCTCTTGGACAGCAAGTGTCCTAAGTATACCACTTGCTGGACACAGAATTGAAGCTTCGAAGGGGACACCTTGTGCCCCATCTCGGCTAGGAAATACAAAACCGTGAGTGACGCTCGCTCGCAGTCACGTTCAGAACGGGCTGTGATCAGTAGATCATCGACATACTGGAGCAGGGCAGTGTCAGTTGGCATGTGAATGTTGTCTAGTTGTCTCTTGAGTGCTTGACTGTAAATACTAGGACTTTCTGTGAAACCTTGAGGAGCGCGTGTGAACATATAGCTCCTTCCATTTAAACAAAATCCGAAAAGAAACTGGCTGTCTGGATGAATAGGAACACTGAAAAATGCGTTCTTGAGGTCTATGACTGTAAAGAACGTGGCTTCGGAATCAATGACTGTCAATAGGGAAGAGATGTCTGGGACAACTGGGTACTGCGGAATAATACATTTATTAAGCTCTCGTAAATCAATCACTAATCGATATACTGGGGGTGCATTTGGATCAGTACGTTTCATGACTGGAATGATCGGAGAATTACATACATTGGAGTCAGTTTCTACAACTACTCCTTGAGCGATGAGCTCGTCAATAATTTTGGATAAGGCTGCTACAGCCTCGGGTGGCAATCTATACTGTCTGATTCGTGGTAACACTACACCTGGTTTGAGAGTCACACGATAGGGTGTGATTTGCATGTAACCTACATCAGTTGGACCTTGCGCCCATAAGTGCTGCGGAACTTTAGACAGTCTTGAATCAAAATCTCGTAATACATAGTGACCCTTAAAGTCACGTAGGAACAGACGTATTCCCTCTGGGGAACAGCATATAACTGCACCTAACTCTTTCAGTGTTTTAATGCCTAATAGATTCTCTGGACATGACTTAGTAAGTAACAGATCAGTAGTGCGGGACAATGGACCTACTTCTAGAGTGACTGGCTTTGAAATCTCATTAACGATAGGCTTTCCTGAAAATCCAAGGGAAACATTTCTTGAGCCTGAGAGCGGAGCCCCTGGAACTTCGGCATGACTAATTGTGGTCCTACTTGCCCCTGTATCGATCAAAAACTTTCTGTCTTTCCCTAATACTTGACTGTGAACATAGGGACCTTCTTGATCTACAGGTATCTCGATGAGAGGCAAGCCTACCTCCCTCTCTAGGCTGTTTCATGAATATGGCTGGTACTCTGGATACTCAGACTGTGCATACTGGTACATCTGCGATGTAACGTGCTGTGTTGCAGCAATAGGCTGCGGTACTGTAACTGTCTGGGGTGCATTCTGTAGCTGAGGAGTCTGTGAAACTTGTTCTTGTCTAGGCGGACGTGGTCTTTCTTTAGTCTTACCAGTAGCTATGTTGTGTTTCAGAACTGCACACTCATTTATAAAATGACCTGGCTGTTTACAATAATTGCAATTCCCTTTAACGGGAGCTGCAGGATGACTGGCTTGATTCGGACCCCTCTTCTGACTGTCTTGAGGAACAGATTGTGCAACTAGCACTTTCATTTTCGTGTCTTTCATACGTTTTCTTTCGTGTTCTTGCTCTTCCCTGATTCTATTCTGGTGATACTGGAGCATCTGGAGCATCTGGGACGGAGTATTAGCTTGCCAGGTGCTTTCGACTTTCAAAACTCGGTTTTTAATTGGTGGACTTGAATTCTCGACTAATTTAGTAACAAAAAGGTGAGGGTATGACTCACTACTTGTCTTGAGACCACTGTTGATACTGAAACATTTTTCGAATCTAGAATAAAAATCACTAATATCTTCATCTTGCTTCTGTTTACAGGCTGAGATTGCATCCCAGTCTTCTTTTCTAGTTGTCAATAATCTGGGTAAAACTTGAATCAATAATTCTGGTAATTCTTTACATTTATCTCCAAGACCGGTACCTGGTACTCGTGCCTTGTCTTCAGCTTCTAGAACTGCCCAATCGATCTTTTTCTCTCCCACCTCCCATTCTTTTTCCTTTAGCTTTTCATACACCCCTGCGGGCAACAGGACCTTTAACATTTTAATGATATCTGGGTAAGTGTATTCTCCCATACGGAGCATGTCTTTTAATTCTCTATGGAACCCTGCTGGATCTTTGTCATGACAGGGAATTAATTTCTTCATTTCAAGGAGTTCCATCTTTGTGATTGGAGTGTATACAAACACTCGCTGCATTTCGCCACCCGTTCCTTTAACTGGGTGGACTTCTCGTAACGGATTCTGTCTGTCTATGTAGAATGATTTACTTTCTGGGGGTGAGACATGAACAAAATGCGGGTTCAGAAACGTTCTATATTTGTGACGCTGTTCTAGAATGACACTAATTAAATCGGTACCTAGACCTCTCCATTTATACTGGAGTAACTCGTTCAGGATATCATGTAACGGACCTGGATCAGAGTGCTGACCCTCATACAAAGTAATGAGGTGCTGGATCATATACATACCCACCAGTCGCTGCTCGGCTGGGGGCATTTTCAGAAACATTTGTGCCACTATTTCGTCTGGAAAAGTGGTAGAATCAGTAATCCATCGGACTGCTGATCGGGCTAGTTCTTGTTCATGCATAGTACTTAATTCACTATAACCGATTCGTGATTTCAGAATGTAATCGGTAGCTTGAAATACTTGTTCTAGGGAACCTTGTTCTGGTGCTGGATGATGGAAAGTAGACTTGTGTTCTAGACGTAAATGGCGATCTGGAAATCTAGATTTTCCTACATACGCTATTCTGGCGGTATTCTCGTCGTCTTCCTCTTCAGGATCAGAGGTACTTTCTTTCTCACTTACTTGTGCTGCTTTACGCTGTTTGTGTATCTTTATTATCTCTCTACGGATTTTCTTGTACATACTTTCCATGGCACTAATGGTATTGTGCTTTCCTTCGGCTATATTATCACTCCACTTTGTCAGGATTTTCATTTCGGCTGGATCTTTAGACGGGTAATCTTGTTCTCTTATTAGACAGTTAATTAAGAACTTTAATATCATACGCTGAATCTCGGCTTTCCTTTGAGACATGGCATCACTAATACTTTCTGGATCATCCCCTGTACGGATGAAACGATATATTCTGTCTAGATCTTCTTTCATATTGGGTAGGGTGACTAGATACTCGGTCACCCTCCTTACGCGTACTGAGTATAAAACCATATTAAACTCGCCTGGAACTGGGTCATAGGCACATTCGCCAAGGGTTTGCCTGATCTCTGTAACAGACTTATTACTTTTAGGAGTACGCTGTGATGCTTGAGCATGTAATTCGAGTGCTGATAAACGCTTGTGTGGCGGCGGGGTTTGAGGAAGACCTCCTTCTGCGGCCCCTAAACTAGAATCATCGACTGATGCTTTCCGTCCTGGCAGGGTCGGTAATTGTAACGTGGGCTGGACTTGTATGGCGGGCTGACCCGGGGGGGGCTGTTAAGGGCACCCCGGTATCTGGGGGAGCAGGAATTACCTGATTTACAGGGACTGGCGGAGCGTGAACAGGATTTGCATACTCGGGGACTGTGTCGTCCAAATAGGACGAAATGAAAATATCAGCTGCGGTCGGTTTGTGACGTAGCTTGGTCGGAACTAATGGTGGCGGGAAATTACTGGATGCCTCTGGGGTCGCTTTTGGCAAGCCCTCGGCAAGAAGAGGATACATACCCTTAATAAGGGCATGCCTCTGTCTGTCTGACTGTTCGGCTTTGACTCGTTCACCTATCTCGATTAATTCTCTTTCATGGGCTCGTTCTTGGGATTCTCTACTTAGTTCTGACTTTCTGATTTCTTTTTTAGTTCTTTTATGAGCTTCTTTGCGCCATAACTCGATGGCATCTTTCTGTGACTGTCTGGCTTTCTTTTTCCATAAGGCTTCTTCTACTCGCATGATGCACTCGGCATCCCATGTACCCGATGCGGGCCATCTATACTTTTCTTCTAACTGTTTGGTATAATCTACCCATAAATCTAGATACAATATGGCGCTTATGCCATGTTTCTGATACATAAAATGACCTGGACTGTCCCTAGGCGGAACAGGAACTGCTTCTTCTAACAAACCCTTTCTAGTTTTTAACTGACGTAATCTCGAAAAGAGAGACATTGTAAACTTGAATCGGAACACAATACAATACACGAAAAACAATAACAATTTGGGAAAACAATTCAGGCATACCACGACATTGGAAATACATTGAACAACATCAGAACATAACAGTTCGGACAGAATATTACCTGGAATACTAAGAACAGAAACAGAACAGAATTTCTCGAGAACGGAACAGACTAGAGTTACTGGATGCACTGCTGAAACAGTACGGAACATACCGGTCCCATAAAGGGACGCATCAAGACCCGTATCCACCTAGGTGAACACTTCGTTAGTGGGCCTGGGTACCACCAACCCACGGACCAGGAGTCAATTTAGACTGACCCTGTCTAGATACTACCCCAGTAATGGTACTCACCGGGCAGCAGGAACGGGAGGCCTCGGACTGGACTGGACGGGCGACGAACTTCGGACTTCAGTTACGGGTGGGCCTCCGGATACCTCGGACCTTGGACTCTTGGCTTGGGCTCTGGTCGGGACTCGCCGCGTTCCTCCACCGTCTCGTTCGGATGCTGGACCGCCTCCTCCGTCTCCTCCGTGGGCCTGAGGGATACTTGAGCAGAAATATCTGCCACTGCGCAGAAGAGTTCCGTCACGACTGCAGAGGGTCAGGGGGTCGGCGTGGCTTCACCGACGCGTGGGGAAAGGGCAAGTCCCTGTTCGGGCGCCATTATGTGGTAAATAAATAAATAATACCCTATTTTTGACTAGGCATATATCATAACAGATAGCTCAATAAATAAGAGTCAAGATTCGAGGTAGTAGGAGTTTGCAGGTTTATTACAGCATAAGGACAGGAACAGGACGACCTGCATAGGAACAGGGGGCCCAGCAGGATGACAGGGGCCCAGCAGGGGAAAAGAAGCCCAGCAGGATGACAGGGGCCCAGCAGCTGCTGGGGCTGGGTCTGGGATGAGCGCGCTAACTTTTAATAACAATACATGAGTTTATATACATAACGCAAACACATAGCATTACATTGCAGTAGGCGTAGCAGTGGGTGGAGCAGAAGGCGTGACGCGTAGCAGTCGCGAAAGATAAGAGTAAAAAGAGGTGTAACTGGGCGTATACATAGACATGTGGTGCAAACGTAACAGAATATGTCATGAATGGGCGGAAACATAGGAGGGGGCTACCTAAGGAGCCGAGACCTCTAACCTGGTGATGCGCGTAAACTGGCAATGACGTGTTACTAGGAGAAGCTGGGGGCTATGAACTCTGTGCTAGGAGCAGAGACTAAAGTCTGGAGGGTCGGAGCGACATGTACCTAAACCCTATCTAGTATCTGATGTTTAGGGAACATGTTGATATAAACTAGAAGTCATGAGGGGAGAGGCTAACTTGATTCTAAGACTGGACCATGCATTATTCTACATGTAGTGCGTGATGAAGAATATTAAATGACCATTAAATACAGTATTTCTCTAACGTGGAGACGAGAAGGCTAGACAATGACGGAAACTATTGATGCAGTTCAGTAGCTTAGGAATGCAGAGAAGGAGGACTGAACTGATAACTGGAACTATAACATACTTTTGGCAGACTCAGAGGCAGAGCCAAGCTGCACCGGGCACTGCGAGGCAGGAAGTAAGTGAAAGGTCGAGGATACAGGTGGGGGCTGTATCGCTCCTCAGCGAGGCTTCAGGAGACAGGAGCTGAATCTGATGTCCAGGCCCTGTTGAGGCCTAGAAACGGGGACTTTATAATGGAATAACGTGCACACTGAGAAACGTGGCAACATAACTTTACATAGGCCTGATATTCGTAGTATTCACGAGGACTGGAAACTGGCATACTAGAGGTGGACACAACTGTAATTGCGTCATTAATCGGACATGGGGAATAACATATGCATATTGGTCATGCACACATAACATATGATGGATGAGGCGTAGGGACACAGAACATGACAAAATTTACTTTTCCACAAATAAGGAGAGCAGGGGGACAAAGAGAGGCAAGTGCCACTACAGAGAGCCAGCCGGGTCCGGGCTCAGCGCACCATTATCCGAGCCTGACATGGAGCCTCCGGAAAAGGTGTCAGCTTTAATTACCCGGCCTTCACGTTCAACACTAAGGCAGGTTAATAAAATGGCATCCAGTGCTGGTAGTATCGGCACCCTTCAATGCCTCCCCTCTCCCCCGCCCCAGTTTCCTCTTGGCAGATCACCTCGCTCTCGCACTTTGCGCACTTCGTAAACTCCATCCACCAACGGTAGACATCAGGACCCTGAGAAGATTTCCAATTCATGGTCAATTGCCTGAAGGCAAGCATGAAATCCAGATCGAGAAACCTATCAGTAACCATTTTGGCCACCGAGCGTCAATGGAGGCCCAGCAAGCACAGTGAGGGACCAAAAGGAAATTCTCTATTCGAGGCCCCCCTGCTCCACGTGGAGGACTGTCGTCCAATAGGATGTTAAAAGCAGGCAAGACTAAACCATGTGGGAAAAGCCACCATCTTCAACTGTGCAGTGGGGGCACTTTGAAGTCGCGGCAGGGAATATGGCATAGATACGTCTAGGCGGGTCACATAGGGGCGATGTAAGTAAAAGAATTTGGTCAATTTGAAGCTACAATTATTAGACATCCTAAAACTAGATTCCAGTATCTTTCTCCAAGAGGAATCAGAGAGAGGCATCCCGAAGGATGTCTCCCAGGATAACAGGAGGGTCGTGAGTGTCTGCCGCGCCCCCTCCAACAAAGCTCTATAAAGCAATGTGACTGCCTTTGTTCGACCCCAGATAAGGAAGAGATGGCACAGGCAATATGTACTGGAGGTTCAGCAACCCCGGCACCCAACCCCTGTATCTTTCGTATGAGGACACCATGGAGTAAGAAGTGGCCCGCCGGGATGTCATAAGACTCCTGGAGATATGGGAATGGACACAATCAACCCTCCCTCCAAAAAAAGAAGATCACCCAGGACATCAATCTCGGTAGCCTGCCACTAACTGAGACCGGGTCAGCCCCCGGGCCACACCAAGGCCTAATCGCCAAAGAAGGAAACTCAGATGAGTACGGTGATGGCGTATAACTCCACCATAAAGCATAGGCCCAAACATAGCGTAAGGCCTAATCTGGATATTCAAGGTCCATACTCTAGAAGCAGGCGTTGGTCTCAGTATGAAACCCAGAAGGCAATCCCCGGAGGGAGATACCACACTCGGTACTCCCCATGCCCTCCCAGAGCAAGGCCCGCCACAGTGCCACCCATTGTAGTTGTCCCTCCAAGTAGTATAATTTAAAGTTGGGAGCTGCTAGGCCCCCCTGTGCCACAGGCAAACACCACTTCCAGAAAGTAACCCAATGATGTGAAGTGCCCCATTACAGCAAGATCAGCAGTCCATCGAGCTTCTGAAAGAATCTTTGGGGCAATTCCAACAGGAGTGCCACAAACAGATAAAGTAGGCAGGGCAAGATGAGTGTTGCTGCCCAGTCAATGCCCACCCGAAGTTTCCTTAATACAGAAAGTCTGGGGAGCAGTAAACAGCCACTCTCAAGGTACCACACTGTATCTGGCTCCCACCGCAACTTCGGCGCCAAAGGGAAAGGACCTCGCTCAGAGGTATCTCCCCTCAAGGGGTAGACGCATGACTTGTCCCAACTGACCTCAAGTCCTGAGGCAGCCCTGAAGTCTGATAATGCTAATACTGCCCCCACGAGGTCTGTGTCCCTGCCCCTAAGAGACAGCAACATATCCGCATATAGAGAGAGATATATGAAGTAACAGGCAATGCTCAGGCCCTGATAATGGAGTTTCCGGCAAACGGCCTCAAGACCAACACAAATAATAAAGGGGAAAGGGGACAACCCTGAAGAGTACCCCCTCAACCGCGAAAGCATCTGATATCAGAGCACCAGTACGGATCCTGGCCAAATGGCCAGTGTAAAGAAGCTTCGGCCACTTGCCCAAGGGTAGACCCATGTCCATGTTATGTGTAGTAGTGTATAGGAAGTCCCAGCGAGCGTGTCAAATGCCTTCCTAATGTCTACCGAGATAACTAATGCCTCAGGGGGAAGTACTCTAATGCTAGAAATAATTGTCAGATGTTAGGCATAGTGCTACGTGCTAGAAGGAAGCCTGTTTAATCTGGATGGATTAAGATATACATATAAGGGAGCAACCGAGTCGCCAATATTTTACTCAAGATTTTGTTGTCTGCATTTAGCAAAGAGCGGAGGGGGGGGGGCGGTAAGAATTAAGAAGAAGACGGTCCTTCTCTTTCTCAGGGAGTAACACAACCGCAGTTTCCCGCAACAAGGGCAGGAGTTGTCCACGCTGTCGAGAGTCATTGAAAAGCGCGTCTAGTCTAGGCATGAGATCTAACACACGGGCCACGTAAAATACCCCTTGTCATCTCTTTCATTGCTCCCTGAACTTCCTGTTCTGTGATATCCCCGTCCAATTAATTATTAAGGTGGAGGAGCTTTTGAACAGTGAAAAATGAAAAATAAAATGATAATAACAAAGGTTATTATTTTATTTTTCCTCCCTTGCTTCATGCAGCTGAGCCAAGGACAGGGCTGTCCATTCCAGCACGTAGACACAGCTGCAGGAAGGAGGAGGAGTGGTGGCACTGCTTGATTCAAGTGCGCATGATAGTTTGGCTGGCTGTGAAAGGCTTGCCAAACACTCATGAGGACTACGATCTCTTCAATGAGCTGTGCTTTACAGCCCGGTGGAGAACTAGCGAAGGGTCATACTCGTAGACCCTTACTGAGTGCTAAACTAGGGCATCACACCAATAACGGCACTGCTCTCTAGCTGGATAGTACCAGCAAGAGTGCAGCATATGGATTGCCATATGAGACCCTGCGGCATGCCGGGAGTTGAGGTTGAGGAGCAGAGGCCAGAAGAGCACCAATGCTGGAGAATGCAGATAAGGAGGTCTTTAAGTGGGCCAGGTCTCACCGGTGTAAAGATGGGGCCCTAGGCCCGCATGATGGAAATAACTGAGACACGGGACACCAGTTGGGGATGGTAATTCTGGCCTCGAGCACGTGCGCTCAGGTTCTTTTATTAACAGAGTCACCTGACCCAGTGACATATGTGGTGGGTGGGTGTTCAGTGTAGGGTTACACTTAGGAACAATTAGACTGTGTCCTGGCAGGACACTACAACCGGGTCTGAGCGCCGGCAGTTTTTTTCAGGGGTCCTCGAGACGTGTCTCTTTCGGGCTCTGTTTTGTGCCCTGGCACAAGCGTTCTGTTTTTCTTCCGGACTGCAGTGACAGCAGGCACGTCAATGTGCAGCTGCTCTTACTGCTCACTTCTCACTAGTGGAGAAGTTACGTAATGCCAGGTGAGCATTGTAAGGGAAGGGAAATCCTTTAAAGAGTCATTTTCTCTCTGGATTTCCCTTCTCTTTCTGAAACGCAGGAGCAGCAACATTGTTGTGGTGTCACCAGGGCTTTAAGTGGAAGCTTTTTCAATATATACAAGCCATAGTTGCTGCTTATTTATCTTATGCAACTAACAACCATTGACAAAGTCAATAGTTCTGACTTGTAGGTATGATGTAACTTGTTATATCACATATCTGGATGCAACGACAGACACAACAAAATACAAGTCGGGCAGCATACCATGCTAAGCTCAGATATTTAGCTTATGTGTTTTAAGCCACGCCCTTAATTACAATGGCCACACCCCTCTGAGACCCCCCAGTTTTTTCATCCCACATAAAGCCCTGCATCAAGCATTATTTTTTGTAATTCACTTTCCCCGCGCTTCCCCCCCTCCCCCCTCCTCCGCTGCCCTCCCCTGCACAGCCTCACCACTTAAATGCCATGGCAGCCGCCACTGCTCGAAAGCTGAGGAATTTATCGGTCATACACTAAGAGAGAGCCCCGGAATCAGGTGAGGAAGAACAGGAACTGACGTCAAAGCGCACAGCGGCACCTAATATGGTCCGATGCCATCACATGTAGGAGAGGCGTAACAGTATGTGATGTAACCTAGAAGAGCTGGAGAGTCATTGCTGGAGAAAACGTTTTCAAGAACAGTCTGAAGCCTGAAGGGACTATTCATGAGGTGAAGAATTTGCAGCAAGATGTATCCATCAGAATCACTTTTCTAATACAGTGACCAGTTTCACATTGATTGAAAATCTGAATGATATCCTGCTTAAGCACCCTCACAATTGCCCCTGCAGTCTAATCTCTTACCTGCTGGATGTGCTGGGGCGAAGGTGACCCCGGAGCAGCAGCCGGCGAGAAAGCCATTGGTGGTAAAGCTTTCAGCATCATGTTCTGCATTATAATCTGGTGCATCTGGGCGTTCTGCATTAACATCATCTCTACCATGTCTGTAAAAGAAATCAGAAAGACACCCAATTCACCAGAAACTTATTGATTGAGCTGAAACACTGGAAACCAAAACCATCATTCTCAATGTCTACAGCAATGTAAGACGTAGATATCAAACATCACCAGTAGAAAGGAACACGTCAATTATTGATTGAGAAAACAACCAGTGTCAGGAATCAGCACACTAGTCAGAGAATAAATATATTCATCAATGAATAGTGCGGAAAATAGGGCTTAGTGTCACCGACAAAAACATCGAAAGAAAATACAGTGAACGTCCATGATTTCCAATGAGCATATCAATCGGTAATACTGAGGCCACCCATCAGTATAAGCAAAGCACACAGCACATTGAGATAAAGGGAGCAGTCTTCATTAGTGAGATACAAACAAACACACAAAGCAATAAAAGAAAAAAGCTTCCACCTTAGGAGAAGGTGAATCTGACTGAAGGGCTGTGAAAGGGTGATATGGTTCAGACAAGTACCTTGTGTGAGAAGTTGGCCTGGCATATGCTGTCCACTATTCTAGTGGGCACCTTGTACCAGTCCAAACGACCCTTATTGATGGTAGGTTTAAAGACAACCTATTTAGAAATCTATCCTAGTGGTAGCTGTGGAGAGCAGCCTTCAGGCTAAGTCTATATATGAAATATATGTATTTATTCTAAACACAACCCTCTAGTCTCTTTACGAGGCTAGAGGCAAAAGTACATAAAGTAAACTTATTTAGCACACAGTATATTAGCACAATATATGTTGAGCCCTAGGGTCGTACCAAACCATATATTAAGAAAATGGTATAAGAACCAAGACTGACATAGATACAAGACCTAGAGTCTTTAGAATCGCTGGGGCCACCAGGAACCACCTAAGGTAGTGACACAGGGGACCCACGGGGGACGCATGCAGTTTCTAAACACAACCGCGAATCACCATTAACTCCTATAGGGAAAGTCGCGGTTGGAAAATTACAGAATAAGGACACTTGGAAGAGGACTTGGAGCAAAGCCCTTTAGAACTAGGCAGTTCTAGAGTCAATACCCACGGAAGCACCGGAGTACTTGAGTTACGTCACCCAGGGAAGCCAGGTGCATAGGTGTCTTTTAATGTCGGATTTCGTCGTCGTTTTCAATGGCGACCTGCTTAAAAGTGCTGCTGGCGACCAAGTCGAAAGTGTCCGGGTGGATCCAAGGGTGGATCGAAGATCTGAAGAACCTGAAAGCAGAGGGGACAGAGTCTAGATCACTAGCCAGTGACCAGGAAGGCGGTGAGCGGATGCCCACCGATGTCGGGTGCTTTCAGATGAAGAAGGTGAAGCTTGACTCTTCAGCCACGAGGACCAGGAGGCGTTGACGACAACCAGGTGCTGGAATCGAGCTGTCCCACAACGGATGTCACGTGCTGCGGTGTCGGTATCCGGATCTGACCCAACAAGCCTTGGCAACTGCAACCCACACAGAAGGCAAAGATTGGCTTCGGTGAAGACCAGCAAGGTCTGAGAGACTCACTCTTTGCAGGAGAGTCTGGGCACGTCTGGAGCAACCAGGAAAGCTCAAGAAACAGAAGAGTTACCTTTGTGGGGACCTACCAGTCAACACGGACCAGGGATCACGAAGGAAATGCTAGAAGCGGGCCCACGGAACACTCGTGGAATGTAGACCTACAATCTTCAGTGCAGATGGTGCTCGGGGCTTGGACTATAAGTAGCCCAAAGCACAACTTCGGGAAAGCTCTGGAAGTTGATGCACTTGCAAATGTGCACGGTGTCCAGGAGTTCCGGTTCCACGTCACTCGTGAGGGCTGCAGGTCTCAGCTTTGCTGGGATCTCGTGTCGGCCTCTGAGAAGTCTGGAATTCCATGTCCTGAGTCGCAAATCTGTCAGGATCTGCCAGGAGCCTTGGAAATACAGACCGGCAAGATGCTTCGTTGGTGCCTGTTTGAACAGTCGAAATAGAATGTCGAAGTTCCAGGATATATGTTGCAGAGTTTCGTCCAGGTATAATCTAAAGTCCTAAGGACAGGCTTCCTATACTTATACTAAGTTTAGGGGTCGGACTTACTCTAGGGTCCCATCTATGGGAGGGCCCAGGGAGGGGGGTGGTTACACCCCTTTCCCTTTGTCCAGTTTTGCACCAGAGCAGGGGCTGAGTGCATCTGCAACCAGTTTGAACTGGGGTATGCACAGGGACACCAAGTGTGCCTTCAGCACTGTCTGAAAAGCATTCTATGGATGCACCCACCCAGCCCCAATACACTAAAGCCTGTCTGGGAGGTGGTTACACCTCCCTGTGACAGGAAACCTATTGTCCAGGCCTCCCCTGCCGGAGTTTCATCCAGCAGCAGGAGGTCAGAATCGTGTCTGTGGCTGCAGCATCCATTTTGTGATGCTGGGGCTCTTTTAAACTATTACCCGTTAGGTTAGTGTGTACATGTCTTCTCCCTCTAAAAGGGTGGAATTCTACCCCCGCCGCCAGTACTGGTGGGGGGTAGGATTCCAAAGTGTTTGACACCAAATACATGTTTCCATGCAGCCATTCCAAAGTTAGCATTAACCGAGAGGTTATAATGCACTTAAGAGTATATGGTCTAGCTGCATCACAGAACAGCATCAGAGAATAGATTCCGAAAGCTGCAGAGGGGTCCTGCTCATGCATGGCCACCCTCTCACACATAGCCAAGCACTCTACCTTCAGGATTGTTAAGGCCTGCCATAGAAGTGACTTATAGGTTTATATGTGTCAGTGATTAAAGGTAGATATAGGTAACTTATATCTTAGTAAGGAATGCATGCACCACCTTACCCAGGCTGTAGTAGCAGACCTGTGGTGCCATTTTGGAAGGCTTCCCAGGGGTGGCATAATACATCCTTAAGCCCCTGGTAGGCCTCTGGGGTACCTATGGCCTTAGTACCTAAGGTACCATATACTAGGGACTCATAGGGGTAACCCAGTAACCAATCTGGAGTGTACCTAATGTACATGCAATCAATTTAGAGAGGAAGCAGCTAGGCTGGGGTCCTGGTTAGCAGGGCCACAGCCAGACTAAAGTCGAAAAACAGTTAAACACCAGCAAAAAGTGGGGTAACCATAGTAAGCAGATCCTACTCTCCTACACCCCACTTGCTTTATGTCCCTGGAAGAGAGTATGGTTACCCCTTGAGTGCATCTGCCAGGGAAAATGACTGGCCCCCTCTCCCCTCCTTGTGTTCCATTCACATCCGATCGCTGGAGATTAGCCTCCGACTCTCTCTCCCCCAGGCCCGACATGTGTCTCTTTCACTTGCCCTGCCCCTGCCACCCTCTGCCAGCCTGGCAATGGTTGGCTACTCAGGCTCTGAGTGCAGCTTGTTGCCAAAGGTGCCGGCAGGCACCTGTGTTCTTTGGCTTTTGCGCAAGGCCGAGAGCAGCCATGTTAGGCAGGGGATCTGGTGTATTGTTTTGTCTTGTAATTGCATTTATATAACGCTTACTACCCCATACAAGGCGTAGGCCATGCCTTGCACCTATAGCCTGATGCTGACAGCCCAGTGCTGTGAGCTGTGGCTTCATGACCTAAGAGAGCGGTGCTCAGTGCCCTGCACACACAGCTGAATACTGTGATCCTAGGACCCTGGGGACTGTGCCAAAAAAAGACCAAATGCCATGCCCTGTGTCAAGTACCCTCTGAGTAGGATCCAGAGAACAAAGTATGTGACAACACAATTCAAAATACATATATAATCGAGTAAAACTCGTTAAAAGAAAAGTTATTATGGTTATTTGATTTTTTTTTAAAAACATATATTCTTCAACATACCCAAGTTAAGGGGACATCATGCTTTTAGTTCCAACCTTGTAAACTGCTGACATTCGACAGATATGGCGATCTGTAAAACCATAACTGCCCCATGGGCTGTTCATGAGTTCATATATCTATGTCAAAGATAACATCACGAATGACATTATCAATTACATCAGTAATGATGTCACCTGACACATTACCATTTACTTCATTGATGGCGTCACTGAACCTGCAATTATTGCTCTTTTACATGTCTTTCTTCTGGCAATGTAAAAACAACATTCCTTCTATTAAGCACAATACTGTGCCTAGATAGTTATGCTGGCAGGGGTGTGGCACACAGGGTCTGTGCCCAGAGCCTGCTGGTCAGGGTCAAAGGTCAGGCAGGACATATGACTTCTAGGGAAGAAGGTACTGATGTCCTTGCCCAACATGTTCTTGGGGTGGGGCAAAGGGAACCTCCAAGCCCTGCGCCATGTGCCTGCACCCAGCCTTTTTGCACCTAGAGGTCAAACTTCAGTACAACTGAGAATCACGGCAGACACAAGCCTCTCTACAGGCACAGGAGGCTACAGATACCCAGCAGGAGAAATAGGGAGAAACAGGAAAGGAAAAGCGAGAAACAAAGGAGAGGTGTCTCATTGGAAATCCGCTGTGGGATTCAACTGCGCTAAAGAACAACTCACCTCAATGTATCACTGTCAATGCAACAACTTCAGTACCACACTCTCTACAAGTCACATCCACTGCATGCACTTGCTGCTCGACCCCACGCATAAACTATAGCCCCTTGAGCACCACAAGCCACCCGCTGGGAGCTAAAAGATGCAATTACAATTCTGGCTGCTTTAGTTATAATTTCCTCCCACATCTACTCCACTGTTTGGACTTAGCGTCAGCCTGACCCTATGCAAGTGCCATCTCCTGGGTGACTGCTATGTGCAACCAACCTACACCAAACAATTAAACCCTCGCGGCAACACACTGCACAAGCAATAACTTTCAACAAGCACGCATGACCCAACACCTTTCACAAAGTTACATATTATATTTAAAGTCTAATGTACCAAGAGGACAAGTCATTGAGACACGAACAACAATCAAACACACACATAAATGACAGATACAGTGTATACAACATCACTTTCCTAGCACTCCACAGCCATCCCATGATAATGCTCACTCACCGAGCCACAGAGCCAATCAACATTATATTCCAGGAAGCCCAGTACTGTGCATTTATGCACAGTCCAGACATACCAAAGCTGTATGGCAACACACATTCCAGACAGCCAAGGGTCATGTAGGAACACACACTTCACACATCCTGGGAGCCTTGTTGCAATGCACATTCCGGACATCAGTCAGTGCTAAAAGGATCCATTTCTGGCAGGTCTGGACTATACACATACCAATTGTAAAGCACAACACAATGAGAACCCAATAGGTGCTCACATCTGACATGAGACAGTTTGAGATCTTTGAGATGCTATACTTGCCATCTAGTTTCTGCTGTGTTATGTTTATGAAAATATATTTGTTGAATTTATGAATATTTTTATGGTAGACACAGATGGTACTCCTGGGCACCCTAACGACACAAATGCAGTAAACAGTGGACATGTAAAGGGCTGGTAGGGAGCAGAATAGCACTTCTTTCTTGGACTTACTAAGGAAATAGCAGTGCTTTACAAAAAGCCACATATAACCTGGGTTATGGAGGCAGTGAAATCACCGTCTATAAAGTAGTGTCAGAGGTAAAAAGAGCAAACATTCACAAAATACCTCCAAGGCCCCCCTGGGTGTCAATTGCAGGACAGTTCTCGCAAGACTAAAGCTTTGGATCTGGGTACAACCAAGACTGGAGCAGAACTGGATCTGGCAGGACAGGAGCAGAGCTAAAGCGCCAGCTCGCTGAAATCGGACATTTGAAAGCGCTCCAGCAGCAGGAGTAAGCTCGAGGAATTGTGGCTCACAAAGATCAGACGCCCTTTATTCATTCATAAACTTTATTCGACAGTTAAGTCATAAAAGTACAATATAAAATACATTTTTAAAACCAATTAAATAAATATTTAAGATATAATTAAATCATTTGGTAACTATCGAATACATTTTAAAAATAGATTACACTATTTTGTTAAAAATGTGTTTTCTTTTTTTTAAAAAAAAACAATCAATAATTCATTATACAAATAAAATTGTAATTCAAAGAGGGTGCCAAAATCTGACGCTGCAAAGGGAAACACACCACATAAGTCAAATAGGCAAAACATCTTATAATACAGAGTCATCATAAAGCTTGAGGTGTTATAGGAAGTAAGTCGCTAGCTACTTGGGACAGCATTTTCAGACGGATTGGCCATGCCCAACTCAGGAACTTTGCCACAGCAATAGCAATAGGAGGGGCGGGGTCTGAGCACAAAATTCGCAAGGCAACGGCATATCTTCTGATGCCCATTGCCTGACAAATAGGCTTTATCCACATGCTACGTGGTGCAGTATACAGTGGACAAAAGAACAGTATGTGGCCTACTGTTTCACGTTGTTCCAGACACTTGCCACATCTGTCATTACTGGTCCCTCCCCATTTACAAGTGTATTCCCGTGTTGGAAGGACACCCACCCTAAGTTGAAAATACAATTTACGGTCGTAAGGTTTCTCAATCAAGTTCCAATACTTCTCCAACACTGGGCAGGACTTAAATTCGAGAAAGCGACCAGTAAGATGGGTGGAGAGACCTTGAGAACTCACTAATGTAAATACCAGTTCCCAATACCTTTCTTTCAAGATTTTCTTAAAAGGAAACACTGCATTTGGAGGATCATCCCAGAGTTCTGACATCCCAAGCTTCCCTAACAGGGATCGAATCTCCTTTAGCCATTTAATTTTATGGAAGGAGTCAGTTTTTATGACATCCATGAGACCCCTGGCGTAGTGTGAAAGTTCCTCTGTGCACCATAACCTACGCCAATATAATAGAGGACGAAGATTCACTAGATTTAACACAGGTTTCTTACCGAGATCCAATAATAATGGTCTCAGGGGGGTGCTTTGAGGGAGGCTAGTGACTATGCGTAAGAACGCATTCTCCAGCAAAGTCAAACACTTCAGGTTTTCGAACACCCACAGCTCGGCTCCTTATAGAGCCGAGCTCAGAACCTTCATTCCGTAAATATCTAACACTGGGCTAATTGGTTTAGTTAAGGAGGTTTTAAATTTTGTTAGAAGGATACCTGCTTGCTGTTTGTGCGTCAAAACAGCTTGGTCAAGTTGACTGTTCCAACGCATATCCTTCTGTAAGGTAACACCCAGATATGTAAAAAATTCAACCTGTTCCAGGGGTGATTTATTCATGAACACACTGCCTTTGAATGATTTGTGTTCGTTGAAGGACATAACCTTAGTCTTGGCAGTATTTATTTCTAAGTCGCGCAAATGGCAAAATTCTTCAAATCGCTGAAGGGCCTTCTAGAGACCACTCGGAGTCTTTGAGATTATCAAAGTATCATCCGCAAACATGAGGATTGGAATACGTGTGCCTGCCAACACCGGGGCGTCCGTGGGGGCCAGGGAAAGATAGTCAGCCACCCCATTGACGAAGAGAGAGAACAGGGTAGGCGCCATAACGCATCCCTGTCGTACTCCTCTGCCAACAGGGAAGGTTTCCGTTACTTCACCCTGTGCCCCCCACCGGACCCATGCAAAAATATCCTTGTGTAACCGGACGATAAGGGACAACAACTCTGGGGCCATCCCCATCTCTACCAGGACTTGCCATAGTTTGTTACGCGGTACTAGGTCAAAAGCTGCCCTTAGATCAACGAATACAGCATACAGGGCCCCCTTTCCTAGTAACACCGTCCTCCAGTACAGAGTGATAAAGCGAAAGACTTGGTCAATCGTACTGGTTAGGCGGCGGAAGCCAGCCTGCATGGGACTCAGGATATCGTTATCATCCATCCAGGCCTGGACCTTACACAAAACCAATCTGCCCATAATCTTCTGCGCCGAATCAATTAAGCTGATTGGCCTATAATTGCCTGCTACGGACTTATCGCCCTTTTTAAACACTGGAACGATTTCCGCCCCCTTCCATGAGGGTGGAACGTCGGCTCCCTGAGCAATTGCATTTGCAATGTGGGCAATATATAACTGCCAGGTTTGTTTATCATTAACAAAGACAACTGCCGGGATGCAATCCATACCCGGCGCTCTATCCCCGATTACCGCATCTAGTGCCCTATCAACGTCTTCAGGAGTAAAGACCACCCCATCGTGGTAGGTATATGGGAACGACTCATGGATCTCTTCATCACTACTCTTGGCATACTGTGGCTTAAAATAATCAACCCATGAATGGAGACGCTTTGCCTTTGAAGGACCCGGTGACCTGTACCTGCAGTGAAAGAAATATTCCCGCGGACCTGTTTGTTTGTGTTGGCGCTGTTGCTCACCCCCCGCCGCCGGCCTTTCCATCACTAGTGCGGCCGCCGAGTGGGGGTGAGACTCTGGGCTGAGGACCACAATCACCAACAGACCTTGCGGTCGGAAGCCGCATCCCGGGACAAGGCTCCAGGAGGCGCTTAAAAATCGCCGCAACTACCGGTGGAGCGAGACGCTTTGCCTTTGGAGGACCCGGTGACCTGTACCTGCCGTGAAAGAAATATTCCCGCTGACCTGTTTGTTTGTGTTGGCGCTGTTGCTCACCCTCGCCGCCGGCCTTTCCATCACTAGTGCGGCTGCCGAGTGGGGGTGAGACTCTGGGCTGAGGACCACAAGCACCAACAGACTTTGCGGCCGGAAGCCGCATCCCGGGACAAGGCGCCAGGAGGCGCTTAAAAATCGCCGCAACTACCCGCGTCGCGGAAGCGCCGGGCCAAGCCCGGGCACAGGGCGGGCCCTCTGTGGCCCTCAGAGGCCGGAAGAGCCTGGGCTGGGCCATACACCTTGCATCTTCTATCGCACACAAGGACACCTGAACTGTAAGCATAGGTGCCATACATGCAATATTCCTGTAAACTCTAAAAGTGGTGTGTCTACCCGACTATCACCTGTCATTGCCTGCTACTTAAAAAGTCGCTGAACTGAGGGTGATATGATTGTGTAATTATTCCTGTCAATAGATTAATTCCTCTGAAGGGGTGTTGATATGGATTGTCGTGAGACGAGAAGTATGACCGCAGGTGGTGTAAAAAAGTTGACAGGTACTCTGGACGACTTTATAGTCCGCACTAACTCGTTAATTGATGAGGGGATAGTCTTAATGGAGAGAAGGGTGTCCCAAGATTTGGCCTCAGCCAAAAGGTCTTCATTAGGCCTTATTGCTCAGGCACGAACCCCCGACAATTCAACATGTATTAACACTTTAGCCCAGATTAATGTCAATGCACAAAATGAAAAAAGCCCACAGCTGGGTCCTGGTGTTTTCCCACATCCTAACTCCTCGATTGAAGATCGATTGGGAAATAACGTCAAAGCCATAAAGGCGAACACCCGATCTGTGACCTCTGATATCGACTTGAGAGGTCAGATCGAGGGGGCGATTCCCAAACGTAAGCCCATTAAGACGATTTCTCATAAAGTTAGGAAGGCAGATACCAATCCTAACCAGGCGAGAATTAGGGAAGAGTCCATGGCTGCTAGCGGGGATTTGGCTGTAGGAATAGAAGATATAGGGGACGACCAGCCGGTAATTGTTGGTTTATCATTGGCCCTTCCTGATGACACTCTTCCAGATAGTAGCTTGGATGATATCCTGGAAGTGAGTGGGGAAGAAGATAAACTGGGCGATACTTATCATGAAGGAGGAGAGGCGAGTCAGACAAGTAGTAACATCCTAGAAATTTTAAAAACGCTTCTCGCACCCTTAGAGGCAAGGCTACACTCCCTAGAAATTGTGCTTAAAGACATCCATAAGGATATACGTGCCCCTAGTTTTCCTCAGAACAATAAGGCCTCACATGCAACGTCCAACGCACGTAAGCAACCACCGGCCACTAAAAATGCAGGCTTGGGCAAAAACACCGTGCCAAAAAATCCCTCGATAAACCCCCCAAATACTTCACATCTAGGAGGAGTTAATGTTAGTACACCTGAACTTAATAAAATACCAATTCCGGCTAAACCCAAAGACACCACCCAAGTTAAATTCAAAGACTCAGTTCCCTTGATCCCGAAGCCAGATTTAGCCCCACTAGAAAAGGTGGAGTCACGGCGAAATATTCATCTTCCTCCAGATGCCTGCCTATACGTAGTGGTCCTGACTGGGGTAACGGAATTAACACCTCCCTATGTGGAATCCTATCAAGCGCTAAAAAATAAGGTGTGCCACTGGCTATCTAACAATCACCCCTACCCGCAAATATCTCCAGCAACATCTTAATGGTAGAGAGAACCCCTTGGGTGGGTGGAAATAGAAAAAGAACACAAGGGGATTGCATAGTGGTAACCTTTGAAAATCCGCAGGTCGTGGAACACATTTGTAGAGGGACCTCTCGTTACCATGCTAGTATAGTTACCGCCAGGCCACTCTCATATTTTTATTCGCCCATGGAGCAAGTGGATAAAAGATGGAGCTGGCTAAGGGAGTCAAATGAACACAAGGGAAGGAGGAGGTATGACCCTCCATGGGACTTGCATTCTTACGAGCGGGGTGGTGGTGGTGAGGAAGGCTGGAATCGGGTTCACAGAAGAGGTGGCAGATCTACCTATGGCCAAACCCCTCGGGTTAATAGCTGGGTTGGCGTAGGGACACCAAATGGCCACGCTAATAGCTACGCCCAGAATGCCCTCAGTCATGAAAATTATTTTAACATCCCAAAGGTAAATCGATATGACTGTCTGTCTGACCTAGGCTGGGTGGATTGACAAACAAAGGGCTCACTGTCGGGTTTGATGGAAAATATCCACTCCACCCTACCCCAAAATGTAACATTTGTTCAGAACGTGCAGGTGACAAATATAGACACTGGACCGTCAGTTTCAGTCACTAACTGGTGTACAGATGGTGGGAATTTAATACCAGCAAAAAGGGATAAAGTAAGAGGGAAAGGAGAGTTAATTGTGGCCACATGGAATATTGCAGGTCTTAGGAATAAAGCTGACGATCCCATATGGAGGGACTTTATAAGCACCATGGATATCATTGGGCTACAGGAAACCTGGGACACATAAAACATACTCACAATAGATGGTTTTACAACTTTTTTTCTCCCAGCTGTTACTTCCACCCGGGGACGAGCACGGGGGGGTTTGGTTACTCTGGCAGCTGCTAAAATTTCAGGTATATATAAAGAAATAGACACTGGTTGTCCCTATTGTCTGGCAGTTCAAATAACCCATAAGGGTCATCATAATGTCCTGGTTGTGAATTTTTATAATTCTTTTGATAGGGCCTATCCAACCAGTAATCTGACAATGTTAAACTCTTTTCTCACAAAATATAAAGAGTTGTCGGAGTCTCAATTTACCATTATGTTAATGGGGGACTTCAATATTCATGGCTGCCCAGATAAATGTCCACCAAATGTTTTATTTTGTCCCCCCTGAACAAGGGGATATTCACTTTGAGCACTCGGACCAGGGCATTTTTCTAGAAGCTATGTTGGCTGAAAACGGGTTAATGTTACCCACTGGGGGAGGCATGGATATCCCCACATTTAAGGGGCATGGTAGTGGTTCAATAATTGATTTTATTTTTTTAAGTAGTACTTGTGACAGCCATATCATCAGTTATTCCGCTGTGTGGTCTCATTTTAGTGATCACAACCCAGTTCTGTTAAGTGTGAGAGATGTAATTGTCATAACCGAGAGTAGGCTGAATATGGTTGAGAAATGTGATATCCGGTTAACTGACCAAGCCCGCAGAATTAAATGGTGCAAGATAGTACCAGATGAGTTTTTCTCAAATCTCTGTAGTAGTAGCCGGGAGGAATTGGACCTTTGTATGGACGTAGATGCAGGGGATAAAGAAGTTATGGAGGCGTATCAAAAGATTTGCCTCCAAATTGTTTCCAATCTGACACGTAACAGCAAAGGCAAAGCGCCTGGGAATGTAGGCTGGTTTGATAAAAATTGCTCAGTGGCCAACCAAAAACTTAGGGCGGCCCTTAAATGCAAACCAGTGGATAGATTGCTTGTGGCTACTCTCAGAAAAGATTACAAGGTAGCTGTTGAAAGGAGGCGACAGGAGATTAGAGAAGATGCCTGGGCAGAATTAACGTCAATTGACATGTTGAAAAATAGTGCCAAGTTTTGGGCCGTGGTTAATCAACCTTACTTTGCTGACTCTCGTAATAGCGAATTGGACTGTGGGATACAAGAAGATAAATGGTTTTTGCACTTTAAGTCAGTCTACGAACAGGAGAACTTGGGGGCTGAGGCTTCGACCACTTTTATCAGGCTCCCTTACACTCTAGTAGTAAACGAAGGTGAAGTGGCCGAAGCAATTGGTAAAATGACCAGCAACAAGGTTCCCGGGCCGGATGGTGTTCCTTCTGACCTTTTTAAATCTAACATAGTATTTTGGTCCAAATTTTAGCAAATGTTTTTAATAGAATCTCTAAAACAGGCATTCCAGAGACTTGGTCCCAGTCGGTGATTGTGCCCATTTATAAAAAAGGTGAAAGGGGTGTTCCGGGTAATTACCGCCCAATCTCACTTATTGATTCAGCTGTAAAGGTCCTAGGTAGAGTGGTCTTATCCAAACTAACTGATTGGCTGGAGGAAACCAATACCCTCTCTGCCTTACAATATGGCTTCAGAAAGGGGCGAAGCACAATAGACCAAAGCTTAAATCTGCAACTGCTCATCGGGAAGTACACAATAGCGAAGCCAGGAACATTGTATATTGCATTCATGGACCTGTCCTCGACTTTTGATCGAGTAAACAGGTCCAAGTTATGGGGCCTCCTTCTAAAGATAGGAATAGATGCTAATATTGTGTACTTCTTGGCAGACCTCCATAGGGACCTCACAGCTACGGTGAGATACGACCGAAAAGGGAACTGCACAGGCAAGATTAGCATCACTAATGGTGTACGGCAAGGTTGTATTTTAGCCCCCTTGCTATTTACACTATATATTAATGATCTGGGCGGTGTTTTAGGAGCCGCATGCAAGGATATACCACGGGCAGGGAAGTTTTAAATACCGCATTATTATATGCGGATGATGCCGCCCTTTTAGCTCGGACCGCAGTGGGACTCCAATGTCTTTTAAATTCATTTTATGTGTTCATGTCTTCCTTTGATTTAAGTGTCAACTATGGTAAATCTCATGTCATGGTGGTGGGCCCGAAAGGTAGGGTGTTGAAGAATGTAAAGACAATGCAATGTAATGGCCATAAATTGACAAGAGTCTCCAGGTTTCCTTACCTGGGGGTTGTATTCGATGATAGTTCCACCTGGCACCCCCAATTGTTGGGAAAAAAAATGCCTTTGTCCGTTCCATTTTGGCAGTTTTGGGTTTTTCCCGCAAATTGGGGGCAAAACCCTTGCAGGCAGCATTAAAGGTATATGCTGCAAAATGTATTGCCATTGCAATGTATGGTGCAGACCTGTGGGGCTTCAGACCAGTTAAGATGCTTCAGGTAGCAGAGGACAATTTCCTGAAATCGATTCTATCCTTGCCACGATCTAAGGCCGGTTTCATAGCACACCAAGAATGCGGCGTAGATTATTTGGAAGATCGACTCGCAGTGGCCCCCCTACTAAAATGGAGTTCAGGAACTGGAGGTGAACCACAAAGTTTTAAAGGACTGTCTTACATTAGATCACTGGGACTTTATCCCCTGGCTGAAATATGTCCAACAACTATCCATAACACTAGGTCGGCCAGAATTGTTCACTGAGCCGGTCAAACTTGTGAAAGGTGACCTGAAATGGGTTAAAAGCACCTTTATGTTGAACAGAGGGGTGGATAGAGAAGGTTTAGAGTTGGTCAAACCAACCGTGAGAACTCACCAGTTGATTGTATCCTCAGGGTGTGAACTGGAATTATATCTAAAGGTTGTTAACATTCCCAATCAGAGATATCTTTTAACAAAGTTCCGGTTAAATAAAATTCATTTCCTGATTTCGGGGCGGCCTTGTTGGACTAAGCCCTCAGATTTGGATCTATGTAAATGTGATGGTTCTTCCCTCATGGATACTGTTAATTTTTTGTTTTTCTGTGGTCACTTCATAGATATAAGGAAAAAGTTTATCATACCCGTATTAAAGGGGAAAGGGTTTAGACAAGTGAAGCCCGCATTACTGTACCTTCAATTACTGTCTAATACATGGGAAATTTACAATGTGGCCATATTTTTTACCATAGCTATGAGACTTAGCAAAAAGATGAATTGGTCTTAGATGAAATATTGCATATGGCAAGCTTTTATATTATGTGTAAAATGATTTTATCTTTTTTCTTAAACATCCTGGCATATTGCACACACTTTTAAAATGACACTATGCGTCCGTATCTTATATATTTTCTATTGTGTACTCTTTTTTTAATTGTATTGAATGTCACTGTGTCTTCTTGTGTTTTTGGACCTTCGTGTTTACATTTGTATACTTTTGTGGTTTTTGATATGAACCGAATAAAGTATTTTTGACTGACTGAACCCATGAATGCTGAGCCACATTATTCTGGGGACGATCCGGGCAGCCTCCCCTATCCCACTTAAATATATCCCAGAACTGTTTGGGGTTCTTTGCTGCACAGGCATCTTTAAGTTCTTTCCACTTATCCTCATCCCAAAGCTTTTTTGCCTCCAACTGGGTTTTCCTATAGCAGACCCGAGCTGCCCTTATTTTGCATACGTCACTCATTTTTAGGGCCCTGCTGAGGCTAACCCGAGCTTGTCGACAGGCCACATTATACCATCCCTCAGGTTTCCTGCCCTTTTTAATCCTACCTGTGCTAGGCTTACAGAAGTAAGATTTTAAGCGATCAAAGAGTTTGGTATGGACATCGGTCACAATGGAGCGAGAATCCACACTAACATCGCTACACCCCAGCACAGCTAGTACGTTAGTTACATCCTTGTTAATAGTGGCCAAAATTTCAGGATGTTCAACGATTCTTCTCCATTTTAAATGGCGCATATCGTTGGTTAAGACAAGATCAGGCGCTATAACATCCTGTGGGACTGGTACACCCTCAGCTAAAGACATGTTGAAAATAGATGTAAATGGATTTTGGTCACTCTCAATAGGGCTAGTTACCACCATATCCTTAAGATAGGGCCACAGTCTTAAATGAACAAGCAAATAGTCTATACGACTAGACCTGTGTAAATTGTCGTAGGTTTTAGTTCCTAGCCTATCTGATAGAGTGCGCCCATTGGCTGCCCTGAGATGATTACCCATACACAATCCTTTCAGTTGAATGGCCGCCTCGGTCCATTTTTTTATAGGAGCCAACTCAAGACAGGGGATATCCCACCTAGAATCGTCCTCTTCAGTGAGGCGTTGATCGTCATGCCCTAGTGACTCAAAGGTTGTGTTAAAGTCCCCCGCTATAAGAGGCAAGATATTTGGGGGCATAGTCGCGAACAGCTCTTCCAAGACAGTTAAAACCTCACATTTTTTTTCCCCTGGGTGGCCTCGAGCATAGACATTAAAGATATCTAGGCTAATACCTGAAGGAATACTAAATCTCACTACGAGGATATCACTATTACATACTGGACGTTGCTGAATGTTACATCCTAGGTCCTGCCTGACCCATATAACTAGCCCACCAGCCGGGCGACCCCTGTCTTTCTTTATCGCTGGAACATAAAAGTTAAGTTAGCCTACGTGGAAGACAGGATCTACTGACCATGTCTCCTGAAAGAGACAGATGTCAAATTGTTCAATAAAATCGGACCACTCCGGTGACGCTAGTTTTGGACCCAGGCCCGCTAGGTTCCAAGATATCATCGAAGTAGTCCCATTTCCACGAGACAGACCACCAACAGAGTCCAACCTTCCTGGGCAATCATATTGCCTATCCACATTACCAGGACCAGATGGTAGGATCAAAGTTATTTCTCCCATAAGTGGATATAGTGGTGTCTCATCACACAGGTGGACTAGATTGCTATTCCCTAATTCTGGTTCCATACCAATAGAGTTAGAGGCTAATGTTTCAGCATCACCATTAACTCTTCCTCGAGATAAGTCAATTCCCCTGCTTACAATTCCCTGACTGAGATCTAGGTGATATACCCCATGTCTGGACGGAGGGGACTGTCAATCACAATCCTCCAACCGAGACAGCCTGTCAAAACCATTAAACAACCTTGTTCCTTCTTCATTACCCTTAAGCTCTATACCCCTTGCTGGTAGCATATTTCTGGTGGGCTGGTGTAACGCTCGATAAAAGTAAGTAAGGGGTAGGGAACGTATTGAGGTTGCTGAACTTGCCACGGGCCAATCACAAATATATTCCGCAGCCCTTCTATCCCTAAAGTTGACAATGATACAATCTCCCTCAATAGACTTTTTTTGAGGACCCACCCAATCTACACACCTTGCGAACAGGATTTCAGCCGATACCTTCACTGGCAAGGGACGATTAAAGTTAAGCCAATGGATACACTTATTCTTGAGGTCCCTGTACTCCTCCCTTTTATCCTGACTTAAAGGAGGGACCCCCACAAGTACCACCACATAGGGGATGGATTCGGGAGGGAGATCTATACACGGTAATCTTTTTACTAGTGGTACAGAAGGAGTATCCAGGTTTGCTTGTGAAATATGTGGTACCACCCTATCGACTTCCCCCATCACAGCCCCATCGCTCGTCACAGATTGAGTAGGTACAACTTGATTTCCCAAAGGAGGAAAAGAGGGGATATGCAGTGGAACAACAGTGTCTGTAACCTCAACAGTTTTACTAAGAATCAACTGGCCATTAGGGTGACCAATCTCGTTTGGATGCTCAGGCAATGTTGGATGGTTGACATTGAGAACTTTGGCCCGTGATTCAGTCCGTGCCTGGGCCGAAGCAAATGACAGTTCAAGGCATGCTAGTCTATTTTCAATTATGTCTAGTCTGTCATAAATTGGGAGACATGTTTTTTTAAAAATGGATTCCAATTTAGTCCAGAAGTCTGACCCCAGCTCGGTAGGTAACTCGTCACCAGGAATCGAGGACAGGGTTATCACTTCACTAGGGAGTTGGCCTGGATCCGGACTGTGGAGCACTGGTGATGCAGCAGTCATATCATCTGTGTTGACTTTCCGTTTTTTAGCATTCTTTCCTTTAGCATTTGCGCCCCCACGTTTCCTTTTAGAAGTTTGACTTGACATTAGTTGGGGCAGACCCTGCTTTGCGCTACATGCAGACCGGGTCTTAACGCATAAAACCGATGATCCGGTGAGAGTGCTAGGGGGTAGCTTCAATACATTCCTGAAGCTCGAGGTTACGTCATCAGTTACAGTGAGGCAAGGCTGACTTTCTGCCTGATGCAGTATGCTATTTCCTTCTCCTGCATTATCCCAGCTTGCCTCGATGGATTCTGAAACATGAGGTTGTAGCGGTGACCGAGCCTGAGCCAGGATACCCAGTGAAGAACGTTTTTCTAAGGCAATATCCAGGGACAGTCTTTTTTCTGTCTGTACAATTTCATGGGCTCTTATTAGGAACTGGTCCAGAGTTCCAACTATAGAGCCGCCAGCGATCGATTTTCTACCTTTTCTGCCCATGGGTGAAGACATTATGTGATACAGAAATAGGGTCAAATAGAGTCAATGCCTAAGTGTTTACTCGCTAATGTAGCGCAATCACAGCTTATAGAATGATTGATTTTGCACTAACCTTCCAGTGAAGATGTTAAGGAGAAGGCCCCGTCCCGTCCTCAAACGTTCTCTAACGGGCTCAAACGGGCCCAGGCTTCGCCCAGCGACGCGGGAACTCCAGCGGTCTTTTCTGCGCTGCCTGGCGCGAAATCGGCGTGTGCGGCGTCCGGCCGCAAGGGCACCTGGGGGATGTAGTCCCCCCCCCTCGGCGGCCGTGCACTGGGGTCGAATGAGGCAGCGGCAGCGGGGGGGACCGTTGGCAAGCGTCCCCACGTCTCGGAGGAAAACAAGAAATGTCCCGGTTGCAGACGGCATCCTGGTAAGTTTTGCTCGCCCAATACTTCAGCAGGACTCCTCCTTATTTTGTCGACGGTGTTGCGGTCGCGTTTCAGCCTTTAGTTTCTTATGGCATCATCAGGACAAGGGTATATCTGATCCTTGCTCTTACATCTCACAACAAATATGTGTCGTCCACAATACAATCCAACAGGAACCACAGTTTCCCGCCTCTTCCTGGTACTATACTCTCCTGGGTCTAACGCCCCACAGGCCCGTAAACATAGTCCATCGGTGTCTAAATGCACCACCTTGCTCCCTGAAGGGGATGCCTACTCCTCTTCAATCCGTGATTACTGCTCAGCATATGTGACACTAATCACAGGATACACGCAAAGAACGCGCGAAACACCCACCCGTCACTACCAGGATCTGCTCTCAAGACCCCTTTATATCTGGGAACATGAATCACATGACAGGAGGGTGAACACCCAGAACAGGAATCGCCTGACAGGAACGGCTGGTGAGCAAAGATACACTTAAATAATGTGGATTTGGGTCTTTGATTGGTGGCTATCTTGGATTGGTGTCTGTTTTATAGAGATCGTGGAATGGGGTCTGTGTTTGAAGGCCATCTTGAAATCGAGTTGCACTAAAAGAGAACTAAACCTACACTTTCCATTTGCAGCCATAAAAGGAACTAAATGGACCTTGTTCCAACTTTGCTGTGCCAGTGTGTAGGACAAAGGGCTCAGTTTGTGCAAGACTCTCAATGTTATGCAAGGGTTAACTTCGTTTTCTTGATGTGTGTGCAAATGTGAAAATGTGCTTCTTTTCCGGAGACCATTTTTAATGTGTGATTTTTGTTAGAAAATTCCCTGCCAAGGGTTTTGAAAGCAAGCAATACATATTGCACTAATGTTCTCTCCCCTAGATAGTCCACCAAAGTTCAGGATCGTTTCATGGGGCGACATAGCACCTTGGCATGACCTAGACCTACATCAATGACAAGGATGGAAGAACATAAACCGGTTCCACAGCTCAAGAGGAGAATGGACTGGGCTATGCAACAGCCATCAATGAACACAGACCATCTGAGTCAAACTGTTAATAGCCACATCACCGGAGTATGGAGCCAGAGCTTACACATTGGATCAATGAGAATGATTGGCAACTTATAAGCTCTAAAAGGCTGAAATGTAACGCTTGACATCAATGAGATGTCGCATGTGGGATAGATCATGTAGGTGCATGGCCCGACCTGTCCGCGTCCTGCCGCTGGTTGCGAAAACCATCATGGAGTCTCTAGCAAAGCTTAGAAGTGAGATCAGAGAAATCTTCTGTGTTGACTTCGCTCTCATGTTGATAACTCTATATTAGTTTTATTTCTGCAAGCGTTATGGGAAATCACAAAAATCACACATTTTTATAATTATTCTGTTCAATGCATTATTATTGCTTCTATCAATTAAATTACGTTACTACAGCATTGTGTGGGTGTGATTGGTGTTTCTACATGAATGTTCCCACTTTCACTCAATCAAAAGAACACATCTGGGTTAGTCTATTGACACCTGAGCACACTGGTCCACAACAGCCAACTACATCCTCAAACAAATGTTGCTTTTCTCATTCCAAGTCATGCCTGCCTTATTATGCACAGTTGTTGAACGTACACTGCTGCCAGCCAGGGCGCCCCATTTCATGTCTGTCAACTTGAGCTGATTCTGGATTTTAGCTAACAACATTCCGGGACTTATCAGTCTGTTGTTAACACTGTGTGATTGGAGAAAATATCCCGGCATGCACACTGATTTTAGGTCAAATAAGGGCGCTAGCAGAAGGTTCCACACATGATCCGAGGCCAGTTGGCAACTATTAATCAGTTAGTAGCTTTAAATGTGTAAATACAGTTCCCCTACAGTGGTTCCCTCAAAGACTCTAACTTGTCCACTCAAACACCCTGTCTATTCTAATCTATCCGATTCACCTGTTTTATACAGTGCATGGCTACCTGACAAAAGCCTTCCCAGCGCTATCAGTGCTGGAGAAAGGGTAAATTAATTAAAGGTGATTAGGGGAACAGATACGTTTTTAGGTTCTCCACTTCTAGCTCTCTTAACTCTGGGAACAGCAAGAAACTCAAGAGAGCCCTGTTGGACCGGTGGGAGGTGACCAGCTGATGGAGAACGCGTGGGACCACTTTATGTTTTGCCTGATGTGTGATGCATAATGTTGTGTATAGACTACGGTTATTCTTCAAAACACATAACTCCTTGAATTGTACTCTGCAGCTTATGGGTGGACAATGGAGACTTTTCAGCCCTGCAAGGGCTGACCCTGTTTTACAAATGCCTCACAATATGCAAGTGGCAGCGTCCTGAATGACTTGGAGTTCGTTAATGACCAACACTGGAGTGTCCAGGTAAAGTGAGTCGCCATAGTCAAGGCGTCAGAGAGTCAAACCTTGAGCCACAATTCTTCGTGACTCTATCGGGAGCCATTGTCCTCCTGCTTTTAGTAGGCCGGAGCCAATAAAGGCTCCATTGGTATCTGCGCATTAACCAACTTGATGCTTACACTGCAAAGTGCCACTTGTGTCAAAGTAAAAGGGACATGTGAGGGGCTCCAAAGGGCCTAATTAGGCACTCGGCATACTTGATGCACCCAGAGTCATAAGGCAGAAATGCCTCCAGAGGGGGCACCAGAGAGCCTGCAAAAAATGGCTGCTCCACCGAAAGACAACAAAGCATTGACAAGAAATACATCATCATCCTACAAAACCTGCTGTACTATGGCCCTGTCAGAGGCAGGATCTGAAAAGGTGTGAGATGAAGCACTATCATATATATTGCAAGGACGCCTGAGGCAGAGGAGGCATCAGAGTGGACCGTGGGGAAGGCAAGCGGCCTACGCCATGTTGGATGGGCCGTGGGTGCCCCATGTTGGATGGGCCCTAGGTGCTGAATACTGCCTTGCCCTGCAGAGGCAAAGAGATAAAAAGAATAAGCCAGCTGCTAAAATTGTTATGATTCACAAAGACCTGATGTATAAGCGTTGACACCACCATGGGAAACTAAGAATAACGGAGGGGACAGGCACCAGGCCAGCGCCTGTAGGCAGGGAGGACAGCAGTGCTCAGAAAAGGAAAATGGGGGTCGACGAGGGGGGGGGGAAGGAATTCACAACATCAACAGAGATGGGATGGAAGAGGAGGTGTTATACACTCGCTATACAGCTGGTAGAAAAGATGCAGCTACCAGAGATGAGGGACTATAGCATCAGACATTGACAAGCAATACATAAGTGATTCTGTAATAGACATTCGTATTTTGTGAGCCGCAGGAGGATTGAGTGTTGCACCCCTCCACCTGAAACTAGCACACACCTCACAGCTAGTGGAAAAGACACCGTAGAATAGAGGGATGAGCTCATAGCGGCGGACACTGGCAAACAACATAAGAGTGGCTTTGCAGCAGACACTGTCTCCTTATGAGACATAGGAGGGGGATGTATTGAGGAGACACTGTGGACATTGACACTGGTACGTTTTAGGACTGAGGTAAAACAACAGATCCGCGGGGGCTGGAGGCAGTGGCGGCCAGCACGGATCTGGTGTGGTAAGTGGGGTGAGAGGGGTAAAGGGGTAAAGAGGTATTATTGCAAAAAAAAAAGAAAAAATCACTTACCTCCTCTCTGTCCCATGTTGTCTTTCCTCAGCCAAAAAGGAAGCAACCAGGCTCCCCTGAGCCAATCACAATGCTGCAATGCTGCGCTGTGATTGGTCTGAGCACCATGGTTTGGCGCTCAGATGGGGACTGAGGGCCTGGGCATGTTCTCCATGCAGGCTATAATGTAGTCTGCATGGAGAACATGCTAAAGTGAACATGACTGTTTGGCCGGCCCAAGACAGCCAGTAAAAGCATCATGCGCACTTTAGTGTGCCCGCCGCTCTTCCCCTGCTCTGTCAGCAGAGCAGCCACGCCCTCCTGCTGCCGCAGCAGAGAAGAATAAACATCGCGTTATTATCATTGTATTTTTCCTTTTTTTTACTGTTCCACAGCAGAAGTGGGCCATAAGGAGGAGCCGCCACTTACTGAAGGTGCTGGAGAACAGGTCGATAGAGCACGAGAAAATGCATTATAACACTGTTAGTTATTTTCATGTGCATACTTCCTGGGTTGGAGTTATTTCCAGGCAATGGAAGGTAGAGCCCTATTGCCTCATTCCAGTCCTGTGCTTGGCAAGGTGTTGTGCGGTTCATTGGCTTTCAGATTCTGACTTTAGTTTGCCCCCATTTTGGCGTCCCTTCAGTGTTTGCTGGTTTTTCCTTTACCATTGAACTAGTCTCAACCCTGCCTTCATTATTGGTTGTGCTATCCTTGTCCCATTTAACATACCTTTGTGTGTTAAGCAGCGTCCAGGTGCCTGGATCGAATTCCAGGTCAGTTCCCGGGCGATCATAGCAGTATTCGCTGATGAAACCGGTAAGGCTTGTTTCCACTGTTAATTGTTCTTGCCATCTAGGTGATATAATATACTTACTGTACACCTTTTGTCTTCCAGTTGGTCTACTGCCAATGAGACTATCCAGACAGAGTGACCGTCCCTTAAAACAGATAAAACCTCTAAGAGTGGGCTCTGCTACAGATATTCTCTCTCAGTCCCTTGTGTGTTACGCTGTGGATTCTATGTTTGGTGATATGTTGCACCTTGTTCCCCAGCAAACATACCAAGAGATGACATGGGCTTTCAGTGGGACTGTAATAGGGACACCTGACAGCAACAATACAAAAACATATTTGCATATATGCTTATTGAGATCAAGAACTTTCAATGGGTGAGGAGGGTGGGAACAATTAACAAAGGGGCTGCGAAAGCCTTACTCTTGGATATGCAGATAAACTTATGCACCATTGTAGAAAAGATGGACATGCTTTTATGCACATATAGATCATATGAAGGAGGATTGGCTAAGAAGGGAAGCCATAAAAAATATATAAGAAAGAATGATGTCAGACAGTTGCTAGTGGCGAAAGGCTCATCTTAAATGATGAAAGTGCTGGAACTAATTTGTACGAAAAATAAAGATTTGGATGCTCAGCCCCGCAGGAACAATATACGCATATTTAGAATCCTGGAATCTGCAAACATGGGGAAGATGGAGCAGTTTGTAGAGAGGCTGGTTACTGAGACGCCTGACAGGGAGCAGCTGTGCTTCTTATTATAATGGAGAGGGTGCATTGCTGGTTGGCTCCTAGACTGAGGCCAGGGGCTGACCAAAGACCAATAATTGTTCGTCCACTGAACTGTTGAGACGATGATGCAATACTTAGATTGTTGTGCATGAAAACAGTCTTACAATCTGAAGGTGAGTCTATATTTATATACCCTGACTTCACAATCATTGTTGAGAAAGCCAGATGATCATTTACTGATATCGAGAAAAATTCTAACAAACGCAGATGTACTAAGCCATGTAATTCCTGGCCAGGTTGAGGATCATCCATGAGGGCAAGAATGCTAAAAAACAGCAGATATCACCCTGGGAATGCTGCATAGGATATGCAGATGTCGAATTCAGGGACTGAAAACTGTATAAAGAGACGGGGAGATGAGACCTCCACCTTTGAAGGATAGGTCTGCCTGATAGAGTAAAACTGCAACATCCCCGAAATGAAATATTCTTAGAGCGATGCTAGATTAGTTACTGCATCCTTATTATCATAATGCTATTCAGCCTAATTGAGGATTTTAAAACATGCATAATTGAATCAGTGAAATAACCTATATACCTATGGGTAGGTTATAGATAGATGACGCAGAGCCTGGCTAGCATTGACACTTCCAAGCATGTCACATTATATCATTGAAGAATGAGGATAGCTTAAGGTGGGCTCTGTTGGTAATATAATTATTATATGCGGACAATAAATGTATAACTAAATATGTGACGCCTTGGCAGTATGGGGGGAGCGAGACACCACGGTACACTAGCTAGTGTGATATGTCTGACCAGGCCTCTCAGGAGGTACTAGCAATAGAAGGAGAAAATAAGAACGTATGTAGCTGCACTTCAACCATCACAGTTACTTTCGCTGGCTATTATACGAAACTCTACACACCTCAGGTGCAGACAAATGAGGATGCAATTGATAACCTAGCGAAAGCCACAATACATAGCTGGAGGACCACGAGTGGAACCTGATAATGCGGCCCATCACCAAGGCTAAGGTAAGGAAGGCAATGAAATCCATGGCAGGGTGCAAGTCGCCAAGGGTGAGGGGAATTTATAGAGAATACAGGGCATATTTAGAGTCCCCTATCGCCACTGGAGTGTCACTCTGGTGGCGTAACGCCATTTTCAATATTTACAAGGCGGCGCTAGGCCACTTAGCAAGGCTTACTGCCACCTAATAAAAGTGCCCCTTTCCGCTGCAGTCCCCTGCGGCAAAGGGTCGTGCATTGGGTGTTGCTGTGGGGGTTCCACCGCAACACCCATTGCTTTTTGATGCTGTCCCAGATTTACAAGGAGGTGTAAATCTGTGGCAGCGCAAAAAAATAACGCCATGCAAGAGCAGGCGTTAGAATCGCGCACAAGGAGAAATGCTTTTATTTCTCCTCATTTTTGCTTGTTCTATGTGTGCTGCTTTCTGCAGCCTACATAGAAAGAGCAAAAAGCCATTAATTATTGTTTATGTGCTGGAAGGTTTCCCTTCCTGCACATAAACAATCATTAAATAATGACGATTTGCTACTTCTATGTGTGCTGCAGAATGCAGCACACATAGAAGTAACAAATAGCCATTATGGATTGTTTATGTGCAGGAAGGGACACTTTCCTGCACTTAAGCAATCACTCCCTGCAATGCAGGCACCCTTGCACTATTGTGCAAGTGTGCCTGGTTTTTGCACTAGGCAGCTAATTTTAGCGCAAGCGCTAGGGATAACATAGGGGTGCACCGTTATTGTAATAAATACAGTTCATCACTGCGCTTTGAAAATGTCGGAGCACGGCGCTGCCCGATTTGATGCAGCTCCATGCTCCAACATTTTCTAGTAAATATGCCCTACAGTGTCTTGCGGATGTCTCATCTACTGGCTATGGAAAGGGAAGGCAGGGAAAAGGGACATTTTGTTGCCCACGTTAAGGGAAGTGATGATTGGTGGTGTTGAAGGGTCCCCTGACTAAATACCCCCCCCCAATGGGTTTCCTGTTGTTTTTACCTAGATGGCATGTTTTTGACACTTCACCAGTTCAAATTGCTCTTGTAACACCAAAACACTAGACAGTTTTTATTATAGATTAATGGCTAGTTTTTGAGGAAAACGTTTTTCTTTCCACAGCAACCAATACATTCAGTGTTCTAGAGCTCATCATGATGTTAGCAACACCAAGACACATCATATCTCACTTATACAGTACCATGATATTGGATAGATAAAGGATTTCTCGGGTAGGTGACAATAGGGACGTGGACCCGGAGATAGAGCTGGCCAACAACCAATGGCAACATTGTTGCTTACAAACCAAACATATGTACCACTGATCAATAGACACTGCTTGATACACTATAAATACCTGCATAGACTGTATAATGGGCAAATCAACACTATCTGGCCTGGATGTGGACATAGAGTGTGCCACATGTCGCCAAGACAATGCAGATTTGTATGTTTTTTTCAAAATTCAATAAAAGGATTTAAAAATAAAAATAAAAAAGTAAAATGCATATTTCCTACATCTGGCAAGGATATACCAGGGGACTCAAGAATACTGGTAGCAGATTTTTAATGCCATGTCAGCATGCCTAATGCACGAGACGAGCAAACGCCGGTGATGTCACTTCTGTGATTTGTTAAAGAACTGCCTGCTTCTATTGCCATGGTGTAGCTACTGCCAAGAATATTATCGGATGCTGTGGAAGAGGCCCTCTACTTATCACTGTAGACTGGCATAAATATATGGTGTGCTATAGTGATAGGATTGAGGCATGCAATGCTACTTCCCCATACATCACAACCAAGGGACAAACAATTAGGGTCAGCTGTGGTCTGCCTTTGCAGCAACTTACTGATGGAAGGGGTACAGAGGAAAGATGTTGACATAGAAATGCGAGAACATTCCCAATCTGAGGGAGGGAAGCAATTTGATGGATGAATAGAAATGGGATGCCATTACTGAGAATATTATCAATATGAAAGGGGGTGGACCTGCTAGCTTCCACTCATTGGGCAATGTGCTAGATGGGGGTATTTAGATGCTAGGAGTAAAAACACAGAGCAGTAATTATTGGATCTTAGGTTGAAATTGCTGACCGTGTATCAACTTTCTCTGCCACCGTCGGAACACTATGTTTGTATAATGCCACTGTCTATGCTGTTTATTTTTTGAAAAATTAAAATGAAAGATAAAAAAACAGAAATGCCTCCAGAGCAGGTGGTGTGTGAAAAGTGAGATGGCCAGCTGCAGCACTCACGTTCCTCATGCTCCTGGAGCGTGGTAGGACAAATGCTTCTAGGATGGTGACATATGGGAGCACCAACAGGCCCATTAAAGGTCTCGCCTTCCTTGTTGTTTAGGTTTAAATCGTTTTTTTTTAGAATCGTCAAAATACAAAACCATCACTGCAAAGTATACGCAATATCACCCTGGGCCGCTGGGGCTTCCTTGTTGTTTATAGGGCACAGGGTTGGAGTACTAGCAGTACTAAGGTAAAAATACCACTTTAGAGTACTGACCTTCTTTGATGCTCCCAGAGCGCTGTTGCGGAAATGATTGTGGAGCAGGAATCTGCGTGATGAGTGGCTGTTGTGGAGGGAGCTGTTGGATAATGGTGGCTGGCTGCTGTGGTGGCCACTACAAGACACAAGAGGACAAAATACAAGATGTGTGCAATATCACTCTCACTGGTTCCACACTAATTGTCTTTGTGCAAATGTAATATTGCAATAAACCATCAGCTCTTTATAGTTGATTCAAAGAGTAGCTTAGTCAGGTTCACATAACGTCAGTCACTGACAGACCAGGGCCACAGGCCATGACACACACATTTGGTCAACATAAAGGTAATCCATATACACATTTAGCTTTTGTATGCCCGCACAATAAGTCTTCCTTAACATGGAGTACTAAACCCATTCATACTCACTAGCACACACGCACATCTCATACACAAAGTTGTTCCTGTCCCTCATAGGTATTCTCCAAGCATTGACTCACTTGCTGCTGTATGATTCTGGGTGGCTCTGCAGGAGGTGGTGGTGGTGGCGGATGATAGACTTGGATTGGTGGAGCCCGCACAACGGGATCCATACGATAGTTTTTCCGCCGGGATCCCTCCCAAGTGTGTGGCCTGGAGAGCTCTTCCAGCATATGTTGTTCCTATAGAAGAATAAAAATGAGACCATTTCCTCTTGCATATGCTCAGACTTTTTCATTATTATTTGACTTGCAATGTTGCATAAGTGTGACATGAGCAATTCTAAATATTATATCTCTCTTGAGTGACATGGAAAACACTTCTTCATGTAAACTATCCACATGTGGGACAGAACGGTCTTTAGTGTGAGACAGGCAACTCTACTGAGTATTAGATAGGAATCTCTCTGGTGTTAAAGGGTGTAGGAGATTAGGATATGCTTCTCATAGTTATCCCCACTTTTTGCTGATGTTTCACTGTTTTCGACTTAGACTGACTGAGATCCTGCTATTCAGGACCGCAGTCTAGCTGCTTTCTCCTCTAAATTGATTACATATACTTTAGGTACACTCCAGATTGGATACTGAGGTACCCTTATCAGTCCCTGGTATATGGTACACCATGTACCCCGGGCATAGGTACCCCAGAGGCCTCCCAGGGGCTGCAGCATGTATTATGCCACCCCTGAGAGACCATTCGAAATTGCACCACAGGTCTTCTACTGCAGCCTGTGTAAGGTGGTGCATGCACCCCTTACTTAGATATAGGTTACCTATATCTATTTTAAATCACTGCACATATAAACTTATCAGTCACCCCTTTGGCAGACCTTATCAATCCTGAAGGCAGGGTGCTGGGTTTTGTGTGAGAGGGTGCCCCTGCATGAGCAGAGCCCCTCTTTAGCCTTCAGAATCTGTTCTCCGGGGTTGTCTGTGATGCAGCCAAACCATATATACTTAAGTGCATTATAACCACGCTGTAAATGCTAACTCTAAAACAGCTGCTTAGAAACATGTCGTGTTTGGTGTCAAACACCTTGGAATCATGCCTCCCAGGCAGTTACCCTTCTAGAGGGACTTATGTGAAACACTGGTATACCCAGTACCAGCTTTCTCGACCTGGGCATCACAAAATGGATGCTGCCAGCCACATACACGAGTCTGCCCTCCTCCTGCTGAGCAAAGCTCGAGCAGGGGAAGGCTTGACAATAGGCTTCCTGTCACAGGGAGGTGTAACCACCTCCCAGACAGGATTTAGTGTATTGGGGCTGGGTGGGTGCACTCTGAGAGTGCCTGAAAGTCTGCACTGGGGGCACATTTGTTATCCCTGTGCATTGTTCACCTCAAACAGGTTGCAGGAGCCATGTGCTCCTGCTCTGGCACGAAAATGGACAAAGGACATGGGTGTAGCCACCCCTCTGTCCTGACCCTCCCATAGGTGGGTCCCCAGAGTGTGTCCAACCCCTTCCTTAGGTATAAAGTAGGAACCCTGACTAAACTCTGCAAGCAGAAACCAAGTACTTCGACGGTCTGCACTTCGTTGGATAACAGAAGAATCTCCCTGGGAGTAAAGGAGTTACTCCTCTGCAGCAGCAGGCACCTTAACGCATCTGACCGGTTTGCATCTCTCAAGCTCCTGAGGACTCTATAGATTTCTGCAACACAGGAGGTGGGCTTCCAAGCGTCTCTGAGGTTGATGTACTTCTCATAGTTATCCCCACTTTTTGCTGATGTTTCACTGTTTTCGACTTAGACTGACTGAGATCCTGCTATTCAGGACCGCAGTCTAGCTGCTTTCTCCTCTAAATTGATTACATATACTTTAGGTACACTCCAGATTGGATACTGAGGTACCCTTATCAGTCCCTGGTATATGGTACACCATGTACCCCGGGCATAGGTACCCCAGAGGCCTCCCAGGGGCTGCAGCATGTATTATGCCACCCCTGAGAGACCATTCGAAATTGCACCACAGGTCTTCTACTGCAGCCTGTGTAAGGTGGTGCATGCACCCCTTACTTAGATATAGGTTACCTATATCTATTTTAAATCACTGCACATATAAACTTATCAGTCACCCCTTTGGCAGGCCTTATCAATCCTGAAGGCAGGGTGCTGGGTTTTGTGTGAGAGGGTGCCCCTGCATGAGCAGAGCCCCTCTTTAGCCTTCAGAATCTGTTCTCCGGGGTTGTCTGTGATGCAGCCAAACCATATATACTTAAGTGCATTATAACCACGCTGTAAATGCTAACTCTAAAACAGCTGCTTAGAAACATGTCGTGTTTGGTGTCAAACACCTTGGAATCATGCCTCCCAGGCAGTTACCCTTCTAGAGGGACTTATGTGAAACACTGGTATACCCAGTACCAGCTTTCTCGACCTGGGCATCACAAAATGGATGCTGCCAGCCACATACACGAGTCTGCCCTCCTCCTGCTGAGCAAAGCTCGAGCAGGGGAAGGCTTGACAATAGGCTTCCTGTCACAGGGAGGTGTAACCACCTCCCAGACAGGATTTAGTGTATTGGGGCTGGGTGGGTGCACTCTGAGAGTGCCTGAAAGTCTGCACTGGGGGCACATTTGTTATCCCTGTGCATTGTTCACCTCAAACAGGTTGCAGGAGCCATGTGCTCCTGCTCTGGCACGAAAATGGACAAAGGACATGGGTGTAGCCACCCCTCTGTCCTGACCCTCCCATAGGTGGGTCCCCAGAGTGTGTCCAACCCCTTCCTTAGGTATAAAGTAGGAACCCTGACTAAACTCTGCAAGCAGAAACCAAGTACTTCGACGGTCTGCACTTCGTTGGATAACAGAAGAATCTCCCTGGGAGTAAAGGAGTTACTCCTCTGCAGCAGCAGGCACCTTAACGCATCTGACCGGTTTGCATCTCTCAAGCTCCTGAGGACTCTATAGATTTCTGCAACACAGGAGGTGGGCTTCCAAGCGTCTCTGAGGTTGATGTACTCTCTTAGCAATTCTGAGACCAGTATTCCTCGTGGGGACCGTGCAACCCAAACCCCTGTGCACGGTGTACTTTTGCAGCAGCATATGCTTTTTAGCAGTCCTTGAGGCTATGTTTTGGGCTATATGTAGTCCTAATCCCAAGCAATATTTCCACTGAAGATTTCCGGCCTCCACTCCACGAGTGCTCCGTGGGCCTGTACTTCGTGATTCGGCTTGAGGTCCCTTTGCGATCCAAGGTCTGTTGGCCTGTGGGTCCCTGTGAAGGTAACTTTGATTTCCCTTGGGCTTCCCTGATTGCTCCAGATGTGCCCTGACTCCCCATAGCTTGAAGAGTCTCCAGAACCTTGCTGGTCCTCACCGTGACTTGTTTTCTCTGCCCGCATGGGTTGCACTTGCCAAGGCTTGTTGGTGTTTAATCTGGACACTGACCCCTCAGCACTCGACATCCTTTATGGCTCAGCTCACCTCCGGACTTTGGTCATCGTCGACGTCTCCTGGTTCCCGCTGCAGAGTCAAGCATCCAATCTTCACACCTGAAGCACCTGACATCGGTGGGCATTCGTCTACCGAGCCCCAGGTCACCCTGAAGTGACCCAGACTCTGTCCCCTCTGCTTTCAGGTTCTTCTCACCTCGGATCCAGGTGTGGATTCCACCGGACACTTTTCATCTTCCCGGCAGCAGCACTTCTTTGCATCACGCCATTGAAAACAATGAGGGTTTCCGACACCACTTGACCTCTATGCACCCGGCTCTCCTGGGATAGGTAACACGGGTACCGCGGTACTCACAAGGGTGCTGGCCTTAGAACATTCTATGTTCCAAAGGGTTTGCTTGAAGTCCCCTCCGAACTGTCCTTAAACTGTAATTTTCCAACCGCGACTTTCCCCTAGAGTTGTACGGAACACGCGTCTGTGTTCTCACACTGCACCCGTCCTCCGTGGGCTCCCTGTGTCACTCCTTTGGGTGGATCCTTGGGTTCCCAGTGATTCTACGTGCTATAGACACTGTGTCTAGTGAAGTGGTTGTTGGTATATACTTTTTTAGTATATGGTTCTGTCTCCCCCTGGAGCCCGCTGTGTATTGTGCTATTTTCTGTTGTTCTATTGATTAAGTATTGTGTGCCTAGTGCTCTAATCTCATATAGAGGTTAGTAGAGAGCGTTTAGTAATAAATATATATATTTTATATAACACTTGTGTGGTTCTCCTTTCATTTGGTTATTCAGGAGGTTCTGAACTGGTAAAACAAGCGGCTTTACATTCCTTCAAGACTTAGCCTGAAGGCTGCTCTCCATAGCTACCACTAGGATAGCTTTCATAAAGGTTATCTTTAACCTAATCATCATAAGGGTTGTTTGGACTGGTACAGGGTGCCCACTTTAACTAGTGGACAGCACATACCAGGCCAACTTCTAACAAAGGGAGTGCCCTCATGAGTGAGACAGACTCCTCTAAGTATAAGAGGGAAGATTCTCTGACCAGTAAGAACAGTCATTCTTCTGAGTGTGAGTGTGTTATCCCTGCTTGGTGTGGGAGAGGAAACACTAATGGTTTTTGGAAAACTAATTGTTGAGACCAAACTCAAGAGAACGAGAGACAAAGCATGACAGGAAGAAGGATAAATCTTTCCAAAATGGATTAAACTCTCTTGAGCGTGAGGTTCAAGAGTCAAAGCACTCTCTTGCACATTAATAATAAGAACAATATTTGCTACTTCCACATAAGAAACACAGGGGCAGATGTATCAAAATACCTATTTGCGATTCTCAAATAGAGATTTTTTGAGAATCAGTATTTGGTAATTGGTGGTAATTTGCGATTTCTTAATTAGAAATCGCACAACTTGAGTGCTTCATACATAGCATTTTGCGATTCCTTAAATTCTGACGCAAAGTTAAGGAATCGCAAATTTTGCGATTTCTTAATTTTGCGATGCAATTTCAATAATACATCGCATTTTCTGATTGTTTTGTCGCAAACGCTGCTATTTTGCAAATCGCAGCGTTTGTGACAAAAAAAATCGTTTGATACATCTGCCCCACAATGTCTTCGACTCTAAAGTCCTCTTGGCATGCATACCATTACTTACTCGCAGTCTCTGTAGGAGATCTTTCCTTCGAAGCAAGGCGCTTTGTAGTGCGTCCTCCTGCCCATCATAGCTCCCTGCACCAGGAATAAATGATGACATAATTGAGAGACCACATAACTAGGTAACACAGCAGGCTTACTTTGGCTGTCCCCATGGCAAGAATTCACCAATAAAACCACTGAGACAACTCACACACAAGTAAAGCCGTGGTCTGACTTTTGTTCGATCTGTAACACTGAAGGGTTTACTTTCTGAGCCTCCATAGAGCTGCCTGGGGCTATCTGAACAGACTGTTAGTAAGGTCGCAAAATCAATGTGACAGTTTCCAATTCTGCGTGGCAGATATATGTTAACATCCACACAGAGCTGAAGAGCGGGTTAATGTTACTATGCATACCTCAGATTTTGAGTCTATTAACAGAAACCCTAAACAAAGTTTTATGTAGCCAGTGATAACTGATAAAGGATAATGGCAGAATATACTTTCTTGCATCAGGCAATAAATACAGCTGTCCATCTAAAGCCAGCACTACAGAATCTGATGAAGATCTACTTGGCAGTGGGCTGGAGTGATACTGTATGTCCTATTCCCTCTTGCTTGTTGGCCTTGTGGTGAAATATGCATTCTTAACTCTAACCCCATTTGTCACATCACAAAGTCCTTCTCCGGATATTCCCTTCGTTGCTGTGGAGGCCCTGGGTTTTATAGATGTAGATGAAGCAGAAATTGCTGTTGACAGCAGAAAACCGACCATACGCTTACACTCTCTGAATGCAACTTGATGGGAAAGATGGCTTCTAAACCTCTCTCTGGGTTCCCTTGAATGGAAACTCTTGAACATCCCACTGGATCCTTGCGTAGGGCAGGAGGGTTGTGGCTTGCATGATATATATTTACTTACTTATGTTCAATAATAGTCTTTTTCGCCCAAAACGTGATGCATGGAAGTATTTGAGCTTCCAAATAAGTAGAATGACTTCCACAATTTTAGGAATTCCCCAGAAAAACTACGAGTAAACTTTTCAAAAACATATTCCGATTCAAGCCCACTGAGAAGTAACCACTAAAACATCTAGTCAGCTCCAGCCTTACTAGTGGAATTCACTTGGTTCTACTACAGCCCAGCTTCTGCAACAGCCAGTGCACCTTTGCATGAAAGCCCATGAGAAAGAATAACCTTTTGTTTCATCGCACAGACACACAGGTGCTATTATCTGAGGTGTGGCGAAGCATGTTACCACAATATATGGAAATATCCACAATCTTGTATTCATACATGTCTAGCACTGGAGCTGAAATTAGACATGGCTCCTTTACTGAGCTATGGGCGTGGTTTCCTGGCTTCTCATGGGACAAATGACAAATGTGGAAGGGCGAGATTTTGATCGATACCTTATATCTATTGATCCAAACCTCGATCTGGTCGACTGAACCTTTGTTGCCTGTCTTGGAGGATGAAAGTGCCCCGCTCTGCAAGCTAGTTCACCCAATAAAGGACTCTGCTCCCAAAGATCACAAACAACTTCTAGCTTTCAAAAGTTTATTGTAAAGAAATGATAAGCTGCAAATACAGACATCTCAGAATGAGATTCACGAGATACACAGGTCCAATTACATACATGTGCTCTCGGAAAGCCCTCAGACGAGCAACGGAAATCACTAACACAAGTTCTAAGAATAATAAAGCTATCAGCATTGACGCATATCTCTCCTTCATTTAGGTTGGAGGAAAACGCACAGGTTAGGCTGTCCCTACCCTGCTCTAGATGGTATCCCTACTTAACCAAAACCCAACCTAACAAAGGTGTCAGCAGTGAATGACCCCCAAGGGAAGTCACTCACTCTAAGTCTCTTGGTGAAAACCTATAGTTCTCCAGTCATGACCCCTCTCTGCCTACCCAGCCGCTCTCTAAAGGGTCCTCAGGCATCTGCTCTAACTCCACCCAGGGGTGCTGTCCCTAATACAAAACAGTCAACAACATTTGAGACGCCCCTCGCAAGACGCCTCTCACGTGGTGTAGCTTCTGGCTTTTTCCATGATGCTTTGTATTGGGCCTCATACGTTAGAGTTGACCTTGCTTCTCAGACTCTTCTCCGGCCCGCTGATACCCCTCAAACATTCCGGAACCCTCCTCCATGTCTAGGCCGTCTACTGAACAGACCTCTATTCATTCATTTATAATTGGATTCCCCCTTTTCCTTTGCAGACAGATATCTGTAGCCAAGAACCCAACTCTCATAGACTTCCAAAAAAAAGGCTTGCAACATTTCTCAGCCCAGACATGTACGTATAAATCAATGTTAAAATAATTCAGGCCTACAATATTTCTCATCATGATTATAGCATTTCAACTTCTTCATTAATTAAAGCATGTTAATATTCTTATTCTATTATTCAGTAAACATCTCTATAAATCATGGCCCATTTAATGCAATGACCAAAACATTAATACAATCTATGTCGTGAAAAGAAACACCTTCCCTTTTAGCTCTGGCCCTAAGGCCTACCACATTCTGCGTTTAACCACATACCATCTTACATTTTAACAGCTACACGACATGGATTCAGAAATAATCACATCTACTAAAATCATATAGTCACACATTTCTGTATTAGTTCCACTTCTACTTAAATCTCTACATTAGCTATACATTCAGAATATAATTATAGATACTATTAGCACTCATGGCATTTCTCCTCATGATTTGTGCTTACTACAGGTAAGTGTGATGCACTCATACATTTAGATCAGTTTGCGCTCTCTCAGTTCCCCCCTTTGATGACCTCTCGGGGTCATCATTAACATTTAGACTGCAGTTATTGCTGGCATGATTTGTCTCTGCGCTTCCAGAGCCCTCAGACTCCTGTACTGATTATCTTGTATGGCAGCCAATCTCTGCAGCTGTTCTCTTTGGGCCCTTTCCGACCTTCTTGCTCTGTACCATTTGAATACCCTCACCAATCCCCACAATATAATCCCACAGATCAATATTATGATGATAGGTTTTAGTATATACCACACAAAGCTTTTGCCTAAGGTGGAAATCCACCCTCCAACTTCACTCATTCCGTGGCCCACCTTTTCCCAGACATTTTCTCTACTCAAGTCTTCGATCTCTTTGTGAATATTCGTTATGTTCCTAATAACTTTTTCAAGGGGTTTTGAATTGTCTGGAATGTAAGTGCAGCATTCCTGGACCTTCAAAGCCTTACAGACTCCGCCCTCTTTTGCTAGTAGGACATCTAACGCAAGACGGTTCTGAAGAACCATAGCCCTTATCGATTGCATCTCTCCTTCTACCAGCATTAAGGACTGAGCAGTGCTGGCAGACAACCTGTCGACAACTGTTGCCAGTCGTCTAATTTTAACATCATTAAGGATTACTCCCAAAAGAGGGAACATAGCTCCAAAGACATCTCCAACCATTTCTGCATCTCCTATATCTCTCCTTCCCCTCGATGATGTCTTGCCCTCAATGATCACTAAGTCTTGTGCATGATATATTTTGGGGAAGACAATTGCTAAGTAACATGATCCATACCAGTTGTCAGGTAGTCTCACGTAGGCATTTCTTCCACATACAAAATACACATTTGGAATCACTTGCATTCCCTTCAGGAAATCTTTAGTATAATACTCTATATTGAAAGCATGTTCACAGTCGACTTCTCCCACGTATACATTTTCATAATACGTTTTGGCTCGGTGAAGACATAGCTTTCCTCTCTGCGTCTTATCTAAAGCTATTGGACCACTACTACCCTTTCTCTTGTGTGCCTTCTCTTCCTCGGTCCAATCTGTTTTCCATTGTCCTGATTTTTTCAAAATCTTTTGTCTCCTGTAACGATCATCCACCTGCCCTATGAACTTCTTCTCGACCTCTGACACCTTGCATGTCAGGTTATTTCTACGGGCATGTGAAGTATCTAAGGTAATCCAAGGAATGAAGAACTTGGCCAATCTGTCTTCACTCTTCCAGTAGTCCCATTTGTTCATCTGCTTATAATTTGGGACTTCTGGCAACACTGAATCATAATTGGAGAAATAGTATTCAAAACTGTCTCTTTCATAAAATATACTAAGCAATAAGCTACATGTAATGCCATATGTCAGCGGGAGGTGGTGATATCGAATGCCTTCATCTACAGACGCCGGCAACTGCATGCAGACGTAACAATCCTTAACCTCCATGGCATCCACGTATTCATATAAAAGTTTAGCATAAGCATTTGACCTAAAGTCTCCTTGGGACTCATCTACGTGTAACCTACGGGCTTCTGCAGCTAATAACGCTTTCTCTTGAGTGTTTTCCCTTTTCTCACCAGCAACAGTAGGTGTAAGCGTTTCTACAGAGTTCACATCAGTTACCTTTGCCTCTTCCTCATGTCCCTTTACATAAGAAATTGTTACCACTAAAGCTATTAATATTATCACTCCTACTATTAGTGTACCTATTATACATTTAGCTCTGCGGTTCTGGGTGCCGGCCTCCATTTCGTCAGACAATGTGGCTCTCTCTTATCTTAGCAAAAAGTTCTTTTCCTCTCGTTCCTTTACAGTCTCTTTTAATCCTTTTGTCTTTAGAGTCCACACAGCTGGAAGCTGACAACCTTCTTCGCAAAAGTCCTTTAACAGTTCAATAAAGACAACCCTAGCCCTTCTCCATCAACTCAAGGGAAGTTCCCTAAAATTCTCTGCTTCCTGGGCGCTAGGTAATCTTCTTTTTTCCTGTTCACTTTATTTACAAAGTCCTTTAACAGTCTACTATCAAGCCTGTGCCTGCAGCTTCAATAGCATAGTTCAGTATTTCCAAACGAAGATTGTGCTCTTCATGTGCTGTTATCGTTGTACCAAAGTCGGGGAATTGCAATTCTGAAAGGAACATGTGTTTTAACTTGCTGAGGCGGGGAGGTCTGGGGAGCATGAATGTTAGTGACCCTTCCTGTTCTACTCCGGGTACCAACAGTCGTATTTCCACGGTGACGATGGGCTCAGAACTGGACACCACCACCGCTCGAATCCTCCCTGTCTCCTGTTTCGCAGACATCTGTCGCCAGATATGTCCACTCAGGTGTGGAGTATCTTCTGTTAGGCACACGCACTCTTCTTGACCTTCTTCGGTCGGGTGCTTCAGCGCCCTGAGCACCTTCTTCTGGGTCTGAGTCTTCTGATATCGGAGGAAGGGTTACCTCTGGAGTTGACCTCAGGCTAGAGCTCCTTCTTTGCGGCCAATTAGCTTCTCCACGTGCCCTTCTACTCCTTCGTCTTCTTGTCTGTTCTCGCTCCCGGTCAGACCTGTCAGTGTCTGACTCGTACTCCCAGCTACTTTCCCCTTCTGTAGCGTCTTCCGTTTCGCTGTTGTACTGACCGTCCTCAGCTTGGTCAGACTCGTTCCCTGCTTCCGCTGGCACCTCTACAGCTTGGCTAGCCCCCTCTATGGCTTCCCGGTCCTCTGCTGGACTTCTATCCGAGAGAGGAGCTGTTTCTTCCCGAGGTGCTGGAACCCTTCGCGTATGTGACGCGTGGATCCAATTGGGCAGGCCTCCCACCTTCACAGCTGTGTTCGTGATCAGGATGATCTGGAAGGGCCCACGCCAACGAATATCCAAGCAGCTTCTTCTCACATGTTTTTTCACCAGGACCCAGTCCCCAGGGTACAGGTCATGGCACGGGCCCTGGCACGATGGAACCTCGGCAGCCTGCACCTGAAGGGACACAGAACGAATGGCGTCAGACAGCCCCTTACAATAGTCCAGGATCATATCATCTGTGATATTTAACAGTGCAGTAGTTGGGACAGATGGCAGCCTCATTGCTCTCCCCATTAACACCTCATGTGGTGATAACCCCGTTCTTCTGTCTGGGGTACTACGAAGGCTCATGAGAACCAATGGCAGGGCGTCAGGCCAACTCAGGGTCGTTGAGGAACAAACTTTGGCTATTCTGGCCTTGATCGTGCCATTGATCTGCTCCACAATTCCTGAGGCTTCTGGTCGGTAACTGCAATGCAACTTCTGATCAATATTCAGAGCTGCGCAAATCATTTTCACAAGCTCGCTGTTAAAATGTGTTCCCCTATCTGATTCCAAAAAGGCCGGCACCCCGAAGCGCGGAATGAGTTCCCTGAGCAGTAACTTGGCCACTGTGAGGGTGTCGCACCTACGTGTAGGGTATGCCTCAACCCATCTGGAGAACACACAAACAACCACCAGGACATAGCGGAGGCGGTTGCACCTTGGCATTTCAATGAAATCTATCTGCATTCGATTGAATGGACCTCCAGACCTTCCTATGTGGCTCAGTGCAACTGGTGTTCTTTTTCCTACGTTCAGCTGCTGACAGGTCACACAACGCTGGCACACTGCTTCTGCTGCTATTCTAAACTTAGGATTGTACCAAGTCTGTCTAAACACTCTCAGCATAGCATCTCTCCCTAGGTGTACGGGACCATGTATGAGTCTAGCCATTGGACTCACCATCACATTGGGCAACACTGCTCTGCCGTCTGCTGAGACCCAAAAATGGGACTCACCCATTACACATCCTGCCTTTTCCCATGTTTCTTTTTCAGAATCAGGAGCATTTTCTTGCATGTTTGACAGTTCATCCCAAGAATCAACAGTTTCCAGTATCATGGCTAATTCAGTCCTTACATTTATTCCACCCACTTCCACCTCTGTGAAAGAGTACCCTTGTTCCGCGCAATACCGCGCAACTTCATCAGCATATCTATTGCCTTTTGAAACGAAGTCCTCATTTCTGGTATGTGCGGTGCACTTTACAACTGCGATACCTGCTGGGCATTGCAACGCCTCTAACAACAGGCGCACAAACTCTCCATTGCGAATGGGAGAGCCTGAAGAGGTCATGAAGCCTCTTTGAGACCATAACTGCCCGTAATCATGAACTACCCCATAACCATATTGGCTGTCGGTGTATATGGTGACTCGAATTTGATTGCTTGCCAAACAAGCACGTGTCAAGGCAATAATTTCGGCTACCTGAGCGGAGTGTACTCCTTCCAGGCACCCAGCTTCCACAACTCCAGTAATTGTACAAACAGCATAAGCTGCTCTCAACTGCCCAACTTCGTCTCTTACACATGAGCCATCGACAAAGAAAATTTCGTCTGGGTCGGTCAGTGGCTCATCTACGATGTCGGGTCTGGGTTTGGTGCATAGTTCAGTCACATCAAGACAGTCATGGTCTGTACATTCATCATCATCCTCGATATCATTTGGGAGTGGCATCAAGGTAGCAGGGTTCAAAACAGAGCATCTCTTGAGGGTCACATTCTCTGCAGCAAGAATAACTTGCTCATATCGCGTGAGCCTGCTGTTGGTCAGATGCTGTGTTTTGGTCCTGGTCATCAACAGTTCAACAGAATGGGGCACGCACACCTCTAACGGGTGCCCCATGACGATATTTTCACATCTCTCAATGCTGACACCCGTTGCAGCAACGGATTTAAGACATCCGGGCAACGCTGCGGCTACTGGGTCTAAAGTAGCCGAGAAATAAGCAACTGGTCTACGGGCATTCCCATGGATTTGGACTAACACAGACAACGCGCAACCTTCTCTCTCACAACAGTAAAGAAAAAATGGTTTATTGTAATCAGGCATTCCCAATGCCGGAGCACGACACAGGTCCTCTCGCAGCTGTAGGAATGCCATCAAACAGTCTTTGTCCCATGGTACCGGATCGCTCACCTCCTTGTGCGTCAGTTTTTGCAAAGGTTTTGCTTTCAGTGAAAAGTTCACGATCCACTGTCGGCAATAACCCACCATCCCTAGGAACATCCTGACCTCTCTCTGTGTCTTAGGCGCATTCATTTTCATGATCGCCTCTATCCTGTCTGGTGACACCTTTCGTTTGCCTTTCTCTATTCTGTGTCCCAAGTACTGCACTTCTGTCAGGCAGTACTGCAATTTTCCCGGGGACACCTTGTGCCCATTGGCAGCTAGGTGATTTAACAAAGCAATGGAGTCCTCTCTGCAAGCTTCTTCTGTTTCTGACGCCACGAGGAGGTCGTCTATGTACTGGACCAGAACTGACTTCTGGGGCAGTACTAGACTTTCAAGATTTTTCTTCAAAAGCTGGTTAAAGATCGATGGGCTCTCTGTATACCCCTGAGGGATACGACACCATGTTAGGACGCGATTTTCCAGCTTAAATGCGAAAAGAAAATGGCTTTCTTCGTCCAGAGGGATCGAAAAGAAAGCCTGACAAAGATCGATCACAGTGAACCACTCAGCTTGGAATGGAATCTGAAACAGTATCACTGATGGATTCGGTACCACTGGACAACACGAAACGACTATGTTATTAATCTTTCGAAGGTCCTGTACTATCCGAAATTTCCCATTTGGCTTCTGCAGACCCATAATCGGGGAGTTGCATGGACTACCCACGATTTCTTTCAGTATTCCCTGTCTAATCATGGACTCAATCACGGGTTTTATGCCTGCAATCGTTTCTGGAGTCAATTTATATTGGGGTGTTCTTGGGAACTCAGCATGCGGTTTCACTACAATTTTCACTGGGTCCACCCCTTTTACCAATCCTATCTCTTCCCCAGTGAAATCCCATACTTCTGGTGCCACTGTCTCTCTCAAGTCCCAGGGGAGCTCGTCTACTGTCAAAGTAGGGTACAGCTCCACGCATATTCTTGAGTTTGCAACCTTGAAATCTGCGTCATCATCATTGGTCAATACCTCCACTCCCTGAGGTGTACAGTATATAGTACAATTCAATTTACACAACAGGTCTCTTCCTAACAGACACACAGGACTTGAATCGCAAACCACAAACTGGTGCTCATCGCTGTACTTCCCTATTTTCACCTGTACTGGTTCTGTCAATTGGCTGGTTATTCTCCTGTTTGCGACCCCCACCACCTGTATGGTCTCTCCAGACATGGGCAGGTCTGGAACTGCAGCTGATCTGATCGTGGATCTAGTGGCTCCTGTGTCCACCAGAAATGTCGTAGGGCACCCTGCTACTTCTGCTTCCACATAGGGTCCCCTCTGGTCCACTTCTAATGCTGCCCCGAGGGTGCAGTCTTCTCTTTCCACTCTCTGTCCGGTTAATGGGTCCACATAATAGCACTCTTCCCCTTCTACAAACAGGGGCATTTGTCTATAGGTCTTACCCATAGTCCCTACTCGAGGAGGTTGCGGGAACTGGGCTCGGGGAGGAGCCCCCCCCCCTTTGAGCACCTTTCCTTGGTATGGCGTCACCCCTCTTGTAGGCGCGCTCTGGACCTCTTCCTCCTCTATCTCTTGCTCTCCTATCTCTACATTGTAGGGGCACTCGCGTTTCCAATGCCCCACCTCGTTACACTGGTGGCACCTAGTCGTTTTCTTCAAGGCAGCTATATCTATTCTGGGTCTAAAGGTGGAACTCTCCTCATTGCCCTTGTTCTGACTGTACTGCTTCTTTCCTCCTGTACCTGTCCCTTGCTGCTGTTGCTGCTGTCCCCCCTTTCCTGCTGCCTGCATCTGTACCACCATCAACTTCTCTTTTAGTTTCTTAGCCTTGGAGTCTACCTCATCACAGCAGTACCTGGCATATCTCAGTATTTCGTCTAGGGGTTTGCTTTGCCAACAAATCGAGTGTTGCTGAATCATTAAACTAATATCCGGTCTCAGTCCCAGGACGAACTTGGACACAAATTGCCCTATGTCTTTTGGATCCATTACATCCAAGCCGCTATACTGTTTAAACGCCTTCAGCAATCTCTCGTAATATTCGTGGACTGTCTCTTTGGGTTCCTGTCTTGTTCGGTCTATTCTGACCCAATCTATGTCTTGCATTGGCACTTTCTCTTTCAGCCAAGTCATCACTCTCTCGAATTTTGCCATCACAGTCTCGGACGGCCCATTAGTCTTAGCATCTCTCTCTGGCTCCGTTGTGGGCCACTCAGCGCTAACCTTGCATGCGGTCCACAGATCTCCTGGTACTACGATGTCAAACAGCGTGTTCAGATCTATCCATAGGACCTTTGAGATTTTTACAAATCTCTCCACTTGCTTGTACCACTCCACTGGGCTTTCCCGTAATTTGGGGAAGGAGGTGGTAAAAGCAGCTAAATCTCCCCTACTCCAAGGGACATGTACATAGTTCCCATTTGCGACTTCACGCAAAGGGTAAGCTTCTATTCCCTGCTGTCCTCCTGGTGTCATACCAAGCGTGCTTCTCCTGCCGGTCCCTTTCCTGGACCACCTCTCTTCCCACTTATCTAGTGCCCTCCATGTCCTTATTCCAGCGATCAGTTCCCTTATGTGCGTTTTCAGCCCAATCGTTCTCCTCTCATCTAGGTCTCGATCTGTATAATGTAGCCTGTGGTTACCCTGTAATGCTTTGGTTCTTGACAAGTCCACCATATATTTGCCTGCTAGTTCGACTAACTTCTCATGGACTGCTCTCGCTTTTCGAGTAATGTCCTTTGCCATATACAGTATTTCATCCTGTTCATACATTTCCATTCTTTCTAAAGGCAGGGTACCATCTATCATGTCATCCAGGTCTGACCTTAAACTGGCGACATCGAGTCTCTTGGCTTTTATCTCAGCTCGCAATACGTCTTTCGAAGGGGGCTCACTGGTCTCCCTACCATCCCAACTTCGAGCTCTACGTTTGGGCTCGGGAGAGTTAAAGGGTGCCCTCCCTTGCTCCCATCTCTCCAGGTCCCATGCTCGGCCATCCGATCTTGGAAGGTGATGGAACACGGGCCTGTTACCCCTACTCTTGCTCTGCCCACTCTCTTCCTCTTCTCTCCTCTCACCGCACACCTCTCTGTTATTTTCCCTCTGGTCGCTACTCTCTCTTTGCCTAGTATCGCTCAGTATCTGATACGATCCTTCCTGGTTCCCCATATTCCCTGGGCTGCGCTCATTTCCGTCATCACAGGGACTATGGTGCGACCTCTCACAACTCCCATTCAGTTCTCTGGTGCCGGGCACACAGTGTGGACACTTAAAGCTGTTTCTGTACTCTTGCGCTCTCCTCTCCCCTTCACTGAGTATTGGGCGCGCCACCCCTCCACTCCCGGGACCCCCGTTTTCCAGGTCTGTTCTATCTCCTCCCCGGGCCCAATGGGTGACTCCCCTACTCTCTCTCCCTCTACAATCCCACTCCGGGCTGCTCTCCCCAGCCCCGCAGTGAGTCCGAGCTCGGCTGTCCTGACTTTCCCTTTCAGCTTCCGCAGCTATGATGCTCTTTTGAGCCTTCACTGCCTCATCCCACTGCTTCATGTACTCATTTAGCTCTTGAAAGGATTTTCGTCCAGATCCCCTCAGATCCATTGGCCATCTAGGGCCCCCAGGATCTCCTCCTGGGTCCCCTGCTGTGTGCATCGGGGTGCTCCACTCTCTCGGTATCGGCATCTGACTTGGGGAATTGATCGTATCGTTCCTTCTTGCCTTCTCTGCTCTTTCTCTGTCCTTCCGTACCCGTTCTTCCCCTCTTGCTCTCTCTTGGTCATATATCGATATTATAGGACCTATGGTAACAGGTACCTGTAGTGCATCTGGTAATGCGTAGGATGTGGCGCTTTCCGTTTCCGGCGCTCTTTGTACCACAAACCTCCCGACTACCTGTTGCACCTGACTAGGCTGGGACAGCTCTTTCTTTGCCTCAGGATCCCACTCTGAACTGGGAAGCGGTCTATGCTCTCCTGCATTGCCCCCCTTTTCTCCTTCTGTATGCTCGACCTCTCCCCCTGCTCTATTATACGGGGGTGGCCTGTCTGTCAGTAATCTGTTTATCAGGCTGTCCTCTGTTTCGCTCTCATCATCTTCTTCTATGGGGCTTTTATTTACGGGCACCTCTAACACTGGGTACAGTTTATTTACTTCCAGGTTATGCACTCTCCATCTTTTAGCATCCGCATCCCACCTGGCATCCTGCACTGCCCTTACCGATCGTTTCACCCTTTCTTGCCGTCTGTTCATATTCTTTTCATGCGCTGCCCTAATCCATGCTTCAAGGGCTTCAAACTGAGTCGGTCTAGGCAAGGGTCTCATTGAGGTCATGACTGATTTTAATCGATGTAACACCTCTAATCTGAACGTCCCGTACTTCGGGAACGTCAGTTCCTCATTTCCTTCAGTAATCTTACTCCACTCTGATATCCAAAGGATCGTATGCAACCCAACATTCACTGCCATGTAACGAGCTGGCGTACCCTCCGGCGGGGCTTCTTCCCCTTCATACGATCCCCGCTTCTCTTTTTTAAACACCGCTCTCAGCCATTTAAAACACTTCATAATTATGCGCACAATATCCAGCCTCGCTACTCTGTTTACTTCCTGATGACAATCCACCAATCCTGTCGCGGCTTTGCTAGCTTGGCCTATCGCAGCGCGGTCTTTCTCCGGTCGGCCAATCACGTCGCGACACTTTCTGACGTCACTTTTCTCCGCTTCGCAGCAGCACCCCTCCTTTCTCAACTCGTCTCCCGGTTATGCATGCGTCCCATTCATACACCGAAAAATGACTACTTCCGACCAAGCGGTCACTTCTCTCGACTGTACGTCCACAGTCTATATGTAATTGTCAACACAACTGACGAAATGTCTATCGTCTCTCTGATAGGTTGCTTACACACACAGTAACTTCCGACCTGCGTCCGTTACTCACGCACTCACTCTTACGTTCCCCCTATCTCGGTCTTTCGGGTGATCAATGGTACCTCATGACCCCCTTCACACTAGTTGACAATTACTCTGGGTGTCCGATACACCCGAACCACTTAAGCTCTCCTTGAACTTAAGATTTCCACCGGTTGCGCGCGCTCACAACCTGTTCCACAGTCACTCTACAGACATTCAACTCCGCCAGACATTACAACATGGATACAATACAAAACACCGCAATCTAACACGCATAACCCTTTATACTCACTCTCGACCGATACTGCTGCTTTTTCTGTCTCACGTCATCCGGATCTTCTTCGGCGGGCTGTTCTTCCGATCATCGATCTCTAGGGGCCTTGGGGTAAGCTAACCTGGCCTAGGTCACCGTCCTCAAGAAGGCAACCATCCTCTGCTACCAACTGGAAGGGCGAGATTTTGATCGATACCTTATATCTATTGATCCAAACCTCGATCTGGTCGACTGAACCTTTGTTGCCTGTCTTGGAGGATGAAAGTGCCCCGCTCTGCAAGCTAGTTCACCCAATAAAGGACTCTGCTCCCAAAGATCACAAACAACTTCTAGCTTTCAAAAGTTTATTGTAAAGAAATGATAAGCTGCAAATACAGACATCTCAGAATGAGATTCACGAGATACACAGGTCCAATTACATACATGTGCTCTCGGAAAGCCCTCAGACGAGCAACGGAAATCACTAACACAAGTTCTAAGAATAATAAAGCTATCAGCATTGACGCATATCTCTCCTTCATTTAGGTTGGAGGAAAACGCACAGGTTAGGCTGTCCCTACCCTGCTCTAGATGGTATCCCTACTTAACCAAAACCCAACCTAACAAAGGTGTCAGCAGTGAATGACCCCCAAGGGAAGTCACTCACTCTAAGTCTCTTGGTGAAAACCTATAGTTCTCCAGTCATGACCCCTCTCTGCCTACCCAGCCGCTCTCTAAAGGGTCCTCAGGCATCTGCTCTAACTCCACCCAGGGGTGCTGTCCCTAATACAAAACAGTCAACAACATTTGAGACGCCCCTCGCAAGACGCCTCTCACGTGGTGTAGCTTCTGGCTTTTTCCATGATGCTTTGTATTGGGCCTCATACGTTAGAGTTGACCTTGCTTCTCAGACTCTTCTCCGGCCCGCTGATACCCCTCAAACATTCCGGAACCCTCCTCCATGTCTAGGCCGTCTACTGAACAGACCTCTATTCATTCATTTATAATTGGATTCCCCCTTTTCCTTTGCAGACAGATATCTGTAGCCAAGAACCCAACTCTCATAGACTTCCAAAAAAAAGGCTTGCAACATTTCTCAGCCCAGACATGTACGTATAAATCAATGTTAAAATAATTCAGGCCTACAATATTTCTCATCATGATTATAGCATTTCAACTTCTTCATTAATTAAAGCATGTTAATATTCTTATTCTATTATTCAGTAAACATCTCTATAAATCATGGCCCATTTAATGCAATGACCAAAACATTAATACAATCTATGTCGTGAAAAGAAACACCTTCCCTTTTAGCTCTGGCCCTAAGGCCTACCACATTCTGCGTTTAACCACATACCATCTTACATTTTAACAGCTACACGACATGGATTCAGAAATAATCACATCTACTAAAATCATATAGTCACACATTTCTGTATTAGTTCCACTTCTACTTAAATCTCTACATTAGCTATACATTCAGAATATAATTATAGATACTATTAGCACTCATGGCATTTCTCCTCATGATTTGTGCTTACTACAGGTAAGTGTGATGCACTCATACATTTAGATCAGTTTGCGCTCTCTCAAATGTAAAGGGACTATCTGTCAATATTTCCCCAACCTATCCTTAGCCCATGCTGCATTGACTCAACAGCCTATACTGTCACACTTAAGCATCAAATGGGCAAAATAACTGGCGATATGGGGAACAAAAGAGTCCCTACAACTAAACCCCAAAGTCGAAAAGCTTTAATTTGAAATATATATCCCATGCCTTTCAATAGCACCTGCAAGTAAAATGAGCACTAAACTACTTGACATATTTGGGGTAGACTTTCCTCTCCCAAGGACTAACCTCCAGCGGCTACCTTCACATTTCAGTGTACTACTGCTTAAGCTCTGCCTTGTTTGGTTGAACTGAAATCGGCTTACATCAGACGGGGCATATTCTGTAGTAGTAAATCTGGCGTATGAGCAAGTGAAAGCATGAACAGGAGGACCTAAGTTTGAGCTTTAATTGATACAGATCTATCATATACATATATCATCTCTATCCAGCCACATCTGTCTCACCATTTCCATATGAAGTGCTTGGGAAACAGTGGTTAAACCAGAATCAATGCAGAGTTTCTGTAGCTTACTGTACGGGGTGTACTTGTCTACACTGTCAAAATCAGCACACATGGCAATCAAGGTAGTAAAGATCTTTGCTCACTTGGAGCCTACATCTGATCATTAGTGACAGTACTGCCACAAAGCCTGCCTATGATTGAGGAATGCCTTGGGAGGCGTGGCTTGACGCCGATGTAGAAGGAAGCGGACCTCGGAGCTCTTCCGTGGCTCCCCTTCGCCGCAAACGATCCTGTACCTCCAGGGCAACCACTGTAATGGAAAAACGTGGCAGAACACCGGGTACTGCCCTACCTGCCCTTGCAAGCGAGTTGGAGCGGCGGAAAGTGAAGAAAACAGCGATTTTGCTCCCGGCCTCGCTCCGACACTGCTGAGGGTGAAATGGCGGCCGCGACTTGCTGAGGACGTTCCCACTGCTGGGCTGGACTGCGGCGACCGGAGGGGCTCTGATCGACGAACTGGAAAGCGGGACTGTTCTGCAGGTGAGGGCCCACCCTGCCAGCACCCATTCGACATCGCAGGCTCGAAGTGAGGGCTGAAAGGCGCACAGACATAGCTGCAGATGCCTGACCTCAAAATGACGGTGCGGAGGACTGCAGAGGCGCTAACACGGGCCAGTTGACTGCTGAGTTGTCCCTGCTACCGTGAAATGTTGTGTGGTGCCTGGGTAGTCCACCCATGCAAAACAACAGTTGATGGACAGAATGCAGAACAATGTCATACATTCACCCCAGTACAGAGATCTGGGCCAAAATCAATCGTTTTTTTGCACTCCACACCACCCCAGTTCAGACATGGCCATATGCAAATCAGCCTTGACCCTGTGCTTCATGGGGACAGTCCAGCCCAAACTGCCAAGCCATGTCTTTCCTGGACCGGAATCAAGAATCCTAGGACCGGTTTCTGGCTATCAGCCGTCTTCAGCCAGGCTAGCTTGACTCCAGTGGTGTGGAGAGCATGGGACTCACGTCTGAGCATACCCATCCCACTCGGGGCGACAAATGCAAAACAACAGTTGATGGAGAGAATGCAGAACAATGTCATACATTCACCCGAGTACAGAGATCTGGGCCACAATCCATCTTTTTTTGCACTCCACACCACCCCAGTTCAGACATGGCCATATGCAAATCAGCCTTGACCCTGTGCCTCATGAGAACAGTCCAGCCCGAACTGCCAAGCCATGTCTTTCCTGGACCGGAATCAAGCATCCTAGGACCGGTTTCTGGCTATCAGCCGTTTTCAGCCAGGATAGCTTGACTCCAGTGGTGTGGAGAGCATGGGACTCACGTCTGAGCATACCCATCCCACTCGGGGCGACAAATGCAAAACAACAGTTGATGGAGAGAATGCAGAACAATGTCATACATTCACCCCAGTACAGGGATCTGGGCCAAAATCCATCTTTTTTTGCACTCCACACCACCCCAGTTCAGACATGGCCATATGCAAATCAGCCTTGACCCTGTGCCTCATGAGAACAGTCCAGCCCGAACTGCCAAGCCATGTCTTTCCTGGACCGGAATCAAGCATCCTAGGACCGGTTTCTGGCTATCAGCCGTCTTCAGCCAGGATAGCTTAACTCCAGTGGTGTGGAGAGCATGGGACTCACGTCTGAGCATACCCATCCCACTCGGGGCGACAAATGCAAAACAACAGTTGATGGACAGAATGCAGAACAATGTCATACATTCACCCCAGTACAGAGATCTGGGCCAAAATCCATCGTTTTTTTGCACTCCACAACACCCCTGTTCAGACATGGCCATATGCAAATCAGCCTTGACCCTGTGCCTCATGGGAACAGTCCAGCTCGAACTGCCAAGCCATGTCTTTCCTGGACCGGAATCAAGCATCCTAGGACCGGTTTCTGGCTATCAGCCGTCTTCAGCCAGGATAGCTTGACTCCAGTGGTGTGGAGAGCATGGGACTCACGTCTGAGCATACCCATCCCACTCGGGGCGACAAATGCAAAACAACAGTTGATGGACAGAATGCAGAACAATGTCATACATTCACCCCAGTACAGAGATCTGGGCCAAAATCCAACGTTTTTTGCACTCCACACCACCCCAGTTCAGACATGGCCATATGCAAATCAGCCTTGACCCTGTGCCTCATGGGAACAGTCCAGCCCGAACTGCCAAGCCATGTCTTTCCTGGACCGGAATCAAGCATCCTAGGACCGGTTTCTGGCTATCAGCCGTCTTCAGCTAGGATAGCTTGACTCCAGTGGTGTGGAGAGCATGGGACTCACGTCTGAGCATACCCATCCCACTCGGGCGACAAATGCAAAACAACAGTTGATGGACAGAATGCAGAACAATGTCATACATTCACCCCAGTACAGATATCTGGGCCAAAATCCATCGTTTTTTTGCACTCCACACCACCCCAGTTCAGACATGGCCATATGCAAATCAGCCTTGACCCTGTGCCTCATGGGAACAGTCCAGCCCGAACTGCCAAGCCATGTCTTTCCTGGACCGGAATCAAGCATCCTAGGACCGGTTTCTGGCTATCAGCCGTGTTCAGCCAGGATAGCTTGACTCCAGTGGTGTGGAGAGCATGGGACTCACGTCTGAGCATACCCATCCCACTCGGGGCGACAAATGCAAAACAACAGTTGATGGACAGGATGCAGAACAATGTCATACATTCACCCCAGTACAGGGATCTGGGCCAAAATCCATCGTTTTTTTGCACTCCACAACACCCCAGTTCAGACATGGCCATATGCAAATCAGCCTTGACCCTGTGCCTCATGGGAACAGTCCAGCTCCAACTGCCAAGCCATGTCTTTCCTGGACCGGAATCAAGCATCCTAGGACCGGTTTCTGGCTATCAGCCGTCTTCAGCCAGGATAGCTTGACTCCAGTGGTGTGGAGAGCATGGGACTCACGTCTGAGCATACCCATCCCACTCGGGGCGACAAATGCAAAACAACAGTTGATGGACAGAATGCAGAACAATGTCATAGTCCACCCATAGCAGCCACAGTAGAATCTAGGGGAGCACTGAAGGGCGCCCTACAATAAGCCTGGGGGAGACTGCCTGACCACAAAATGGAGGTGAGGGGCTGTTGACGGTTGTGGCTGTCACCCCAGCATGAACTCCCTGGAAGCAGGGGCTCCTTGACCTGAACACGAAGCGGCTACATTGCTGGCTGGACCTGGGAGCGCACTGGGAGCCCTGGTGGGGAGCTGTAAGTGACATCAGGAGGCCTAAGACACTGTGACCTGACAGGGTGGAGGAGAACACGTGGAGCTTCCCTGTGCACCTGAATGGCGCCATAAGCACTGTGCGAGTACTGACGACTTGTGGTTAGGTGCCCTGGAGTGGAACCTTGATGGCAGGTGCCCTGAATTTGATGCTCATTGCGCAGGGTTACAGATTGCATGGACAGAGCCGGCTTCGGTTTCTGCGCCTGAGCAGCGCCTATTTAAGGTCCTCCTGCGTGGTATCGATGGACTGCCCCTAATTGGGTCGCCCCGCCATCCTGCAACGACAACTCGGAGACCACCCATGGAGGCCTGACCCGGAAGACTTCTCTACTGTCTACTGGACAGTGTCACATCTGAGTCATCACTAGACGCCAGCGGAGACTGGAAACCTGCCCTGTTGGAAAGGAGTTCAAACAAGCCCGTGCCTGAACACCCGAGGATTGCAAGGCCCTTACACCAAATAGACCCCTCCACTGGCGGATCGCAGAATGGTCAGAGTATCCAGGAAAAAGGGATCTGAGGTCCTGCGAACGGACGACCCGAGGCACCACACTGATGAAGAGGAGAGTGCGTCTGAGAGGTGAGCGGAGGGACCCACCGGTGACCCTACACTGGCGGATATAATGCAGGCCATCACCTCCTCGTGGGAGGCGCTGGAATCAAAGATGGACGCCATAGGGACAGATCTCACCCAGCTGAAAGATGAACATCGCAAACTAAAAGACAGAGTGACGACTAATGAAATCACAATGAAGGACATTCCAGACACGGTCTCCAATCTGCAGGATGCCCTACAGGTGGTGGAAGCCAGGATCAAAGTGCTGGAGGTGAGAGCAGAGGATAGTGAAGGGCGCTCCAGATGGAATAACCTGCGCATAGTGGGAGTGCCGGAGCGGGAGGAGGGAGCAGATGCGGTCCAGTACTCGGAGACATGGCTAAAAACAGAGGTGGCCCCGGAGGGCCTCTCTCCCTTCAATGCTCTTGAGCGTGCCCACAGAGTTCCGGCTAGACCACCTAAACCCGATGCCCCACCCCGTCCACTGGTGGTGCGACTACTACACTACCGTGACTGAGATTTCCAATTACAGCAAGCCGGAGAGAAGCAGAACCTGCAGATAGGGAACAGCAGGTTGATGATTTTCCAGGATTATACTAGAGAGGTGCAACGGCAGAGATCTTCCTTTTTGGCAGTGAAGTGAAAATTGCGCCAGCTTCATCTTCCCTATGCTATGTTGTTTCCGGCTCGTCTCCGGGTGTCTGCAGACATGGAGACGCACTTCTTTCTCACCCCACGAGACGCTTGGGACTGGCTAGAAACTAGACGTGGCAACGAACCACGCTCTCCGCAGAAACCCTCAACACAACCGAGGTCATCCCCTTCTTCACCACTTCCGAGGGCCCCCTAACCTACTGGACGGCACCAGGAACGTGATAGGGCGGTGAAGGCGGTGGCGGACATTAGCCAGGGAGAAGTTAGCCCGACCAGCAATGCCACAGACCCTGAGCACAGCAGATCTGAGAGCTCAAGAGCGAGGAGTATGCAGGGGCTCTCAATGAACTACCGGTCGTCACTCCACAAACGGCGGATGGCATCTTCGGCTGATTGGACCATGGGATGTAGGCACAGGGGATGGTTGACTGCATAATGCTAGCCCTTAGCCTTAGAGGCCGAAAATGTTAACCGCAAGAGGGCAGGTTTGTATCACAAGGTGTTGCTGAGGGTTCCTTACATGGGGGAGGGGGATCCAGGGGGGTTCTGGGACCATCGAGAGTGGAGCACCCACCACCACTTTTAAGTTTCTTGTTTGATAATTTCTGTTTGGATGGGGATCTGTTCACGTGAGCCTGTCCTGGGGAGTGGGAGTTGGGGCGTTTTTATTGTTGGTGATAGTTGTTTAGGGGTCAGGCATGTCGCTATCAGAGAAACGCACAGACAGGATCTGGTGATGCTAGAATGGGTTCCCCCGTAGGTATCAAGTGCATGACCTGGAACGTACGAGGGATGCACACTATGAGTAGGCGACACCAAATACATGTCTACCTGATAAGGCGAGGAGTGCAAATTGCACTATTGCTGGAAACCCATCTGACACGAAATGAAGGGGCAGCTCTACAGCGCCGCTGGAGGGGACAGGTATTCCACACAGTATATTCAGCTTTTGCAATAGGGACACTAATATGGGTCTGGGCAGGGGTACCTTTTCAATGTGTTCGACAGATAACAGACCCTGACTGTAGATTTGTGGCAGTGGAGGGGCGCCTAGATGGCCGGGACATACCAAAGGGAGTGTCTATGCCCCTAACGTTGACCAGCCGTCATTCTTTGCTCAACTCACACAGACCCTAGCGCAGACTTTGACTGGTTCCGTGCTGCTCGGGGGACTTTATTAGCATTACTGACATTAACTTGGACCGCTCTCACCCACCCCTACCTGACGCTCCTACACACAGAGTGGCAGAAACCCGACGAAACTGGCAACAGCATTGGGGGCTGACGGACAGCTGAAGGGCCCATCACCCGGGGGAGAGGGACTACTCTTATTTTTCCGGGCTACATGAGCTGCATGTCCGCTTAGACTCCATTCTTTTCTCCCCAGATGTGCAAGGGGGAATTATACAGAGCGAGTACTTAGCCAGGACGATATCTGACCACAATCCCCTTCTAGTGTCTCTGAACTAGATGCAAACTAGGACCACTATCCCCAACTGACGTCTCCGTCCTGAGGCCCTAGAAGACCAAGTATTTCGAAACACAATAGGCGCTGCCATAGAGGAATATTTCCAGGATAATACTGACACGGCCACCAGCCTCCTCGTTGAGTGGGACACTTTTAAAGTGGTTATCAGGTGTCGATGTATTGGCGAGGCAGTGGGCGTATGTAGGGCCCTTTTGAATGATGTACAGGAAGCGGAACAACAGCTTCGAGTGGTGGAAAAGGATAGGCCAGGTAATGAGGATCTACAGGCAGACCTTTTGAGGGCCAGGGAGGAACTAGCAACTCAAGTAGAACGGTTGAGGTGCTTTGACTACAGGGCATACACGGCTCGGGCACATGCTGAGAGGGACAAATCTGGGGCACTACTGGCTTGGCTGGCCAACCCGGCGTGCCGTGGGATGCCAATCTTAGAGTTAGGGGGGAGAGATGGGATAACCTATTATGGTCAACAGGCTACAAACGCACTGTTTCTGGAATACTATACTGCCCTATATCGAAACCAGTTAGATCCAATGGTACTGGAGGTACAGGGATTCTTGGATATATAACTTCCCCAAATTGTGGTTGGGATATAGAACTAGGAGAGATCAGGGGATCCATAAAGCACATGGCCAGGAATAGAACCCCTTGCACAGATAGCCTTCGGTTGAGTTCTACGCCACGTACGTGGACAAATGGGCTCCCCCATTACAGGCCTTGCACAACAGATCAAAGCGGGAAGGCCACCTACCGGTATCAACTAGAGAAGCGATAATCATACCACTCTTAAACCGGATAAACCAGCATGGGATCGAACTGCCTACCAGCCCCTTGCCATGCTCAATCTAGACTACAAAATACTGAGTCACGTATTGGCTAGTCGGCTGAAGCTTCACATGACGACCCTTGTACATGTGGACCAGGCGGGCTTCATCCCATCTCGGAACACTGCCATGAATATACGCCGACTACTCCGGCTGCTGGACGGCCCCGGGCAGGACGGGCATGAGGCTTGCATACTGTCCATTGACATAGAGAAGGCCTTCGACACCCTCGAGTGGCCATATCTTTTTAGAGTGCTGCGCGCTTTTGGGTTGGGTGAGGGATTCGTAGCCTGGACGGCGATATTATATAAGGACTCCACTGCTCGGGTGCGCACGGGGAGCGTGATCTTGGAGGCCTGTGTTGTGGGCAGGGGCACGAGACAGGGGTGTCCGCTCTCTCCCCTCCTGTTCGTGTTAGCTATGGAGCCGCTGGCGGTACATGCACGATCAGGACAGTACTATCGGGGCCTTGCTGGGGTGGGTCAGTCCCAGTTTAGCGCCTTATACGCGGACGATCTCTTAATGTTTATGGCTGACTCTGCAGGAGATCCACGCAGCGCCAGGGAACCGCTGACCCAGTTGCGACGTGTGACGGGCCTCAAGGTCAACTGGAATAAGACGTGCCTCTTTCCTTTTCAAAGTGGTAGAGATGATCCACCAGATAAGATTGACGTGGCATGGGAAAGTAGATGCCTGACGTACTTGGGAGTGCGTATTTACCACGCAACCCCTGACTTGCTGGAAGGTAATGTTGACGTTGCACAATACCCGGAGTAAATTTGAATTCTGGGGGACTCTCCCGCTGTCGGTGGCAGGACGGGTAGCGCTACTAAAGATGATCACTTTACCGCGGTTGTTCTACTATTTTGGCACACTTCCTCAATGGATCCCGCAAAAATTCTTTGCCCAACTTAACACCATGGTTACGGGATTTTTATGGGGCGCTGGGAGGCTCAGGGTGGCACTCACTACCATGCTGAGACCCCGGAGGGAGGGAGGCTTCGCGGTACCCAACTTCGAGGCCTACTACCATGCCGCCCAAATACAGTGGTTTACAAAATGGATGGTGGGGAGGCTTCAGACTGGGGAAACTCACGGGGGATTGGACCCGGACTTACGACAGCGCTCTCGAGTTCTACTCCGGCTCCCCCTGAGTGAGAGAGAGGCCCCGAGGGACCTGTAGGGGGTGCGTCAATGCTGGAATAGGGCTAGTAAAAGGGCCAAACAAGGACCTGCGTACACACCTGAAATTCCGCTCCTGATTTGCGAGGCACTACCACATGGGAGGGGGGACTGGCAAGGGATACGGGACTGGGAAGAGACGAGAATATTCACCATTGGTGACCTATATGAGGACAACACCCTGCTACCCTTTAATGACTTGCTAGAGAGGTACGCCCTACCTAGGCGGGACTTCCTCTTGCATGCCACAGTGACGACAGCCATCCGTAAACACTGGAAGGAGGGATGGCGGAGCCCCGCCCTCCTTGGCATGCCAATATGTGGCATCAGCAGCTGGGACGGTCAAGGCGGTCACCTGCCTATACAGACGGCTCACCCAGGGGCACAGGCACCCCTTGGAGAACCTGCGTGACAAATGGGAAAGGGACCTTGGGATACCTATAGAGGAGAAGCCGAGGGAGGCGATGGTGGAGAGGGCATGGAAGTGTTCCAGAAACGCGAGATTCCAGCGAATCCAGTTCTTTGTCCTCCACAGAGCATATCTCACCCCGCACAAAATTAACAAATATTTTGGGACCCGTACACTTTGTCAGCGAAGTTGGCTGGAAAACGCCAAATTTTTGCACATGCTCTGGGAGTGCCCACTACTGGGGCCGTTCTGGGGAGCAGGGACGACTAAATTAGGAGACATAACGGATAGGGACAGCTCATTGACCCCGGGATATTGCCTATTGCACTGGTTCCCCCATACTGCCCGCAATAAAGTGACCAGTAAATTCATTGACCTGGGTTTAGTCCTAGCTAAGGGGGAAATCACCACGCACTGGAAGGCGGCCACCGCACCTAATATCTCACGATGGCTGTGAGAATTCACGCAGTGGGCTGACTGTGAGGGGATTTATAGGTTGCCGATGGCGCAGAGAACAAGTAATGAAAAAACAATGGAGACAGCGAGGGCATGGATGGCGCTGGTAGATCTACTTAAGCATGCACTATATAGTGGCTTCCTCTTTGCAGTCACCCTGCTAATAAGAATAATGCACCCAGATGTTATACATGACTAGATACGGAACCCAATAGAGAAGTACATGATGGCGCGACATGCCTGGGGGGTGGGAGGAACGGGGATGGGGGTGGGAGAGGGGTTTGTTCACCTATTTGCTGTTTAAATAGATATGCGTGAAGATGAGAATAGACCACTGAGAAGCTGTTCTCTGATATAAAGGCATTGAATGTTAATCTGTGAAAGTTGCTAGGAACGTGGAGCGCGGTTACCCTTATGGTGACCTCAACAAGGAATGAGAAACAGGGAACAGGACTGCATAGATTCAACCATGATTTTTAGCACCCACTGCTTAAGACATGATGAGACCCTATTGTTGACATGTACTGTTACTAATTGACAAGATGAAAGTGAATAAAATCTGTTTTAAAAAAAAATGATTGAGGAATGGTTTCTTGTTGTTTAGGCTGTCCTCCTAAATATTGGAAAATCAGTGTTGTGTAAATCTTACCAAAGTCCTACAGAGAGATGATGTAGTAAACTGTCAAGGCAGCAAATGACCACTTTTGTGGATACGGACGATTGCAGACCTCAACCAAGAACTAGATGTCAGTACGGAAACTACCTCTAAACCCAGGGAGGACATTATTAATGTCCCCCATCATGTGCAGGTCAGTAGAATGACATTTGAGTAGTTATCGGGACCTGCCATCCTATGAGGTTGATAATCTTCTAATCTAATCTACCTCAAACTAGAGTAACAAAGAGACATCACTGTTGTACCCAAGGCCCATCTGAAATACTGCACTAGATAGACAGCTGATAATTCAAACATGCACACTGATGCCACATTCCTAGAGCAAACTCAATGCAAGCCTTTTCACGTTCCTTTAATTTCTCAACGTCAATATCATTGTTGAAGGTTTAGTTGGTAGAATGTCATTTAAAACTCAGACAATAGTAGGCACTGGCTGGTTTGAGCTGGAAAACAACCAGTGTAGAAAACACCAAAGAAATACATGTTTATGTTTGCTAGTGCTTCTTCCTGCCTACATGTACAAGAAGGCATCATGTCTTCCACATCATGTAACTACCAAGTTCTCAAAATGTTTTCCCAGCTTAAAGTCATGGGATTCTAAACCTTACAGACAGTTCAGACGTGGAAATTAACTCAGTTGAAATCCTATTTAAAAGAAACATAAAACAAATTGACTATGCAGTTAAAGAGAGGCCAGCGTTTGAGTTTCATTTTTATTTTTTTTCCCTTTTAAAAAAATTTTTTTGGGGTGAGAGTATGAGATCACATGTTACACAGCAGAATATAATTCATTCAAGATACAAAATGCAAAGTACAAAATCCAACATACATAAATAACGGCCGCGAGTGCATCAGTATGTACCAATAATATATAACAAAAGAAGGAAAGAGACAAAACTCTAATTAATTAAGTGGTAACCATTCTCAATCTACGTGGCCCAGAGGAGGTTCAGCATGCAGTACAGAAACCTAAAACTAAACAGTTGACATCACACTCGTCTGACCCCTCATCCTTGCCGCCCTCCAACCGGCCACTGGTGCCCAGAGCCGTAGCCCGATATCTCTTGTTTTTAAGCCCTTAAGTTCATATAAGGCTCCCTCGATATTATGGATACCGAGGAGCCTACATAGCCACATTTGAAATGTTGGGGCCTCTATATCTTTCCAGGCGGCTGAAATTAATATTCGAAGTACAGCTACTGCTATAAAAACTAAAGCTTCCTCCTCGATCCTTAGATTTAATTTAATATCGCAGCCCATAATCAGTAATGTTGGGGATAGATTTATTTTAATGTCTAGCAGCCCCTCTAGAAAGGCCACAATCTCGGTTTTGATTAGCTCCAGTTTCTCGCACCCATAAAACATATGTACAATATCCGCTGGTCCTGTTGTACCCAAGGCCCATCTGAAATACTGCACTAGATAGACAGCTGATAATTCAAACATGCACACTGATGCCACATTCCTAGAGCAAACTCAATGCAAGCCTTTTCACGTTCCTTTAATTTCTCAAAGTCAATATCATTATTGAAGGTTTAGTTGGTAGAATGTCATTTAAAACTCAGACAATAGTAGGCACTGGCTGGTTTGAGCTGGAAAACAACCAGTGTAGAAAACACCAAAGAAATACATGTTTATGTTTGCTAGTGCTTCTTCCTGCCTACATGTACAAGAAGGCATCATGTCTTCCACATCATGTAACTACCAAGTTCTCAAAATGTTTTCCCAGCTTAAAGTCATGGGATTCTAAACTTTACAGACAGTTCAGACGTGGAAATTAACTCAGTTGAAATCCTATTTAAAAGAAACATAAAACAAATTGACTATGCAGTTAAAGAGAGGCCAGCGTTTGAGTTTCATTTAGAGTTTGGCCGGTGGCACAGAAACAGCAGTCACAGCCCCCAGCAGCCCAGCCACAAATTGGCCATCAAATCTTGATCTGGATTCAGGTCTGGAGACTTTTGTTAGCCAAAACTGTTTCTACAAATATGGCGGAAGGAGTTTAGGCAAAAAGTGACAATGCTGGCTGTTCTAGCTTGGGTGTTGTGCAACACAATAAAGGCGCCTACTGCCTCCAACAGCACAGAAAGATGTGTCTCCATTATTGGAAACACTGCATGCCCCTCTATCCCCACCACTGTTATAAATGAGGAGGGAGAACACGGAGGTTGACAGGCTGGACATCCAACAATTGCCACATTACCACCAACCTCTAAAGCGGCTCTTTGAGGCGCCACCATATTGGTTACATTTTTTCGCACTCTTTTTTATATCTGTGACAGAGGATTTGTGTGACATACCTGTGCCAAAGTACATTCCACAGAGATGGACTATACCATTTATGCTATATTGGGCCATGTCTAACAACCCTTCCACCATGTTTACATGAGATGGTTAGATATATTCACTATCTTCTCTAAGTTTCGTAAGGTCACAAATTATATAAACAGAAAATGTACTGCATGTCACTGTCACATTATTACTATATTACTAATATTTACCCAGTCACTTAAAAACATCAAAGACACACTACATGTTCACGATTTGCTCTTAATTTCTGTCATTTATCTCTTCAGCATGCATGATAAATCCAATTGAACAGAAGTGACCTGTTGTGACGAGAGAGAGGGGGGGAGCGAATCATCTCTAAACACCTATAGGTCAGCCTGTAAAAAGCAGGAAATAGTAGACACAGGCAGCACTTGTGCTTTTAGGTGTATGTTCTTATTTTACATACAGCTTGTGTGTTTATTTGTATGCCTTCGTTTGGGGAGGTTTATCAGCATACACAGTTGATAGTTTTCTTGAAAGAATATTTGTGCTATAAGACTGCCAGAATAAGGCTTTTTGTAAAAAAATATCTTTGTTAAGCACTTTTTAGAGCAAATGTTGAGACATATTTTTCAAGCTGCAATAGACTGTAAACACCAATGTCAAGTATCATATAAAGAAGCATCCACAAAAAATACAATAGCTGAAATCAAACGTGAGCCCTGATCAAAGGAAAACACCATTGGTGAAAAAGAGCAAGAGAAAGAAGAATTTGTAAGAAAGCTTGACAGAACACCATAATGGTGCAAACACATTTTTTTTTTAAAACAAGTATCTCTGGGTGCATCAGCAACATATTGCAGGAAACCACAATGTCAACTACTGAGCCTGTTTGTTGCACTGAGGGTCACCCCAAAGGTAGTAACCGCCTACACCCGCCTGAACAGCAAAGCTTTGTCACACAAAATTACAGTCAAACGGTGAAGTATACTACACTAGCTCTGGTCTTCTTGGGTGTTTTGTAGACGTAGAATATAGATTGTATCATGTGTAAAGGCAATATTGATGTTTTTCTATTTTCACTATATTTTGTATTTCTAGTCTGAATGTCAACTGCCTTAACCCGAAATTCACACGATGTAACTGCCCAGCAAAACGTACTCCCAGATACTACAAACATCACCAGGTCCATTGTCGGCTGTGCCTGGTCAAAACCCAGTCTCATTGTGAATACACTCACTCTCCTCAACCTGGATCCATATATCTGACAAGAACACGAAGTCGGCTGGAACACGTGCTCCTTGCGGCCAGCAGCATCTCTTGGACACGAAAAAAGCATAAAAAAGAGCAGTTCTTAGAATAAACTTTTGCAGATTTGTTGCAGTTCCTAAAAAGTGTTTCAGTGCCTCAACCACGTAGCCCGGGAATAGAGACAGGCTTATAAAGAAACTGGGAATTGATAATGGGTTGCCCTTTACATTATGGAAAGTTGTTTGTGCAGAATGGGAGAGAACTTTAACGCCTCCATTCTGTAGCAGTGATGCTCTCATTAAACCCGATGTGGATACTATGAACCTCTGACAGTGCTTGTTTTCATTCAGGAAGCGGTGTCTACGGTGCTTCACATTATTGCAAGGCACTGACTTAAAGTCCAGTCACACCTTGGCGCTGCAGCTAACCTCAGTCTATACAGCAACCTGCTGGCTTTAGATTTTGAGCAATTCCATACAGAAATCCTGTCAAACTCTGAGCAGAGCCCAGGATTGATAAGGTGCTCCTCAAGCAAAGTCAGCAACACAGTTCCTTGTTCGATATGGCCATCCTGCCTAGACGAACCACTATCGCCTTGATTTGCATGACTATTGAGTTTTTTCTTTCTCTGCTGTGTATAACATCAAATGCCATGTATTTATTCGATTTTAAAGAGTGATACTGATGCAACCAATGATTAATTGGAAGTGATGACCAGAATCTTTTGTTAAATAAAAACAGTTTAAAAAAAAAGATATGGCCATCCTGCTTGCCCTTTGTGCTTAAATGCAATGTCTTTCTCTCACTAAAGGTCATTGGCGAGTTTCAGCTCATTTCTTTAAAAATCTTTAACTGAAGTTTGATGATTTGCATTATTCCTGCCCAACAAGCCAATACAGGTCATCCCCTAGGATTTTACAATTCGCTGTTCTAAATTTACAGAGCTTTTTAATGTTGGAAGTTCCCAGACAACTCATTGGTGTCATGCTGTGTTGTCCAAAGAGCTTCTAGGGAACTTATTATCATCTCCGAAATGGGCACAGACGATTCTATTCCTGCAAATCCTGATGACATTGACTCCAGCACAGACTATTTTACTACTGCAACCGTGACTTCTATTTTATTGACTTTCTTATGAAAATCTTAAAGTGACCCCATCAATACCCTATCGCAGTTCATGAGATAAGACACATAACCTCCGACAGCACATTTCGAGGGGCTTGCCTTACTTTCTGAGCACATTCTGGGGTGAAAATAGCCCCCCCCCATTCATTTCACCAAGGACGGATCATCTTGTGGTCAAGAGCGCTTTTATATGTTTTCTTTCCCCTTTGTTGTGCACCTGAGGCTGTCAAAGCGTTAAAATATGTGTAATCTCATTTGTTAACTAAAATGTTCGTACACCCACAGTCGTTAAAGTATTCAGACACCCTGCAGGGTCAGAATATTAGGACTGCATGTCCTCTGTATGTTCAGTGGCCTGATGGTATAACCCCTACTAGTTCTCTCCTCCATCCACGGGGGAGCAAATTTGAGGAATAAAATTCACTACAGCGATTCTAGTGCAGACAGTGCATTATATGTGGACATTGCGCTGCTCCATTCATTAGCGCTCTGATGGATTCATACAGCTGTCACTGCACCTCCCCTGTCATGAAGTAGTACCTGGCACCTACTTGGTTTCGAGGCAGATCACTAAGGTGGGAAACAGCTCTGTTGTGGATTTAATGGATCCACAAAGGTCTCACCTATGAGAGAGACGGTGATTCAGCCACCAGATACCCACTGCAATAGGACATACAAGGGTTTCTTTCCCAGACTGGTGCAACCTGGCAGAGAAGTGATCAGAGAAATTAGACCACCACATTCCAGAGTAAAGCTTTTAATGTTTTTAAGCAAAGATTTGACTTAACCAGTATCACTGTGCCATGCTTTCTAATATCCATTGAGGCATTATACATAGCAAAAGAATTCTGTATGTGGAGGTAGGAAGTGTGAAGTCTAGTGTAAGATTTGGGAATTACATGAACATTAGAATAGTTAAGGCACATATACTTTCTTTTATATTTTATATTCAGAGAAAATTATGTTAATTTCCAGCTTTGTTCTATTTTGTTAAGAATTTGAAACCTATGACATTAAACAGTGAAATCATGTTTGGGAAATCATAGTTGCAAGATGTATAAAAACCTTTAGATATATATGCAGCTTTAGGGCAAAAGAAGCCCTACCTGACTAGCACATCAAGCAAGGTAATATGAACATATTGTGACTGATCGCTTTTGGAACTTTAGTCAACCAGTACCCAATATACCTTAGCGTCCACAGAGGCAATCACTGCAGGCACCTGGTGTTAACCTCTTATCATCTTATATCTCAAAATACTTTTATATTTTCTAAGAGCCTTTTAACTCCTGATTGACTAAATGGTTTGTATCCTCTTGTACTGTCTCATAAGTTTTAACGTTGAGCCTTTAATTTTTATAAGGTTTATTAAGCCAACCCTCTACATTATCCTCAGTAGTCATGTGCCTCACTAGTTAATCCTGGATACTTGCACAGAAACTATTCTTGAATCCCAGTCCCACTCATCCGGATTCCCACATATCAGACTTTGGTTCTTCACAATCATGGACTCTGCAGGCTCATCAATACTCTGGCAAAATTATCAATTACATTTCTAATTTTTCCCCTTACATCATCTGTTATTATATGCTAGCATTTCCTAGCCTGGTAACGGAATGCAAAGGCCCTCACAAAAAACAAAAAATCTGAAGAATGTCCACTTCATTCAATGTTGAATTCCCTGTAACGCGTTGCAAGATCTAAAGAAACAAAAGTGAACGCAACAGGCCTCCACTGAGCACCTGCCAACACGTCTCTGCTGTAGGTATTTCATGAGTATGCCACTCGTTTAAGAAATCAGTGTGAAAGATGAAAACTCTCCTAACATTAAGACAACATGGTCAGTCTTTATTTATTTATTTGCAGTTTTATATAACAAAAACTCGACCCCGAGGTAGCAGACCGCTCTACATCATGGGCACCGTTAGCACTACAGATAGACACATTCATTTTTTAGGCACAGGGAGTTTACATGATTTGCCCAGAATCACGGGAGGTTTGAGCCTTCCTCCAGACTTGGACCTGGTTCCACAGCTTCAAGGTCAGCCGCTCTAGCCTTTAAGTCACACCTCCGCCCCTCCCAAGCTTCAATTGTATGGATCAGGCTCAGGTAACTCAAGCAACTCTCGAGCTTCCTGGGAAGGAACTTGCACATCATTCTTGGGGGTCACACTGAGGTACCTAGAGACTAGTTGAGCAAAGAGGCATAGTTTACTTGCAACAAATTCCTTCTAAAAGAGAAAAATGGTGAGCGGCACATTACTGTCAAATACATAGCATCATGGCACACGGCCTTTAACTTAACTTCCTCTTTTGACAAGACAACATCAGATACATATTCACCTGGTGTGCCACCTTTTACTGGTTCCTTTGTCACAGAGACACCTTGATCCCTAGATTCTTATTAATGCCCCAAGCGTCAGTGAACAAAAGTGTAAAAGCTTTTAGGAGACTCTTACTTGCTGTTGTCATTGGTGAATCATTGTTCTCCTCTGCATACTCTCGCCTATTCTCCAGTTTCTGTAGAGAAAGGGAAATGGGACTTTATGAGCATTATCTTTGAAGGAGGAAGGACGCACCAGTAGCTAGTGTATGTTTCTGTTTGCATATATAATCTCTTCCCTTCTTCGTCTGCTTGTTAAATATTTTGTTAATGTAGTTGGATACAGACCCTTAAAGCACACAACACAAACTGAATTAAGTAATGGTGATCACCTTGACCCACGCCACAAATATGGAGTTTAATACAGACTGGAGTTGGTGATAAGTAGATGACACGTTTGAGAATCATGCATGTATCATTTTATGTTGAGTTTTCAATTGAGCAGAAAAAACACCTGATCCTCTCCGCGGTTCCCATCATATGGAAACACTCCACCTACAGATGACACTATGGACCTATGAAAATCCAACAGCACATTCAGGCCTTGTAAACAGCAGCGTTGTGTAATATAAAAACACATTAAATAACACTTTCAGAAAGCTTGGCCAATCCTGCACCAATGACAGTGAAAGAGCTGCTTAGAGTAGGTGGGAGAAGAAGAAATACCAGCAGTGGATTTGGACCACTTTTTTTGACCCAATGAAGTGGCAGGAATCAGTTCTCTAGAAGTGTGCGTGTAACACGCCTCTAGATCGAGCAGGAGGTGGACACCCACATCTGAGCATCAGGCGTGTAGAAACAAGGATCAGGGCAAAACCAGTTGCTACCCAACATATGGCTGCTTGAGAAGGGTACTAGGTAAAAGGGATTAGTGAGGTTGGAGGACAGGCTGATGAGGAGGCTTAGGAAAAACGCTAGTACATTCTAACATGTATTAGTTCCAGGTCAGCTGTCTCTTTCAGAAACTTAGGTCACCCAGTAGCCCCAGGTCGCTCTAGACAGCAGCATTATAAAATTGTCACCGAAGGATCTGAAAGGTGGTCCAACTGGCTTACCAAACCAATCACATTGCTATATTTCATGAGTATACTGAAAATGGCAAACCTATGTCTCTTAGTAGTGCATATTTGTACTGTAGATCTGTGACTTTTTATCTCAGTTATGATGATAGGAGAAAATGGAAAGAGAAAAAGAAAGAATAATAGAATGAAAACTTAAAATATTTTTGGGGAAATCACAGCAATGTTATTGGCTTTGTATTCACTGGAAAGAACTAAGGTATAAAGCGACATAGTTAGGCTAGGTGCTAAGACCTTGACTTACGTTGAAAAATAAATGACTGAAAAAAAGGTTGAAGTGATGTTATAGCTAGGCACTGAAATGAATGAGACATTAGCTTACATTTAAAAAACGAAAGTCACTGATATACACCAGTTGTGGTTTAGTCAACTAATTGTGACTTGAGCCTCCATCATGCACTGCTTATGACCTCAAATTTTACATCACTAATGACATCTCAAATTACATCGTTGTTGACATTACTGAATAGTTTTTTTTCAAACAGATTTTATTAAAGGTTTTGTCGACAGTACATATCATATCCATTAGCATCATCATTGCCCATGTGGACAGTTTGCAGGTCAAACAATCCACCATAAAACCGATTACAAACATCCAATAAATTGGCAACTCCCACTACCCCGTGAGTCAAACCCGCTATGTGAGGAAGATACATAGAGGATTATCACATTGCTGGCCGCCTGTTCCCGATCTGTCTGGATGTCGTGAGCAACATGGGATGAAGCACGTACGATGTGGGGTATAGAGTGTATGGTATGTAACACAATTCCTCAGTGAGCAGAGGGAGTCAATGCCAGTGGACCCTCTGGTTTTGGGTAACCTGAATGTGGGTCTGGGTCCTTCAAGGAGTCTACTAGTGTCTCCCCAGCTCGTGCTATCTCAAGGGAGCGTATTCCTCTCCTCGCTTCTCTAAGTAAACCTTCTCCCTCATACCCAGCCTGTTTTTCGAGCTCCTTCTGCCGCACTGCAATTCGTGGTCCCCCAGGGGCTTTCCAGCTCCTCTTTTTTTCTCGTTTTGCTAAGATAAAAGCTAGATCGTGGAACCTGGTCGTAACCTTTGTTTTGGCAGTATGTGGGAACCAGTTTAATAAGCAGTGCCCTGGTGTACAGGGGACCTCTCTGGAGAAAATATCAGTTACTACTTTCATGACTTCCTCCCAATAAGGCACAAGTGGAGGGCAAACCCATAGCATATGTTTAATGTCAACTCCTATTTCCCTGCATCTCAGGCATCTCCGCCCACTTTTTAAACACTATAAAGCACACTGATAGACTCACAAGACTCATTTTGATACGTTTGTGGAATGTCAATGGATTAAACAACAAAATTAAGAAGGGTGCAGTCTTCAGTATCTCAAAAGATACTCACTACCTGTTATACAACTACAGAAGACTCACCTAATGGGCAATGGGTCATTCTTCCTTTGCCGTGGCCGCTATAATAGAATATATCATACCGGCTACACTAATGCCTCCAAAGGGACTGCTATTCTCCTACAAAAACAATTCCCGCTGCACGTCACAAAAACACACCATGATGACCTGGGCATTTTTACAGCAATAGAGGAAAGTATAGGAGACGGACATTGGAATTTTGCATCAGTGTATCCCCCCTCACCACACCAGGCACTGACACACAACCTGTTACGGTCCTTGACAGGATTAACAGTGGTGGGAGGGGATTTCAACTTTGCCATGAGCCCAAGCCTCAACACAAACAGCACCAAGCCTCATATCCATTCTCTTAAGCGCTTGGGTTAGCTCCATAGCCCTTACAGACGTATGCCGCACATTCCACCCTGGCATTAAATAATACACATTTTACTCCCACTCACACAGATCCTCCTCCAGGATCAACTACTTCTTTCTACGTACCATGGACACACCACCACAGTAGTACAGGCACAAATCCTACTCCATGCAGTAACTGACCATGCTCCTATAATGATAACAATAACATCGCCCATGATTTGACGATCTGGACTATGCCGCATGAGTGCCTAGTGGTTTCAAGACGCCTCCTTCACCGAATTCCTTAGGGAATAAACAGATCAATAATAAAAATAATAATAAGCATTTATTGAGCGCCTGGCTACACAAAACTGTGTGTCCCCGCGCTGACTGCAAAATGCAACCCATCGGGAAGAACAAGAACCAAAGGAGATAAAGTTAGTTTTTGGGGAATAGGTGAGTTTTAAGTTTAGCTCTGAAACACATTTCAGATGGCTCCATCCGCAGTTGGATTGGCAGAGCATTCCAAAACTTAGTGGCTAAATAGCGAAAGGATTTTCCCCCCATTTTAGCTTTTTTGATGCGGGGGGATTTAAATAGCATCATGCCCGCCGATCTTAGGTCTCTAATCGGCCGATGGATGGTGATGAGACCTCTCAGATAGCTTGGACCTCTGTCTTGAGCAATGCGATGTGCATAGCAGAGAGTCTTGAATATGATTCTCTCTTTGATAGGGAGCCAATGAAGCTTGGCAAGCGCAAGTTTGGTGGATGATCTCCGAGGGAGACCGAGCACCAGTCGTGCTGCTGAATTCTGTATGCATTGTAGCTGGTGCAGACCCTTCTGATTTAGACCAAGTAGGAGAACATTGCCATAGTCCAAGTGAGGGGATATTAAGGCATGGACTATGGTTTTTCTCGCATCGGTCGGCAGAAGGTCAAGTACTTTACGAAGTACTTTTAGGGTGCTATAGCATTTGCTTGTCACTTTATTCACCTGGGCTTTGCCTGAGAGGTCGGCGTCAAGCATGACTCCGAGATTTTTCACTTTCTCCACAGGCAAAGGTAGTTCTCCTAGTTCGCTAGGCCACCATGCATGGGACCAGACAGAAGTCTCTTTCCCTACTATCAATATCTCTGTTTTATCTCCGTTTAAACGGAGACAGTTGGTGTTCATCCATGTCGCTATCGTTAGCATACAGTTAGAGAAGTTGGAGGCTAAGTCTCTACTGTCTGGCGTTATCTTGAACACCAACTGGGTGTCGTCAGCGTAACTGACAATGCCCACCCCAAATTCCTCCGCAATGTGTGCCAGGGGTTCCATGTAGATGTTGAATAAAGTAGGGCTCAAACTAGAGCCCTGTGGAACCCCATGGCTAACACTGCGAGGCGATGACTTAAAGGGTGGGCAGTGAAGTTGGAAAGTTCTGTCAGTGAGGTATGACTGGAACCAGGTGAGAGCTGGGCCTTTTACTCCCATGTCTGAGAGCCGAGACAGCAGCGTTGAGTGCAGCACGGTATCAAACGCTGCACTCAAGTCCAGTAGGACCAACGCTGCTGTCTCTCCCTCATCCACCATCTTCCGAATCTGTTCGGTAGAATACAGAACAGCTGATTCGGTTGAGTGTCCCGATCTGAACCCTGATTGAGAGGGGTGGAGGAGCGATTCCTTCTCTAAAAACTCCATGAGTTGGAGATTGGCCACCTTTTCTATGATTTTGGCACAGAAAGGGAGAAGCGAAATTGGCCTTAAATTTTGGAGCTGAGTGATTGGAATATTAGGTTTCTTTTTTAATGGTATTACCTGGGCAGATTTCCAATTTTTCAGGACATGGCCTTCCTGGAACGATAGAGTGATCATATTGCTTATTTGGTACAGTAATAAGTTTTCCATGACTGCTTTGTACTGTTCCGGGGGGCAGGCGTCCATGGGGGAGCCTGAACAAATACCATTTATAATTTTCATTAATTCCTGTTTGTTGGGGGTCCTGAAGTTAGTGAAAAGGGGTTTGTGGGAGGCGGAATCTGGGTTATCTACCTTGTTTATATCTATCCTGGTGCTGCTAGGAAAAGTGGCATGAATTTTTCCACGAAGAAATCAGCTATCTGGTCGCATATCTCTGTGGAGTAGGTGTCTATAGTATCCAGGCGGGAGGAGATAGTGATTTCTCTGTAGATACCGAATAGCTCCTTAGTGGGGTTTTTAGATTCCTCGATTCTGCTTTTGTAGTAGAGACTTTTCTCTAGTCTTACCAATTTTTGGTATTTTTTCAGCTCGCTTCTGTAGTTTTCTTTGAGTTCTGGAGTATAGTATTTCCTCCACTTTCGTTCTATAGATTTGCATAGGGCTTTTGCATTTTTAAGTTTTTCAGAAAACCAGGGGGCATTTTTAGTTTGTCGAGCTGGAGGTTTGGTAGTCCATGGAGCAAGTTTGTCTAACACTTTGGTTAGCCATGATTCAAAGTTATCCCATATTTCCTGTAGGGAATTTCCTGTTAAAGGAAGATGTTCAGCAAGTTCCTGTAACAGCAGTTATGGGGTGCATTTTTTAAAATTACGGCGTCTGTAAGGAGGCATTTTAGTATGAGTATTGGTGATACATTTTCTGGCTATCTTGAATGGCAACATACTGTGGTCAGACCATATTAGTGGGATAGGTGGTGAAGTCTGAGCGCCTTCCCAGTTAGTGAATATAGAATCTAGTAAATGCCCTTGTTGGTGAGTGGGTAAAGTTGAAAGAAGTTTGAGATCAACCGCATTAAAAGCATTCAATAAGAGTTGAGCTTCCTTGGAGTGGCTATCCTCTAGATGGATATTGAGGTCGCCAAGTATGATGATATTTTTATGTCTGATGGCCAGCTGAGTAACCAGTCCAATAAGTTGGCTACAGAAGGCTAGCGCTGCTCCAGGAGGTCTATATATAAGTAAGCCTGTGATTGTGTTGGTAGCGTCTAATTTTATGGTGAAACTGCCGCACTCACTGTCCGTGATTTTTAGTTCGGTTAATGTACACTCTAGTTCTTTTTTGCAAATCATTGCCAATCCTCCCCCCCGTTGTCTTTGACGGTCGATTCTCAGAAGGCAATAGTTGTTCGGTATAGCCTCTAAGATCTCCGGGGAGGAAGCTTCGTCTAACCATGTTTCAGTAAGAAACATGGTGTCCAGATCTTCATTAATCAGCAAGTCGTGAATTTCAGTTTTATGTTTAGGCATAGACCTGCAGTTGAGTAATGCCATTTTAAGGTTCAGCATTTTGTTAGTGGTAAAGGTAATTTTAGGAAGTGGTTGATGGCATATATTACATTGTGCGGGTAAAGACACCGGGTCTATGGAGTGCAAACAATGATAGGACCATGGCTTACCGAGTCTCAGCAGGTCAGCTTTAGAATAGTAACAGCGAGGAGTCTTATTGGTGTGTGACTCTGCAGGTGATGGGGAGCCAGATCTATGGAGGCCAGCCCCGCGCCCCGTTCGATCGCGGACGGGCGCAGACGGGCTGGACTCTGGCTTGACTCTGGCTTGACTCCGGCGCGTGATCGGCGCGCCCGCAATGCGCGTCCGCTGCGCGGAGCCATGTACGTATGTTTTTATATCGTCGTCCGAGCGACGTTCCCAGCAAGCCCGCACTAAGATGGCCTCTGTTCTAATCACCCAGTCCCCGCAGATGACGGCCCTTCAATCGACCACACCCACAGAGAGAGTCCGAGCAAGTAGGCTGATCTTAACTGGGAAACAGAGTGAATCTCCAGGTACAATACACCTTTCCTCCTAAATGGCTATGGGCGTAGTTGAATGGCAAATTTTGAATTCTAAAATGCCAGAGTAGCAAGATCGCGTCTAGTAACTTCAACGCGAGGGGAGGGGAAAGGACACACAGGGTAATTCAGCAATTCAGCAATTTAAAATCAGCAGAGTTAAAAAAGCATAACCTCCCGGCTCAAGCCTCAGGAGAGAAAGCAAGCAGTCTGACTATGTTAGCAAGCAGTCTGACTATGTTAACCGTAATAAGGTCTCAGTGAACTCCCAGACAGATATTTGGGAAGCACTGAAGGCAGGCCTTAGTGGACAGGTAATTTCTTCTCAAACAGCAGCAAAACAACAAAAATACTGTGAACTCATAGAGTTTGAAGAAGCGATCTTCAGCACTGAGTGGGAAGGAGCTGGGCTCATGGATGAGCACTTACAGCACAAGAGAGAAATTATGTGGCTGTCACTCCAGCAAAATCTGCTGGACTCTACAACCTCTCTCATACAGCAATGCAATAAAAGATTGACAAGACGGGTACAAGGCAGGGAAACTACTATATTGGCTTACAAACAGAGACCCAGAGCTCCATATCAACCCTAGTATAACTTCTTCCATAAACAAACATTAACAGACCCCATACTGATAACTCAAGAATTTGCGTCCTACGACACACGCCTTCGTGCAGATCAATCCTCGACTACAGCTGACAGCGAACATCCAGTTGTGAATGATCTAATAATACCTAAACTCTCATTTAGACCGTCAGGGACTAGAGGAATCACTCACTGAAGAGGAACTCATAATAGCCATCTAATCACTTCCTGCAGGAACCCCCCTGCCCCAGTGGGCCTCCCCTTGAACTGTTTAAGAAATATGCATCACACTTGATGCCACTGCTGATGGGACTGTACACCGAAGCTCTAGAGTCCAGCAAGCTACCATATAGCTTACGCCGAGCCATTATCTCAGTGCTTCTGAAACCTGGGAGAGCATCTAATCACTGTATGTCGTGCAGACCGATCTCTCTCATTAACCTGGAGCCAAAGCTGTTGGCAAAAATTCTGGCAAATAGATTCCTAAGGTAATCAGACCAGTGGTGCACCCAGATCAAAATGGGCCAATGCTGGAACACAATACCCGACACTGCTAAAGGCAACTTCATACTGCAATGGCTCTGTCTGCTGATTCGAAGGACCACAGGATTGTGGTGTCGATAGACTTTGAGAAAGCTTTCAACTAGGTACAATGGAAATGTATGTTCTGCGTTCTTGAATGCATGGATTTGGCCCTTACTTTAGACGATATATACCTATACTTTATTCCAAACAATGGATTAAAGTGAATGGAGAACTGTCCCCGGCGTTCACCATTGAAAAAGGAATAAGACAGGGATGCCCCCTCCTGCCCCTTCTCTTTGTACCGGTCATGGATCAATTAATCAAGTAGATGCTCAACAATGCAGCTTCCACTGGCCTGGTAGAAGGGGACAGGATCTAGCTCTAAGCGGGCCATGTCCTAGTCTATATTAGTGACCCCGAAACCTCTCTACATTGTTTGATGCTAATACTAACAATTAATATGGATGCAGCTGGTCTTACAGTAAACTGGTCAATATCCACATACATCCCTTTAACTGGAGCACAGGATGATATACATTCGTCGGCGAATCACCTATGGGCAGACCAGCACTTTAAATATCTTGGTATGAATTATCCCGCACCAGACAGAGAGCATGAGAAATCAATGTTGTATCCTTAATCTCCAGCGTGAAACAAAACATGAATATGTGGGAAAGCCTACCTCAAATGTTATCAGGCAGGTGGGTCCTATTTAAAATGGTTTCCCTTCCCTGATTGCTGTACACCCTACAGTACAATCCATATGATAGACCCACCTCGTTCTTCCAACCTTTGCAAACAGTGATAGTGACATTCCTATTAAAGGGGGGGGCCAGCATCGAATTGTCTTTCCAAATGTGTGTTCGGACCATACAATGGGGGCCTCGGAATCACGGAGACATATCATCCCTGTCAATGATTACCTATTTATGGACCGTGCAGATCCAGCAACTGCCACAGAACCTCGGGTCCTCAAACAGCAGAATATATTTGATCTCCTCTACGGGTAATCAAACCGGTTAACCTTCCCCCAGCTACCCTTACATCATTACCCTGCTGACACCAGGCAATGAGGTGGAATGAATGGCACAGTGTGGCAAAAGGGGAAACACCATTATGGACTGGAAACTGGCGGAAACCCACAGCGACTTTAAAAGGCGTCAAACCAGGTAAAATTGGAATTTTTAAGCTGGGCGACATACGGGAAGGTAGCTTAATACGCACATTTTAATATCTCAGGGATATGTACCAAATGCAAAGGTCACAATTTTATCACTACCTACGAATATGACATGAACTTGAGCAACACCAAGCCTACAGGCCCTTCCAGATCACAATCCCAAAGAGACACACATCAAAATGGCCCACTTGGGGAAGAAGGAGTTATAGTGCACACTAGTAAATAATACCACAGACCTCATAACAGCATTGAGAGTGATGGGAGTGCGAAGGTGGAGCATTAGAGGAGGACTGGTTAGAGGCCCAGATGGCCCCCATAGTATTAGCTGTCTCCATGAAACTGAGGCTGATGCAACTCAAATATCTACATTGGGTGTACTACATCCCCACGTGACTGAGCAAAATGAACCATGGCCTAGACTCATATTGCCTACGATAAAAAGAGGACATGGGAACATTCTTCCACACTGCAAGGAACTGCCCGGTAGTGCAACGGTGCTGGTGCAATGTATGCAATGTCCTATCTTTGAAAATGGGGAGTTCGGTGATACTGGAACCTAAAATGATGTTGCTGAGTCTGATGGATGAATGGGGAGAGTGGGTGCACCAGACTGTTGGAGGCAACGAGCCTCCTTCTTGCCAAAATAGACATATCTCCAAACTGAAAGAGCGGGCACCCTCTGTGAAGGCCTGGACTTTATTTATTTATTTTATTTTATGCGTTTTTATATAGCGCGGACTTTACCCGAAGGTGTCAGAGCGCTTCACAATAGGAACAGAACTGATACATGAGGAGAAAATTAAGACTAATGGTAAGGACTACTGCGCCAAAGCTGAACAATATGGCCGCAAATCAAGAGGTTTCCCTGAAAAGCATAATAAGGTTTGGGGCTCTTGGATTGCCGATTCCACAAACAACAATGTATGACTGCCTGGTGACAAATGCCTTTCATATATCTGTAATACAATGGGGGAGGAAGATGGGTTGTGCGAATCATATTATTACTTGTTTGAAATTTGTAAACACTAATGTTGAAAGCTTAATAAAAAAGAGTTGAAAAAAATACTTAGATCATTTAATAAATCTCACAGTGTGCTATAGGCTTTCAAAAGGCAGCAGCAATACAACAAATTAATTTATGGTTGCACCTTCAAACAGGAAATGAACCCATCTTTCAACAAACACCCAAACCCTGCTGCACATGGCAGCAGGGTCAAGCCGCAGAGCTAGGCCTTTGCCAACACCCCCAGTGTAGCTAACAGCAACTGTGCACTGCCTTCAACCAGGCCCCATGGCCAACCCACCAATTATGGCCAAACTCAATCCAGCGTGTATGAACAACCACTGCTGCACAAGGCCTAAGACAATGCACAGCGATGGTTAGCAGTAGGCCCAATTTTTCAGGCAAGCACTGTGTTCTGCCCCACGCATACACTTACTTGTACAACTTCGGCCATGTGTTGCATAAGTTACGCATTGGTCCTAGCATCCGCCCAGGCCCTACACCCATCCCTCTACAAACACCTGAAGATAAATACCTCTTATTGTATTCTCACTCATGTTTTTTTTCTGAACTGATGCTGCTGGTTTTTCAACTCTACACACTGGGGCACTGCCAACCAGGTACCAGTGCATGTACTCTGACCCCAAAAACATGTACAACTTGGCAACACTCCTAACTGACATATTTAACTTACCTATTAGTCCCTAATATATGATACCCAAGTCTATCCAGGGCCTGTAAAGTTAAATGTCACAATTATACATGTCACAATTGGACTGCAAACACAAGGAGATGATGAACAAAGTGCTGAAACTTTTCTGACACTCACCCCCAGTCACAGATCTGGGTTGAATCCATCATCATTCTTTATCTCACTTCGCCAACCCTGTTCAGACACAGCTATACGCAAATCAGTCATGACCCTGTGCCTCATGGCAACAGTTCAGCCTGAACTGCCAAGCCATGTCTTCCCTGGACCGGAAACAAGCATCCTGGGACCGGTTTCGGGCTAACAGCCCTCATCAGTCAGGCTAGCTTGAATCCATTGGCAAAGTGAGCAAGGCACCCACTAATGGACTGCAGCACATATTGTACTACCACTAAAGTGACAATGCAAAGCATGCCTCTAGGCCTTCCCCTGCAGCCTGGGTAGGCAGTTTTAAAACTGCCATTCGACATGGACCTAAACTTTCCTTTTAAGGTTAAGCCTGTCTCTTCGAGACATGTTGTATACACTTTGTAGGGTTACAGTCGGCTCATTACTTTACATTTGTTTCATCAAGTGTCCTCTCAAACGCCTTGCTTGCAAGAGGTTAATCTTCCCTTTATGTCCCTCCTTCTCATGTGTTGGTCACTCCCACAGAGCATGACTCTATTATTTGTAGCCTTCCACTTGTGTGCATTTAGGCTTGTTTCTGCGCACTATTTATTTTCTTTTGTTTCTGCATGTGCTTCAGGAAGGTACAGTTTTCTTCCTCTTCGTATTGTTACGAGGTGTTTTCAGAGGCATTGGAAGGCTCTCCAGTCGCACAGCTGCTCCCCCTGCCTTTCGATATCGAATGTGCAAAAGATTGAAATAGGTGGGTAAATCTTGTTCTTAACTTGATTTTATTTTTATTAGCTAGCACTCCCTCTACAAGTCAACTGTCATCTTTCCTCACTGGTGTTCAGGGTGTATTGCAGCTTAGTTAACATTCCTCGAGCAGCCCGGAAATCTGTATCTACGTTTTTCACCCTGTGAGCGCTGAATTTGCCACACTCTCAGCTCTCGCCCAAGCATCCAGCGAGCGACGCCACTGCACCGCTTGGGGGGGCAGACTATGTTTCCAACGCCTGGTAATGAGACGTTTCGCCGTTATTAGGCCCAGATCCCAGAATCTCGCTTGGACTCTTGTCTGCTTCGTCCTTTTAAATAACCCCAACAGACATCCTTCCCAAGTGTGTGGTAAGGTACCCCCCGTCGCCCCTGCCAAGACAGTCGACACCGCGGCCCAATATGGCTGCAGCAGATTGCAGGACCAGAGGACATGTAAGAATTGTGCATCCACTAGTCCGCATTTAGGGCATCCCGTCGTAGTGAGTCCAAAGTAGCGATTAATTTTGTCCGGGGACAGATATGCTCGATGGATCACATAGTACTGTATGATCTTGAAGCGTGCATTGCGTGGTACATGTAGAGCACCTGCTAGCACCCCCGCCCACTCTTTATCTGTCCAGTCCCGTCCTCTATCAGCTTCCCATTTGTCACGTAGGCGCTGAGGGGAGAATTGCGTGTGTGAGTGTAACGCCTGGGATAGCCAGGGCACAAGGTGAGAGCCTTGTCCCATCACATGTAAGTATTGAATGAGCAGGTGTGTTGGCAGTTCCTCCGTTAGCGGGCCCCAAGCTTTCGTCAGTGTACGTAGCAGCTTCGCATATGTCAGGAACTGTCCTGCCGGCAGCCCCGTGTTGACTGTCAGTGTCTCGAAAGGGAGCAATGCACCTTCCTCAAACAGGTCGCCTAAGCTCTCTAAGTCAGCAGCTCCCCAGCAGTCCAGCAGCGGCGCCGAAAGCATCCCGGATCCCCAAGGCGTGCCCAGCAGCGGTAGGTTAGGCGCGTACGGTTTCACCGCTGCAGTGAGTTTCAGGCTTCTCAAAAAGCACCGTCTCGCCACCTCAAGGTGGAGTTGGTTCTGAACAGGAGACTTAGCCAAAGGGTGAAACAACGCATGTACCTGCGGGACTGTCAGGATAGTCGTTGTCGTGGCCGTATCACTCAAGTTACGTCCACTCAGCCAGTAGGCTACCCATTGCAGCTGTGCAGCCAGGTAATACAACTCATGATTTGGGACCGACAGCCCACCACTATCGGTCGCGGCATAAAGAGTTTTTAAAGCCACTCTGGGGCGACCTTTGTTCCAAATCAGTCGCCTATGTATAGTCTCTAGCTCGCGAAAGGTGCGAACCGGCACATATACCGGTAGGTTCGCATAATAATACAGTAGCTGAGGCAAAACAACCGCTTTCGCCAGGGCAATACGGCTGGGCACAGTCAATGGGAGGGTATTCCAAAAGGAAACCTGCGCTGTAATCGAAGAGATCGCTTTCGTGAGGTTGCCTTCCAGGAGGTCTGCGGGGTCGCGGTACACATGGACTCCCAAATAACGGAACACTGTGGGATACCAGAGGAGCCGCTCGCCCATCACCATTACATCGCACTCCGGCACATCTGCTGCAAAAGAGTACACCCCCGACTTCGCCCAGTTGACGCGCAACCCCGACATTTCGCCAAAGCTACTGAAAATGTCCGTGAGCGTTTGGGGGAAGCAGGTCAGGTCCCTGACATAGAGTAATAGGTCATCGGCATAAAGCGACACCGAATGCATCCCATCCATCAACGGGATCCCCCAATTCTCGCCAGAGGTGCGCAATCGCGCCGCCAGTGGTTCCATCATGAGCGCAAAGAGCAGGGGGGAGAGGGGACATCCCTGCCTCGTGCCCCTGCGGACACAAATCTGATCTGAGAAAAGCTTGTTCGTTCGAACCCGCACCACTGGAGCAGAGTAGAGGAGTTCTACCAATCGGAGGAAGTCTGCACCCAGCCCAAATTTCTTCAACACCAGCGCTAGGTAGGGCCATTCCACAGAATCGAACGCCTTTTCAAGATCAAGGAGTACGCACCCCGAGCGGGGCCACTGGGTCACCGCCAGATTCTGCACTCGGAATAACCGCCTAATATTGTAAGACGTGCTGCGGGTAGGGACAAACCCGTTTTGGTCCGCGTGCACTAGGGTAGGGACCAGTGGCGCCAGTCTCTGGGCCAACGCCGATGCCAGAATCTTGTAGTCCGTGTTAAGGAGAGCTAGTGGCCTATAAGACCCCACATGCAATGCATCTTTGCCGGGTTTCAAGAGCGAGATCACGTTGGCTTCATTGAGGGACAAAGGAAGTGCAGCATCTCGTATCGCCGCCCCGTACACTCGCAACAGTTCGGGAATGAGAATGGTGGAATACGCCTTATAAAACTCCGCCGGCAGACCATCAGGCCCGGGGGACTTACCATTCGAAAGAGAGTATATCACAGTTCGGAGTTCCTCTGCAGTGAATGGCGCACCCAGTTCCTCACACTGTGCGTCGGTGACCGTCGGTAATAGGGCGCCTGATAAATACTCAGCAATTTCTTCTGTAGTGACTCTTAGGCGAGTACAATACAGAGATCTGTAGTGACTCGAAAATACCTCGTGGATGGACCTCTGGGTGTAGACCACATCGCCTTGTGTAGTGCGGATCGACATCACCGGTAACGTTTGGGTGTCTCTCCTGACCAGCCATGACAAAAGTTTGCCAGCTTTATCCCCAGCATGATGCACGCGTGCAGAGTGTGCTGCATAATTCAAGTTCTTCAGTCTCTCAAGGAGTTGCGTGTGTTTTCCGCGAGCGTCTAGCAAGTTCGAGTCGTCCCCCTCCACTGCCTCCCGTTCACCCGACAGCAGTGTCGTCTCCAACTGCGTCAATTCCCTGTCCACCTGACGGCGCAATCCGGCCTGTGCTCCCAAGCAATGCCCCCTCACTACCACCTTGAATGCATCCCATTCAACCTGCGGGGAGGATGCGGTATCAGTATTGTCTTCAAAGTACTGTAAGACACGGTTCGAGAGCAGATCCCGAAAGGGAGCATCCAGCAAGATATCCGGCTGGAGGCGCCATGTGGGCACCGGCGGGTGCGGACGCACCCAGGCGAAGTCAAGTGTGTGTGGGTTGTGATCCGAATGAGTGCGGCCCAGGTATTGGGAGTCAATGACTAAGGGCAAGAGATCGCTGGTCAACATGAACCTATCAAGCCTGACGTGTAACGCATGAGCGCCCGAATAGTATGAGTAAGTCCGCGTGGTAGGGTTGCGGCTACGCCAAGCGTCAGTGAGGTCCCATTGTGTTGCCCAGTCAGCAAATGTGCGGGATGTACCGTGAATTGTCGCATGCGCCAAAGGAGGGGCGGATCTATCTAACACAACATCTAGGACACAATTATAGTCACCCCCGAACAGAAGCGGTACCTCTGGCCATGCTGCAATCGCCGCTGATAAGTGGGTGAGGAAGCGTCCATGGTCGACGTTGGGAGCGTAAATAGATGCCAGGGCAATGTGTTGGCCGTCTAGGTTACCCTGAAGGAACACATACCTGCCGTCTTCATCTATGTTACAATGTGTCATGGCAAAAGGAACCCCCGGGCGAATCCATATGAGAGTCCCACGCGCAAAGGCCGAATAGCCTGTAGCATATATTTGCCCCCTCCAGCGGCGGCGCAGTGTGTGTGTCTCCGGTTCTGTCAGGTGCGTCTCCTGCAATAGCGCTATCTGGACCTGGTGCCGCTTGAGGTACGAGTACACCTGATAGCGGCGTGAGGGGGTGTGCATACCACGTACATTCCAAGTGCAAAATTTAACCACAGCCATTACAACAGTACGTCTCCTCCACCCAGAGCCCCCACCCACCCGCCGCATCACAAGCTATGACCCACCAGCCCAGCACTTCACGGAATGTCTCACACTTTGACCAGTAATTCGCACCAGCTCTCGTACACACAGTAGGGGGAGGGGAACGTTGCACCAAACTTATAACCACAAAAAACATAATAACAATGCCAAAAGGTCGACTGCAAACCATGCCGTCGTCCAAACGCTCTAGTGAGCACTAACTGTTCGTGAGTTCAATAAGAAAGAAGGGGGGGGTTCACCAAGCACCTATTTTAGATGCACATATGATACATGCAACAATGTCATGGGCGCTCCTCCCATGCCACAGGCGTCCAATGTCATACAGCCCAATGTCAGCAGAGGCGCATTGTTCCAGGCGTCAATAAGGTCGCAATGATCCCACAGCCACTGCAGACAGGTCACATACAAAGACTTACCACCGTGAGGCAGCATATCTATATCCCCCGCTGAGACCCACCAGAGACAGGGCCCCCAGGAGGCATGGGCCAACAGCCCGCCTTGCATTCAGGACCAGCGTGTCCGAAGCCAGGTCTCTCCCCAGTCCCCACCAAGGTAACATCAGGGTCTTCCCAGCCGGCACGAAATGCAGGGGCACTGAAGTTGCAAGAAGGCATCGTTCTCCTTGCTATAGCTGCCAGTGAGTCTATATCAGGATTAATTTAGCAGATCAGCTGTCTGTGGTGTGACATCCGGGAGTTCAACAGATACCTGAGAGTCCGGCAGGCCATATATATATTCATCGTCACTCCCCACAGCGCTAGGACTGGCATCCGCAGCCGGGGCGTCCGGTTGTGAACCGCTAATTTCCGCCACCCTGCGGATAGCTTCCTGCTGCTCCTCGTTGCGGTGTTCAGGAGTAGGGCCAATGTTCGCCTCAGGATGCGCCAAGCTCGCCGACGAGTGTCGTCTACGACGACGGCGTCGAGCACCACCTCCACGTCGGGATCTCATGGGTGGACCACCCGGGTCCGGGACAACTCCCGAGTCCAGCCAGGTCTCAGCAGCTTTCGGGGTGTTGAAGAAATACGTTTTGTCCTGTGCTACAACTCGTAGGCGGGCAGGAAATAATAGGGAGTATTTAAGTGCCAGGCGGCGGAGTCGCTGCTTGACGTCTAGAAAGGAGTGCCGCTGCCGCTGTACCTGGATTGTGTAGTCCGGGAAGAACATAATCAATGCGTTGTCCACCCTGACCTCCCCTAACTTCCTGACCTCTCGCAGGACAGTGTCCCGATCTCGATAGTTCAGCACTCGGACGAGCATGGGCCGAGGGTTGGAGCCCTCAGGGGGAGGTTTAGAGGGCACGCGGTGAGCGCGCTCTATCACAAAGTGCTGCGAGAGGGTACCTTCCGGGAGAATGTCTCTAATCCACCTCTCCATGTGTTCCGGCGCCTCCCGGGGCTCCCACCGTTCCGGCAAACCCACGATGCGGATGTTGTTCCGTCTTGCCCGTCCTTCCGCATCTTCCGCTCGGTCCTCCAGGAAGTCCACCCTGTTAAGGAGACTCTGTACATGCTTATCCATCTGGGAGATTCTGGGTGTCAGATCCGTCACCGTGGTTTCCAGCGTCGTCGTCCTCTCAGACAGTTTTTTGTGATCTGCTCGGAGGTGCGTCATGTCGATAGCCACACTATCAATTTTAGACTCCAATGAGGTGCGGGTCAGTTGCATTGATTCCTCGAGCCTTTCCATGGCCGCCAGCATTGTGTCCAGCTTGGAAGCAGTGTGGTCCGTCTCTGTCTGCTTCGCCATTTTACCCTTCACCTGTGTGTTGCCTGTCACAGCTCTCGTTTTAGGTCCCCCCGACATGAGCAGTCGCGACCTGGCCGGCTAGTGGAGCAACACAAAGAGACTCGCTGCGGCACCAGTGAAGGTTGTTTCGGAGGAAGGAGGGGAAGGGGCAGAACCGCCCCAAGCAGTCAAGTCCGGTACACTCCCAGGACTACTCGGTTCCCCCGTGTGACACGTGGATATCACTGTCCTGCTCAAGCAGTTCGTAGTTATGATGGGACACCGCAGGAATGGGCAAATGTCAGTGGCAGTGCTAGATGTGGACAAGGTCCGCTGTTAACCCCACTCGACAGCGCAACGGGGTAGGGTCCAGTTGCCAGGACAAATCAGGGCCAGAGGCGCGCCGTCAGGGGGTATCTCCGCAGCAGGCCAAGCTGCCAAGTGGCGTCCGGGCAACACAAACTTCCAGCCCCCTCCGCGGTTCCGGTCTCACCAAGGGCCCGACTGTATGTCGCAGTCACTGCAAGTCAATGGGGGGGGAGGGGGGAAGTGCCGCCACTCATCAGCCTTCTCATCGCGCCCAAGTCTGACCCACACAATACCTGAGCACCTCCGAGTCGCCAGTGTCCGTTGCTCACCACCTCCGCCGCAGTCGCCACGCTGGGCCACCAATCGGCGCTGCACTGGCCTCGCCTGTCTCCAGTGTCTCACTCCAGCGCCAGCTCCAGCATATAGGCCGCGTCCCCAGGCCCGGACAGCCTCTCCACGCAGCGACGAACGTTTCAGGAATCCAGCTCTGCACCACAGTATTAGTAGGTCCGTGGGGGCGGGGGGCCGACTAGGCGCTCCTCAGCATGGTCTCCCAGGGCGCCGCCTGTAAGCAACTGCCGCCTCCAGCTCAGGGCCTGCGTGATAGGCCGTATCCCCGGGCTCGGGTAGTTGCAGAGCCGGTACCAGTGGCCACTGGTCCGTGGGTCCGTCGTTTGTGTTCCGGGTCGGCTAGCACCCGGGCCGTCAGGAAGGCACTCCGATTGAGTCCTCAGTGAAGCCTCTGGTCGCAGCACTAGGATGCCTCAGCGTGGGGGGGGGGGCTCCCACGAGCCAGCAGGGCCGGTCCCACTCCACCGCCCCGATCTCAGAAGCGGCTCGCCCAGGGAGGACAGAGGGCAGTTCCGATGGTGCCCAGCCGTTGCCAGGGGGCTCAGAGCAGCAGCCCGCTCCGATGGGCCCAGGGGGCTGACTGGATCCCCGGCCTCGCCTAACTCCTCGTGCCGCTCCGCAGTGAGGGCTGATCAGGCAGGGAGTCCTCGTCGTCACCGGAGCGGCCCAGAGCGAGGTGGCCGTCTCAAACTCCGGCAGGCAGCAGGGTAGTGCTTAACAAGCAGTATTTGCAAAGCGTGACGGGCAAAAACTACGGAGAAATGGCCTGTGGCAGGGGAGTCTCTCTCGGAGCTCCACCCAGGCACGTCCGTCGCCATTTCGCGCTTAGCCACGCCCCCGTTGTTTTAACAGTTATAGCAGTGATCACCTGGTGTGTTGAGAGGGTGAGTCCTGCTCGGATATTCTTTGTGGTTCCTACTACTCCAATTCCGGAAGAGCATCAGCATTTTTCTCTTCCCTATCATGAGCATAAGCATAGAGAATCTTTAATAAATAACACTTTTGTTCAGATGCTCCACCATACTCATGATGCCACCAATACCACAAACTGCTGGATTTGTGGTATGCTTCCAGCTCATCAGAAGAAAGGTGGGACGCCTTTTATTCCACTTCCTTTTTCGCACAATGGTTCTTGTCGAGCCTGGTACACTCTTCTCTTTTCAAACAGAAAAACTGCAGTAGGTGGACTTCTCTTCCGTTTGAATAGAGAGTGTTATCAAGATGAACATGGTTATCCCCAAGCGAATGGAACTATATGGGAATGGGAAGAATATCGACCGGACAATGCTTCTACGCCTTATGTCTTCACCCATACAAGGGACTCTACTACGAGTAATGAATCTGTAATTACTGTAACACGGACTAAAGCGAATCTTTGTGTGAAAAGCACTGGACGAATTCCAGTGGGAGATAGCGAATGTGTTACTGTATTAAATATGGATGGAATAAATGATAGTACTTTTCTAGCTTCACATAACACATATCTAGTATGTGGAAGTCAAGGGTATCATAGATTACCAATAGGGTGGTCTGGAATTTGCTATGTATCTTTTCTATTACCCCCTGTTTTTCTTGCACCTGCTTCCTATCACCGAGATTTTAAACTGTTTCGAAATATTTCCATGAATCGTTATAAGCGAACAATCCGAGTTGATGACGTAGATCAGACGGACACTAGTCTACAGCAATATGTTGACTTCAATTTAGGCCTGTTTTCGTTTGTAGGTGCTGCATTAAACAGCAGGAAAATACGACGATTAACTAGGGATGTGGAAGCTGTCACAATGAAACAGCTGTAGCGCTTGGTAATATTACAGAGGAACTGCAAGTTGCTAGAATTGTAACTCTTCAGAACCGTATGGTTCTAGATGTTATGTTAGCAGATAGAGGAGGAGCCTGTAAAATTATCGGAAGTAGTTGTTGTGTTTTCATCCCTGATAATTCGCCTTCTGTATATGAAGCAATTCTCAAACTACATAAAATAGCGTCTGATATTCATGAGAAAAACGGTACCTGGACATTTGCTGGATGGTTTTGGGCTCTGATTTCTGCTTGGGGTTGGAAACTGCTGACTATCTTGTGTATTGCAGCCGCATTAATTTTCACCTGTTGTATGTGTATACACTGTGGCCCAATGCTATGTTCTATGTGCATAAATGCCTGTATACCATCCAAACGAAATGCCGTAAAAGCGCAACAATCGTTGGATAAGGAGGTGACAAATATAATGTGCATAGATATACGAGATGAATGCACAGATTACCCGAGAAGAGCATATGTCTTTAGCTAACGCTAAAAGGGTCATCTGTTGTAGTTTGACAGCGATTAGGTTGAGCGTTAGCAAAAGACATCCGAGTTCTGACCGTTATCTTGATGTTTAGCAGCGTCCATTTTGGATTCATGGCGGCCATTTTGTCTGCCACATACTGCCTCGTGCCGGCCATGTGCGTTGTCCTACCTTTCTGCTCATGGCCGTTGAATCTGCCTGGCAACAGGCTAATAATAGCATCTCTGTGCTTTGCCGCTGACCGTTAGGGTCCACATCTGCTAATGGTTAGCTCTAGATTGGAATATGTTAGCCGAGACCCCAAGACTGTTAACTCCTCCCACTGATTGATTGTGCTTCTCGATATTACCTTGTATGGTCATGAAATGTGCTCTTGTGCTTTGTACCGCCTTCTTTTGAGCCCCTGGGTGGGTATAAATAAACCATGTGTCTGGTAGCCCTTTGTGCTACTTCTCATAGTGCCGAAGGGTACTGTCTGAACTTTAGCACCACTTCATGAAGTTTAATAAATTCTATGTTTTGCATTTCCAGTTTCCGTGCCAACTTTTTCCTTTGGGTTTGAGGACTTTGTGCGCAGAAGGGCGAACCCCTTGCACTAGCGGGCCAGGCTGAGGCCTGTACGACACACTCTTAGGTACTTGATTTAGATGTATACTCTGAGACACTTCTCCACCATGGATCCCTGCACAGATCTTTTTTAAGAGCGATGGCAGAAACTCTACAAAGGTCCTTCTATTTTGTTTCATCTTGAACAGAATAAATAGGCAAATGGGCAGCTAGAGGTTTGTTAACTCTGTGGGGGAGTGTCATTCATATCGCTTTGGGATACTCAGGCTGTGACGACACAGCAATTGTTTGGGGTTCATCTCTTCTCCGGTGGAGCAGTGGAATGTCCAAGTTAGATCAGTCTATATATATCTGCACCCAGGTATGCAAATAGAGACATTTAGGACTCAATTCTCCGCTCCAACTCTTGAAATCTGTAAAAAAAAAAAAAAAGGCTGGGATATCAGCAGAGAAGACCTTTGTCTCTTGCTTGCGGGTACAACTTGGAAATGCTAAACTAGACTACCAGCACTAGCTTCATAATTGGAAGCATCCATTTACTCATGAGCTCTGAAGACGTCATTGTTACCATGCAGTCAGGCTCCCTCTTCACCCATAATTGCAGCCACCAGTGCTTTTTTTTTTTTTTTTTTTTTGAGTTCAACTCTGCTTTATTGTGTAATTGAAGACATGTCACACAGCTTTTCGTGCCCACAACCCTGAGGCCGGCAGCAATGAGAAATAGAGATAAACACAGCCTGTATGCCGGCATCCCGGAGGCCCGGCGGCATCACTTGGGAGAAATGAAGTGGGGGAGCGCCACCGATGTGGCTTAGTAAAAGAGGATGAACAGCAGCAGAACAGCGTTTTCTATTGGAGAAAAGAGAAAGCTCTTCCCTCTCTGTTTTTGGTGTTTTAAAACAACTGAACCAAACAACCCAACTATGTGGTAACTAAGAGGCAAGTCATGCTACATGGTGAGTTAAGCAGCAGTGAGTAGGTGTGGCACACTATGTGAGCGGAGGTGAGCATAAGGGCGTGTGCAGGTCACAACCGTTCCAGCAAGAGGGCCGCTATAAGCCAGAAGCCAGGGCAGGAGCGGAGCCCCAGGAAGTCAGCCATCGGTGGGTGTTGCGAAATATGGCAGGTAGGGCATATATGAAACCTCGTGCAGGTGAGGAAGAGTAGTGGCAATCAAAGGGAGTAGAGCCATGGTGTGGGTGTCGCACGGAGTCCAAGGGGGGGGGGAGGCCAGCAAGTGTACAGTGGTCGAATCTAGGGGGGACCCCACCCAAATAGCACAAGGAGGAGGCATGCACGCAGAAACAGGGTCCCCAGCCAGGTCCAGCATTAGAGCAGTGCGCTATTCTACGATGAGTTGATCGCTCGCCGAGCTCGCGTCATCTGAGCGTGCGAGTAGATACCGCACCAGCGGGTCCCAGATGTCGCCGGGACGGCTCGAAATGGGCAACAGTTCAGCAAATGTCGCATGCTGGTCTTGGCAGTAAGTTAAGTCGCCCAGCCAATCCTTGAATTTGGGCGCTCTGCCCCGACCCCATCGGCACGCCACACGTCTCTTGGCCAGCAGGAGCGCAGTGTCAACAAATTTCCGGCAGGATCTGGGAAAGTGGACAGAGTCCCCAAGTAAGGCCACCAGTGGGTCAAAGGGCATGGGCTCCTCAACCATCTCCGCGAGAGCATCCAGCACTTGTTGCCAGTAGTCTGCCACCTGAGGGCATGCCCATGCCAAGTGAAGAAAGTCGGCACCAGCTACATGGCATCGCTCACAGTGGTCATCTTCCGCCAGGCCGAACCGCCGTTTCCTCACCGGCGTGTAGTACACTCGCTGCAAGTATTTATAATGAATGATCTTCAATCTGCTGCTGGCAGAGATGCGAGAGGTGAGCGCGCAGCAGCGATGCCACTGCTCGTCTGAAATGTCGAGAGCAAGCTCGGCAGACCAGCGCAGCCGCGCAGTGGACTCTGGTACCGGGGCAGCTCCCCTAAGTTGACGATAAAGGCCGGAGACCAGGTGGGTCCCATCCTGTGAGCTCAATAAAAAGTGTAGTGGTGGTAGGGTGTCGGGCTCACTGGGAAAGTCTGGCAGGATGTCTGTCATCCCCGCCCGCAGCCGCAAATAGTAGAAGAGGTCGAGTGGGGTGCGGCCATGTTCAGCAAAGAACAGGTCCGCTGACTTGAAGGTGCCATTGGAGAATAGGTCTCCCCAGCAGGAAACTCGTAACTTTGCACAGAGGCTGCGAAAGCCCAGTTCTCCCAAAAGGGTAAGATCAGGGTGATGCGTGAGCGGTAACTTGGGCGAATAGAGAAGTTTACAAGCCAAACTCTTGGTGATGCGGCGCCATGCGTCTAAGGTGCAGGAGACCGATGTATTTGGTGTAGTAATGGCAGATTCAGGACAGTGAAGCAAGCCATTGAGCGGGAGAGGATGTACGATCCAATCCTCCACTGCCACATGTGGCATAAAGGGAGTAGGGGCCATCCAGTGGTAAGCGAAATGCGCCTGCGCACACTGATAGTAGGCCTCGAAATCAGGGACATCAAAACCTCCCTTCTCATAGGGGAGGGTAATGGTGGACCACTTAAGTCGGGGACTCCTGCCACCCCAAAAGAGCCGTCGCAGCTCCGACCGCAGGGTCCGAAAAAAATTTGCGCCAGGGAAATAAGGTATATTGATAAAGAGATAAAGAAAGCGGGGGAGTACCACCATTTTTTTGAGCGACGCTCTCCCGGCCATGGATAGCGGCAGGGTGATCCAGCGGTCCACTGAAGCAATCAGTTTGGTTAACGCTACCCCGTAGTTGGACCGCAGCGTCTCGTCCCTGTCTCGTGAAATGCAGATCCCAAGATAGCGGAGATCAGACCGACACCACTCGAGCGGGTAATCAAGGGTGAAGTCAGTCACCGCATCGGTCAGAGGGAAGAGTTGCGACTTGGACCAGTTGATATGGACGCCGGACATCCCGCCATATAGAACAAACTCCCTGAGCAACGGGTTAAGATATATTTCGGGATGCTTGACATATAGTGTGATGTCATCCGCGTAGAGGGACACATCGATCTGGCGCTGCAAGCATTGTATTGCGCCGCCGCGATGCATTTGGCGCAGCCTGCAGGCGAGAGGCTCGACAGCAATGGCAAATAATAGGGGAGAGAGAGGGCACCCCTGTCTGGTACCCCTGGTAAGCGCGATGGGTTGAGATAGATAACCGTTGATCAGTACTCTTGCCACAGGGCGAGTATACAGCAGGTGAACCCAGGATATAAATAATTTGGGAAATCCCATACTAGCCAGCACAGAGAACAGGTATGGCCATTCGACAGAGTCGAATGCCTTGGTCGCATCAAGGAAAATGGCCGCCACGGGTGTGTCAGGGTGCACTGTGCGGAGTAGGGAGAAGAGCGTGCGAAGGTTGTGGGAGGTAGACCTACCCGCCACAAATCCTGATTGGTCGGGCAATACGAGTCTGGTCATTAACAGCGACAGCCGAGTGGCCAAGACCTTAGCAAGCACCTTGACGTCGCAATTTAGGAGGGAGAGCGGTCGATAGGAGTTACAGGATTTGGGGTCCTTATCGGGTTTAAGGAGGGATGTAATCACCACTTCGCGCATGGTATAGGGGAGTACCCCATCGCACAAGGATTCCGAGAAGACCTCGCTGAGTACTGGGGCCATAACGTCTATGTAAGCTTTGTAGAATTCGGCTGGTATGCCATCGAGTCCTGGAGCTTTGCCGTTCTTGAGGGACATAATGGCCTCACGCACCTCGTCTTGCTCGAACGGAGCGGCGAGGAACTCTCTATCACCGTCGCTAAGCCAACACAGTGCAACGTCGCCGAGGTAGTCAGTATAGGATACATCGGGTCCCACCGTGGAGGTGTAGAGGGAATGGTAATGCGCCACGAAGGTAGCAAGTATCGCATCTGAGTCCCTAACAGCAGTGCCAGAGGTGTCGGTGAGTTCTAATATGGTGTTATGAGCTCGTGGGGATTGTGTAAGCACTGCAAGTGCCTTTCCGGGTCTGTCCCCTTCGCAATATTTGCGGGCCTGCCAGTGTTTTCCCCTAAACTTTGCTTCCCGCGCAGCCTCCTCCTCATAACATGACAGTTTCTCCCTGAAAGTGGCCTGCAAGTCGGGGCTGGGGTTGGACACCATCCTTAGTTCTAAATCCCGCAGTTCTTTCTCCAGCGTGCTAATGGATGCAAGGATAGCGCGCAGTACACCATGGCCTTTGGAAATACAATACCCCCTGATCGTGACCTTGAATGCCTCCCATATATGCTCGACAGAGTCTACTGATCCCTTATTCCTAGTGAAGAAATCCGCAATCTCTTCCCCCAGTTCAGTGTGAAACAGGTTATCAAGGAGGATATCAGGGCGAAGTCGCCATGGCGGTCGAGGGCTGTCCCATCCTGGTGTACGAAAGTTGAGCAAGACAGGGCTGTGATCAGAGTACGTCCTCGGCAGGTGACGAACCCCCACCAGGTCAATAGCAACATCTCTAGTGATGAGGAAATAGTCTAGTCGCGCCCAGGTCCCGGTATATGATGTAAAGTGTGTGCCTTCCCGCCCCAGGGGGTGTAAGTGCCGCCAGGCGTCCAGCAGTCCGCCCTCCTCAACGATACCCTCCAGCACCTCCCGTGCCCTGGGCTTGTATGTGCAGACCCCATCCGCTCTATCCAACTGCGGTTGCATCGCCAGGTTAAAGTCCCCTCCCCAAACCACATGTCTTGATGCAATGGAGAGGATCTTGCCCCAGAGAGTAGTGAAAAAAGCTGGTGTATCAACATTAGGCGCGTATGTGGTTACAAATGTGAAGGTGTCTCGGCCTATCCTGCCCCATAGTAGTGCATACCTACCCTCCCCGTCGAGTAAGGCTCCACACTTCTGGAAGGGTACCTTGCGGGCAATGAGGATAGCGACTCCCCTCGAATAGGTGGAATAGGAGGAGAAGACTCGTTCTCCGGCCCACCTACTCGCGAATGATATCCCGCCCTGTGGTGACAGATGTGTTTCTTGTAGCATAGCGACTTGCACGTGATTTCTATCAAGATAGGCAATTACATCACGACACTTTCTGGCATTATTCAACCCCCTTATATTCCAGGATAAACAAGTCAATTGTGTGTTAACTGCTGGAGTGGCCATGGACAGCACAACTAGAACCATAACAGCGCTGGCATAGGCAGCACGAACAAACCACCTCCGCACTACTGGAATCGGTGCTCACACCAAAATAGAGTCCAAGCATACAGTCCAAGAAATGATTGCCTCGAAGGTAAAAACAAAACACATAAAAAAAAATCAAATGAACACCCCTCCCCACCACCCACCCCAGCATCCCAATCATGCCAGCAGCCAAGTACTCCCACCCAGCAACCCACCCCCCTCCCCCCTCCCCCAACTCAAGCAACATGAACAGCTGGAACGCCAGCAAGCCAAAGGGGATCTCCCAGTAGGGGTAAGACATAGAGTACGTACAGCCACTTCCTAGACCCCAGCCCCGGAACTGTGCCGCCCTTGGTGGGGACTAGGGCCAGGAAAGTGGTCCTTGGGTTACATTACCACAGGAATGAAGAGTCCGTGCAGGGTCACTGTCCAGTCGGCCTTTCGCGTCTGTGCGTTAATGTTCGGGATAACCACAAGCTGAAGCAGGAAGGGTGTGCAATGTAGCGAACAGCGATAATCAATCTTCGTGTGGCGCCGGGGGCAAGTCTGCATGGTCACGATCTTCCTCCGAGTCCCGGTCCTCCCTGCGTGCTCTCCGGAGCGATTTGAGAAAGTCTTCCACTTTCTGAGGATTGGTGAAGAACCGTTGCTTGCCCTGGTGGGTGACTCGCAGCTTGGCAGGGTATAGTAGCGCATAGTCAATCTGAGCCTCGCGTAGCTTTTTCTTCACCGGGAGGAATTTGCGCCGTTCCTCCTGCACCATTGGCGTGAAGTCTGGGTAGATGGAGAAGGTGACCCCATTATACTGTAGCGATCTCTGAGACCGGGCCGCTCGGAGGGCAGTGTCCCGGTCGCGGTAGTTCAGCAGCCGAGCAATGATGGGGCGCGGTGGAAGGCCAGGCTTGGGCACAGGCGCCAAGGAGCGGTGCGCCCTCTCAACGATAAACTGAGGCGAAAAAGCATCCTCACCGATGGATCCCTTGAGCAGTTTCTCAACATATAGCTCCATTCTGCCCGTATCTGTGGATTCCGGCACATTGGTGACCCGTATGTTGTTTCGGCGACTACGGGCTTCCAAATCCTCATTCTTTGCCGCTATGATCCGGAGGAGGTTGTCCATCCTGGACAGTTGAGTGGTGTGAGACGTGGCCACATCCGAGGTATCAGAGATACGTTGCTCCGCAGCCGTGATGCGGTCCTCGTGACGGTCCACCTTGTGCACCAGCGCGTCCAGCCGTGCGGTGACCCCATCGACTTTCTCCACAACAGTGGCGAAGCCCTGTCGCATCTCTTGTATCAGGCTGGATAGGTCGGCGTCCTTAGTTGAGGAGGCAGTGGCCTTCGGGGACGAAGTGCCAGGGTCCGGGTCCAGCTGCGACGATTTCGCGCCCTTCCTCGCAGTCTCGAAGCTGAGCTTGGTTTGGCGGTTCTCTGGACGCACCATGATGGCGTCAGGGCACGGCCCCTCAGGAGCGTGAGGTGTAGAGGTACAACGGGCCGCCCAGCTAGGGTACTAGCACCAGGATGCAGGGCCACAGCGAGAGTAAGGCAGGGCAGCGTCTCAACAGTGCAAACAAGGATCCAGGCGGCGAGAGCACGGGGTACTGGTGAGTCCGTGCAGGCCCTGTGCGGCCCGGCGGCTGGGAGGGGAGCGGCGAGGTCTTGGCGCTGATGGTGGTGAGGCCCAGCCTGTCGATGCCGCTGTGCAGAGTGGCGGCGCGACAGGCCCCGTCAGGCGTGAGGAGGATGGCAGCCGGACCTTAGCGGGGGTGTGCCATGCAGATGTGGTGGTCAGTCTGGGTAGGTCGCAACAAGTCCACCCCTCCCGGCACTGTTACTAGTGTAGAGGAGGAATGCCAGGTGAATGAGTGGGGGGCGATGATGGTCCCTGCCCTCCCCACGTGGACGGTGCTGGTGTGCAGCAGCGAGGGACAACGTCCCGATCCCAGGCACAATGCAGAGAGTCAGGGCCGGCCAAGGTCCGAAGCAGACGCGGCAGCAAGCTCGAGGGCCCAGGCCCAACAGGTAGCCCTCCCGCCGGGCAGCACACTGATCCGCGCCGTCTCCCAACAAGCGGGCCCGGCACCCCCCCGGGGGTCAGGCAGACAGCGCGGCGTCCGCTCCTCGGCAACCCGCAACACAGAGGGCAGCAGTAGTTTCACCAGCAGGAGCGGCGAGAGCAGTGGGGGAGGGGGCAGGGGGGGTCCCTGCACCACCGGGCAGGCCGCCTCTCACCTCTACCGCAGGGTCGCCGGCGAAGATCTGTCCAGGGGTCCGCCAGCCGTCCGGGGGAGAGGCCCAGTCCCTCGCGGTAATCCCCGGCCTAGGTAGCCCCGCACGGCCGGTCGCACGCTCTCCTCCGCTCCGTGGCAGCTGCCGGCAATATTTCAAAGAGGCACCGCTCTGGCCCCGAGTCCCCCAGCGTCACCAAATTTGGACCGAGTGTTGGGACAGGTGCCCCGCAGCAACACGTCGGGAATTTAGGCTGATATGGATCCCGTGGCAGAGGATATTAGGAGGATAATGTCCCAAGGAGCGGGAGCTGCGAGACTAGGCAGCCATTCCGCTTGTGCGCCCTCTAGCGCCCCCTTGCAGCCACCAGTGCTTGATAGTAGCAGAAACACTGGACTAGGTCCAACTGAGGGCTTACGTTTGGTGTCCAAAACCTTCACCTGAGAAGTTATAGTACTTTCTCAATGCCTAAGAGTGATGAACCATTGCCATCATCAATGTGCTTCTGTGCCTGGACTGACCTGCCTTCAAGGCCATGCTAACCAAAGACACATATGTAGTGGGGTCTAATGAGCTCACCATGCTCCGAAGACTTTCAAAACCCAGCCAAAAGTGTTGGGCACTGATGCTGAGGCATTTGTGTCTTCATGGGCATTCACAAGGGCAATCCCGGGAGAGTTACAAAACCCAGCACAATAAGAAAGAAAAATGCTTTGTGTTTTGAGAAATGCAAAACAACCCTATTTTTCTTTTCTACAAGTGTCTCCAGATCTACCTTTAGACATTTCCCTTCAGTTCTGTGAAGACAGCTGTGAATTAATTTAATTCCCAGACAATGTCTTGTGCATATCAGCTGCCGAACTGGCACCTGGAGCTGTATGAATTATTAATCCAATGTAACAGGCACAGCTCCAGCCTTTAATTTTATACTGTGCTTCTTTTCTCTCCACAATTGTGTTGCTCTCTCTCTTGCTCGTGTGCTTCTCCCCCCAGCTCCATATTGATTCCACCCCGTGCCCTCTATGTTGCTTCCACCAACCCCCCGCCCCACCCAGTGTTGCTTAACTCCCTCCCTTGCCTCCCCTTGTTGCTTCATATTGATTTCCCCATCTGTTAAAAAAATAGAAAAACACACACTTTTGCTAGTTTTTCTTCATTTGATCTAGCTTGGATCGGTTAAATAAAAAGAAAAACACGCCTGTGCCAATTTGTAGGTGTGTGCCTGCGTGGTACATATGCATGCAAAATTACGCTGGTGGTCATGTAATAAGCTTTTTCTAATTCTTCTTTAGCCATGCTGCACAGAACGAGGGAAGCTGTGCACATTGCTAAAAAAAATTGCAATGCCATAGGTATCAAAGTTGAGACCTAGCAGCTTTGCCAATGCTTGTTAATACTTATAACTCACCCTAAAGTAGAACCTACATGCCCATAGGGAAGGGTAAATGGTATTTCAAAAGTAGAGCATGTGTACTTATGTTTTATATTTCCTGGTAGTGAGAAATCGCCAAAGTTATTTTTCAATGTGGTAAGGCTGGCTCTCTCACAGAAAACCACTGTGTTACATTATAACACTTTTTAACGCATAACGTCAGTCATTGAATAGGTAGAAAGGGGGCTGAATAACTCATATTAATAGAAATTTGATTTCCAAGGTAATGGTCAAGTCAGATTTTAAATTACTATTTTTAAAACATCACTTTTAGAACGTTGTCACTGCTGTCTGAGGCAAACGTGCCTTTCTGCCAGTGTTCAGCGTAACCTGACTGATAATGGCTCTCCTGTTGTGAAATGTGTACTGCTTGCTCCTAGACAGTGCACAAAAGGCTTGGGTGTGGGAAGATGTTTTTCTCCCTAAGCATGATGGCATGGGGGCTGTGCCCAGACCATTCCTAAGCTTCGAAGGAAGCCTACCCTGTCACTGGCAGATGTGGCTCACACTCAAGCTTGCCTCCCTTTTGCCCTCATAGGAAGCCTGTCTCCGAACTTAATGGAAGGGGAAGAAAGGTTTTGCTATGTTGGTTTTAGGTAGAGAGGGGCACTGTGGATAGTTTACAGTAAAACACTCAGGAAGTGCTGCAGTAGTGGGTGAGGTCACACCTAGGAACACTTTACCCCACTAGTAAGGCAATGGCAATGAGTTTTCCCCACCGACAGGCGTGCAGTGGCCCTAAATGGGGCCCCCCTGGTATCCTCTTCAGAACACCTCTGGACCTCTTGCAGACAGAAGAAGAACTGTACTTGCTGTTGTGACATGTGAGGAGACCCCCAAGGGCTGGGTCAGCTCACACTTGTACCGAGGACTAATAAGTGGCTTCCAGGTGTTGGTTGGCTGACTTACGGTTAAGTTACAGCAACAAAAAAGCTGCAAGAAGTCCACTTTCCTGAACAGCCCAACTGACAAGTTTTAACTGAACCTGCCTTGGACCCTGCTGGTGGTTTCTCCTGAAGTGACTCCTAGCCTCTAAGTTGTGTCCCTAAGGTCCTGGGGTCTTTAGATAAGTGTCAGAGTGTAATCATTTTGCCTAACCCTAAAAGCTGATATTTAGAAACTTTTTCAAGGATTTTTGCCTGGGAAACCGTCAGAAAACTGGGACCAACCTGCCAAGTTAATCCAGCGAAGGTGCATTGCATCTGGAACAATGGTTGAGGCTGCTTCCACTCAGAGCTTTTCCACAGAAGCAAATCCGCTTCAGCAGTACATTGCCAAGAAGGTATCTGGCCTTGTGGAGCCCTGATTGGCTACAGCTGGCAACCTTGCCCCCCTGGAGGAATCCACGCTTCAAAAAAATTATTACGTCCAAAAGTAGAATTAGTCATTGGGTGAAGGTGGCAAAAGTATCTGGTCTGGTCTCTTATCTGACCTGTGCTCAATCGCAGTCTGCTCTAAACTTTACCATTGATCCAGTCTAGCACGACCAGTTGCCCATGTTTGGCGATTTGTGCTCTTTGGAGCTATCCTTATCTGAAAGTAAAAACAATCATATCTCTGGTTCCCTTTTTTGTGATTTTGTCACTTTTGGCTCATATTAGTAATTAAAATATTCTCTATTTTTATACATTGTAGTGGGATTTATATTGTGTTGTGTATTCAACTTTTTAACTGTTTTGTTTTTTCTAAATGCTTTTCACATGTTCTTAAGTTAAGCCTATCTGCTCTATGCAATAGCTACCAGGGGTTTTGTCAGTTTTAAATTACTGAAACATTTACTGGAGCTAACAGGGACAGTGTAATTATTACTTGTGGTGGACTACCATCCACCCTAACTAATAATCTTCCTTCTCACTCTGCTCAAACAACATTCCTGTCACTTAAAAAAAAACATGTCATCAGTGATGTAATATTTGAGGCCTTTTAGAGGATCTTCTAGCATTTCGCAGGGCCGTGAAAACCCACTTGTTTTAATTTTCTTATGTTGACTTCTCACCTATTTTTTCCGCGTTGTGTTATGTTCACCTTTTCCATGCGCCAGGACGCTCCTTCGCTGGAGCAGCTGTGCGCAAAATAAATGCAGCTAACATAACATAACATAACATAACAGAAGCAGTGCATGATGGAGCCACATGTTATAGCTAGATAACTAAGCTATAAATGGTGTACTTCAGAGCTTTTTAAAAAAAATTTAAGTTCTTGTCTTGAACCAACACCTAACTATAATGTCACTTTAACCTTTGTTTAGTTCAGTGAAATTCTGGGCTTTTTTTAACATAAGTCAAGGTCTTGGAACCTAATCTAACTATAATGTCATTTTAATCTTTGTTGGGTGTTTGTCAGTGAATTTCAGTTTTTTAAAATCATATTCTAAATTGGACCAATGGCCAACCTTTTGCATGCAGCCATCCTGCCACATGCAAACAACTCACACTGTGCATGGCCTGCGGGTGTTGGCAGCAGAGTCTGGTCCTAGATCAGGCCATGCGCCCAAAGACCCATGTATGACTAACCCCGCTACGCAAGTCCTTCGGCCATGAGGACCCAACCCACATTGGGTTTGCATTTTTAAAAAAAATCTTTTTTTCTGTACTGTGGTTTCTAAGCCGCATGCTTCGTCGACATGGTACTGCAGTAGCGTACAAGCTTTTTTTTACTGGTACAACTTTAGAATCACAAGTACAAGCAAAGAAAGCTTGCACGCCACAATGATATCGTGGGAGGGAAGCTTGGGTCTCGTAAGACTACTGAGGTACCTGCAACCAGAATTACTTATTTCGTTTTTTTAATTCTGGGACCAGAGGGGTGAGTCCCTTTGGCACCTCACCCCTCAGAGGGCCCGGGGCATCAGGGTGTCCCTACCATGCCCCCATATACCTTTTTTTGTTTGTTTTTTCTAAACAGATTTAATTTGTCAGATTACACATATATTGCAGGGCTCTGTACAGACTACTGCACAATTCGATCATAGAATATTGACTTTGACATTTTCAATTTAAAACACAGGAGATAGAATGGCAATACAAAAAAAATCTAACTCCCCCACCCCAACCCCTCCCCCCTGATCACACTATGCACCCACGAACTGACCGGATCATTTGGCTAGAACAAAGGGTCCACCCATCAGAACATCCCATTGCACGGTATCCCCCGATTCCCATTATGAAAATAAGAGTCACCTCAGGGGGTGGTCCCCTGCCACCGAGGCCGGTTCTGAAAGCAGTCCACGATAGTCCGCCCATCGTTTCCAAATTTTAAAGTGTTTGTGCGGGCACCCCCTGGCAATGAAGATGGGTTTCTCCAGGCCCATACAAAAGTCTAGACCATTCTTCCATGCAGCAACTGAAGGGGCCCTCGGTGCCTTCCACGCCCTAGATATGTCCCTTTTTGCCAGGGTAAAGCCCAATTGTATTAGGTGTCATTTATAGATATTGCCTCCTATCCCTTCCATAACGTAGCAGAGCAAGCTTCGTCGAGCGGGGGAGATCCCAACCCAGTACCTCCGATAGACAGGTGAAACCCCCCCTCCAGAAACGATCTAAGGAGAGACAGTGCCAGACAGTGTGTATAAGTGTACCCTCCTCCCGATTGCATCGCAGGCACATAGGAGAAGCAATCAGCCCGCCCTCCGCAACGTACCCGTGTAAAGTAGACCCTATGCAGATACTTAAACAGGACGAGGCGAAGTCGTATTGCTATTGCCGCCCCCCGTGGAGCCGCTAATGGACCGACATCACCCTTCCAATCCCCCCGAAGTTTCTGTAGCGTGGGGTAGCAATGGGTAACTGATAGATCTTGGAGATTTTGCGTTCCTGTAGGTCTCCCATAAAAACTTTCGCCTCCAGTGGGCTGAACTCTGGCAAGGACTCTAATCCCTCTAAGCTAGGGGACAAAGCGTGCCGAAATTGAAGGTACCGATAGAATTGGGACTGCGGCATGTGGAATTCCTTCTGGAGGTCCTGGAAGGATTTGAGTGCCAGTCCCTTCATACCATCACTCAAGACCGAAATGCCTACGTTATCCCACCCCCGAAAGCCCTGCAGGGCCGCCAAATGCGGCAAGCGCCCATTATTCCAGAGGGGAGTCTCCAGAGTTAGTGTATTCCACCACCCCATCCTTTGCAGCGCCTGCCTCCAGATCTGAAACACAACCCTTGTTGCTGACGGCAGCGAGCTCCGTAGTGGTGCTGAATATAGGATCGTATGTAGCGAGCAGTCTCCCATGAGTCGCCAACCGCGTATGCCCGATCTTCTCTATTGCCATACCACAATTCATTTAATACTAGCAGATTTGAGGCCTGATAGTACGAGTGAATGTCAGAGGATGCCAGCGCCCCGCAATAAGTTGACAAAAAACACATCCGCAGGGCCACACGCACCTTACCCCCCTCCCATAGGAACTGCCCGAGAGTGGCATTTACTTATCAGAACCATCGGGATGAAATCTGGTACGGGTGATTCTGTAGTTGATATAGGAGCCGGGGAAGCGCCACCATCTTAAATATAGCTGATCTTCCATATATAGACAGGGGCATACGGGACCAGGACTTAAGATCGTCACACACTCGTTCCCACACCGGGATCAGATCCGACATAAACACACCAAGATATCCTAGCCCCCCCCTTTGCCAATTGGACCGATGAGACACACGAACCCACGCCTGTCCGATCTCCAAGAGTCCACAATGTAGACTTACAGGGATTCATATACAGTCCAGATGTCTCCCTAAAAATCAGCATAATGCGCAGTAATCGTGGTCCCGTCCTGTTCACATTCGTAAGAAAGAAAAGGACTGTGTCCGCATATAATGCAATCCTGTCTGACAGTCCCTATGCCCATTCGAAGCCCCGTACATGTGCATCAATTCGCACCCATGTAGCCAGAGGCTCCATAGCCAGGGGGAATAAATAAGGGGAAAGGGGGCAGCCCTGTCTCGTGCCCCGCCTGATAAAAAACGTGAATGAGGTCGCACCGGCTAACCGCACCGACGTTATAGGTCGGTGTATATGAGATTTAGGTAGAAAAGGCCAACCCCAATGCCCCTGCTGCCCTAGCCAACACCCATTGTGGTGCTGGTGGAAGACGGGTCTTTAACTTTGCCCCAGCCTGGGTAAGAGCAGCATTTTTCACTGCTCCTGCCCGGGTGGGAGCAAAGTTGTGTTCCCTGCCCAGAATAGCATGGACACGGTTTACCAGCTCTCTTCCAGGCAGGGAGCCCCAGTGTCCACTGCCTGTCCCTGCAGCCTGGGTAGGCAGGTTTAAAACTGCTAATTGGACTTGGCAAAATAAACATTTTGCCAGATCTAAACCTTCTTTTTTAGTACCTATATCTCACCCCTAAAGGAGGACCTACATGCTCATGTGCCAGAGTGAATAGTATTTAAAATGTATGGCATGTATACTTATGTTTTATATGCCCTGGCAATGTGGTACAGCGGCTCTCTCACAGAAAACCACTATGTTACTTATAATACCTTTTAATGCATAACTTTAGCCTGGGAATATGTAGAACAAGGATTCAATTACAAATTTTAATAGTAATTTAAAATCCAGTGTTACCTGGCTGTTAATGGTTCTCCTGGGTTGAGATGTGTACTGCTCCTAGACAGCGGACAAAAGGGTTGGCTGTGGGAAGATGTTTTTCTCTAAGCAGGGCTGAGCCCAGTCCCCTTCCTAAGCTTCAAAGGAAGCCAACCCTGTCACTGGCAAATGTACCTCACACTTAAACCTGCCTCCCTTTCACCTCATAGCCAGTTTGTCTCCAAACTCAGTGAAAGAGAGAGCTTCCCCAGAACTGGTTTGCAGTGACCAAAACGGAATATTTTCTCATTTTCATAGCCACACCTCAGGGTGGGCACAGGGAGCTCTACACATAGAAAGAACGGTTCTGCTGTGTTAGCTTGAGGTAGAGAGAGGCACTGTCGAATAGTTTACAATAAAACACCCAGGAAGTACTGCAAAAGTGGTTAGGGTCGCCCCTAGGAACTTTTACAGCATTGGCGAGGGAGTATCCTGGAGTTTCCCCAACAATGTTATTCGGATAATCCAGTGCCGGTAACAGCGCATTACATGCCAATACATACCAATAGTTTTCACACAATTGTGCTAAAGGAGAGTATTCTAAGTCGAGAACTCCTCAAAAAGATTTGTAGCACTGAAGAAGAACATGGTAAAATTGAAAGGGAGATGATCAGGAGATGTGAACACATGGGCTACAGGAAGATGACATTAGATACAGCAAAAACAAGGAGATGAAGTGTAACAGAGAGCAAATTTTGTTTAAAAACAAAAAGAAGAACTATTCTACAGGTGACAGTTGTAGGTTGTTGGTTAATGCAAGACAAAAGAAAGTGAGAGCTACATTGGGGAAACATTGGCATTTACTGAGGAGTGATCCCATAATTGGGAGTGAGATGTCCATGAAATTCCTTATCACGGTTAGGAGGGCTAGATCTATGAAAGAACTGTTGGTCAGAAGTGATGTCGGAAAGGACAAGCAATTCTGGTTGAAACCTAAGGAAGGTTTTATAAAATGTAGTTTATAAAATTTAGTAAGTGTAAAGCCTTGAGAAATGGGAAGAGTGCAAAAGACATCAACAGCCCAGGCAAAAGGAAGATCAGGGTACATTTTAATTCTTAAAGTGGATATGTAGCATATACACTCAGATGTTTCGATGCTAAAACCTATGTAGGTAGTACCACATTATCCACAAGAGAATTCAGTGCCTGAAAACCCTCACAGGGTGACAAGCAGTGCTCTACAAATCCACCTTACATTACATCTGAGAGTTATCAAGAATGTAGATACTTCCTATCCCGTAGGTAGACACTTTTATGTAGTGCACAATGAAGATGAGAATGGATTGAGATACAGTGTAATAGATGAGTTAGCCAAAAAGGTACAGAGAGGAAACAAGGAAAAAAAGCTGCAAATATTTGAGTCAAAGTATATTCTGGCGTTGGACAGTAAGGAACACAGAGGTTTAAAATGCCACAAAGAGTTACATGTACACCTGTGAATTCATAGGACTTTTGGCTCCATTGTAATCCTGTTCATTTTAATTTGAGAGATGTGACAGAGTTTACTTCAAGAATGCAATGTAATCTCACTGTTTGATATATATATATATATATATATATATATATATATATATATATATATATATATATATATATATATATATATTATATATATATATATATATATATATATATATATATATATATATATATATATATATATATATATTACACAGATGTACAGACACTATCCAATGTACCATGCCTCTTGAGACGGAAGAAATCCCTATTATTATCTGTGCATCAGCATATATGGTTTATGCCATGCCATTTTTTATGAGTATTTAACAAAGGATTTTTAATCAAAACCAAGATGCAAAGAGTTAAACTTGTGCAGTATACTAACATCACATTGAAGATACATTGTGACTAATTGGAGAGTTCTTTCCCTCTGTAAAGTAATTGTGATCCTGAGAAAATACATTTAAAGATCTCTGTAACCAGATATTTGTGACCATGGAATATCATATAGCCCACATAGTGAAAGGCGTGAAACATACAAACTTGGATTGTGAGGGAGTGAGATTTAGATTTTCAGGATTGCGTACAAAGTTAATCAGGTCCTAAGCTGTATAATGTGGGTGAGAAGGCTCAAAGAAGGCTGGACACAGTGGCTCGAAGACTCTTGGGCCCGATTATATAGGCGGTTGAGGATCACAGGCTGGATACAAAGAGTGCAAGGCTTCTAACCCTGATTTTCAAGCCAGGACACAGAAGGGGTGAAGATCCCAGAGCTGGATTTAGAGGAAGTAAAGGTCCAAGGCCTAGATGCAGTGGCTTACAAGGGGCCCACGCTATATTGATGGGTGAGGATCCCAAGTTTGATACAGAGGGTTTTAGAGAGCCAGGCTGGATGCAAGGGGTGCAAGGATGCCAGGCTGCTAGAGAGGCTGTTAAGTTTCCAATCGTGGTGATTGTGAAGATGTGGTTTCTAGGTCTGGATGTAGAGGAATTCGGTGTACCAGGACAGGTTAAAGAGGATGTGTTTTTCACAGGTAGGGGTATAGAAGGAGTGTGACTCCCACACCTGGATTCAGAGGCTATTGTACATCAGGTTAGCTACAAAGTATATGAGTGCTTAAGTAACATGGTATACAAAATAGAATCTTAGGGTTTCAGTGAAGGTTGTGAGGGTCCTAGTCCAGAACGATTGGGCATAGATGTGGAAGGTTCAAGAACCTGTTTCTAGATTCACAGGATGTGTAGGTTCCATAGTGGTTACAGTGTGTAACATTCTAGGCTAAGAAATATGACAGCCAACGTCCTGTATATAGAGGATATAATGGTAGCCAGCCTAATATAGTGTTACGTTTCCACTTTTGCAGTAAAGCTGCAGCTTTTATTTTTGCACCAAACTCAATGACACTGATGCACAGGGGTCAGAGGGGAACACAGCGCTCCAACTATGGAGTATATATTGGAATCAGTGCTTGGAGGTGCCAATGACCAAAGAATGGATCATACTTATGAACTTCCTATTTCAAAGGGTAGTTTATCAAAGTCTTCAAAGTCCCAGCAAAAAAGAAATGGGGGGGGGTTGAAAATCAAGATGGGGATTGGTTTATATAGACAACCAACAAAAGGAACTTGTCAGTGATTCCCGTATCAAGTAGTTCAGAATGTACCCTATATAAAACCCCATGTTGACTTCAGCACCTGAGGATGAGATGCCGGTATATAGAGCTCATTGTGTGCCATACATTGAACCAGCTTTGTTTAGTTCTGAGAATATATCTGTATCTATTTGATTCACTGGCATTATATGTGAGCATCTCACAAACCACCTCGAACTTCACCAACTTCTAGACAACACTCAGTCAGCATTCAGAAAGCACCACTGCACCGAAGCAGCACTCCTCATGGCCACCAATGACATTTGAATCATCCTGGACCAAGGATAAACAGCAGCTTTATCCTGCTTGACCTCTCTGCGGCCTTCACACTGTCACCCATAACACTCTATTCAGAAGACTCAACGAGATAGGCATACAAGGATCTGCTCTCAAATGGATCTGTTCGTTCCTCACGGGAAGAGCCCAAAGGGACAGGCTGACACCCTTCACATCAAAGACTAAGAAAATGACATGAAGAGGCCCACAGGGATCGTCCCTCAGCACCATCCTTTTCAACATATTCATGACACACTAGCCAACATCATCACGATCATCTCCTAAACCAATGACACCCAACTCATCCTCTCCCTGACGTACCAAACAACCACCGCCAGACCAACTTCATCAATTGCATGACCATGGCAGCAGACTAGATGCGAACCAACTGCCGGCAGCTCAACTCCAACAATACAGAAGTACTGGTCTTGGGCAACAAGAACTCCCCATGGGGCTCCACCTGGTGGCCGTCAGAGCTAGAACCAACTCCCAAGCTCACAGACCACACCGGATATCTAGGGCTCATCCTAGACAACAAGCTTACTGTGACAGTTCAAGTCAACACAATGTGCTCCTCCAGCTTCCACATCCTACACATGCTATGAAACATCTTCAAATGGTTGCATCAGAACACCAGGCGGAACGTCATGCAAGCTCTAATCACCAGCAGGCTAGACGAAGGCAACACTTTCTATGCCGGAATCTTCAAACAACTCCTGCATTGTCTCCAGACCATATACAACACCTCTACAAGACTCATTCTCTACCTCCCACATCACACCGCACCTCAGGAAGCTTCACTAGTGCAACCAATTCAAACTTCTCTTGCACACGTACAAAGCCCTACACAGCACAGGACCAGAATACCTGAAAAGCCACATACACTGTCACCATCCGACCAAACATCTACCGTCTGCCTCACTGTCACTCGCAGACATTCCCCACATCCACAAAGCAATACTGGAGGTCGCTCATTTTCCTACATCGCACCCAAGACATGGAACGACCTCACTCAACACATCAGAGCCTCCTCCTCTATTCTTGAGTTCCACAAGAAGCTAAAGATTTGGCTCCTCTTATGAGCACCGTAGGAATCAAAAACCTACACACCTGCCCAAGCGCCTGTATTACCTCTAGTAGGATTAGTGCGCTATATTAATTTATATAACATAACAGCATTATATGTCATTATTCAAAGAACACAGTTTTGTCATTAAAACAAATATTCAGTCTTTTTTTACCCAAAAGAAAGTAAGAGGCCATGTTCCTTGCTTTCATTGGTTGGGCCCGTGGCACACTTGCTTTCCAGTTGTACTGGATACAGCATTTTTGAGGTTCCCAGGCCTGAGTTAAGAGAAAGCCAGGCAGTGGCGTAGTGAACCTCTTCTTTCTCAGCTTCAGCGGGGGTGGTGTTCACACATAATTATTCACGAGCCTTGTCTGTCTGCACCTCTGCGGTCAGAAGCTCTTAAAAACACAGTGTAAAGGAAACTGAAACCGAAGTCCCGGATGCAAATCCAATCAGAGAAAAAGAGGCCCAAAAGGTGAAATGATGAGGTAAAGGAAAAGAGTTTGCAGATGCATAACTTTCATAGGTGCCGCAGGTGCAGTGCCACACAGGCCAAGAGGCTTATTGGGGCCACTGAACGCTAATTTTGCTGTATTTTATTAAATAAATGGCAGCGGGGGGGGGGGGGCAATTCTATTTTCATTTTTTGGCTACTCCCTTGCAGTCAGGATGTTTGGATACAGCGGGTTTGAAGATAGTCAGAATACACTTGGAGGTCCCAGGTCTAGCTAAAGAGTTAAAAGTGGTCTCCGAATTTTCACCCACCTTAGCCAAACACACTGACACTTCACCTCTGCTTTTCGATACTACTGCTTCACATAAACACCTTGCTGAGCTCTTTGCATTGTGCTCTCTCCCCTCTTAGTACTCTACAGGCCCATAGACTTCTTGGTGGGCCCATTTTAAACCTGGTGCTGCTAGTGACTTCTCACCTGGGGGGCATCGCCACCTTGGCCGGGTCGAGTCATCCCTCACTCGCCATCGCCCACCCATGCAAGCCGCAGAGCCCTTTCCTGGTCCTCTTCCATAACTGTGTGTCACGGGGTCTCCTCACTTGCCCTCTCCCATCTTTATAGGGACGGATCGGAGCACATCACCCATGCTAGCTCTATGCATAGACCCCTTCACTGGTCTCCCACCTTACCCCACCATAGGTTACTACATAGACCCTTTCCCTTCTCTGCCCTCCCACCATTGCTGCCCCCATCAAACCTTCTCCAGGAGTTTCAGCTTCAGCCTGGTCATTTGGTCGACCAGGGAGGGATCTGCCATCCTCGCAGCAGGGTGTCCGATTGATAGTTCCTGGAGTCCGGTGATTGCTGGGCAGTGTCCGGTGGCTGATGTGGTGCAGCCAGTGGCTGGTGTCCGATAGCCAGTGGCTAGTGGCTGGGGCTTGGAGAGTGAGTGATTTCCTGTAACCGGCGTCCTACTGCTGATGTCCGGTCCCCGATCTGATCTCTCCTTCTTCCCCCAATCCTGAGGCCTTTTATACACGGTTTTCTTCTGCTGGTTTATTGAAGGAAGAGAGACAAACGTAAACAGGAGAGTGCGTGAGTGCGTGCGCCACGTGGCCGAGGGTCCCTCACAGGGTCGCCCGATAGGCGCTTCAGACGGTCTGTCGGGCCTGGATTCCGGTGGACATGTTGCTGTCCCCGCCGCCGGCCTGTGTCCCGTCCTTTGCCTGATCTCGTTGCTACGGCCACACGCCCTGCTAACAGCTTCATCTCCAGGTGGAGGTCACGTGACGCGGCAGCACCTGGCACAGGGCTCTGGTGAGGCGCAGCGGATTGAGAGCCGGCGGCACGCGAAGAGGCGGGTCAGGCAGAGGGAGCGCCCCCGAGGGGTGCACGAGAAGAGGGGCTACTGGGACGGAGGGGGCATCATTAGATCAGGGGCCGCGGAGAAAGGGTCATGGTTTGGGTTATTAAGAGGAAGGCGGTGTGAGGACCAGGGGGGAGCCGGGTACACTAAAGTATTGTTGGGGCCCGGGTCACACGATCCAACCTGAATATAATTTGGGAGTTATTTGAAGGTTGGAAAGGAGTGCGGCGTTTGTGAAACGTAACCAATTCGATGTATTTAGATTGGACAATGATGTTCACTTCACGTGTAAATATCTGCTTCTGCTCCCTCTGTGCTCCCTGCCCTTTCTCATGCAGAGCTGCTCTCTGTAAGGTCACTCACAGCCCTCTGCTGCCTGTTCCTTGGGCTCACCTGCTGACCCCCTGCCCCCTCTACTCAAATACTCACTGCCCACTCTGAACACTGGCCTTTCTGCTGCCATCTTCCTCTGCTCTCTATCTTCCCTAAATACCAGGGTACGAGGGGGTGGGGGTATGAGTGGGGGGGGGGGGCACGTGGGTGGACGGCGCCCCCCCCCCCACTTCTTTCACAGGGTGGATACCGCCCACCCTGCCAAGAAGTTGGACCCCACTAAAAAGATACTGAATACGTCCACGTGTAATTTCCAAAGCCTCGCACCTTGTTAGTACTTCACACATACTTAGGAGAGGCAGCTTTTCACTCTGTTCAGGCTCTGTTTTGCGTGCACTGTTAGAACATCAGATGTGTTCATCTTTCCCAGTATTTGCACAAAATAAATTGCATTTTTATAAGCTTATTATCCTTGAGGGGGCGTTGTAATAATATAAATATCACTATTTCTTTTAAAGCTCTATGGCTATAGAAAGCTTAACGTGACAAGTGACAAAAGTGTGAATCTTCTGCCTAAATCAGGAGGGTTTGCAAGTATACCAGCAAAAGGAGAGCCTCGCCTGAGCTGGGGAGTGAGTGACTCAATAGTGACTCAAAAGTCTGCCCAAGACACTTGCAGCCAAATCCTACCTCAACAACCATTAGCTACCTCATTATGTACCTCATTGGCTACCTCATTAGATACCTCAATAAGCTACCACAAGGCACACATGAAGTCTTTCCCAAGGACCTAAGGACCAACGAACAATCGTCGACGGCGGCGGCGCCCCGACACCTAACACTCGGTGACGGCGCTCAACCAAAGAGACAATCTGTACAGAAGCTGGGACAATCTTCATATCCTTTATCTTATAAGGACGCAGGGGCAAGGGTTAAGGGCGGGGGATCACAAGCACAGAAATAATGCATCTAAAAATAACACGCAGCAAGATAACTCTAGACTCTCTTGGGATCAAAGAGACATGGACCTAATAATCAGTTACACCTTGAGAGACGGAACAGCGACCCTGTTGTCGCACGTCCAACACACAATGTTTTGGTGACAGGTGGGAGAGGCGGGATGGGGGAGGGAGGGGTTGTTCTGCTCATTGCTTTCTTTATTTTCTAACTTCCTTTCTACTTTCACCTTTTTTTTCTCCACAAAAGGGTTCTGGCAAGCACTGATAACCTACGCAGCTGAGAGTCCTAGCATATCTGTCCGCACAAAACCGACACCCAGTCCACATGCAGCTCACAAAAGGCCTGTAATCATACCGCACAGGGTGAGTGGGGGGGCAAAAAGAACCACCCTCCAGCCCAGGTTCCAGAGATAGCACAACCGCAAATTGGGTATATATAGTAGACCCACCAGACATGCCTCAACATAAAAAATGGCTCACAGTAATACTCTCAGCCTGGCTTCTGACCTAAATATAGTATCCCTCAATGTCAAAGGGCTCAACCACTCCATCAAACGCAGGAAGATCTTAGACTACGTAGCGAAAACTAAAGGAGATGTAAACCTATTACAAGAGACCAAACTATCCATGGAGGATACCAGGCTAGTGAAAGGCAACTTGATCTCACAGACGACCTGTTCACCTGCCGAAAGGAAGAAGCGAGGGGTCATCACTCTGTTATCTAAAAAATCCAACCTAACACTAGAATCGCAGTACCACAATGAAGAGGGTAGCCTTTTGATCACACATCTGAGAAGGGGAGAGGAACTAATCCACATAGCTAACATATACGAACCAAACACGGATGACCCAACCTTTTGGGAGGGGGTCTCGCACAAGCCAGATAGTTTCCCTCAGAACGATCTCATGGTGGTGGTGAGGGATTTTAATATCCCGCTGGACCACATAATGGATAGACAGTCATCCTGCCAATACCATCCCACGAATGCACACATCACGCTCAAAAATATCTACTCTAAATTCAACCTGAAGGACCCATGGCACCTCCAACATCCGGACACTAGGGACTTTACATACTACTCCAACCCACACAATTCGTACAGCAGGATAGACTACACACTAATCTCAGGGCCTCACACACACCTGATAGAACACTCTGAGATAGCGCCAAGATTAGTTTCAGACCACTCATGTATTAGTCTAAAGCTGAGCGGCTGTCACAATGAAGCCGTACCCAGGAGGTGGCGGTTTAACAGCGACATCCTAGCAGCCCCAGCGAACAAAAAAAAGATTGAGGGGGCCATAACAGACTATCTCAAACACAATGAGTCACCGGGGATTAGCACTACCACACAATGGGACGCCCTAAAGACGACCGTTAGAGGCACAATAATTGAAATTAAATATAAAATGAACAAAAACACAAACCTGCAACTGACACAGCTCAAGCAAGAAATTAAAAGCCTAGAAACGGCCCATGCCAGGGCAACACAAGACTCCAAACTCCTAGCAGACCTAACAAAAAAAAAGTATGAATACAACAAAGTGAGTGAGAGAGCAGGTCTGTAGTTTAACAAATACAAGGCCTTTAACCTATGCGAAGCAAATCAAGCAGGGAAACTGCAACCCTCCTATCTAAAACACAAACGCAACCAATTTACTGCCTCGTCCATCACAGACTCAAACAACAAAACCCACACAAGACACAAAGATATCCTTAAGACCTTTCAAGAGTTCTTTAAGAAACTCTACAAAAACGACCAGACTATGGATCTAGAGGCATGCACAGAATACCTCAACAGACTCGGTCTTCCACAGTTAACCGGTGAAGACGCACTGAGATTAGGGCAAGAAATTACCGCCTCTGAGATTGAAATGGCGGTCAGATCAATGAAAGATAAGAAAGTCCCCGGGCCGGATGGATACACTGCCACCTTCTACAAGACCTTCCTAGCGCAGCTGAAACCGACCATGAAACAGGTCTTTAATCACTGCGCAGATAGAGGGACGGTGTCACAATCGATGTCGGAAGCCAACATAATAGTCATCCCAAAGGAGGGTAAGGATCACTTGTCACCAAAAAACTACAGACCAATATCCCTTATTAACCTGGACTGCAAAATATACGCACAAATCCTTGTGACCAGATTCAATTCTGTCCTTCCCAACCTAATAAGCAACTCCCAGGTGGACTTCCTACATACTCGGATGTCAAACGACAATACAAGACTTCTCTGCCACATACTGGAGCATCTGGCCACAACAACAGAGCCAGCAGTAGCTATTACACTTGATGCCGAGAAGGCCTTAGATAGAGTTTCCTGGTCCGTCCTGAAGCATTGCATGCAATCCTTTAACTTAGTGGAAGAGTATATGCGGATGGTGATGGCCCTGTAGGGTGACCCGAAAAGCCATATTTTCATTAACGGGTCACTCTCTGAACCATTTACAATACAACGAGGTACAAGACAGGGCTGGACACTGTCCCCCTCACTATTTTTGCTGGCGCTGGAACCCCTGATTCGTGACATCAAGATAAACACGAAAATAAAAGGGGTCGATATAAACAGCGTTGAAATAAAACTTGTTGCATACGCGGATGACATACTAACCGTAACAGAGCAACCGAAGACCTCAATTAAGGCCTTGATGGACACCATAGGAGAATACTCCGGGCACTCAGGATACAAGCTCAACAGAGATAAATCAGAATGCAAACAAGCTAAACATCCACTGCACTAGTGATACTCTAGGATGGTCAGGTCAAGTGTGGCAAACAGGATTTATCAAATATCTAGGTATACACTTTGGGAATGACCTGATGAGCACACTAGGCCACAACGAGAAATCAGGGGCGTAGCTAGAGCTTGTGGCGCCCGGGGCTATCCCTCAGATTGCCGCCCCTGATGAGGAGGGGGAAGGGTACTAGGGAAAAAGGACCGAGAGACACATAGTATTCCCACTAATAGTTACCTCGATCATGCAAGTTACATGCACATACATGACACGGTCCAAGGCTACACAGTTAAATACGCCGGTGACCGGCAGTACAAAGGAGAACACACAGACTGCCACCCTGCAGGATTTCAGGAAGGGCCTAAAAACATGGTTATTCGATTAACGTCCCTCATCAGCAGCACCGCCCCCAGTGCCTAGATAACCTCACAGGTGATAAGTAGCGCTATGCAAATCCTGTTTGTTTGATTGATTGACACCCGATTTCCACACATCGTTTGTGCGCTATATTTTATCTGTAAAACTGTATGTCTTTGCAAGTTAGAAATTACCAGCATTCGCAGGGTTCTATACTTTATGGAATGTTCTCTGACACCCCACTGTACAACCGGCGGCCATGTCTACGTTTCTGCAGTTGCAGGGCAATGCCTGCAATGTTCAGCTCATGGTTTGTGCACGTGGAGGGGCGCAGCTGGCACCAGAAGTACGTCTAACAACAGCAGGCCGGTCATAAAGGAAGCATTGCTGCCATGGTTTCAGATTGCTAAGTGTGACATTTTTATAATGTCAGCGTAACTATGAGTGACATTTCAACAACTATGAGTGACACTTTTTTCGCAAGGAAAATCAAGCAATAAAAACAACGGAAACATAAATATCCGAAATTACACCCATTTGAGCAACAAGAACCTGCAAGAAGATTGTTAAACGGCTGCAAAGCACTGGAAATGGAAGGGTACACACGTAGCTTAGAGGTCACAACCCCTCTGCAGACTGTAATTTATGTCAAAAAGACACACTGAGCAATTTGATAAAAATCAATTTGCTGATAACAGCAGGGTGTGCGGTGCCGCCCTTTATTATTAACAACCTAAGGCTGAAGCTGTTGCATTGCTAGTCTAAGCAATTAACACTGAGACACAATAGAGCATGGGGGTGCATGAAAGCCTCAGGAGAAAAGTTTAATTAAAGTACACATAGCCTAGGGGTCACAACTCGGCTGTAGGCAGTTTTATTTCAAATATATACTTTTTGAGAGAGTAGGCATTAAAAAGCCTGAGCTATCGCTATCTAACAGTACTTGCACCAGTGCGTGTTATGCAGGCTGTAAAAGTAGTCTTAAAAATACATATGGCACTGCACACAAGTATTTGGTTTAAAACATACCGGCACTCCTACTGACTCCTGAAGATGAATGACTTCTTGTGGCAGCTGTGCATCGAATCCCACGCACAGGTGCCCCCACGTGAGAAGTTGAGACAGCTCCTATACTGCACATGTTCGCGGCATGAAGCATTCCATGAGAGTGCATGTTTCCAGCTCTCTCTTATATGCTTCTCTTCCACCCCACCAACTAACACACGCTGTGTCAGCTATCTACCACTGTTTCTGTCTCCCCACCAACGTTGCTCTCTCTCCTACATGTAGCTCTGCCTGCCTTTCTGTTAAATGTTTTTAAAAGATAAGGCTTTTGCGCAGCTATTGTATTTTTAATCTACCGTTCCATTGCAGATCAGTAAATGAGAAAAAAAATAGGAGCATGACACCGCCGCTGTGCTCGGGTCATTTCAGTACGCCCATACGGTGAGACCTTCTTACTTTGCCGGTGATTGCTTTGCTAAGCGTCCTTAGTCCTACACATTTCACAAGCTCTGTTCAGGCAGGTGCTTAGAGGTAGTTGGGTGCCCATGTGGAGCTTTTTCGGTAAAGCCAGATTATACATAATTAAATTGTTGGAACCAATTCACAGTTTTTTCCTTTAGCACTTCAGCCTTTTGTCTTAAATTGGTTAACGTGCACATGTACAATACAGGCAATTCACAACAGAGGGCAGGTCTATAATATATATGCACTTGAGATTCACGTGCACAAACATGCACAATTGCAATGCCCATTACACCTATCTAAATTTTGGACTCCCAAAGTGGGCAAAGCGAGGGGGAGTGTGAACTGAGAGGAAATGCGTCTAACTCTAGACCTTTATTGCAATTGAAAATTATTTCTTTAATTGATTGCACTAAGTGGCGTCCACCATCTAGGATTGGAAATAAAAATATAAATTAAATGGCGCCAGTGTCCTTCAGTAGGTGTGCGCATTCATGGTGATGCATGTGCTTGCATACATCATCACATGTAGGAGCGTAATTAATGACGAAGTAGTTAATATTGCAATGAAGCATACACCCTATTTATTTTTTAGTTGTCGATGGTGCACAACAGCGTTAAAAAGCACTGGCAAAGCTAATTGGTCTCAAAAGCAAAAGCTGCTGGCTTTCTCAATGCTTGTTATCTTTTGTTTTTAAATTCTAGACCTCTATTGTAGGCTGAGGCCCACATAAGATGCTGCAGCCGTATATGTTCTTCGTATATAGTGTGTTGTGGTTATGCTAGTTTAGTTCCTGTGGGCCTGGCTGGGTCTTCTCTAGCTTTCTGTTAGGTCTCAGGTTGAAAATATGGATTAATAACATAATAACTAGACAGCTAAAAGTCACAAGTGAATGTTCAATCATGTTGCTTGAATCTCACTTAGTTAAGGAACTGCCAAGCACAACATATTTCTCCACAATTCAAAATTAATGTTATGTTCTGTACAAAGCTGCATTGGCCTGATTGATCTGCTGCTTGGCAAATGGTTAGTAAATGGTAAAGCCGGCCAATTGATTTCTGAAGCGGGCCATTATAGAATATATCAGAAGTATCGACACAGGGACCAGGGTGTTATCCTGACCAGCAAAAAATCCATTCCTCAAGATCCCCACCCACCGGGACAGGGTCGAATAAATTGAAGCTGGGTTCCAGGCTGTCGCGCAGTTTAAAATTACGGCGCAGCCTAAAAGTGAAGCACAAACCTTTGCGGGCAGCAGCCGACCCCCGCATGACTGCAAGACCGTCTCGTCCCTGCCTTAGCCAGTGCCTCTGTGCGCGGATTGCCTGGGAGAGACAGAGACTGCATGCTCTGACCTCGCGCACGCACCACACCTGCGTGCAGCGTAGAAGGTCACGTGAATTTGCTTCAAACGGGGGCTGCGCGCGCGTCACTGGTGGCCCGTTGCGGTGGCCTTTATAATTTATTTGGGGACACTGACTGACAAAGTTCAGACAGTGAGTGTCCCCAAATAAATTATAAAAGCCACCGCAACAGGCCACCAGTGCAGCGCGGCCGCCGCCTCCAAAACAGTGCCGCCTGGGGCGGTCCGCCCCCCTCACCCCCCCCTAGCTACGCGAGTGTGAGAAATTATTGCTAGAAAAGATAAAGAAACTCCTGGAGGCCTGGTCCCCAAAATTCATAACGTGGTGGGGGAGAATTGAGACGATCAAAATGATGATCACTCAATGATTAATTACCTGATCAGCATGCTCCCACTCCTACTCACAGATGACTTTCACCGTAAGGTAGACATCCTGATCTCTAAGTTCCTATGGTGAGGGAAGAAAGCATGAATAAGCATAAAAAACTAAGACTAGAGAAAAACCTAGGAGGGGTAAACCTAGCAGACTTCAGAATATTCCAAATAGCTTTTCTGGCAAAGCTGGGGTCTTACTGGATATCACCCCCGCACGGATATACACAGGCCTGGCTACAAGTAGAGAGGGCCATCCTGAACAATCTAATCCCCCTGGCACTGTTAACAGCAAACAGGCATAATCACGCCGCTAGGTCCATTTTTAAAAACACAAAAATTGCCTTAATAAGGATAGACAAGAAAATGGAGTGCAGCATCAAGGGCTCTAAGCTGGAGTCACTCTGAGCCAATAGTAAGATCCTATACAAGGGGAAATGCCTAGCCTTCGAGACATGGATAGAAAAAGGTATTTACCACCCATACCAACTAGAAGATGGGGCATATCCCGCCACGTTTGCAGAACTGAAATCTAGACATAATCTATTAGACATTGATTTCTACAACTTTCTGAAAATCAAAACGGCCCTGTCCAAATGTAAACTTTCACCCGCACAACCGTCAATCTCCCTGTATTTGCCAAACATCAATAGACTAGGACATCAGGTATCACATCTCTACAAACTCCTACGGCCGAAAGCCACCAAACTTAATGATTAGACAATTAACTACTGGGAAAAACAAACCAAAAACCCAATTAATGAACAAGAACTGGCAACACTATAGAGCTTTGCCTATCACAATAAAATCTCCCCTGTGCTCTTACAAACAAACTTCTGGCTACTGCATAAGGCTTTCTGGACCCCTGCACGCTTATTCTCTCAAGGCCTCAGGAACAATGCACTATGCTGGAATTGTAGCAAAGAAAAGGGAGACCTAGCACACCTTATTTACCAATGGCCAATTCTCCAAATTTTCTGGGAGAAAATCTTTGGCTTTATAAATAGGGTACTGGGTTGCACCCTAACAACTGAATTTTCCTCCATCGCTACCGCATTCATGACCGCAGAACTAAGATCAGAGCACGACAAAGACCTACTAGACCTGCTGCTGACCGCAGCAGTGAAAATGGTACTTGCCAACTGCAAGGACACACGTAAGACCTCATACAAAGGCTGGTTCAACTGGATTATGCACCTTAGAGGTGCGGACAACATTGCACTTCAGAGCACACCCTGGAGACCAGCAACCAGAGGGATGTAGAAATCACTCGACACATACCTAGAATTTTACGAACCCCCATGAAACCAACTCGTCCCGGCGACACACACCCCTGCCCCCCCCCCCTTTAGGTGCGGTAAAAGTTTACATAACTAAGCGAAACTACTATGGCCCGACGGGTCGGTAGGTGGGCTGTCTTGTCTCCCAATCTAGCCACAAGCAAGACAGTGGTGTGGCGGCTGTCTCAAGCGTTTATAAGGCTCACAACAACGAACCTTTCTTGTGTCCTCCCTTCACCCCTTTCTATCCTTTTTTTTTCTTTCTATCACACTTTTTCTTGTTCTCACTAAATCACGCCAGGTGGGGTTAGCTGAGCATATACTTCAAAGTACCTGTATACACTGTTGTACAAACTACGAATGGCTAACCCTGTAGCAGAAATGCTAATGTCTTTGCTTAGAAAATTAATAATAAAATACTTTGAAATCAAATGTACTAATGATACACCTTCTAAACATATATGTGAGGGCTTAAGATCTGATATCACTTCTTGTGATGCCAGTTCCTGTGATGTCACGTGCTGTGATGTCACGCGCTGTGATGTCACACGCTGCAATGCCACGTGCTGCGATGCCACGCGCTGCGATACCACTTGCATACTGATTAACTAGGTTAGTCCCCCCAATTCTTTTTTTAGGACTTGTGCCCTGCTAAATACTAACTGCTTCTTCTGTTCACGCACTTCCCCTCTGCTCACACATTGCCCTCTATTCCTGCTTTTCCTGCTCACCCACTGCCTCCTCTGCCCATACCCTGCCGTTTCTGCTTCCTGCCCTTTATGTTCACATAGTGCCGACCTCTGTGCCTACTGCCCTGACTGCTCAATGACCTCTGCTCATCGCTCCCTTTGAGAACTATTTAATCTCTGCAACTTGCCACTTTTCATACACTGAGAACCTTGCACCCTCCCCTTCTGCAAACACACTGACCCTCTGCTACCTGCACCCGTGCACACACACACTCTCTCTCTATATATATATATACAGGGTCTTAAGTGAGCTGGATGCTGCCGGAGCTCAGCATCAGCAGCTCTAAAAAGCAGGTGCTGAGGCAGGTCCCTATTGGGCTCTCCATTGTTGCTCTCACCCTCAGGCTGAGAAAAAAATCTTAACTCTGTAGCAGTACCACCCTTCACTGCTTTTGATGTAACTTCAAAGGGACTCGTTATAGACACACTGACTGACCATGCACGCTACCTCAGCATCATCCTCAACAGCCAACTGACTATGAAACAAGTCAAACTAGTTGCCTCCTCTGGCTTCCACACACTTTGCATGCTCCACAGAACCTTCAGCTGGAACCCAACCAACACCAGAAAGGCCATCACTCAGGCCCTCTTCACCAGCCACCTAGACTATGGCAATGCCCTCTAGGACTGCATCGCCACCCAGCTCCTTAGATTCCAGACCTTACAGAATGCTGCAGCCAAACTGATCCTGGACATCCCCAAACGTAACCACATCACCCCCCACCTGAGAGACCTCCGCTGACTCCACATACAGAAGAGATGCCAGTTCAAGATCATGATACACGCCTGGAAAGCCCCCCATGACCTAGGACCTGCCTAATCAACCATCGACGAACTTACACCAACCCTCAAGACATCTGGGCTCCTTTTCACTCGCTCTTGCACACACACACCTGTATCCGTCTACATCGCAGCCAAGACCAGGAATGACTTACCCCTCCAGCTCCATACAGCCCCCTCACTGGCAGACTTCAGAAAGAGAATCAAGACCTGGCTCTTCTACACAGTGCCTAGATACCGCTAGGTGTGACAGTGTGGCGCTTTACAAATGCTGATTGATTGATTGATTTATTGATTGATAATTCTTTCACAATCTCATGTCAGAATTATTTGTTTGTTTCAGTTTTATATAGCGCTAACACGACCTAAAGGTATTGGAGCGCTTTACATGAGCACCAGATACATTACACAAGGACACATTCATGTTTTGAATCACAGGATGTTTAGCTGAGGCAGAAGTTCGAACCTGCTTTCAGAGCCCGAAAGTTAGCAGCTCTGGCCCTTAAGCCACAATCTCTCCTGCAAGAACTGAGACATTTTCATTGTTCTATACAAGTAAGTCATAGTTGTTTTCTATTTATCTTAAGCAACCAACAACCATTGAAAATACAATAGTGCTGGTTTGTTGTAGGTGTAATCATACTTCTTGACAGAATGACAGAAGCAGCTAATTATCAATGGGGCAGCACACTTTGCTAAGCACAGATTTTTAATTTAACTGTTTTTAAATCACGCCCTTGATTACATAGGCCACGCCCCTTTGACAGACCCCACCAGTTTTTTCATCTCGCTTAAAGCCCTCTCAATATACATCCCTCTATCTCTCTCTTACACACACTGACTGCCCTGTTGGCCCCTTCTGTGACCTCACTGCTGCCTCTGATTTCTTTGTTTCAAGCCATACCTTCAAAAATGTTTGCACATTTAAAAAGCACTTAGGTATGCAAAAACTGATTTCTATAAAAAAAATAACACAACATGCAGGACAGGGGAATAAAAGTTATTACATTAACAAATCTACACACTTTACTCACGTGGATTGTCCATCTCCTGCAAAGTTTGCATGAGTGAATTGTGCAAACCGGAGAACTGATTGAAATCTAGTAGAGAATGTAAGGAGTACAGCTAGGATTCATTTTGACCTAATAAAAAAAGTATGCTAAATTGCAAAATGAGTGGCAGCCTTCATTTTTTCAACTCGCTTGTGGGGTGGAATTGGGATATAAAAACACCCAAATCCATTCTGGCGGCAAACCAGAAAAAATGGGTACAATCCAGGGGATTTTTTTGGCATTCTATTAGTTTGCATATGATTTCATATTACAGATTACAGTCCCAATTAAACTATGTAGCAATTATCCTCCACCCCCCCCCAACTGTTCCTCCCCTCTCTGATGGGCAAGAGTAACAAAAACAAAAATTGTTACTTTGCCAACATACTTCTATTGCTCTCCTCTGCTTAGTCTCAGGTTCCCTTTGATCCAATAATTTAATCACAATGCCCACAATGTTCCAGAACATTTCAAATGAGGTGTTTCGTCCATTACCAGCTTCCAGGGGTGTTGAGTTTCTTGCATTCATCACGCAGTTCACATGATATCATATCAATTACCATTAATGTCCACTCCCAGGTGCTCAGTTTGCAACATCATGGGCCCTTGTATTCTTCCAGTTCACTACAATTTCCAGTTTCGCGGCCAAAAGCATGTCTGCTATTACAGTCCAGCACCGGCCCATAAGCGCTCCCCAGATTCTTGGTGAGACACTCAGCACAGCAGTTATGGGATCAGATGCCTGGTGGCTCAATATTTATATCCAAATCAAGGTACTCCTTAGGCACGCCCTCTAAAGATGTAGTACAAATCCCTCTTCATTCAGTCATCTCCAACATTTCTCATATAGGTATTGGAAGGGGCATCATACTTTTTGCAGCGTTATATGCTAGTCAAACATCATTTTATCAGCCCTGTACACCACAGGCCTTCTTTGGTTTGTTCCACCATAATTTGGTAATAATTTCCTCATGTGCTATTTCTGTCCCCGGATCTCCATAAAAGGCCATTTATAAATCTCTGGGAGTGCTTTCAGTGTACATAAAAGGCTGAGGCGCAGTGCTTGATTTGTGAAATATTAAGTGCAGATGCTCACATTCTTTAGGGGGCCACACCCACTTCCACCTACTTCCTCCAGTGGCTCCCCCCCACTTCCTTTATTGGCTCCACCTATATCCATGAGCCTCAACACATAAGAGCCACCTCTTCACTTCTTGGGTTCCGTAAGAAGCTGAGGACCTGACTCTTCACATAAGCACCTCGAGGACCTCACACCTACACACCCAAACTAGCGCCTGGATACCCTCTCAGGTGATTAGTGTGCTATACAAATCAATATAACATAACATAATGTAACATATGGGAAGCTTTTGACAACAATTTAAAAGTGAACACAAATTAGAGAATGTCTGTAAATCTCAAAATACAGTTTTATGGAAAGTCATTCAAGGACTTGAGGCAGCTGTGCAAACTAAAGAGAATGTGCTTGTACTGTGCTGTTAAAAAGAAAGGAAGAGACGAAGGATGGAACACATTAAAGAAAGCAGCAACAAATGTAGGCAGGAAGGGGAGTACTGGAGTGAGAAAATAAATGAGAAATGGATGAAAGAAGGAGGAAATAAGAAAATAATGTGAAAGGAAGAAATGAAGGAATAGAGGGAGAAAGGAAGTGAACGATGTATGATGGATGAATAGAAAGAAGAAAGGAAATAAAAGAAGAAGGAAGGGTTGATGATAAGAAAGGAAGAAATTAAAGAAGGGATGAAGGAAGGACCAGGAAGGAAAGAAAGTAAGGAACGAACAGAGAAAGAAAAAGAAATGCACCAAGGGAAGAAGGACAGGGAATGAAGGAGGGTGTAAGAAAGCTACCATGGAAATAGGAAAGGAGGCCTGGCTGGAGGTGCTGAGGAAGAGAAAAAAGGAAAGGAAAAAGATGGGACTAAGGGAAGAAAGGAGAACAGGGGAATGGATATGAGTATGAAAGGTACTGGTTTAAGGAGGGACAGAGGGAATAATTACAGTCTAATATTGCAAAAAACAAAAGGTTAAAATACATTTCTGTGTTCTTAAAACAACAGATATGTTTGTAAAGCACATATATATAAAGCAGATACTGAGGGAGTGCAAGAAAACAGCGCACCTCTGCTTTATTAAATATACAGTAATTAATTATGTAAAGTTCAGGAGTGACAGGGCTGTCTCATTCTTGGGCTGTCTCATCAATGCATGGCTGTGCTGTCCAAGACACACAATAGTGATTCTTTAACTGTGTTACGGCATTATGCCATCCTGAGAAAAAGATAATAACGTGTCAGTTATACCATTGGAATTAAACTTTGATGGAGAATCAGGTTCTTATGCTTCAAACAAATAGTTCTATCATATGATCTGGTTATAAGTCACTAAATCCCACTACCACCTATTTCAAAATTAAGTCAGACATTCGCCTCCATTCAAAGAGGCTTCCACACACAAACTATTAAAGCACAAAATTCAACTGAGTCTGCCGTCTGTGCTATATTAGGATTGTAATTAATGAACAAGTAACAAAAGGAACTCTGTGACACAAACAGAATGCCACTGAACTATCTATAAAAATCATGCAGTTCTGTAATATACATGGGACACGTTCTTTGCAGAAGGCACATTAACCCTCTGCACAACAGTCAAAATTACCACTATACAAAACTCCGATCTCTCTCCAGCAGGAGCATAAGATTTAATCACCAGCATGCAGTGTTATCTTGACATTTTTATTGCTGCCTGGATCCTGCTGGAACACACCAGGAACTCTCCAGCAAGCCCTTTTAATCCAAGTTATTTTCTAACAGAGATACATGTGGAGTAAATGAAAATACATAGTGACACTATATAAAAATTGGCTACATCATCATCACATATGTAGCAACAGACAGTTGTTAGCCAAATAGAGGATATGCATAGAAAAGGGTGATTCTGTAGGAAGCAAAAAAAATACAAGCCGTGCATTGGCCTATGAACAACATACATATCTCTGCTCTGGCGAGAGATGGGGCTCCAAGCAGGCCCGCATCCACCCCGACGTCTGGTGCCTGACTAGGAGGGACATCTCGCTACTTCAACTGCTCAAACAAACCACTCCTGTAACGTCACGCAAGGCTTCTTCCGCCATTGAAAATAATCCAGCCGCTCCCAACTGAAAGCCAATGTTAATACACAGCCGTCTCCATGACATGATACACCTGGATCAGGGTGAGCCTTTCTGTAGGACATACCAATTAACCACAGAAGGAGAACATGAAGTTATGTTTACTGATTACCAGGCCTATTGCACAGGGGAGAAAAATCGTATAGACCCGGCCCCATGAAATAAGTACTAGAGCTGAGAACTGGAACCACCGACACAAATTAAGACCTGCTGAGGTGAAACCTTTGTTTTTTCATTGCTAGGGAACAATAGTTTAAAGACTGTAACTTCTCTGGTTCCTGCATCCCTATTCACTGGATGCATTGCCCAGTGTCCTATTTGGGAATACAGATACCTGTCATTTTCAGGAGATGAAAGTCAATCTTATACTGTTATTTTACGTAATATTATGGGGTATTGGTTTAGCACACAAACAATGTAGTTTGTTGGCGTTGTTTACCTGGATTCGGTTTGCAGCACAGTGTGTAGGAAGAGATTATGAGAGAAAGAGAAATATCTTCAAAGAACATCTGTGAAGATGGCAATAAGATTTTGAATAATTTATAGGTAATTAACAGTTTTGTCATACATGCTGATAAAAATGGAATTGCCAAAATCAAAGCATGATTGGACAATGGCGTGGATTATGGTTATATGATGATACAGGGAATGGAAATCCACCAACAAATCAAGTGAAACAGTGTCATGCAAGACTGGTGAGGAGGAGGCTTCCAGTTTTAACCCCAAAATTGTTTCAACCCCAAATCTGCACACATGTGGTATTTGGCACCCAAATGGGACAAGAGTTCAGCCAAAGGCGCATGTAGATGTTAAATAGTAAAGGAGACAAAGTGGTACCTTGTGGGGCACCACAGCTGAGAGCTTTGGGTCATGACTGGAATGGAGGTAAAGTCACTAATTGATAAAAGTTGGACAGGTAAGATGTGAACTACTTTAGAGCGATACCTCCCAGTCCCTATATCCTGGAGCAAAGAATGGTGTCGAAAGCTGCTGATAGGTCAAGTACCACCAATGTCGACAACAACAGAGGGAACAGCCAGTTTGGTGCTTCTAGCCACCAAAAGCAGGTCGGGCGATGGTGATGTAGGTTTACATGTTCAACATGTTTTTGAAGCTGGTGAAGACCAGTCTCTCAAAACAGTTTTCACTAGTAAGGAAAACGTGAAAGGAGTGGGCTAGTTATCTCAATCAGCTGGGTCAAGGGTGGGCTTCTTCAATTAAGATTTAACCACAGCTGTCTTCCATTGACTGTGGGAGATATCCTAAATAACTGAACAGTTGTTAATTCAATAAGGAATAATAGACTAAGATCACACCCAACCAATGTGTGGGCCAGTTGTCTAGGGAGAGCCAGATTGGCAGTTGTGTTTGATAGTTTCTGAGATCTCTTGCTCCGATGAAGGCGTTAAGAGCTCAGAATCTTGTGCTAACGATGAATGGACTAAATTCAGGAAAAGCTGTGTGGGGAAAGGTTTTCTGCTAAAATGGCTGAGCAAATAGTTTGAATTTAGTTGTTAAAAAAATGCAAAATCCTCACATAAGCAAGAGGGAACAATACTTTATATGAGGGCACAGGGAGTTAAAAAAATTATTTTGATGTGGAATAATTCTTTAGCTAGGTTAGGTGCTTCGATAATCCAGTAATTGTAATAGGCTGTTGTAGCCTTTTTATAATTAATTGTATTTGTTGGCTTTCTCAGTGTAAGCTAACCCGGGTTCTGGATTATACCCGTGCCTCTATTTCATTTCAGCTTGTCAGGGTTTGGATCTCTGGTGTTGACAGCTTCTGCAAAAACAAAGGGTGCTTTTTAGGTGGAGCCCCAGAAGCGCACATGCTCCAGCTACGGTAATCACTATACGGAGTGTAACCCGCCTGCTACTTGCCATTGGTTCACTCCTGCGTGGCTCTTCTTTGTTGGCTACTCATTGGCTGATGCTCCCGATATATCACTTCAGATTTTCGCTCCGCAGCACTGGCCAACTACAGTTTCCATACGCTATAGGTGTTTATTGTGTTTTTTTTAGACTACTTGTTTCCAACTGTTGCAGTGCTGTACGCTGTGCTTTATCTTTAAGTATGGCAGCCGCGCCCTTCTTTTGTTATGCATGGCGTGGCTTGCCCACCTCCATTTTTAATATGCGCTGTATATTACTTGAGCACCACCTGCTGATTTCGTCTGCCCTTGAAACGGCATTGCCCAGCGCAATATATGCCCCAGCTGCAACCATCAACCCTGCCAGCTGGTGCAGAAATCTGATGGACCCCATGTGTCTGCAAAGAGCAGAGACCCTCGGCAGAAGAACAGCTGCTGCAACGCGGTACCTCCATAAACCTGCAGACCCCGGCAACGGCGATCCGTATTTTGGCCACTGCAACACCTATCGGCCAGGCATCAACCTGGTCACTGACCTAACCCCAACCCTTTTCGGGCACCCAGCATCTTTCCTACCACCTTCACAGAACCACTACCAGCCACACCGATCACCCTATACAGAGCCGCAACCAGCAGCATCGACCCCGGGTACAGAGCTGTGAGCAGCCACATCGCACCACTGAACGTGACAGACCACACAACCCCCTGCAGTCCGCAGTGATTTAGGGTCTCGCAGCCCTTCTGCCTGAGTGCCCTGCATGGTCATGACCATCCCATGCAGTGAGACACCATCACCACCTGCATACTGGTGCTGTCACAGGACTCCTAATAACCCCAGTTTGCACATCAACGGACACAGCTCAGAGTCCTGCCAACTCACTGGATTACCACCAGTGGCATCACTGCAACCAGCCTCAGCACCTCTAGCCTGTGTGTCACTATACCGGATCCAGGCTGCCCCGGGCACCAAAGAATCCGACAGCAAAATCTCTAGACCAGTGCAAGGATCCCCACAGCTGACCACTTCATCACCGCCAGTTGTTGGGACCTCATAACAGTTGCCGGGTCTGGCCTGCCAGCATGTGTGCAACCTGACCAGCCAAACAGTCCCCTACACCATCATGGACAACCTGCCAGCAGGATCACCGGATCAAGAGGGGAGGAGTTGGCCTAATGGCTATGGCGGTCAACCTCGAATCTGGGGAACTGGGTTTGAGTGTCGGCAATGAAGCTGAACATCCTGTGAAGCTGAATCTCCCCGTGCCTAACAAAAAATGAATGAATCCTCATGTAATGCAACTGGTGCTATGTAAAGCGCTCTGATACCCAATTTGGGTCAAGTTCACGCTATATAAAACTTTGTTAAATAAAATTTAAAAAAGGCACTGATTTACCACAAGGTCTCACACCAGAAGGTAGCCCTGCCAGAACCCTTGGCTGACCACCTAAATAACACAGAAACACCTGCTTTTTCATCTCCCCGCAAGGCATCCACACAATGGGAGATTATTATATCTTGTGTATTTATCTATGGATCTCCCCTGTTGCCTTGGCCCTTGATGTTCAGCTAATGTGAATGTGCTGCGTGGAATGTTGGAGTGGTGATGATGAATAGAATGTTTGGGTGCTTGTGAGTTGAGGAGTGTAAGTTGGAGCTTAGGCTGAGCAGCAGGGAGGCTGCTCATAGGTGGGCCTTACTATTAACTAAACCAAAAGCCTACTATAAATATTATAATTCTGCAACTAATACAAACAAATCATCTTTAAACAACACCTTGGCTACCAGACCTTCATTACTACAGAGAGGCTGCACCCCCCCCATCTGTGTTAACACTTTTTAAATTAATGTGGTTTTGAGACATAATATTCTTTACAATATCGTGCCAAGGTATGGAGCTCACCAGTGAGGTCCAGAGTTTCTCATCTCAGGCATCGCAGCCTGCAAATACCATACTGGTTATCTTTATGCAAAGTAATTTTCAGAGATTCTCACAATTGCAAAAGTCCAATAAAAATAGGACCATGTCTCGCCGACTGAACTTCCATCACGAGGGTGCCATAGAAGCCTGGGAGCGGCTCTTTCAGATTAGTAAACACAGGAGCAGCACGATTCAGGTTAGTTTTCCAGGCTGGGAGGAAGTTTTCCTATCTCTATTACACATGAGTAAAAGGCTGCCTCACCGTCCTATTGTGCTCCTTACTCTCATTTCACACTGCTCTTCGATTCTTCGTCTTTGTGCTTTGTGTTCCACTCTCCACAATAGATTTTGCGATAACTGTCAGCTCACCCTTCTTTGGAAGGTGTTGTTTTCCACGAACAAGTTGCTAAGGGCTTTGTATGAATATAATAAACAACAAGCATTGGAAATGCAATAGGTCTCGGATTTATTTGAGTTAGAGCTAAAGGCATTGTAAATGGCAATGTCTTTTAGCAATGTGTTATGGAGTGTATGCATGTGGTGTGTAGTGGAATTATGTGGGTTGGATTGGAATTGTAGCAATGGTGGAATGCTGCACTTTAGATGAATAAGTTTAAAAGTAAATTGCACCATACTGCGATTGCTACAATAGTTAATTGTGGATGCGTTTACAATTGATGTGTGGACTGATGGCTGGTGGTGTGTGTGCCTGTAGAAATTGTGCACTGATGGCTGGTGGTGTGTGTGCCTGGTGGAAGCGTGCACTGCTGGCTGGTGGTGTGTGTGCCTGGTGAAAGCGTGCACTGACGGGTGGTGTTGTGTGTGCATGGTGAAAGTGTGCACTGATGGCTGGTGGTGTGTGTGTGTTTGGTGAAAGCGTGCACTGACGTCTGGTGGTGTGTGCCTGGTGGAAGCCTGCACTGACAACTGGTGGTGTTTGCGCCTGGTGAAAGCGTGCACTGACAGCTGGTGGTGTTTGTGCCCGGTGAAAGCGTGCACTGACGGCTGGTGGTGTTTGTGCCCGGTGAAAGCATGCACTGACGGCTGGTGGTGTGTGTGTGTGGTTGTGTGTGTGATTGCGTGTGTGGTGGTGAGTGTGTAATGGTGAGTGTGTGGTGGTGAGTGTGTGGTGGTGAGAGTGTGGTGTGAGTGTGTGTGTGTGTGTGTGTGGTGTGTGTGTGGGTGTGTGTGATCTTATGTGTGTGGTCTTATGTGTGTGTGTGTGTGTGTGGTGGACTTAGTTCGAGTTTTCGTACCCTGCACACTCACACACTGCCCCTACACACTCACACACTGCTCACCCTACACACTCACACAATGTTCACCCTGCACACTCACACACTGCTCACCCTGCACACTCACTCACTGTCCACCCAGCACACTAACACAATGTTCACCCTGCACACTCACACACTGCTCACTCTACACACACACACTGCTCACCCTACACACTCTCATACTGCTCACCCTACGCACTCACACACTGCTCACCCTACACACTCACACACTGCTCACCCTACAAACTCACATAATGTTCACCCTGCACACTCACACACTGCTCACCCTACACACTCACACAATGTTCAACCTGCACGCTCACACACACAGTGTAAGCGCACAAGCATACACTGCTCTCTCTGGAACACTCACACTGCTGAGTCACTCTCACTCATGCAGTCACTCTCACTCATGCAGTCACTCTCACTCATGCAGTCACACTCACTCATGCAGTCACACTCACTCTGCAGTCACTCGCACTCATGCAGTCACTCTCACTCATGCAGTCACTCTCACTCATGCAGTCACACTCACTCATGCAGTCACACTCACTCTGCAGTCACACTCACTCTGCAGTCACACTCACTCATGCTGTCACTCTCACTCTGCTGTCACTCTCACTCTGCTGTCACTCTGCAGTCACTCTCACTCTGCTGTCACTCTGCAGCCACTCTCACTCTGCTGTCACTCTGCAGTCACTCTTACTCTGCTATCACTCTCACTCTGCTGTCACTCTCACTCTGCTGTCACTCTCACTCTGCACATGATCATGACAGATATCACACAAACTCCTGTAGTTGCACTCATGGGCTACACGACAGATATACCCTCGGCATGCCAAAGATTCACGGCACTGAGCCTTTTATTAGCTAAGCGGAGGGTGGGGTGCAGAATGCAGGTGGGACGGAGGGAGGGCGCCCAAATGTGAAGTTTGGATCGGAGATCTCCTCCTATGGCAAGAACAGATATTGATATATGCAGAACTACTGCCCACAGGTCGAGGCCAAGAGATATTAGGACCCACTGCACGCATGCCGGTTTACAAATCCAGAGGCGACTAGTGATACTATGAAGCTCCTCACCTCCAGCGATTAGATCGAGACGAAACTCGGAACATATACACGCTCCTGGAAACTTGGGGCTAGAGGGTAGTAGGAGAAGACACCCCTGGACGACATCACTATTGCAGCACGTATTTTGTTCTATAAAAATCAAAACCTATACCCAGAGGGCTTGTAGAGCAGCTCAGTACTGAAGTACGATATACAATAAAACAAGTGGCAAGCAATTCTAAAAACTCAAACTGACCTTTGATGAAAGTCAGGACGCAGCGGGGTTAGGATCAGCTAGTTACATCGCGGCTATATGCTGGATTGCCGGAGAAAATCGCCTTCGCCCCCCCCCTGAGTTCTCGGAGCAAAACATGGAGGCGGGGCTGTGCTGAGCTTCGTTGCTGGAAGACGTGCGGGGAATTGCTGGTACGCTGCTTGCCTTCCGATTTATGAGACCCGCTGGCTCTTGCACCGAGAGAGCGGACCCCGTTGCAGACTGAGGAGGTGCTGCAAGACGTTCCTGTCGGCTGTGGGACCCGCAGCCGGAGAGACGACTGTGACGCTGCGGTGGATCGCCTAGAAGTAGGAGGGCACTGGAGTCCTTGTCTGGTGACGTGGAGGCGGCGGGCATCTGTGGCGGTAAGATTAGGAGCCCCGGGGCTGGCAAAGTTACTGGCGAGGTGGCGGGAGCAGCATACTGCAGCACCGCCTGAAAACCTGTGGACTGGCGTGTGTGCGCGGGCCTTAATATCGGCCGGCTGGGCTGAGGAGACACCCTGGGGAGAGTGAAGGCGGGGCGGTGCTGCGGCGAGGCGGCAGATGAGCCGCAGGAAGGTGCGCTGGCCCCATTGCTTGAGAGGAGGACGGATACCAGGGGCACCATATTACAGATAGCAGGAGAAGCAGAGGAGTGCAACAGCGACTGGCCTGCTCTCCCACGAAAAGGTGTGCGCCCTCTAAATAAAAATAATAAAACCCTCAATGGTGAAAATGAAAGCGGGCGTGCAGTTAAAAGGCGGTCGGTATCCAGCAATCTGGACTTTCCGGTTTGGCCGGCAATGCTTCCGGGTCGCCGCAGGCAGCGCGGCGGCCCGCCCTGCACGGGGAAGGGAGGCAGCTTTCGAGGAGGACAGCACTGGCCGCGAGCGCGTTCTCGTGCGCGTGACCTTAACAGATCGCCGCGCGCGGCCAGTGCTGTCCTCCTGGAAAGCAGACACGGTAACTATAGGCCTTGCGTCACGAGCAAATCACTTAATCTCACCGTGCCTAACAAAACAAGGAAGCTGCGCGCTGAGCGCTGCAGAATTGTGAACGCGCCCGGCCATCTGTATTCACTAACGGAGGCACCCTGACAGCTCCTAATTATAATTTATGTACTTCTTTGCGCGAGCACGCACGAAATATGCCCAAAATGGCAGAACAAAACTACATTTACCCTATCACTTCAAGCCTATTAAAACGAAAACACAAGGAAGACGAATCACTGACCAGATGACAGAAAACGCTAAGGAATGTGTGGAATTTCTCTCTCCAAGGCCCTAGGAGATACTTCTTTTTTTCTCCTTTAACATTAGTTCTCGAAACTCCTCCCAGTTTCACTGGGAAGGAGTCCGAGCCCTAAAAAAAATACCACCAGCACTTACATTATTAATGGCATGCGTGGAAATTGAAAGATGCCAGAGCCTTCACAGTTTTTGTTTCCTCTTTTAACAAGAGAGGAGCAGTTGATATGCGTTAGAACCCTTCAAGTATTCATGAATTCATATATTGTTTTAAACTGAAAAACAAAGGTCAATGTGCTACGAAAGAAAAACATACATATATTGTACAGCATAGTACCTCTAGCCTTTTTAGAGCTAAAACCACCTTTTAACAGTTCTGCATTATTACCAATAATTTTAGCATCATGCAGTAAAAAGGTCAACTTAATATGAAATAGTAAATATTTAGAAATATCGGTATACACATTTATAAAAATCTATTCATGCAACAATAAAACTACTCTAGGCCATGATTATAATTCTGTCATCTAGACAGTGTTGCGGCTGTGTCTCTGTTCCCAGTGCTAATTCCTCATTCTAAGTCCTCTAGACAGTGCTGCTAGCTGCTTCTCTGCTGTCATCAGTAATTCCTCATTCTAAATCCTCTAGACAGGGCTGCAGCTGTGTCTCTGTTCCCAGTGTTAATTCCCCATTCCTAGTCCTCTAGGCAGTTCTGCCGCTGCGTCTCAGTTCCCAATTGTAATTCCTCATTCTTAGTGCTTGAGCCAGTGCTGCGAGCTGCTTCTCTGGTCCCTGTTGTAATTCCTCATTCTAAACAGTGCTGTAGCTGCTTCTCTAGTCCCAGTAGTAATTCCTCATTCTTAGTCCTGTAGGCAGTGCTGCAGATGCATCTCTGTTCCTAGTGGTAATTCCTCATTCTTAGTCCTCTAGCCAGTGTTGGTAACTGCTTCTGTGGTCCCGGTGGAACTTACTTATTCTTAGTCCTCTAGACAGTGCCACAACTGCTTTTCTGGTCCCAGTGGTAATTCCTCATTCTACATTTTCTAGACAGTGCTGCTAGCTGCTTCCATGGTCACAGTGGTCCTCTAGACAGTGCTACAGCAGTTTCTCTGGTCCCAATGGCAAGTCCTCATTCTTATTCTTCTAGGCAGTGCTTCTAGCTGCTTCTCAGGTCCCGTCGATAATTCCTCATTCTAAGCCCTTTAGGCAGAGCTGCCACTCTGGTCCTGTCTGTAATTCCTCATTATGAGTCCTCTAGGCAGTGCTGCAGCTGTGTTTCTGTTCCTTGTCGTAATTCCCCATTCTTAGTCCTCTTGGCAGTGCTGCAGCTGCATCTGTTCCCACTGGTCCTCTAGACAGTGCTGTAGCTGCTTCTCTGGTCCCAATGGTAATTCCTCATTCTTAGTCCTCCAAGCAGTGCTGCTAGCTGCTTCTCTAATCCCGTCAGTAATTCCTCTTTCTAAGTTCTCTAGGCAGTGCTGCTAGCTGCTACTCTGGTCCCGTTGGTAATTCCACATTCTAAGGCTTCTAGGCAGTGCTGCAGCTCTGTCTCTGTTCCCAATGGTAATTCCTCATTCTGAGTCCTCTAGGCAGTGCTGCTACCTGCTTCTCTGGTCCCATTGGTAATTCCACATTCTAAACCCTATAGGCAGTGCTGCAGCTCTGTCTCTGTTCCCAGTGGTAATTCCTCATTCTAAGTGATCTAGGCTGTGTGGGAAACATCGTTTAGAACGCGGTGTTTACACCGCAGTGCCTTTAGAACGCTGCCATTACAACGCAAGTCGTTACTACGACTTGCGCTGGATGGCACTGTTGGGCAAGGAATGTTGTAATTTTATATTCCAACACCATCCCTACTGTTACGTGGACTGGTGTTGGAATATAAAATTATAAGATTCCAAAATCTGCGCCCTCCAACGCAAGTCGTTGTAACGACTTGCGTTGTCAAGTACCGCGATGTACTGACATACATCCAGGCTGTGTTGCTAGCTGCTTCTCTAGTCCCGAGCAGTAATTCCGTTATCTAAATCTTCTAGGAGGTGCTGCTAGCTGCTTCTCTAGTCCCATTGGTAATTCCTCATTCTAAGTCCTCTACACAATGCTGCTATCTGCTTCTCTGGTCTCGTCAGTAATTCCTCATTCTAAGTCCTCTAGACAGTGCTGCAACTGCTTCTCTTTCCATACATCCACTACACTCCAAAACACATAGATATAAAGACATTGTCATTTACAATGCCAACAGCTCTAACTCTGACAAATGCGAGACCTATTGCATTGCAAATGCTTGTTATTTGGTTTGGAGGCTGTTTTTTTGGTTTATAATAGTGAAAAGGAGTACAGTCAGCTGAGAAAAGTGTCCAAAAGAGTTGACAGTCTTGTTTGTGGAGGGGCAAGAAAGGTTTCGTTCCTGCCAAAGGGGGAGAAATGATGTGTACATTTAATGATCACTTCCGAGGTGGCCATTTTACAATTCCTAGCTGTTTGGGAGGGTGGAAAGGGGTAGTATGGGGTTTCTGTGAGAGTAACAGGTGAAAAAGTTTTATTAAGTGATGAGTGCAAACAATGGAGAAGTAGGTATCACAGATTAGAATCACTACATTTGTAAAAACTGGGTCCAATAAATTGCCCTGATGATGGGCAGGCTGGATTGATGAAGATTCCTACATAATTTTACAACTTGAGTGCTTTGCCCGAGGAAATTACCACCCACAAATTCAGATCACCCTGTACAGTAACGTTTTCTTTATTGAGAAACAAGCAGTCAATTCCTTCATTTGAATGCATCCAGAGTGGATGAAGAGCAGCTGAGTGGATTATACATTCAAAGAAAACTGTCTTTTAAATTTGAGATATTTCGCATAACTGCAGTCTGCTACAGTGGTAGCGGAAAATGACGAGAATATGAGATTTAAGGAAGTGTGATAAATGATTGGAACACCTCCACCACATATGGTTTAATCGCTCTCTGGATTTTAAAACCATCTGGAGCAAGTTCATGAATAAAAGGGTCAGAATGGGGTCCAAACAATGGGGCCTATCATCAATGAGGCGATATAAAATTATCGCCGCTTTTGCGTGTGTTTTTGGACAAAAAGCGGTGATCATTTTATCGCCTAATCAGCAAGGTCATGCTATCGCGTGAAACCTTGCATCAGCGCCTGTTTACTGAACGCCCAGCTTTGCATCTCTAATGAGATACTTTGCATCTCTAATGAGATGCAAAGTGGGCGTTCCTGCCCTGACATTACTGGAAAAATGTCGCTAAGCGACATTTCTCCAATTAACATGGGGCACGCTAACCTGCAGAGCGACAAGCATAGTAGCGATAACCTCTGTTATCGCTACTTTCCTTACGCTTGCCTCGAGACTGACTTAGCCATGATATCCTATGTAAGATGGATATCATGGCTAAGTATGCCTCGCCCTATCATCAAGCTAACGCCAAACTTTGTGAGATTATCGCTGGATTTCCAGCGATAATCTCACATTTGGCAGTCAGCGCTTGGAATTATATCGCTTTTGAGATAAGCGTTGCTAATAGCACACTATCTCAGTGATAAAATTCCACATTACCTGGCGATAATTATCCTAGCGATAAGTGCGCTTAGCAATAATTATCGCCGGTCCTTGATGATATGCCCCCAAGTTTCTGCAATAAAAAAAGATCTGGAATATGATCAAGTAGGAAGTAAAAGATCTTGTACCAATAGGCAATTTTGAATCTTGCATTTCATAGAGGGGCATGAAGTGAGGGCTGGCTACTCTCCTGTGGATAGATGAGTTCAGACACAGATGTGCATACATCCCAACAGATCCGATTCAGGCAGGAGACTAAAGCTAAAAATTGCTTTATTTTAGCAGCCTTCCATCTAAAATTGCCTCTATTTCAATTTTAGTAATTGTGGACAATTAATCCCCCCATTCTTTTTCACTATCTCTCTCTTGCTTGTTTCGAAATGAAATGTTGCAAAATAAAATAGGTATCCCTATAGCCCTGGGAACCTGGAAAGGAGAATAATATAATATATATATAATATATAATAATAATATATAAAACAATGGTCCTCTCTGGGGAAGTATAAACCTGCACTTCCATGGCAATTGATTGCTTAACGCAGTAATGGCGAATAAGTGAATTAAAATGTGCAAGTGCTATATACAATGCATATATACCAGTCATGGCCGGCATGACTCGTGGGTGGGGGGGTCGCACAGGGACGGGGATTGTGCGAGAGCGGGGTGGTTTAATGTAAAATAAAGTAACATTTAAAAAAAATTAACTTACCTTCACCAGCCGGGTCCCGCATTTTCTTGGCTGCTGCTTATCTTCTCCGGCCTCCAGCAGGAACTGGAAGTAGGCAAACTCCCTCCCCTCCCCTAAGCCAATCACAAAGCTGAAATGGCAGTGTTGTGATTGGTAGGGACGCTGACCGGCCACGCGCCTATAGGAAGGCAATTTTCTCGATGCAGGCTGCTTGCAGCCTACATGGAGAAAAGACAGAGTGCGGATGACTGGTTTAGTCAGCCCCAGAGGACCGGCCAAACAGTCAACACCCTCAGCAGTTGGGCAAGCCACTCCTCCCCTGCTCTAGAGCAGGACCCCCCCTTCCCCAACCAAATACTTCTGCTTTCTCGCAGTGCGAGAAGCAGAAACATAAAATGGTAGTTTTACCATTTTTTGTTTGTGTTTCTCGCGCTGCGAGAAAAGAGTGGCGACGCTCTTTTGCCCTAGTGGAGGAGCCGCCCCTGATATATACAAAGTTAGCGGCTGACATAAATGTAAAATTAAATGATACAACTCAGAATCAGAGTATGGTGTGAAAGATCCTGATTAAAATAAGTCCTCTTTTCTATTTGTCAATGTTTCAACCCCAATAAAGCATTATTTCGAAATAGGGTCATCATCACGACCAAAAATAAGGTATCACCAATCTTAAGCGAAACTTCCAGGAGATTAAATTACTCCACCTCATTGCACTCTTTGCATGCCCCACCTTGTGTCACATTTAGGTGGATTCAGCAAGGAGCAAGTAAAGTTAGGCAAAAAATGTTGCTCACACACCATCAACAGAAGCTGTCAGCTTCTGAAACACACAGCATCCGGTTTGCTTCAAACCAGCTACGACTGATCTGTTGAGGAATTTATACTCCTGGATGTTTCGCTTAAGATTGACGCTACCTTGTTTTGTGTGCTGATGATGCATACTTTAATTCACTTATTCATCTTCACTGCATCGTTTCTTGGAGCACCTTTTGAAACAATTTGTCAGGATTCCTGCCACAGCTCACCTCCCTTGACTATCACAATATACCAACAAACAAATGGAGAGAAAGAGGAGAAAGAGAGCTTGTTTGTCTCCCCTGGCAATAAATATCTTAAACAAAGAGAATAAGCATAAGACTATGCTCCATGAAGAATCGAAATTAGGAATTGCTTATTGCATAGTCAAAACTTGTTGCTTATTGCATGTAAGTCTCCTTAACAGGGAAAGCATTTGGTTTTATAGAAGAACCCTCACCTATCAACTAGGTTGGTGGGTGAGGGTTCTTCTATGAAACCAAATGGTTTCCCTGTTAAGGAGACGCATATGCAATAAGCAACGAGCTTTGACTATGCAATAAGCAATTCCTAATTTGGATTCTTCATGGAGCATAGTCTTATGCTCGTTGTCTTTGTTTAAAATATCACAATATACATGCATGACTCATATTGTTCCTGCCAACACTTGCTATTGGTAATAGCTGGCTGCAGCTGGTGTTCCCCGGTTTGTTTGAAAAGGCTTAATTACTTTTAAATATGTTTTACCATGCATATGCAAGGTCAGGTTTCAGGAGCCACGGAAACATCCAGAAAATCCACCAGAAATTGCTATGAAGTGGGGAGCAGCAGACCGCCCACTGACAATAGGCTGGGTAGCGGAAATGAACAGATGTATGATTGCTGAAAAAGATGTCTATAAATCCAGAGGCTGTCCCAAAAAGTGGGACAAATAATGGGGAGGATGTAATATTTATCAAGGGGAATTGTGTATTTCGCCAACAGTGGAAATGGAAATGTCAAAAAGGGGGAATCACGAACATGAATAGATGATCTACCACAATGTATGTCATAAATGTTGACGAATAACTACCTTCTGTATACCGGAATATACTCATCTGTAAATCTGACTGTTGACAAGTTTGGCTTTAAAAAAAATGTTAAACCAGAAAAACCACCAGAATAAGCATCAAGCAACCAGCATAGATGACCTCAACCTGAACCTTCCAGAAGATATCCCTAATCAAATTAATCCCCTGCACCTGTTCCTTGATGTAAATAAAAGAGATGATATAGCCATAAGGTTAGAGCAGTCGACCTCGAAACTGGGTAACCGGGTTTGAGTCTCGGCAAGGACGCTCAACATCCTGCGATTCTGGGCAAATCATTTAATCTCCCTGTCCCTAACAAAAATGAATGTGTCCATCTGTAACAAAACTGGTGCTCATATAAAGCGCTCTGATACCCGATGTCTCGGGTTTAGTCCGCGCTATATAAAACTCTACCAAAAAACCCAATTAGAAGGTGACCTTTGTGAACGTTCTAAAAAGCCTCCTAGAAGACAGCCTCTTCAAATTAGTCATCTGCACCTGTTTCTTGCAGTAATTAGAACCAGGCACAGTGGGGTGAGGGTGGGGTGAGGAAGGGTGTTCCGACAGACAACGGGATATGTCAAATGAAATAAAAAAATTATGAATTCACTTACCTTGCGCTTGCCTCGTCATCGAGTCGGTGATGTGGCGACCGCAAGCTTAGTGTTTTTTTATTTTTATTTAATTTTACCTATCTTGTCGTCCGTCGAGTCGCCCCCACCCCACTGCTCTTACCTGTGGCTGCCACGCCTGATTAGAATGTGACCTTTGAGAACATTCTAAAGCACTTTCTAGAAGGCATCCTCATCAAGTTAATTACCTGCACTTGTTCCTTTTTACAAACAATTAGAATGTGACCTTTATAAACATTCTAAATCAGTCTTATTTAAAGACCGTCCAAACTCCTCCCCTTCTCCTAGCGTCTTCACCTTCCACTTACCTGTTTTCCAGCTTCCAGGGCTCTGTCTCGCCAGCTCCCTTGTTCCTTTCACTTTGACCTCACCGTAAAGAACGTCTCACAGCAGTCTTGCCCCTTAGTGGAAAAACAAGAAGAAAAGGAGTGATGCATTAACAGACTTTGATTTTGCAAAGCACTGAGCTCAGTCGTAACATTGTGCTTGCAGACAGTTTTGTTCAACTAGTACTTTCTGTTGACAGGACTCTCCCAGAAAGGACTTGGGTGAAGCTAACTCTGTTCAAATTAGCTTCTGGGTTTGGTGCTGGAATCATACTCACTACAGTTTCGAAACTTTGATGAAGGAACCTCTATTGACTATCTAAAAACAACTGACAACAAAACTAAAGGTTGGTGGAGATATAGAAACCTTTTGTGAAGTGATACCTTAAAAGATATAACTAATATTAGACTAAAGCCTTATTATGTGTTTGTTTATAGATAACATATCAGCCAGTACCATTCATCAGACTGGGTAAATGCCTGCTGCAGTGTTGCAGTTGAATAGATGAGCCACAGCATCTTTTTGACTCTCCATTCTTTCTCCATCCCAACCTCCTTCCCTCTAGGATTTGCCACTGGAGCAGTGTCTCCTTCTGTAAACCGAGGGCAAGACTCGAAAGGATTTGGGAACTGGCATCACTGCCCCATTAGAATCTCCAGGGATCCAGGTAGGTGGCCTATGACACAAAGCACCAACCACAAAAAATTGCCAATGCTGATGCTTATTTCAAAATTAATTAGAAAAAGATGTGCGAACCAACCATCATTTCATCTTTAAGCTCATTTGTAGCTTTTTCTTATTTTATTATTTCCATCATGCTTATTTTTTTCCAAATTTTTTTTGGCACATATACAATACATTGAACACTCTACCCACAAATATTATACAACAGTTCAGAATATACAATTATTCAAACATTCACACCATTCTCACCATCCAGCTCTTTCAACGATTCAACTATAGAATTTAAGTCCTGAACACACTTAGAGGTAAGCAAAGGCTGTTGGTCTAACTGGTGTGGTTGTGCCAAAGTTAAGGCAAGGTTTAAGAAAAAGTGGGGTTGTGTCGTCTTTAGCGCTGGGTAGGACAACATAAATATGTATAAGAATAAATAGAAACCCAGTCGCTTTTTAGTTCTGCTACTTATTTTATTTCGAGCAGATTTTTTCACCCTACGATTTTTAATCCGGGGGTGTTGTGATTATTTTATGACCGAAGTACAAGTTGCTTCACTTGGATCAACTACTGTAATAGTCGGAGGGTTTGCTTTGTCATACGGAAACAAGAGTTCGTTATATACAAGTTTTACAATTAACATCCAAACAAACAAATGGAATACAAATATACATTACTATACAAATTCTACAATACTTTTTACAAAAAAAGGTCAAAATTGCACCCTACTAACCGATTTTAACACCAGGCCATCGATATATGACTTATATATGGTTAAGGACTGGTTACGCAAGGGCAAACATTTTTCATAAACATTTGACTGAAAAGTGCAGCATTGTGTTAATGGACCTTTGCGCGATTAATGTTCATACACTGTAGTGAACAATGGTAAGCCGACGCGTTTCAAAGCCCGTGTCTTGTTCGCCAGGCTTATCTTCAGGGCTTTTGTTAGTTGGGTACCTATATAAAAACAATGGAGGACACATTTCAAAATGGGACCTTTCACTGGTATTGTTTTAGTGCCTCAAGTCATTTGCGCTGGTTGTTACCTTTACAAACTGTATGTTTGGGTCTGTCTTGCTCGGAACTCCTAGGAGACAGGTGGTTCTGCAGAGGTAAAGGGCACTTAATATATCTGATTTCTGTATTTACACAAGGAACATACTGTCACTATGATTATAATAGCGTCAGGACTTACGTTTACCTAATTTCTTTGTTCGTAAATGCTGTGGTTGGGAATCTTTTTCTTTTTATTGCGTATTTCTGAGCGGCGGCAGCAGGGTCTGTGTTGGCGATAAAGTGAGGAAAATTCTGTAATGCGTATATTCCAACATTAGCGGTGACTTTTTATCTACATCTAAATCACTGCCATTTCAATTGAAAAGCTGAAGATCAATTCAGAAATAGGCTGTCATCCAGCCTATTAAATTATGTCAGAGGAGGAAACTTTGTCATTTACAGAAGCATATACTAAAAATTTAATCTCAGGACCTTCACCTTTTGCGTTTCTAAAATTGAGTACGAATGCTCAACAACAGAATAAAACGGAGAAATTGATGCGCTTGAGCAAAAAACACGTTCGGACGGAGCTACACGGGCATTTTTTGTTTCAACACTTAAAAACAGGAACCATTCCTTGGGGGCTCCAAGTTAAAAGCGTGCCGGTGGTCTTTACAGAGGACCCAGTCTATAAAAAAGGTTTCAGTTATATTGCCACTAAGTGCAGTTGGGACCTAATGGTCCACACAGTGGAGACTGCTCAACGAATTTGTTCTAAAGAACAGGAGGAAATTGACGCTTTAACTAAAGCGATTACTGATAACCACAATACATTAGAAGCAAAAGCTTTATTGGAGAAAATAGAGAAACAGCTACAAACGTTCAAGGACACTACAATAAACTACAGTATCAATAAATTTGAAAAAGACAGTAAAGCATTCAATTTAGAAACTGTTTACCCGTACTTAAGGGAGGATTTTTATACTCAACAAGAATCACGCAGAGCACTTTCCCAATATCAAGGGCGATCTAAAAATCGCTTCCTCACCTTTTCAGAGAGTTCATCCTCTGACTCTTCTGGTGATCCAGACTCCAGAGAAGGTACATCTAAATGCCCAAATACTTTTTTAGAGAAAGGCGAAGGCAGAGGCCGTGTAAAGTTCAAACCCCAACCACAAGCATGGGAGATGAGAACCCGCAACAAGAATTACTACAAGACAAATTCTTCGATTATTAATCTTTCAACCAAACAGCTCACTACACATGAGCGATCAGTCCTTGAACTCGGGATCAAATTTGTCCCAACAGCCAAAACTGACATAATAAACCTAAAGATAGAGGCCCAAGATCTATTCAGAAAAATTAGATTAAAAGCCTTTTTTCACAATAAAGAGAATACAAGAACACCAAAACCATCAAATTTATCCTATAAATCGTCTTTCACTCCTACATCACAAATGGTTCCTAAACAAATACTGGCTTTTGAACAAGCTGTGCTGTCCTCTCTCACGCAGTTAGGCCAACAAAAAACATTTTTTAGGAGAAACATCTCAAAAGACCAACAGACAGCAATTAAACACCTAAGTGACGACACAACCATCGTAGTGAAGCCGGCCGATAAAGGGGGAGCCCTAGTGGTTTGGCAAAAAGACAAATACATAAAAGAAGCGACTAGTCAAATAGGCAACACTGAATGGTACAGGAAATTAACAGATGATCCGACGAATAGGATCCAGACAGAGATACAAATCAAACTGAAAGAAGGACTCGATGAAGGTATACTGGGCCCAAAGGAATTTGACTATATGAATAAGGAAAATCCACGGACCCCAGTGATTTATTTCCTGCCCAAGGTGCATAAAAATCTGCAAAATCCACCCGGAAGACCGATAGTCTCCGGGTGTGACTCTATCCTAGAGCCAATAGCCAAATACCTCGAAGTTTTTTTAAAACCATTTTTGAGCGACGTAAAATCCTACATCAAGGACACAGGAGATTTCATCAATAAAGTCGAAAACCTTCCGTTTGATGAAAATAAGGAACTAATGGTGGCGTTTGACGTCAACTCGTTGTATACTCAGATCCCTCAAGAGGAGGGATTAGAAGCCATTGAGTACTTCCTAGACACTAGGCCCAAACCACAAAGAGTTCCCACCAAATTTATAATGGAGCCTGCCAGCTTGGCATTGAAAAGGAATTTTTTTCGATTCATGGACACCTTCTACGTGCAGGTGAAGGGCACCGCCATGGGGTATCCTTATGCCCCGGAGATGGCGGTGCTCTTCATGGCCCTGCACGAAGAAAGATTTGTCTATCAAAATAACCTGTATGGTAAGCATATCTTAAAATGGTACCGCTATATAGACGATGTCTGGTGCCATTGGAGTGGGACCCAAGAACATCTGGCACAGTTCCATGAATGGCTTAACAGCAGGCACCCAGACATCAAATTCAGCATGGCATAAAGCAACACTCGCTTAACCTTTGTGGATGTTGAGGTCTTTCCCCAGAACAATGAATTGGTCACTACATTACACAGAAAACAGACCAATAAAAATACCATTCTCCATTAACGGAGCTTCCACCCACAGAGTTTAAAAGAAAACCTACCGTATAGCCAACTGTTAAGAATTCCACGCAATTGCTCCAGAAAAGAAGATTACCTCACACATGCGGAAATCTTTTGTGAGCAGTTAAAAGCCAGGGGCTATCCAAAGAAAATGTTAAAATACGCGACCAAACGAGCGTGGTTTACTCCTAGAGATGTCAGAAACCGTAGCGCGATCGCGCCTGCCAAGCTCAGGAACTACATTTCCCATGAGCAGGCGGGGTCCCGCAGGAAGTACATCTTCAATGCAGACGCGCATCCGGGTGCGCGTTATTCTGGTGTTTGTTTGCGTCCGGCGTGGGAGCTCTCACGCCCGCCTTGAGTCTGCTGTAGGTTCCCTCCTTGAAGGGTCCGTTGTTGGAGAATCTCCGACTGGCTGTTTCTGCTGTTGAAGGATCAGCGCGTCAGCAGGTATTGCCGGTCCATGATCTTCGGCCGCTCTAGCGGTCAGCTGTATACTTACCTGTTTGATGTGAGCGGGGAGGCACGGAGTCTGTTGTGCACGACTCCTAACGGTTGCTGAAACTTTCTTGGCTATTTCGGGTGTGGCGGAACACGGTGGCGGTCGAAACCACGTGTTACCGTACACCCAGGTATAGTTCTAGTGCTATGAAAACGGGGCGCTGTAGTGAGGTCAACTACGCGTCTCCGTTCTGACTTTGGGTATTACAAGTAACTAAAGAGGAGGGCTTGTAGTGAGGAAACTACAGGTTTCTCCAGTTCTATTTGTGAAGCCATCCATTGGGGTTATTTGTTGGCAGAATTCGGTGGTGGTCGCAACCACGTTTTTGCTGTTTGGCATTATTCTAAGAGCGGAGTGTTGTAGTTTTTGCTTCCTACACACTACCGTATCCCTCTTCCTTTGTGTTGGAGCAAACATACTTACTTTTGGATTCCTTGGACACCCCTTGTACATTGCGTCCTCTGGCACATCTGTGGTATGTTGTGAGTGGTGGGTTAGGGCTCTCAGTACAGTGTGTGTGTGTCTGGTATGTCAGTTATGTTTTCTTTAACGATATGTCTATGTGTCCCTTAGGCCTTCCTCACAGATTGTGGCAGAAGGGCTGTAGTTGTTGCCTATCCAAGGTCGGGTTTTCTTTCTACTCAGGTACTTACCTGTTTTCATGGTTATTAGTGAGACTATATGAGTGTAGTATATCATGTTAGTATGCACTTAATTGATGCCTGTCTTGTCTTTTGTTACAGGCCCTTTTTCCCTGCTGACCCTACCTGTACCCATCCCTCCATTTTTTATTTTAGTTTGTTATTTTTCTCCCTCGCCTAATGGCTCGAACACCCTGTGTTTACACTTCAGGGTGTTGGTGACATTTGGAGGTGGAACCATACTTGCAGCGGCTGGATCCCGTGGAGTTAACCTGACAAGAGAAGTATTGCTGACTAAAAAAGAAAAAAAACCTGTGGAACAATTGGTGTGTGTCTCAACATATGGCCCACTCACAAACCGTTTCAAATCAATAGTTCTAAAAAATTGGCACATGCTGTCAAATCTTGAAATTCCATTCGCTAAACTTATGTTTGCCCTAAAAAAGAATACAAATCTTGGCCAACAACTAATAAGAGCAGATTTAGGCACCTCAAAAGTGAAAAGCGATCTTCGCACTATATGGAAGCTAAATCCAGTGCAAGGCCATCATAAATGTGGCACTTGTATATCATGTGCAAGTACTATTGAAGGTACGATGTTTGAGCATAACACGATAAAATGGAGCCATAATGAAATTACTAACTGTAAGAGCAAAAATATTGTCTATGTAATAATTTGTCCATGTGACAAAATATACATCGGAAAAACAAATCAACAAATCACACAAAGATTGGCACAACATCGTTCCAGGATAAAACAGAAAGTGTTGACCGCACCCATGGTTCAACACTTCATTGACCAGAATCACACTGAAAAAGATCTAAGATGGTTGGTTCTCTCTGGAATAAAAACTCCTCCAAGGGAAGGAAATGTGGAAACTCTTTTACTCAGGAGAGAAGCGTATCTAATCATGAAGTTTAACTGCGTGACTACAGGATTAAATGAACAATTTGAAACTTGATTATGTGACTGTACCCTCTGTTAAAGACCCATTAATAAAATAGCATCAGGACTACATCACCCACAATCACCAAACCACATGACACGAGTATATTTGAAAGAGTCATGTGACCAGCACCACTAAACACTCGTCTAACACGGAAGCAGGCAGGAAACTCCCGAGCTACAAAGAATTCCAAAGGTAAGGAATCAAACAAAGGGGAAAAAGAAGCGAATTCCTAGAATAAATTCTAAAAACCCATCCCTCTCATCCTTGCAGCAAATGCGACAAAACTATAGCTGAGAAAAAGGCGACGCCGCCCAAACGAAAAAACAGCGGCCAGCCTGCGGGCTGAGTCCCCAAGTAAGTAACTATCAGAAATGGGGAAGTAGATAAAAAGTCACCGCTAATGTTGGAATATACGGTGCACAGACATAATATCGACTCCAAAATATCGTTTGGACAGAATATCGAGGAAAAAATATTGTTTGGACAAAATATCGACTGGACAGAATATCGACAGCCAAAATATCGTTTTTAAGGTAAGTGCAGTAATATCGACTGTAAATAATATAGAAAGTGAAAATATGTAAGTATATACTATAGATAGTAAAAAAAATTGTTTTTATTTTTAGGGTTCAGGGTCAGTTTTGGGTTTTTGGGTAAAGGGGTATTTTTAGGGTTCAGGGTCAGTTTTGGGTTTTTGGGTAAAGGGGTATTTTTAGGGTTCAGGGTCAGTTTTCAGTTTTTGGGTAAAGGGGTATTTTTAGGGTTCAGGGTCAGTTTTCAGTTTTTGGGTAAATGGGTATTTTTAGGGTTCAGGGTCAGTTTTCAGTTTTTGGGTAAAGGGGTATTTTTAGGGTTCAGGGTCAGTTTTCAGTTTTTGGGTAAAGGGGTATTTTTAGGGTTTAGGGTCAGTTTTCAGTTTTTGGGTAAAGGGGTATTTTTAGGGTTCAGGGTTAGTTTTGGGTTTTTGGGTAAAGGGGTATTTTTAGGGTTCAGGGTCAGTTTTCAGTTTTTGGGTATTATTTTATTATATTTTGTTACTATATATATATGTTTTAATAAATATGAAATAAAAAAATATTTATTTAATTTTCATTAATTATTTAATTATTATAAGTTAATTTAATTAATTTTAAGTATATTTTAGTAATTAATTATTAATATTAGGGGGAGGAGCCAAGATGGCGACCGGAGCAGACGTGTAGGCTCCCGGCTCCACCAGCCATTGAGCCCCGCTCCGACATCCTGCTTTCTATCCTGGTGGATTTTGGCGGCGGAACGTTTGTTATGTTGTGCTGACTCTTTCCGTGTTTCCCCGAGATCTCAGCCTGCCCGGTGGCCGGAGATAATTGCGGGGTTGTCCGCAGCCCTGGACCCTCGCCTCCACTGCCGCTCATCAACGGACCTCGGAGGTTTGGTGGCGTTGCGCCGAGGACTTGGAAGGGGTGCCGTTCTCACGGGACGCGGTCCTGGCTACACAGTCTGCCGCGATCTATCGCCAGCTGAGCCTGAAACGTGCTTGCTGGGATGAGACGCTCCGAAGGTGCGGGGTCTCTGTTTGGAGCTGGATGTGCGCGGCATGAGTAACTCGACCCTCCCTGTTCGGCGTGCACTGCCTGTTTTTTGGTCCCAGCGTTCAGCCTTTAGCGCGGCGGCTCTAAGTGACGGGCGCTCGATTGAAGTCGATCCTGGTGTCGTGTATTTCTATAGGTTCTGAATCAGTCCCCCTATTCCTGACCCTATTCTGGTTAAACTAACTATCAAGTTAACTAACAGTCAGCCCATGAGGCAAGAAAACCCCCATGATGCAGATACCGTTATCTGACGCAGTCACACTACGGCACAGGAACGTGTTATCTGATTAGGTCATAACGCTTGAGATCTAATTAGACAAGCGACATTCCTCCAGCCCCTGATAAGGCATACGACGTTCTCATAACAAATCAAACCTATGACAACCTGGATAATCCGTGCGGCCATTGTTTTGATTTCACAGAGAACTTTTGCAAAAGAATGTGCTAACGAGCAAGTCGTATGACATCTTTATTGACGTACCTATGTCCATCCTTACGTCAATCTCGGCACCTTTAAGGTATAAATATTGCCGACCTTGCCCTATGCAAACACACGCGTGGTGACAAGACGGAGCAGCCATACTTGCCGAAGCCGAGAGCAGAAGCAGACCCCGCTGGCGCAGCACCGCCTTCCTGATGCGCTGAGAGACGCGCTGCTATCTCAAGCCGAGAGACCCAGCACCGGCGCTTTCGGGCAGCCCTCGCAGGCAGCCTGGAATATCGAGAGCAGAGAAAGAGATACCATTCCTCATTCATCCTAAATTCCAGGTACAGAACTGAATAACCCCTCACAGAGAATTCTTTAGTTATTCACTTGGCAAAAACAAACTTAACTTAAACTGTAACTTTCTATTCCCGCCCACGCATTAGACTTAGGTCAGGTACACGGGGTAGGCGTATTTAGAAACACCAGTTGAGTACGTTTAGTCAAATGTATATGTGTATGTAAATATATTTTAATCATTTTAAACATCATATGGCTCAGAAACCATATCAATGTTTTTACAGTATTATTTTATACTATTGCTTTTAATGTATGCACTTTACTTAACTATAAGTATTGCAATAATATCGATCCATTTCTCTTGTACGAGAAAAGAGACTGATCAATAAATAACACCTTTTTATTGAACACGCCCGTCTCTTCCTTTTCTCTACATTCTGATGAGACTAAGAATGCACGTACTGACTGAGTAAAATAATTGCCTTGTGCTCACACGACTCTCGAGATTGACTCTTGATTAGGGGAGAGCAAAGTTGTCATGTTCTATGGTTGTCAGAAACTAAATCCCTTCTTGTCTAATCAGGGAAGTTAATCCTTCCTTGAACATTCGAGAAAGTTTCTAGCGAACTCTGAGCTTAGCTGGCAAACCCAAAAATTAAGTCTAGTATCGACAGTAGTAGACCTAGTTAACGTCTGGCCTAGGCCTTTACTGCTGTAGGTACTATTCCAATGCGCAGAGCCTATTGGGAAGATAGGAACTACACTACATGGCGCCCAATGCGTTTGGAAAGGGCGATAAAACTAACGTAAGACATTTAGAGTAACTCAGTCGTGCTTTCTCACTCAGACCCCTTTTCCCAAATACTCCAAAGACGTCTGGAGTGGGTGAAAGGTTATATCCTCCAAAACCTCGCAGGAGGGAACTCCTATGTATGGTTCTTGGTCAAGTCAACGTTGAAGGATAAACAGTTCCAAAATATTGTACATCTAATCTTTGTTCCATAAAGAAACCTGATCTGCAAACAAACATAATACCATCCTGTCTGTAAAATGGCAGAGAGTGATGATGAAAGAGAGGCAGTTAGATTAGCAACTGAACTCGCAGATGCTGATGCTACCATGCAAGCAGCAGACGCGGATATAATACTCATTCCGGTCATTAAAAGGAGATCTATAACCTTAAAACTTATAGAAAATGGACTGACACCTAGAGGTGGCACAGTCATATTCGTAATTGAGGCACACGAATATCGGCAGACAGAGGTATACTATTCATGGATACATTTTCCAGCAGCAAATGCTGTAACAAAGTACTTCCACTATTACAAAGTAGAGGAACCTCCTGAAACGTACACTCCTTTCAAGGAGGTGGAAGTACCACTCAAATTCCAAGAGCATTTGCTCTTATTTGATGGCGCCCTAAAACATAACAATCACATTACAAGGCTCGGTCCTTTAGGAAGACCAGGAGCAACGTGGCCGGTCTTAGCCGGATACACACCACATCCAGACATCGAAAGAATGCCTGCAGCAGAGCTGTTAATACAGCTAAAACAACTACTAAAAATTCATAGACAATTAGTTCAGTATGTAATGCGGACTTCAACAATTCAGCCAGCGATTAAACTTCCACAGCTGACCCCTCACCAGGGGAACACAAATAAAATCACACCACAGAACATCCAATCCTGCCTAGGTAAAGTTCCAGCTAAACGGGAACAAATACCATTCTGGTTGGCACAGAAAATCACCCAAATAGAGGCGGTGTTTCCTGACACCACCCCGCTGGAAAAACACAGGATTCTGACTATATGTCTCCCAATGGGAATCGCACCACACATTGAGGACTGTGACACTTGGGGTACAGTCTTTGCTTCCATCTACACAAAAACGCACGGTGTTCCATCCATTTCGGTAATACCAGATGTGCTAAAACAAATTCAAGATGAATACGGTCCAGAACCTGCTTTAACTCTTGGTATGAAATTACTAAAAGACTTCAAGCAGGTCTCGGCTATATTATTAGCCAACATAAAAGGTGAAGCAGCAAACGTGGCGATCCGCCAGAGGTTAAAAGAGACAGATATAGCAGACCAACCAGCTGAAATTGCCAGAATCATAGAAAAATCCTATGAAGAACTAGGCAGAGATAGTCTAGGTGGAATACCAGTAAAACCGCAACTGACTACAAGTCCAGAAAAAATATTTTTTAATAATAATAATTCACCAAAAAAGAACTGGGATGGAAACAAACAATCCAATCCTAAAGAAAAGAAATTCCAGTCCAGAGGAAGGTCTCCGAGGCGAAGAGAGAAATCTCCAAACCAAAGACAGAGGTCACCGCAGAGTGACCCCTCTGGGAATAGATATAACCTTAGAAATAGGGATAATATTAAAAAACCTGATAGATATCAAGACATTGATACACGTCCCTCTCAATCTTTTCAGAATTCCTCGCAGAAATCGGAAAGAAGAGGACGATCAGAAGAGCACGCCAAGTCCAAAGACAAGGAACCTGCTCAACTAAAAAAGAAATTAAAATTTCCAAAAAAGAAGGTAGCCAGTATCAAGGTAGTTAACAATGCCGAGAATACTGAGGACACAACTGAAAAACGGAGAATGGGCTCAGACAATGCTAGACAGCGCAGCAGAGGTGAGCATAGCTCGCAAAGTCCTTATGAATCATCTGGAGACAGTGGACACGAATGAATACCTTCAAGTGGAAACTGCAGACACCAGAGTTAGCAAGCCCCACAAGATATACGAGATAACATTACGTATAGAGGGAGATAAGACTAGGAAAATAAGGGGACTATTTTGGGATAACCTCTCCAAAGGCTATGACATCCTTCTAGCTGAAAAAGACTGGCCACCAGAGTTTGTCAGGGAGTGCCCTCATGGCGAAGAAGTAATTATGCCTGCCTTCTCGAATCAAATACCGATTCATAAAAAATACACACTTGCTAGAAAGTGGGCAGTGGCCTTAGCACCTGCTTTATATAAAAATCATGTAGGATGGGATGAGGATTCTCCTCCTCACAAAATCCAGTTAAAATCACAACCTACTGCACAAAGGCAGTACCCAATTAAGCAAGAAGCTAAAAAACAGGTAAATGAAATACTAGATCAGCTAGAATACCAGGGGGTGATTGAAACTTGCACCTCACAAATGAACAATCCTTTGTTTCCGGTCTCCAAACCAGACAATTCGTACCGTCTAGTTTTGGATTAGCGACACCTTAACACATGTTGCAAAACCTTTGCAGTGCAAAACTCACACAGTGCTGCACTAATGAATAACATAGTGCGCAAAAAATACAAAACAACCTTGGACATCTCCAATGGATTCTTTTGTCAAAACATAGCACCAGAGAGCAGATCTTTAACTGCATTCTCAGTAAATGGCACTCAAAAACAATTCTGTCGGTTAGCCCAGGGGTACAAGAACAGCCCGGGGGTATTCTCAGCGAGAGTAACAGAATTACTACAACTATATGATGATGAAGCGTTATCTTATGTCGATGACATTTACTTAACAGATGATGACTTGGAGACTCACTTGAAAAGGGTGAACACCATAATACTTGGGTTCGCTGCAGAGGGTTACAAATTCAACTTCAAAAAGTCCAGAATTGCCCATCTGACAGTCCTATTCTTAGGATATGAGTTATCAAGTGAAGGTAAAAGCCTGGCAGACAATTTCCTAGAGAAATGTGCCGTAATCCAAGCTCCTAAAACACTAAAAAACCTACAGTCAATTCTAGGCTTCCTAAATTTCGGAAGAACATACATTGCAAATTACGCAGAAAGGGTCAAACCCCTTTATGATCTAATTAAACCAGACTTTAAAAGATCCAGTTGGACTCAAACACACACAGAAATTATTATTATTTTTTTTTTTTTGTTAAAGACGTTTATTAAATATTCCAGTAATACACAGCGTCTTGCACACAACCCTGAGGCTGGCCGCTATTTAACATATGCAATTATCATGACAGTAATACAACGTTAACGATCATCCTCGCCAAGTTGTTGATTATGGATACAGCACCTGGATACATTCGGATAGGAATAATCACTGAGCTAGTCCGTCTTATTTTATATTAAACAACCATAACTTGTCTCCATCAAAAGTAGGATTAAAGCATTCAATGTCAACGTCCTACAGGGTTATACAGCACAAGCATTGGCAAATGGGTCCTAAGTACACATATCATACTATGGAACCTGTCCCATCACAAGCTATACCACCCGCCCCGAGTGACACTCTCCGTGCCTTCTCCCCTCCAGCACAAAACACCTCAGAATTCCAACCACGAACCTCCCCTAGGTGAAGTAGAAGCCACATACGTTACATCGCAGTACCCTTGATCACTGAACTCCCCACCATGTCCCACAACACATTGAAGGCCGTGACAGAGCTGAGCCATAGTAACATCCCCTCTACAGGTCATCATCAGGTTCCGGCAGTTCCTCCGGGGGGTCACATAAGTTCCCCCGATATTCGTTCCAATTATTCCATATTTTCGACCATTTCTTAGGGCACCCCCTATGTACATACACTGCCTTTTCTGCCACCATTGCAGAATCCATATCGTTACACCACCGAGTGCATGAGGGTTTCACACCAGATCCCCATCTCCTAGCAATGTTACGCTTTGCAATGGCCATACCCAGTGTCGCCCAGAGTTGCAATCCCTTGTTCATATCAGTTGGAGACCAGATATTCAATAGACAACATTTAGGCTCATTCGGCAACACCACCCCCGTCGCCTCCGATACCTCAAACAAAACCTCCTCCCAATATGATTGTATTTCGGGGCAATCCCATAGGGTATGAAAGAAGGTCCCCGGGGATCCACAACCCCTGAGGCAAGTGGGTTCCAGGGTGCGCCCTAACTTGTGTAGCAGAGTACGTGAATAATATACTCTATGTAGTATTTTTAATTGTACCAGTTTCAGTCGAGAAGGTATGGAGGTCTCTCTGGGTGATGCCAGTGCATGTAACCAGTCCTCATCTGCTATGTCCCCCAGATCCACCTCCCAACGACTGCGCAGTACCACCGTGGGGTCAGGGAGATTATTGACGAGCTTCCGATACGTAAGGGAGATCGCCTTCTTATCCAGGTGGTCAGTGAGGAGTCTATCCTCCAGGGGGGAGGATGCAGGAAGTATTGTACCAGATGGGATGGCTCCCTGCAAGGCATGTTTGATTTGTGCATATCGAAAGCGTTCATTTACTCCCATTCCATACTTCTCTTGCACACACAGAAATTTTGAGATCCTTACAAACAGACATGCTAATTAAAACAAAATTAGAAACACGTGATAACACACGCAACCTTGTGATCCGAGTCATCCCAGGGAGATGCGGATTCACATACCTGACTTCTAATGAAGGAGAAAAGGTACCAATTGCATTCAAATCACACTTGTACACAGAAGCTGAACAGAAATTCAGTAATACAGAAAAAATCATTCGCGCAGTTCAAACCGCAATAGCTAGAGAAAAAGACATAGCTGACGGTAGACATATCACAGTCAGAACAGCAGAATCAGCCTTTGAGGCACTAACAGCACCGTGTAATTTACCAACAACAACATTGAATCCGGAATGGATACAATGGGTGAATTCAATCACAATGGACAAAGTATACTACTACTTTGATCCAGAACTAGAAGAATTAAAAAATCTAAAATATGAAAAGACGTATCCTCTGCCAATCGACATTCTGCCTCTACGACATTACGCCTGTGTAATCTATACAGACGGACATGCTCAACCCTCCGTTTGGGGAGAACAAGCATACAACCCCACATGTGAGATTACAAAAGAAGTGTGGCGCGGAGGTAAACTAAGACCTCTATTAACAAAATCACACTCAGTAGAAACTAATTCAGAAAAACAAACTGAAATAATAGCTTTGAAAATGGCGCTAGATAATGCGGATCGCGAATTCCCGACACTTATAGTGTCAGATTCATATTACTGCGTCAAAGCATATAACAAGGATTTGCAGACATGGATTCAGAACGGTTACAAAGATGACACAGATGCACCAATAAAGCAGAAACTGCTCTGGGAACAAGTAGCTCTTTTGAAAAAAGAACTACCAAAGACTCACGTGACACACTCACTGAGTCATCAGCGTGATGGCGTTCACGTTGTGGGGAATTCATTGGCTGAAACAGCCGCAGCGGCAGCCACTAAACCGGCTCCCGTAGATCGAAAAAAGCGTACATTAAAATACATTGACGGTGAAACAATGCTGGCGGTGAAAACGTCATCAAAAGGCGACTGCTCAGCGTTACCGATCAACTATCCACTCAATTATACATACATAATCGATGCAAACTCCGTCCCTTTTGCTCGAATCCCTGGAGTGGGGGATAGAGTGATTCCAAACATGGACAGGAGAAACTTGTTAATCGCAGACGCACACATGGGCGAGGGTCACAGACACCTTAAATTAAAAGATTCTCTGGAAGAATTACAATCACGGTACTGGTGGCCAGGCATGAGCCTGCACTACACCATGTTTGTAAAAAACTGCCCAAACTGCAACAGAGATCGCAGTGGGGAGAGAAGCAGTTTAATACCTCGTCGTATCAAGGCAGATAATATTACCAGCAAAAAGAATGGCTTGCGATTAACATATACAGGCTAGTTTCCACTTATAATGTAGATCACCAGCACTCGGCTGACGTCCGGACTATTATACAAGATTTGCGAGTCTAAATGGCATATACGCTAAGAGCATGCTACGTTCGACCATTGTTTTCACTCAGGCAATCCAGCCTGGGGGGGAAACCTGGCCAAATGAGCACAGCCCAGCGGGAATCTTCTCACTTCCTTCCTGAGGGTACTGGATGGTGTAAAGAAAAAACCAAGGCAGAAAACAATCTATAATGGAAAGGATATTAGGTTCGGGAGCTGGGTGGGTCAAACATCTAATAAGTGTCCAACGTAGTCTAAATAACTTGCCAAGAAATTCTCTGAAGGGATTCAGTCCGTACGAATTATTATTCGGAACTAGGATGTTGATCTCTGACCTTGATAGTCAGACTTCAGTGGTAATAGAAAAAACCTTTGATGTCAAAGACCGTTTGGCTATTTTGCAGGACTTAAACAAAACAAGAAAAGACCTGAGCAACATACAGTTGAAACAACAGCCAACGACCACTGAAGAATCACCACCTGTCCCAGCAAGACCTGTCTGGATTCCAAAAGTCGGGGATCTAGTCAGGGAGAAGATCGCGGTAAAGAAGGAATTTGGGCCTTCTTACAGAAAAGCAGTTCCTGTCTTGTCTGTCAACGGGACAAGATCAGTTGTACTACCGCCACTTGCTGGAAAAAAGGAGAACCGAGTTGTATCCATCGACCTGGTAAAACCACAACATGTGGCCGATAACAAACAGTAGGCCAAGTGGACTCCCAATAAGTAGCAGAACACCAAGGTTTGCTAACAGTACAGAGGTCCTAACAAAGAGGCTCATCACATTCGAAACGCCTGCAGAAGAACAAGAAAGACTATGCAACAATGCAATAGAACTCAGACCTCTGAAAACCCAAATAAAGACATTTAGCAGAGACACACCAATCTATACTGAAGTACCAAGTGAAAATGCAAAAAACAAAAATCCTGAACCAATTGGAACAATTGACAGAACTGCATCTGGTTACTTCATCAACTTCGATGATTCCTCTGACGGCTTCAGTGAATCAAAGACACAGCCATCATCAAAATCCTTTAAAGACAAAGCGAAGGAACTTTTGAAACAACTGAAAGAAACATATCTGATTTCTCCATGGATTGAATTTTGGGTGGGTTTTGGTGCATTTATCCTCATACTTTGGCTCATCATGGTATTTACTTTGGGACGCTTCATTGAGGGAAAATATGCTAAAATGGACACAGCAAGTCAGAACATCAACTTGGTCCTCAAACCACACACATCTTCACACGTCGAGAAAAGAGAACTTTCTCCAGAACTTTCTTCAGCCAACTTCACAGCCAATCCGATACCTGGTGGGGTAGCCTGGGACAACACTGACTATGAAATTTATGGTCCGGTCGAAATCCTGAAATATCCACACCAAATCAAGATCTCTTTGAGTGATTTTGCAAAACCAAACTCATTTGCTGATGATTGGGACTTCGAAAGCATTAACAATATGATGTCTGATTTAGTAATGTCTGCTAAATTTACAAAACATGATTATTTGCAAGGTTCTACAAATTATGATAGTATGTATTGCTATAACCATTATGGTAACCATTTTTTGCATAAATCGGCACAACCTAGAAATGTTTTAAATTATAATCAATGGGAACATTGTGCTACACCTCCAAAAGGGAGCTCTAGAACTGTTTATGACAAATATTCATATTTTTCAGGTTTTAACACAAGTAATGCTGAAACATTTTATTTTAAATTGTCAAACAAGACAGGGATGAAAACCATGATAACCAACACAAAATTGATATATTCAGATTCGTTCTTTGAAAAAATGAATACTTTTGGATTTGATTATTGGGACAAAAATGTTGATTTGAAAAGTGTTTGGGGTACAAAAGAATGGCAAGTACAGGGTTTAGAAGCTTTGTTTAGAGCCTGCATGATCCCAGAACAAATGATATTTTTAAATGACACTGTTCAACAAACCACCTGTCTTGGCTTAGCCAAAATCAAAGATTTAATTAAACCGTCTATTCCAAAGCCAACAATGTTTAGCAATAGCTCTGATACAGATGAAGAGATAGACGTAAACCATATACTTAACCAAAACAGAACACATCCTGATTGGAAACAATGGTTGATCTGGCCCACAGATACAAATAACTGTCAAGATAGATTCCTGAATAAAACACAGGGTTTCAAAATGACCAGGCCAGACCCTAGATATCCCCAAAGACATCACCCAGGGATAATAACAACCTACAGTGTGGGCAAATTATGCCTTCAATGGCTACAGACTTCCACACTGCCTGAAATTAAGCAACACCTAACTTTACTTACTGATGGTGCTGACTTGCGTGATTTCATACTGGGACCACGCAAACAGCGTCAAAAGCGTTTCATAGCAGCCTCTGTATATGCAGCATACAATGAGGCCTGGAAGGTTACTCAAATTGAAACAGCAGAAAGAATACGGGAAATTGACCGTATCAATTTGGAAAAATCACTTTCTGTAGTGGACAATGGGTTAATGACTCTGTCCTCCAGAATTTTTTCATTGGACAGCATTGTGTCTTCAGCAATCGATATATTATCGCAAGACTTACTGTTATTACAACATGGTCAGTCACAATTGCGTTCTATTGTACAGCTTGGCTGGACGTTACAAAATCTGCGTTCAGGCTATGTGCCTTGGCGTTTAATCAACACAACGTCACTATTCCAAATCTTTAACCTTACTGATAGACAAATCGGTATGGCGCAAAAGGGTGCTGATTATACAATCTTGAGCATTGAAAAACTAGAAAGATTACCAATGACAATGTCAGAACGACCTGTCAGTGAATGGATAATCCACGGAATCATAAATATTCCAATCTCAACCTTCAGGTTTCAATACTGCCAAAAATATATACAGGCTGGCATGTACGAGAAATTGGGAAAGGGGTACCTTAAAACAACATGGAACCTGCCCTATTCACATGCATGTGTCAGTAATAAAGGACAGAAAGTGTTTCTTAGTGGCAACAATTGTGCTATGTCACTAAGCGGCACGCTTCTGTGTAACGGAATTAGTTTGCATGGAGCCTGTGAAGGGAATTCATACAACCTTTCATGTCACCAGCAAGGCGCACCTGCAACTGAAATAGAACCATTCTTTCAAAGACTCTATAATGGGAGTTACATTCTTATTGTAGACCGCAGATGTTGCAGTCTTATGCCCGGGACTCCTTATCTAGTAACTACAACGGCGAAGGTCAAGTGCTGTGGACGTTCTTTATTCCCCAGCTCCTTTCCAGACAGGGAGGCAAGGGCATGGCCCAGTTTGAAAATTACTTCTATTCGAATAGACACTTTAAGCAGAATGAAAACAGTGCTTCTTCAGACGCCTACAAGGCTCACGTCATCAAAAGAAACATATGATCTACAAGTCGCAAGGACGACTGCAGAGATACATACATTATTATCAACTAATTCCCCCGTACATTTCGCGGAAATCCTGAGCGAAATCTTAAATATTTCTGATACCACTGGGGTCTCAAAGGTATTTAAGGTATTTTTCCAGATTTCGTCCATTCGATTTTTGGCGGACTTCCCCTGATCCTGGGACTAATTGCAGGAATCCTATTCCTAGTCCTTATTTTTCGTTATGGCAACCCATGTCACAGATCAAACTCTCGCGACAATGGAAGATACGATCCTAGCCATTGGATACCGGGACCGGATATCAAAAATCCTGGGACTCTCCCGGCTTAGAGACCTAAACATGACTTGGTTTCTATCATTTCGACCAATGTGGCAAAGGTGTGTTTTACCTGTACTAAGGTGTCTGCTATGCGGAGAAGAATGCGTGTTAGACACCTGTCTGACGCTACAATCGGATGCGCCAGTGGATGCAGATACACTGTTGGTTCCTACCAAGGTTCACGCTTTGTGCTGCCCTCAAAGGCTGCCAATCCTGATGACGGCATTCCTGGAATCTTCACCACTACGATTGAAGAGTAGTGAAGTTCAAGATGAAAGCAGCATCGAACAGGTACGACCTTCTGTCAGCAATGCAAATCAGAATGTCAATGGAGACAATCATGCGCACGAATGCATGGTTACCCCTATTTCCGACTTAGTGGAACTTTCCCATGAAGCTGTTGACAGTTTTTTCGAAAGCCTGAATGATATGATGTTCTCTCCAGAACAGAAATAGAGACTTTTGAGTAAACTCGCACACGGCGTTCCCTGAATTCGGCCTTCAACTTTAAAAATAAAGTCACATGAACAATTACAATCCAGTTCACGGACAGCAATTTTTTCAGCATGCCCCTTAAAATATTTTTCTACATATTTTTTCCCGGGACACTGATCTTCTGCTTAAAGTAAGAAACTATTCCTAGAGAACTAAGATTTCTATTTTTAGATACTTTATATAGACTTTAGCTTCCCGCTGGTATGTTCACAAATATTTTATTATGTGATGAAATGGTCTCGAACTTCCTTTCTGTATAGCCATATTAAGAGCCATTTCATGTGTATTTCTCATATACCGATAAGCAATAATGCATAAAAATGCGTGTTTACTTTTGCATTTAATTCATAGCTTAAGTGCATACAATATATATGACTGCAATTTTTCAGTATATTTGAAAATTTCGAAATGCATTTATGTATTTTGGGGTGGTAAGGTATACACTATACTCTATAGTATGTTGTACTATGTTATACTATGCATAGATTAGTAGATATGACCATAGTTAGCGTGGAGTGGGTGTCGTGTATTTCTATAGGTTCTGAATCAGTCCCCCTATTCCTGACCCTATTCTGGTTAAACTAACTATCAAGTTAACTAACAGTCAGCCCATGAGGCAAGAAAACCCCCATGATGCAGATACCGTTATCTGACGCAGTCACACTACGGCACAGGAACGTGTTATCTGATTAGGTCATAACGCTTGAGATTTAATTAGACAAGCGACATTCCTCCAGCCCCTGATAAGGCATACGACGTTCTCATAACAAATCAAACCTATGACAACCTGGATAATCCGTGCGGCCATTGTTTTGATTTCACAGAGAACTTTTGCAAAAGAATGTGCTAACGAGCAAGTCGTATGACATCTTTATTGACGTACCTATGTCCATCCTTACGTCAATCTCGGCACCTTTAAGGTATAAATATTGCCGACCTTGCCCTATGCAAACACACGCGTGGTGACAAGACGGAGCAGCCATACTTGCCGAAGCCGAGAGCAGAAGCAGACCCCGCTGGCGCAGCCCCGCCTTCCTGACGCGCTGAGAGACGCGCTGCTATCTCAAGCCGAGAGACCCAGCACCGGCGCTTTCGGGCAGCCCTCGCAGGCAGACTGGAATATCGCGAGCAGAGAAAGAGATACCATTCCTCATTCATCCTAAATTCCAGGTACAGAACTGAATAACCCCTCACAGAGAATTCTTTAGTTATTCACTTGGCAAAAACAAACTTAACTTAAACTGTAACTTTCTATTCCCGCCCACGCATTAGACTTAGGTCAGGTACACGGGGTAGGCGTATTTAGAAACACCAGTTGAGTACGTTTAGTCAAATGTATATGTGTATGTAAATATATTTTAATCATTTTAAACATCATATGGCTCAGAAACCATATCAATGTTTTTACAGTATTATTTTATACTATTGCTTTTAATGTATGCACTTTACTTAACTATAAGTATTGCAATAATATCGATCCATTTCTCTTGTACGAGAAAAGAGACTGATCAATAAATAACACCTTTTTATTGAACACGCCCGTCTCTTCCTTTTCTCTACATTCTGATGAGACTAAGAATGCACGTACTGACTGAGTAAAATAATTGCCTTGTGCTCACACGACTCTCGAGATTGACTCTTGATTAGGGGAGAGCAAAGTTGTCATGTTCTATGGTTGTCAGAAACTAAATCCCTTCTTGTCTAATCAGGGAAGTTAATCCTTCCTTGAACATTCGAGAAAGTTTCTAGCGAACTCTGAGCTTAGCTGGCAAACCCAAAAATGAAGTCTAGTATCGACAGTAGTAGACCTAGTTAACGTCTGGCCTAGGCCTTTACTGCTGTAGGTACTATTCCAATGCGCAGAGCCTATTGGGAAGATAGGAACTACACTACACTGGTGGCTTTGGAGACCTGGACCTGCGCTTGTTTGTGCCGCATCCTGCCCCGGCTACCCCACATGATTGTCGGCGCCATGGCTTTGTCTGAAGACTCGTGGCATGGGGGAGATCGCCCATCCCTGCCCGTTGACTGTGGCACCCTGCCTGCGCTGTGGACCAGCTCACATGCACCTTCTTGGGGTACCGAGACGGGGGGGCTGCAGCCATTGCCGTCATGTGGCTCTATTCTGGCCGCCCTGTGTGAATTCCGATTGGCGATGCGCAATGGTTTCCACGTCTTGGATGTGCAACTCGACAAAATGGTGTCCGATCTGGGACGGAAGCGCAAGGTCGGTTCCCAGCACGGCTTGGGCTCGCCTTTGCCGCTCTCTGGGGATACAGTGTTTCTTCGTGCCTACATTGATGATGTGCCTGTTCCTGACTCTACCGGCGCCCGCGGCCGGCCGTCTGCCAGACCCGCCTGTGATACTTTGTTTCCCCCTCCTCCGGGGTCTGCCTCATTGTTGCCTTCGAAATTGCTATTGACTCGGGAGCCGGCGCCGCAGCCTCTGGCCCCCTTGATGGCTCTTTCCTTGTGGCCTTCGACCTCTCCCCTGCGGAGCCTGTGCTCTCCAGGTGCCCCGGTGGAACTTGGCATGGTGGACAAAGGACTTTGTGGTAGTTGTCGACGGCCATTTTGCGCTCCTGAGCCATCTCCTTTTTCTCGCCGGCCATATTGTCTCTTTGTGTCCGAGGGGATGGGTTTCCCTAGGGGACTGTATTCAGGGTTGCATCCACGATTGGGACAGGGCTAGGCTGCCTTTCTTTGCCATCGACTACCTGGCTGGCGGGAACGGGATTGGGACTGTTTTGTACATGCTTTGAGCGCACACTGCGTGATGACTTTCTCCACCTGTATTAGCGTTGCTATTTGCTACTGTACTGGGTGTTCAGGGTGGAAGGTTCTGTGGACTGCGATCTTACTACCCCAGCTCTGCTACAATGTCTTTCGCCCTAAGGCAGCCTACAGCCTCGCCCTCAGCATTCATGGAGCCGCTGCTACAATAACTGGTTATCCTGGCTGACTGCGCCTATTCCGTGATGACATCGATAAATTGTACTTTGCAACGCACTGACGCTTTGAATACGCAGCTCCTTTTGCTTGATGGCGCTGTTTGGGACTGGCGACGTCCATTTTGTCTAGGAACATCTCCTTTTTGTCGAGTGCGGCCATTTTGTCTCTTTGTTTTCAGTTGGGGCGGGCCCTCTGAGGGAGCCATGTTCTGGGATACGTTTGCGGATGGGCCAGGGCTAGGGGGCGTTTTTCTCTATGGACATGTGCTTGATTGGCGGGTGGGGATTCGAGCTGGGGTGCTTCTTCATTGTGTGTTGCTGTCCTGTGAGATGACTTTCCCCAATCTCTCCTGTGCTTAATACTGTCCTGTTGTGTTCGGGGTGGACGATTTACTTGGGGCCGGGGTGACCGAGAGCATATAGACTTGGCCCTCTTCTCAGTGATGCCATGCCTGGGGGGGTTTTGTCGTTCGGGCCAGGGCTGTGGGTGTTTTCCCCGTTTGTTTTGCTAGCTCGGCTGTGGGGGACCCGGACTGCACCGCATTTTGCTATGTTGATTGCGTTGACTGTGCTGATTTTCCCCACTTCAGATTGTAATTGCTATGTCATGTTCTTTACTCTTGCTGATGGGGGGGCGGATTCTGTGCTGGCCTGGGGGTCTGGGTGTGACTGATTCTGCCACTCTTTTGGATCTATGTCTTCCGCATCTACTGTTCTGCACGGCGTAGCGGTTATATATGGCTGGGGAGTCCGGGAGGTCTGATATTGGGTGGGCTCCTCCCCACCTTCTTTTTCTGGGAGTAGTAGATTGGTTTATTCTTTTCTTACTCCCTATATTTCAAGTGTGAGGGGTTCTTCTTTCCTTTTTCTTTCCGTTTTTCTTTTTCTTCTCTCTTTTCTTGGTCTGTATTTCGGGTTTTTTAATGGGCGACAGACACTCTGCCGGGGGGGGGGGTAGGCCGTAGCCTCCGCATTGGTGTAGGGTGGGGGGAGGGATTTATTTTCCATTTAGTTTCTATGGGCCTTATTTTTCTATGTTTCTGCGCTTTCTTAGTCTGTTTCTGTTCTGGGTCCGCGATAGGGGTTAGTGGGGAGGGGGTGGCGCTGTCGGTAGTGCGTATATGCTGGCTGATTATCTTGTTGTTTTACTTTGTACCGCCATATTGTTCGAGGTCTTAACTTCCGTTGTTGTTGCCAGTGATGATGCCACCTGCCCATGTCGTGATACTAATGTGTGGACTCAGTTCTCCTTATCTCTTATTCTTTACTGATTTATATTTAGATCGGGAACAAACCTTAAAAATTAACCTTCAACGCTCCTTTTCCTCGGTGACATGATTCTACTCAGTGTAACGTTTATTAATTGTTGCTATGTCATCCGCTGCCGCTGAGGAACTGCATTGCTTGCACTTGTGCTTCAAAGTGTCGTGGCCGGCCTGACGGTTGTGGGCCCGTATTTGTTCTTTTCTTCGTGCACAATAAAGGTTTTAAAAAAAAAAATAAAAAAAAAAATTATTAATATTAATTTAATTTAACACTGTTTTTAGTAAATACGATATTTTTTACAACTATATTTTTGTAAACGATATTTTTAACTCGATATTTTTGTACTTACCTGTTTGTAGATAGAAACTCGATATTTTGACTGTCGATATTTTCTCAACGATATTTTTGATGGTCGATATTCTCTCCCTCGATATTATTTCAGTGATCCGGAATATACGCATTACAGAATTTCCCTCACTTTATCGCCAACACAGACCCTGCCACCGCCGCTCAAAAATACGGCAATAAAAAGAAAAAGATTCCCAACCACAGCATTTACGAACAAAGAAATTAGGTAAACGTAAGTCCTGACGCTATTATAATCATAGTGACAGTATGTTCCTTGTGTAAATACAGAAATCAGATATATTAAGTGCCCTTTACCTCTGCAGAACCACCTGTCTCCTAGGAGTTCCGAGCAAGACAGACCCAAACATACAGTTTGTAAAGGTAACAACCAGCGCAAATGACTTGAGGCACTAAAACAATACCAGTGAAAGGTCCCATTTTGAAACGTGTCCTCCATTGTTTTTATATAGGTACCCAACTAACAAAAGCCCTGAAGATAAGCCTGGCGAACAAGACACGGGCTTTGAAACGCGTCGGCTTACCATTGTTCACTACAGTGTATGAACATTAATCGCGCAAAGGGCCATTAACACAATGCTGCACTTTTCAGTCAAATGTTTATGAAAAATGTTTGCCCTTGCGTAACCAGTCCTTAACCATATATAAGTCATATATCGATGGCCTGGTGTTAAAATCTGTTAGTAGGGTGCAATTTTGACCTTTTTTGTAAAAAGTATTGTAGAATTTGTATAGTAATGTATATTTGTATTCCATTTGTTTGTTTGGATGTTAATTGTAAAACTTGTATATAACGAACTCTTGTTTCCGTATGACAAAGCAAACCCTCGGACTATTACAGTAGTTGATCCAAGTGAAGCAACTTGTACTTCGGTCATAAAATAATCCCAACACCCACAGATTAAAAATCGTAGGGTGAGAAAATCTGCTCGAAATAAAATAAGTAGCAGAACTAAAAAGCGACTGGGTTTCTATTTAAAGTTAAGGCAAGGTCATCTTTTGATTTGTGTTTTTTGTTTGTATTTCCACTGAGCTTTTTGGTCCTGATGAGATCCCCTCAAACATTGTTCGAAACGCGTAGACCTTTGGAGTAACCAAACATATTGCATGGTTCAAATGGCATGATTTGTAATTCATTTCTTTTGGAATTAACTTGGGTCATCAAATGTAAAAAATTGTAAAATGTGTACAGTTATTTCTCTTTTTCTAGTATAGGAACATTTTTTAAAGCAATATTGTTTAGTTTTTTAGTATGTGAGTGTACTATTAACATGTGTATGGAAGGATGAATGTTGAACGAATGGGATGGTGAGAATGGTGTGAATGTTTGAATAATTGTATATTCTGAACTGTTGTATAATATTTGTGGGTAGAGTGTTCAATGTATTGTAAATGTGCAAAAAAAAAATTGAAAAAAATAAGCATGATGGAAATGATAAAATAAAAAAGCTACAAATGAGCTTAAAGATGAAATGATGGTTGGTCCACACATCTTTTTCTAATTAATTTTGAAATAAGCAGCAGCATTGGCATTTTTTTGTGGTTGGTGGTTTATAAGTGCTCAGCCTTGCTGTTTTTGAGCCATACCCTTGGTTGTTATAGATGACTATGACACAAAGGGCCTAATTACAATGTCGGTCCGACCGACATTGTAGGTTTAAACTCCGACCACCATCATTGTAAACTGTCCGGGGAATCTGGCTCAGTCCCAATTGGCTCAAGGAGCCCGTCGGCAAGTCGGAAAGGCCTCATAATCCCTAAAGGATGACTTTCGCCATCTGGATTATGATGGCACTTTTTGACTGCAGTTCCAAGTCTGCCTTTCTGACATGGAATAGCTATCAGAATGTGTATTTGTGGGCCCTTTGCAGAGCCCCCTCCCACCCTGGCCATCCGAATGTGGCCCTGGGTGCCCCCCTTCAGATCCCTGCACCGTGTGGCGGGCACCATGAGGTACCTGCCACACAGTGCAGAGATATGTAAAAACTTCCACTTTTCAATAGGAGCTTGTTGCTGCTGGAGGTTTCGGCCCGCCACACCTGTCCATTGTAAAATGGAAGTTTGCGGCTGCACCATGTGCTGTTGCATCCTAATTGCGGTGTCGGAACTTCCGACCTGATTTCTATCGGTTCCCCATCTGCAGCGATGTCGGTCAGAGGCAACTCAGACAGACCTCGCAATCAGAGCCAATGTGTCTATATATGTCTTTGTATATATTCTGAGATTAATTTCAGTGTTGTCCATAATAAACTTAATTTATTAATATCCCTATGAAAAGCAATCAGTTGATAGCCTTATTTAAAATTGACAAGGAAGTAGAGGCTTACACTTTGCCCAAGGGGACCATTCGTTTGTAGTATTATAGTTTGAAATGTTGGCATGTATTGATGGGGTGAGGGTTTGAAGGGTCAAAGTAAATCTAGGTTTCATAAAAGATGAGTGTTTCTTTCTCAGGTATCATGCTGGAGTATCTTAATGAAAGTAAGCAAGAATCTAAAAAAAAGAGTTAATGCTTACATTTCGGGTAATGGGCAAAATAACTGGATGCCCAGGACCAGTGTGCTGACAGGCTTGTCTTGGCATTTGAATATGCCGGAGTTAGCAGGGATAGCAATATATATAGGAAGGTCAAAGAATGTAAAGGTTGTAGAACACGAGCCATGATATATAAGTGTTTGTGAAGGGAATAGCATGGATTGATAAAACCAAACTATATGTACAACACATGAAGGGTAAGTATGTAATGCAATAAAGCAGCACTTTGCATTGGGCACACCGGTCATACAAGTGGGGGCTCGGGAACGAGAGAGCACTTGTTTTCCAACAAATAGAATACAAGTACAAATGCCGCAGGAACAAGTAGGGAGGTAGAAGAAAAAGTCATTTGTAAAATAAATTGCTTTTGCACTATACAGTACTCAGAAATCAGACGTTAATGCAAAGGACTGGCAGTGGGACATTGAGGAACCTAAGAGGTTGGGGGCTTGCTAACAACATTGTGAATCACCAGGAATTAAGAATAAAAGTAAGTAATCAGGTAAGGAAACAAAGTAGAAGTATTCTATGAGCACACAGGTTTCAGCAACAATATGTTAGTTGGGAGGGCGTGGACAAGCTCTCCTCATGTAGCAAGTTTTTAAACAGTGATTTGAAGCTTTTGATGTAGCGAGTAAGGTCATTCCATAATCTCAGGGGGTTGCTGGTAAAGAATCTGCAAAGTGAGGATTTCTTTCTGAAGTTAGGGGTGTAATGTGCTCTTTGGTCTTTGCAGAAGGGCAGCACAAAAGCCTCCAGAAAAGGCATGTTATGAGCGCGGTATTTTGGAATGTAGTCTTTCTAGGCTTTGAAGTCAATGTAAGCAATTCTTAAGGTGCAACTAGCCTCAGTTGGGAGCCCATTCAGGTAGGCAAGTGCAGGGGTAATGTGTTCCATTTTTTATATTTGTGAAGAACCTGGCCATAGTATGTGGCTTTGCTCTAAGAGATGCTGGTCTATTTTTGGCAGATCCTTGAGGAGGGAGGAGTATTATCCAGACAGAGTTTGTTAGAACCTTACCTCTCAGCTTCAGATCCGTGAAGAATAATGTGTTTGAGCGTCTTAAGTTTGTGAAGGTGGAATCTGGAAGATTTAGCCATCATTTAGAAGGGTGTCTCAGGTAGAGATTAGAGTCAAGACGGAATCCCAGCTGTTTAGGAGGCTAACCAATGAAGTCGAGTGGCAGGGTCAGTTGTAGATGTAAGGAGGAGAAATTCAGTCTTCAACGCATTACAATTGGATTATTTTGCTCCATTCATTTGTGAAGTGCGGGTTTTAACTCGATAATAGACTCAGGGGAATACAGTTCCAGGTAAACATGGGCGCTGTCTACATATCCGTGGAAGGAGACACCATGATTTTAAAGGTTCTTGGCACTCAATATGAGATTTTTAATGGTTTCTCATTTTGCCAACCTCAAAAGGACTAAGGGCCAGATGTAGGTAAATTCCATTTACCGATTCATGAATACCGACTCATACCGAATCGGTATTCCTGAATCGGTAAATGGTATGTAGGTAAAAAATCGGTAAATGATACCGACTCGGTATGAGTCGGAAACCCAAATCGGTAATCACCGAATCGGAAAAATACGAATCGGTAAATACCGAGTCGGTGATACGCATGCACCCCTATGGCCCATAGGAATTAATGGGAGTCACCGAATCGGAGAAATCCAAATCGGAAATTTCCGAATCGGTATTTACCGAATCGGTATTTACCGATTCGGGAGTTTGAAACACGCCATGTGAGCCTGCCAACCAATCGGGGACAGCCTACACACCCCACAACCAAGGCCCTGTGAATCCAACCAATGAGAGTGAAGCACCCCACCCCAGTACCTGGATGTGGCCACACCCATGCAGGTGGAAACCAACAGAACAAACAAATCTTCAGAGGTGAGAGGAGCACAGCATCCAGAGGCAAGCAGAGTGACAGAATGGAGGTAAAGGAAGGCCAAAAGGAAGGTGGTGAGCGAAAAAGGAAGACAAAGTTCAGCCAAGAGGAACTACAGGTGGCTGTGGAAGAGATAGTAGCCCACTACCCAAAAATTTTCGGGAGGCAGTCTCTGCATGTTGCAGAGACTGTGAAAAGGAACACTTGGATTGCAATTCAGGCCAAAGTCAATGCCATAGGTGTCACCCACCGGGAGATTGAGGACATCAAAAAGAGGTGGTACGACCTGCGAATTGTAACGAAGAAAAAGATTGCTGGCCAGAATTGAATTGAATTGAAAGAGGATTTGTAATGCGCAAGAACAATAACCCGCAGGTATCAAGGCGCCTAGCAAAAGATAAAAGAATGATCAGGAAAGAACATAAGGACCTAAACATATGCTTGGCGGAAGAAAAGGGTTTTTAAGGCAGTGCGGAAGTTCTGTAGGGACGGGAGAGATCTCAGATCCAGAGGAAGTTCGTTCCACCACTTAGGAGCAAGGGTGGAAAAGGCTCTGCCACCCCATTTGGCTCTTCGTACACGGGGGGCTGCCAGAAGCAGTTTTCCAGAGGAGCGCAGGTTCCTTCGGGGGACATAGTGGGAGATGATGGATCCTATTCCAGTGTCGCTCTTTTTGGCGATGGCTCTATAGGTCGTACAAAGGACCTTAAACCGGATACGATATTCTACCGGCAGCCAGTGCAGCGTTTTCCTGGCTGCAGTGGCCGAAGAGCGTCTAGGGATATCCAGGACAAATCTGGCTATGGCGTTTTGTACTACCTGTAAGCGCTGCAGCTGTCCTTTATTAAGTCCAGCATACAGCGCGTTACAATAGTCCAGACGCGAGCCAATAAGAGCAACAGCTATTTGTTTTCTTGCCTGGAGGGAAAGATATTTCCTGACCCTTCGTAGGGTGTGAATCAGGCCCCAACAGGTGGAAATGGTTCTGCTCACCTGGTTGCCTAAGTCAAGGGCAGGATCTATTAGCACCCCGAGATTTTTTGCAGAAGATGTGGGGGAAGGGCACGTTCCAAGAGAGTCAGGCCACCAATTGGCTGACCAGATGTTTTCTTTCCCCCCAAACACCATCACCTCCGTCTTCTCCCCATTCAGTTTCAGAGAGTTCTGGATCATCCAGTTACCAACCGCCTCCATACAAGATCTAAACTTGGAGGCGATTAGTTCATCTGAATGGGGAAGAGAGACGAGGATTTGAGTGTCGTCTGCATACGAGACTACCTCCATCCCGAATGATCTTATTAATTTGGCTAGTGGGGTAACATAGATATTAAAGAGGGTCGGGCTAAGTGCTGACCCTTGAGGAACCCCATCTGAATGGGGAAGAGAGACGAGGATTTGAGTGTCGTCTGCATACGAGACTACCTCCATCCCGAATGATCTTATTAATTTGGCTAGTGGGGTAACACAGATATTAAAGAGGGTCGGGCTAAGTGCTGACCCTTTAGGAACCCCACATAGCACAGGACGGGATGGAGATAGAAACTCCCCAAGCTTGACTCTTTGTTCCCTCCTCGTGAGGAAGGAGGTCAAGAGATCCAGAGCTGCGTTCTTCACCCCCACCTCCCTCAGCCGCGATGCAAGTATTGAGGGGGAGAGGGTGTCGAAAGCCGCAGTTAGATCTAGCAGGACCAGGAGAGAGGTCTGTCCCTCATCTACTGTCGTGCGGATCTTGTCAAGCACGATGGTGAGGGCTGACTCGGTGCTAAATTCTTTCCTGAATCCATGCTGGGAGGAGTCTAAGCATCCTGAGCTTTCTACAAAGGCAGCGAGATGCTTGTTAAGGTGTGTCTCAAGCATCTTCGCAGGAGCAGGGAGCAGGGAAATAGGCCGGAAGTTTTTTAGGATCCCCGGATCCAGAGAGGCCTTTTTCAGCAGGGGTTTTACTACCGCCTTCTTCCACTCTGCAGGGAAAATGCCATCTCTAATAGCTAGATTCATTATCTCTAGCAGCGGTGGTAAGAGGGTCTCCCTACACTGCTTGATGACTTTCAGTGGGCAGGTGTCCAAAGGTGAACCAGACTTAGTCTTGGCTAACAGTAGCTCAAGATCTTGCAAGGCCAGCGGGGGAAAGGCGTCCAGAGTGCATGGTGGGGAGATTTCAGTGATGATCGAACTCGTCTCTACCCTGGGTGTAGATGCACTGAGAACATCTCTTTGTTCCTCGAGGGCTAGGTGGATATCCTGAATTTTAGAGTGGAAGAAGGAGGCGATCTTATCACAGAGGTCCTGCGAAGAGATGACGGGGTCAGGGGCTTGCAATCTGACCAGGGAGTCAACAGTTTTAAAGAGTTCCTTCGGGGAGGAGAGCGAGGAGGTCGCGGTCACAAAGTATTCTTGTTTAGCCTGCACAATTTCAGCTTTGTATTTTTTAACAAGAAGTCGATGAGCTTCCTTGTTCTTGAAGTCCCAACTAGCATGCCATAGCCTCTCCTTTCTCCTCACTTCTTGCCGAAGAAGCCTAAGGGAGTTGGAGAACCAGGGGGCAGAAGGTCTCTTTCTAGCGCGGCGCCGGGATTGTTCTGGGGCTAGTTGATTCAGGGCCTTGGTAGTGACCTGTTCAAAGTGAGCGACTGCAGACTGTACGCTATCTAGGCCGGTGATAGCAAGGCTTGCAGCCCAGGGCACGAAGGAATTTCTATTAATATTCCTGAAATTTCTAGTAGTTTCTATTGTATGGTTCCCTAGTTTACGGGGGTTCACCCTGTGGTGTTTCAGAAAGAAAGGGACCGCCAGGTGGTCAGACCAGGAAAGATGGATCGGATCCTTGGAAGTCAAACGGGGGTCATTGGAAAAGATGCCATCCAGGGTGTGTCCTGCACGATGAGTGGCTCCCGTGACACGTTGCGTAAGCCCGCAAGATTCTAGGGCCTCAGTGAGACAAGAGGTGTCAGAAAGGTCGTGCCGCTCTAGATGGTAGTTAAAGTCACCCAGGATGGAGAAATTATCTTGGCCAAAAAAGGGTTCAAGAGATTGAAGAAGGTGGTGCGTGAAGTGGGTTCTTGAGCCGGGGGGACGATAAATTAGGATACCGTTAAAGAAGGGGCGTTGCTCTTCCTTTATTGTGAAATAAAGAGCTTGAAAACTGTCAGGAGAGTCAGTCATGGGTACTATGTGGCATTGAAAGTGATCTTTGTAAAGGATCGCTATCCCCCCTCCCACTCGTCCCTGCCTATCAAGTCTGGCCAGGCAGTAACCTTCCGGGACAGCCTCAATTAGATCAGGGTCGGAAGAGTCCTTAGCCTAGGTTTCGGTCACAAACACTAGAGTGGGCGTTCTGTCCAGTACCATCTCCTTAAACATGACCTTGTTCTTGATAAGGGAGCGGGCATTAACCAAGATGCCCTCTACTTCTACTATATTAGAACTAGATGTGACGGGGTGTTCAGGGGTAGGGCAGATGGGGGCGGGGTTGGGAGATCTTGACGAAAGGTAACAGCCACAACGAGGTGGGAGCAAAAAGTCGTCCGGTTCGTAAGAGTGAGAACAGCGTTTTTTACAAGGTTTAAGAGCCAACAGAGCGCGAGGAGAATAGCTGCAATGGGGGGATGGCATTTTACCAGAGTCCAGGGACCAGCCGTCCAGCACGTCCTTGGCGCGGACGAGCGCAGACGGGCAGGACTCTGGCTGGACTCCGGCGCGACTATGGCGCGCCCGCTGTGCGCGTTCGCTGCGCGAAGCAATGGGCGTCTGTTGTTATACTGTCCCTATCCAAAATGTCCGCCGCCGTCTGCTCGAGCGTGGCCCTGCTGAGTCAGCCCTGCATCGGCTGTACACCCAGGGAAGGAGGCAGGTGAGCGAAAGTGCAGCGCTCCCTCCAGGAGTAAGAGCAAAGCAGAAAGCTGTAAAACAGCACTAGAATGCAACTATGTTAAAACACGCCGCAAAATTTTAAAAACACACAAATTTCAGTTGCAAGATTTTAAGCTATCATAATATCCCAATGTAAGTCTTGAGTGCTATAAATTATACATAGGTCACCAGAACATCTTAATCATGCTCTGAGACACAAACCAACCGAGGCTTCGAGATTGCCCAGTTTTTCAAGGTTAGCTCTCGCGCCCCACCTGACTGAAAGCAGCCAATGGGAGCAGAGACCCAATCTCTGCCAGCGAGCCCTCCACACAAGCGGGAAAACCCGTGGTGGAACGGGGCCACGGCAGGAGTAAGAGCAAAGCAGAAAGCTGTAAAACAGCACTAGAATGCAACTATGTTAAAACACGCCGCAAAATTTTAAAAACACACAAATTTCAGTTGCAAGATTTTAAGCTATCATAATATCCCAATGTAAGTCTTGAGTGCTATAAATTATACATAGGTCACCAGAACATCTTAATCATGCTCTGAGACACAAACCAGAAAAAGGATGCTGGTCTGACTGGAGGTGGCAGGAGCAAAGCACCCAAACTGACACCGATAGAGGAGCTAGTGGAAAGCACCATGGAGGCAGAATGCATCCATGGGATAGGAGACCTGGATAGCACAGCGAAAGCAACCAAAAAACAAGGTAAGAGGCATGTTCCCACATCCACCCCCACCAACCCAAACCCCTACCCCACTGTGTACACTCATCACACTGCAGAAGAGCTCATACTCACTGATAGCAATGCATCATGGTAGACGTAGTCATGTATACACAGATGCAAGGTGTGCAGACTATTTTATTAAGAGCCACACACAGATGAACAACAACATTGACCCTATGTCAATTTGTTTCTACAGGAGAGTCGTCACACAGTTCTGTTCCACCGAGGGAGGAGAGTGCAGCACCAACTAAGAGAGGGGAGAAAGCAAAGAGGAAAAGTTGTGAGAGTGCAGTTGAAGGAGGAAACGATCCCACCCAGGAGCCATCAACTCCTGTCCGAGCCACAACACCTGTCCCACTGTCCCCTCTGTTGTTTGGATCTCCTGAGCTCACAAACACACCCATACCAATATCCAGAGGGTCCTTGCCAGGAGGGGAAAGTAGGCATGCGGAGCCCCTGCATAGGATCCTGCAGACCTCTGGATCAGAGGATGAGGAAGATGTCCCCCAAAATAGTGCAACAGTGGCTGATAGGCCAAGACCACCAATTGCAGCAGGCGCTGCGCGCACCAGTGTCCTTGGCAGGAGGGCACGTGAGGGTGGGGAGGGCCAGGAAGGGGAGAGCGTCTTCTGTGGCCTGGAGGGCACAATGGTAAAAGTACAGCGCCAGCAGGCCAAATCACTGCAAGCCATGCATAGGCAGGTCCGCTGTATGAACACCAAAATGTCCAACATGGACAAGGGCATAAGCCAAATGGCATCTAGCCTGGAGCAAATGGCACAAGGGATTACAGACATTTCTACATACTCGGGAGTCCTGTCGGACAAGTTAGACAGGGATCATCTCCAGCGTGCCAAGGAACAACAGTACATGCGCCAACATACTAAGGCCATGAACAGGTTTGCTAACAATACAGCACTCCTCTGCAGACGCTCAATTTCTATGCAGGAAGCATTAGTGCACTGCTGCACAGACTTAACACGGGGCATGGGTAGAGTGACCTCTGCGGTGGAGCAGATGCTGAACTCCAACACAGTCAATGCTGGTGACACGGGTGTGGAGGAGACTGAGGGGTCAACCAACAGGAGTGGCTCTAGTACACCTGTACAGGAGGTGCGCAGGAGCGGGAGGCACAACCAAGCTGAGTCATGCACCAGCAGGGAATTGGAAGGTCAGGCACCAAAATCCCGCAATGTAGTGCGAGGACGCAAGCACTAACCTATGCGGAAGATTGACTCAACTGCACACAGTGACAGAAACTGAGAAGGTGCAGCCAGTGACATTTACGTACATTCATGGATCCTCTTCAGTTGTTACAATGATGATGTATGTAGTGCTGATTAAACTACACATGTCATGTAGTAAACCTGTGTATGTGTCATACTTTACCTAGAAATAGCGTTGTGTTATATCTGTCCGTCTCAATCTACCATCTAGTGCTGCTGGTCCTGTTGCCTGGGGCTCTGCACGTTCTTGGTCGTCATCTATGTTCTCATGATGGGTCATCTCCACCTCTGTGCCTTCCTTGGTAGCAAGATTATGCAAGATGGCACAGGTCACTATTATTTTGCAACACAGGATGGGGGTGTACTGTCGCGCACCTCCACTTTTGTGGAGGCACCGGAACCTGCTCTTCAGGAGTCCAAAAGTTCTCTCCACTACATTGCGGGTGGACCTGTGTGCCACATTGTATCGCCTTTCTGGTCTGTTGGTTGGGTTGAGGTACGGTGTCAGCACAAAGGAACGCAGGGCATATGCACTGTCACCTGGGAGAGAACAAGAGGTACATGAGTTACATTCACATTGCACATTTAGATGAGGTCTACTTGAGGGTGTGTACAACTTTTTTACCTAGCAGATATCCATCTCCAAAATCTCCATTCAATAGCCTGGTGTATATTCCGCTGTTTTGGAATATGTAGGAGTCGTGCGTGCTGCCAGGGAATTTGGCAACTATGTCTGTGATGATGTTCCCTGCATTGCATATCACCTGCACGTTGATGGAGTGCGTCATCTTACGGTTTCTGTATATGTGTTCGGTGGCTGCAGGTGGGCATACGGGAATGTGGGTGCCATCAATGCAGCCTATCACATGCGGGAAGTGTACCAGTACATAGAAGTCTGTTTTAGTTTTGGCAAGTTCCGCAGGTGTGTCAGGGAACTGTATGTAATGTCCCATTCTCTGAGTCATGACATCCAGGTATTTCCTGAAAAAACGGGACAGACAGCTCTGGGATACACCTCCTACTGCAGCTATCACACTCTGGTGGTAAACAGACATAATATCGATTCCAAAATATCGTTTGGACAAAATATCGAGTAAAAAATATAGACTAGCCAAAATATCGACCAGACATAATATAGACCACAAAAATATCGAGTAATATCGATAATAATAGCCAAAATATCGAATCAAAAATATAGACTAGACATAATATCGACTAGATAGAAAATAAGGTAAGTTTTTAATATTTTTTAATAATTGTGTAATATAAATCTGTAGCGGGTTGTGGGTTTATAGGGGAATAGGGTGGGAAGTAATTTAATTATAATTAATTAATCATGTAATGTAATTGTAATTATTAATTAATTAATAAATGTTAATTAATAAAAATCTAATTGGTAATTAATTATAATTGATAAATAATTAATATTTTGTGTATTATTTTCAGTAGCGGGTTGTGGGTTTATTGGGGAATAGGGTGGGAAGTAATTTAATTATAATTAATTAAATATGTACAATAATAATTATTGTTAATTAACTATTATTTTGTACATAATTGTAAAATAATTGGTCATTAATTTTAATTGATTAATTGATAAAAAAAAGTTTTTTAGTACATTGTTTTATATAGCGGGTTGTGGGTTTATAGGGGAATAGGGTGGGAGGTAATTTAATTATAATTAATTAATTATGTAAATTAATTATAATTGTTAAATAATTATTAATTGCTAATTAAATAAAATATAATTGGTAATTAATTATAATTGATTAATTGATAAAAAAATTATTTTTAGTAAATAATTTTCTGTTGTGGGTTGTGGGTTTATAGGGGAATAGGGTGGGAAGTAATTTAATTATAAATAATTAAATATGTAAATTAATTATAACTGTTAATTAATTATTAATTGTTAATTAAATAAAATATAATTGGTAATACAAAATAATTGGTATTGGTAATTAATTTTAATTGCTATTTATATTTCTATTAATTATATATATATATATATGAAGTATTTACTTTCCCTACTGTTGCACCCATTGGAGTGGGATTAGTAAATTTTAATCCCTACGCTATCCAACGCTTTCCCTACTGTTGCACCCACTGGAGTGGGAATAGTAATTTTTAACCTTACGCTATCCAACGCTTTCCCTACTGTTGCACCCACTGGAGTGGGAATAGTAATTTTTACCCCTACGCTATCCAACGCTTTCCCTACTGTTGCACTCTCTGGAGTGGAAATAGTAATGTTTACCCCTACGCTATCCAACGCTTTTTCTACTGTTGCACTCTTTGGAGTGGGAATAGTAATTTTAACCCCTACGCTATCCAACGCTTTCCCTACTGTTGCACCCACAGGAGTGGGAATAGTAATTTTTACCCCTACGCTATCCAATGTTTTCCCTACCGTTGCATCCACTGGAGTGGGAATAGTAATTTTTACCCCTACGCTATCCAGTGCTTTCCCTACTGTTGCACTCTTTGGAGTGGGAATAGTAATTTTAACCCCTATGCTATCCAGCGCTTTCCCTACTGTTGCACACACTGGAGTGGGAATAGTAATTTTTACCCCTACGCTATCCAGCGCTTTCCCTACTGTTCCACCCACTGGAGTGGGAATAGTAATTTTTACCCCCACGCTATCCAACGCTTTCCCTACTGTTGCACCCACTGGAGCGGGAATAGTAATTTTTACCCCTACGCTATCCAACGCTTTCCCTACTCTTGCACCCACTGGAGGGGGAATAGTAATTTTTACCCCTACGCTGTCCAATGCTTTCCCTACTGTTGCACCCACTGGAGTGGGAATAGTAATTTTTACCTCTACACTATCCAACGCTTTCCCTACTCTTGCACCCACTGGAGTGGGAATAGTAATTTTTACCCCTACGCTATCCAACGCTTTCCCTACTCTTGCACCCACTGGAGTGGGAATAGTAATTTTTACCCCTACGCTGTCCAACGCTTTCCCTACTGATGCACCCACTGGAGTGGGAATAGTAATTTTTACCCCTACGCTATCCAACGCTTTCCCTACTCTTGCACCCACTGGAGTGGGAATAGTAATTTTTAACCCTACGCTATCCAACGATCTCCCTAATGTAGCACCCACTGGAGTGGTTACATTAAATTTAAACCTTTTGCTATGGTAAATTTATTATATATGTTTTATTAATTAATATGTATTTATATATATATGTCTTAATTTTTTTTATATATATTTTTTAAAGTTACATTAATTATTTAATAATGTTACATGTATTTAATAATGTTACTAATGTTTGTATTAAATATATTTATTAATATATTAGTTGTAATTTAATTTAAAGGCATATAAATATGTATATATATATATATATATATATGTGTTATATTTTTTATATTTTTTTTAAAGTTACATTAAATATTTAATAATGTTACATTTCTTTAATAATTTTAATAATGTTTATATTAAATATATTTATTAATATAATACTTTTCAAATTATTATAAAGGCATATAAAAAAACGATATTTTGACAGTCTATATTTTTAACACTCGATATTTTAAACTCGATATTTTTGTACTTACCTTTGTAAAGATAGGAACTCGATATTATGTCCCTCGATATTTTTTCTTCGATATTTTAGGTACTCGATATTTTGGTAGTCGATATAATTTCAGTGATCCCACTCTGGTAGCTCCCAGAGTCAAGCAGGTGTATGCTACACAGCACCTGGACATGGGGAGGGATGGCGTGGGCCCTGGGTGTTGGATGATCCTGGTATGGGTGGAGGTCCCTTATTAGGTCCATGATGGTCCTGGGGTGCAGCCTGTACCTCTGGAGTATCTCAGGCTCAGTCAATTGGAACAGAGTGATCCTCTGCCTGTACACCTGCTCCTCCCTTTGCCATACCCTCTGACCTGCAGCCTGTAGCCTTCGCCTCCTCGCAATCACATAGAGTGCCGCCATTTTGCCAACAGTGTTGCATTTTGGGCCCTTTTTATTGCCTGCACCTGGTTACCACCTGCTTTCAGTCCATGGTAATTACCGACTCTTAAATACCGAATTTTGTTGAAATCGGTATTTTTTTCCTTTCCTACATCTCGATGGGCATTTTTTCCGATTTCTTATTTACCGATTCGGAAAATAAGGACTCGGTAAATAAGGTGTCGGTGAATACCGATTCGGTAAATATGTTATCGGTAAATACAGAATCGGTGTTTTACCGATTCATATTTTCCGATTCGGTACATTTTTCACACCTACATCCCGTTTTCTAAATACCGGTCGGTAACGGCCGATTTTACCGATTTTGGGCCGTTACCGACCGGTATTCGCCTACCTACATCTGGCCCTTAATGTTGATTGGACCCACTGAAATTTGAACCAGTTGCCATAAAGCCAAACACAGATTGTGCAAATGCAGTAGTCCTCTGAGCCACCAGACTTAGGAGGGTTTGTTGCTATTAATTGCTATTAATCCATCCACCAGCCAGATCGAACAATAGTCACTGCTACTTAGCAAGCAGTTGGCTAAGTAGTAATGTTTCTTTGCTTTTTGCCCAACCACGGGTCACAGTGGTCGCATATTGTGAAATTTCCCTGTAGAGAAATTTTCCTTTAACAAAAGCATTTTGGGAGAATTATCAAGCAAAACTGTTTTTTTTTTATATAAAACCTACTTTTGTGGGAATTTTCTCCAGCTTTTCTTTTTTTAACCTTTTTAAACATTGTGAAGTTTACATAGATGGTGTCAGAATGTCACAGTTTGATGGGAATTTGTCTCAACTGTACAGTGGGGCTCAACAGGGTCTTGCTGCGCTTGGGAAGGAAACATGCAGGTGAATAGAAACCTTGGCACACCAGCCTGTCGCGGCTGCGGCAATGTCCAGAGTACTGAGGGCAAGACACCTTCTTTGTGGCAGTTTACATGTGGTGAGACATCCAGGTCAAGTATCACAGACCTGCTTTTCAGGACACTGGGACAAGTGCTGTTTGCCTGACAATGTTGTGTGACTCTGTCACACTCAACAATTACTCCTCAAGCAGCTACTCACTTCTCCACTTTTGTTGTTTTATTCCTGTAGGTCCCCAGGAATTTGCCTTTTTCGTGGTCATTCTCTTGTGATCTTTTTTCCTTCAGAATTAGGATGCCTTCGATCCTCTCCAGCTTCCAGATGTTTGCTGCTTTACTTAGGCTGTGGTGCAGCAGCCTCCATAGGTTTCCTGAATTTTCACTTGGGATGTTGATAGGTATGTATGCAAGAGGCTGTTAGGCAATTTAAGAAACCCTTGTTATACTGTGTCAGTTATTGATAATAATGGACACACATACATACATGCTAGGTTACAGACTCATGAGCCCAGATTGTGGCCTACCCCGAGACGAGATATCTTGCATGATGCTCCTCTATTTGTTTCTCCCTTCTCGAACCCCTTAAGGCACTGCTTCCCAAACCTTTTAGTACCACGACATAGTTTTTAGAAACACAAACTTTTGTGACTCCGCTAGGTATAAGGCAGGCGATTTTTCCATGTATCTAAAGCATCGGTTGGTAGTGTACTGTCATTTACAGACAGCACATTTTCTATTGAACTGGGCACTAAATTGCACAGACATACAGGTTTACTGATAAAACTGTACTGTACAGAAAGGAATTTGGATTTCTGTGAATATTGATCAATTGTTTATCACTAAGTAAAGTGTCTTGATTTGTTTTGTTGCCTAATAAAATCTTTGTTTCCATCATACTTCAGAATTTTAAAAGAATTGCTTACATTTTGCTTTCCTATCTGCTGAATGTGTATAGGTCCTTTACAGGTATTTACATTTTGATGGATGTTACAAAAAATGACATCCTACAGCCTTTTCTTTCACACTCACACTCAGCAAAATTGTCAAATATTAAAATTACTTTTCTTTCTCTAACTGCAAAGTGAGAGGAGTTTCTAAACACCAATACACATAAAAAAAGTTGAAATTTGTCAGACGACATAGCCTGGCTTTGAAATGCAGCAAATGTGACAGGATAAATACAGTATTTAAAGGCCTCTTTATTTATTGCTTGAACTTTCGTGACCCACAAAACTTCTAAAAACCATCCACAGTTTGGAAAACAATGCCTTAGGGCATTAATCATTTCAGGCACTGTCATTTCTTGTAGTGTAAAAAGGGGACACTTTTAGGAAGGGGTCGAGCACACATCTGGAAATTTTCAAAATATAAAATTTTGTCTAGAAAGATCCACGAAATTCTTAGAGTTAATTATTTGTAAATGTGAACCCTCTACTAAAGATGATAGATGCCAGTTGGTGCTGATGATAGCTATTAATAGTCCTATTTTTGCTTCCAAGGCTCTGCTGTTTCTTTGTTGCATGTTGGTGCCATGCTTCTGCCCTATTCTACTCTATCATCTGGCAATGCCTTCCTTGGCTGCTAATTCCTCGCAGCAAGAGATGGAGAAGCAGCACTGGCAGCATCCCAGAATCAACAAAGCTGAACAAAGGCCAACTTATGTGTACAAGAGAGGGGAGGGGCGCATTTGGATGAGTAGAAAATTGCTGCTGACGAACAATTTGCTGGTGATGGTGTTGGAGGACATCCTGACCACCTCAAGGGTGATTTCCAATTCCATTAGCATAATTCATGTGGTGGTGCAGTGGTACTTTCATGTAAAAATATCTTGTGACTTTTTAGTGGCATGCAACAATATACGTATGAAAAAGACATGCGGTTCGCATATGCCCAAAAACGGTAGTACACCAGTTATAATAACAATAATCCATATTTGTAAAGCGTGAACATATCACCCCTTAAGGTTTCAAGACACTGAGGGCGGTCGGAGAGAATAAGGGCCATATGTATCAAGGTACCAATTAGCGATTCTGTAATAGCGATTTTTAAGAAATCGCTATTGCAGAATCGCTAATTGGTATGTATCAAGAAAATTGCTATTTTTTAGCGATTTCTTGATATTCCTTAATTGCGAATATCGCAAATTGCGAATTCGCAATTGAGGGAATACTTTCCCATTCATTTCTATGAGCCAGGAGGCCCATAGGAATGAATGAGAAGTTATTCTCAATTTGCGATTCGCAATTTGCTAATCGCAAATTGAGAATAATTTCAAGGGTGCAGGGGTGTCCAAAGGACACCCTGTTGCACCCCTGAAATATGCATGGGTGCACATGTGGCGCACATACTGCCCTAAGGGCATGTATGTGCGTCACATGGCACTTTGAAAAATGCAAAAATGTGCATTTTTCAAGGAATTCGCAACTTACCACCAACTAGAAGTTGGTGGTAATTTGCGATTCCTTAAGGCCATTTAGCATTTTTTTTGGCTTCTTACATTGCATTTAAGGAATCGCAAAATTTGCGATTCCTTAAATACAATCGCAAAATAAGGAATCGCAAATTTTGTGAGTCCTTATTTTGCATGCAGATTTGGGTGATACATACCATTTTGCGAAAATGCGTTCTCAAACGCTGAAATTCTGCGAATTTGGGTATGATACATATGGCCCTTAGTGAGCTATTGCCCAGAGTCACATGATGCTGACCCCGCGATCTAGAGTCAGACACTCTGGCTGCTTAGCCACACCTCTCCCTTCCACCAGTTCAAGTAGGGGCGACATGCTGGAAATCTAAATCTAGTCAATGAGATTTTTTTAATTCAACAAACTGAATCCTTCAACTTTTTCTGAAATTAATTACATCAGGACAGGTACGCTGAGTAACCTATAATGGAAAATTGCTGCAAAATGTTAAAAGGAAAGCCAAAGGCATGTGGAGTTCTACTTGCATCCTCACATTGCACCAATCATCATAAATACACCTGGACATGCCATCACTAGCAGTTCTTACCATACCGCAGATTGCTATTTTAGGTTATATAATGTTAAGTTAACAAGACTCAGAGGCCGAGACGTTTTAAGACACGGACAGAGAGGGCGATTGCCCCAGCCCCCTACCTTTCAAATGGCACCAGTGATTGTGTTTTTTGTAATATCTCGATTCTGTCTATTTCTATATCTCACCCTTTGATATATAGTTCAATATTGTTTATCATTACATGATGAACATGTTTAATGCTATTCAAAGTTGTTCTGAACAGGGGCTTTCAAGATATTTATTACCTGGGGCCCCAAAATCCTTAAGATGACCCTGCAGAAAGTTCTTGTGCTTGGTTAGACATGGGGATTGAGAAACTGGGAACTCTTTCCACCGAATCTTCCCAATAATTACCTGCAGATATCTTAGCAGAGGTTGTGTACTGGAGGACCTGCAGAACCAGCCATGTTCACCAATGAAGAGAGTCTGTGAAGAGACTCTCGCATGGTAACATATTCACAAGTGAGTTCTTGCTGACTAATGAGTAGAGAAAGCAAGATAAATAGCCCATGGTGAAACATGTCTTGTTTTGTGCCCTAAATGAATGAATTATATGAGGTGTGAGGCCTCTTACCGGGGTCTTGGCACAGACAAAGGTCGCTTTGCAGAGGGCTTTAGTGCTCCCACCTTCTAGCACTGATGTTCATATTCTGAATTTTTGGTCAAAATAAATGGAGGCTAGACTGGCATATAGAATGATTAATTCATTCAAATCTACAGTGCCAGCAGGACATCTTCCTAATGAGAATGTTCCTGTAAGAGAGTACCCCTTTGTGTGTAGGTTGCTTTGGGGAGTAAGACTCTCTCGGCCTGAAGAACACAGCTACTTGCCTATTTGGGACATCAATATAGTCCTTAATTTGTACCTGTTATTGTCGCACAATGAATTTCTGTCTAGAAAAGAATTGTCTGCAAAGCTGGCTATACTGTAATACATAGTTTCATGCAAAGGGTCTCAGATTTATGTGCATTAGATCTGTCAGGGAGGATGTTTACCCCCGGAATGAGTAACCTTCAACACTGCCAGGAGAATTAAGTGATTAAGAATGAATGCAGTTACTATCATGCCTCCCCGACTCACCTAAACTATGTATAGTTAAATCCATTAAAGCTTACAAAGAGATGACCAAGGAATTACAACCTGCTGGTGCCCGGTACTACTTATTTCCCGTAGGAGTCCCTTCAGAGCGGTTTTTTTGCCTAACATTGCCTGTTTGGTTTGCTGGGCCATTGCTGAGGAAGGTAAGTTTGTCAATTTCAATTCAATTCAATTCCAAGATAGCTTTATTCTGTATTTTTTAAAAGACCATAAAAGCACATAAAAAGTTTAAAAAGAAACATTTCATCCGAAAAGTACAACAATACAGATTAGTTCATTATTTTGCATAAAAAAGAAGAACTTTAGTCATTTCATAAAAAACACTAAAAAAGTCCAGGGTAATTGATTTATACTATTAGGAACGTAAATGTACAGTACTGTCATTATGCCATTGAAGTGATTCAGAAAAGGGGGTGGTGATGAACAGAGTGCCCGAATTAAGCAGACCACTCTTACCCAGTCCAAAGATCAGGGCTTGATCCATCACCGTTTTTTAGCTCACTGCACCATCCCAGCTCAGAACTTGGCTATATGCAAATTAGTCTGTTCCTGTCCCAGTGCATGATGGGAACAGGGCAAACCAAACTACCAAGCCGATTCTTATACTGGGAAGGAAACAAGCTTCCGGGGACCGGTTTCTGCCAGTTCAGGCGTCGTCGGCCCGGCTTGCTTGAATCCTGATGGTGCAATGAGCAAGGGACTCACATCTGAGTATACCCTTCCACGCTTATGGTGGACAAAATGATTCAGAAAAGGGGGTGGTGATGAACAGAGTGCCCGAATTAAGCAGACCACTCTTACCCAGTTCAAAGATCAGGGCTTGATCCATCACCGTTTTTTAGCTCACTGCACCATCCCAGCTCAGAACTTGGCTATATGCAAATTAGTCTGTTCCTGTCCCAGTGCATGATGGGAACAGGGCAAACCAAACTACCAAGCCAATTCTTATACTGGGAATGAAACAAGCTTCCGGGGACCGGTTTCTGCCATTTCAGGCGTCGTCGGCCCGGCTTGCTTGAATCCTGATGGTGCAATGAGCAAGGGACTCACATCTGAGTATACCCTTCCACGCTTATGGTGGACAAAATGATTCAGAAAAGGGGGTGGTGATGAACAGAGTCCCCGAATTAAGCAGACCACTCTTACCCAGTCCAAAGATCAGGGCTTGATCCATCACCGTTTTTTAGCTCACTGCACCATCCCAGCTCAGAACTTGGCTATATGCAAATTAGTCTGTTCCTGTCCCAGTGCATGATGGGAACAGGGCAAACCAAACTACCAAGCCAATTCTTATACTGGGAAGGAAACAAGCTTCCGGGGACCGGTTTCTGCCATTTCAGGCGTCGTCGGCCCGGCTTGCTTGAATCCTGATGGTGCAATGAGCAAGGGACTCACATCTGAGTATACCCTTCCACGCTTATGGTGGACAAAATGATTCAGAAAAGGGGGTGGTGAGGCATGATGCACTGGGCCAGGGACAGACTAATTTGCATATAGCCAGGTTCTGAGCTGGGATGGGGCAGTGAGATAAATAACGGTGATGGATCAAGCCCTGATCTTTGGACTGGGTAAGAGTGGTCTGCTTAATTCAGACACTCTGTTCATCACCACCCCCTTTTCTGAATCGTTTTTGGCCACTATAGGTGTGGCAGGGTATACTCAGACATGAGTCCCTTTCTCACTGCTCCATCAGGATTCAAGCAAGCCGGGCCGAAGAGGCTGAAATGCCAGAAACCGGTCCCCGGTAGCTTGTCTCCTTTCTGGCGAAGAATTGGCTTGGTAGTTTGGTCTGCCCTGTTCCCATGATGCACTGGGCCACGGACAGACTAATTTGCATATAGCCAGATTCTGAGCTGGGATGGGGCAGTGAGATAAATAACGGTGATGGATCAAGCCCTGATCTTTGGACTGGGTAAGAGTGGTCTGCTTAATTCAGACACTCTGTTCATCACCACCCCCTTTTCTGAATCGTTTTTGGCCACCATAGGTGTGGCAGGGTATACTCAGACATGAGTCCCTTTCTCACTGCTCCATCAGGATTCAAGCAAGCCGGGCCGAAGAGGCTGAAATGCCAGAAACCGGTCCCCGGTAGCTTGTCTCCTTTCTGGTGAAGAATTGGCTTGGTAGTTTGGCCTGCCCTGTTCCCATGATGCACTGGGCCAGGGACAGACTAATTTGCATATAGCCAGGTTCTGAGCTGGGATGGGGCAGTGAGATAAATAACGGTGATGGATCAAGCCCTGATCTTTGGACTGGCTAAGAGTGGTCTGCTTAATTCAGACACTCTGTTCATCACCACCCCCTTTTCTGAATCGTTTTTGGCCACTATAGGTGTGGCAGGGTATACTCAGACATGAGTCCCTTTCTCACTGCTCCATCAGGATTCAAGCAAGCCGGGCCGAAGAGGCTGAAATGCCAGAAACCGGTCCCCGGTAGCTTGTCTCCTTTCTGGTGAAGAATTGGCTTGGTAGTTTGGTCTGCCCTGTTCCCATGATGCACTGGGCCAGGGACAGACTAATTTGCATATAGCCAGGTTCTGAGCTGGGATGGGGCAGTGAGATAAATAACAGTGATGGATCAAGCCCTGATCTTTGGACTGGGTAAGAGTGGTCTGCTTAATTCAGACACTCTGTTCATCACCACCCCCTTTTCTGAATCGTTTTTGGCCACTATAGGTGTGGCAGGGTATACTCAGACATGAGTCCCTTTCTCACTGCTCCATCAGGATTCAAGCAAGCCGGGCCGAAGAGGCTGAAATGCCAGAAACCGGTCCCCGGTAGCTTGTCTCCTTTCTGGTGAAGAATTGGCTTGGTAGTTTGGTCTGCCCTGTTCCCATGATGCACTGGGCCAGGGACAGACTAATTTGCATATAGCCAGGTTCTGAGCTGGGATGGGGCAGTGAGATAAATAACGGTGATGGATCAAGCCCTGATCTTTGGACTGGGTAAGAGTGGTCTGCTTAATTCAGACACTCTGTTCATCACCACCCCCTTTTCTGAATCGTTTTTGGCCACTATAGGTGTGGCAGGGTATACTCAGACAGGAGTCCCTTTCTCACTGCTCCATCAGGATTCAAGCAAGCCGGGCCGAAGAGGCTGAAATGCCAGAAACCGGTCCCCGGTAGCTTGTCTCCTTTCTGGTGAAGAATTGGCTTGGTAGTTTGGTCTGCCCTGTTCCCATGATGCACTGGGCCAGGGACAGACTAATTTGCATATAGCCAGGTTCTGAGCTGGGATGGGGCAGTGAGATAAATAACGGTGATGGATCAAGCCCTGATCTTTGGACTGGGTAAGAGTGGTCTGCTTAATTCAGACACTCTGTTCATCACCACCCCCTTTTCTGAATCGTTTTTGGCCACTATAGGTGTGGCTGGGTATACTCAGACATGAGTCCCTTTCTCACTGCTCCATCAGGATTCAAGCAAGCCGGGCCGAAGAGGCTGAAATGCCAGAAACCGGTCCCCGGTAGCTTGTCTCCTTTCTGGTGAAGAATTGGCTTGGTAGTTTGGTCTGCCCTGTTCCCATGATGCACTGGGCCAGGGACAGACTAATTTGCATATAGCCAGGTTCTGAGCTGGGATGGGGCAGTGAGATAAATAACTATGATGGATCAAGCCCTGATCTTTGGACTGGGTAAGAGTGGTCTGCTTAATTCAGACACTCTGTTCATCACCACCCCCTTTTCTGAATCGTTTTTGGCCACTATAGGTGTGGCAGGGTATACTCAGACATGAGTCCCTTTCTCACTGCTCCATCAGGATTCAAGCAAGCCGGGCCGAAGAGGCTGAAATGCCAGAAACCGGTCCCCGGTAGCTTGTCTCCTTTCTGGTGAAGAATTGGCTTGGTAGTTTGGTCTGCCCTGTTCCCATGATGCACTGGGCCAGGGACAGACTAATTTGCATATAGCCAGGTTCTGAGCTGGGATGGGGCAGTGAGATAAATAACGGTGATGGATCAAGCCCTGATCTTTGGACTGGGTAAGAGTGGTCTGCTTAATTCAGACACTCTGTTCATCACCACCCCCTTTTCTGAATCGTTTTTGGCCACTATAGGTGTGGCAGGGTATACTCAGACATGAGTCCCTTTCTCACTGCTCCATCAGGATTCAAGCAAGCCGGGCCGAAGAGGCTGAAATGCCAGAAACCGGTCCCCGGTAGCTTGTCTCCTTTCTGGTGAAGAATTGGCTTGGTAGTTTGGTCTGCCCTGTTCCCATGATGCACTGGGCCAGGGACAGACTAATTTGCATATAGCCAGGTTCTGAGCTGGGATGGGGCAGTGAGATAAATAACGGTGATGGATCAAGCCCTGATCTTTGGACTGGGTAAAAGTGGTCTGCTTAATTCAGACACTCTGTTCATCACCACCCCCTTTTCTGAATCGTTTTTGGCCACTATAGGTGTGGCAGGGTATACTCAGACATGAGTCCCTTTCTCACTGCTCCATCAGGATTCAAGCAAGCCGGGCCGAAGAGGCTGAAATGCCAGAAACCGGTCCCCGGTAGCTTGTCTCCTTTCTGGTGAAGAATTGGCTTGGTAGTTTGGTCTGCCCTGTTCCCATGATGCACTGGGCCAGGGACAGACTAATTTGCATATAGCCAGGTTCTGAGCTGGGATGGGGCAGTGAGATAAATAACTATGATGGATCAAGCCCTGATCTTTGGACTGGGTAAGAGTGGTCTGCTTAATTCAGACACTCTGTTCATCACCACCCCCTTTTCTGAATCGTTTTTGGCCACTATAGGTGTGGCAGGGTATACTCAGACATGAGTCCCTTTCTCACTGCTCCATCAGGATTCAAGCAAGCCGGGCCGAAGAGGCTGAAATGCCAGAAACCGGTCCCCGGTAGCTTGTCTCCTTTCTGGTGAAGAATTGGCTTGGTAGTTTGGTCTGCCCTGTTCCCATGATGCACTGGGCCAGGGACAGACTAATTTGCATATAGCCAGGTTCTGAGCTGGGATGGGGCAGTGAGATAAATAACGGTGATGGATCAAGCCCTGATCTTTGGACTGGGTAAGAGTGGTCTGCTTAATTCAGACACTCTGTTCATCACCACCCCCTTTTCTGAATCGTTTTTGGCCACTATAGGTGTGGCAGGGTATACTCAGACATGAGTCCCTTTCTCACTGCTCCATCAGGATTCAAGCAAGCCGGGCCGAAGAGGCTGAAATGCCAGAAACCGGTCCCCGGTAGCTTGTCTCCTTTCTGGTGAAGAATTGGCTTGGTAGTTTGGTCTGCCCTGTTCCCATGATGCACTGGGCCAGGGACAGACTAATTTGCATATAGCCAGGTTCTGAGCTGGGATGGGGCAGTGAGATAAATAACGGTGATGGATCAAGCCCTGATCTTTGGACTGGGTAAGAGTGGTCTACTTAATTCAGACACTCTGTTCATCACCACCCCCTTTTCTGAATCGTTTTTGGCCACTATAGGTGTGGCAGGGTATACTCAGACATGAGTCCCTTTCTCACTGCTCCATCAGGATTCAAGCAAGCCAGGCCGAAGAGGCTGAAATGCCAGAAACCGGTCCCCGGTAGCTTGTCTCCTTTCTGGTGAAGAATTGGCTTGGTAGTTTGGTCTGCCCTGTTCCCATGATGCACTGGGCCAGGGACAGACTAATTTGCATATAGCCAGGTTCTGAGCTGGGATGGGGCAGTGAGATAAATAACGGTGATGGATCAAGCCCTGATCTTTGGACTGGGTAAGAGTGGTCTGCTTAATTCAGACACTCTGTTCATCACCACCCCCTTTTCTGAATCGTTTTTGGCCACTATAGGTGTGGCAGGGTATACTCAGACATGAGTCCCTTTCTCACTGCTCCATCAGGATTCAAGCAAGCCGGGCCGAAGAGGCTGAAATGCCAGAAACCGGTCCCCGGTAGCTTGTCTCCTTTCTGGTGAAGAATTGGCTTGGTAGTTTGGTCTGCCCTGTTCCCATGATGCACTGGGCCAGGGACAGACTAATTTGCATATAGCCAGGTTCTGAGCTGGGATGGGGCAGTGAGATAAATAACGGTGATGGATCAAGCCCTGATCTTTGGACTGGGTAAGAGTGGTCTGCTTAATTCAGACACTCTGTTCATCACCACCCCCTTTTCTGAATCGTTTTTGGCCACTATAGGTGTGGCAGGGTATACTCAGACATGAGTCCCTTTCTCACTGCTCCATCAGGATTCAAGCAAGCCGGGCCGAAGAGGCTGAAATGCCAGAAACCGGTCCCCGTTAGCTTGTCTCCTTTCTGGTGAAGAATTGGCTTGGTAGTTTGGTCTGCCCTGTTCCCATGATGCACTGGGCCAGGGACAGACTAATTTGCATATAGCCAGGTTCTGAGCTGGGATGGGGCAGTGAGATAAATAACGGTGATGGATCAAGCCCTGATCTTTGGACTGGGTAAGAGTGGTCTGCTTAATTCAGACACTCTGTTCATCACCACCCCCTTTTCTGAATCGTTTTTGGCCACTATAGGTGTGGCAGGGTATACTCAGACATGAGTCCCTTTCTCACTGCTCCATCAGGATTCAAGCAAGCCGGGCCGAAGAGGCTGAAATGCCAGAAACCGGTCCCCGGTAGCTTGTCTCCTTTCTGGTGAAGAATTGGCTTGGTAGTTTGGTCTGCCCTGTTTCCATGATGCACTGGGCCAGGGACAGACTAATTTGCATATAGCCAGGTTCTGAGCTGGGATGGGGCAGTGAGATAAATAACGGTGATGGATCAAGCCCTGATCTTTGGACTGGGTAAGAGTGGTCTGCTTAATTCAGACACTCTGTTCATCACCACCCCCTTTTCTGAATCGTTTTTGGACACTATAGGTGTGGCAGGGTATACTCAGACATGAGTCCCTTTCTCACTGCTCCATCAGGATTCAAGCAAGCCGGGCCGAAGAGGCTGAAATGCCAGAAACCGGTCCCCGGTAGCTTGTCTCCTTTCTGGTGAAGAATTGGCTTGGTAGTTTGGTCTGCCCTGTTCCCATGATGCACTGGGCCAGGGACAGACTAATTTGCATATAGCCAGGTTCTGAGCTGGGATGGGGCAGTGAGATAAATAACGGTGATGGATCAAGCCCTGATCTTTGGACTGGGTAAGAGTGGTCTGCTTAATTCAGACACTCTGTTCATCACCACCCCCTTTTCTGAATCGTTTTTGGCCACTATAGGTGTGGCAGGGTATACTCAGACATGAGTCCCTTTCTCACTGCTCCATCAGGATTCAAGCAAGCCGGGCCGAAGAGGCTGAAATGCCAGAAACCGGTCCCCGTTAGCTTGTCTCCTTTCTGGTGAAGAATTGGCTTGGTAGTTTGGTCTGCCCTGTTCCCATGATGCACTGGGCCAGGGACAGACTAATTTGCATATAGCCAGGTTCTGAGCTGGGATGGGGCAGTGAGATAAATAACGGTGATGGATCAAGCCCTGATCTTTGGACTGGGTAAAAGTGGTCTGCTTAATTCAGACACTCTGTTCATCACCACCCCCTTTTCTGAATCGTTTTTGGCCACTATAGGTGTGGCAGGGTATACTCAGACATGAGTCCCTTTCTCACTGCTCCATCAGGATTCAAGCAAGCCGGGCCGAAGAGGCTGAAATGCCAGAAACCGGTCCCCGGTAGCTTGTCTCCTTTCTGGTGAAGAATTGGCTTGGTAGTTTGGTCTGCCCTGTTCCCATGATGCACTGGGCCAGGGACAGACTAATTTGCATATAGCCAGGTTCTGAGCTGGGATGGGGCAGTGAGATAAATAACGGTGATGGATCAAGCCCTGATCTTTGGACTGGGTAAGAGTGGTCTGCTTAATTCAGACACTCTGTTCATCACCACCCCCTTTTCTGAATCGTTTTTGGCCACTATAGGTGTGGCAGGGTATACTCAGACATGAGTCACTTTCTCACTGCTCCATCAGGATTCAAGCAAGCCGGGCCGAAGAGGCTGAAATGCCAGAAACCGGTCCCCGGTAGCTTGTCTCCTTTCTGGTGAAGAATTGGCTTGGTAGTTTGGTCTGCCCTGTTCCCATGATGCACTGGGCCAGGGACAGACTAATTTGCATATAGCCAGGTTCTGAGCTGGGATGGGGCAGTGAGATAAATAACGGTGATGGATCAAGCCCTGATCTTTGGACTGGGTAAGAGTGGTCTGCTTAATTCAGACACTCTGTTCATCACCACCCCCTTTTCTGAATCGTTTTTGGCCACTATAGGTGTGGCAGGGTATACTCAGACATGAGTCCCTTTCTCACTGCTCCATCAGGATTCAAGCAAGCCGGGCCGAAGAGGCTGAAATGCCAGAAACCGGTCCCCGGTAGCTTGTCTCCTTTCTGGTGAAGAATTGGCTTGGTAGTTTGGTCTGCCCTGTTCCCATGATGCACTGGGCCAGGGACAGACTAATTTGCATATAGCCAGGTTCTGAGCTGGGATGGGGCAGTGAGATAAATAACGGTGATGGATCAAGCCCTGATCTTTGGACTGGGTAAAAGTGGTCTGCTTAATTCAGACACTCTGTTCATCACCACCCCCTTTTCTGAATCGTTTTTGGCCACTATAGGTGTGGCAGGGTATACTCAGACATGAGTCCCTTTCTCACTGCTCCATCAGGATTCAAGCAAGCCGGGCCGAAGAGGCTGAAATGCCAGAAACCGGTCCCCGGTAGCTTGTCTCCTTTCTGGTGAAGAATTGGCTTGGTAGTTTGGTCTGCCCTGTTCCCATGATGCACTGGGCCAGGGACAGACTAATTTGCATATAGCCAGGTTCTGAGCTGGGATGGGGCAGTGAGATAAATAACTATGATGGATCAAGCCCTGATCTTTGGACTGGGTAAGAGTGGTCTGCTTAATTCAGACACTCTGTTCATCACCACCCCCTTTTCTGAATCGTTTTTGGCCACTATAGGTGTGGCAGGGTATACTCAGACATGAGTCCCTTTCTCACTGCTCCATCAGGATTCAAGCAAGCCGGGCCGAAGAGGCTGAAATGCCAGAAACCGGTCCCCGGTAGCTTGTCTCCTTTCTGGTGAAGAATTGGCTTGGTAGTTTGGTCTGCCCTGTTCCCATGATGCACTGGGCCAGGGACAGACTAATTTGCATATAGCCAGGTTCTGAGCTGGGATGGGGCAGTGAGATAAATAACGGTGATGGATCAAGCCCTGATCTTTGGACTGGGTAAGAGTGGTCTGCTTAATTCAGACACTCTGTTCATCACCACCCCCTTTTCTGAATCGTTTTTGGCCACTATAGGTGTGGCAGGGTATACTCAGACATGAGTCCCTTTCTCACTGCTCCATCAGGATTCAAGCAAGCCGGGCCGAAGAGGCTGAAATGCCAGAAACCGGTCCCCGGTAGCTTGTCTCCTTTCTGGTGAAGAATTGGCTTGGTAGTTTGGTCTGCCCTGTTCCCATGATGCACTGGGCCAGGGACAGACTAATTTGCATATAGCCAGGTTCTGAGCTGGGATGGGGCAGTGAGATAAATAACGGTGATGGATCAAGCCCTGATCTTTGGACTGGGTAAGAGTGGTCTGCTTAATTCAGACACTCTGTTCATCACCACCCCCTTTTCTGAATCGTTTTTGGCCACTATAGGTGTGGCAGGGTATACTCAGACATGAGTCCCTTTCTCACTGCTCCATCAGGATTCAAGCAAGCCGGGCCGAAGAGGCTGAAATGCCAGAAACCGGTCCCCGGTAGCTTGTCTCCTTTCTGGTGAAGAATTGGCTTGGTAGTTTGGTCTGCCCTGTTCCCATGATGCACTGGGCCAGGGACAGACTAATTTGCATATAGCCAGGTTCTGAGCTGGGATGGGGCAGTGAGATAAATAACGGTGATGGATCAAGCCCTGATCTTTGGACTGGGTAAGAGTGGTCTACTTAATTCAGACACTCTGTTCATCACCACCCCCTTTTCTGAATCGTTTTTGGCCACTATAGGTGTGGCAGGGTATACTCAGACATGAGTCCCTTTCTCACTGCTCCATCAGGATTCAAGCAAGCCAGGCCGAAGAGGCTGAAATGCCAGAAACCGGTCCCCGGTAGCTTGTCTCCTTTCTGGTGAAGAATTGGCTTGGTAGTTTGGTCTGCCCTGTTCCCATGATGCACTGGGCCAGGGACAGACTAATTTGCATATAGCCAGGTTCTGAGCTGGGATGGGGCAGTGAGATAAATAACGGTGATGGATCAAGCCCTGATCTTTGGACTGGGTAAGAGTGGTCTGCTTAATTCAGACACTCTGTTCATCACCACCCCCTTTTCTGAATCGTTTTTGGCCACTATAGGTGTGGCAGGGTATACTCAGACATGAGTCCCTTTCTCACTGCTCCATCAGGATTCAAGCAAGCCGGGCCGAAGAGGCTGAAATGCCAGAAACCGGTCCCCGGTAGCTTGTCTCCTTTCTGGTGAAGAATTGGCTTGGTAGTTTGGTCTGCCCTGTTCCCATGATGCACTGGGCCAGGGACAGACTAATTTGCATATAGCCAGGTTCTGAGCTGGGATGGGGCAGTGAGATAAATAACGGTGATGGATCAAGCCCTGATCTTTGGACTGGGTAAGAGTGGTCTGCTTAATTCAGACACTCTGTTCATCACCACCCCCTTTTCTGAATCGTTTTTGGCCACTATAGGTGTGGCAGGGTATACTCAGACATGAGTCCCTTTCTCACTGCTCCATCAGGATTCAAGCAAGCCGGGCCGAAGAGGCTGAAATGCCAGAAACCGGTCCCCGGTAGCTTGTCTCCTTTCTGGTGAAGAATTGGCTTGGTAGTTTGGTCTGCCCTGTTCCCATGATGCACTGGGCCAGGGACAGACTAATTTGCATATAGCCAGGTTCTGAGCTGGGATGGGGCAGTGAGATAAATAACGGTGATGGATCAAGCCCTGATCTTTGGACTGGGTAAGAGTGGTCTACTTAATTCAGACACTCTGTTCATCACCACCCCCTTTTCTGAATCGTTTTTGGCCACTATAGGTGTGGCAGGGTATACTCAGACATGAGTCCCTTTCTCACTGCTCCATCAGGATTCAAGCAAGCCAGGCCGAAGAGGCTGAAATGCCAGAAACCGGTCCCCGGTAGCTTGTCTCCTTTCTGGTGAAGAATTGGCTTGGTAGTTTGGTCTGCCCTGTTCCCATGATGCACTGGGCCAGGGACAGACTAATTTGCATATAGCCAGGTTCTGAGCTGGGATGGGGCAGTGAGATAAATAACGGTGATGGATCAAGCCCTGATCTTTGGACTGGGTAAGAGTGGTCTGCTTAATTCAGACACTCTGTTCATCACCACCCCCTTTTCTGAATCGTTTTTGGCCACTATAGGTGTGGCAGGGTATACTCAGACATGAGTCCCTTTCTCACTGCTCCATCAGGATTCAAGCAAGCCGGGCCGAAGAGGCTGAAATGCCAGAAACCGGTCCCCGGTAGCTTGTCTCCTTTCTGGTGAAGAATTGGCTTGGTAGTTTGGTCTGCCCTGTTCCCATGATGCACTGGGCCAGGGACAGACTAATTTGCATATAGCCAGGTTCTGAGCTGGGATGGGGCAGTGAGATAAATAACGGTGATGGATCAAGCCCTGATCTTTGGACTGGGTAAGAGTGGTCTGCTTAATTCAGACACTCTGTTCATCACCACCCCCTTTTCTGAATCGTTTTTGGCCACTATAGGTGTGGCAGGGTATACTCAGACATGAGTCCCTTTCTCACTGCTCCATCAGGATTCAAGCAAGCCAGGCCGAAGAGGCTGAAATGCCAGAAACCGGTCCCCGGTAGCTTGTCTCCTTTCTGGTGAAGAATTGGCTTGGTAGTTTGGTCTGCCCTGTTCCCATGATGCACTGGGCCAGGGACAGACTAATTTGCATATAGCCAGGTTCTGAGCTGGGATGGGGCAGTGAGATAAATAACGGTGATGGATCAAGCCCTGATCTTTGGACTGGGTAAGAGTGGTCTGCTTAATTCAGACACTCTGTTCATCACCACCCCCTTTTCTGAATCGTTTTTGGCCACTATAGGTGTGGCAGGGTATACTCAGACATGAGTCCCTTTCTCACTGCTCCATCAGGATTCAAGCAAGCCGTGCCGAAGAGGCTGAAATGCCAGAAACCGGTCCCCGGTAGCTTGTCTCCTTTCTGGTGAAGAATTGGCTTGGTAGTTTGGTCTGCCCTGTTTCCATGATGCACTGGGCCAGGGACAGACTAATTTGCACATAGCCAGGTTCTGAGCTGGGATGGGGCAGTGAGATAAATAACGGTGATGGATCAAGCCCTGATCTTTGGACTGGGTAAGAGTGGTCTGCTTAATTCAGACACTCTGTTCATCACCACCCCCTTTTCTGAATCGTTTTTGGACACTATAGGTGTGGCAGGGTATACTCAGACATGAGTCCCTTTCTCACTGCTCCATCAGGATTCAAGCAAGCCGGGCCGAAGAGGCTGAAATGCCAGAAACCGGTCCCCGGTAGCTTGTCTCCTTTCTGGTGAAGAATTGGCTTGGTAGTTTGGTCTGCCCTGTTCCCATGATGCACTGGGCCAGGGACAGACTAATTTGCATATAGCCAGGTTCTGAGCTGGGATGGGGCAGTGAGATAAATAACGGTGATGGATCAAGCCCTGATCTTTGGACTGGGTAAGAGTGGTCTGCTTAATTCAGACACTCTGTTCATCACCACCCCCTTTTCTGAATCGTTTTTGGCCACTATAGGTGTGGCAGGGTATACTCAGACATGAGTCCCTTTCTCACTGCTCCATCAGGATTCAAGCAAGCCGGGCCGAAGAGGCTGAAATGCCAGAAACCGGTCCCCGTTAGCTTGTCTCCTTTCTGGTGAAGAATTGGCTTGGTAGTTTGGTCTGCCCTGTTCCCATGATGCACTGGGCCAGGGACAGACTAATTTGCATATAGCCAGGTTCTGAGCTGGGATGGGGCAGTGAGATAAATAACGGTGATGGATCAAGCCCTGATCTTTGGACTGGGTAAGAGTGGTCTGCTTAATTCAGACACTCTGTTCATCACCACCCCCTTTTCTGAATCGTTTTTGGCCACTATAGGTGTGGCAGGGTATACTCAGACATGAGTCCCTTTCTCACTGCTCCATCAGGATTCAAGCAAGCCGGGCCGAAGAGGCTGAAATGCCAGAAACCGGTCCCCGGTAGCTTGTCTCCTTTCTGGTGAAGAATTGGCTTGGTAGTTTGGTCTGCCCTGTTCCCATGATGCACTGGGCCAGGGACAGACTAATTTGCATATAGCCAGGTTCTGAGCTGGGATGGGGCAGTGAGATAAATAACGGTGATGGATCAAGCCCTGATCTTTGGACTGGGTAAGAGTGGTCTGCTTAATTCAGACACTCTGTTCATCACCACCCCCTTTTCTGAATCGTTTTTGGCCACTATAGGTGTGGCAGGGTATACTCAGACATGAGTCACTTTCTCACTGCTCCATCAGGATTCAAGCAAGCCGGGCCGAAGAGGCTGAAATGCCAGAAACCGGTCCCCGGTAGCTTGTCTCCTTTCTGGTGAAGAATTGGCTTGGTAGTTTGGTCTGCCCTGTTCCCATGATGCACTGGGCCAGGGACAGACTAATTTGCATATAGCCAGGTTCTGAGCTGGGATGGGGCAGTGAGATAAATAACGGTGATGGATCAAGCCCTGATCTTTGGACTGGGTAAGAGTGGTCTGCTTAATTCAGACACTCTGTTCATCACCACCCCCTTTTCTGAATCGTTTTTGGCCACTATAGGTGTGGCAGGGTATACTCAGACATGAGTCCCTTTCTCACTGCTCCATCAGGATTCAAGCAAGCCGGGCCGAAGAGGCTGAAATGCCAGAAACCGGTCCCCGGTAGCTTGTCTCCTTTCTGGTGAAGAATTGGCTTGGTAGTTTGGTCTGCCCTGTTCCCATGATGCACTGGGCCAGGGACAGACTAATTTGCATATAGCCAGGTTCTGAGCTGGGATGGGGCAGTGAGATAAATAACGGTGATGGATCAAGCCCTGATCTTTGGACTGGGTAAAAGTGGTCTGCTTAATTCAGACACTCTGTTCATCACCACCCCCTTTTCTGAATCGTTTTTGGCCACTATAGGTGTGGCAGGGTATACTCAGACATGAGTCCCTTTCTCACTGCTCCATCAGGATTCAAGCAAGCCGGGCCGAAGAGGCTGAAATGCCAGAAACCGGTCCCCGGTAGCTTGTCTCCTTTCTGGTGAAGAATTGGCTTGGTAGTTTGGTCTGCCCTGTTCCCATGATGCACTGGGCCAGGGACAGACTAATTTGCATATAGCCAGGTTCTGAGCTGGGATGGGGCAGTGAGATAAATAACTATGATGGATCAAGCCCTGATCTTTGGACTGGGTAAGAGTGGTCTGCTTAATTCAGACACTCTGTTCATCACCACCCCCTTTTCTGAATCGTTTTTGGCCACTATAGGTGTGGCAGGGTATACTCAGACATGAGTCCCTTTCTCACTGCTCCATCAGGATTCAAGCAAGCCGGGCCGAAGAGGCTGAAATGCCAGAAACCGGTCCCCGGTAGCTTGTCTCCTTTCTGGTGAAGAATTGGCTTGGTAGTTTGGTCTGCCCTGTTCCCATGATGCACTGGGCCAGGGACAGACTAATTTGCATATAGCCAGGTTCTGAGCTGGGATGGGGCAGTGAGATAAATAACGGTGATGGATCAAGCCCTGATCTTTGGACTGGGTAAGAGTGGTCTGCTTAATTCAGACACTCTGTTCATCACCACCCCCTTTTCTGAATCGTTTTTGGCCACTATAGGTGTGGCAGGGTATACTCAGACATGAGTCCCTTTCTCACTGCTCCATCAGGATTCAAGCAAGCCGGGCCGAAGAGGCTGAAATGCCAGAAACCGGTCCCCGGTAGCTTGTCTCCTTTCTGGTGAAGAATTGGCTTGGTAGTTTGGTCTGCCCTGTTCCCATGATGCACTGGGCCAGGGACAGACTAATTTGCATATAGCCAGGTTCTGAGCTGGGATGGGGCAGTGAGATAAATAACGGTGATGGATCAAGCCCTGATCTTTGGACTGGGTAAGAGTGGTCTGCTTAATTCAGACACTCTGTTCATCACCACCCCCTTTTCTGAATCGTTTTTGGCCACTATAGGTGTGGCAGGGTATACTCAGACATGAGTCCCTTTCTCACTGCTCCATCAGGATTCAAGCAAGCCGGGCCGAAGAGGCTGAAATGCCAGAAACCGGTCCCCGGTAGCTTGTCTCCTTTCTGGTGAAGAATTGGCTTGGTAGTTTGGTCTGCCCTGTTCCCATGATGCACTGGGCCAGGGACAGACTAATTTGCATATAGCCAGGTTCTGAGCTGGGATGGGGCAGTGAGATAAATAACGGTGATGGATCAAGCCCTGATCTTTGGACTGGGTAAGAGTGGTCTACTTAATTCAGACACTCTGTTCATCACCACCCCCTTTTCTGAATCGTTTTTGGCCACTATAGGTGTGGCAGGGTATACTCAGACATGAGTCCCTTTCTCACTGCTCCATCAGGATTCAAGCAAGCCAGGCCGAAGAGGCTGAAATGCCAGAAACCGGTCCCCGGTAGCTTGTCTCCTTTCTGGTGAAGAATTGGCTTGGTAGTTTGGTCTGCCCTGTTCCCATGATGCACTGGGCCAGGGACAGACTAATTTGCATATAGCCAGGTTCTGAGCTGGGATGGGGCAGTGAGATAAATAACGGTGATGGATCAAGCCCTGATCTTTGGACTGGGTAAGAGTGGTCTGCTTAATTCAGACACTCTGTTCATCACCACCCCCTTTTCTGAATCGTTTTTGGCCACTATAGGTGTGGCAGGGTATACTCAGACATGAGTCCCTTTCTCACTGCTCCATCAGGATTCAAGCAAGCCGGGCCGAAGAGGCTGAAATGCCAGAAACCGGTCCCCGGTAGCTTGTCTCCTTTCTGGTGAAGAATTGGCTTGGTAGTTTGGTCTGCCCTGTTCCCATGATGCACTGGGCCAGGGACAGACTAATTTGCATATAGCCAGGTTCTGAGCTGGGATGGGGCAGTGAGATAAATAACGGTGATGGATCAAGCCCTGATCTTTGGACTGGGTAAGAGTGGTCTGCTTAATTCAGACACTCTGTTCATCACCACCCCCTTTTCTGAATCGTTTTTGGCCACTATAGGTGTGGCAGGGTATACTCAGACATGAGTCCCTTTCTCACTGCTCCATCAGGATTCAAGCAAGCCAGGCCGAAGAGGCTGAAATGCCAGAAACCGGTCCCCGGTAGCTTGTCTCCTTTCTGGTGAAGAATTGGCTTGGTAGTTTGGTCTGCCCTGTTCCCATGATGCACTGGGCCAGGGACAGACTAATTTGCATATAGCCAGGTTCTGAGCTGGGATGGGGCAGTGAGATAAATAACGGTGATGGATCAAGCCCTGATCTTTGGACTGGGTAAGAGTGGTCTGCTTAATTCAGACACTCTGTTCATCACCACCCCCTTTTCTGAATCGTTTTTGGCCACTATAGGTGTGGCAGGGTATACTCAGACATGAGTCCCTTTCTCACTGCTCCATCAGGATTCAAGCAAGCCGTGCCGAAGAGGCTGAAATGCCAGAAACCGGTCCCCGGTAGCTTGTCTCCTTTCTGGTGAAGAATTGGCTTGGTAGTTTGGTCTGCCCTGTTTCCATGATGCACTGGGCCAGGGACAGACTAATTTGCACATAGCCAGGTTCTGAGCTGGGATGGGGCAGTGAGATAAATAACGGTGATGGATCAAGCCCTGATCTTTGGACTGGGTAAGAGTGGTCTGCTTAATTCAGACACTCTGTTCATCACCACCCCCTTTTCTGAATCGTTTTTGGACACTATAGGTGTGGCAGGGTATACTCAGACATGAGTCCCTTTCTCACTGCTCCATCAGGATTCAAGCAAGCCGGGCCGAAGAGGCTGAAATGCCAGAAACCGGTCCCCGGTAGCTTGTCTCCTTTCTGGTGAAGAATTGGCTTGGTAGTTTGGTCTGCCCTGTTCCCATGATGCACTGGGCCAGGGACAGACTAATTTGCATATAGCCAGGTTCTGAGCTGGGATGGGGCAGTGAGATAAATAACGGTGATGGATCAAGCCCTGATCTTTGGACTGGGTAAGAGTGGTCTGCTTAATTCAGACACTCTGTTCATCACCACCCCCTTTTCTGAATCGTTTTTGGCCACTATAGGTGTGGCAGGGTATACTCAGACATGAGTCCCTTTCTCACTGCTCCATCAGGATTCAAGCAAGCCGGGCCGAAGAGGCTGAAATGCCAGAAACCGGTCCCCGTTAGCTTGTCTCCTTTCTGGTGAAGAATTGGCTTGGTAGTTTGGTCTGCCCTGTTCCCATGATGCACTGGGCCAGGGACAGACTAATTTGCATATAGCCAGGTTCTGAGCTGGGATGGGGCAGTGAGATAAATAACGGTGATGGATCAAGCCCTGATCTTTGGACTGGGTAAGAGTGGTCTGCTTAATTCAGACACTCTGTTCATCACCACCCCCTTTTCTGAATCGTTTTTGGCCACTATAGGTGTGGCAGGGTATACTCAGACATGAGTCCCTTTCTCACTGCTCCATCAGGATTCAAGCAAGCCGGGCCGAAGAGGCTGAAATGCCAGAAACCGGTCCCCGGTAGCTTGTCTCCTTTCTGGTGAAGAATTGGCTTGGTAGTTTGGTCTGCCCTGTTCCCATGATGCACTGGGCCAGGGACAGACTAATTTGCATATAGCCAGGTTCTGAGCTGGGATGGGGCAGTGAGATAAATAACGGTGATGGATCAAGCCCTGATCTTTGGACTGGGTAAGAGTGGTCTGCTTAATTCAGACACTCTGTTCATCACCACCCCCTTTTCTGAATCGTTTTTGGACACTATAGGTGTGGCAGGGTATACTCAGACATGACTCCCTTTCTCACTGCTCCATCAGGATTCAAGCAAGCCGGGCCGAAGAGGCTGAAATGCCAGAAACCGGTCCCCGGTAGCTTGTCTCCTTTCTGGTGAAGAATTGGCTTGGTAGTTTGGTCTGCCCTGTTCCCATGATGCACTGGGCCAGGGACAGACTAATTTGCATATAGCCAGGTTCTGAGCTGGGATGGGGCAGTGAGATAAATAACGGTGATGGATCAAGCCCTGATCTTTGGACTGGGTAAGAGTGGTCTGCTTAATTCAGACACTCTGTTCATCACCACCCCCTTTTCTGAATCGTTTTTGGCCACTATAGGTGTGGCAGGGTATACTCAGACATGAGTCCCTTTCTCACTGCTCCATCAGGATTCAAGCAAGCCGGGCCGAAGAGGCTGAAATGCCAGAAACCGGTCCACGGTAGCTTGTCTCCTTTCTGGTGAAGAATTGGCTTGGTAGTTTGGTCTGCCCTGTTCCCATGATACACTGGGCCAGGGACAGACTAATTTGCATATAGCCAGGTTCTGGGCTGGGATGGGGCAGTGAGATAAATAACGGTGATGGATCAAGCCCTGATCTTTGGACTGGGTAAGAGTGGTCTGCTTAATTCTGACACTCTGTTCATCACCACCCCCTTTTCTGAATCGTTTTTGGCCACTATAGGTGTGGCAGGGTATACTCAGACATGAGTCCCTTTCTCACTGCTCCATCAGGATTCAAGCAAGCCGGGCCGAAGAGGCTGAAATGCCAGAAACCGGTCCCCGGTAGCTTGTCTCCTTTCTGGTGGAGAATTGGCTTGGTAGTTTGGTCTGCCCTGTTCCCATGATGCACTGGGCCAGGGACAGACTAATTTGCATATAGCCAGGTTCTGAGCTGGGATGGGGCAGTGAGATAAATAACGGTGATGGATCAAGCCCTGATCTTTGGACTGGGTAAGTGTGGTCTGCTTAATTCAGACACTCTGTTCATCACCACCCCCTTTTCTGAATCATTATGCGATCGAAGACCTACATCTTACTACATATTTCAAGAATTTAGCAGCTGCAGCCATAGTCAAATCGTCTTGTAACATGTATAGTCTAATCAAGGCTGGTTTACATTGTCTCAGGCCCCACATCTTTAGGAGGGGCAACAGATGCCTCTTTCTCCCCCACTCGTAATATTTACAGAAGTGGATGCAATGAATATTTAACTGAGTGGATGTATCGCCGCATGGGCAGTTTATTAGCGTCAGGGTCCTGTCATTTTGAGCAGGGAAAGATATCAGCCTATAAAAACAGTCAGTCCTCATCCTTGTTAGTAGAATTCTGGTGTAGCTGGAAAGTGCCGGGGACAGGTATGGATGTAAACCTGGACCGTATAGAATGCGGCGATGTAAAATGATCGTAGACTTATTTCCATCCAGGTACCACCGCCTATCTTCTAGCAGCTCAAGGCAGGATTCCTTTAAGGCTTTTTTCGTGATTGATGCACAGGAGCTAGGTGTTACATAAAGTTCAGGATGGCCAAGAGAGTTCAGGAATTTTTTGACATAATGAAGCCAGGTGATCTTCCTTACAGCTGATTGGTTCATGCAATCTTGAATCACATCCCTGCTAAAGGCTGTCTCCTCGGAAGTCCATATCTTATGCCACAGCATGATTGGTCTTATCTTGATTAAGTCTGTAATATGTACCCGATCTAGTTCCTTTTTTTTTTTCTTTTTTTTTATTAAAGTTTTTTTGTCAGCACTTGGAGCACACAATACAGTTTACATACTACAGCAATTAAATATACAGAAAGCAGGAATTTTTTTTTAATCTTTGACACTTATATACACTCCGGATTACATAACATTCCTATAATCCAAGCCACGTACTTACAGGTTGCCATATACGACAGCCTTGCCTTTTTTTCCGCCGACCCTTAGTTCTATACAATGCCATCTCAAGATGATATATTACAAGCAACTTTTTTTTCCAATTGACAAAAGATGGAGGGTTAGCATCAAGCCATTGCGAGGTTATAGACAGCCGATACAGAGCCATACATATAAATATCATCCCCTCCACATCAACCGGTCGCCCGTTACTTTGCCATCCAAAAATTACCAAAGATGAACTTATTTGTACTGGAATTCCCAAACTACACAGCATAAAGGTCTGTATTTCCCTTATAAAATCTTTAAGTTTAGGACAATTGAAAAACATATGGAGCGAGTCAGCGGCATATTGGCCACAGCGACTACAGCTAGTTCCTTTACCTGTATTCCATTTAGCCAGTTTCCCCGGGGTGTAATAAAGTTCAAAAATTGCCATGTAGTGCTGGCTTTTCAGCGGGCCATTAATCAAAACATTACGTGAGATTTGGATACTTCTCGTCATGTTAACCCCTTCAAAACCCAGTTTAATGGCCCATTTTGTCTCCTGAAGCTCTAAATCATCTTTAACCTCGCTCAAAAATAACTGATACAGAAGACCCATTTTTCCTCGTGCTTTAAGTAATTCCATGATCTCAATTTTCCGTAAAATAATTGCATTTTCCCCTCACAATAACTGCGCAGCTGGAGATATTTAAAAAAATCCCCTCGCGGTAGCTTAAATTTACTTTGTAGACTTTCAAAAGACATACATTGTAATCCTACATATAAATCCCCTAAAGTACATATTCCTAAGTTATACCATCTTGTCATAACCGAATCAGCAAATATTGTGGGTAATATAGGGCAGCCTTGTAGTGGAGTGTATATGTTCAAATTCTGGCCGATACCCAACCTTTTTTTCGTTTTCCTCCAAATTGTATAGGCTGCTATTACCGGCTTAAACCTCGTTTTCTAAAAATAACTAGGCTCAATTATACGATTTAAACACTGCTTAGATTCTTGGCCCAAGAGCATCTCATATATTGAAGGAGCCGCGTGATCAGGGGTTGTATCTTCTGATAACAATAACACTCCCATATTTTGTAAAATTGCAACCCAATGATATAGCTGAAAATCTGGTAGTCCCCAACCTCCTCTTTCGCGTGATAGAATACACCATTTTATAGCACGCCGTGCCCGGTGGTAGCTCCATATAAATCGTGAGCACATTCTCTCAATACGAGAAAAGTATACTGCTGGTATTAAGAAAGGGATAGCCCGGAAAACATATAAAAATTTCGGAAATATCGACATTTTGATAACATTGCAGCGACCATACAAAGATAAATGAAGGTTATTAATTCTTTGCAATATTTTGTTTGACGAAGATATAATAGGCTCGAGATTTTTAGCAATAATATCCTCAACATCGGCTGTAATTTTTATGCCTAAATAAATTGCCTCAGAATCTAAATTAATATTCTCAGGTCGTCCAACCTGCGAATGAATCACCTGTGTTTTTGCCACATTCAGTTTATACCCTGAGTGTCGTCCGAAGGCTTCAGCCGCTTGGATAATTCGGGGGAGTGCTTCAGTTATATTAGCAGTTACAACCGCAATGTCATCCGCATATGCATAGACTTTATGGCATTGTGTCCTAATCTGTACCGGATTAATACTATTATCTGCCTCTATTCTAGAGATAAAGGGATCGATATACAGTGCAAACAGGAGCGGGGAACAGGGACACCCTTGTCTTGTCCCCCTAGCTATAACCACCTGTTTCGATAATCTACCCCTTATCCGAAGTGTAGCTGTTGGATGTAGATACATCATTTGTATAGCTTTTATACATTCAGAAGGAAAACCCTTCCAAGCTAGAACTACCCACAAAAACCGCCAGGTGACCCTGTCGAATGCCTTTTCGGCATCCAGCAGGGCCACACCGACCGGTGATCTACTATTCTGAGCCCAGTCCAATATCGCTATTATTCTACGAATATGATCAGTAGTATCTCTGAGCTGTATGAAGCCATGTTGGCGTAATGACACTAACTCTGGCATCAGGTCATTCATCCTATTGGCTAAAAATTTTGAATAGATCTTGTTGTCTGCGTTTAATAAAGAAATGGGCCGATATGAACCCATTTCTAATGCATTTTTCCCTTTTTTTTTAAGATAACTATTGTAGCCTGCGACCATGAATCTGGTGCTTGTCCGTTAAAAGCTTGTTGGCATGTTTCTAATAATTCTTTCTGAATTGCTGTACGAAACGTCCTATAGAATTCCAGAGGGATAGAGTCCGGGCCCATAGCTTTTCCCTGTGCTAAACCCATTAACGCCGCTTCCACTTCCTCCCAAATCGGTGGGGCAGATAGAATTACCCTATGATGTTCAGCCAATACGTTAGTCACTAAAGGAGACAAATAGTCTAGCTCATCCTCACCACTTATTCCGTCTCCAGACTCACAATATAATGCTTGATAAAAATCGTGAAATGCATGAAGTATCCCACTTTTTTCCTCTTGTAGCATTCCATTCATATCTGTGATTTTAACAATATCACTGTATACGGCCTTTTCCCTCAGCCTTTTTGCCAAAAATCTCCCTGTATTTTCACTGTACTCATATGCTTCTTCTTTGTATTGTTTATATTTCTCCGCTATCTGCTCAGCCACATTGGAATATGCCAGTGACCTGATAACCGTTAAGTCTTGTTGGGCTTTTTTTATTGATTCTAAGTCTCCACCTTGATATATTACTTGCGCTAATTTATGTTCTTTCCTCATAACCTCAGCAAAATCTTGATGATGCTTACTCAACCATTGTTTGCGTTTATAATTAGAAAATGTAAGTGTTCCCCCACGAATAACGGACTTGAATGTATCCCATACAACCTCTTGCGAAGCCGTGCCCTTATTTATGTCAAAAAATTCCTGCATTTGGTTAACCATTAGTTGGCAATAATCTTCATCCCCTAATACCTTCCTATCAAAGGTCCAGGTTCTCTGCTGTGTCTTTTGTGTCAGTTCCAGCTCAAGCTCTAAAATCACAGGGTTGTGGTCCGAAACCAATTTTGGATGAATAACTATATTGACCTTATTCAACAAGTCGGCAGAAACCAAAAAAATTGTCTAATCTAACAAACTTTGTATGGGGAGCAGAAAAAAATGTATATCCAGGGTTCTCAGGGTATAAAACATTCCAAACATCATACAAGCCTTGATCCACCATTAAACCACGTAAAGCGCTATACATCAGAGTTTTTCTTCCAATATATCTGTGGTTCGATCTGACATTTAAAGCAGCCGGAATGTTTATATTCAAATCCCCACACAATATAACAGATTGTGGCCATTGGGCCAGTTCTTCATTAACAAAGTTGAACAATTCCGCGTCATCAAGATTTGGCCCATATATATTACATACAGTAAATATCCTGCCTTCAATCATTAACGTTCCTATAGCCCACCTGCCCCAATTATCTGCAGCAGAATTAATACACTTACCCAAGCTTTGTCTCATCAATATGGCCACCCCTCTTTTTATCCCAGTTTGTCTAGAACAAACAACCAGTTGCATACCCAAATTCTTCAAGAGATCTTTTTTTAACCAAGGCACGTGTGTCTCTTGTAGACATAATATATCAATTTGCAATATTTGAGCAATTTTTGCCAACATTTGTTGCTTCTTAACATTATTCATACCAGCAATGTTCAATGTACATATTTTCACCTTTTTATTCGTCATTAAAGAAAAAAGAATTCTATCCCCAGCATCTTGACCTTTAACAATACCTCTTCCTCTTTCAATACTAAGAACATTAACAAAAACGTATAATTCTCATACTTCTGAGCCTTCCATGCCCACTTGTGCTCTAATGCTGACTTTTCACCCTGCCACCACCACCCCCTCTGAACCCACCCCCAACTGCCTCCCCACAATCCCCACCCGACCACCCCTCACCCCCCCCACACATGAGGCCCAGGGGCTATTAGTCCCCGCATAATATGGAGTACCATGCCTCCCTTTTCCGAGTCTACCCGGGGAGAAAGAACACCAATATTGATATATGAACATGAGCAAACCAAATCAAGATCTTAAGTCCTCTAACTTATGCTCTATACTCTATACACTTTTCTTTTTAAGCCGTTCCACTGATTGATTCTAAGTATTCTTTTGCTTTGCTCTCCATAAAAAAAAATTTCGTCTGCCCTTTAAACAACACTTTTAACTTGGCTGGGTTCTGCAGGTATGCCACTGCCCCTTTACTCTGGAATTGTGGGATTAGTTGACGCAGATGCCACCGTTTGGAAACTGTCGCTGCACAAAAGTCAGGTCTCACAAAGAAACTACAGCCTTTGGCTAGCGCCCTCTTGTCGGGGCGAGCTCGTGAGAAAATATCTTCTCTTGCCAAAAAATTGTTAAAGCATACTAAAATTGCCCGTGGAAAATTTTCTTCAGTTTGTCGATTTTGCTTCTTATTGAACGGGAAACGATGAGCTCTTTGTATTTCTTTCATCCAATCCCATGATGTCAATTCCGGAAAAGCTTCCTGTAACAGTTCTGCAACAAACTTCCGTGTATCTAATCCCTCTTTCTCCTCAGGTACCCCCAGAAAGCGCAGGTTATTTCCACGGCTTTGATTTTCCAATTCCATGAGCTTGTTATTGAGATCGTCTCTGTGACCCTTTACTAAGTCCAATTCCACTTTCTGAGCACCCAATTCGTCTTCCAACACAGAAATTCTAGACTCAGTTTCAGTCACCCTGTCTGCAGTCTCAGCGCAGCTTTTTATCGCTTTCCTCACCGCATTTTTAACTTTACTGCACATAGCCTGGGTACGTAGATTCTCAGCCTTGCTTTCCTCCCTATGTTTCATCATTGTCTCGTATATGGTCGCTAATGTTATCTCTTGTGGGTTGGTGTGGTCTATAATCGCCGCAGTAGCATCCAAAGGCTCTAAATCCTTTCTGCCACTCTTTTCTTTGGCCTTAGTGGCTGAGTGGTTCCCTTTCCCAGCAAGATTATGATGACCTCTCTTCGTTCGTTTTTTGACTGTCAATTGACTTGCATTCGGGGAAACCAGGCTGGCCCTCGAGTCATCAGGTGAGGAACTTCCCTCACAGGAATCCGCCCAGTCTTTGCTGACATTGAGACTTTCCTCTGAGGAGTGATCAGACATTGAATAGAATTTTTCTCCCACGTCTAGATTTTTTCCTGTTGCGTGACTGAGTATTTCCAGATTCCCAGTATCAGCCACCACCTCTCCCATATCATTATCTTCGCTGTTCCCCTGAATCTGAGACTCATTTTGTCTAGATTGTGTAATGATATTTGGTTCGTTTGGCTCATTTAGAATTCCGTCTCCGTCTTTCGGGATCTCAGTCCCTTCTTTTTGTGTATTTACAGCTCAATTGTTTAACCGCATGCGGCGGGCGGAATTCCGCTCGTACGCGGAGTTTTACGAAACCGCATGTTACGTGACGAGCTGGTCTCGTCATCAGCGTAGCAGGAGGCTACCTCATGACGAGCCCAGCTCGTCATCAGCGTGGAAGGGGTTAATGTCATATTAATCTCACGACCCTCCTCTGTAGTCTCGACATCACAAACCTCGCTCTCATTCAGCGGGTCTGTTCTACCAAGGCAAACCGGAATACCAGACTCGTCAACACTTGCGCTTATAGTTAAGCCTCCTCCAGGAGTTACTCCTTGCTGCACAGAGTTCTTTTCCTTCTGTCGCTCAAACATTGCCACCAGGCTATGTGACGTTACCCGTGAGCCAGCCGTGCCCCCAGCACTAACATTACTTTTTTGTACTGTCTTCGAAGAAGGTTCCTGGGCTCTTTCAATCTCAGGGCCATTTTCTGCGCAATCCACTATAACGGTAACCGCTGCAGGCATCCCCGTCTTCCCCGGCTCCGTTCCTTTATTCCTCGCGTTACCGCCATTTTATGCGCTGCGGGTTAACACCGTTGTTTGCGCTTGTGCCTTCATCGGTTTTGGAGGCATTTTCACTTGCCCCACTGTACCGCTACTGCCCTCCACAATGCTCAAGTGAACCTCCCAGAATGGGGTAGGGAGACCCCGCAGCCACCGGAGCCAAAATCGCCTGCGCGCAGGAAAACAGCCAGCCTGCATTAAATTTCCCGGCTTTAACTGAGCAGCCGCCTAGCTGCACCAAGTCTCTGACCTCGTTACGATATGTTATGACATGTCCCCTTAAGGGGGAAAAACATACCGTGTTCGTATCTCAATCTGCTTCTTTCAGTCCTTCAGTCTCTCCGTCTCACTGAGAAAGACTAACGGGTACAACGTCTAACACAGGTGAGTCGTATCCTCGGTCATCAGCATTCTGAGCCGTCAGCCCGTCAGCCCGCCCAGCTCCTCCGGTTCTGCGGCTCCTCCTGGCTCCTTTCGGTGTGCTCTGCTCCGCTCGATAACCAGCCGCCCTTTACACAGCCGCTTTCCCCTCAGCATAAAGCCGCAAATTTCTTGTTTTCACAGCTCCCAGAATAATGCCCTTCGTTACGGGCAGGAAACATCAAGCCACTCCTTTTGGTGCCGTTTCTTATTCCCGGGTTTTCGCGGAGAGGGAGAGGGAGCTGCTCACACAGCCCACGCCATGGTCGCCATCTTGCCTCCTACAGCTCCGTATTTTACTTTTTAGGTTCACCATCCACCCAAGGCTGCTACCGTACCCGATCTAGTTCCTTATGACATATGGTTGTAGAGGTTGATATTGGGACAGCTAACAAGTACCTAAAAAAGGCGTTTTCCGCTCGTTGGAATTGTGTACAGTCTGCCGTCCCCCAGATACCTGCCCCATATGTTGCAGTGGAGACGCATTTGGCTGCATAAATCTTTAGCAGAGTTTCAATAGGTTTTCCGCCCAGTCTCTTCGCAAATTGTTTTACTGTGCCAATGGTGCGGGAGAAAGCCAGGTTACGTGTAGCGATGGCTGTAGTCCAAGTTCCTCTGTTATTAAAAGTAATACCTAAGTAGGAGAAAGTTTTGGTCAAGCCTATCTTTGACTGATTAACGAAGGTTTTACAGTCTACTTTGGAATTGATTTTTGACGTGCAACACATGGTGAAGGTTTTTCCCACGTTTATCTTCAGTCCTCTGGAGCCCATGAAAGTGGAAAAACCAGTTAATGCCTTTTGCAGGCCCACCTGAGTTTGTGACATTATTACAGCGTCATCGGCATAGAGTAATATTGGCACCGCCATGCCGTTTATTTTAGGATAGTCTACTTCCAAGTTAGCCAAAGAATATGCCACTTCGTTAATGTATAAATTAAAAAGAAAAGGTGCAAGGATACAGCCTTATCGAACGCCTTTTTCAATTGGAAATTTCTTAGTGCGTTCACCATTTTTACCATAACGGACCGTTGCCCCTGCACCTCTATATAATTCCTTAATAAAATTCAGAACAGGTGGGTCTATCCCCATCTTGGTTAGGGTATTCCATAGCACTTTATGGCTTAAGCAATCGAAGGCCGAACTTAAATCGACGAACGTCATATATAGATTCCCTTTTTTTCCCACTGTATATTTACTGGTTATTGGTGCCACATTAAGTCCCTGCTCTGCTGTGCCCAGCCCATGTTTAAAACCATATTGGAACTTCGAAAGAACCCCTTCCGCTTCGGCCCAAGATTGTAATTTAGTGAGTAGGATTCTTCCTGCTACCTTCATTAAGGAGTCCAGCAGGGAGATTGGCCTATAACATTTGGGGTCCTGTCTGTCTCCTTTTTTAAATATGGGAATTAGAATGGCTTCCTGCCAGGTTGCCGGAAAGCCCATGTGACTATAGGAATTTAGGACATTTGTAAGAATAGATCCATATTTTCTTTAAATAAATCGATGGGGATACCGTCCGGCCCTGGAGCTTTGGAATTGCCGCTCTCTCGGATAGCCTGCTCAACCTCAAGTGGGGAAAATACTATATTCAATGGAAATGTGCCTGTGGTGTGAGACTCATCAGACTGCGGGGTGATAGCAATGTGTGATGGTGTCGCGGGGCAATTTGCCATTGGCAGTTCATCATTTTTATATAATGCCGTGAAGTAACTAACCCACACGTCTTCCTCTATAGCTACCGCCAAAGAATTAGTCTTTCTCCCTACGAAAAAAGGGGCGTTAACTTCTTTCCAGAAGGAGACGTTATCCCGAAGGGCGCTAGCCCTTATTAACGCTTCCCAGGCAAGATCTTTAATTTCTTTTTTTCTGTTTTGTAAGTTTGTCTCATGCTCTGTGAAGCCCTCAGCAAGAGGCACAATGGCATCCTAGGCAGTTATGCTAAGAGGTTGATTGGAGGACATCAAGAACGCTGTGGATTTGTCAACAGACTGTACACTTAAAAATGTATACTTTGAGACGGTTGTGGGTCAGCTTCGTTGCTGTTGAGCAGTCTTTAAACCTGCTTAATCCTTGCATCCAGTACTATTGTAAAATACGAAAATTCATAGTTTTCATAAATGAAATTTTCAATTATGTTAAGGACAGACAGGTAAAGAATGACCAAACTGGTGGTAAATACTAGTTTACTAAATACCCGTCCACAGGATTCTACTGTGTGTAAGGGCTTTATGATCATGGTCATAACAGTGGTGATATTTGGTGTAATCTATTGTTATGCATGGTTAAGGCTGCTGCTAGTTAGTTTTTGTTGTATCAATAGGATCAGACCACAACCAAAAGTAAGTGTCCGCTTCTAGTACAATACTGTTTGACGTTGCACAAAGAAAGAAAAAGTGCATGATTCCTTTGGGCTTCTTAGCATGGACTTCCTCAGATGTGATTCGAATGCTCTAGTTTAGAGACTGTTGGGAAATGTAGTCCCTTTGTCTTCAGGACAGGTGGGAGTTTCCTGGTTCAGGTTTCCACTTCCAGGTCAATAGTGGTACAGCACATGTTTGCCACTGCACGTCTCCTTACTTGGTAGTGATTCGTATTAGTTCACCTCTCCTGCTCTAGTTTGTCCAATTGACCTTACATCCATTAACTTTTCTTATTTTCTCCCTTTTCTCTTGCCCATGTTGGTTAAACATTGACCGTACCTCTTTCAGGGCTCTTGTTTTTCTGCAAATGTAGCTTGTCTTCCATCTGTCTGCTGCATTTCGAGATTCTCCTGCTCTTCACCACCCAGGGGATCAGCAATGGTATTCTGGTCAATGTGTGGTAAATAAATAAATAATACCTCTATTTTTGACTAGATATACAATAACAGATAGCTCAATAAATAAGAGTCAAGATTCGAGGTAGTAGGAGTTTGCAGGTTTAATACAGCATAAAGGACAGGAACAGGACAACCTGCACGGGAATAGGATGGCAGCGCTGCACCGGGCAGGGACAAAGGAATGGAATGGCAACTTTTCATAACAGTGCACAAGTATATATACTTAAACAAAATACATGGTATTCAATACAATAGGCGTAGCAGTGGGCAGGGCCTGTAGCAGTCGCGAAAGATAAGGCAGAAAGTAGGTGTAACAAGAGGCGTGAACAGGGCGTATACATAGACATGTGATGTAAACGTAACGGAATATGTCACAAATGGGGTGGAAACATGGAGGGGGCTACCTAAGGAGCCGGGACCTCTAACCTAGTGGTGCGCGCAAGCTGGCAATGACGTGTTACTAGGGAGAAGCTGGGGGCTATGACTTCTGAGCTAGAAGGAGAGACGAAAGTCTGGAGAGTCAGAGCGACATGTACCTAAACACTATCTAGTATCTGATGTTTAGAGAACATGTTGATAGAATCCAAAAGTTATCAGGGCAAAGGCTAACAGACACTAAGACTGGTGCATGCATTATTCTACATGTAGTGTGTGTTGAGGAATATTAAATGACCATAAATACAGTATTTCTCTTACATGGAGACGTAAAGGCTAGACGATGACTGAAACTATTGATGCGATTCAGTAACTTAGGAATGCAGAGAAGGAGAGCTGGACTGATAACTAGAATCATAACATACTCTTGGCAGACTGGCAGGCAGAGCCAGGCCGAGCCGGGCACTGTGAGGCAGGAAGTAAGTGAAGGGTCAGGGATACAGGTGGGGGCTGTATCGCTCCTCGGAGAGGGTTCAGGAGACTGGAGCTGAATCTGAGTCCGGGCCCTTTTGAGGCCTAGAAACGGGGATTTTACAATGAAATAACGTGCACACTGAGAAACGTGGCAACGTAGCTTTACATAGGCCTAATACTCGTAGCTTTCACGAGAACTGGAAACTGGCATACTAGAGATGGACACAACTGTAATTGCGTCTTTAATCGATCATGGGGAATACATATGCATATTAATCATGCACATATAGCATAAGATGGGGAACACGTAGGGACACAGAACATGGCAAAATTTACTTTTCCACATTCCCTCCTTGTCACTACGTTTCCATCAGGAAACATCAATATTCATGATACCATCTATCATTTCATACAGTATCATTTGCTCGTCTCGAATTTTCTTGGAACGGGATCTAGGACGGGACTTGGGACTAGGAATACAAGAGGTAGCACAAATGCCGCAAATCGCAGGGCCACATTGTATACAGAGGCAGCAACTGAATATGATCGCTACTGCAATACCTAGAAAGGACAATACTTTCCATCCCCAGGCAGAAATTATACTCCAAAACCAACCGGACCATGTCCAGGTGCCTGGATTCTGGTGTAACTGATGGGCAATTTTATGAAGTCTGGTTATAGCTGAATAAACAGACGGCGCGTTATTAGGAATGAAAATGCAGCAACTAGATCCGATGACTCTACATGCTCCTCCTCTATCGGCCAGTATGACGTCAAGAACGAGACGATTTTGGAGCACGACAAATCTCATAGCAGATTGATCTTCGGTTAAGTTACCTAGAGCAGAGGCAGTTTCATTCACTACTGCTTCAAGGGTTCTGGTTAATCTACGGATTAACTTACTATTCTGGATAGGTCCTATAAAGAAAAAGAATCCTCTATTGAAATCTGTATACTGTTCTAGAGCAGTTTCAGTTTGATCGACAATCGGGGACTCGATCTCCCTTCTATGTCTAATGTGTACTAGATGTGTGTTTCTGTGATAATCGGACGGGGCTAGGAAAACTGGTGGCAGTAGGAAAGCAATGTAACATGTTCCATCCCAATCGAGGGGCAGACGAACATATGCGGTCTGACCACAAACAAAATAAGAATGACGTGAAGCTTTGAAAATAGATTTCCCACTGTCACTATACTCGACAATAGTAGTACAATCACTATGTCCTACATGTACGGAACCATTATTTCGGACACATAATTCGCCTTTGACTGGTAATACTGAAATAGCAGGTAAGTCTGGAGTAGGATCAGACTGAACATTCAGAACCATGAAATTCGAAGAATAATTACCCAAATTATAAACTTCATTTTCTAGATCTAACCCTGTTCTGTGGGGAAGACCTTGCTTGTCTGGAAAACATGTACTGTTCAGAAGGGACATATCAGTTGAGGATGACGTTAACGTGGACCATGCTCCACATGAACCATTATGTGAAAACGGATAAGGAAAGAGTGGCAGAACTCCCTTCGGTGTCTGGAAAGGGGGGAGTCGACCACACACCCAACAATTAGTGGCATTGCTGGTCTGGTGTGAATAATGCAACATACGGATAAAGGTATTGTTGCGCATAGCAAGACGATAAGATAGTTCGTGAGGAGGCAGATCACTAAATGTGTGCTCTACTGTAGCATTAGAAAACATATTTACATGAGAAATTGGAAAACATAAATGAAATGCATAACTCGTGCAGGTAATCATTAAGCTTAAAAACAATATAAAACTTAGAAAAACGATACATCGGATTGAGTTTTGACTAACTCTCTCACTATGGGGGTCTATTTCATACATGTCAGATACCTGTCTAACCGTTTCACCTAGGGGAGGACTTAGACAATTAAACTGGCTGACTTATTTTACTAGACCGTAGCTTACTTTTATACTCCTGCCGCGGAGTTTTCTCTAACAGGGAGGGCTTGGTATCAATGTCATTTGCGGGACAGTCCTTAAGAATAGTATCTTGGCAGTCTTTAAAATCTTGACAATCCTTGGAAATGTTCTTGGAAACAGTTTTTAGTCCGTGAAATTTCTTGACGTGTGACAGGTGCACCCACCCCTTCCTGCCTTCCAACTTGACGGCAGTACGGGTGGTTAGAAGGACTAACTTCGGCTCCTTCCAGCGAGGCTCCAGCGGACTTGAACGATCAAAATTGCGGACGAGGACCAGGGTGCCGGGAAGGATCTCGTGTGGCTTGACTTCAGTATTGTCGGGAAATGCAGCGGCAACCTGTGAACGACAAGAGTGTAGGGCAGACATCAAGGAAGCTAGGTAATCTGTCAGCATATTACTGGAAACATCTGTAATACTGCGGGGTCTAGGTGTACCCCACATATTCGGGGGGCAGCCGAATACGACCTCATAAGGGGACAGACCTGATCTGGAGTGTGCGACCATGCGCATATAAAACAAAGCGACTGGCAGAGCAACTAACCAGTCTACACCTTTTTCTTGACAGATTTTGGCAATGCGGATTTTCAAGGTTTGATTATGTCTCTCTACGAGACCGGCTGCTTCTGGATGGCGTACACAATGGAACTTCCACTGGTACCCTAACAAAAGGGAAACGTGCTTCATTAGTTCAGATGAGAATGGCTGGCCGTTATCAGAATACACGACCCTAGGGAGTCCATAACGGGGGAAGAATTCACGAACCAACTGCTTGGCAGTGGTTGCGGCTGTGTAATCTGGGACTGGATATGCTTCTGTCCACCTGGACAAAGCGCATACAACTACAAGGACATACTTGAAACCTCGACATCGCTCCATCTGAATATAATCCATCTGGAGGACTTCAAAAGGGTGGTCAGGAGGTTGGAATCCACCTTGTTCCACCGGGACACTTTTACCTGGATTGAACTGGCAACATATCATACAAGTACGGACTTTCTGCTTGGCTGCAGCTCGTAAATGCTTGTTAAACCAAATGTTCTGGATACTGTCTAACATGGCTTTTTCTCCTAAATGTGCAGGACTATGTGCGGTATTGATAATGACTTGAACCATAGAGTCGGGGAGAAACCATGTGGCTTTTCCCTTCGTCACCCATCCCTGATCTGTCTGGACCCCTCCTTGTTCGGACCATTTCTTAATTTCCTCGGGAGTAGCATGTAACTGGATATCTATGATATCTTGAGTAGGGTCCTTAACTGTCATACAAGTAGTCTGTTCGAGAGTGGATGTCGGTGTCTTGTTAACTGGTATGTCTGGAGTCTGTGCTGTAAGCTTGGCTGTTCGATCTGCTAGATCATTACCTTGGGAAATAATGTCAGTAACTTTAGTATGTGCTTTGCATTTCATAATAGCGATGGACGTCGGTAAATGTATTGCATCTAACAGAGCTTGAATGAGGAGACCATGCTGAATCTTGGTTCCATGAGAAGTCATGAAACCTCTCTCCTGCCAGAGCACTCCGAAGTCGTGTACAACTCCGAATGCGTAGCGTGAATCTGTGTAAATATTAACTTTCAGGTTCTTGGCGTGTATGCAGGCTTGAGTCAGAGCAACTAGCTCTGCTGCTTGAGCAGACAGGGTGTCAATACGGTGTGTTTCAATAACTTCAGTGTCAGTAGTCACTGCATACGCGGCTACTAGTTCTCCTGTACTCGTTCTCATACATGAACCATCCACATAAAGTGTCAGGTCAGGATCTGGTAACGGAATATCTGTCAGGTCTTGTCTCGGCTTAGTCATAGTGTTAACTACTTCCACACAGTCATGTTTGGCAGGATTTGAAGTAACTGACGGTAACAGTGTAGCAGGATTTAGAACGTTGCAGCGTCTGATTTCTATGTGTGGCTGGAATAGTGTCAATTCATAACCTGTCAAACGTGCAATTGTCAAGTGCTGAGTCTGTGTTCGGTTTAAAAGAACTTCCACGGAGTGTGGAACTTGTACTGTCAGGGAATGTCCTAATACTATGGAATCACTTTGTCTAATAGCTAGTGCTGTGGCTGCAACTGACTTGAGGCACGCAGGCAGCGCCTGGGCTACTGGATCTAGTGTGCTCGAAAAATAAGCACAGGGCTTGTATTGTCCGGCTTGATCTTGTGTGAGAACAGATAATGCTGTACCATCGCGTTCTGTGACAAAAAGTGTAAAAGGCTTACTGTAGTTCGGTGTTGCTAGAACGGGAGCTTGGCATAAGGCTTTCTTTAATTCATTAAAACTAAGTGTATGTTCAGATGTCCAAGGGAGGACAGTCGATACGGCTGCCTCCTGTGTCGTTAACTGTATCAGTGGCTTGGCTAGAAATGCATACTGAGGAATCCATTGTCTGCAGTAAGAAGTGAGGCCGATAAAAGCACGTACCTCCTTCTGTGTCTTGGGCTGAGGGAGACTCGCTATTAACTGGATACGGTCAGGTGTCAACTGCCTACCCCACTTGGACAGTAAGTGGCCTAAGTAGATCACTTGCTGGACACAGAATTGAAGCTTTGAAGGGGACACCTTGTGCCCCATCTCGGCTAGGAAATACAGAACTGTGAGTGACGCTCGCTCGCAAGCACGTTCAGAACGGGCTGTGATCAGTAGATCATCGACATGTTGGAGCAGGGCAGTGTCAGTTGGCATGTGAATATTGTCTAGTTGTCTCTTAAGTGCTTGACTGTAAATACTAGGACTCTCTGTGAAACCTTGAGGAGCTTGTGTGAATTTATAGCTCCTTCCATTTAAACAGAATCCGAAAAGGTACTGGCTGTCTGGATGAATGGGGACACTGAAAAATGCATTCTTGAGGTCGATTACTGTAAAAAAGATTGCCTCAGAATCAATGGCTGTCAATAGAGATGAGATATCTGGAACAACTGGGTACTGAGGAATGATACATTTATTGAGTTCTCGAAGGTCAATCACTAATCGATATACTGGGGGTGCATTTGGATCTGTACGTTTCATGACTGGAATGATAGGAGAATTACATACATTGGAGTCAGTTTCTACAACTACTCCTTGAGCCATAAGCTCGTCAATAATTTTGGATAAGGCTGCTACAGCCTCAGGTGGCAATCTGTACTGTCTGATTCGTGGTAACACTACACCTTGCTTGAGAGTCACACGATGGGGTGTGATTCGCATGAAACCAACATCAGTTGGACCTTGCGCCCATAGATGTTGCGGGACATTTGACAATCTCGGATCAAAATCTCGTAATACATAGTGACCCTTGAAGTCACGTAAAAACAAACGTATCCCCTCTGGGGAACAACAAATAACTGCACCTAATTCTTTCAGTGTCTTAATACCTAACAAATTTTCTGGACATGACTTCGTAAGCAATAGATCAGTAGTTCGGGACAATGGACCAACTTCTAAAGTAACTGGCTTTGATATCTCGTTTACAATAGGCTTTCCTGAAAATCCAAGGGAAACATTTCTAGAGCCTGAGAGCGGAGCCCCTGGAACCTCGTCGTGACTAATGGTAGTCCTACTTGCCCCTGTATCAATCAGAAACTTTCTGTCTTTCCCTAATACTTGACTGTGTACGTAGGGACCTTCTTGATCTACAGGAATCTCGATGAGAGGCAAGCCTACCTCCCTCTCTAGGCTGTTTCATGAATACGCTTGATACTCTGGATACTCGGATTGTGCATACTGGTACATCTGCTGTGTAACATGCTGTGTTGCAGCTATAGGCTGCGGTGCTGGAACTGTCTGTTGTGCATTCTGCGGTGACTGAGAAGTCTGTGAAACTTGTTCTTGTCTAGGCGGACGTGGTCTTTCTTTAGTTTTACCAGTGGCTATATTGTGTTTCAGAACTGCACACTCGTTTATGAAATGACCTGGCTGTTTACAATAATTGCATGTCCCTTTAACGGGAGCTGCAGGATGACTGGCTTGATTCGGACCCCTCTTCTGACTGTCTTGAGGAACAGATTGTGCAACTAGTACTTTCATTTTTGTGTCTTTCATACGTCTTCTCTCGTGTTCTTGCTCTTCTCTGATTCTATTCTGGTGATACTGGAGCATTTGGAGCATCTGGGACGGGGTACTAGCTTGCCAAGTACTTTCGACTTTCAAAACTCGATTTTTAACTTGTGGACTTGAATTCTCGACTAATTTAGTAACAAAAAGGTGAGGGTATGACTCGCTACTCATCTTCAAACCACTGTTTATTATAAAACATTTCTCAAATCTAGAATAAAAATCACTAGTGTCTTCGTCTTGTTTCTGTTTACAGGCTGAGATTGCATCCCAGTCTTCCTTTTTAGTGGCTAATAATCTAGGCAAAACTTGTATTAATAATTCTGGTAATTCTTTACATTTGTCTCCAAGACCGGTACCTGGTACACGTATCTTATCTTCAGCTTCTAGAGCTGTCCAATCGATCTTTTTCTCTCCCACCTCCCAATCCTTTTCCTTGAGTTTTTCATATATGCCCGCAGGCAACAGGACTTTTAACATTTTAATAATATCTGGATACGTGTATTCTCCCATACGGAGCATGTCTTTTAATTCTCGGTGGAACCCTGCTGGATCTTTGTCGTGACAGGGAATTAATTTCTTCATCTCTAAGAGTTCCATCTTGGTAACTGGGGTGTAAACAAATACTCGTTGCATTTCACCACCCGCTGTCCTAACTGGGTGTACTTCTCGTAACGGATGCTGTCTATCTATATAAAACGGTTTACTTTCTGGAGGTGAGACATGAACAAAATGCGGATTTAGGAACGTTCTATATTTGTGGCGCTGTTCTAGAATGACACTAATTAAATCGGTGCCTAAACCTTTCCATCTATACTGGAGTAACTCGTTCAGGACATCATGTAACGGACCTGGATCAGAATGTTGACCCTCATACAGAGTAATGAGGTGTTGGATCATATACATACCCACCAGTCGCTGCTCGGCTGGGGGCAGTTTCAGAAACATTTGTGCCACTATTTCGTCTGGAAAAGTGGTAGAATCAGTAATCCATCGGACTGCTGATCGGGCTAGTTCTTGTTCATGCATGGTACTTAACTCACTATAACCGATTCGTGATTTCAGAATGTGATCGGTAGCTTGAAATACTTGTTCTAGAGAACCTTGTTCTGGTGCTGGAAGAGGAACAGTTTTCTTGTGTTCTAGGCGTAAATGTCGGTCTGGAAATCTAGATTTACCTACATACGCTATTCTGGCGGTGTTCTCGTCGTCTACCTCTTCAGTAGGAGAGTCATTTTCTTTCTCGCTTCCTAGAGCTTCTTTGCGTTGTTCGTGTAACCTTATTATTTCTTTACGTATTTTCTTGTACATACTCTCTATACTATTGAGTGTCTTGTGCTTACCCTCGGCTATATTATCACTCCACTTTGTCAGAATTTTCATTTCGGTCGGATCTTTAGTCGGGGAATCTTGTTCCCTAATTAAACAATTGATCAGAAACTTTAACAGCATGAACTGGATCTCAGATTTTCTGTGAGACATGACTTCACCAATACTTTCTGGATCTTGTCCTGTACGAATGAAACGATACATTCTGTCTAGATCTTCTTTCATATTCGGTAGGGTGTCCAAATACTCGGTCACCCGTCTTACACGTAATGAATATATAACCATACTATCATCACCTGGGACCGGATCATAACGGCATTCGGTAAGAGCTCGTCTGATATCTGCAACAGACTGATGTTTGGGCGTGCGCTGTAACGCACGTTCATGTAACTCGACTGACGTTACACGTTTGTGTGGCGGCGGGGTTCCCGGAAGACCTCCTCCCGCGGCCCCTAAACTGGAATCGTCGACTGATACTCTTCGTGCTGGCAGAGTGACCAGTGTAGCGGGTACTTGTAATGTAGGCTGGACCGGGGGTACCGTAACAGGTACTGTAACAGGTGCCCCGGTGACTGGAGGAGCAGGATTTACATTATTTACAGGAGCTGGCGGAACAGGATTTGCATATTCTGGGACTGTGTCGTCCAAATAGGACGAGAGAAAAATATCAGCTGCGGTCGGTTTGTGACGTAGCTTGGTCGGAACTAAGGGTGGCGGAAAATTACTGGATGCTTCCGGGGTTGCTTTTGGCAAGCCCTCGGCAAGAAGAGGATACATACCCTTAATGAGGGCATTCCTCTGTCTGTCTGACTGTTCGGTTTTAACTCGTTCACCTATTTCGATTAATTCCCTTTCTTGGGCTCTTTCTGAGGATTCTCTACTTAATTCTGACTTTCTGATTTCTTTTTCCGTTCTTTTATGAGATTCTTTGCGCCATAACTCGATGGCATCTTTCTGTGACTGTCTGGCTTTCTTTTTCCATAATGCTTCTTCTACTCGCATGATGCACTCGGCATCCCATGTACCCGATACGGGCCATCTATACTTTTCTTCTAACTGTTTGGTGTACTCCACCCACAAATCTAGATACAATATGGCACTTATGCCATGCTTTTGATACATAAAATGACCTGGACTGTCCCTAGGCGGGACAGGAACTACTTCTTCTAACAGACCTTTTCTAGTTTTTAACTGACGTAACTTGGAAAACAATGGCATGACTGGGCTGGAGTCTAGACACAATACAATACACAATGAACACGATGATTACTAAACAACACATTCATACCACGACATTGAAATACATGAATGACATTTAGGATAACAGTTCGGACAAAACACTACCTGGGATACTGAAAACAGAATACATGATTTGCTCGAGAACAGAACGGACTAGAACAGAAACTAGATGCACTGCTAAAACAGTACGAAACTTACCGGTCTCATAAAGAGACACGTCAGGACCCGCATCCACCTAAGTGGACACTTCGTGTTGGATCTGTGTACCCAAACCCACGGACCAGAGACAATGCAATTGACCCTGTCTAGATACTACCCCAGCAACGGTACTCACCGGGCAGCAAGAACGGAAGGCCTCGGACTGGACTGGACTACTACGACGCCGGACGGACGAACTTCGGACTTCTGTTACGGGTGGGCCTCCGGATACCTCGGACCTTGGACTCTCGGCTTGGGCTCTGGTCGGGACTCGCCGCGTTCCTCCACCGCCTCGTCTGGATGCTGGACCGCAACCTCCGTCTCCTCCGTGGGCCTGAGGGATACTTGGAGCAGAAATATCTGCACGTGGCCGGTATGGTTCCGTCACGGCTGCAGAGGATCAGGGGGCTTGCGTGGCTTCACCGGCGCGTGGGGAAAGGGCAAGTCCCTGTTCGGGCGCCATTATGTGGTAAATAAATAAATAATACCTCTATTTTTGACTAGATATACAATAACAGATAGCTCAATAAATAAGAGTCAAGATTCGAGGTAGTAGGAGTTTGCAGGTTTAATACAGCATAAAGGACAGGAACAGGACAACCTGCACGGGAATAGGATGGCAGCGCTGCACCGGGCAGGGACAAAGGAATGGAATGGCAACTTTTCATAACAGTGCACAAGTATATATACTTAAACAAAATACATGGTATTCAATACAATAGGCGTAGCAGTGGGCAGGGCCTGTAGCAGTCGCGAAAGATAAGGCAGAAAGTAGGTGTAACAAGAGGCGTGAACAGGGCGTATACATAGACATGTGATGTAAACGTAACGGAATATGTCACAAATGGGGCGGAAACATGGAGGGGGCTACCTAAGGAGCCGGGACCTCTAACCTAGTGGTGCGCGCAAGCTGGCAATGACGTGTTACTAGGGAGAAGCTGGGGGCTATGACTTCTGAGCTAGAAGGAGAGACGAAAGTCTGGAGAGTCAGAGCGACATGTACCTAAACACTATCTAGTATCTGATGTTTAGAGAACATGTTGATAGAATCCAAAAGTTATCAGGGCAAAGGCTAACAGACACTAAGACTGGTGCATGCATTATTCTACATGTAGTGTGTGTTGAGGAATATTAAATGACCATAAATACAGTATTTCTCTTACATGGAGACGTAAAGGCTAGACGATGACTGAAACTATTGATGCGATTCAGTAACTTAGGAATGCAGAGAAGGAGAGCTGGACTGATAACTAGAATCATAACATACTCTTGGCAGACTGGCAGGCAGAGCCAGGCCGAGCCGGGCACTGTGAGGCAGGAAGTAAGTGAAGGGTCAGGGATACAGGTGGGGGCTGTATCGCTCCTCGGAGAGGGTTCAGGAGACTGGAGCTGAATCTGAGTCCGGGCCCTTTTGAGGCCTAGAAACGGGGATTTTACAATGAAATAACGTGCACACTGAGAAACGTGGCAACGTAGCTTTACATAGGCCTAATACTCGTAGCTTTCACGAGAACTGGAAACTGGCATACTAGAGATGGACACAACTGTAATTGCGTCTTTAATCGATCATGGGGAATACATATGCATATTAATCATGCACATATAGCATAAGATGGGGAACACGTAGGGACACAGAACATGGCAAAATTTACTTTTCCACAAATGTCCAGTCGATTCATCATCCCCCCTGCCCTTAATCAGGGTAAACTACTTACCCCAATAGTAGGTAACACCTCACTGCACAGGATCTTAATTTATTTGTATTTTATGTTCATAGACATTTTGGCATTTACCTTACATATCTAGAAGTGAGTTCACTTGTTGCCTGAGAGGCAGTCATCACAGCAGCCTGCTTACAGATGCCAGTCCAGACAGTGTGTTTTTGATGACACAGCTCGAAAGCAAGCACTCCTATGTCTTCTCTTCCCCTTTTTGCCATTCTTCATCTTATGAGGTATTCAAGTTCTCAAAGCCCTTAAGGAGACTAAGGAATGGGAGAGCCGTTCAGAGGATCTACGTCATTGAATGAAGCTTGGCACTGCTTGGAGATTTTTTTTGTGTGGCTCTTAATTGTTGCTTGGTAATAGAAGAAGGGAGGAATGCATAATCCCCACCTCAGGGCCTGACACAGAATGTCTTACAACATGAAGCCGCAGCTGGAAACTGAAGTAAAGAGCCTACCCCGAAAAGGCATAATTGTGCTAATGAGAGGACCCATTCCATGGGTTCCCCCATCGTTTCACTGCCCAAGAGACATTCAGGGGGTAATCAATATGTATTGACGTGATAGTTCAACCTGGCCATTCAGAGAAAGAAATATATCTTTCTGTATTAAGGATACAATACATTAGCTTAATGGAGCTCAATTATTCTCTCAGCTCAGCCTGAACAAGGGACATTAGCAACTCAAACTAGAAGAATTGTGGTGTTAAATCCCGGTGTTTGCCACCCACAGGGATTGTATCACAGGGATTATTCCAGCCATTGTGAACTGCCTGGATTATAATGATGATATACTGGTATTTCGAAAGACCAAGAGAGAGCACGAGGAACTCTCCACAAAAGGAACCCTGCTTTGGCAAGGCCGCACTGAAATTCAACAGGCAGATTCAGTTCCACCAAGATGTGCCGCCTGACGCTGGCATGGCAGAAGCTCTTACATTGACGCTGGCACCCGCACATGACGTGTGGCCCTGTTGGCCCGATAAGTTCCATGCTGGGTCTGACACCATAACATAATGCACATACATGTCATACTTTGACCTCCTATTATAAACAAAGTCAGTTTCGCTGGCAGCCTCATAAGATTGGGGGCTACATTTGCAGAACATGAACCAGGCCTTGATTTGCTCAACAGACATTTGTTTTGAGCAATAGTAGCGTGAAAGGTTCTTATAAGATGGGCTCTAAGGCCAAATGGAAGCCTGTCGGGGGATGGCCATGTGCACAAATTTTACTTTTTGCGTGGAAAAGAGTTTTATTGTGGTCACTGATCACCCGATGCTTGTACTCACGTAGTAAATCCCAAAGTCAAAATGTCCTTTTATACAGAAATATGATGTCTAGGTTTGCAGGACTAATGATTCTGTATGATGCACAAAGCCTGGGAAAGGACATACACCTGCTGATTTCCTAATAAGATTTGCACTCTTGCACATGGCTTTTCAACCGCCCTCTGCTGTAGAATACACACAGTATGTGTTGTATTGTATAATAAAGCAGGTTTCTCTACATCATCAAGATTTACCACTTACATAGAAAATAATTACATATATTACTTGGCTGTAGGAATGCTTAAAGTAGAAGGGGATTGGTACACACACATGTTTTTTAAAAACACACAAATACAGCACTTGTGCAATATCAACCATTTAATCCGCCACAGATGAAGAACCATTTACCGCACAGTCAAATGCAGATACTAAATTATATTTTATCTCATGAGAATACATTAGAACAACAATTAGAGGAAATGAGTGACACATTTAGAAATATATATTCTACAAAATATTATAAAATAACTTCAAGAGAAAACACTAATAGAGAGATTAATGTAAGAGATGAGATTTTCTCAGAGTAATTAGATAAAATGCATACTTAATAACAAATGGGGATTAATTAAACAGGCTACACAGTCAAAGAACAAATTTCCACAAAAGTTATGGATGTCTTATGAAAAAGAACCTAATTTAAAATCGTGGTTAATTGTAACAAGCTCACATTGGATCAACAACAAAATAAAGAGACATGACTGGCAGGGACCAGAAGAAGACGCTCTTTCTCGTTTATACCACTAAAATTGCTGTTTCTACAAAAAGAAGACATCATCATTCATATTCAGGAAAAAATAAAATGATTGGAATATGGCACACGTGATAACCCATTCTGCATCTATGTAATCTTATGCCAGTTTAAACTCTTTCATGTACACATGGCAGAAAAATCTGTAAAACAACTTTGGAATTGTTCCAATATAAGAATGAACAACATGAAATTAGCAATAATAATATAGCGTTTAGTTAAAGAAACACATAAGATACATAAACCTAACTAAATTTCTGTTTTTACTGACTATAATCGAGAGGAAGGAACAGACAAAAGATCATGGCCCAACAAGGAGTAATATGGGTACATCATGTAGATTTATTGACTCCTGAGAAGCTAACGAGGAACAAGAAGTGATATGCACATCACAACTGTAAGAAAGCTGGTGTGCCAAATACAAATCCATGTGTATTAGTATTTTGGATTCATTACAGGGTCACATAACACCTCGATTGGGAATGATAAAATATATTAATTTCAGACCTAGATGGAACATACAAACTTTATTTAACTGTGTAACAATGAAGTTTAGTATTTTCGACTATTTCTTACAATATTTGCAATTAACCAACTGATATAACTTTCAACATATACAAATCTTTCACAAGCGTATGTCATCTGACCCTGTGGTGGAAACAGAGGGATACAGATCCTACGAGGATGGATTACAAAGTTCCATAAAGAAACAGTCTAAAAAGAAATGATGTGAAGTCGACTAGACAGGAAAAATAAACGTAATTTCAGAAGACAAGGATATGCATGTAGTATGCCCAACATCAAGGAATAGAACGGTGGAGGCCCATAGGGCCATAGGTGGAGATTCAATGAGCATGGAAATACTGATATATCAATAAGACTTGTAAGTGAAAATATGCTATATTCAAAGACGTTGCCTGACGTGTGCAAGGAAACTCTGAAGGATCATACATACAAATAGTGTAACTTGGAGCTTAAGGACCATTGATAGATGCAGAAGAATGATGTATAAAGATTCACATACACTTTACAAAACAGATACAAGAGCAAAGTAATATCTTTATTTTTTGCAGGTTAACTATTTATTTTTATTTTTTTGCAGAGTTTTATATAGCGCGAACTAGACCTGGACTGAACCAGGTATCAGAGCGTTTTACATAGCACCAGTTACGTTACACAAGGACACACATTCGTTTTGTTAGGCACGGGGAGATTAAGGGCCAGATGTAGGTCGCCCAATACCGGTCGGTAACGGCCTAAATTACCGAATTCCGGCCGTTACCGACCGGTATTGGGCTTTTTAGATGTAGGTGGCATTTTTGTAGGATTCACTATTTTACCGAATCGGTAATTTAAGGATTCGGTAAAATACCGAATTCCTAACATACCAATTCGGTAAATTACCGAATCCAGGATGTAAGGAGCACTCAAGTTAGTGCATTCCTCAGTTAAGGATTCGTTATTTACCACCAACTACAAGTTGGTGGTAAATAATGAAAACCTTTGAAAAAGCATTTTTTTTGCTTTTCCAACAGTGCCATGTTGCAGACATGTGTGTCTGCAACATGTGCACCCATACACAATTGAGGGGTGCAACAGGGTGTCAAAGTGCCACCCTGCCACCCTTCAATGTTTTCCCTCTTTTACCGAATCGGTATTTACCGATTCGGTAATTGACATTCATTCCTATGGGCGTCCAGGCCCATAGGAATGAATGGCAATTACCGAATTGGTAAATACCGAATTTTACAGATTCGGTAAAATTTACTGAAAAATTACCTACATACTATTTACCTATTCTTAAATACCGAATCGGTATGATTCGGTATTTAAGAATAGGTAAATATTATTTACCTACATCTGGCCCTAAGTGATTTGCCCAGAATCACAGGAGGATTAGCGACATTACCGAGACTCGAACCGGGTTCTCCAGGTCCGAGGTCGAGCGCCCTAGCCGATAACTATTCCCAGAAGATGCTTTGAGTTATGAAACAGAGGTGAAGATTCATTCCATATAAACAGGGTGCACCATATCATGGAAGTCACTCGAGAAGATCTCAGTTTGAGTGATGTATTGGAACACATTTGTTCTGAGCACTGGAAAGACCTGCATTATATCCAAAGGAGTCAAAGAGAGCTGGAGCTAACAGGTATAATAAATGGTTGCCTTTTTTTTAGATCTATGGTGTTGGAATACACTAAGCTAAATTCTGGATCCAACAGAAGTAATCAATTGTTCACCACTACTCCGAATTCACAGCCATCTATACACAGTAAATATATCATGGCTAGCAGAAGACTAGGGGTGGGAGGGGTTAAGAAACTGGATAAGAGAGAAAACTGAGACACGGCTATCACTACTGTGACTGGTCACTCTGCTGGTGCTGTCATTTACTTGAGTTGTAGTGGATATCTAAAACCTGATTTATATCTTTAACAGCATTGAACACGTTAGAATAAATGTACCTCCAGAATTTCTCTACTTCTCTGATTCTCTGGGATATCGGAGACTCTCAGTCCAACATTTCTGGAACTAAAAATCAACATTGTCTTTATAATTGATATTTCATCGATTTTTCAGAAGCATCATTTGCTAATTTCACCAGGCTCTAGATGTTCTAGGAAAAGATAGCCATCATCTGGAAACTCTCTGATAGTTCCCTCAAGATACAAACATATTAGCTTTTGGAGTGATAGAGCTTAACTTTCACCTATTGATTCAAGCATTACTAAATGACAGAAGCTGTCTTGAGCTTCAGACTTAAAACTGCATTTAAAAAGTGACATGCAGACATGAGTGCACTAAAATGGAAAATAATGAACGAGGCCTGGTCAGATGCTTTCAGTCTAATGAATCATGTAAAAACCACACACAATTAATTCATAAATGTGTTTAGTTTAGATTTGACCTTACTATAGAATGTACATTTAATTTGGAAATTGTGTTTTGAACTTTAAAGTTGGCATATATATTTGTGCTGAATTAACACTAATTTTAAAGTGTAGCGAAAGCTGAAATACACAGCTCATGAGTCAGTTTGCTTGGGGATGCCTCAACACCGTCCTTGAGATAAGAATGGAATGTTTGCCTCTCCTTTCCTATTTCTTCATGAAAGAAGCTTCTTATAGTTTACAGCCTGTAGATTGCTTTTATCAGTATTCAGTTGTTTAAACAAAGCCTTATTCATTTCATTGCTTGTGTAACTGCAAATTACACGTATTTCTTCTTATTATTATTGTTAAATGTATTCACAGTTTCCGGCCTAAATAATAAGTTTTCTGTTTAGTTGAAATAAATTGTTTGTTTAGAAGGAAGAGGGGATGAAATCATTTAGAGCAAAATTCAAATGTGTTACAAGAATTGGCCTGAGGACGTGAAACTTTCTGAAACTTCAATTGGATAAAGCATAAAAACCAAAAAGTCACATGTTTAAATTTGATTTACAGAAATATATATGCGTTTCTCGCTGAGACGAGGGGGTGTTTTTCTCTCTCTTTTTAGAAGGATTTCGAGCTCTGCCGTGGAAGAAGCGGGCCGTGGGCAGCCTCTGGGGAAGACACAGAGAGAGGCAGACAGAGATGTAGCTCAGCGCGAGGAGAGGAACTCAGCTGTGAGGGAACGAGGGCAGATTTAGATGCAGGCTTTTTGCTGAAAACCCCAAGCTTTTTGCTATGACTAACTGGCTTTGCCAAAACTTATTTGACCTATGCATTATTCTCTTTATGGTAGATTTTGCAATTACTGATTAGTGATTTAGCTTCATGCTTTGTATTTCTTGAACTTTTTCATGAGTTCTGACTGATATCATTTATGCCTCATTCTTTTACGATAAAATAGGGATTTCTTCCTTTATGGAACGTTTAGTAAGCAATTTATGATATGCTCTGTATTGATTCTATTTTTCTATTTTCAATTCTGTAATCTGAGAGTCAGTGAAACTTACATTTTGATTGGAAAATAAATCCCTTAAAAACTACTCACAACTCTTATAATTGCCTTAAATATTTATTTACATTTGATTTGCTCATGTTTATGTAAAACTCCTCTTTGGTCATCACACAGTGAAAAAGGTCCATCGCCTTGAGCGGAAACAAGGGTAGTGGTGTTTTTTGCTAGAAGAGATTACCATGAAGTTTCCGCTCCATCAGTTTGGTAGCAGAGGATGGTTATACACCTTGACCAAAAGGAGCAGAGTTTAGGTTAATGTCCTGAATGGAGCTACAAAATAAATGCCCAAGTTAGGTAAATGTCAAAATCCTCAAAAAGTCCTGATTCCTGATTCCAATGCCCAGAACTTGAAGACTGGCAAAGCGGTACTGGAAAGGTGATTTCTGGGAGTGGTGTGAGTTTTAATAGGGTTGTGAAATATTGTTAATGTGGAGAGGAATGTTTAAGTGTTTTCTGTACACTAGGGTTGTTGTTGTGTTGATGTTGAACTTAAGTCCGTCGAGGCTTAAGGAAGTAAACTGGTCTGTTGATGAGCTAAGATCCGGGATAAAGCCTAAGGGAGTCTTAGTGTGGCATACACTAAGAGTGTTTGTCTGCTGTGGTAGTAAGTACTGTGGATAGGCCTTGTCAGTTCTAACATAGGAAAATGTGAAGTGTGACAAGTGAGAATTTTTGAGGATTCTTCATAAAGCGCATTTGAGGAAATTTAGAAGATTCTGACTTATTGAGGGCAAAATCTCGCCATCGAGGTTTCACTGGAGGTGAGTGAAAGTGGGTATCCATCATTGTTTTAGTGGAGCAGACAAAGTTGTTTTATGTTTTGTGTTGTTTTTAGTGATAAGTTGTGTTGAGAAAAAAGAAGACACTGAAATTGTAAGTGAGGAGCTGTTGTTGCAGGGAGTTGAAAAACAACAGAGTGTGCTGTGCTGTGAAAGTTCTGTTGTGTGATTACCATATTGGGATTTGGTTGAAAGTCTTCAAGATGTTTAAACTGTGACAGGATTTTAAGCAAAAGTTAGTTTGGCATTTACAGAATTGAATGAAAACACTGCTTTGAACTATAGCAGAAATGAAATTATTAAAAGGATTTAGGAAACTGTTGGGAGGTAATGTGAAATTTTTAATTTTGATGCCCCTGAGGGGACACCTGCGCATTTTATGTCTACCAATTTGGGACAGAATTCAAGTTTGTGGGTTCGCCAATGGTGCAAGATTACTGGTAAAGAGGATCCTTTGAGTTTTCCAAAATATGGTACTTTAAAAATATATATATTATTTCAATCCATAGCAGAAATAAATTAGTACAAAGATCATAAATCCATGATTACATTAAAGACAAATTGGCTTTATATCATGCAATACCTATCTAAGCATAAAGAGCGTTATACATAGTAATAAAACTTTCAATCTCTCATGTGCTCTATCATTGGGCCCCATACCTGCATACCCAACTACCGCCTTTGTGACCCTTTAACTGCATATAGGCTATATTCTAGATTAAATATACTATAAAATCTAACCCTCCACATCTCAAAGGAAGGAGCTTCCTGCTGTAACCACATGGGCGAGACGCAGAGCCGGGCCGCAGCAGTGGGTACGAAGACCAAATAGCGGAATTTATGAGGCGGTAGCGCCAGTTTCAAATCTATCCCAATTCCTAATAGCATTATTGATACTGAGATCTTTATCCCGGCCCCTGCTATCTCTGAAAGGAATCTCTCAATATGTTTCACAAACTGTATCAATTTTTCACATGTATAAAAAATATGCAATATATCCGTCATTCACTCCCCCCCCATTTCAACATCTTTGCAGGGGTATGATACACATTGAATAGAGTCTTAAAGTGCTGTGCTCTTAACTTAGCCAAAATCAGGATCCTCCCAGCTATAGCATTCGAATGTTCCACTGAAAGAACTTTCCCCAGGCGACTCTCCCATTTAAGATTTTGCATGTCAAGGTCGTCCCTCCTTGTCTCCAATAAGCAATTGTATAATACCCTGATCTTATCCCTGCCTCTAATAGCTTCTACTAACAGATTTGGTTCTATCACCCTCTGCCGTTTGCCTAAGAAGTCACGAATTTATAAAAACTTAAAGAATGGATATTTGGGTAAATCGTATTTATCAGCCAGTGTTGCAAAAGAAGAGCAAAAGCAAAGACTCCCTTCATCCTAGAAATTACAGATTTGTATAACCCTTTACCTCTCCAGCTGTCAACCATCCAATCCCAAAAAATGGCTGGCAGTAAGGTTGTGGCTGAAGTGGGTGTATATGACAAATTCCCTTCGATCTGAAAACTCTTTCGCACCGCCTTCCAAACCTTAAAAGCTGCCCCTAAGACCTTAAACCAAGTTTTTTTGTAGTAGCTACCTTCCAGGATTTTGAATAAACAATTTCTAGCTTCTACTCCTAAAACCATCTGATATATAGATGGCAGCATTACCAACCTCTTCTCCCGTTAATATAATCTGCATTTTTTGTAATATGCAGACATAGTAATATAGTGTGAAGTCTGAGACTGACCATCCACCTTTCTCCCGCGTGAGAGTCATTAAACGCATTGCTGTCCGAAGTTTCCCCAGGGCCCATACAAATCGAGCCCAGATTGATTGCAACTGTTGTAGCTGATTGCAGGAAAGTTCTAGCGGAACTGATCTAAAGAAATATAAAACTTTCAGCAAGATGTTCATTTTCAATATGTTACGTCTCACAATCAGTGACAAATGCAAACATTCTCACCTCTCCAACCATTGTTTGGCATTGGGCAAGATTGCCCTCCAGTTAACCTCAACTAATTCCCTTAGAGATATTCTAATCCTAATTCCCAAGTATGTCACCTGCTCAACTATTCTAGGATCATTATTACTGGTTTGGTTCACACAAATAATCTGGAATTTTGACACATTACGTGTGCACCCAGATAAGGAACCAAACCTATGTCCAGGTTGTTCAATTTCTAGCATAATTTCTGCAGGGTCTGATGTTATGACCGCTATTTCGTCAGCATAAGCCAAAACCCGAAATTGGTCTTATCTAAAAAATAATAGGTTTGATCCTAGAGCTCTGCTCCAGCGTATTTAAAAAGGGGTTAATACATAGGGCAAACAACACTAGGGAGCAGGGGCATCCCTGTCTCATACCTCTCGTAATATGTACTAGTTCAGATTGTAGGCCCATTATACATATTTTAGCTGTAGGGGACCGGTACAGAGCCTGGATAGCTAAAATAAAACCGTGGCCAAACCTCAACTGCTGCGGGGGGTGTGGCTAAGGCAGCCAACATGGCGGACGCAGCTTAGGAGAGTTCCGTCCCGCCGATTAATTTTCCGAACAATTATCCTGCTTCCCCCTCAACCGTGCGTGTCCCGCAGCAGTGAGGTGTAGCGGACGGTGTCCGGCAGGTGTAGGGCAACTTTGAACTACATCGGTGGCACAGATCGTGTGCAATCGCCCCCGGAGGCGGAGCGGCCTACATCAAGGAGTGGCGCCGGGACCTTGAGTTTGGAGGCACCTGGGGGGGTGCGACGGCCAACGACAGGTGGCCTGACGCGGCCGTGGGAGCCGCCCGCCCTGTACGGGGTGGAGACACTGGCGAGTGAGCCTTGGCGGGGCGGATCGTTGGCCCCAGCGCTGCACTAGGAAGCCTGGATGGCCGCTGAATAACCACGACCGGCGGGGCACTGATCGGCTGACCGGAGGCGGCGGCGGGGACCCTGAGGGACACCTGTGCCCGGAGATGCGACCCCTGCGGTGAGTGTGCACCGGGGTGCATGGCGGCGGCCTTGTGAGGCGGTGGAACAGAGAGGCCGACGCTGGGGGCCCGGCGGTCAGTTCGGGCCGCGGCAGACTGGGTCTCCTGTGCGCGAGTGGGCTGCTCTCGAGGTGGAGTGCACTGGTCAGCGTCCATTTTGAATTGGAGTCACCTAGGACTCGGCGGTCGGATCGGGCCGCGGCTGACTCCTGGGGGGGGCCCCTAGCAGTGGTACAGAGATCCTCTGGGCGTTGGGAACGCCGTGAAGTGCATGGTGCATGGTGCATGACGTGAGACCCCTTTCAACCGCCCCATCGGCCACAGACAAACTAAGCTGGGCGATTAGGGGTGACCCGGGGCCCAGGGACTGCACGACCATATCCTGACCGGGGGTAGGTGGAGCTGCATGATAGCTTGGCGTACACTAAGGAGGTGTCAGGGGTCCACGAAACAGACACTAAGGACGGCTGCTCAGTCTGGCGAGCCACGGGGTGCGGCCCGTGCTGTTGACCGCCTGGCTGTCTGAGCCCGGTGCCTCGCGGGGAGAATAGCTGGTGGGCCTGCAAGCGGACAGCTGATGGAGGAGGCCCCCCGGGGTCGAGGCAGTGGAACCCCGAGGTACACAGGCGGGACTTCCCTACAAGACCGACCCCATCGGCTACGGATCATGACCAGAGGCGGGAGTGGCAGTGGAGCCTCGAAACAGGGCACCCTTGACAAATTCACCGGCGCAGGTGGGACGGCCGGGGCCTCCGGGAGTCCCCCGCTCCAGGGGCCGGATAATGCAGTGCTCCTGGTGGCGATCACCCAGTCTAGAGACACCTTAGATGCCAAAATAGGGGCTGTTGGGGCTGATGTTACTCTATTGCGCCAAGACTTACGAAACTCAGTAGCCCGCATCACTGAGGCCGAAACAAGGATCACCGGAGTAGAAGATGATGTGGCAATATTAAAGAAGAAAGTGGCTAGTATGGAAGGGATTCGCTCAGGGCGGAAGACGCCTAAGGGCGGGCTCGGCGCAACAGCCTACAGTTTATTGGATTTCCGGTGGATTGCGAAAAGGGGAACATGGAGGCCTTTCTCACTCAGTGGCTGGAGGGCTGGCTGCCACCGGAGTCCCTCTCTCGCTGCTTTGTCATAGAGCGGGCGCACAGAGCGCTTGCTCCGAAGCCGCCGGTTGGGGAGCGCCCACGACCGGTGATAGCCAAATTGCTTAATTATCATGATCGAGACACTATCCTGAGACAAGCCCGTTTAAAGGAACCCCTCATGTGTGACAATCAGCGGATTCTGATATTTCCGGATTATACAAAGCTGGTGCAGCGACAACGGCAATCCTTCACAGCGGCCAAGGCTCGCCTGAGAAGCCTCAAAATCCAGTATGCCTTACTTTATCCGGCCCGTCTGCAGGTGGTTTATCAGTCACGTACTCTGTTCTTTAATTCTCCGGAGGAAGTATTCGCATGGACTGATGAGACAGTACGAGTTCGGCCACACACCCCGCTGGCTCGGGACTCTGATTCGTCCTCCTCGAGGGCGCTGCGGCGGACCCACCGACGCTCTCGTAGTAGGAGCAACTGGAGGTCCCGCTCCACCAGAAGGTCCCCCGCCAAGAAGGGAGTTACGGAGGAAACCGATCCTCCAGACACTCAGACAGTGGATCCGTGAATGGCGAAGGATCATGAGCTACCTATTTGAGCTGTGCAGCGGTGTGGGAACCGCAAGCGGATACAAGCGGCCCAGCCAGAGATGACGAACGATTTATGGAAGCACCGACATACTGTGTTACAGATTTAGACTGCCAGTCATGGGCTGCGGGATGGGGAAGGGTGGGGGGGGGGCGGACTGAAAGGCGGACATTTGCCTCAGGGTAACAGCAGTTCAGTTTTCCAAAGGCGTTGATTGCCCCCCTAAGGGGCTAGTTGGGGGTTGAGATTGTGGTTTATGGGGATCCATTGGAGTGGGTGGCCACCGACCTCCCGTTGGGGGTTGGGGCGCTCCTACACCGCGACAGGTACTTCAATAATGCTGAGGTATAGGGGAGGGGGGAGGCCAGAAATTGGGGAGTTGGGTTGGGGTTTGTTTGGGGGCCGGGGGGTGGGGGGGCACAAGAGTTTGGGGAAAATAGGGGTAGCTCTTTACAGCACGATGGTTCACCAGGTTCTATTGTGGATATATTTGCAGCTGCACTTCCCTACGCCCAGGCGACTGGAGATTTACCCGGTTGATGGCGGCTAGAGGTCCTGCCTCGGAGCTCCCCAGGGCGGCGCTGCGAATAGTGAGCTGGAATGTAAGGGGAATGCTAGATAAAATTAAAAGGGGCGCTGTGCTGCGACAGGGGAAAAGAGAGAAGGCAGATGTCCTACTGTTGCAAGAGACTCACCTCCTAGGTACCAAGACCCTTAGCTTGCAGCGCTATGGATATCAAAAGGTGTTCCACGCCGGTTTTGTCAGGGGATCCCGGGGAGTGGCGGTAATGATTCACCGCAGGGTGTCTTATGTCCACTCTACACAGTGGGTAGATGCCCAGGGCAGATACGTGTTTGTCAGGGGAATGATTGGTGGTGAGCCAGTGGTCTTTGGTAGTGTGTATGCTCCTCCCCCGTTGCAATGGTCACTTGTGGAGAAACTGTTGACCGTCTGGGCGGAGATTCCGGACGTACTGGCTGTGATCGGGGGTGACTGGAACAATGTTATGGATGGCAATGTAGATTGCTACAGGCCGGGTGGTGGGCAGCCGGGAACTACCCCTACAAGATTGAATGACATGGTGAGGGGCATGGGCTGGACGGATGCATGGCGTTATCAACATACACATAGTCGGGAATACACTTATGTTTCGGCGGTCCATAAATCTGTGGGGAGAAAGGCTGGACAAAGAGCAGTTGAGAGCTTTTAGGTCAAAGATCCAGTGTTGAATGAGGAGCTGGTTGTTTTTAGGAGCGAAGAGAAAGACTTTTGTGTTTTTCAGGGTCGAGTTTAAGGTGATTGTGATGGAACCATTGTTGAATCTTAGTCAGGGCCTCATTGAGGTGCAGGATGTCAGCTTGGGATTTGATTTTTTAGTAGAACTGGGTATCGTCAGCATAAAGGTGGTAGTTGATTCCTGCTTGCTTAACCCCTTCAGTGCTAATGACAAGGGTACCTCGTCATGGAGTTTCCATTGATTTCAATGGAAATTACATTGAGGGGCCAGAGGTGCCTTAGCAGCCAATTGGTTAAGAATGAGGGTGAGGGGTTCCATGAAGAGGTTAGAAAGAGAGGGAGAGAGAATAGAACCCTGGGAACACCCAGGGAGACAGGAGTCGGTTTAGAGAGGCAATTGCTGATTTTAATTTGTTGGGTTCTGTGCTGAAAGAAGGAGGAGAACCATTCGAGGACAGGTCCAGTGAAGCCAAACCGATCTTTGAGGGTGTTGAGTAAGGTGGAGTGGTTAACAGTATCAAAAGCAGCAGATAGGTCAAGAAGAATGAGAAGGGATGCATCTCCCTTGTCGAGGGAGTGATGGATGTCATCGACAATCTTGAGCATAGCAGTTTCAGAGCTGCAGCCCTTTCTAAAGCCTGACTGTAATGTGTCCAGGAGGTTGAAAGAGTCAATGTGCTTGTCCAGTTGGAGCAAGGAGCATTTTTCGAGGGCCTTGGAAAGAAGAGGAAAATTAGAGATAGGCCGCAGATTGTTATGGTCGGTGGGGTCAGCAGTAGCGTTTTTGAGGATGGGAGTGATTTTGCCAAGCTGGAGGGAAACAGGGACACACCCTGAGGTCAAGGAGGAGTTGATGATGGTAGTCCAATAAGGTCCGATGATATGCTTTAAGTCTTGAACGAGGTTAGTGGGGAGAGGGCCCAGGGCATGTGAGGAGGGTTTAAGCTTAGTGATGATGTTGAGGACGTAACGCTCTGTAACAGGGCTGAAGTTAAGCAAAGTGTGTTTTGAATATAAAGTTGTTGTGCAAGGGCCAGGTGAGGAGAAAATGAAAAATGTTTGCATAAATGCACCACCATTTTCTGTCGTTGTTATGGAGAAAAAGAATGCAGTGCTTACTTTGCTGAAGGGCAGAGTGCCACCAAAATATATTAATTGGGTACAGATAAACAGAACCACACAAGCTCCAAAAGAATGGGTTCATGAGTTTTGTGAAAGAGTGTGTAAAGAGTTTCAACAACACAGTGGAAGAGAATGTACTGATGCCAGTGACGTGAGATTCTTTGTCTCTCAGTTTGTTATTGGATTAATGTTCTCTGATCAGATCAGTGTGTGCGTACAGCAAATATTGGTTTGCTGTCGGAGAAAGTTGATAGATGGGATTCTGAAGGATGAAGGGTACTGAAGTGCTGAACAAGGGATAAAGCAGAAAAAGTTTAAAGAAAAACCTATGATGGTACAGAGGGAGTTTGCTCAGAGAAGTTTTCAGAAGTTTGCAGAGAATAAAGGTGAGTTACAGGGTGTTGTTTCACAAGCACAAATAAAACGTGCTCAAAGAAGATTTGGTATTGCACATGATAGAAGTAGAGGTGTTTTGGTAAGTGCAAATTCCGATATGGATGTCGCAGTGCTGGAGAAAATGACATTTTGCCATCTTTGTTACGGATTTGAGCATTGGCAGCAGAAGTGTAGACTTAAACCTGACACAGTATATGGACACTCTTAATCACAGTAGGGAGGAGGAATTTGTGTCCAATCAGTTCCCCAATTAAGATATCCAAAAATCAAATGCAAGATAGGACACTTGTAACTACGGTACACTTGGTTTTATTAAGCAACCCTCATAAACGTCATGTTAAGTTGGTTGAGGTTTATTTCGTTTTTCCGCCCCACATGAACGTTGTGGCATTTATCATTGGGTTACCTAATGTGCTTTATGCCAGCCTCAAGCCTGAGGCAACCTCTGGTGCAGCGTGGCAGTGTCCAGAGATGTGCACAGATACCCCCACAGTGAGGATTGGGATAAAAAACAAACCTGCATCCAAAAAGAACTACTTTAATAAAATTAGGGTGCGTTTATTATTAAAACAAAATGATGGGTATGTACTAAGATCAAGTTACTAGATCCTTACATATCACTTTACTCAAGAGTCAACATGTTTCTGCTCCTTTTATGCCCAGCCGGGTCTATGGAGCATTCGTCAGGACAACACAACAATGTTAAACATTTCTTTACTCACAATTTGTGTAGAAATCAATGGTCTATTTAGTAATCCACTGTCAAAATAATTCGATTTACCTGTAACATAAATTGCTTGTAAGAATAACTTTTTATCTTCAAGGGGTATCTAAGTATGAAATATACATTCCGAATTGGAAATTAAAGCATTCATTCATGCGTTTCTACTTCACAAGCTACATTCCTATGGAGACTATTGTGATGAATTACAGTGGGAAATAGTGAGAGAAAATGCAGTAATTATAATTCTAGAGAAGGCAGGGTGTAGTAAATTCAACCCTATTATGAGGTACATTCCTATATCATCTCCCTTCTCCAAACAAGAATTGTTCAAAATCATGGTCGTTAATGCTAGAGCTTCGTGATACCAGCATATGTGAAGTACATTCTTTCACCGTTATCCCTCCCCGGGTTAATTTTACCTTATTATTGCAGGTTACTTGTCGTCATCAGGGGAATTGGACTCGTGGTCCCAGGCTATGAAGGCAAAATTGGGCGCTGCAGTTAATGTTACCGTTTGTTATATCCACGCAGTCGTTTTTTTTGTTGTTTTTTTTTTTTTCGTAGAGAAGCCATTCTTACCCGCAATTGTCGGCGTCTTCCGCATCTGGTGCTGGCTCTGACCCCCGGACGCGGAATCGCCGTGGTCTCTCTCCTCTTCAGTCTCCGTGGTATCGGAAATAGAAAGGGGACATGTAATTTGTTCTTACAGGCGAAAATGCGATATACTGCTATTATGATGTACAAGGGGAGGTTAAGGTTTCAAAAAGGGATTATTGAACCTCCTATAACAAAACAGTATTATGTTGCACAATTTTTTATGGTTATCTCAATAAATTGGAAAACTGTTTTATGACGATAAGAATTGCTTAAGGTGCCCGGGTTGAATAACTAAATCTTCTTATTATGTTTTTATACTCTGATCTTAATTGAGGCTAGAGTTTCTTCCCAATGATTCGACGATAATTAGAAGACAGTTAATGATCGCCATGTTTGATAGACAGCAAGAAAGGACAATGTCTCAATGACTCAATGTACATACTGCTCTAGTATCGTTCATGAAAACTGATGCCACGGAACATTATCATTCAGACCTAATTGGTGGGTTTTCAGTCTGTCCACCCACCTTTGTTCTTTTTCATATAAAATCCTTTCCGCATTCATTGATTTGTCTTTCAGCATTTCTATTACGGTCCACTTAAGTTCTTCTGCATTGTGGCCCTTTTCCACAAAATGGGTACATAGTTTCGTCGTCGTCTTCTTTAATTTTATATTGCTTTTGTGCTCCCCTATCCTTAGTTTAATCACCAAACTCCACGACATTTCGTATTAGAGTGCTGTCGACTAGCGTTGACTGAGAACTTTTTTGACTTTGATGGAAGTCTCTTCTTACAATGCCATGGTACCTCCATGGGGAGTGCTTTTGCCCCGTCAGTAGCTGGTCTGTACGTCAGCAGTTTTGAAACAAAAAATGTGCTTACGGAAACCAACCCTTTCGCCTCCAGTATATTATACTGAAAGCGATATATCGACGATATTTTGTTGATTTGGAAGAAGGATAAAGATCTTGACCTCTTCATCGATTGGCTGAACAAAAGAGACACATGGCTGAAATTTACTTTCACGTCGAATAACACCAGTATAGATTTTCTGGACCTAACCATCTTTATTAAGAATGGACAGGTGGAAACGAAAACTTTCTACAAACCTACATCAAAAAACAGTCTCTTGTCATATAAGAGCTTTCACCCTAAGCCTCTAAGAGACAATTTGCCCTATAGCCAGTTTTTGAGGCTAAAGAGAAACTGCAGCCAGGAAAGCGATTACAGAGAGCAAGCACAAGAGCTTAGTAAAAAACTACAAAGTCGAGACTACAAGCAAACGACTATATTGAAATGCTGCAAAAGGGCGAAGAACCAACCGAGGGAGTGCCTCTTAGAAACAAATATAAAAGAACCAACAGCGGATCTGGTGACCTGTGTCACAACTTACTGCCCAGCTACATACAGAGTGCAGAAGTTAGTCAACAAAAATTGGTGGATATTAACAACTGGGAACTTCAACTGGCCCAAACCAAGATTTGCGAATAGAAGAACAAGGAATCTGAAAGATATATTGGTACACACACGCCCAAGGAGACATTTGATGAGTGGACAAATATTGGGTGTGGAGATGACACCCGTGACAGGACATTACCCTTGTGGATGCTGTTTGGTGTGTAAACTAACAGCAACAACCAAGACTCTACAATTAACAGACTCTCTAACTTGGACCCAGAGGCAGCACACCAACTGCAACTCGACACACGTTATTTACATGATAACGTGTCCCTGTGATAAGAAATACATAGGGAAGACGTGCAGAAAAATTAAACTAAGGATAGGGGAGCACAAAAGCAATATAAAATTAAAGAAGACGACGACGAAACTATGTACCCATTTTGTGGAAAAGGGCCACAATGCAGAAGAACTTAAGTGGACCGTAATAGAAATGCTGAAAGACAAATCAATGAATGCGGAAAGGATTTTATATGAAAAAGAACAAAGGTGGGTGGACAGACTGAAAACCCACCAATTAGGTCTGAATGATAATGTTCCGTGGCATCAGTTTTCATGAACGATACTAGAGCAGTATGCAGTTTGAGTCATTGAGACATTGTCCTTTCTTGCTGTCTATCAAACATGGCGACCATTAACTGTCTTCTAATTATCGTTGAATCATTGGGAAGAAACTCTAGCCTCAATTAAGATCAGAGTATAAAAACATAATAAGAAGATTTAGTTATTCAACCCGGGCCCCTTAAGCAATTCTTATCGTCATAAAACAGTTTTCCAATATTTTGAGATAACCATAAAAAATTGTGCAACACAATACTGTTTTGTTATAGGAGGTTCAATAATCCCTTTTTGAAACCTTAACCTCCCCTTGTACATCATAATAGCAGTATATCGCATTTTTGCCTGTAAGAACGAATTACATGTCCCCTTTCTATTTCCGATACCACGGAGACTGAAGAGGAGAGAGACCACGGCGATTCCGCGTCCGGGGGCAGAGCCAGCACCAGACGCGGAAGACGCCGACAATTGCTGGTAAGAATGGCGTCTCTACGAAAAGAAAAAACAAGCATTGGCATAACCAATAGGTCTCGCTTGTGGGACCTTATAAGTATTTAGTTACAAGGATATTGTGCTGCAAAACAAAATACTTATAAGGTCCCAGACACGAGACCTATTGGCTATGCCAATGCTTGTTTTTTAGTCCCAACTCTCCCCGTTGAGCTGGAGGGCTTCGCCACCGTTTGGCTCCTCTGCCTAGAGCTCGACTCCCCCTCCCCTCTGCAGCTCCAGCCTCAGCTTGCACCGATGCAGGATGCAATTCCAGCTGGTATATGCTGACTCTGCCGGATACAATTGAGGACCCCTGGGCAGCTGCGCGCCTATCCCGTCGCAACTGCAGAGCGGCAAGAGAACACGGTGAGCCCGAGGCCCCCACCACACAAGCCCCGTGTATGACAGAGGGGCTGACGCAGAAGCCCACAAGAGAGCGAGTCACATTTCAGACACCAGAGAGGAGTTAGCTTGTGGCGACACACGGACAGTAAGACAGGGACAGGCATAGATAGGTGGGAAAAGGCAAACAAAAGGAGGAGTGCTGCTACGGGCTGGGGAGGGGGAGGAGAAATGAAAGGAAAGGCTGTGTTTGCGGGGAGAGAGAGGGGAGGTGCTGGTGTGGGAGGGGGGAGGTGCTGGTGTGGGAGGAGTGCTGCTACGGCAACTGCTACGGGCTGGGGAGGGGGAGGAGAAATGAAAGGAAAGGCTGTGTTTGCGGGGAGAGAGAGAGGGGAGGTGCTGGTGTGGGAGGGGGGAGGTGCTGGTGTGGGAGGAGTGCTGCTACGGCAAGGCTGTGTTTGCGGGGAGAGAGAGGGGAGGTGCTGGTGTGGGAGGGGGGAGTTGCGGGTGTGGGAGGAGTGCTGCTAGGGGAGGAGAAGCCCTGGCCGTGAATGCTCGTGCATGTTCACGTGAACTGCAAGAAAACGCCGGGCTGAAAGCCCTTAGTTTGAAGAGGATTTTGCCGACATGAATTCTCGCTCCGCTCGATGCGCATGCGCGCATCGATAGGTCGCGAGACCTAAAAATAAATAAAAATAAACGACTGCGTGGATATAACAAACGGTAACATTAACTGCAGCGCCCAATTTTGCCTTCATAGCCTGGGACCACGAGTCCAATTCCCCTGATGACGATAAGTAACCTGCAATAATAAGGTAAAATTAACCCGGGGAGGGATAACGGTGAAAGAATGTACTTCACATATGCTGGTATCACGAAGCTCTAGCATTAACGACCATGATTTTGAACAATTCTTGTTTGGAGAAGGGAGATGATATAGGAATGTACCTCATAATAAGGTTGAATTTACTACACCCTGCCTTCTCTAGAATTATAATTACTTCATTTTCTCTCACTATTTCCCACTGTAATTCATCACAATAGTCTCCATAGGAATGTAGCTTGTGAAGTAGAAACGCATGAATGAATGCTTTAATTTCCAATTCGGAATGTATATTTCATACTTAGATACCCCTTGAAGATATAATGTTATTCTTACATGCAATTTATGTTACAGGTAAATCGAGTTATTTTGACAGTGGATTACTAAATAGACCACTGATTTCTACACAAATTGTGAGTAAAGAAATTTTTAACATTGTTGTGTTGTCCTGACGAATGCTCCATAGACCCGGCTGGGCATAAAAGGAGCAGAAACATGTTGACTCTGGAGTAAAGTGATATGTAAGGATCTAGTAACTTGATCTTAGTACATACCCATCATTTTTTTTAAATAATAAACCGCACCCTAATTTTATTAAAGTAGTTCTTTTTGGATGCAGGTTTGTTTTTTATCCCAATCCTCACTGTGGGGGTATCTGTGCACATCTCTGGACACTGCCACGCTGCACCAGAGGTTGCCTCAGGCATGAGGCTGGCATAAAGCACATTAGGTAACCCAATGATAAATGCCACAACGTTCATGTGGGGCGGAAAAACGAAATAAACCGCAACCAACTTAACATGACGTTTATGAGGGTTGCTTAATAAAACCAAGTGTAACGTAGTTACAAGTGTCCTATCTTGCATTTGATTTTTGGACAGTAAATGGACAAACACAGAGAGACATGCAGATGCAAAATGTGACAGTTCAACAAAGGCAAATGCCAATTCACAAACAGGTACCAATGACACAAGTTTTTCAAGCCTAGATGGTCCCACAAAATATGAGAAATGCTCAAATTAATTTAAATCAGTTGTCCACAGCAAATGTGAATTCTTTTCAGAAACAAAATCAGAACCCATTTCAAGAGTGTGCCGTATTTGAAAATGAGAGTTTTAGCTCTAACATTTCTGACATTACCAGATCCTTTGTGAAAACAGTGGAAGCTCCAGATTTACCCTCCTTGTAGGAGTTTTAAACAGACAGATTACAAACCCAGTTTTATAGAAGGTTACAGCAAAAATCGGTTAATTTGAGGAAAGTTGCCAATTTGTTGTTTGTGACTCAAGCACTGTAGGCCTGGGAGAAAAACATTTGCATTGCAAAATAAATAGCACAATTTACTGCATACTGTATGATGTTAAATATCAGATTCCTGATGAGGATGTACAGTTTAAAATGGCCCAACAAGAGACAGCTGTAGGATTGTTTTCAGAAATGACAGTTGAAAAATTATCTTCTGATTTGAAAGAAATAATAATAAAGTAAGGGAGTTCATAGAGAAAGATGACAGATTAATAAAATGTGCAGAACATCTTAGTCAAATTTGAACCAGATGACATTTATTCACGGACACCATCATATAATTTAATACAAGAAGGCAGTATAGGAATTTTACTCATAATTGGAAATGAACTAGTAAAGGAATTTTGAGCCAATTGATTGGAAGTTCATGTAACTTTCTGATCACAGGTTTACAGAAACTAAATGAGAAGAACAGAATAGTGCATGAGATTAACAGCATAACTGTTCCATGTTGTCCAATGGTACCAAATCCAGCTAACATATTTTTTCACTTTTCATGTGCAGAAGAATGGCTTACTGTTATTGATTTTTTGTCTCGTTTACATCACAGTGCCATTGCATGAGAATAGTCAGGAGTACTGCCAAAAGAAGATGAATATCTGGGACACATACTTGGAAAAGGAGCTAGAAAGGTGGCACCATAGACAGTGGAAGCAACTCATCAGATGAATCCACCTCAAAGTCAGAAAGAAGTCAGGGTGTTTTGGGGAATAGTTGGCTGCTGTAGACAGGGGATACCAAACCCTGAATTCGTACAAGATTCTGCAGCGTCTCGTGACTAAATTGCTTTCTATCTGCCCCTCGCGGGGGACCTTTCCCTCCTGGTGGCTCGAGGGTACCTGCTGAGCGTCCGTGGAGAGGAGACGCAGCGCTTCAGGCACTAAAGCCTATCACAGAATGAGGCATTAAGATGGCGGCAGCTGGAGCCTTGATGGAAAGCCGGAGTAGCCGCAGGCCGCTGGAAGACTGCCTGCCAACGATAGATTGGGGACAATAACGGAACGGCCGAAGAGCTGCGACCCGTGCCCTTGCCCCCCCTGCTCCCTCTGAGTTAAGCATCAGGGCATTGCCAGGATCAAAGGCGCGGCCCGAGCTGAAGATCAGGCACCAGAAGTACGGACGGCGTCCTGATTGGGATGGTATGCGGGCTGGTGGATGCCTGAGTGGCAGCGGAGTGTGCCCGGCGTACGTCTACCTGACCCGGTGTTGATAGGCTGTGGTGGTCCCCCCATGGGGTGTGAGCTGGAGGCCCATCTAGGCTGCAACCATCCAATCCAGCATTCCTCTCCCCTGAGATGCACGAAGAGTCAGAGAGCTGTGGGAGACGGAGCGGCCCAGGCCCTGGGAAAGACACATGAGGGGCGAGGAGGTGCATTTGGGCCCCGCCCGTTCCGACATTGTTTGGCCGCAGCTATCACATAGAGACTCCCACCCCTGCTTGCAGAGTTAAGTTTGAGGCATGATTTGACCACGACCCTATGATCTTTGGGCCCATTCCTGCAAACAACACCTGTGATAGCACCAGGGGACAGGCTGGGCTATCCTTGCCTTAGTCACCCCCCTGGTGCAGTAAACTGGAACCTGCGACCTTTTGGCATCGGCCCATGGGGCGGAGGCCATGGTTGGGGCACTCTTGATTCCCCCGTCCGCCAGAGAAGTCCACTGAGTGGCGAAGGGGCTGCGGTGACGTGGCTGACGGATTGGTGGCCCGTTCCTGTTGAGACCGGGCTGGGGCAGAGGTCCCGGACTGTGGCACAAACTACGGGGCCCACTCCCCTGATATCTGGAGGGGACTGAGAAAAGGCTTCCCACTGTGCCCACAGTAGGAGCGCAGCCTTAGCTTTGAAGCAACTCCACGAAGATCGACTGGCCTCACATAATGAGTTGCGATTCCTGTCTGGGATCGGGACAGGGGGTGAGGCCTGGAGGCAGAAGGCTTGCCCTGATCACGAACAGACATCGCACACACACCCTTCACAATCATGCTTGTCCCGCACCCCTGCACAGTCCAGAGATCGCCGGCCCGGCAACGTGTGGTTGCGCAAACGGACGGCCCTCCACTCACGCTTTTGAGACAGGAGCCACTGCCATGGCAAAGAACAAAGACTCGAAACTCCAGCAACAGGGGAAAATTGACAAGTTATCCAAAGTGCTCTCCATGCAGCCTGAGGCGGCGGAAGCAGCGCAGCTGTCCTCCAACACAGCACTACTCTTGCAAGCTATTCAAAGTTCCAGAGAAGGCCTTGAGGGGAAAATCTGAGGAGTCTGTTCCAAGGTGTCATTACTCCGACAAGATCTCCGCAAAGTATTAGAGACAGTGACGGAAGCTGAAACTAGGGTGTCGGAGATGGGGGATGAGATCAAAGACCTCCAAAAAGCAACGAGGGACATGTGCAGTGCTGCCGCGGACATGCACTGGAGGATTGATGATGCGGAAAACCGTGCCCAAAGGAACAACCTCCGCTTTGTGGGATTTCCTGAAGGGGTGGAGGGCACCAACACCACAGCGCTGACAGACCTCATCCCGGCAGAGCAGTTTTCCCACTGCTTTGTCATAGAACGAGCACATCGGGCGCTGAGCACCAGACCTCCCCCCGGGGCCCCGCCAAGGCCCTTCATCGCCAAGCTGCTGAACTTTTTGGACCGGAACATGATACTGAGGGAAATGATTATGCAAAACAACAGTGGTCCCATGCAAAGAATTTCATCAAAACAATAAATACAGACACAATCGATTCAGTATTACTTTTGACATGTCCAGCCGGACAGAGGTCACAATTTTTTACTTAATGAAGAAAAATACAATAGAAGAATTCCTTCAACACATCAACGTAGTGGGGCACAAGCCTGTACCCAAACACATACAGATTAATACTGTGAGGAACCAAAAAGGAGAACAGGGCTTTTAGGCAAAAGCTGCAGATTTTCAGTAATTTCAGATGAGACAGAAAATTCAAAAGACACCTTTAGAAAAACATGGCAGTTGATATACGTTCTGTATAGGGTGCATATAAAGGTCGATGGCGTTTCGATCCCACTTTTAAATCATGGGGATTATCATCAGGACATTGGAATAATGCCTAAAAATGATATGCCTCTATTGCCTAGGGGAAGGGAAACATAGAGTAATTACTTTACAGGAACATACAGATTAAAGTAATATTACAACCTCGTGATACATAGAAGAGCTGTGGTATCCACGGAGTTTAAATGAAGTGAAGACGTGAGCTGTATGGTCATGCATAGCCGCGGTATTCATGTGTCTCGAGATAGACGTTAAAGTGAATCAATGGTAACGGCGCAGTGAAAAAATAATCAAACTGGTGACTAGAGGAGTCGAAAGAGAGGAGACGGCGCATATCCGGTTTGGTAGCCGGAGAATTAGACACCCTATAACGAGCGTGAATTCTTGTGACTTGTGAGGTAGTGGCTGTAGAGGGAAGTACAAAGAGGAAAGGGGTCCCAGTGTTCAATAACAAAGGATATGACAAAATTTAAATAATAGTAGAAATGCAGTTCATGAGTCTACAAAGTTTAATTCACAGAGTAGACGCATCAGGATAAAGTATCCAACAATTCTCAATTATAAAACGGTTGATCAGTGCCCAGGAGAGGGGGAGGTGATAAAGTGAGGTCGGTGCAGGTAGGGAAAGTGAGCAAAAAACAGACAGTTATCTGTATCATTAACACATAAATTGAAATGTCACAAAAGAATAAATCAACTGGATAATTTATAGTATCACATGTCCCCAATAGTTCATAAATGTCACAATTGCGGGCAAAGGGACTGGAATGTAGAGACCGGTTGTCGACGTTTCGACCCACTATGGAGCAGGAATTAGTGGGACCCTTGCGGCGGGGTCTTCATCAGGACGGGAGAGGGGCTATCAACCTATTGATATTAAGGATGGGTGTGAATTAGTAAACCAATTATCATAAGGCCATAGTTCACAATAGTTGATTGAGCACACACTATGTAGGGAAATATGAGCATACCTATCTGAATGGCGCTCGTCGTCTTAATTGAGACTTCTGGAATTAATCCACGAAGGGGGTTGAAAGTTCCTATAGATTATTAAAGATATGTATCAAACATAGATAAATCGGAAATTATCGGAAGTTAGAGAAGCCAACAGAGAGTGAATCCAGTCTGTTGGACACACAGAGTGTAAATCGATGAAACTTACAAATTGTAGGCTGCCAATCACGTGGGGGCGAGAATCGATAAGGGCCCTGGGACGTACGTTGCTGGAGACTGGGGTTCTGATGGAAAAGAGATAAGGGCCAGGTGCACCAAAGTTAAAAATTAAAAAATTAAACAATTAAAAAATTACGTGCCCATTCTAAATTAATTAACAAAGGAAGGAAAGAGACAAACGACTCACCAAGGGATGGTTCGCGTCGTCCCCGTGGGGTTGCTAGACGTTGCGAGTAAATCTATGGACGCCAGCTGAGGAGAGAGCCAAAAATGAAAGGGTGGTGTCAGGGCACGAGTGAAAGAATAAAAGATTAAATTGGGTAGCGGCATCAGATGAGCGGATGGGCTTACCGTGTGGAGTGAATCCGTTACGCGTCTACGCGGTCGTGACAGTCTGTCGGGAAACTTCCTGATTACGACTGTAGTTATGGTAACGGGCCCATGTGACCCAGAGTAAAAAATGGCCATGGTGGAAAGACTAGCGTTTGGCGATCGATAGGAACATTAGGAAACCAGATCCTTAAGGCGAATGGTCCGCAATATAGATGTATAATAAGAGGGGCAAGTACCAATAAATTCATAAATGGTAGTAAGGGCCCATTGTAGTCGTATTAAAGCAAATTAGACCCCATGTACATGTGCAGGACCGCATTGCCTTTTTTTTGGGGTTAGGAAAAGGTAAAGAAGTACACCATTACTGTCAAGGATATGCATTGGATAGCGTGTCGATGTGCGTTCAATTTAGATTCGTTATTAAGCATATTGGACACCCCGTACATTCAAAATACAGCATTGCCATTTTAAAAGTTACAAAGTATACCAGTGTACTCTCAACTATATACATTGGATAGCGTGTCATTGTACGTTCAATGATATTTCAACATCACGGTAGTTCCATAGAAGAATTGATGACAAAACATTTCCATCCGTAGGTGTACCTGTCACAGGACGGTAAAACCTGGATATCAGATTTAGGAAAGGAGGGTAATTCTACAACCATATGACATATTACCATAGGTAGACCACTATTCAGAAGTAAACATGCCATGCATACACCCTCGATCAGATTAGTGGAAGTCTCAGATTAATACTAATACTAAAGTGCGTGAGGAATGTCTAGGGGGTAGGATCAGTGTCCATGATTACTAGGCAAGTGTGGCTAGCTGGGAAAAGGAATTATCATGTTCATTAAGACCAGATTGGATGGAATCAAAGAAAAACATCCATTTGAGCTCACGGGTGATCAGGATCGTGGTAATGTTACCCCCACGGGGTCCAAGCGTCGCTTTTTCGAGTATCACCCAGTGGAGACTGTCAGGTGCGTGGGAGGCTGTTTTGAAATGGTCCACAAGTGGTGCTCCTTGAACCTCGCATCTGATCCTGCTCATATGCTGGAGGATTCGAGCTTTGGCCTTTTGCTGTGTTTGGCCAATGTAAATTAAGTCACAGGGGCAGATTATTGCATAAATAATGTTAGTGGTATTGCAATTGCTAAAGGTCTTCAGAGGAACCTTCCATTCTTTGTAGAGGAATTCCTTGGTCTGTACCGTGGTGGCACAAGCTTTACAGTTGCCACATCTGAAATGGCCGATTGTAGGTGGAAGATTCCACATCGATGTTAGTGTTGGTTCAACAGGGGTCGGCAGGAGAGAGCGCACCACAAAGTCTTTCACACTTTTGGCTTTCTTAAAGGCGTGTAGTGGAGTGGCTATTTGGTTGATGTCATCCGATATTAATTTCCAGTGGTGGTTGATAATGCGTTTGATTTTATTGCTTTTTGTCGAGAAAGTAGCAACACACACCAGACGGTCTTGGGAATGCGTGGCCTCATCTTTTTGAATCAGCAGTTCCTCACGAGGGTAAAACCAGGCTCTCTTGTGAGCTTTGGTCACCAATCTTTTGGGATAACCGCGTTCTTTAAGTCGGCCTGCCAAATCATCGAATTGTTCAAAGTAGTGTTCTTTATTAGAGCAGTTTCGGGGAATTCGCAAGAATTGTCCAAAGGGCAAATTGTCGCGCAGGGCTCGAGGATGGTGTCTACTGTATTGCAGTAGAGAGTTCCTTTCTGCCGGTTTACGGTACAGTGTTGTAAGTAAAGTACCTCTGTTCTCAAAGATGGTGATGTCTAAAAAATCCACGCTGTGGTTATCTGATTTGTAGGTGAATTGGAGGTGGGGTAATTGTTGGTTCAGCCACATATGGAAGGATGATAAGTCGGTTGAGTTCCCATTCCAGATTATTAAAATGTCGTCAATATATCTCCTCCACAGATATAGGTGATCTCTGAACGGGTTATGCGCACCAAAGACAGTGTCTTCCTCAAATGCTGCCATGTACAATATAGCCACATCCGGGGCGAAGGGAGCCCCCATCGCCACACCTTGTGTTTGGAGAAAAAACGTGTTTTTGAACATGAAAAAGTTCTTTGTCATAGCTATCCGGAGTAGCGCGATGATAAACTCAGTTGGTACTTGGACTGGTGCTGGTCTGGTTTGTAAGAATCTTGTTGTGACTGCAAGCGCTTCCTGTTGAGGAATGCATGTATATAGAGAGACCACATCGCAGGTTGCAAGCAGTTGATGCTGGGAATCAAATGGAAGATTTTCTACAATATTGATCGTGTGGAGAGTGTCCCTGAGGTAAGTCTGAGTTGCTTCCGCCAGGGGTTTTAGAAAATAATCAATATATCTACCCAGCGGTTCCAGGATAGAGCCACATCCTGAGACGATGGGACGGCCAGGCGGATCCTCCATATTTTTATGGATTTTCGGGAGAGTGTAGATCGTGGCCAGTCTGGGATGTTGTTGATTAAGGTAATCAAACTCATGTTTGGATAGGAAACCTAACTCGTATCCTTCCTTGGTTAATTCCAGAATTTCGAGAGCTATTGCCTTGGATGGGTCCGATCTGAGTTGTTGGTAACTGCTCCCATCCCTCAATTGTCGATTGATTTCTGATTCATACTTAGAGACGTCTTGCACAACAATCGCTCCGCCTTTGTCAGCGGGCTTGATGACAACCTCGGTATTATTCGCAAGAGATTGGAGTGCTGTTCTTTCAGATCTGCTGATGTTGTGTTTTATGAAGGATTTTTCAGTTAATGCCTCATTGACATCCCTCAAGACCACAGCCTCGTATGCAAGAATTTTGTGTGACATAGTGCCGGAGGGAGGAACAAAGGTAGAGGGAATCCTCAAGCCGGTAATGGAGGGATTGGCATATGGACCGGTGTTCCGAAAAAAATATTTTAGTCGTATTTTGCGGAAGAATTTAAACAATTCAGTTCTGATTGTGAAGTGATCCGGTCTGCTAGTTGGAACGTAGGATAACCCTTTCGTCAATATTTTTAATTCTTGATCACTTAGCGAGTATTTGGAGATATTAATGACAGGGTTAGTAGTTGGTGAGATGACTACAACCGGTATGTTTTGTTGCGAGTCACTCGTTCGCCGTGTTGATCTTGTTGAAAGTGGACCTGCTTGGGCGCTTGGCCGCGCCCCGTATCCCAATTGCTGGTGTTTTGAGCCTGGCCACGTTGCTGGCCACGCGTCGAGTAGTTGCCTCTGCCTCTCGGGGGACGCCATGGTCCGCGGCGTTGTCCTAAAAAAGGATTGTATTGAGGGGGTGGGTAACCGTAGTCTTGGTAATTATATGTATGGCTGGGGCCCGCCTGTTCTTGTTCACCCTCGGAGCTGTATGATGAATCGGAAAAGGTGTAGAAGTTCCGTCGGCCCCGGTAGTTGCCACGACCTCTGGAGGTGAAACGACCCTGTGTGTCTTGGCGATAGTAGTCCTCTTGAAGGTAGGGATACGTCTTTTTCTTGTCGTAGAGTCTAATGTCTCGGGCAAGTTTCTCTAGTTTGCGATTTTGTGTGGTAAGATCAAAGTCTTTCAAAGATGCTTCCAAGTTGTTAAGGGTTTCTTTGGCACTTGCAAAATTAGAGTCAGCTGCAATTTCAGCTTTAAGTGTCTTAATTTCCGTGGCGATCAGTTGTACCTGGTCAGCAGCGGTTTCAACACCTAGCACCATCCAGTGCCGAGAACAGTTATTGGCCACGTAGCTGAACCCTTCCTTAAACTTCGGTACCTCAATGAAGATGGCTGGCTCGATTTTGATCTGAAGGCCTATCGGGATAATGTTCTCTTTAAGGTATCTTGTCAGCAAATGGCCGTGCCAGCGGGTACGAACCAGTTTCTTTTCGAGCCGTTCCAAACGTGATATTTTATCTTTCAGGGAAAAGTCTATGGTAGGAACATCAGTAGATATGAAAAGATTGTCTGGATTTTCAAGGAGTCTGTCAATGTACTCTTCTGAATATGAGAGTAATTCTCGTTCTACCATGGAGTGCTGGGGCTGAGATTAGTTCAGCAGAGGAGGAACCTCGCAGACAAGCGTCTGCACGAAGTAGGATATGCAAGGCGGGGTTTACCCAAAAGTCACTGGGACCTGGGTCATATACAGTACAAAGAGGAAAGGGGTCCCAGTGTTCAATAACAAAGGATATGACAAAATGTAAATAATAGTAGAAATGCAGTTCATGGGTCTACAAAGTTTAATTCACAGAGTAGACGCATCAGGATAAAGTATCCAACAATTCTCAATTATAAAACGGTTGATCAGTGCCCAGGAGAGGGGGAGGTGATAAAGTGAGGTCGGTGCAGGTAGGGAAAGTGAGCAAAAAACAGACAGTTATCTGTATCATTAACACATAAATTGAAATGTCACAAAAGAATAAATCAACTGGATAATTTATAGTATCACATGTCCCCAATAGTTCATAAATGTCACAATTGCGGGCAAAGGGACTGGAATGTAGAGACCGGTTGTCGACGTTTCGACCCACTATGGAGCAGGAATTAGTGGGACCCTTGCGGCGGGGTCTTCATCAGGACGGGAGAGGGGCTATCAACCTATTGATATTAAGGATGGGTGTGAATTAGTAAACCAATTATCATACGGCCATAGTTCACAATAGTTGATTGAGCACACACTATGTAGGGAAATATGAGCATACCTATCTGAATGGCGCTCGTCGTCTTAATTGAGACTTCTGGAATTAATCCACGAAGGGGGTTGAAAGTTCCTATAGATTATTAAAGATATGTATCAAACATAGATAAATCGGAAATTATCGGAAGTTAGAGAAGCCAACAGAGAGTGAATCCAGTCTGTTGGACACACAGAGTGTAAATCGATGAAACTTACAAATTGTAGGCTGCCAATCACGTGGGGGCGGGAATCGATAAGGGCCCTGGGACGTACGTTGCTGGAGACTGGGGTTCTGATGGAAAAGAGATAAGGGCCAGGCGCACCAAAGTTAAAAATTAAAAAATTAAACAATTAAAAATTTTTAAAAATTACGTGCCCATTCTTAATTAATTAACAAAGGAAGGAAAGAGACAAACGACTTACCAAGATATGGTTCGCGTCGTCCCCGTGGGGTTGCTAGACGTTGCGAGTAAATCTATGGACGCCAGCTGAGGAGAGAGCCAAAAATGAAAGGGCGGTGTCAGGGCACGAGTGAAAGAATAAAAGATTAAATTGGGTAGTGGCATCAGATGAGCGGATGGGCTTACCGTGTGGAGTGAATCCGTTACGCGTCTACGCGGTCGTGACAGTCTGTCGGGAAACTTCCTGATTACGACTGTAGTTATGGTAACGGGCCCACGTGACCCAGAGTAAAAAATGGCCATGGTGGAAAGACTAGCGTTTGGCGATCGATAGGAAAATTAGGAAACCAGATCCTTAAGGCAAATGGTCCGCAATATAGATGTATAATAAGAGGGGCAAGTACCAATAAATTCATAAATGGTAGTAAGGGCCCATTGTAGTCGTATTAAAGCAAATTAGACCCCATGTACATGTGCAGGACCGCATTGCCTTTTTTTGGGGGTTAGGAAAAGGTAAAGAAGTGCACCATTACTGTCAAGGATATGCATTGGATAGCGTGTCGATGTGCGTTCAATTTAGATTCGTTATTAAGCATATTGGACACCCCGTACATTCAAAATACAGCATTGCCATTTTACAAGTTACAAAGTATACCAGTGTACTCTCAACGATATACATTGGATAGCGTGTCATTGTACGTTCAATGATATTTCAACATCACGGTAGTTCCATAGAAGAATTGATGACAAAACATTTCCATCCGTAGGTGTACCTGTCACAGGACGGTAAAACCTGGATATCAGATTTAGGAAAGGAGGGTAATTCTACAACCATATGACATATTACCATAGGTAGACCACTATTCAGAAGTAAACATGCCATGCATACACCCTCGATCAGATTAGTGGAAGTCTCAGATTAATACTAATACTAAAGTGCGTGAGGAATGTCTAGGGGGTAGGATCAGTGTCCATGATTACTAGGTAAGTGTGGCTAGCTGGGAAAAGGAATTATCATGTTCATTAAGACCAGATTGGATGGAATCAAAGAAAAACATCCATTTGAGCTCACGGGTGATCAGGATCGTGGTAATGTTACCCCCACGGGGTCCAAGCGTCGCTTTTTCGAGTATCACCCAGTGGAGACTGTCAGGTGCGTGGGAGGCTGTTTTGAAATGGTCCACAAGTGGTGCTCCTTGAACCTCGCATCTGATCCTGCTCATATGCTGGAGGATTCGAGCTTTGGCCTTTTGCTGTGTTTGGCCAATGTAAATTAAGTCACAGGGGCAGATTATTGCATAAATAATGTTAGTGGTATTGCAATTGCTAAAGGTCTTCAGAGGAACCTTCCATTCTTTGTAGAGGAATTCCTTGGTCTGTACCGTGGTGGCACAAGCTTTACAGTTGCCACATCTGAAATGGCCGATTGTAGGTGGAAGATTACACATCGATGTTAGTGTTGGTTCAACAGGGGTCGGCAGGAGAGAGCGCACCACAAAGTCTTTCACACTTTTGGCTTTCTTAAAGGCGTGTAGTGGAGTGGCTATTTGGTTGATGTCATCCGATATTAATTTCCAGTGGTGGTTGATAATGCGTTTGATTTTATTGCTTTTTGTCGAGAAAGTAGTAACACACACCAGACGGTCTTGGGAATGCGTGGCCTCATCTTTTTGAATCAGCAGTTCCTCACGAGGGTAAAACCAGGCTCTCTTGCGAGCTTTGGTCACCAATCTTTTGGGATAACCGCGTTCTTTAGGTCGGCCTGCCAAATCATCGGATTGTTCAAAGTAGTGTTCTTTATTAGAGCAGTTTCGGCGTAATTCGCAAGAATTGTCCAAAGGGCAAGTTGTCGCGCAGGGCTCGAGGATGGTGGCTACTGTATTGCAGTAGAGAGTTCCTTTCTGCCGGTTTACGGTACAGTGTTGTAAGTAAAGTACCTCTGTTCTCAAAGATGGTGATGTCTAAAAAATCCACGCTGTGGTTATCTGATTTGTAGGTGAATTGGAGGTGGGGTAATTGTTGGTTCAGCCACATATGGAAGGATGATAAGTCGGTTGAGTTCCCATTCCAGATTATTAAAATGTCGTCAATATATCTCCTCCACAGATATAGGTGATCTCTGAACGGGTTATGCGCACCAAAGACAGTGTCTTCCTCAAATGCTGCCATGTACAATATAGCCACATCCGGGGCGAAGGGAGCCCCCATCGCCACACCTTGTGTTTGGAGAAAAAACGTGTTTTTGAACATGAAAAAGTTCTTTGTCATAGCTATCCGGAGTAGCGCGATGATAAACTCAGTTGGTACTTGGACTGGTGCTGGTCTGGTTTGTAAGAATCTTGTTGTGACTGCAAGCGCTTCCTGTTGAGGAATGCATGTATATAGAGAGACCACATCGCAGGTTGCAAGCAGTTGATGCTGGGAATCAAATGGAAGATTTTCTACAATATTGATCGTGTGGAGAGTGTCCTTGAGGTAAGTCTGAGTTGCTTCCGCCAGGGGTTTTAGAAAATAATCAATATATCTACCCAGCGGTTCCAGGATAGAGCCACATCCTGAGACGATGGGACGGCCAGGCGGATCCTCCATATTTTTATGGATTTTCGGGAGAGTGTAGATCGTGGCCAGTCTGGGATGTTGTTGATTAAGGTAATCAAACTCATGTTTGGATAGGAAACCTAACTCGTATCCTTCCTTGGTTAATTCCAGAATTTCGAGAGCTATTGCCTTGGATGGGTCCGATCTGAGTTGTTGGTAACTGCTCCCATCCCTCAATTGTCGATTGATTTCTGATTCATACTTAGAGACGTCTTGCACAACAATCGCTCCGCCTTTATCAGCGGGCTTGATGACAACCTCGGTATTATTCGCAAGAGATTGGAGTGCTGTTCTTTCAGATCTGCTGATGTTGTGTTTTATGAAGGATTTTTCAGTTAATGCCTCATTGACATCCCTCAAGACCACAGCCTCGTATGCAAGAATTTTGTGTGACATAGTGCCGGAGGGAGGAACAAAGGTAGAGGGAATCCTCAAGCCGGTAATGGAGGGATTGGCATATGGACCGGTGTTCCGAAAAAAATATTTTAGTCGTATTTTGCGGAAGAATTTAAACAATTCAGTTCTGATTGTGAAGTGATCCGGTCTGCTAGTTGGAACGTAGGATAACCCTTTCGTCAATATTTTTAATTCTTGATCACTTAGCGAGTATTTGGAGATATTAATGACAGGGTTAGTAGTTGGTGAGATGACTACCACCGGTATGTTTTGTTGCGAGTCACTCGTTCGCCGTGTTGATCTTGTTGAAAGTGGACCTGCTTGGGCGCTTGGCCGCGCCCCGTATCCCAATTGCTGGTGTTTTGAGCCTGGCCACGTTGCTGGCCACGCGTCGAGTAGTTGCCTCTGCCTCTCGGGGGACGCCATGGTCCGCGGCGTTGTCCTAAAAAAGGATTGTATTGAGGGGGTGGGTAACCGTAGTCTTGGTAATTATATGTATGGCTGGGGCCCGCCTGTTCTTGTTCACCCTCGGAGCTGTATGATGAATCGGAAAAGGTGTAGAAGTTCCGTCGGCCCCGGTAGTTGCCACGACCTCTGGAGGTGAAACGACCCTAAAATATTTTTTCCGGAACACCGGTCCATATGCCAATCCCTCCATTACCGGCTTGAGGATTCCCTCTACCTTTGTTCCTCCCTCCGGCACTATGTCACACAAAATTCTTGCATACGAGGCTGTGGTCTTGAGGGATGTCAATGAGGCATTAACTGAAAAATCCTTCATAAAACACAACATCAGCAGATCTGAAAGAACAGCACTCCAATCTCTTGCGAATAATACCGAGGTTGTCTTCAAGCCCGCTGACAAAGGCGGAGCGATTGTTGTGCAAGACGTCTCTAAGTATGAATCAGAAATCAATCGACAATTGAGGGATGGGAGCAGTTACCAACAACTCAGATCGGACCCATCCAAGGCAATAGCTCTCGAAATTCTGGAATTAACCAAGGAAGGATACGAGTTAGGTTTCCTATCCAAACATGAGTTTGATTACCTTAATCAACAACATCCCAGACTGGCCACGATCTACACTCTCCCGAAAATCCATAAAAATATGGAGGATCCGCCTGGCCGTCCCATCGTCTCAGGATGTGGCTCTATCCTGGAACCGCTGGGTAGATATATTGATTATTTTCTAAAACCCCTGGCGGAAGCAACTCAGACTTACCTCAGGGACACTCTCCACACGATCAATATTGTAGAAAATCTTCCATTTGATTCCCAGCATCAACTGCTTGCAACCTGCAATGTGGTCTCTCTATATACATGCATTCCTCAACAGGAAGCGCTTGCAGTCACAACAAGATTCTTACAAACCAGACCAGCACCAGTCCAAGTACCAACTGAGTTTATCATCGCGCTACTCCGGATAGCTATGACAAAGAACTTTTTCATGTTCAAAAACACGTTTTTTCTCCAAACACAAGGTGTGGCGATGGGGGCTCCCCTCGCCCCGGATGTGGCTATATTGTACATGGCAGCATTTGAGGAAGACACTGTCTTTGGTGCGCATAACCCGTTCAGAGATCACCTATATCTGTGGAGGAGATATTGACGACATTTTAATAATCTGGAATGGGAACTCAACCGACTTATCATCCTTCCATATGTGGCTGAACCAACAATTACCCCACCTCCAATTCACCTACAAATCAGATAACCACAGCGTGGATTTTTTAGACATCACCATCTTTGAGAACAGAGGTACTTTACTTACAACACTGTACCGTAAACCGGCAGAAAGGAACTCTCTACTGCAATACAGTAGCCACCATCCTCGAGCCCTGCGCGACAATTTGCCCTTTGGACAATTCTTGCGAATTCGCCGAAATCTGCTCTAATAAAGAACACTACTTTGAACAATCCGATGATTTGGCAGGCCGACTTAAAGAACGCGGTTATCCCAAAAGATTGGTGACCAAAGCTCGCAAGAGAGCCTGGTTTTACCCTCGTGAGGAACTGCTGATTCAAAAAGATGAGGCCACGCATTCCCAAGACCGTCTGGTGTGTGTTACTACTTTCTCGACAAAAAGCAATAAAATCAAACGCATTATCAACCACCACTGGAAATTAATATCGGATGACATCAACCAAATAGCCACTCCACTACACGCCTTTAAGAAAGCCAAAAGTGTGAAAGACTTTGTGGTGCGCTCTCTCCTGCCGACCCCTGTTGAACCAACACTAACATCGATGTGGAATCTTCCACCTACAATCGGCCATTTCAGATGTGGCAACTGTAAAGCTTGTGCCACCACGGTACAGACCAAGGAATTCCTCTACAAAGAATGGAAGGTTCCTCTGAAGACCTTTAGCAATTGCAATACCACTAACATTATTTATGCAATAATCTGCCCCTGTGACTTAATTTACATTGGCCAAACACAGCAAAAGGCCAAAGCTCGAATCCTCTCGCATATGAGCAGGATCAGATGCGAGGTTCAAGGAGCACCACTTGTGGACCATTTCAAAACAGCCTCCCACGCACCTGACAGTCTCCACTGGGTGATACTCGAAAAAGCGACGCTTGGACCCCGTGGGGGTAACATTACCACGATCCTGATCACCTGTGAGCTCAAATGGATGTTTTTCTTTGATTCCATCCAATCTGGTCTTAATGAACATGATAATTCCTTTTCCCAGCTAGCCACACTTGCCTAGTAATCATGGACACTGATCCTACCCCCTAGACATTCCTCACGCACTTTAGTATTAGTATTAATCTGAGACTTCCACTAATCTGATCGAGGGTGTATGCATGGCATGTTTACTTCTGAATAGTGGTCTACCTATGGTAATATGTCATATGGTTGTAGAATTACCCTCCTTTCCTAAATCTGATATCCAGGTTTTACCGTCCTGTGACAGGTACACCTACGGATGGAAATGTTTTGTCATCAATTCTTCTATGGAACTACCGTGATGTTGAAATATCATTGAACGTACAATGACACGCTATCCAATGTATATCGTTGAGAGTACACTGGTATACTTTGTAACTTGTAAAATGGCAATGCTGTATTTTGAATGTACGGGGTGTCCAATATGCTTAATAACGAATCTAAATTGAACGCACATCGACACGCTATCCAATGCATATCCTTGACAGTAATGGTGTACTTCTTTACCTTTTCCTAACCCCAAAAAAAAGGCAATGCCGTCCTGCACATGTACATGGGGTCTAATTTGCTTTAATACGACTACAATGGGCCCTTACTACCATTTATGAATTTATTGGTACTTGCCCCTCTTATTATACATCTATATTGCGGACCATTCGCCTTAAGGATCTGGTTTCCTAATTTTCCTATCGATCGCCAAACGCTAGTCTTTCCACCATGGCCATTTTTTACTCTGGGTCACGTGGGCCCGTTACCATAACTACAGTCGTAATCAGGAAGTTTCCCGACAGACTGTCACGACCGCGTAGACGCGTAACGGATTCACTCCACACGGTAAGCCCATCCGCTCATCTGATGCCGCTACCCAATTTAATCTTTTATTCTTTCACTCGTGCCCTGACACCGCCCTTTAATTTTTGGCTCTCTCCTCAGCTGGCGTCCATAGATTTACTCGCAACGTCTAGCAACCCCACGGGGACGACGCGAACCATCCCTTGGTGAGTCGTTTGTCTCTTTCCTTCCTTTGTTAATTAATTTAGAATGGGCACGTAATTTTTTAATTGTTTAATTTTTTAATTTTTAACTTTGGTGCGCCTGGCCCTTATCTCTTTTCCATCATTACCCCAGTCTCCAGCAACGTACGTCCCAGGGCCCTTATCGATTCCCGCCCCCACGTGATTGGCAGCCTACAATTTGTAAGTTTCATCGATTTACACTCTGTGTGTCCAACAGACTGGATTCACTCTCTGTTGGCTTCTCTAACTTCCGATAATTTCCGATTTATCTATGTTTGATACATATCTTTAATAATCTATAGGAACTTTCAACCCCCTTCGTGGATTAATTCCAGAAGTCTCAATTAAGACGACGAGCGCCATTCAGATAGGTATGCTCATATTTCCCTACATAGTGTGTGCTCAATCAACTATTGTGAACTATGGCCGTATGATAATTGGTTTACTAATTCACACCCATCCTTAATATCAATAGGTTGATAGCCCCTCTCCCGTCCTGATGAAGATCCCGCCGCAAGGGTCCCACTAATTCCTGCTCCATAGTGGGTCGAAACGTCGAAAACCGGTCTCTACATTCCAGTCCCTTTGCCCGCAATTGTGACATTTATGAACTATTGGGGACATGTGATACTATAAATTATCCAGTTGATTTATTCTTTTGTGACATTTCAATTTATGTGTTAATGATACAGATAACTGTCTGTTTTTTGCTCACTTTCCCTACCTGCACCGACCTCACTTTATCACCTCCCCCTCTCCTGGGCACTGATCAACCGTTTTATAATTGAGAATTGTTGGATACTTTATCCTGATGCGTCTACTCTGTGAATTAAACTTTGTAGACCCATGAACTGCATTTCTACTATTATTTAAATTTTGTCATATCCTTTGTTATTGAACACTGGGACCCCTTTCCTCTTTGTACTGTATATGACCCAGGTCCCAGTGACTTTTGGGTAAACCCCGCCTTGCATATCCTGTAGAGGGAAGTGGCACGTGTCGGAATACCAGTGCCGTGCCTGAAGTTATATGTCATTGAGGTTCGAACATTTATCAAAATTGGTGCGGTGCAGTGAATCCAGAGGGCCCTAAAACTGGTTCAGAGGGGTGTTACAGTATGGGAGTGGTGGCGCGTGTCCGTTTGATTAAGCGTGATTAGCGGCGCCGGAGTACGGGTGAAGATTTAAAAGTGAGGGTGGCGCAGTTATTCAAGGGAGCCTGGGCTTACCTCGGGGTAGTGACCCTGGCAAGCTCGTAGGTGCGTGCTCGGGGGAAGTAAGGTCAACGGTTTGTCCTGGAATAAACAGCGGAAATTAATAAAAATATCCCAGGGACGTCAAGCGGTCACTGCGAACCGTGAAGGAGAAGCTGCTTACCAGAATACGGAGCCTTTTGATATACGCGTCAAGGGGTTCGATCGCGTAGGGAAGTAGGGTGAACGAGCTGCCCTGGAATAAATCGGGAATTTTAGTAACAATATTCCATGGGCGTGAAGCAGTCGATATGAGCCGCGGATGGACAATTGCTTACCAGATTCGGGAGCCTTGGTAATACGCGTCAAAAGTGGAAATGATCGCGTAAGGGTTGGGAAGGACCTAGAAGAGAGGATAACCGGTCTGAGTTCTGTACTGTGGGGACGTATATCAATCAAGGTCGTACACAGGGTGAAGGGGGATTAAGACTTACCGGTGCATGCGTTGGCATGTTTGGGGAAGTGGAATAGCATTAAGTAGAGCGCTCCCGATTGGTTGAGCAGGGACATGGAAATGGAAGAGGGTATAACCGTGGGGCAGCCATCTTGGAGTGAGGGATGTGATGAACAGGGCCATGGAAATAGAAGATGGTCTGCGAGTGGGGCAGCCATCTTAGAGTGGGGGAAGTAGTGGATGCGAAGGTGGTGAAGTGATATAAGTGATCAGTGGAGTGACTGTACAATAAGATTTTTAAAAGGAACACAGTACATTTGTATTTACATTTAGACTTCCTCTGAGAGGACATCCACGTAATACTGCCCCGAAGGGCAGGGTGTCATTCCAGAGTGTTGTTAGTTATTATGAGTTCATCAATGTACATCAAATTAAAGTAGTCCAATCCTCTTGGAGGTTTAACCCAGAGTTCAGACTGTCTGTTTTGAGGATCCACTTCAGCTCCTCTCTGTTTAAAAGCTTTGTTAGATCACCACCTCTTTGCGGTATAATCACTTGGCTGATCACTGTCCAGCAAATATCATTCTCACTATGTCCTCATACTGAGGGAAATGAGGCACAAGGGGGATGTCCGCTATGAAAACCCCAAGATTATGAACTTCCCAGACTTCAGTTGCGAGGTCCAAAAGCAACGCCGGACATTTAACTCAGTTAAGGTCAAGCTCCGGGTCTTTCATTTACAATACATGCTCCTTTGCAGCACGCCCCTGGACAACCGTGTGCCACGTACCGCTGCTGCCTGAGAGGGCTGCCCCCGAAGACATGGTCGCTTGACCTCAGGCTGCCCGCCGAGATTGCGTAAGGGTACCCTATATGCCCTCAGGAAAACGACATAAGACAAGATGGGTCAAGATGGCGTGGGGGCATGCACTCTCACTCAGAAACAGATGCAACACAGGGTCTTGGCTCTCCCAGCCGACAGTCTAACTCTGTAGCCACCAAAATGTCCCTCGGGCAGGAATCACGTAATCCACTGGAGAAGGCAATTCAGGCACTTGAGGAAGGCGAGGAAGCAGGCAGACCACAAGACAGGGCTCCCTCCAGAGGGCCTGAATCAGAGGACCAGAGCTCTGCAACCTGACACCAGCAGGGAAACCCCCTGTGCCAGCAAAGACCCCCCACTGGCTTCTCCTTTGCAGCATTCCCACGCTTTGAACTGTTGACCAAGTGAACTATTGAGCAACACCCTTTAAGAGTTTAGGTTTCCGGGGGGTTTGATTTAGGGGGCAGAGGGTATGACAGACCAACCTACTCTCCTTAGCCACGGGTCACTTCCAGCGATGGGGGGGCAGAAGGCTGTGGGGGGATGGAGGGAGGTGGGTGGTGGGGACCGAACAGTTGGGGTTTCACAGTTTTCTATGTTGGTTTGTTAAGTGCAAGGATCGAATTACCAGAACATCTCCACAGACTGAAATGCACTCAGGACACACTCCCACACATCCCTGGATTTTAAAACCCGGGGTCCAATACTGACAGTGACGCCATGACCCCCACATCTTCCCTAACGATCGATACATGGAATGTAAATGGGCTGGGGGACAAGATCAAACGTGGATTAGTGTCACGATATCTTAAGAGGCTTCACCCTGACATCGTAATGTTGCAGGAAACGCACGTCCGGGGCACACAGTGTGGCTTTATTGGCCGTGGTCCATCCAAAGTCCTGGCACATGCTGGGTTCACCTCTGGGGCGAGGGGGGTGGCTATCCTGATTAAAAATGGTCTCTCCTTCCATGTCTCACGTCTTTTGCAAGACCCGCTGGGTAGATATGTGGGAGTCCTGAGACTATGGTGTCGGATAGAAGTCGTACTGTTGTGTGTATACGCACCACCCAGGCTACAAGCACCTTCTATGACTAAGGTGATGGACATACTGAGAGAGGCGCCCTTAGATCTGCACATAGTGGGGGACGACTTCAATGACGTTATGGATTCACAGCTAGATCATTCGGGAGGAGACAGGCCTTCAAAGACCACTCCACTTAGGCATTTCTCCACAACATTGGGTTTGATAGATGTCTGGAGGGAAAATCATCCCCTAGCCAGGCAGTTCTCCTTTCATTCCGGGGCCCATGACACATATTCTAGATTGGACTACATATTCATCCCTAAGGGTGAGCTACGGGACGCGGGGAGCTCAGAATACAAGGCTCAGGCCATTCGGACCACTCCTCACTTCTGATTGAGATGGGTCTGAGGGAACGGGAGGGTACTCACACTTGGAGGCTGAGTCTGTGGGACTTAAGCAATGCCAAGATTGCGGGTGGGCTTAGGGCGGACACTGAAATCTATTTCCAAGAAAACAAGGACTCGGTCTCCTTCGGGGTGACGGTGTGGGAAGCATACAAGAGCGTGTTACGTGACAGAGCCCAAAACCGCATAGCATGGGAAAAGAAGGACAGAGATAAAGCCTTAACAATCTTGGAACAAGAGATCACAGAACTTGAAAGGCGGGTGACCCTGGGCAAGGACCCAGACATCACATGCAGATTGGCAGCCCTGACAGGGAAATATAAGGTATTTGCCACAGAAAACGCCAAAAAGTTATATTTGGCCACACTACATCACCTCTACGAGGTAGGGAACAAGGCTGGGAAGCTCCTAGCCTGGATCAGCCGGCGGGAGGTACAGAACAGATGGGTGAAGGAGGTGTTGGACTCTCAAGGCACCGTCCAATCCACCGACGATGGGGTTCCCAACGCTTTTGCAGGGTACTATTGGGACTTATTCCGGGACAGGACGTCCAAGTCGCGAGCCGAGGTCCAGGCCTACCTAGTGGAGCTCCCCATGTTGGAGGAGGTGGAGGTGCAGAGCCTGAAAAGAGACCTGATGTTAGCAGAGGTCCAGGACACAATTGCGAAGCTTTGTCCCAGGAAGACGCCGGGCACTAACGGGCTCCCAGCGGAATTGTTTAGATGATATGCTAACATCCTGGGCACCCATCTCCTCCGACTATTCATTGACTCACACGAGGAAGACCCGCTCCCACCGGACGTGCAGATGGCCACCATTGTGGTCATACTCAAGGAGGGCAAGCCCAGTCACCACTGTAGGTCCTACATAACCATTTCCCTGTTAAACTCAGAAGTCAAAATCCTGGCCACCATATTGGCAACAGGTCTCCTGGGGGTGGACCAGGAGGATCAATCAACGTTTATGACGGGCAGATCCACTCACTTAAACCTTAGACACACCCACTGCTGGCTCATGAAGGTACGGAACTGCCCAGCCCACAGGTGTTCCTATCGTTAGATTCTGAGAAACTGTTTGACGATTTCGACTGGCTGTTCCTTGATGCCACCCTGGCCAAACTTGGATTAGGGCCAAAATTTTGTATCTGCGTCGTACTTCTCTATAACCAGCCGATGGCCATGGTGCGGGTCAACGTACGGTGCTCGTCACCCTTTCCTATCCAGAGGGGAATGTGTCAGGGATGCCCCCTTTCCCCTCTTCTTTTCGCGCTCACCTTCGAACCCTTGCCGTGTGCGAAACGGGTACAGCCCTCTATCCGTGGTTTCGATATTGCACCCACAGACATTGTAGAGAAAAGGATTTCCCTCTACGCCGACGACATCCTGATGTATATCTCGCACCCGACAATTACCATTTGCGGCCCTATTTGAATTGTATGACTGCTGCAGCTATTTGGGATATAAAATAAACACACTCTTCTGCCCGACCACAGCACAAATAGACTGTCCCCTGCCGGGAGACCTTTGAGTGGTGCGGAGTGGCTTTAAATATCTGGGCATCTTCACTACTCCCCATCCCTAGGTGTGCAGATGGGAAAACTTAGGATTGGTCCTCACTAATTTTAATTCTGCCGTGGAATGATGGAGGGAACTCCCCCTTACCCTACTAGGTTGTGCTGCCATTTTTAAAATGATCACCTTGCCGTAACATCTCTATGCCCTACAAAACTCATATCACCCCCTTCCCCATGCCGTCTTTACAGAGATCGATGGTACACTCCAAACACTACTGTGGCCTTCCCCATGTCGTCTTTACATTGATCGATGGTACACTCCAAACACTACTGTGGCGAGGGGGCCACCCCAGAATTGTGCCTAAAACATTGCAACGCAATCCCTACAACGGAGGTATCGCCCTCCCTGACATTGAGGCTTACAACTGGGCATCTCATTTGATACCCATAAACGAATGGATACACAAACACAGACAATACCCTACATACCTGCTCGAGAGGGAGGTCATGCTACCCCATACGGCATAGGCACCTGCACTACTTATATGGAAGGAGGGGCGGCTCTTGCCTGCTGCCCGCGACTCAGGTGACCCTGGCGGCATGGACGAGGGCGACCAGGACCATGGGCGAAAGCCACCCCGCTCTGGGGGGGACTCGCTTCAGGGAACTAAGCAAGCTCACTGGTTTCGGGCCTGGAATCTCTTTGGGATTTCCACAATAGGTAACTTAGTTGAGAAAGGAGACTTCATAACATGGGCCAAGCTTCAACAAGAATACAACATGAGTGACTCACAGTTCCTTAAATACGCTCAGCTCCGCCACGCATGGCTGGCAGAAAATGTTTCTTGTGATCAACTTCCAGAATATGCGGCTTTGGAGGGTAGACTCCAGCAAGAGGAGCTCGCCCAAAAGGCGGTCTCATTTACATACAAAACCATTAACAACAACATTCCCGATGGGCTGGTGAGATTTTGTCACGATGGGAGAGCTAGGTGGGGGCTATGGAGGACATATACTGGGAGGCGGCATTAATGCACCCCAGCGAAGTGGCCATAAAGGCGAGACTCTGACTAATTCAGTTGAAGATACTACAATAGAGACTGACTATATTGAATGGGGAGGGCGGAGTCTCCACTTTGCCTGGCCTGCGCCGCAGCCAGTGGCGGTTTCTTCCATACGGTCTGGACATGTCCTGAACTTCAGCCATTCTGGGGAAAAGTGGTGGGACTACTAGGTGCTGTCCTGGGGGTGACATTACCAATGAAACCCAGGTTCGTGATACTTGGGATATTGAGTGAGATGGACATCACCAGAACGCAACTGATCTTTATTTCCTTGGGGTTGGTGGTCTCTAATAGACACATTGTCAGAAAATGGGGAGTGGCAGATAAACTGACCATTCAGCAATAGACGAGGGTTATGGACATGTACATGATAGCTGAACAGACCACATACTGAAGCAGAGGAGCCCTGAGAAATTCCACAAAATCTGGGGCCCCTGGAGACGACACTTCGGTCTTGAAGTGAGGGGGATACGCAACAGTCCGCGGCATGCACTACACAAGGGTCCCCGACTCGGGGGCCCGACAAAGCGGTACCCTCGTGATCAATGGCAAAGCTCAGACACCACTGTTCCTGCACTCCATGTGTATATACAGGACCGTAGACTAATGACATGTGTGGAGAATACTGGTCTACGTGAATCCCAGGGAAGGAGGGAGAGACGACCTGGTGCTGGGGGGAAAATGAATGTATTGATTCGTGACTATGTCTTTGTTGAGATCTCATGCACCCTTGTACTGCGCTGTTTATTCAGTTTAAAAAAAAATATATATTCATTTTAAAAAAAGGATGCGCCTGATCCGCTTCGATTGACAACAATTGCACAAAAGCATTCCTAGAGTTGAAAGAGAAAATGTGTCGCACCCCAGCACTAGGGATGCCAGTTTATTTAAAAGAAAATACATCAATTTGCAGTGAGAGGGAGGGCTGCGCTCGCTCAGTGTCTGTTCGAAAACATGAATGTGTTCAAAAGTCTGTGACGTATTTACCAATAACCGTTGAACCCATGATCACAGAAATGCCCAGCTGCTTTAACTTAGTAGCTGTGTTTGATGTCAGTCACAAAAAGTGAGAATATAATGATGGAATGTCCAGTAACTGAAATAGTCCCTTACTTTGTGGAGTTGCTACTGAAAAATACTATGGCCAAAACATGTATAAATTCAAATGTATTGAGTCTACTGCCAGCAAATGAACGTCTACGTGTCATGAATCTATGCATGAAGCCAAGGTTAGACTTCAATGATGAACCTCTGATTGAGCCCAACCATGTCCATTTTGTAGATGGCCCATGTTTGAGAGGTAATAATGGCACATTAGGAGCATCACATGCTGTGCGCTCTATACATTATGTTGTTAAAGCTTCATGGCTTTCAGAACTTACCTCAGCCCAAAATACAAAATGGATTGTCCTTACCATAACATGCAGTATAACTGCTCAAATGTGAGTCACTATTGTCATGGGATAGAGAAATGCTAATTCAGCTGCACAATATTGTATCCTGTTAGCCTATACATTTAATGGAATCTTCACATGTGACTCTGAGAAGGGCAATATCTATCTAATGTTGTCAATAACTTACGCATGGAAATATTCATAGGAGGTACAAGAAAATGTTTCAGAGGCAGTACAACAAGGTTGCATCAGAACAGATTTTGAGAAAAATGACAACTACACAGTAGAAAATGTATTATTGCAAAAACCGATGCCTAGGTATAGATTGCTAGCTTCTCTGCAATCAGATTAAAAAACTCACTCTATCAATGAGGTCTCAAAGATGATATGTGCAGAATTACAGAGTGGACAAAGATTTAATTGTCACTATCTGCCCGAAGTTTTAAGCATGATAAAGCAACACAAAGACACCACAGAGTCTCGCTTTGCAAAAGACTGTGTCTCAGTATCTGAAGTGGCTTGAATATGTACATGAAAATGCACTTGTGAAAACCACAGATGAGAAGACTAGCCATTGCTATGAAGGATTGGCTGATGTGGAGCGTGCAGTTTCTCACCAGATTGCAGCTGCTACGCAACAGTGCTACAACTTTGAACTGAGAGATGGTGTTGTGAAGGAAATGCCCAATCTGAAGATTTGGTTAAAACAAAGATGGAAAGGCCTGTTACAAGTGATCCTGGCAATGACTATTGTGAATTGTGGTGGCTCTCCAATACGGGTGCATGCCTCTCATTCATGTTGGGTCCTGTGTCCCCTTGAGAAAACAGTTCCTCTTCCAGAAGATATGTCAACAGTGGTCAACAGGCCACAGAAGAGGGTCAGTCAAGCTGTAAGGGAACACATAGAGTCTGAAGCAGCAATAGAGAAAACTGAGATGGTACTGGAAAAACAAAATGTGGAAACTGGTTCAGATGAAAGCGGTGTCAAATTGGTGAATGAGTCAGGTCCAGCCTCTGAAGAAGGAATTTGTGCTGTAGGCCCACCAGTAGAGGCAGAAAAACGCTGGTTAAAGGGGTTTCCAAAACGTCTACAGTGGTCCCCTGAAAAATAATTTGCACCCTTAGCTAAAATGTCTGAATCTGAACAATGTGAAGATGAAAGTGGATGGCTTGGATTGAAAAAGTGCAAAGAATTGATCGTGCTCTGTCAGAGTTTTTCAGCACCTGAGTGCTCTAATTGCATGGAAAAAGTACAGAATGCCACATTGGATGAACTATGTGATGTGAAGCTTGAACTGTATGAGCCACCTTGATTGCAAGCTTGAGACAAAAAGAACGAAGAACTGTCAAGAGCTGAAAAAAAAACAATGATTGAATGATGAAAGAAAAGAAAACTGTTCTCTTGGATCTTTTATTATTCTAGTTACTTATTTTGCAGAAAACTAACAGTTCCAAGAAGCTACTTACAGAACTCTGCACTGAACTTTTGAGCTTGGCTATATATGATCTGATTACAGACAAAACTTGTATTGCCTAAGAAATAGAGGTAACATTGTTATGTGCCTCACTCAGCACACACCTTTGTGGCATGGCACCTGGCTACATGAGACATCGACCCTTCAGGGCTTTCGGCAATAGGACCAAATCGGGATTTTGCTTCTTGGAGGCATCTGGGTGGGAGATCACACCAGGGCCTTCCCGGACGACTTGCAGCAGTGTCACGCCCTTCACACCACCCAGTTCTACAAATATTTACAGCTTCGGTATGCTCTCACTGTGCACATCCCACTGGCCACCTCCCTTCCTGAATTCAGTCCCCTGGAGGCCCAAGTCATGATGGGGAATTTAGGCAGAGGAGGGGTGTCACGAATCTATCGTTCCCTTGTGAATAATGGCCCTGCGACCCTGGACTCGCTGTGCACTCGATGGGAAGGATTGCTTGTCCCCCTGGAGGAAGCAGACTGGTAAGATGCTCTCATGGTTCCCAAAACTCTGACGACCTCCTCTAAACTATGCCTTATCCTACTCTACTACCTCCACACGGCGTATCTTACACCTGCGCATCTGTATTGAGCTCGGCTGCCCTCCTCCCCAGCCTGTGCGTGGTGCGACCATGCCCCAGCAGATTTTTACCATATGGTCTGGCAGTGCCCTGCCCTTGACTCATTCTGGGCGGGTGTGGAAAAGGAGCTTACACAGACCCTGGGTTGGTTGGCCCCCATGACCCATTGCGTCTCCTCCTGGGAGTGTTCAATGGACTGGATGGCTCTTAAGCCGACACACGTTTCCTGGGCTCTGCAGTCGCAGTGGCCAAACGAGACATTGCGGCTGCCTGGTCTCAGGCCAAACCCCCTACTGTACGGAAGTGGTGAAGAGTGGTGGACTGGTGCGCGGCCCAGGAGGAACCTCTCTTCGAGGCCCGGGCTGTCCTGAAATGTTTGAAAGGGTCAGGGGCAAATGGCTCAACCTGTTGTTTTGATCAATGTGCATGCCCTCTTCCATCTTGCTATGTCTATCTGGTGGCCTACTCTGGGGCCCTACGTCCAGGTTTATGACACTGTGGTTATTGGTAATGGCCTCAGATACACTGTGCATGATTTTGCTGTCTCTGTATATTTTGTTTTTACTCGAATGATAATAAAATTGATTATCAAAAAAAAAACATTGTTATGTGCTCAGTTTTTTAATAACAAGTAATAATGAACCACCTAGTTTTAGTCCGGTACTTTATATACCTAATAGAAATTAAGGGCCAGATGTAGGTAGCCTAATACCGGTTGGTAACGGCCGAAATTACCGAATTTCAGCTGTTACAGACCGGTATTGGGCATTTGAGATGTAGGAGCCTAAAAAAGACCGATTCGGTAAGTACGAATCGGTAATTTCCGAATCGGTAATTTCTGATTCGGAATTTACCGATTCGGAATTTACCGATTCAGAAAATACAGAATTCTAATTTACTGAATCGGTAAATAAGAAATGGTAAAAAATGAGAATAGAGATATAGGTAACTTCTAAAATACCAAATTTCATGAAATTCGGTATTTAAGAGTTGGTAAATACCATGGATTGAAAGCAGGTGGTAACCAGGTGCAGGCCATAAAAAAGACCCCAAAATGCAACAGTGTGACCAGAATGGCGGCATTCTATGTGATAGCAAGGCGGCTACGGCTACAGGCAGCAGGAGAGAGGATCTGGAGACGGGAAGAGCAAGTCTACAGACAGCGGATCACGCTCTTCCCACTCACGGAGGCAGAGATCTTGCAAAAGTACAGGCTACACCCCCACACCATCCTGGACTTGATTAGGGACCTGCACCCACTCCTGAAGCACCCAACACCAAGGTCGCACGCCATCCCACCCCACGTGCATGTGCTCTGTAGCCTACATCTGCTTGCATCTGGGAGTTACGAGGGGGTGATAGCTGCGGTAGGTGGGGTGTCCCAAAGCTGCCTGTCCCGTTTCTTCCGGAAATTCCTGGAGGCCATGATGCAGAGAATGCATCATTACATCAGCTTCCCTGCCACACATGTGGAACTGCTAAAGACCAAGACTGATTTCTATCAACTGCCACAGTTCCCACACGTCATCGGCTGTATTGATGGCACACACATCCCAATCTGTCCACCTGCAGCCACAGAGTATATTTACAGAAACAGGAAGTCAACCCACTCCATCAATGTGCAGGTAATCTGTGATGCTGCCAACATTATCACAGACATTGTGGCCAAATTCCCTGGAAGCACCCACGACTCCTACATCTTTCAGAACAGTGGTATCTACACACGCCTGACAGGGGGGGAATTTGGAGAAGGATACCTACTAGGTAAAACACTGTGACACACCCTGATAGATATTGCAGATGTATGTGTTGGTGCGCACGTGATTAATGGCTCTCTCATTTACAAATAGGTGATAGCGCATATGCCGTCCGCTCGTTCATCCTGACACCCTACCTGAACCCATCAACCCCGAGCGGGAGACGATACAACGTGGCACACAAATCTACTAGAAACGTTGTGTAGCGCACCTTTGGGCTATTAAAAAGCAGGTTCTGCTGCCTCCACAAAAGCGGAGGCGCACGTCAGAACTCACCACTCATCTGCTGTAAGATCATTGCAACTTGTGCAATGTTGCACAACCTTGCTACCAAGAAAGGTACAGAAGTGGAATTAAGTGATTATGAGGACCACGATGACGAATGTGCACAGACTGAGCCCAACACAGCAGGAGTGGCGCCAGCAACAGATGGGAGACAGAGACGGGCAGAGATAACACGCAACTACTTCTAAGTAAGTAAAGAGACACAGCCAGGTGTAGTATGTACCCAACGTAGTTTAATTTTTGGCACTACGCCAGTACACAAAGGCACAAATGTGCAAGTCCAATTGTATCCCTCCAAACTGGGTAACTTCCCCATTCCAGGTCAGGGAGTGTGGGTAGCATCAGTTATTTACGGCCACGCCTACCGGTGCCTGATGTAATTGGCTGGCTGTCCTCACTGGGTGTTTGGGCAGTGGCAGCCCCATGGAGCCTGCTGCTCCTCCGTGTGTCAGGAATAGGGGGAGTTGGCATGCTGCTCCTACTGGTGCTCTCCTCGCTCTCAGCCACATCCAGAGCAACAGTATGTGCCGACTGTGCAGTACGCAGCACCTCAACAGCACTTGTCACCCTTGCACCCTTGCACCCCTGGAAACTTCACTGCTGCTGTGTGCCAGTCCCTCCTGCATGTTTACACATCTCCTGCAAAGCAGGGAAGTGGCAGTGGCCAGGCGGTTGACTGCCTTTGTGTGTTGTTGTGCTTGCTGCCTGTCCTTCCGCCTTGTTGCCCTGTCCTGGCATAAGAGCAACATGGACTGGAACATGTCCCGCATGCCTGTTGCCATCTCTCTCATGCCTGGTGCCATCTCTCTGTTTCCCTCCGCAATTGAGCTGATGCCCTTTTCCATGTTTGACATGTTTTGATTCAGGGTCCTCATCTGGCGTTGCACGGACTGGGTGGCCTTCCCCTGCATGCGCTGAATTTTAACCATGCTAGCCTCCAGTCCACGGAAGACACTGGGAACCTCGGCATGTTGCACATCACTACTGTCTCTGGCCCTGCGGCATATGGTACCTGTGCGGACCCCCTCTGCGCTGGACTGCTAATTGGCAGGGCTTTCCTCACAAGCCACGGTTGGTGTCTCACCCCCCACCACTTCTTCTGCTGATGGCTCCATTTCCACTAGTGTGGCAACTTCATGCCTCTTGCTTTTTCAGACTGCAGGTGTTGTGGCAGCCGGTGACGCAAGCAGTTCAGGTGAGGACAGGAGTAGAGGGGAGCCAAAATGCTCTGGGGATGCCTGCATCAGTGGTGATTTTGGATGGTCTTGGGAGGCTGGCTGTGCTGTTGGTGCACCAGTTTCCTTTAGGGTATTCCCTGCACTTGTGCTGGCCTCCTGTGTGTCTTCCCTCTCTGGTGCCATGCCCTCCTTCTCCTTGGTACGCCTGCGAGATGTCTCGCCTGTGGACAGAAATCTGAAAATTAGCTCTCTGGTCCTGCAGCCCTGCTTATACAATTAAATTCTAATCTCTGATACACTGTCACTATTGCCTCATCTTGCTTTTTAATGATGTGTGTCGCATGCCTTGTTGTTTGGTGTGCTGTCTGACATGGTAGGTGTTTGAATGACTACATCTCCCATAATGCATTGCTGGCGTATATTGCTACCTCTACTGGAGTGGGGTTAACACTACCACATAGGGGAAGGGAAGGGGATAGGGATGGGGATGGGGTGGGGGTGATTGCTGTGCATGCTTCTTACCTTTTCTGGTGGCAGCTCGGGCTGACCTGTCTGTATCTCCCAGTCCACAGACGCTGTCAGGTTCATTGGTAGACTCCACCAGCTCCTCCAGCTCAGTCAGGCCAGGTGCCCTGTTCCTCCCTCCTCCAGTCAGATTCGCCTGTTAGTGGAGCTCAGCCATCTTTCGCTTTGTTAAGCTCCTGAGGTCATAACACCTCTTCTTCAGGTCGTCAGTCTCCCGTGGGGTGACAGCGATGGCATTTACCTTTGACTGTATTGCCAGCCAAATCTTACTTTTGGCAGATTCTGCCACCTGCAGGGACTGCTTCCCAAACAATTTCTGGTGTTCCTTTACGACCTCCTCCATGAGGACCTACAGCTCCATGGTGCTGAATTTGATCTTCCTCTTCCTCTCTGCACCTTCCCTCTCAGTGTCTTTGTTAGCAATTTTTCTGTTTCCCAGGAGTAAAGTTTTCCTGTGGCTCAAAGGCTCTGCTCTGCTCTCACGGCCTCTCCAGCAGCTTCTAATTGCTTGCACCTGCATAGGTGTGGCCACCTCCTGGTTGGGAGGGGGGTGGTTGCACCTGATTGGCTGAATCCTGTTTTTTGGGGGGGTTTTTAATAGCTGATTCGGTATTTACCGAATCAGTATTTACCGATTCGGTAAAAACCGATTTGGTAAATCCTATTCATTCCTATGGGCCTAGAGGCCCAAAGGAATGAATGGGATTTACCGAATCAGTAAATACCGATTCGGTAAATACCGAATGGATGATACCGAATTTTACCGATTCGGTAAAGTGTACCGAATTTTTATCTACATCACATTTACCGATTCTAAAATACCGAGTCGGTAAAATTCGGTATTTTAGAATCGGTAAATTAAAATTACCTACATCTGGCCCTAAGTGTCTAATGAAATTACCATGTCTACAAACACTAAAGATGAGTAGCAATATTTTAGGTAGAGAAAACATGTATTTGACTCAATTAATGATGAGAGTGCTCTTTGAACAAATGTCATCTGTGAAATGAAATATTTGTGATGATTTGCAAATCATTTAAGGTGTAATGACTTGATAATCATCAAAGGGTGGATTGATACAGCTTAATTTTCACCTATATATTTAAGCATTACTAAATGACAAAAGCTGTCTTGAGCTTCAGACCTAAAACTGCATTTAAAAAGTGGCGAGCAGACATTTAGTGCATGAAAAGTGAAAACAATGAATGAGGCCTGGTCAGATGCTTTCAGTCTAATGAATCATGTAAAACCATGCACAATTAATTCATGGTTGATTTAAATGTGCTTAGTTTAGATTTGGAAAATGTGTATTGAACTTTAAAAGTACCATATATATTTGTGCTGGATTAACACGCCTCTTAAAGTGTAGAGAAGGCTAAAAAACACAGCTTGTGCTTTAGTTTGCTTTGGGAAGCCTCAGCACCATCCTTGAGGTAAGAATGGAATGTTTGCCTCCCCTTTCCGATTTCTTCATGAAAGAGGCTTCTTCTCATTTACAGCCTGTAGCTTGCTTTTATCAGTATTCAGTTGTTTAAAGAAAGCCTTATTCATTGCATTGCTAGAGTAACTGCAAAGTATACGTTTTTCTTATTATTATTGTAAAATCTATTCACAGTTTCCGGCATAAATAATAAGTTCTTGTTGGAGTAAAAGTTTTCTGTTTAGTTGAAATAAATTGTTTCTTTAGCAGGAACAGGTGATTAAAATAATTTACTGCAAAATTCAAATGTATTACAAGAACTGGCCTGATTGATGAGGTGAAACTTTCTGCAACTTCAATTGGATGAAGCATGACCAAAAAAGTCACGCTTGAATTTGTTTTGCGGAAATATATATGCATTGCTAGCGGAGAGGAGGGGGTCTTTTTCTCTCTCTTTTTAGAAGAATTTTGAGTTCTGCAGAGGAAAGAGGGGGGCGTGGGCAGCCTCTGGGGAAGACACAGAGAGAGGCAAACAAAGATGTAGCTCAGAGTGCAGAGGGGAATCAGCCGTGAGGAAACGAGGGCAGATTTAGATGTAGGCTTTTTGCTAAAAACCCCAAGGTTTATGCTTTGACTAACTGGCTTTGCCAAGACTTTTTTAACCTATGCATTATTCTCTTTATGGTAGATTTTGCAATTGTTAATTATTGCTGTAGCTTCATGCTTCATGCTAAGCTCACTCTTGCTATGTATTTCTTGAACTCTTCATGAGTTCTGACTGACATCATTAATGCAGCATTTTTTTAACCATAGATTAGGGATTTATTCCTTTATGTAACATTTAGTAAGCAATTTAGGATATGCTCTGTATTGATTCTATTTTTTCTATTTTCAATTCTGTAACCTGATTGATATCTGACTAATGAATGAAGAGTCAGAGAAACTTAAATTTTGATTGGAAAATAAATCCCTTTAAAACTACTCACAACTCTCATTATTGCCTTAAATATTTATTTGTATTTAATTTGCTCATGTTAATGTAAGTCTCCTCTTTGGTCAATCGACCGGATATTTTTGGGGGCGTGGTCTCGACGCTAAAGCTGGATAGCACCTTGAACGTCTATTCCTGCAGAAGAAGGGCATCCCCAGTGACAATCCAGCAATGTAATTGTAATTGCACTTATATAGCTTACTGCCCCTTACAATGTGTTGAAGTGCTTTTGCAGCGAGTAGCAAGCTACTCCGTAACCCATAAATGATTAGTGGTGAATTTGTATAGTGAATATATGAAATCAATATCTGTGGTAGATATGTTAGTCAGCATTTGGACTGGGAAGGATAGTGGAGGGATATAAGAGGGAAAGGGTTGGCATTGATATAGATCTTGTTACTCCTGATGAGGTGATGAGGAGCTTTTTTGGCAAGTAGCACGCTACTCTGGAACCCAGAAAGGATTAGTGGTGAATTAGTATAGTGAAATATGAAAGTAATTGGAGCAGTGTATATGTTCGCCTGTTATTTGTATTGAGAAGGATAGTAGAGTTTGGTTCGCAGATTACGCTTTTTGTTAAATGGTGTAAATCCGTGCAGTAGTTCCTGAGAAAATCAAAAGTAAAATCATAGATATATCTATGGACGAAGTACGAGGCACAAGAAAACTGAAAAACAAGTGCGCAAAAGGCGCAAAGGGGGCAAGGTAGAAACACCCTGACCCCCTAGGCCTGCTCCGGGGGTCCCACAAGGACCCCCAAGGCCCCAAAAACGTTTAAAAAATAAATAAATTGCGGGATACGCGTAGGGTACGCATATCTCGTAAAAAAAAACGAAGCCTGATAAATTTGTTATTAGCCCCCAGGGGGCCAAATCCCGGGGGCAATGTGTGTAATTACAATGGGGGCCCCAGAGGGGTCCTCCAGCCCCGGGGACCGCCCCCCCCTGGGGCTTTAATGTTATGAATGCGGGGGGGCTCATGGCCCCCCTCAGCCTGGGGACCGCCACCCCCGGGGCTTCTTTTGTATTATAATAATGGGGGGCCCAGAGGAGCCCCCCCAGCCCCAGGGACTGCCACCCATCAAGGCTTTAACATCATGTGTGCGGGGTGCTCACGGCCCCCCCGCAGCCCCGGGGATCGCCACCCCTTGGGACTACCTGTGTGGGGGGGCTCAAGCTCCCCCACACGCCCCGGGGACCGCCACCTCATTTTTCAATTGGGGGGTCCGTGACGGGCCCTCCAGCCCCGGAGACCAACACCCCCCGGGGCTTTTAAATGTTGGGAGGGGGGCCGCGTGGCCCCCCTCCAGGATCCTTGTAGTGGCCCTGAGGACCGCCACCCCCCAGGGCCGGCTCCTGCAGTGTCTAAGTGTCTAAGCGCCACGGAGCTGCGTTGCAGAGTGTTGTAAAAAGGGGGCCTAGCCTCTGAACACCTCTCTGCAATGCAGCTCCCTGGCGCATACTGGAGGTACCTGGTGGGCTAGTTGGCCCACAGGGGACCTCAGGATTGAAGAGGAATTAATTCCCCAACTTAAAACGCGCCACAGGGCTTGTTTGCACCCATGTCACCTCAGGCACCGCCCCCTTCCTTCACTATTGAGCAAAATATTCCTCTACAATCAGCCGAACTACGAATTCCGATTTACTCACCTGTTATCACGAGACCTCAGTGCTGCATCTTTGAGCCCAGTACGGACCCTGAAAAGTAAATCTCAGCGTACTTACCAGTAACTTGTATTTCCTTCCATAGGAATCTATTGTGTGGTTTTCACCAGAAAAGCTTCTAAGTGTCTATTTTTGAAACGTACACATATTCCTCTAAAATCAGCCGAACTACGAATTCCGATTTACTCACCTGTTATCAGGAGAGACCTCAGTGCTGCATCTTTGAGCCCACTACTGATCCTGAAAAGTAATTCTAACCATACTTACAGTAACTTGAATTTCCTTCCATAGGCTAACATTGACTGGTTTCACTTGGAAATTCTTCTAAGTGTGGAGTTTTGGAACTTAAAAAAATTCCTCTAAAATCAGCCGAACTCCGAATTCCGATTTACTCATCTGTTATCAGGAGAGACCTCAGTGCTGCATCTTTCAGCCCACTACTGATCCTGAAAAGTAATTCTAACCATACTTACAGTAACTTGAATTTCCTTCCATAGGAATCCATTGTCTGGTTTTCACCAGAAAAGTTTCTGTGTCTATTTTCACAAACTAAAAATATTCCTTGAAAATCTCCTGTATGACTTAAACGCATTCTTTCAACTGTTTGCTGGAGATGCACCAGTGCTGGATCCAGGATCCACCACTGAGTAAGATAAAGTAACGATAACACTACTTACCTGCTAAGTGAATTTCCTCCCATAGGATAACATTGATGATTCAATGTGTTGATAATTTCTGTCAACTTTTAAAATACAATAATATTCCTTAAAAATCACTACTGTAACTAAAACACTTTTACTCAACTGTTTACAGGAGATGTCCAAGGACTGAATCTAGGATCTAGTCCTGTGGTTAGAATAGTAATCCATAAAGTAACTAATTGCATTTAACTAGAAAAACTGTCCTATGCTGAACAAAGTTAACTAACCTCGTAAAAACCGGATACAGCAGGAACGATGTCTGATGCTTGTTTCCTACCTCCCCTGTGTGAAGTACCTCCTGCGAGTAATACAAACAACTCTAACAAGGGTATCACAATTGGGGGAAGGGGAAAAGTGGAGAAAGAAACCATAAAGTAGCTGCAGTGTAAATCAGCAGGTCGGGGTTGATTGCAGACGTTTAGAAATTACTTCTTCCTAACCCAGGACCCTGCAAGGACATGAGCACAGGTCATACACACATACACCCTATACACCTTCTATCATATTGACTATGTGTGAATGATAACTTACTTTTAAACACTACTGCAGTGACTAGTATATACAAAGCACAAAATAGAAAAATAAAGCAAAAGGAAAAGAAAAAAACAAAAGTAATTCTACTTCTTGAAGCAGTTCGTTATTACTATAAGGAGTCTTGATAACCACTCTTTCATTCGCAAAAGTACTTATCTGCACCCAGATAGGTATCAGATTCTGAATTCATCGATTTCTTTTTGCCGTTCTGCAGCTCAATGTTAGGAGTTAGAAGCCTTGACATGTGCGATTACTGATAGTCCAATATTTATCCCATAACCCTAAAACTTGTGTGCAAGAACATTTGTGGACGCTCCCTAACGCGAGTAAAGAGGCGCAGCAGACACCCCCCTCTCCACTTCCTGGTCTGCTCATTCACCCCTTGTTTCCCTTACCCCTTCCCTTTGTAAAGCGCTCTGATATCTGCAAAGATCTTGTTCGCGCTATATAAAACTTTGAAATAAAATAAATAAATAGTGGTGATAATACGGTTTCCCCTGTTCATGTCACTGTGAATACCCCTAGCCCTGTTCCTTTAGCAATGCCCGAAAGATTCACAGGAGATAGCACCAAATTCAATGTGTTTATGAATCAATGCCAACTCCAATTTCTATGCAAAGCTGCCTCATTTCCCGATGATTCTGCCAAAGTAGCTTTCATAATTTCTTATCTTGCGGGGAATGCAGCGGAATGGGCAGTACCCATGGTCCAGAATAATGATCCATTGTTATACAATATTGATCAATTTAAGGAGAAAATGAGAAGTCTCTTCGCTAAACATTCGTATATGCAAGCTAGTGATACAGAGCTACTCAATCTTAAACAGGGTTCCAAAGACCTCCTGTCCTACATTACTAATTTTAATCGTTTAGTGTCAGAAACACACTGGCCAGAAGATAAGCGAACCTCCTTGTTTTACCGTGGGTTATGTGATGAGATAAAAGACTTACTCTCACAGATAGTGAACCCCCCAGAAGACTGTGCCTCCTTTATCGACCTTGTAGTAAAGTTAGATCATCGACTGCATTAGAGAAAAGGGGAACGGAACCGAACTATTGTCCCCAGAATTCTATTACCTAGAACCGAGAAATCCCTACCAAAAGATACCCCAGAACCCATGCAAATAGGGGGAATCCGAGGACCTCTATCCACAGAAGAAAAAGATAAGAGAAGGAAATTGAAACTATGCTTGTATTGTGGTAAAGGGGGCCATTTTGCTAGAGACTGTCCAGTGCGCCCTAAGACACCAAGACTATCAGTCAGCAGCCTTTCCAGTTCGGAAAACTAGAAAGCTTGAGGAACAGAGAGGTCGATTCCCCAAGCTACACACCTCAGCAGATCTCCACCAACAAGATACTAGTGGTAAAGCACTTTACATTACCCATTACCCTCACTTACACGGGTAAAAGACAATATACCATGTCTGTTCTTTTAGACTCTGGAGCTACTGGGAATTTCTTTGACATCCAACTCGCTAAACAACTGGGCCTGTCTTTTGTTGCTAAGCCACAGCCTGAATCCATCTGGGCTGTGGATGGGTCTGAGTTATCTTCTGGGATGATAAGTTATCAAACCCCACCGTTGGTTATCGTTTTTAATAACGGTCACTCCGAGAGTCTTGCGTTTGATTTAATTGACGCTCCCAATTTCGGTGTCATTTTGGGAGTACCATGGTTACAGGTACACAATCCCTCTATAGACTGGGTAAAAAGAACCGTCACCTTGATATCCCCGTACTGTAAAACTCACTGTTACCAAGAAGCCAGAGAACCAGATCTCCCGTTATATTGTGCAGTTCAATCAGGGGTTGACTTGAGATTACCTGATCAGTATTCTGATTATAAAGACGTCTTTAGTGAACAAGAAGCTACCAAATTACCTCCACATAGGAGTCATGATTGCAGAATTGACTTAATACCAGGCGCAGATTTGCCCTGCAGTCGTATTTATGCACTGACTCCCTCAGAAAATGATTACCTGAAAGACTATTTAGATGAGATGCTTGCCAAGGGATTTATCAGACACTCTACTTCGCCCGTGTCTTCCCCTCTGTTTTTTATCGATAAAAAGGAAGGCAGGCTCAGGGCATGCCTGGATTACAGAGCATTGAATAAAATCACTATAAAAAACAAATACCCTCTTCCCCTGATTCCTGTCCTCCTCGACCAGATTAAAGGAGCAAACATTTTCACCAAAATCGATCTCAGGGGTGCATACCATTTGATACGCGTCAAGCAAGGCGACGAATGGAAAACCGCCTTTCGCACCAAATTTGGCCTCTATGAGTATTGCGTCATGCCGTTTGGTTTGTGTAACGCACCAGCGGCGTTTCAATACTTTATTAACGACATTTTGAGAGAATATATCGATATTTTTGTTATCGTCTATATTGACGATATCCTTATATTCTCTCAGAATGAGACCGACCATGTGGAGCATGTTCAAAAGATCCTTAACAAATTACAGGAAAATCAATTATTCGCCAAATTGGATAAAAGTGTGTTTCACACTTCAGAAGTGGACTTCCTGGGCTTCACCATTAAACCTAGTGGCCTTCAGATGGATCCCAAGAAAGTGGAGGCTTTGGTTAAATGGAAAAGCCCTACCTCAGTCAAAGAAATACAATCTTTTCTAGGATTTGCCCATTTTTATCGGCGATTCATTGACCGTTTTTCTGAATCTATTTCCCCAATCACAAAACTTCTGAAAAAAGGGGTACCTTTTATATGGTCGACAGAGGCAGAACGAGCCTTTTGTGATTTAAAGGACAAGTTCACCTCAGCCCCTATTCTCCATCACGCCGACAACACACAACCTTTTTTTGTGGAGGCGGATGCCTCTCAATATGCTGTAGGAGGTATACTTTCCCAGCGAGACACTGAGACAGGTCAAATGCATCCTATAGCGTATTTCTCAAAAACGTTATTTCCTGCGGAGAGAAATTACACTATTGGAGAAAGAGAACTGTTGGCCATCAAGCTGTCCTTTCAAGAATGGAGACATCATTTATTGGGATCCCCCCATGTGGTCACCATTTATTCAGACCACAAGAACCTTCAGTTCTTTAAATCTGCTAGAGCTCTTACGCCAAGACAGATGAGGTGGTTGTTATTTTTTAGCGAATATGATTTTCTGATCACCTATCGTCCTGGGACACAACAAGGAAAAGCTGATGCCTTGTCGCGTCTCAGTCAGGAAAAAAGCTCAGCCGAGAAACCATCACTTCCAATAATTCCTGAAAACATGATCCTTGGGGTGGGGGAAAAAGACCACAATCTCCTCGAAGAGATCAAGGGACTACTCTTAGACTTGTCACCAGAAGACTGGTTGCTAAATCCCCTACACACCATCAAAGAAGGGTTGTATTATCATAAAGACAAACTGTTTGTCCCTGCTTCCACCTTGAGACAGAAGATCATAGAATGGTGTCATAGTAGCACCTTGGCGGGTCATCCTGGCTATCGTAAAACTAATGAACTGTGCCACAGATGGTTTTGGTGGGAATCTATGTCCAAAGATGTGTTAGCTTATGTACAAGCTTGCGCAATTTGTGCTCGCCAAAAGGCTTCGCATTGCGCACCTACAGGGCTCTTAAGACATATAGCCATACCCCCAGCACCCTGGCACACCATCAGTATGGATTTTATGACGGATTTGCCCCCCTGTCAGGGTTATACCACAGACTATGTAGTAGTGGATCTGTTGTCTAAAATGGGACATTTCATTCCTCTAAAGAAAGTACCTTCCTCTAAAGAACTAGCGTCTGTTTTCTTGGACAATGTTGTAAAATTACATGGGTTACCCACAGTCATCATCTCTGATAGAGGTCCCCAGTTTGTCTCCAAGTTCTGGAGGGGAATGTGTGCAGTTCTGGGTATCGATCATAGACTTTCCATCGCTTATCACCCCCAAACTGATGGGCAAACAGAAAGGACTAATCAGACCTTAGAACAATTCCTGCGTTGTTTAATAACATCCATTCCATCTACTTGGGTTCAAGCTCTTCCTTTGGCTGAATTCGCATACAACAATTCTAGCCACTCCGCCACAAAGGTCTCACCTTTTTTCTTTTTACATGCACAACACCCTAGAATGATTCCTATTGTGTTACCCCCAGATGACACTTCTGTGCCCGCACTAGACGAACACCATGCCCGCATTCAGGAAGTATGGGAATCAGCAAAGACAGAGCTAGGGAAAGCTAAAGAAGCGATGAAGAAACAAGCGGATAAACACAGGAGAACAGAGCCTATATACACAATAGGAGAGAAAGTGTGGCTGTCCACTAGAAACCTTAGGATGGAAGGTTCGAAAAAATTCCAACCTAGATTTACAGGTCCTTTTCCTATAGAGAAAATCATAACCCCTGTCACCTTGCGACTTCAACTACCCCCATGCATGAAAATACATCCCGTGTTCCACAGCTCATTGATCAAAAAATACATACCCTCCATTGTCCCTGAGATCCCTCCCCCTCCGGTGCAGATCGATGGCGAAGCAGAATATGAAGTACGCAAAATTCTGGATTCCAGGAAATCCAGAGGTAAACTCCAGTACTTCATAGATTGGGTAGGATATCCCCCAGAAGATAGATCCTGGGAGCCTGCTGAAAATATACATGCAGCCAGATTGATCAGACAATTTCACAGACTCCATCCCTCCAAACCTGGTCCTGGGAATAGGCCTTTGAGGAGGGGTACTGTTAGGAGTTAGAAGCTTTGACATGTGCGATTACTGAGAGTCCAATATTTATCCCATAACCCTAAAACTTGTGTGCAAGAACATTTGTGGACGCTCCCTAACGCGAGTAAAGAGGCGCGGCAGACAGCAGCCGTTGCTTGGCTTACTTTCCCGGTACCACGCCCCCCTCTCCACTTCCTGGTTCCTGTTCGCATTTCCCTGGCGTCCTACAGAACCCTCCGGTTGTTTTGGGATATTTCCCCGCCTTAAGTGAAGCGGCCACCTTGCTCTCTGACTCAGCCCTTCGTGTGCTCTGTGAGAAAGTGTCTGCCGGTCTTCGGCATTTCTCTGTCTGTGTGCGAGCAAGCGCTTGCGACTACCCTACCTTTGCTCACGCATTTTGCGGGCGTCTTCTGCTCGTCGCATTTCTTTTCTTCCCGCAGTGTGGCTGTATTCATTCCTTTCCTTTCCCTATTGTTTGAGACCCTTTTGAGAGTGAGCGCTCCGCCCTGGTGATCCCTAGGAGCCGGGTGTCTCTCCTCCTGAGTGTGTACTGCTCCGCTGTACATGCCCCCGTGCAGCCGGTCGGTGCACCTCACTCCCTGTATTTATTTGTTTGTGTCTGGTGTGTGAGTCCTTCGTGAGTTCTGCTCATTCTGGCCTGTTCATAGGCCTCCTGCCTTCCCTTGTTTCCTGAACTCATCGATAAGGCACGCCCGACCTGCAGTTGGGGTAAGATTACTTGGATTAATCACACATGTCAATGTTTTATTAATAGGGGCCAGAGTAACGGTGGGCTTATTACATTGTATGACGTGGTTTTGTTTCCTAGCCTGGACCATCACCTGAGACGCCTTCTGGTACCCTTTGACCCCCCTCGTATGAGGAGAGTGGTGGACACTCCTTGGGTAATTCCCTCATACTTTTAGGGGACAGTAGACAGGAGTGTGTTATATTTCGCATTCTTGTTTCTGTCTCCTGGAGGTGGAGGGATTCTTCTTCGCTCCCGTGGAAGCTGCTCATTCTCCTGACACTCAAACAACAACTCGAATGAAGGTGGCTTTATCTCATCTCCCACAAAATACAATGTTCTCCATGGACACACTTTCATTAACCGCGAAGCAGAGCCTATCTAATCCAGCGCGGCATGGGCTTTACTAACTAGCTTCAGTCTCTGTGTCAGGCGCGAGCAAACGCCACATAAGCAAAAACACTCCTCGCATTTCAGGTTCACGCACAATCTCACTAGAACCTACGGAAACGCCAACAGTTCAATTTTCCTTGTCGTGTAACTTCTGAATCCAGCGCGTGAAATGCGCTACAACATCAGGGGTACGAAAATCCTTTAAGGAACAGGCTCTTCACAAATACACAAATTTCTCCATAAGCGTCCAGAAAATCAGTGACAAGCACCCGCTTCCAGGAAGTCAGAGCCTATGTAGCCATAGAAAGCAGAGACAGAGTGGAAAATCTAGCCCTATGGTTTCTGGGACATGTAGTCCAACAGGCATACAACACACAATACAGGTGCGAATTGTGACAAAAACACATTGAAGTCAATGTTGCATTGTGTTTGAAATTGTGTTGCCCATTGCAACAACGGTAACTACTGTACTTAAAAGTCTATTGCCTATTTGCAAAGTATTTAAACTAAAGTAATTCATTCTGAGAAAGTATATTTTGTAATGTAATGTATAATGTAATTACAATGTAATTTAAAAAATAAAATATCTAAAAATAAATAGTTTAAAAAATGTAGTAAGTCTGTATAAAAGAAAAATATAACAATTAATACATTTAAAAATTGTCATTTACAAAATCTTCGAAATTCACTGAAAAAACCATAGGTTTCAGGCCTGATATAGTTAGGAATTAGCATTTAAAAAACCTTTGAAATTAACTGAAAAAACCATAGGTTTCAGGCCTGATATAGTTAGGAATTAGCATTTAAAAAACCTTAGAAATTCACTGAAAAAAACGTAGGTTTTAGGGGTGTTATATTTAGCTGGACATTTCACTCATACAAAACCATTGAAATTCCTCCGATATAGTTAGTTGTACTAACTATATCTCGCGCGCCCGCAATCCATTGCTGATGATGTCACACATTACATCATTCATGACATAGTCAGTGACATCACTGATGACATCTCAAATGACATCACTCATGACATCACTGATGACATCATCCACGTGGCAATCAGATACACCTCTTCATACACTAGTATAACCTTTCATCACTCACTGTAAAATACAGAGTACCATATTTGAATACATTGACCCACCAATACTAGTTTCTAAAAACCCACTCAGTGATTCCTAGATCTATACACACATCTAATCACTTACCTACAGATTCACTCATACATGCAGTCAATGATCAATAGAACACTATCAAATATACTTATACACCTATATCGACATTACACAACAGCACACATCCTATTCACTTATGAAGTCATCCTATTCACTTATGCAAACAATGGATCATACTTACATTTACTTAGCTATACACTTATACAAACACCACTTTATCTATTCATATAGATAGTAACTTATACTTAGTGTGTTATAAAATCACTATTACAAGTATACAGTTATCCATGCAGTCACGCATACAATCACTGACTATTATGTATACTTATATATAAACAACAACTGACACATACATTGCCTTTTATTTTTCTACTTTGTTGGACATGTACCATTGAGAGAGATATTTGCTCATCACCACACCCATAAAGATATTCAATCACCCAAACAACTGTTATAAGATGTAGTCTTAACGTCATATACCTACTAAATCAATTATTCACACATCTTTGGCCAGTCACACAACTCCCACCGAACCACACACACATTCACTCTCCCATACAAATACTCAGTTTACTAATCAATAACTAATATAGACTTTCAAATAGCTAGTAACCAACTGGAGAAGTAGTTTACACAACAACTGACAAAGTGATTCAGATGTTCACACGGTTTAGTCACTATCCAATATATTTAATGAGTCACTTTAAATTAGTCAAGTAAACAGTCAATCACACTACTACTAAATCATCCATCCACATATTTATATTTCTATATCCACTCATTCTTCAATGCAAATTGCTATATATATATAATACATATTTAAATAACGAAGCAAACCACATTCACTGAATGATGTCATCAGTGATGTCATCAGTGATGTCATTTGAGATGTCATCAGTGATGTCACTGACCATGTCATGAATGATGTAATATGAGCCATCATCATCAGTGGATTGTGGGTGCGCGAGATATAGTTAGTACAACTAACTATATCGGAAGAATTTCAATGGTTTTGTACGAGTGAAATGTCCAGCTAACTATAACACCCCTAAAACCTACGTTTTTTTCAGTGAATTTCTAAGGTTTTTTAAATGCTAATTCCTAACTATATCAGGCCTGAAACCTATGGTTTTTCAGTGAATATATATATATATATATAACAACAGTTTCTCCCTCTTTTCGGAAAGAAAGATGAGCCGCACACGGAACACCTATGCAGCAGCATTTATTTTGAGCAATACTTGAGCCATCGTCCTGACGCGTTTCGTTCAGATCTCTGAACTTTTTCAAAGGTTTCACAGGTAGGAAAGAGCTGAGAGTGAACCACAGGTGTTGTTTGTTTAAGGAGATCGTTGCCGTCCCTCTAGTGGATATCCTAGATATCAGGATTCGCCAGGCATTATGGACACTGTGGTCCCCAATTCTCAGTTCATTATTCCATAGCCCTTGTGATGGTTTTGGCGCTTATTTTCGGATTGTCTCACTGGAATTTCAGTTTTCAGAGGTGTGCCTCCTATCGCAATCCTATGCTTAAGGTTGCGTGGAACCATTCCAGACTCCAGTGTCTGGTGGCAGCCGATTACCCTCAAGTTCGTTTTACCGAGTTTTCTATGGTAGTCCAAGGTCGGGGAATTATCGGCGTGCTGGCTGGCGGTGCATTGCTCTGCGACAGGACCACATCGCTTAATATAACAGCAGTTTCTTCCTCTTTTCGGAAAGAAAGATGAGCCGCACACGGAACACCTATGCAGCAGCATTTATTTTGAGCAATACTTGAGCCATCGTCCTGACGCGTTTCGTTCAGATATCTGAACTTTTTCAAAGGTTTCACAGGTAGGAAAGAGCTGAGAGTGAACCACAGGTGTTGTTTGTTTAAGGAGAGTGTTGCCGTCCCTCTAGTGGATATCCTAGATATCAGGATTCGCCATGCATTATGGACACTGGTCCCGAATTCCCAGTTCATTATTCCATAGCCCTTGTGATGGTTTTGGCCCTTATTTTCGGATTGTCTCACTGGAATTTCAGTTTTCAGAGGTGTGCCTCCTATCGCAATCCTATGCTTAAGGTTGCGTGGAACCATTCGAGGCTCCAGTGTCTGGTGGCAGCCGATTACCTTCAAGTTCGTTTTACCGAGTTTTCTATGGCAGTCCAAGTTCGGGTAATCATCGGCGCGCTGGCTGGCGCCAGGACCACGTCGCTTTATATAACAACAGATTCTCCCTCTTTTCGGAAAGAAAGATGAGCCGCACACGGAACACCTATGCAGCAGCATTTATTTTGAGCAATACTTGAGCCATCGTCCTGACACGTTTCGTTCAGATCTCTGAACTTTTTCAAAGGTTTCACAGGTAGGAAAGAGCTGAGAGTGAACCACAGGTGTTGTTTGTTTAAGGAGATCGTTGCCGTCCCTCTAGTGGATATCCTAGATATCAGGATTCGCCAGGCATTATGGACACTGTGGTCCAGAATTCCCAGTTCATTATTCCATAGCCCTTGTGATGGTTTTGGCCCTTATTTTCGGATTGTCTCACTGGAATTTCAGTTTTCAGAGGTGTGCCTCCTATCGCAATCCTATATGTATATACACATATGGAAGGTAATATATGTAGATTAAAGATGCATTTAATAAACTCTGGCTTTCAAGTGTTGTAGTACTTTCAAATAATGTATTTGTTTTTATTTTTTGTAATTCAATAGTGATGCGATTGTAGATAAATAATTATGATAACGATTTACTTATTTATGCAGTCTCTTATATAATTGTTAAAACATGGAATAATGTAACTGTAAGTAATAGGTACATTTGTTAAGCAGAACTAACAAATATCTATATTTTTAAAAACATAAATAGTATATATGTTTATACAAAGCAATACACATATATAGGTACATATCATTAGTCCAAATAAGTGCTTACATACAGATGGATATACTGTATACTTATGTTTGCCTTTGGTGGTTATACGGGGAAGAGCCAATTCTTGAGTAATTTTCTGAAGATAAGATGGTTATCCGTGGATCTTATGTTCGGGGTAAAGAGTTCCATAGTTTGGCTGCTTGAACAGAGAAGGATGTGACACCCATGACTTGTATCTGGTACGTTGGAATTGTGAGGCGAGGTGCCACTTTGGAGAGAAGGTTCCTTTGTTGAAAGTATTTTAGAATTTTATTCCTGAACGGTCTTGTTCCATGTATCTCTTTGTTGGTGATACAAAGCAGCTTTGCGTGGATCTTCTGGCAACTGGTAACCAATGCAGGGCTTTCAAGGCAGGGGAGATGTGGGCTTGCTGTTTTATATGTAAGAGTAGTCTGAGAGCAGAGTTCTGAATCTGTTGTAGTCTTTACATAGTGGTTAAAGGTGATCCGTGGTAGAGGCTATTGATGTGATCGAGTTTGGACAGAACAAGACTGATGATAGGCTGGAACTTGTGTGGAAATCCCAGTTTTTATAGTACCAAAGCTTGATGTGGCCCCTTTAGTGGTTGAGAACTGGTCAGAGGAGAAGGCTGCTGCTTGAATTAATGCAGCAAAGTGGGCTGGAAAGCTGGTGATTGGAGAAGCATTCTCTCCAGGCCATGCTAAATGGTATCGAAGATGGAGCATTGTGCCGCAGTGTGAAGTGGCGGTCCATGGACAGGACCTGCGGCCTTCGGCAGCACCATTGGCCAGTTGACATTTGGAGCTCCGACAGGGAAACTCCACCGACATGACGCTGAAGAGTAGTAGCCGCCTCCTGGTTGTACACCAGGGGTCTGGATGCACAGCCGGCAGCTAGTGGTGGGATGACAGTCTGTAACTCCTGTGACTCACCGAATGTGGTGGAAGCTTCTACTGTTGTGGGGGCAATGCATGCCCCTTTCTCTCAGCCATAAGGCTATAGCGCTCTGCCTGGAAGGTTGGCCCATGGCCAGATCCTCCTTTTATTTTTCCTTTCTTGATTCTTGTAACAGAATAGACCAACCCACAAGGTCCCTGGGGTGCCAATTCCAGGCCTTTGTGGTCCATCTGGGGTGGCATGCCCCCCATGGTGGCCATCTATGGTGCAATGCTATCTGAAACCACCCAGGACTCAATCAGCAGCCAAACCAGGACCAGAGATTAGGTGCCGTGGTCCTAGTACCAGTGAAGAACGCATACCTAGACCTCATACCCCAACAGGGTTGACCTAGGTCCACAACCCAACTAGATGGGAGGGACTGCTATTAGCTCAACGACAGAAGCATCATGGTGTGCGACAAGGGGCAAATATCAGCTCGGTCAAACCGACTTGATAAGTTCACATTCAGGAATTAGGCAGCTGGAGGAGATACCGACCTCGTGGTTTGGCTGAAGGAGATAGGGGTTTCTTTGGACCCGTCGCTCAAGGATTTGCTCCATTCAATCAGGGATACTAAATCCACACTGGAGCATAAAACTGACACTATGGTAAACAACATCTCACTCATAAGGTCAGATTTCAAGAAATTGTCTGCCAGGATGAACTCGGTGGAACAGACCACTGACGATCACTCAGAATCTATAAACACCCTGACGAAATAAGTCTGAAGTTTACAAGAGGCTACTCATGCCAGGGCAGAGGACACAAAAGGAACATCTAGATTGAACATCTGCATGACTGGCCTCAACAAAAAGACTGAGGAGAAACAGCTTGTACGTGTCCTCAAAGAATTTATCAGTACAGTGGTCCAACTAAAAGATCTCTCAGATCACTTTGTGATTGAGAGGACACATATAATATCTGGGTCGCCTCCCATCACCAGGGTCCTCAATTAAAGGGAACATAACGCCATCCTTTGAGCAGCACGTCAAAATATCCACTTAACTATGAAAACTGCACAGTCATACTATTCCCAGATTACACCCAGGAGGTGAAGACGAAACGGCTATCCTTCTACACAGCAAAAGTAGAATTAAGGAAGCTGAACATCCAATAAATTATGTTATTTCTGTCAAAGTTAAGGATTCTGCCAGAGGGCAAATCATGGTACTTTGCATTGTCAGAGGAGGTCTGAAAATGGTTGAAGGGGTGGGAAATAAGAAAGAAAGAGGGGAAGGTCCCCAATAGAGTTGACAGAGTCAGAAGGTAAATCACCAACAGGAGTGGGAGAGGAACTGTTACAATAAAATGAGGCAAAAGAAGACAGAGTGCAGAAAACAAGTGACTCACCACTCGATGGCTGCTGCCCATGCTGGTCTGACTCCTGATATGTCAGGGCGACCAGCAGCCAGGAGATGGCTTCATATCTGGGGCCTTGAAGATGATATGTTTTTTCTTTATCGTTCGTTCTTTTCTTAGGTCACTGGTGGACTAAGAGAAATACAGATATGGCACTTGTACAGCATGGACTTCATTTTGGGGTGGCCAGGGGTTGCATCTACCTTGCGACCCCTGGCACTGCCTTTGTGATTCCTGGCCTCAGGTTCTGCAAAAACAGTGTGACGAACAGAAGATAAACAGTGTTCTGAGGAGCATGATTTACTTTTTCAGTTTAGTAAAGTTTTATTGAGCATACAAGAAATGATACATCATAATATAACAACATGAGATAGAGCAAAATCAATAGGAGATAAACATGAGAGATAAATGGAAATCGAAGAGAAAAAGAAAGAAGATAAAAGAGAAGGGAAAAAGAGGAAAATAGAAAAAGAAAGGAAAGAAGGGGGGTTAAGGAGGGGGAGAAGAAGATAAGAAGTTAGAGAAAGGTAGCCAGGTAAGATCAGACTTAATTTTTAAGGTGACAGATGAAGAAGAAGCAATTGCAATTCTATGCTCATCACAAACAAAATTCCACCATGTCTGCACAGACAATTTAGAGTTATCCTTCCAGCAAGACAAGATTACTTTGAATGCAATTGCAATAAATAAATCAAACAATTTAGCGTTATAGGAATGTAAATCCAAAACATCAGATAGAGAACCTGAAAAAATATGCAACGGTGAAAAAGGTTCAGAGAAATGAAAAACACGCATGCAATATGTCCAAACTGAGGACCAAAAAGTAAGAACTGGTGGGCAATCAAATAGGAGATGTATGAGTGTGCCTGGAGTAGAGGAACAGGACCAACAAAGGGGTGAGGAGGAAGGGGAGAATTTTGTAATGCTTACAGGGGTAAATAGAGCTCTATGGTAAAGAAAAAAGAGTGACTGAGTAATACGGGCCGAAACTGAAGTTCGAAACAGTTTGGACCATAATCGGTCCCACATATCAACAGATAACGAGAAAGATAAATCAGTTTCCCAAGCAACTTCAGTAACAGTTTTAGGTCTAAGACCAACATTCTCTAATAACATTTTATAAATCAGAGCAGCTTTGGGTATTTGTTGAGTGAACATAGGGTATAGAGGGGTGGAAGGAGTAAGGGAAGGAAGGATATCAAACGTAGGGAAGGTAGATAGGTGAGACACAATGGCAGCGGTAATAATGTCAAATTCCTTGCGATACTGTAAAGGTAAATCAAACTTAGTTTGCATTTCATCAAATGAAATAATGGTTGAATCAGAAAAAAATTGATAGACAAACAAAATATTCTTTTCTTTCCAATACTTGAAGTAGAAAGATTTACCCTTGTACTTAAGGTATTTGTTATACCATATACTGGAGGAAAGAAATGTTTGTAGGGGAGATGAGTCTTTGGAAAAGATATTATGTAGCAGTGTATGAGAGTATTTCAAAACAGGATGATTCGTCAAAAATGAACAGTTTGACATAAAAAGAGATTGTTGAAAAGTAAAATCCTTTAACAAAGATCGTTCAACTGCGATCCATCTGGGTAAGGGGATATCAGTAAAATCAAACGCTAATGAAAAGGCTTGTTTTATTAAGAAGGCAGAATGGTACGATCGGAAATCAGGGAAGCGTACTCCCCCTTCAGATTTAGGGCGTATAAGTTTTTGTAGGGAAATGCGGGGTCGCTTATTGTTCCACAAGAATTTGGAGCAGATAGAGTTTAGCCTATCAAAATACAATTTAGGGATTTTTACAGGAAGCATGGAAACAGTATATAAAATATGTGGGGAAATCATCATTTTGATGGTGTCTAAGCGACCCCACCAAGAAAGAAAAAGAGGAGACCATGACTGAAGGAGTGATTGAATTTTTTGAGTAAGGGAGGTAAAGGTCAGTTGATTGTGTCACGCAGATTAGAGGAAAACCAAATACCCAGGTATTTGATCTTGGAGGGACACCAAGCAAAGTCGGTTGAAGCAAACATATATTGGTAGCAGGATGAGTTGAGGGGTAGGACCTCTGTCTTGGAGAGATTAAGTTTATAACCAGAAACAGATGAGTATAAGTGGACTTCTTCTAAGAATGGGGGAAGGGAGGAGACAGGGTTAGCCATGTAGACCAGAACATCATCAGCATAAGCGGATATTTTTGTCTCAATCGATGATTGTTTGAATCCCTGAATGAGGGGGTTAGATCGAATTTTAATAAGGGAGGGTTCAAGGCAAAGAATAAAGAGTAAGGGGGAGAGAGGACAACCCTGTCTTGTTCCTCTGGATAAGGGGAAAAAATTGGAAAATTGATTATTTACAAAAACACTGGCGCGGGGAGCAGAGTAAAGGAGTCTAATCAGGGAAATGAAGTGGGGACCAAACCCAAACCACTGCAATGCCTTAAACATGAATTTCCAATTAATTCGATCAAACGCTTTCTCAGCATCTAGTGAGAGGGCAGCTAGAGGGGTCTTGAATCGATTACTTTGGGAAATAATATTGGCAAAAACACGGGCATTGTCTGCTGCAAGTCTACCTTTCACAAAGCCAACTTGATCGGTTGTGATTAACAGAGGAATAAGGGAATCTAGGCGAGCTGCTAAAATTTTGGCAAAAATTTTACAGTCGTAATTAATAAGGGATATGGGACGATAATTTTTGCACAGGGAGTGGTCTTTGTCAGGTTTGGGGATTATGATTATGAGGGCGTCCAAAAATGAGCCGGATGCTTTAGCATTTGCAATAAAGGAATTAAAAAGTTGTAAAAGGTGAGGAACAAAAATGGAGTGCATGTTGGCATAAAATTCAATTGGGAGACCATCTGGACCAGGGGCTTTCGCCTTCTTAAGGGAGGTAATGGCCTTGAGGATTTCCTGAGGGGTAATGTCAGATTCTAATTGATGGAATTCTGTAGGAAGAGAGGGGGGAGGAGGAAGGCTTTCAAAGAAACGGGAAAGATCATCATCACCAGGATGTGTATCATCTGTATATAGGAGTTTATAATAATTGTGGAAGACCTGTGCAATATCCTCATCAGAGGAAACCTTTGAATTAGTTTCTTCATTGAGAATAGAGCCAATTGATTTTCGCTCAGATTTAATTTTAAGATAATTTGCTAGCATTTTCCCCGCTTTATTTTGACCTCCATGAAATTTAGATTTCACCTTCAAAAGGGTGTTACAAGCTTCAACTGTGGCAATTTGATTAAGTTTGGATTTGGCTTTGATAAGTTGGAGGAGAGCATCCGGATTCTTGGATGAAAAGTAAGAGTGTTCGAGGGTCTTAATGTTGGAGAGTTGGGCGGTGTATTTGTCCCTGTTGAGTTTCTTTTTCCTAGATACATAAGAGATTGTGAAACCTCGCAATGCAGCTTTAAAAGCATCCCAATTGTTTGAAACTGATGTGTCTTGTGGTGAATTGAGGGAGAAGTATTCAGAGATGAAACTTTTAACTTGAGACATAAAAACAGAATCAGAGAGAAGGAAAGTATTAAATTTCCAACGATTGAAAGAGGTGGCGGTGTGGGTCAGGTCAAAAGTGGCATACACAGGTGCATGGTCTGAAAGGAAAATGGAGCCAATTTCAGAATGCTGAATCGCAGGGAGAAGGGATTTGCTGACAAGAATATAATCAATTCTGGACCTGGTGTGGTGCGCATTAGAGTAGAATGTGTATTCGAGTGAGACCGGATTACAAGTTTTCCACACGTCAAAAAGGGGACGGGAGGCAATTGCTGATTGGAATGATTTATGTGTCTTATCCGGCTGGAATTTGGAGGAGGATAATCTATCCGAAAATGGGTCTAACCATTGGTTAAGGTCACCAGCAATGACCACGTTAGGGCAGTCAATAGACGAAATGAGGATTTTAATATCATTCCAAAATTTAGGGTCAGGACGGACAGGACCATAGATATTTAGGAGCACCAAAGTTTTATTTTGTATAGACACTTTTGACATAACCCATCGACCCTCAGCATCCGATTGAGAAGATAAAATCTGAACATCCAAACCTTTACGAAATAAAATAGCAACACCACCTTTTTTATCAATCGCAGGAGAAAATACCACTTGACCCACCCATGCCCTCTTAAGCTTCAGCGACTCGACATCTGTACAATGCGTTTCTTGGAGAAAAGCAATCTGAGCATTTAACTTGGATAAATGGGACAATACCTTTTGACGTTTAACTGGGTTGCCGAGACCACGAACATTCCACGTTACAAAGTTACACATGATGGAAGGTAAGGGAGGAGGGTAACAACTGGGTCCAATACACTGCAGGTAGGAAGCTAAGGGGAGAAACAAGGAAGACAAACATGTTAGCAATACAAATCGGATAAAGATAGTAAAACAATATAAAGAGGAGCATCACAATCAATAAAAAGAATAAATAGTAACAATGAGGAGCACTAGAGACCACAAGAAGAAAGACAAGACGGGGTACAAGGAAGAGAACGGAACATGAATGAGCAAGGAATATGCAACAATGGCCTGTGAAAAAGAGGAGAAAGAAAAAGGAGAGAAAAAGAAGGAAATAGATAAGAAACAGGTCAAGGCAAAGATGCCAGACTTGAGAAAAAAGAGAGGAGCTAAGTAAAAGAAGCATGGAGACGCCAACGCGGGCGCCTATCCAACAGAGCAAGGAAAACGCGGGAATATAGGTAGGATATAATCAATTAGACGTAAAGTTATAGCAAGACATGACAGGAAAGAAACCGGGACAAGGCCACAACAGTCGTCAAGACAATAGAAAAATGATTGCAAATACTAGAAGAAAGTTAGTTTCAGTCATTGGTGTCCATCGTGGGTGAAGAGATGGTGAGGAGATACTCTCGAAGCTTCTGCGGATCATCAAAGGTACGAGAACGGCCATTGTGGGTTATTTTGCAGAGACAAGGATGAAGTATTCCATATTGGATGTTTAGTTCCCTCATGCGTGGACGCAGATTGAGGAATTCCTTGCGACGAGCATTTGTAGCATTCGACAAGTCCTGGGCTATGAAGATGGTGTGGCCCGACCAAATGAGGCGACGTTTTGCTCTTGCAGCTTTAAGAACAGTCATCAATTCGGTAAATTCCAGAAAGAGCAGGATGATACCTCTGGGTTTGGCCGGGTTGGACGTTGGTCGACCCAGACGGTGTGCACGCTGTATGTTTAGTGGGATAGATTCTGGTTGTAGGCCCAAAAGCTCGTAGAGGAGTTTGCGGACGAAGGTTACCATGTCACCCTCCCCAAGGGACTCCGGAACACCATAAATACGGAGGTTATTCCGCCTGTTACGGTTTTCAAGGTCCTCAGTGTGAAGTTTCAACTGCTGTATCTCCTTTTCAAGAGTAGGAATTTTTGTAGAAATATCCTGGACGTCACTAATGCGTTGTTCTAGTTGCAGGACTTTGTTTTCCATGACTACCCATCTGTCTTCAATCTGCTTGAGCTTCTCATTAGTTGCCACCATGAAAGGTTGTAGGCCACGAACCTCTTCCAAAATGGAGTCCAGCACCGGGTTTTGAGAGGTGCGAATTGGGGACGGAGGGTCATTCTTGAGGCGTTTTGGGGTTGTTCCGGTGACAGACGCTCTATGATGTCCTGCGGTCTGAGACATGATGGCCACAGAGGGGCAGACTAGGAGGACCACAAGAATAGAAGCCAAACCAAACAATAAAAGTTGTGAGACCCTGAAAGTAAATATGCAGATAGTACTTGATGGAAGAGGTCATGTACAAGATGACAGGCAGCACTGGAGAAGCCCTAATTCCAACCTACACGACAGGTGTCGAGAGGCAGCAAAAATCAGGAATGCACAGCCATAGAACCATCCAGGAATAAAGTTAGGAAGAAAGCAGCATAGCGTCCATGAGTAATAGGAACCATGAGAGTAGTGCGATGAGCCACGGAGGGTTAGTGGTGACAGAAAGGTAGGAATATACCAATTGCGCAGATAACCCCTCAAAATGGCCGCCGATGTGAAGTACTAGTAGCAATAGGTAAGCTGAGGGGAGCACTGGCGCCAAGAGTCACAATGATGCAGAGGAAACATGATGCACAGAGGTTATGCCATACCTTGTCTGCGTGTGGTCTGATAATGCAGCATACGAGGAGATACAGCGTTGGAAACGCCAGGAAAACGGGACGCGAGCGCGGCGACACAAAATGGCGGCCGCTCGCGTCCCTGTATTCGGATCCGAGGCTGCGGTGCAAAAGTACGTTAAAGCGGCAATTTCAGCCACCGCTGTCAGTCGCAAAGCACGCGGACCATGTTCCGCCGCTCAAAAGCAACTTTTCCCGGTGTCTGCAAGAAGGAAGGACGTCAATAGACAAGGAGAACTCCCGCGTCGTCACGGAGCTCAGCCGGGCAGCGCCATCACACGCCGGCGCGTTAGCCACGCCCCCCAGCATGATTTACTTTATGCAACTTCCACTAGGAGATAAGAATTTTGTTAAATAAATGCATTCAGAAAAGCAATGCATACTCTTTAGAATGTAAAATAAAAAGAAGCACATCAAAAAAAATAACTTTTTTTATACATGTTGCCTCGATCCATTTTTCTGTGTACATAAAATGTATGTGTTGTTATAGTTGTTACAAGTGGCCATGAGACAAATTGTATTAAAAATTATAAGGAGTAATTCATACCAGTAAGATAGTTTCACATGCAATATGTGGTCCATACTAATTCGAACCACTGGGCCTGCCCACTATTGTTTTTTAAATGTCTTCTGTGTGCACCTCCGTGTGATCCAGAAATACATTATATTTTTGAGATAGACAGTAGGCTTAAGTGACATCAATTACTGCGATGCCATCAATATCAAGGGATTCAGGTTAAAAGGACTATTAAATTATGTTAGTTCCTGTGATGTCAGCGCCTGGCCACCCTCACGGGTGATTTGCCGCGCTTTATCAATGTTTGACTGATTGATGTCATTGAGGTCAAAGGGCGTATGATGTCACTTGATGTCACTTCCGTTATCCCAGGCATTTTGGTGAATCGATGTTCATGTTGTGCTGGTTTGAAAGGTTAACATGTATAAAATGAGAGGGCGACAGGTGTTTCAAGATCTGGGGCAGCAGGTAGTGTAAAGCCTGCAGCATGAGGCAGATAGGTTGTAGGGTAACATCAACATCAAGAGGTCTTTATTCGATTTGCATCATAAAAGACAAATACATAAGAAAACAGTTCATACGCTTTTACATATAAGATAATAAATACGTTACATTTTAAAACCATGTTAAGAAAAGTATATCATTTTAAACAATGATATACAAGAAGACCCCTTACTACATAAAAACAATGCTACGTTGGAACTAAAAGTCATAAAAACATATACAGTGGGAACTTCATTTACCAAGTTTGTGAATACGGATTGACCAAGCCCAGCTCACGAATTTTGCTACACCAATGGCGATAGGGGGGGAAGTATCAGTTTTAAGAATCCTAGTCGCTGCAACGGCAGATCTAGTACCTAATAAGCGGCAGACTGGTAAAAGCCAAACTTTTCTGGGTAACAAATACTTAGGGCAGCAGAAGAAAAAGTGTTCAATATTCTCTACTGCTGTTACACAGAAAGGACACTTATCGCTACCACCAGTTGACCAGGAGTGCGTAAGCCCCCGCAAGGGTAACGAGCCTACTCGTAATTGGTGATACAGTTTACAACCAAAAATTCCAGTGACATGGTAGGACCAACAACCATAGTGGATCTCCTCTCAGCGATCCAATGCCAATAAATATCTTTAAGTGCCTTTTTTGATGGAAAGGTAGCACGTGCTGGATCAACCCATAACGCCTCCAGGCGCAGATTTTTCAAAAGCATCCTGAGATGAGAGAACCAGGGAACCCTATGGGACCCTTCAAGCCCCCTCACCTCAACGATGGCCTCAGCAAACAGGGTTAATTCAGGTGTAGTCCACAGACGACGCCAGAACGCCAGTGGTCTATACCGTACCACGTCCTCGATAGATTTAACACCTAAGTCAAGCTGCAGGGGTAAGCAAGGTGTTGATTGTGGGAGGCCAGTTGCCATTCTGAGGAACCTATTCTGTGCCACCCTCAGAGTGGATAAATCACTATACCCCCACAGTTCTGCACCGTAGATAGTTGCAGGGATTATCTTGGAGCCATAAATTTTTACCAACGGTGCCAGGGGTTTAGTGAGAGATTTTGCGTGCTCCTTCAATAAGGCTCCCCCAAGTTGAGCATGTTTCAGGGTCATAAGATCCAATTGGGGTTTCCAGCTCAAGTTCTCACTTAATGTGACACCCAGGTATGTAAAAACCTCAGTTTGATCCAAAATGGCTCCGCTCATCGACACCTTGGCCTTCACAGCCTTGGGGCCTCGCAGAACCATAAATTTGGTCTTGTTGACATTCACCTCTAACTCATGCTCGCTGCAGAAACACTCAAAACGGGCCAGTGCGGACTGAAGGCCCTGCCTCGTTTTAGAAATAATAAGAGTGTCGTCCGCGAACATGAGGAGGGGAATTTTCCTTCCAGCAAGGGAGGGGGCGTCCGTTGGATAGTTAGAAAAATACTTAGTCACCCCATTAATAAACAAGGAAAAAAGGGTGGGGCCAACACACACCCTTGTCTAACCCCCTTGGCAACTTTATAACTGTCAGTGATCTCCCCTGGACCACCCCATCTTACTATGGCATAGGTGTTTAAGTGCAGATTGATCAGCAGAGCCACCAGCTCTTTGGGCATGCCCAAATCCAGCAAGACTTCCCAGAGCTTTGTCCTGGTCACTAGGTCGAAAGCAGACCTAAGGTCCACAAATGCCGCAAACACCAAACCTCCCCCAAGATAGACCACCTTCCAATATAATAGCATAAATCTAAAAACTTGCTCTAAGGTCCCCATATGTTGCCGAAAACCCGCCTGGAGAGGACTTAAAACATCATAATCAGAGATCCAACTCTCGATCCTACCCAAAAGAAGGCGAGCCACAATCTTTTGTACGGCATCAATGAGGCTAATAGGTCGATAATTAGCCGTTACTGAGCGATCACCCTTCTTATGAATAGGGAGGATCTCCGCCCCCAGCCATGAGTCAGGGACTTTCGCACCCCTTGCCAAAGCATTGGCTAAAAGAACAATGTATGGGACCCAGAGGTCCTGTTCCTGCTTAAACATATCAGCTGGTATGCAGTCAGGTCCTGGTGCTTTACCCCCCGGGATAACCCTTAACACTGCCCTCACTTCAGTTGCCGTAAAAACCAAAGCTTCGTTGGAAGTAATGGGCAACAGAGTTGCAGAATTAGTGACATTCGCTTTGAATTGATTCCCATAGTATTCGACCCATTCCCTTGGCTCAACACAATTTGAGGGGGATCTATCCTGTGGGCGATTGCCCCATTTAAGCTGCCGCCAGAATTGAATCATGTTATTACTCTGGCAAGCCTCCAACAGTTCCTTCCAACGGATCTCGTCCCAGTTCTTCTTGGCAGTGGCCTGCGCAGCTTTGTAGGTGGCCCTGCAACTGCGGATTAAGCTCTGATCTCTTGACTTTAAAGTCGCATGCAGCTCCTTTTGCGACTCCCTGCATGCACTGTCATACCAGGTGAGGGGCTTCAGCTTATTTCTTCTAGGGCCAGTGAATTTAGTAAAAAGAGTTTTAAGATTTAGAAAAAGATCCCTATGTAATGTAGTGATATTGTCCAGAAGGGCAGACTCTTGGCTGAACCCGCTGATTTGAATCATTGTATCCCTCAGCATGGTTCTAATCCTTGACAGAGCCTCCTCATCAAGGGCTATTTTAGGCCAGCTAACCCTTCTTTCATTATTGGATAGTAAGACCTGCGGCAGGGACGCCTCTGCCACCAAGGGCTCTGCAAAGGTACCTTCTTTGATCGATAGAACCAGGGGATTGTGATCACTCTCGGCTCTATTTACTACCACCATATCCAGCAGACTGGGCCACATTTCCACATTCACCAGGATATAGTCAATGCCGGAGCCAGATCTGCCATTATCGTAGGTCATTGCCCCCATCCTATCGGACATCAATCGCCCATTGACTGCACGCATTCCCTGATTCAAACATAGACCCTTCAAAAATATGGCTGATTGGGACCATTTCTTAATAGGTTGTAATTCCAAACCCGGAATGCCCCATAAAGAATCCTCATCTTCGGTGAGCATACCATCGTCCAACCCCATAGGTTCAAAACAGGTATTGAAGTCCCCCAATACCACCCTATTTGTATTCACCGGCAATTAACTTAAGAGACCCTCCAACATCAGTGCAACAGGAGAGCATTTTCCCCCTTGGATACTCCGCATATAAATATTTACAATCACCATATTCAGTCCCGAAGACGAATTTACCCGTATGGCCAACATATCGGGGTTGTCCAACGGGAGCTCCTCCACTGTTACTCCCACATGTTGGCGTACCCAAATAGCTAGACCACCCACTGGTCTGCCCCTTGCACCTTTCACATCTGGTCTAGAATAGTTCAGAAAGCCAGCGCGAAAAATAGGCCAGGTAGCCCAGGTTTCCTGGAATGTCCAAATATCAGAATGGTCTATGAAAGTCCCCCAGTCAGGCAGATCAAGCTTTGATTCAATGCCAGCAATATTCCAGGAGCATATCCATAACAACGGTAAACACTGGTCAGTTGCCCCCTTCCCAACTCCTGCCGAGCTAGATATGGCTGGGCAGGATGGACAGAGAGTTGGGCTAGCATCAATACAAGAAGGTAGGGAACTTACAGGTAAGACTGAAAATAATGTTTCACCAAGGGTGGCTTTATCAACATTTAAACCAACAGATATCCCCAGTTCAGGTCCCACTAAAAATGAGCAACAGTCAACAGAAGGGAGTACAGTTTTGGGCTCAGTGGTTTGTACAGATAAAGGACTCTCATATGCTGAATGTAATAAGGAGTTTGATGTTAGAGTCACCGTACCCAGTGGACTGCCAACAAAGTACCCCGGCTGTCAATCACACCCATCGAAACAGGAGAAAATGTTAAATCTGTTAGATACTTCTAACGGGGTAAATGGAAGCAAATGATCCATCCTCCTGTTCCCATTTAAGTGATCCAACCTCCCTGGAGGCATACTATAGGTTCTAACGGGTACTGTATTCCACCCAAGATCGTTCCTGATGGGCAAAGGTCTAAGAACTTGCCCCGTGTAACTATTATTGGATGGCATATACATGTTAGGCTGTGTATCAGCTAGTCCTCCCGGGTAGAAGGGGGGGGTCACAAGGGATCTTGGATAAAAGTATGTCAAGTCATATGGAACTATGGCATTGCTCAAGTTCCCCGAGGACCCATTCAGTATAAGTCTGACTGCCTCTGGGTCTCTAAAGTTTATTACAATAAGGTTTCCCTTTAAATTTTTTCCCCTACTGCCCAACCAGGGGAGACGCCTGACGTGAACAATCTCTCCATTGACATAATATGGGAGTGGTCTGTTTAGTCCTAACCAGTGCAATGTTTTGTTTTTTAACTGGGAGTACCCCTCCCTTTTACCAACCTCTAGGGTAGGGACTCCTGTGAGCACGACCACAAAAGGCACAGCATCGGGAGGCAATTCAACATTAGGGCCCTGCAATTTGTCATTAGTAGGTCGACTCAACCTTCCCCGTCCCACTCGCTTGTTCGGGGAGGTCGAATTATCCCCTCCCTTCTGAGATTCTCTAGCAGCCAGTGCAGCTGATTTTACTGCTGTCACCAGAGGGACCTGTTGATGAGCTTGCTGAGTTGCTGGTGCTCCCGAATGGGTATTAACAGGGGGTTTATTGACTTTATTAATGCCCTTAATGGGGCCCTTGGGGGCAGCCGGGGTCGGGACAGGAGCAATTAGAGCCTGAGCTGTAACCATCGATGGGGGGACTGGCTTTCCAGTAATCAAGGAAGGCCCTGCCCCGGCATTATCGGCAAACAATAACTCAAGGTTACCCAGCCGTTGTTCCACCCTCTTCAGAATATCTAGTATTGGGTGCATAAAGGACCTAAATAGGTGCTCAATAGAATCACAAGGGGTGCCAGACAATAAGACTTTCTCTAGAGGGGGAAGGGCTAGCCTCATTTCACATAATGGATCGGTAACAGGCATTATATCAGTTGTGTCTTATACCACAGAAGTCGGTGGCACCAGCACCACAGGAGGGTAACAGTTGGGTTGGGTGGGGATTTTTGGCATCTCTGGGTGCATTTGTGCACAAGACCGCGAATAGGATTACTGGGGATAGGAGATCTATAGGAATATCTACTCTTACCAGAATTGCACGTCACTGAAGGAGGGGCCTTAGGATTCTAATGTTGAATGTAAATGGACTTGGACATAAATTGAAGAGGGGGACTCTGGTCAAGTTTCTTTCCAGGCAGGACGCAGACCTGATTCTGTTACATGAGCCCCACTTAGTGGGCATTAAATACAGATTCATTGTCAAAGGCTCGTACAGGGTGTTGGCCCACTTCGGCCTCACTTCTGGATCACGAAGAGTGGGTATCCTGCCACGAAAGTCACTCCCACTTTCAGTTAACCAGGTTTTGACATATAGGGAGAGATGTCCTGCAGCAATCCAGGTGTGCTGTGCAAGTTCCGACTTTGGCGTAACACTACAGGTGTGCTTTCCCACCCATGGGAGACATAGGTGAACTCGGTACAATGCACCAGTAATGAATGTGTAAGACAGATTATTGTAGCCCCACAAACCACTATTCAATAAGTAAATTACATAGACCCATTGCTTTTGGAATACTAACAATCCCATAAAGGGATCAAGGGCACCATGGAAACAAAAAAAAGTATTATTTTGTTATTCACCATTTCACACACACTATACTAAGAAGAATGAACACTTTTTAAGTTAATAGTATTTATTATTACAGGACCAATCTGTTTCTCAGTACATCTAAAACAACTACACAGAATATTATAAAAATACCAAGAATGCACGTTATAAATAACGAAAATAAAATGAACATTTCCTAGCATTGTTCAAATGCCATTAAAAATTGTATCTAGAACCTAACACCCTAACATCTACTTCTGTGCGCTATATTAAGTGAGCATGGAAGGCAGTGCAACTTGCGGTCTAGAGTTTCTTAGGGAGAAGAGATGTACTGCATACCTTGTTGAGAGCAAAGGCTGCCTTTATAAGCAGAGGTGCAAAAACAGAGTCCCTGCTAAGGGCAAACACACGCTGCGGTAGCAGTCAGTCAATCTTTCTCCATGACTCTGTATTATCAGCTTCATATTCAAGCAATATGTGGCAAATGTGAAGTGTGTCAGCAGTAGATGAGACCATCTCTGGCAAAATCTTGGGCGATAATCTGGTTGAAGGACCTCTCCTGACAGGTACTCAAGTGGTTGTCCTTATATACTAAGGGCCTGATTACGATCTTGATGGACATAGTTCCTCAGTCACAAATTTGATGGATATCCTGTCCACAATATTACAAAGTCCATAGGATATAATGGACTTGTAATACGACAGATGGGATATCCATCACATTTGTGATGGAGTAACCCTGTCTGCCAAGATGGTACTTAGGCCCTAAATCTTATCAGCAATTGGAATTTCTGACATCAATTTAAGAATGTCTGACATAGATTATGTGCATCTAGGTATGCATCTCAGACATTTCCTTATGCATATATAAGGTAAAAGGACATCAATTCAGACTACACCATTTTGGTTATATGTCTGTATGTGTTCTTAATTAATCTTAACATTATGGAAAGTAGGCATTTGACCCAGACAAATGTCGCTTTGATGGCTGCATTTATGTAATCAATCAAATGGCTTGAAACTTTCACAGTTCTTAGAAAGATAAAGTCAGGCAACATCTGTGTCTAATAGCAGATATGACAATGATTCTGCATAAATCGAGAAAGATGACGACTTCCATTCTTTGAGAGAGGGAAGACGACGACTTCCATTCTTTGAGAGAGGGAAGATGGCGGCCTCGATTAGCCAACATCTAGTTGGGAGTAGGGACCTACATAAGATGGAGTCAGACATTAGGGACTTTATGTCAAGTGGAACGGGTAAATGGTAGTGGTAGTACTTCTCACCAAATTTAAAATCGGTCAAGTCGAAAGAGTGGGGACATGGATAACTCAAAGTGCCAAGGGACTCCTGATCATGGTAGGGGACCTAAATTAGACAATACACCACCATATGGATAGAATTACAATGTCTGGACTCCTTGAGCAAGACATCAAGAGATTATAGAACTTTGTAAGAGCTTTCGGACTTCCAGATCTCTGGTAAACACTCACTCTGACATACAGGAATACTTATATGTGTCTAATAATATGCATTCACTCTCTAGACTAGACTACTTTCTAACTCCAATGACATTGAGGGGTAGAAATGGAACACACATTTTCTGCAGCAAGGAATACAGGACCATTTCCCCCTCATTACATTAAAAAACATATGCATTCAAGTGAGTGACTCTATCCATGAATACTAAGGGACTGGGGCACTAAGACACTAGTGGTACAGTCTACAGATTTATACCTTAAAGAAAATTCTGCGTCGGTGGAATCAGGGGTGACACTCTGAGAAGCGTATCAGATGGTTATTAGGGGACACATCCAAGTCATTAGGATCTGCAGACATTGGGATAAGGAAAGGGCGGTACACGAGTTGGAACAGTGCTTAGACCAGTGAGAAATTGTATACAGGAGCCGAGAATGGAACTATCTCACCATCTTGAGCTTCTGAGAGAGGAATATAGATAGGTAGTGGAGGAGGAAGCAAAACTTCTATTTCGAGCAAAGTTACACAAATTGTATGAGGTAGGTAACAAGGTCAGTATATTCATGGCCTAGCTGGCACACAGGGTGGAGGGTCAAACGTGGATTTGGAATATAGTGACAGATGCTGGAAACTTGCTGGAATCCAGGAATTATATTGCACAAGCCCTTGCTATGCATTTAGAACAGCTCTACCGGTCCAAACTGCGGTGCTCTACAACAGAATTGGAGACATTTGTGAATGACCCTTCCCACCACCACTCTGTCTAAAGATGCACCCCTGTTGGGTCAGACAATACCTGTGAAAAAGGTCCAATAGGCCATTAACCAAATGCACTTGGTGAGGGCACTGGGACCCAACAGGCTGCCTGCGGAATTCATACAAAAGACAAGTCACTGTAAGATTGCTCCTCACATCAACCCATATCATTATTAAATGTTGAGGCCAAAATTCTGGCCATGGTGTTGGCTAGCTTCTATTATCAAGTAATCAATGACCCATTGCAATGCTGAGCAGCAATTACAAAATTCTGAGTAAAATCTTGGCAACTCGAATATACCTCCACTAATACCTGAATGGATCCACTCATATCAAAATGGATTTATACCTGGTATATCTACATCTTTCAGTATAAGCTCATTACATGGGAAATTGGAGGAAGCCCTGCCACGCTGGCCATATTTCACCTGGCCAATCTTAGACCTAGAAAAAGCATTTGACATGTTCGACTGGGAATATATGTTTGCTGTGTTGCGCAAATTAGGACTAGGCACCAGGATCCTATGACTAATTAAACTTATCTACTTTGAGCCAGCCGCAAAGTTCAAAATTTGTGAACTTATATCCAACCTCTTCCCCATATGGAGGGGCACAGGTGATTGAGCCCCTAGCCAGCTGCTTGTGACAGAGGAAAGGTGATTGGGGCATACCACTGGGAGACATGGCACATACAGCATCCCTCTATGTGGACAATTTCTTGATCTACTTTAGGGATATCCCTGGAGGGGTAGTCTCAACGGCAGGGATTCTCCATGAGTTTGAACAGGCTTTCGGGCAGGCCGTTAATTGGACCAAATTAGGCCAGCATAATCTATCACTATTGATGACTACCTGGAGGTATGGTATGCCTCCACATTTCGCTAACTTGGCATAAACATCTATCATTCTAATGTAGATATGCTTGATGGGAACCTGATGAAGGCAGTGTCTTCCCTCCGAGCACAGGCCACACTTTAGCACTCTCTTCTGCTCACTTTGCATAACTGGTGTAAAGCTGCACTGTCCAAGCTTAAACTTCAAACAGACCTGGAGGCCCTCAGAGCACCAGACTTTAAACACTATTACCTGGCAGCACATCTCCAGTGGCCTGCCTGCTGGGCATTATCTAGTTGAGGTGGGACTGCATGATACAACAGCTGCGAATAAACTTGTTTGTGAACTTTTTGTGCCTAAAAAAGTCCACCCAGCACCTCTAATAAACTAGTGCAGATGGCCCATAACAGATATATCAGGGCCTTAAAGACCCACCCTCCATGCCCCATTAAGCAATGGAGATAGCATTAAAGAGCATATGAAATTTTCAACAGGCCACAAAGGGAGAGACGGGATGGGCTTGAGATATTACATGCATCCGCAACCTATTGCAAGACAGATTGCTGATCCCCTTCGACTCTCTTATAGACCATTTTGAGCTGCTGGCAGGCCAATTCTTGACTCACAGATGCCTTATTGCTCAACAAGGACACATCTGGGGTATCACTGACATGACATCCTCCCTACAGCCTCTGACCCGAGCACTCTACTCCATCAGATTTGGACAGAGACTGATCACGTGGCTTGTCTGAGCCATCCCTGACCATACACAATCCCCTCTGCCACATCTACGTACTCAGTGGGATGAAGACTTGGGATGCCCCCTCACACAGAGGGAATGGTACAGGACCCTATCCCTCCCCACAAAATCTCCTGGAAGATTTCAATTAATTCAATATAACATATTTTATCGCACTTGCCATACTCCAGAGCGGCTCAGCAAAATGTATGCAATGGCCTCGGCATCGTGTCCGCAATGTTTGGCCTTGCACATGGATATAAAACACATGTTCTGGGACTGTCCCCATGCTCAATCTTTCTGGGATACTGTCTGCACTATTCTTTCGATGGGCACCAGCTGCCAGGATCTCAACAAGCCAGAATGCTGGCTACAGAGGCTATATAGTCTTACCAAGACTGGTTGTGCTAGCCCTTCTCATCGCCAGACGTTTACTCATGATGCATTGGAAGGTGGCTAAATTAATAGAATGACCACAGTGGCAGGCCGATGCCCTCTGTTGGGCAGACAGCTACAGTTATTAATATCTAGAGAAAATCCAACCGAACATTAGGATGGCAGGGTAAACTTACAAGGGAAACACCCCTGTGAGACTCAGCCATCCAAAATGCAAAATGGGACCTCCTGGGCATATCTGAATTAGGGGACATATGGGGTCCTAAAGGCTTGTTGACATTTCAAGAACAACAACAAAACAAACTAGCAGACACACAACACTTTCATTATATACAACTCAAAAATGCATTAGTTAATATGTGCAATGGCTTGAAATGATGGAGTACAAAAGTCCCTGTAAAAGCATTATTTCTGAAAGGAAATAAACAGTCAGCACACAGACGTGGTATGCAAATAAAGAACACAGTTTATGTGCCCCAAGCTCAAGAGGAAACACGCAATCGCCCAAACTGCCACAGTGTTCCGCCTCACTCATCATACATTTAATTCATATGGTGAGAGCTATATCATCTACTACTTGGGTTTAAATCTTTTTTATTGGTTTTTAAAGAATTACAACAAAACAATATGAACCACCCACAACCCTTGGCCGGTAGTAATTGCAAAAGAAAGTTTATTTGGTAGGTGTCAAACAAAGAAGATGGAAACAGAACATATAGATAGGAACGAGAGGAAGGTGGGGTGGGAAAGAGGGCGGTGTCATTACTCTAAGAAGAAGATACCTCATGAGAGTGGTAACAATCTAGTGTTGTGCAGTGTGTTCTGTGACTGTCGGCCGAAGTATCCGTAGATATTGAGGACAGAATAGCTTGTGAAACTAGTCCGACAGATATTGCATGCAGGGTTGCCACATCTTGTCGAATCAGGGAAGTTGTTGTGTGGTTGCCGCGGTCAGTTTCTCCATTCCCAGTATTTCCCATATTTAATGCAGCCAGTCTTGGTGTGTCAGTATCGTATCTGTTCCCCACCTAGCAAGAAGGAGTTGCTTCGCTGCCCCAATGTAAGAGTGACTGCTTTGCCTCTAGCCGATTTCAGTGGGTAGGTGAGGGGGTTGGGCAGTCCCAATAGTATATAGTTCGGAAATTTGGTATGTCTGTGTTAAACATAGTGTTGACGGCGTCTAACACCCCCGACAAGAACAATTCAACTCTTGGGGCACTGCCGTAGGAGGTGTGTGAGTGTACCCTGTTGAGCACATTACCCCCAACACAGCCCGTCTACCCCAGGGTCCTGAGCGGCCACCCTGGATGGAGCGAGGTGCCAGAATTGTGCTATTTTGTGGAGCATTTCTTTACTACTGGTATTGAGAGCGGATGTTCATGCTCGGTGTAAAATATCATTCCACTCTTTGTCTGAAAAGGGGCTTTCACGCTCTCTCTCCCATCTAGCTCTTGCGGGGGAGGGTTGTGGGTGTGTGGGCTGTGTTAGGAAGGCGTAAATATCAGATAGCTGTTTCTTGTCTGTAGAACGTGTGAGGATCCATTTCTCAAAGGGCATTAAGGGCCTGCTAGCATGCGGTTGGATCCACTGGTGGGTCACCCAGTGTGCCACTGCCAAGTATTGCCATCTCGCTGAGACTGAGAGGTTCTGGATTGTTTGCTGTGTGGGGACATCTATTAGACCATCCGCGTCGAAGAGATCACCCACCCTTTTACAATTTGCCACTTGCCACACCCTAAATCCTGACCCCGCAGCCGCCGGGGGGAGGTCAGGATTGCGGATCAGTGGCATCTTTGGGGATATCGTGTGGAGAGATCATGTTTGTGCGGCACTCTATCCCAAACTCCAATCGTTGACCTAGTGACTGGGGAGATATAGATGCCCACTGATCTATGAGATTTAGGTAGCCATGGTATTTTCCAAATGTATATACCCGCAATGGCCTGATCTATAAAACACCTGCGTTTTTCCGTATGTGTGTGAGACAATTTAACCATGTATCGCATCTGGGCCACCTGGTAGTACCTGCAGATGTTTGGGACCTCCACTCCTCTAGCAGATAGTGGGAGAAAAGCCCGTGCTCTAGACATTCCTGCCCGTTTACCCTCCCAGATAAAGTCCCAGATCAATGTCTGCTGTTTGTTTAGTGTCCGTGAGGGAGATTGGAGTGGCAGAGTTTGTATTACATATAGTAGTTTAGGGAGTAGTGTCATTTTGACGGCTGCCATCCTTCCCATGGCCAATGTACCCGATCAAAGGCCTTCTCTGCATCAACAGTCAATACGAGTGCTGGGACCCGGGAGCGTTGTACTTTGTCCAATAAATAGCAGCGTATTTTTGTTTTGTCGCTGCATTCTCGCTCTGGGATAAACCCAGCCTGATCAGGCTCGACCAGTCCCTGTACTTAGGGTGCCAACCTATGGGCCACTACCCTGGTAAAAATTGCCTTGCTTGGGAATCACTGTGATGTGGCAAGTCGCATTGAGTCTGGTAGCACACCTCTTTTGTCAATTGAATTAAATAATCACGTGAGAATTGGGGCTAGTTCGGAGGCAAACGTTTTGTAAAAATCTCCTTCCATAACCGTTGGGCCTGGCACTTTGTGGGGTTGAAGTTTGTGTATAGCAGTGAGTACCTCCTGTATTGTAATGTCTTTTTCTAGGGCCGTAAACACAGGCTTGGCGTTATCTGGTGAATAAACCTGGGCCAAGTATTTCACCATGGCTTCATCCTGCAGTAGCTCGTCAGTGTAAAGATCCCTATAGAACGTACCATAGGCGTTTGCAAAGCCCTCATCCTTGTTGCATATGCAGCCATCTGGCCCCTGCACTTCTGATATTTGCAGTTCCATGACATGCGCCCGAAGGCAATGCGCTAACAGGCAACCCGCCTTGTTGTACCGGCATAATATTTCTGGCGCAGTCATAGCAGGGCGTATTCCGCCCTTCCCATGTCAATTGCGGCTAGCTGTTAATTGGTGGGAACCACCATAGAACCTGACCGGGCATGAGCTGTCTCCAGCTCCTTAATCTGAGCTTCTGAACAGCAGACCTTATGCTGCTGTTCTCTATTATATTCTGTGGCAATTCCAACAAAGTGGCCCCGGAGGGTCACCTTAAGGTCTCCCACAGTGTGGCGATGTCTATCCCGGTAGTGTCATTGAACTCCAGGAGGGAGGTCAATGCTCTGAGGACAGCCTTCCATACTTTGTCGTATGTGAGGAGTCTTGCATAAAGGCACCAGCGGCAAGGGGTTGTCGACTGCTTACCAGGACGGAATTGCAGACTGATGGGGGAATGGTCAGAAAGGGCGGCCACCCCTATGTCTGCCAATGTCGTGTCCCGTGTTATCCCTGGAGTTGTGAGGAAGTAGTCTATGCAAGTGTATGTTTGGAGAGCAGCTGAGAAGGACGTGTAGGGGAAACAACCTTTACAATGCAACTTTTACAACGCACTACCATTACAACGAAACTTTTACAACGCAACATTCATTACAACGCATGCCATTACAACGCAACCATTACAACGCATGACACTACAACGCACACCACTACAACGCATGTCTTTACAATGCACTCATTACAACGCATACCATTACAACGCATAACATTACCATCCAACACTTACCCTATTGTTGCACCCCCTGGAGTTAGAATAGTAAATTTTACCCCTACACTATCCAATACTTACCTAAACATGCAATGTAATGTTATGCGTTGTAATGGTATGCGTTGTAAAGGTATTATGCGTTGTAATGGAATGCGTTGTAAATGTAGTTTTTTAATTTTCGTTGTAATGGTATGCGTTGTAATGGAATGCGTTGTAATGGATGTTGCGTTGTAAAAAATGCGTTGTAAAGGTATGCGTTGTAAAAGTGTGCATTGTAGTGACATACATCCACGTGTAGTCTACTTCTATGGGGTGTGTGTGACAACATATATCCATTAGCCCTGCTTCACCCAACCACCACCTGGTGCCTGGAGTGAGTTCCCCATCTTGGCCTGTTCAGAGGATAGACCTATCTTTCTTCACCTCCTTCATGACATTGAAGTCGCCCCCCACCACCATCTCCCTATCTGGGGTGGATACCAGGGAGTCCCCCAAAACATCCCTGAAAAAGGTTTCCTGCCTGTGATTGGGTGCGTAAACAGTGGCTATCGTGTACCAGGTACCCTGTATTAAGCCATGTAGTGCTAACACTCGGCCCCGAATGTCCAGGAAGACCCTCTTTACTCCCTGCGAAATACATAGCAAACAAGATAACTACAGCTTCTCTCTTGGAGGGCCCAGATGAAAAATACTGACGGTCGAACCAGCGAGAGCACAGCCGCCGGCAGTCATTTTGAAGCAGGTGGGTTTCTTGCAGCATGAAATATCGCATTTGCCATCTTTGAGGAATGAGAGAACTGCTAGTCGCTTCACAGGAGCATTAAGGCCTCGGACGTTGAGGCTAAAGCAAAGACACCATGGTCAATGCCTATATAAAACATTGTCTGCTCATCCAGGTACCACACTTTTTCACCCACCCCCTAGGGCAGAGTTCTTCAAACTGTGGGGCGCGCCTCCCTGGGGGGGCGCGACGCCATCTCAGTGGGGGTGCGCACTCCACTGTAAACTGACCTCCAGTATGGCTGGGAAATCGACGGGGCACGAAGTGCCCATGCTTTTTTTTTGTTAACCCTCCCAAGAGGGGGTTAGTTCATAGAATGCTTCAGCTGCAGTGGGAGGCAGGATGACTCCTCTGCTAAGAAAGCAAACCAACAGACACGCTTTCGGTTTTAGCAGAGGAGACCCCTTGCCTCCCACTGCAGCTGAAGCATTTCAGCTCTTATGAATTAACCCTAACCCCCTCCTGGGAGAGTTAGCTCTTCCCAGAGAGGAGAAGTTTCCAGGGACTTTTCAAGGCATGGGCGAGGTGGGCTCTAGGCAAGGTGGGCTCTGGCTCAGGGCCCCAGCCTTTCAAAGGGGGAGGGGTACGTTGGGGGGGGGATGACTGAAAGAGCCAGCTCTGTTCTACAGTCTTGTCCTCATGACCTTGACATTTTTTTAAACCTAATGTTGTAAATAGCGTTTTTCTATCGTTCATTTTTAATGTGTGTCTATTACAGACATTTTGCAGGCAAAATGTGTTTATGCGTCAAGCAACATCCATATAAAAAGTGTATTTTAGATCAATACAGGACCTCACATATGAGAAATGAGAGGGTGTGGCAGAGATTATTTGCAGTAATATTAGTGAACTGCTGTTTTGTTACATACTGAAAACACACATCACTATCCCTGAATATCAGATGTACACACATTTAGTATTTGAGCAAAGAAGGCATGAAAGAGCTGAGACTGGATCATAAAATCAAAGTTGGTACGAACTGGGGCCCCCAATATACATTTGGCCCAGGGCCCCCAAAATCCTTAAAACGTCCCTAAAAGTTTCTTTTAAAATTACACAGGCAGGCTCGCAAAATGCCAACCAGCCATGTGTTGTTTAAACAGCCTGCAAATTGCCTGTCTTGACACTAAATAGTATGTATTCATGGCCGGCTTTAGCGCCTGGTGCGAGAATCGTTTTTGGTGCCCCCACACCCCATGACTGTCTCCTCGGATTCTCTCACTACCACCAGGCATATGTGCCATTCATAGGTTATTGCTAAACACAGCACCTCCCCATGAGGTCGGCGCCCCCTCCATAGGTCAGCGCCCAGTACGGCCGCACCTGTTGCACTGCCCTAAAGCCGGCCCTGTACGTATTCATTTGTAATGTGACTTTTCTGTCTTTGTTCCCTTTTATAATCAGTCATGAATCATTCAGGCAGCTCTAGAAAACAATTACAAGTTCTTCCTATTTATATTTGCTGTTCAAAGTATGCACAGACAAGTGCTTAAAATTCAGCTTTAGGTGACTGCCTATTTTTATATCATCTGTGACATCAAAATAATAAGCTGGCAACCCTAATCATAAGATTGGAAGTTTGTTGAGGGATGAGCACATTATTTTCTTCCACCACTCTGATCCCAAGTTACTGCCATAATAGCAATAGTTTAACACATTTGAAACCCTACACTCCCGTCAATAACATGCTGAGTTATTTCAAGTGTTTGGGATTGCACCTTGTATTCAGACAACTCGCTCCTCATTCTCGCCCTTCACTTTTACCCTCACCCTGCACTCACACTCATCCTGATAGACTCACACCTTTCACCCACTTACCCTCCACTCACAGTGATCACTCTGCACTCACAGCGATCACAATGCGCTCACACTGACCACCATGCACTCACACCATTCACCCACTTACCCTCCACTCACAGTGATCACTCTGCACTCACAATGCACTTGCGCTGTTCACTCTGTACCTCACCCTGCAGTCACACGAGCACTCTACTCAACCTGCACTCGTGACACTTCACTCACCTGTCCCCCTCGCTGCTCAATCTGCAATCTCACTCAAATAAGCCCACCACTAACTATACATTCATTACTCCCACTCTGCACTAACATGTGCACCCAAATTCATATGGTCACCTCACTCACCCTTGTACAAAAGTATGGGAATGTCCTGCCCCATCAAGGTTTTTGTTCAAAATTACAAAAGGAGACATCTAAATGCACTTCAAACCAGCCTTCTAGGGGCCCCTTGATAGAGACAGTTCTGTTTTTGCCCTGATGGCCTGAAATAATTCCTAAACAGATTCTTGCAAATACGGTTTTGTTTAATTTCTTTTTAATGTGATTGATGTGAGGGAGTCTAGTACTATTTGCAGAGAAATGTGTTTGTTTCATGCAACAACCATAAAAAAAGTGAACTATAAAAAAGTTAGATCCAAGTGGGTCCTAACATATGAGAAATTGGAGGATATAACAGATATTATTCACTGTAAAATTAATGGGCTGCTGCTTTGTTACAACAGTGAAAACACTATCTCTGAATAATAGATGTAAACGCTTTTAGAATTTCGACGACAGCGCCTGTGCACCGTTAGTAGCCTGGCTAAATAGAGTCTGGTAGAGCTGAAAGTAAATTATTTAAACTCAAACCTGTACTGAACAGGGGCCCCCAAAATAGTTTTTGCCCAGGGCACCCAAAATCCCTAACATGTCCATGCCATCACAAAGTCTGTCAGACAACATGCTCTGAAGTAAAATAGACAATATCATTAATTTATTATTAGTTTTATTTTTTTTAAACATAAGCCTGACGTGTCCTAAACCCCCATTGCTTCAGGCAAGCAACTTATCGTACCACTAAGGAATTCTCAATTAGGTGCTCATTCAGCGCCCTATCTGCGGACTTTCAACTGTCTTCGGATCCATAACTGGTTGGTGGGCAATTATCCCATTATAATGCTGCCTAAGACGTTTGTTAATGATTTCTAGAGAAGATGTGTTTCTCGTGTATCAGCTCTGAGCTAGGGAGTGCTTGAAAAATCTAACACTGTCTCCCTTACAGTCCCTGTCTTGGCTGAAACTGTCTGCAGAATATTGAGCTTTGGGCGAAACTGCTATCAAAACTCTCTTGCCTTTCAGCTTGCCCTATTTATGTGAGATTGGGTTCTCAGCACTTGCAATATTAAAGGCTAAGTACGGTTCAAGACTGGATGTGGAGCACAACCTGAGGATGGCAGTAGCAAAAACTCACCCACAGATTGACGGTCTCTGAAAAACAGGCACACCTGTCACATTTATGTTGGTGGTGTTATTATCAATCTATGTCCTTTGTAAAACAAAGGCATAGTAAAAACTATTTGCGCACATTTTATCTTGGAAAGTGGTGTTTTGAGCTGTGTAATAAGCCTCTGTCATTTCACCACACCCACTCACAAACCTTCAGTTTACTAAACACTCTTATTGTATTGAACATTATTTGCTGGATATGCCTGTGGGGTTCGATTCTAGACATTTCCGTCAGGTGGTGGGGGGGCCCAACATCTAAAAAAATTCAGCTGGGGGGGCTCAGCCTACATACGTTTGAAGACCTCTGCCCTAGGTTAAGGGACTGGGCTGTATAGCGGAGGGGTAGGAAAGGGTAGAAGGATAGAGAAAAGCAAGCAGAGAATAGCAAAGTAAGATAAGGAAATCAAACAACATCCCCCTCCGGGGAGCAACCGGAACATCAAATTCGGGGTCCATGTATAGGCGAGTACTGTTGTGGAGCTCGTCATCCATGTGGGGCTTCACAGGAGAAGACCACCCAGCTGGGGTAGGTAGGGCAGATACTCAGGCCGACTCTACAGCTGCCATCCAGGGGCTCGAAAGGCGACCAGGGGGCCAGTGGAGCCCAATCCCTCGGGACGCTTAATGGTCGTTGGTGGCAGGAACACAGTTCCAATCCTGCTGTAGGTGGTGGAGCAGTTGCGATCACTCCTCACAGCTGTCAACTTCAGAAGGCTTATTCAGCGTTTTCCATCTCCACCTGGAGGAACATCTCACGTCCGGCTTTCCACACTCGCGGGCTTCTGAACTGGGGACCTGGAGGACACTGATTGTCAAAGATCCGGTACATCTGGAAGATTGCGAGCAACATCCAGGGTGCAAATTATACGAACCTCCTCCTTCCATACGAACTGCAGACGAAAAGGGTGGCCCCATTTGTATCTCACCTCCCGGGCCTGTAGGAAGTCAGTTAGTGGTTTGAGTACCTTATGACGCTGGGTGGTTGGGGATAGGTCCTGATAGAGCCAAACCTTGAAGCCCTCAAATACAATGATCTTCAGCTCCCTTGCTGCGGCCATTATAGATTCTTTCTGCCTATGATAGTGTAGGCAGGTGAGTATATCTTTGGGCTTGCCTGATGTACTGGCCGGGCTCCCAGCTCGGTATGTGCACTCCAGAATGATCTCCTGGTCCCTCAATCAATCAATCAGGAGTTTGTTAAAGCGCGACTACTCACCCTTAAGGGTCTCAAGGCGCTAGGGGTGGGGGGGGTTTGGGGGGGTGCAGGTTCCATTCCATCAAGGAGGGGGTCTGTCGAAGAGCCAGGTTTTGAGGTTTCTTGCGAAGATGGGGAGCGATGTTGTCTGTCTGAGGTGGAGCGGAAGGGCGTTCCATGCTTTGGCCGCGAGGAAGGAGAAGGAGCGGCCTCCCGATCTGGTCTTTCTGGTGCGGGGGACCACAGCGTAGGAAAGCTGGGCTGATCGTAGGGTCCTTTGGGGTGCGTGGAATTTGAGTCGGCTGTTCAGGTATGCTGGTCCGGTGCCGTGGAGGGCCTTGTGTGCGTGGGTGAGCATCTTAAAGGTGATTCTCGCCTCGACGGGGAGCCAGTGGAGTGTGCGCAGGTGCTGGGAGATGTGGCAGTGTTTTGGCAGGTTGAGGACCAGTCTTGCGGCGGCGTTCTGGATGTTCTGTAGCTTGCGGATGAGGTTTTTGTTTATTCCGGCGTAGAGTGCGTTGCCGTAGTCGAGTCTGCTGGTGACCAGGGCGTGAGTGACTGTCTTTCGGTGTTCGAGGGGGATCCATTTGAAGGTCTTACGAAGGAGGCGGAGGGTGTGGAAGCAGGAAGATGAGACAGAGTTGATCTGGCGGTCCATTTTGAGCTCGGAGTCCAGGATGATTCCCAGGTTGCGTGCGTGGTCTGTGGGGGTTGGCGGGTTTCGAGGGCGGTGGGCCACCAGGTGTCACTCCAGGCGTCGGGGTTTGGGCCCATGATGAGTACTTCTGTTTTGTTGGTGTTTAGTTGTAGGCAGCTGTTTTTCATCCATTTGGCGACGGCTTCCATGCCTTCTCGAAAGTTGCGTCTGGCGGTGTTGGGCTCGTTGGATAGGGAGAGGATGAGCTGGGTGTCGTCTGCATATGACACGATGTTGAGTCCGTAGGTTCTGACGATGGGGGCAAGTGGAGCCATGTAGACGTTGAAGAGCGTCGGGCTGAGGGAGGAGCCCTGGGGGACTCCGCAGGTGATAGGTGTGGGGTCCGAGAGGAAAGGGGGGAGTCTGACCCGCTGCGTCCTGCTGGAGAGGAAGGAGCAGATCCAGTCGAGGGCCTTGTCCTGGATTCCTGCATCGTAGAGTCTGCGTATTAGGGTGCGGTGGGAGACTGTGTCGAACGCCGCTGATAGGTCGAGGAGGATGAGGGCTACTGTTTCTCCTTTGTCCAGTAAGGTGCGGATGTCGTCTGTTGCGGCGAGGAGGGCGGTTTCCGTACTGTGGTTTTTTCTGAAGCCGGATTGGGAGGAGTCGAGGATGTTGTGTTCTTCAATGAATGTGGCGAGTTGACTGTTGATGGCTTTCTCGATGACTTTCGCTGGGAACGGGAGCAGGGAGATGGGTCTGTAGTTTTTGAGGTTGGTGGGGTCCGCTGAGGGTTTCTTTAGGAGGGGGTTGACCTCGGCGTGTTTCCAGTCGTCGGGGAATGAGGCGGTCGTCAGGGAGCGGTTGATGGTTTGGCGGAGCATGGGTGCGATGGTGTTTGCGGCTCTGTTGAAGATGTGGTGGGGGCAGGGGTCCGTGGGGGCCCCTGAGTGGATTGACTTCATTGTCTTCAGTGTGTCTTCGGTGGTGAGTGCTGTCCAGTCATCAATCGCTGGTTTCCGGGTGTCGGGGGTGGTTGGTGAGGGTTCAGTGTGTTGGTTGTCTTCGTCGAAGTTGTCGTAGATGCTCTTGATTTTGTGGTGGAAAAAGATGCTGAGTTTGTCGCAGAGGTCTTGTGAGGGAGGGATGTCGGTAGACTCGCTGGTGGGTTGGGCGAACTCCTTGATGATGCTGAAGAGTTCTTTGCTGTTGTGTGCGTGGGTGGAGATTCTGTCTTCAATTGCTTTTTTCCTCGTTTCTCTGATGAGTTGATGGTGGGCTTTGGTGGCGGCTCTGAAGTTGTTGTGGGCTTCTGTGGATTTGGTGTTTCTCCAGGCCTTTTCGAGGCGGCGGCATGTGCGCCTGGACTCTCGAAGTTCGGTGGTAAACCATCTGGCTTTCTTGGCACGGGTATTGTTGTTTTTCTTGAGGGGGGCTATGGTGTTGGTGCTGTCCGAGATCCATCTATGCAGGGTTCGGGCTGCGGTGTTGGGGTCGTCGTTTTCCGCGATGGTTGGGGTGGAGTTGTTGAGTGAGGAGGTGAGTTGGTCATCGGTGATTTTGGTCCAGTTTCTTTGTGGAAGCAGGTGCTGGTGTCTGTGGATGGTGGGTGTTCTGAAGGTGAAGTGGACGCAACGATGGTCGGTCCATGGGAGTTCGGTGGTGTGGCTGAAGGTGATGGAGTTTCCTGTAGTGAAGAGGGGGTCGAGGGTGTGTCCTGCTGAGTGCGTGGGCTCGGTCACGATCTGGCGGAGTCCAATGTTGTGGAGGTTGTCCAGGAGGGATGTGGTGTTGGGGTCCAGTTGATTGTCGAGGTGGAAGTTGAGGTCTCCCAGCAGGGTGTAGTTGGTGGATGCGATGGCCTGAAGGGAGATAATGTCCGTAATGGAGTTGGCGAAGGGTCCGCGGGGTCCAGGAGGTCGGTAGATGAGGGTTCCTCGGAGGGCGGCGGTGGTGCTGGCCAGTATCTTGAAGTGAAGGTGTTCCATCAGTTCTGTGGACTCGTCAGAGAGTGTGCTCAGGCGGAGGCTGGATTTGTGGATGATGGCGATTCCTCCTCCTGGGTGGATGGGGCGGTCCTTCCTGGAGATCTTGTATCCTTGGGGGATGGCGATGGCGATGTCCGGTCCCGAGGTGGTGTTTGTCCAGGTTTCGGTGAAGAATGCTACGTCTGGGGTTGTGCTGTCGAGGAGGTCCCAGATTTCTGTGGCGTGTTTGTGGAGGGATCGGACGTTGAGGAGGATGCATTGCAGGGTCTTCGGTTCGGTTGTGTTCTTGTGGGCGGGTTGTGCTGGATGCGTGTTCTTGGCGGTGCTGCAGGTGTGCCGGCAGCGGTGACAGCTGAAGGGTCCATGGGTGTCGGCTGGTGATGCTAGCTTGCAGTTGTTGTTGCAGCCTGGGTTGAGTGCGTGGAGTGCTGCTGGGTCGTAGCGTTGGCGGGGCGGAGGTCCAGGGTTCCTGGTGCTGGTTGCGGACGGGTCGCAGACGTGCGCAGACGTGCTTGCCTTTGACGCACCTTCGGTGCACCAGCGGCGCGGCCGCGCAGTGGCCGCCATTAAGTAGGGGTCGGGGAGGGCTGGACAGCTGGGAGGCGGGAGCGGGGAGGGGAGCTGGATTGGGCCGGTCGTGCTGGGGGGGGAGGGGCCGCGGGGGCAGCAGCGGCGGGGAAAGGTAAAGGGAGGAAAGAAGGGATAAAGAAAAAAGGGATAATAAGCAGAAATAAGGCACAAAAGAGCAGAGATGCAGAAAAGAGCAGAAAGGAGAAAGATAGAAAGGGTAAAAAAACGAGTGAAAACGGGTGAAGGAGCAGAGGGAGAGAAAGGGAAAATGGGCAAAAATAAGGCACAAAAGAGCAGAGGTGCAGAAAGGTGAAAGATAGAAAGGGAAAAAAACGAGTGAAGGAGCAGAGGGAGAGAAAGGGAAAAGGGCAGAAATAAGGCGCAAAAGAGCAGAGGTGCAGAAAGGTGAAAGATAGAAAGGGAAAAAAACGAGTGAAGGAGCAGAGGGAGAGAAAGGGAAATGGCCAGAAATAAGGCGCAAAAGAGCAGAGGTGCAGAAAGGTGAAAGATAGAAAGGGGAGAAAAAGGAGTGAAGGAGCAGAAAGAAAGAAAGGAGACAGAGGTCCACTGGACCACCAGGGATGAGGCGCAGGGAAACCTGCGGGTGGAGGAGGGCCTCGATCACCAACACTCAAGAGTGCAGGGGCACCTCACTTAATGGTGGAGCTGCGAGGCTGGGAGAGCAATTTCACTGACAATGAGTCAGTGGTCTTGCTCGCCTGTCCCCGCAGTGGCCGCCATTAAGTAGGGGTCGGGGAGGGCTGGACAGCTGGGAGGCTGGAGCGGGGAGGGGAGCTGGATTGGGCCGGTCGTGCTGGGGGGGGAGGGGCCGCGGGGGCAGCAGCGGCGGGGAAAGGTAAAGGGAGGAAAGAAGGGATAAAGAAAAAAGGGATAATAAGCAGAAATAAGGCACAAAAGAGCAGAGATGCAGAAAAGAGCAGAAAGGAGAAAGATAGAAAGGGTAAAAAAACGAGTGAAAACGGGTGAAGGAGCAGAGGGAGAGAAAGGGAAAATGGGCAAAAATAAGGCACAAAAGAGCAGAGGTGCAGAAAGGTGAAAGATAGAAAGGGAAAAAAACGAGTGAAGGAGCAGAGGGAGAGAAAGGGAAATGGGCAGAAATAAGGCGCAAAAGAGCAGAGGTGCAGAAAGGTGAAAGATAGAAAGGGGAGAAAAAGGAGTGAAGGAGCAGAAAGAAAGAAAGGAGACAGAGGTCCACTGGACAACCAGGGATGAGGCGCAGGGAAACCTGCGGGTGGAGGAGGGCCTCGATCACCAACACTCAAGAGTGCAGGGGCAGGGGCACCTCACTTAATGGTGGAGCTGCGAGGGTGGGAGAGCAATATCACTGACAATGAGTCAGTGGTCTTGCTCGCCTGTCCCCGCAGTGGCCGCCATTAAGTAGGGGTCGGGGAGGGCTGGACAGCTGGGAGGCGGTAGCGGGGAGGGGAGCTGGATTGGGCCGGTCGTGCTGGGGGGGGAGGGGCCGCGGGGGCAGCAGCGGCGGGGAAAGGTAAAGGGAGGAAAGAAGGGATAAAGAAAAAAGGGAGAATAAGCAGAAATAAGGCACAAAAGAGCAGAGATGCAGAAAAGAGCAGAAAGGAGAAAGATAGAAAGGGTAAAAAAAACGAGTGAAAACGGGTGAAGGAGCAGAGGGAGAGAAAGGGAAAATGGGCAAAAATAAGGCACAAAAGAGCAGAGGTGCAGAAAGGTGAAAGATAGAAAGGGAAAAAAACGAGTGAAGGAGCAGAGGGAGAGAAAGGGAAATGGGCAGAAATAAGGCGCAAAAGAGCAGAGGTGCAGAAAGGTGAAAGATAGAAAGGGGAGAAAAAGGAGTGAAGGAGCAGAAAGAAAGAAAGGAGACAGAGGTCCACTGGACCACCAGGGATGAGGCGCAGGGAAAACCTGCGGGTGGAGGAGGGCCTCGATCACCAACACTCAAGAGTGCAGGGGCAGGGGCACCTCACTTAATGGTGGAGCTGCGAGGGTGGGAGAGCAATTTCACTGACAATGAGTCAGTGGTCTTGCTCGCCTGTCCCCGCAGTGGCCGCCATTAAGTAGGGGTCGGGGAGGGCTGGACAGCTGGGAGGCGGGAGCGGGGAGGGGAGCTGGATTGGGCCGGTCGTGCTGGGGGGGGAGGGGCCGCGGGGGCAGCAGCGGCGGGGAAAGGTAAAGGGAGGAAAGAAGGGATAAAGAAAAAAGGGAGAATAAGCAGAAATAAGGCACAAAAGAGCAGAGATGCAGAAAAGAGCAGAAAGGAGAAAGATAGAAAGGGTAAAAAAACGAGTGAAAACGGGTGAAGGAGCAGAGGGAGAGAAAGGGAAAATGGGCAAAAATAAGGCACAAAAGAGCAGAGGTGCAGAAAGATGAAAGATAGAAAGGGGAAAAAACGAGTGAAGGAGCAGAGGGAGAGAAAGGGAAATGGGCAGAAATAAGGCGCAAAAGAGCAGAGGTGCAGAAAGGTGAAAGATAGAAAGGGGAGAAAAAGGAGTGAAGGAGCAGAAAGAAAGAAAGGAGACAGAGGTCCACTGGACCACCAGGGATGAGGCGCAGGGAAACCTGCGGGTGGAGGAGGGCCTCGATCACCAACACTCAAGAGTGCAGGGGCAGGGGCACCTCACTTAATGGTGGAGCTGCGAGGGTGGGAGAGCAATTTCACTGACAATGAGTCAGTGGTCTTGCTCGCCTGTCCCCGCAGTGGCCGCCATTAAGTAGGGGTCGGGGAGGGCTGGACAGCTGGGAGGCGGGAGCGGGGAGGGGAGCTGGATTGGGCCGGTCGTGCTGGGGGGGGAGGGGCCGCGGGGGCAGCAGCGGCGGGGAAAGGTAAAGGGAGGAAAGAAGGGATAAAGAAAAAAGGGAGAACAAGCAGAAATAAGGCACAAAAGAGCAGAGATGCAGAAAAGAGCAGAAAGGAGAAAGATAGAAAGGGTAAAAAAAACGAGTGAAAACGGGTGAAGGAGCAGAGGGAGAGAAAGGGAAAATGGGCAAAAATAAGGCACAAAAGAGCAGAGGTGCAGAAAGGTGAAAGATAGAAAGGGAAAAAAACGAGTGAAGGAGCAGAGGGAGAGAAAGGGAAATGGGCAGAAATAAGGCGCAAAAGAGCAGAGGTGCAGAAAGGTGAAAGATAGAAAGGGGAGAAAAAGGAGTGAAGGAGCAGAAAGAAAGAAGGAGACAGAGGTCCACTGGACCACCAGGGATGAGGCGCAGGGAAAACCTGCGGGTGGAGGAGGGCCTCGATCACCAACACTCAAGAGTGCAGGGGCAGGGGCACCTCACTTAATGGTGGAGCTGCGAGGGTGGGAGAGCAATTTCACTGACAATGAGTCAGTGGTCTTGCTCGCCTGTCCCCGCAGTGGCCGCCATTAAGTAGGGGTCGGGGAGGGCTGGAGAGCTGGGAGGCGGGAGCGGGGAGGGGAGCTGGATCGGGCCGGTCGTGCTGGGGGGGGGAGGGGCCGCGGGGGCAGCAGCGGCGGGGAAAGGTAAAGGGAGGAAAGAAGGGATAAAGAAAAAAGGGAGAATAAGCAGAAATAAGGCACAAAAGAGCAGAGATGCAGAAAAGAGCAGAAAGGAGAAAGATAGAAAGGGTAAAAAAAACGAGTGAAAACGGGTGAAGGAGCAGAGGGAGAGAAAGGGAAAATGGGCAAAAATAAGGCACAAAAGAGCAGAGGTGCAGAAAGGTGAAAGATAGAAAGGGGAAAAAAACGAGTGAAGGAGCAGAGGGAGAGAAAGGGAAATGGGCAGAAATAAGGCGCAAAAGAGCAGAGGTGCAGAAAGGTGAAAGATAGAAAGGGGAGAAAAAGGAGTGAAGGAGCAGAAAGAAAGAAAGGAGACAGAGGTCCACTGGACCACCAGGGATGAGGCGCAGGGAAACCTGCGGGTGGAGGAGGGCCTCGATCACCAACACTCAAGAGTGCAGGGGCAGGGGCACCTCACTTAATGGTGGAGCTGCGAGGGTGGGAGAGCAATTTCACTGACAATGAGTCAGTGGTCTTGCTCGCCTGTCCCCGCAGTGGCCGCCATTAAGTAGGGGTCGGGGAGGGCTGGACAGCTGGGAGGCGGGAGCGGGGAGGGGAGCTGGATTGGGCCGGTCGTGCTGGGGGGGGGAGGGGCCGCGGGGGCAGCAGCGGCGGGGAAAGGTAAAGGGAGGAAAGAAGGGATAAAGAAAAAAGGGAGAATAAGCAGAAATAAGGCACAAAAGAGCAGAGATGCAGAAAAGAGCAGAAAGGAGAAAGATAGAAAGGGTAAAAAAACGAGTGAAAACGGGTGAAGGAGCAGAGGGAGAGAAAGGGAAAATGGGCAAAAATAAGGCACAAAAGAGCAGAGGTGCAGAAAGGTGAAAGATAGAAAGGGAAAAAAACGAGTGAAGGAGCAGAGGGAGAGAAAGGGAAATGGGCAGAAATAAGGCGCAAAAGAGCAGAGGTGCAGAAAGGTGAAAGATAGAAAGGGGAGAAAAAGGAGTGAAGGAGCAGAAAGAAAGAAAGGAGACAGAGTTCCACTGGACCACCAGGGATGAGGCGCAGGGAAACCTGCGGGTGGAGGAGGGCCTCGATCACCAACACTCAAGAGTGCAGGGGCAGGGGCACCTCACTTAATGGTGGAGCTGCGAGGGTGGGAGAGCAATTTCACTGACAATGAGTCAGTGGTCTTGCTCGCCTGTCCCCGCAGTGGCCGCCATTACGTAGGGGTCGGGGAGGGCTGGACAGCTGGGAGGCGGGAGCGGGGAGGGGAGCTGGATTGGGCCGGTCGTGCTGGGGGGGGAGGGGCCGCGGGGGCAGCAGCGGCGGGGAAAGGTAAAGGGAGGAAAGAAGGGATAAAGAAAAAAGGGAGAATAAGCAGAAATAAGGCACAAAAGAGCAGAGATGCAGAAAAGAGCAGAAAGGAGAAAGATAGAAAGGGTAAAAAAAACGAGGGAAAACGGGTGAAGGAGCAGAGGGAGAGAAAGGGAAAATGGGCAAAAATAAGGCACAAAAGAGCAGAGGTGCAGAAAGGTGAAAGATAGAAAGGGAAAAAACGAGTGAAGGAGCAGAGGGAGAGAAAGGGAAATGGGCAGAAATAAGGCGCAAAAGAGCAGAGGTGCAGAAAGGTGAAAGATAGAAAGGGGAGAAAAAGGAGTGAAGGAGCAGAAAGAAAGAAAGGAGACAGAGGTCCACTGGACCACCAGGGATGAGGCGCAGGGAAAACCTGCGGGTGGAGGAGGGCCTCGATCACCAACACTCAAGAGTGCAGGGGCGGGGGCACCTCACTTAATGGTGGAGCTGCGAGGGTGGGAGAGCAATTTCACTGACAATGAGTCAGTGGTCTTGCCCGCCTGTCCCCGCAGTGGCCGCCATTAAGTAGGGGTCGGGGAGGGCTGGACAGCTGGGAGGCGGGAGCGGGGAGGGGAGCTGGATTGGGCCGGTCGTGCTGGGGGGGGGGGAGGGGCCGCGGGGGCAGCAGCGGCGGGGAAAGGTAAAGGGAGGAAAGAAGGGATAAAGAAAAAAGGGAGAATAAGCAGAAATAAGGCACAAAAGAGCAGAGATGCAGAAAAGAGCAGAAAGGAGAAAGATAGAAAGGGTAAAAAAAACAAGTGAAAACGGGTGAAGGAGCAGAGGGAGAGAAAGGGAAAATGGGCAAAAATAAGGCACAAAAGAGCAGAGGTGCAGAAAGGTGAAAGATAGAAAGGGGAAAAAAAACGAGTGAAGGAGCAGAGGGAGAGAAAGGGAAATGGGCAGAAATAAGGCGCAAAAGAGCAGAGGTGCAGAAAGGTGAAAGATAGAAAGGGGAGAAAAAGGAGTGAAGGAGCAGAAAGAAAGAAAGGAGACAGAGGTCCACTGGACCACCAGGGATGAGGCGCAGGGAAACCTGCGGGTGGAGGAGGGCCTCGATCACCAACACTCAAGAGTGCAGGGGCAGGGGCACCTCACTTAATGGTGGAGCTGCGAGGGTGGGAGAGCAATTTCACTGACAATGAGTCAGTGGTCTTGCTCGCCTGTCCCCGCAGTGGCCGCCATTAAGTAGGGGTCGGGGAGGGCTGGACAGCTGGGAGGCGGGAGCGGGGAGGGGAGCTGGATTGGGCCGGTCGTGCTGGGGGGGGAGGGGCCGCGGGGGCAGCAGCGGCGGGGAAAGGTAAAGGGAGGAAAGAAGGGCTAAAGAAAAAAGGGAGAATAAGCAGAAATAAGGCACAAAAGAGCAGAGATGCAGAAAAGAGCAGAAAGGAGAAAGATAGAAAGGGTAAAAAAAACGAGTGAAAACGGGTGAAGGAGCAGAGGGAGAGAAAGGGAAAATGGGCAAAAATAAGGCACAAAAGAGCAGAGGGGCAGAAAGGTGAAAGATAGAAAGGGAAAAAAACGAGTGAAGGAGCAGAGGGAGAGAAAGGGAAATGGGCAGAAATAAGGCGCAAAAGAGCAGAGGTGCAGAAAGGTGAAAGATAGAAAGGGGAGAAAAAGGAGTGAAGGAGCAGAAAGAAAGAAAGGAGACAGAGGTCCACTGGACCACCAGGGATGAGGCGCAGGGAAAACCTGCGGGTGGAGGAGGGCCTCGATCACCAACACTCAAGAGTGCAGGGGCAGGGGCACCTCACTTAATGGTGGAGCTGCGAGGGTGGGAGAGCAATTTCACTGACAATGAGTCAGTGGTCTTGCTCGCCTGTCCCCGCAGTGGCCGCCATTAAGTAGGGGTCGGGGAGGGCTGGACAGCTGGGGGGCGGGGAGGGGAGCTGGATTGGGCCGGTCGTGCTGGGGGGGGAGGGGCCGCGGGGGCAGCAGCGGCGGGGAAAGGTAAAGGGAGGAAAGAAGGGATAAAGAAAAAAGGGAGAATAAGCAGAAATAAGGCACAAAAGAGCAGAGATGCAGAAAAGAGCAGAAAGGAGAAAGATAGAAAGGGTAAAAAAAACGAGTGAAAACGGGTGAAGGAGCAGAGGGAGAGAAAGGGAAAATGGGCAAAAATAAGGCACAAAAGAGCAGAGGTGCAGAAAGGTGAAAGATAGAAAGGGAAAAAAACGAGTGAAGGAGCAGAGGGAGAGAAAGGGAAATGGGCAGAAATAAGGCGCAAAAGAGCAGAGGTGCAGAAAGGTGAAAGATAGAAAGGGGAGAAAAAGGAGTGAAGGAGCAGAAAGAAAGAAAGGAGACAGAGGTCCACTGGACCACCAGGGATGAGGCGCAGGGAAACCTGCGGGTGGAGGAGGGCCTCGATCACCAACACTCAAGAGTGCAGGGGCAGGGGCACCTCACTTAATGGTGGAGCTGCGAGGGTGGGAGAGCAATTTCACTGACAATGAGTCAGTGGTCTTGCTCGCCTGTCCCCGCAGTGGCCGCCATTACGTAGGGGTCGGGGAGGGCTGGACAGCTGGGAGGCGGGAGCGGGGAGGGGAGCTGGATTGGGCCGGTCGTGCTGGGGGGGGAGGGGCCGCGGGGGCAGCAGCGGCGGGGAAAGGTAAAGGGAGGAAAGAAGGGATAAAGAAACAAGGGAGAATAAGCAGAAATAAGGCACAAAAGAGCAGAGATGCAGAAAAGAGCAGAAAGGAGAAAGATAGAAAGGGTAAAAAAAACGAGGGAAAACGGGTGAAGGAGCAGAGGGAGAGAAAGGGAAAATGGGCAAAAATAAGGCACAAAAGAGCAGAGGTGCAGAAAGGTGAAAGATAGAAAGGGAAAAAAACGAGTGAAGGAGCAGAGGGAGAGAAAGGGAAATGGGCAGAAATAAGGCGCAAAAGAGCAGAGGTGCAGAAAGGTGAAAGATAGAAAGGGGAGAAAAAGGAGTGAAGGAGCAGAAAGAAAGAAAGGAGACAGAGGTCCACTGGACCACCAGGGATGAGGCGCAGGGAAAACCTGCGGGTGGAGGAGGGCCTCGATCACCAACACTCAAGAGTGCAGGGGCAGGGGCACCTCACTTAATGGTGGAGCTGCGAGGGTGGGAGAGCAATTTCACTGACAATGAGTCAGTGGTCTTGCTCGCCTGTCCCCGCAGTGGCCGCCATTAAGTAGGGGTCGGGGAGGGCTGGACAGCTGGGAGGCGGGAGCGGGGAGGGGAGCTGGATTGGGCCGGTCGTGCTGGGGGGGGGAGGGGCCGCGGGGGCAGCAGCGGCGGGGAAAGGTAAAGGGAGGAAAGAAGGGATAAAGAAAAAAGGGAGAATAAGCAGAAATAAGGCACAAAAGAGCAGAGATGCAGAAAAGAGCAGAAAGGAGAAAGATAGAAAGGGTAAAAAAAACGAGTGAAAACGGGTGAAGGAGCAGAGGGAGAGAAAGGGAAAATGGGCAAAAATAAGGCACAAAAGAGCAGAGGTGCAGAAAGGTGAAAGATAGAAAGGGGAAAAAAAACGAGTGAAGGAGCAGAGGGAGAGAAAGGGAAATGGGCAGAAATAAGGCGCAAAAGAGCAGAGGTGCATAAAGGTGAAAGATAGAAAGGGGAGAAAAAGGAGTGAAGGAGCAGAAAGAAAGAAAGGAGACAGAGGTCCACTGGACCACCAGGGATGAGGCGCAGGGAAACCTGCGGGTGGAGGAGGGCCTCGATCACCAACACTCAAGAGTGCAGGGGCAGGGGCACCTCACTTAATGGTGGAGCTGCGAGGGTGGGAGAGCAATTTCACTGACAATGAGTCAGTGGTCTTGCTCGCCTGTCCCCGCAGTGGCCGCCATTAAGTAGGGGTCGGGGAGGGCTGGACAGCTGGGAGGCGGGAGCGGGGAGGGGAGCTGGATTGGGCCGGTCGTGCTGGGGGGGGAGGGGCCGCGGGGGCAGCAGCGGCGGGGAAAGGTAAAGGGAGGAAAGAAGGGATAAAGAAAAAAGGGAGAATAAGCAGAAATAAGGCACAAAAGAGCAGAGATGCAGAAAAGAGCAGAAAGGAGAAAGATAGAAAGGGTAAAAAAAACGAGTGAAAACGGGTGAAGGAGCAGAGGGAGAGAAAGGGAAAATGGGCAAAAATAAGGCACAAAAGAGCAGAGGGGCAGAAAGGTGAAAGATAGAAAGGGAAAAAAACGAGTGAAGGAGCAGAGGGAGAGAAAGGGAAATGGGCAGAAATAAGGCGCAAAAGAGCAGAGGTGCAGAAAGGTGAAAGATAGAAAGGGGAGAAAAAGGAGTGAAGGAGCAGAAAGAAAGAAAGGAGACAGAGGTCCACTGGACCACCAGGGATGAGGCGCAGGGAAAACCTGCGGGTGGAGGAGGGCCTCGATCACCAACACTCAAGAGTGCAGGGGCAGGGGCACCTCACTTAATGGTGGAGCTGCGAGGGTGGGAGAGCAATTTCACTGACAATGAGTCAGTGGTCTTGCTCGCCTGTCCCCGCAGTGGCCGCCATTAAGTAGGGGTCGGGGAGGGCTGGACAGCTGGGGGGCGGGGAGGGGAGCTGGATTGGGCCGGTCGTGCTGGGGGGGAGGGGCCGCGGGGGCAGCAGCGGCGGGGAAAGGTAAAGGGAGGAAAGAAGGGATAAAGAAAAAAGGGAGAATAAGCAGAAATAAGGCACAAAAGAGCAGAGATGCAGAAAAGAGCAGAAAGGAGAAAGATAGAAAGGGTAAAAAAAGGAGTGAAAACGGGTGAAGGAGCAGAGCGAGAGAAAGGGAAAATGGGCAAAAATAAGGCACAAAAGAGCAGAGGTGCAGAAAGGTGAAAGATAGAAAGGGAAAAAAACGAGTGAAGGAGCAGAGGGAGAGAAAGGGAAATGGGCAGAAATAAGGCGCAAAAGAGCAGAGGTGCAGAAAGGTGAAAGATAGAAAGGGGAGAAAAAGGAGTGAAGGAGCAGAAAGAAAGAAAGGAGACAGAGGTCCACTGGACCACCAGGGATGAGGCGCAGGGAAACCTGCGGGTGGAGGAGGGCCTCGATCACCAACACTCAAGAGTGCAGGGGCAGGGGCACCTCACTTAATGGTGGAGCTGCGAGGGTGGGAGAGCAATTTCACTGACAATGAGTCAGTGGTCTTGCTCGCCTGTCCCCGCAGTGGCCGCCATTAAGTAGGGGTCGGGGAGGGCTGGACAGCTGGGCGGCGGGAGCGGGGAGGGGAGCTGGATTGGGCCGGTCGTGCTGGGGGGGGGAGGGGCCGCGGGGGCAGCAGCGGCGGGGAAAGGTAAAGGGAGGAAAGAAGGGATAAAGAAAAAAGGGAGAATAAGCAGAAATAAGGCACAAAAGAGCAGAGATGCAGAAAAGAGCAGAAAGGAGAAAGATAGAAGGGTAAAAAAACGAGTGAAAACGGGTGAAGGAGCAGAGGGAGAGAAAGGGAAAATGGGCAAAAATAAGGCACAAAAGAGCAGAGGTGCAGAAAGGTGAAAGATAGAAAGGGAAAAAAACGAGTGAAGGAGCAGAGGGAGAGAAAGGGAAATGGGCAGAAATAAGGCGCAAAAGAGCAGAGGTGCAGAAAGGTGAAAGATAGAAAGGGGAGAAAAAGGAGTGAAGGAGCAGAAAGAAAGAAAGGAGACAGAGGTCCACTGGACCACCAGGGATGAGGCGCAGGGAAACCTGCGGGTGGAGGAGGGCCTCGATCACCAACACTCAAGAGTGCAGGGGCAGGGGCACCTCACTTAATGGTGGAGCTGCGAGGGTGGGAGAGCAATTTCACTGACAATGAGTCAGTGGTCTTGCTCGCCTGTCCCCGCAGTGGCCGCCATTAAGTAGGGGTCGGGGAGGGCTGGACAGCTGGGAGGCGGGAGCGGGGAGGGGAGCTGGATTGGGCCGGTCGTGCTGGGGGGGGGAGGGGCCGTGGGGGCAGCAGCGGCGGGGAAAGGTAAAGGGAGGAAAGAAGGGATAAAGAAAAAAGGGAGAATAAGCAGAAATAAGGCACAAAAGAGCAGAGATGCAGAAAAGAGCAGAAAGGAGAAAGATAGAAAGGGTAAAAAAAACGAGTGAAAACGGGTGAAGGAGCAGAGGGAGAGAAAGGGAAAATGGGCAAAAATAAGGCACAAAAGAGCAGAGGTGCAGAAAGGTGAAAGATAGAAAGGGAAAAAAACGAGTGAAGGAGCAGAGGGAGAGAAAGGGAAATGGGCAGAAATAAGGCGCAAAAGAGCAGAGGTGCAGAAAGGTGAAAGATAGAAAGGGGAGAAAAAGGAGTGAAGGAGCAGAAAGAAAGAAAGGAGACAGAGGTCCACTGGACCACCAGGGATGAGGCGCAGGGAAAACCTGCGGGTGGAGGAGGGTCTCGATCACCAACACTCAAGAGTGCAGGGGCAGGGGCACCTCACTTAATGGTGGAGCTGCGAGGGTGGGAGAGCAATTTCACTGACAATGAGTCCGTGGTCTTGCTCGCCTGTCCCCGCAGTGGCCGCCATTAAGTAGGGGTCGGGGAGGGCTGGACAGCTGGGAGGCGGGGGCGGGGAGGGGAGCTGGATTGGGCCGGTCGTGCTGGGGGGGGGGAGGGGCCGCGGGGGCAGCAGCGGCGGGGAAAGGTAAAGGGAGGAAAGAAGGGATAAAGAAAAAAGGGAGAATAAGCAGAAATAAGGCACAAAAGAGCAGAGATGCAGAAAAGAGCAGAAAGGAGAAAGATAGAAAGGGTAAAAAAACGAGTGAAAACGGGTGAAGGAGCAGAGGGAGAGAAAGGGAAAATGGGCAAAAATAAGGCACAAAAGAGCAGAGGTGCAGAAAGGTGAAAGATAGAAAGGGAAAAAAACGAGTGAAGGAGCAGAGGGAGAGAAAGGGAAATGGGCAGAAATAAGGCGCAAAAGAGCAGAGGTGCAGAAAGGTGAAAGATAGAAAGGGGAGAAAAAGGAGTGAAGGAGCAGAAAGAAAGAAAGGAGACAGAGGTCCACTGGACCACCAGGGATGAGGCGCAGGGAAACCTGCGGGTGGAGGAGGGCCTCGATCACCAACACTCAAGAGTGCAGGGGCAGGGGCACCTCACTTAATGGTGGAGCTGCGAGGGTGGGAGAGCAATTTCACTGACAATGAGTCAGTGGTCTTGCTCGCCTGTCCCCGCAGTGGCCGCCATTAAGTAGGGGTCGGGGAGGGCTGGACAGCTGGGCGGCGGGAGCGGGGAGGGGAGCTGGATTGGGCCGGTCGTGCTGGGGGGGAGGGGCCGCGGGGGCAGCAGCGGCGGGGAAAGGTAAAGGGAGGAAAGAAGGGATAAAGAAAAAAGGGAGAATAAGCAGAAATAAGGCACAAAAGAGCAGAGATGCAGAAAAGAGCAGAAAGGAGAAAGATAGAAGGGTAAAAAAACGAGTGAAAACGGGTGAAGGAGCAGAGGGAGAGAAAGGGAAAATGGGCAAAAATAAGGCACAAAAGAGCAGAGGTGCAGAAAGGTGAAAGATAGAAAGGGAAAAAAACGAGTGAAGGAGCAGAGGGAGAGAAAGGGAAATGGGCAGAAATAAGGCGCAAAAGAGCAGAGGTGCAGAAAGGTGAAAGATAGAAAGGGGAGAAAAAGGAGTGAAGGAGCAGAAAGAAAGAAAGGAGACAGAGGTCCACTGGACCACCAGGGATGAGGCGCAGGGAAACCTGCGGGTGGAGGAGGGCCTCGATCACCAACACTCAAGAGTGCAGGGGCAGGGGCACCTCACTTAATGGTGGAGCTGCGAGGGTGGGAGAGCAATTTCACTGACAATGAGTCAGTGGTCTTGCTCGCCTGTCCCCGCAGTGGCCGCCATTAAGTAGGGGTCGGGGAGGGCTGGACAGCTGGGAGGCGGGAGCAGGGAGGGGAGCTGGATTGGGCCGGTCGTGCTGGGGGGGGGAGGGGCCGCGGGGGCAGCAGCGGCGGGGAAAGGTAAAGGGAGGAAAGAAGGGATAAAGAAAAAAGGGAGAATAAGCAGAAATAAGGCACAAAAGAGCAGAGATGCAGAAAAGAGCAGAAAGGAGAAAGATAGAAAGGGTAAAAAAAACGAGTGAAAACGGGTGAAGGAGCAGAGGGAGAGAAAGGGAAAATGGGCAAAAATAAGGCACAAAAGAGCAGAGGTGCAGAAAGGTGAAAGATAGAAAGGGAAAAAAACGAGTGAAGGAGCAGAGGGAGAGAAAGGGAAATGGGCAGAAATAAGGCGCAAAAGAGCAGAGGTGCAGAAAGGTGAAAGATAGAAAGGGGAGAAAAAGGAGTGAAGGAGCAGAAAGAAAGAAAGGAGACAGAGGTCCACTGGACCACCAGGGATGAGGCGCAGGGAAAACCTGCGGGTGGAGGAGGGTCTCGATCACCAACACTCAAGAGTGCAGGGGCAGGGGCACCTCACTTAATGGTGGAGCTGCGAGGGTGGGAGAGCAATTTCACTGACAATGAGTCAGTGGTCTTGCTCGCCTGTCCCCGCAGTGGCCGCCATTAAGTAGGGGTCGGGGAGGGCTGGACAGCTGGGAGGCGGGGGCGGGGAGGGGAGCTGGATTGGGCCGGTCGTGCTGGGGGGGGGAGGGGCCGCGGGGGCAGCAGCGGCGGGGAAAGGTAAAGGGAGGAAAGAAGGGATAAAGAAAAAAGGGAGAATAAGCAGAAATAAGGCACAAAAGAGCAGAGATGCAGAAAAGAGCAGAAAGGAGAAAGATAGAAAGGGTAAAAAAACGAGTGAAAACGGGTGAAGGAGCAGAGGGAGAGAAAGGGAAAATGGGCAAAAATAAGGCACAAAAGAGCAGAGGTGCAGAAAGGTGAAAGATAGAAAGGGAAAAAAATGAGTGAAGGAGCAGAGGGAGAGAAAGGGAAATGGGCAGAAATAAGGCGCAAAAGAGCAGAGGTGCAGAAAGGTGAAAGATAGAAAGGGGAGAAAAAGGAGTGAAGGAGCAGAAAGAAAGAAAGGAGACAGAGGTCCACTGGACCACCAGGGATGAGGCGCAGGGAAACCTGCGGGTGGAGGAGGGCCTCGATCACCAACACTCAAGAGTGCAGGGGCAGGGGCACCTCACTTAATGGTGGAGCTGCGAGGGTGGGAGAGCAATTTCACCGACAATGAGTCAGTGGTCTTGCTCGCCTGTCCCCGCAGTGGCCGCCATTACGTAGGGGTCGGGGAGGGCTGGACAGCTGGGAGGCGGGAGCGGGGAGGGGAGCTGGATTGGGCCGGTCGTGCTGGGGGGGGAGGGGCCGCGGGGGCAGCAGCGGCGGGGAAAGGTAAAGGGAGGAAAGAAGGGATAAAGAAAAAAGGGAGAATAAGCAGAAATAAGGCACAAAAGAGCAGAGATGCAGAAAAGAGCAGAAAGGAGAAAGATAGAAAGGGTAAAAAAAACGAAGGAAAACGGGTGAAGGAGCAGAGGGAGAGAAAGGGAAAATGGGCAAAAATAAGGCACAAAAGAGCAGAGGTGCAGAAAGGTGAAAGATAGAAAGGGAAAAAAACGAGTGAAGGAGCAGAGGGAGAGAAAGGGAAATGGGCAGAAATAAGGCGCAAAAGAGCAGAGGTGCAGAAAGGTGAAAGATAGAAAGGGGAGAAAAAGGAGTGAAGGAGCAGAAAGAAAGAAAGGAGACAGAGGTCCACTGGACCACCAGGGATGAGGCGCAGGGAAAACCTGCGGGTGGAGGAGGGCCTCGATCACCAACACTCAAGAGTGCAGGGGCAGGGGCACCTCACTTAATGGTGGAGCTGCGAGGGTGGGAGAGCAATTTCACTGACAATGAGTCAGTGGTCTTGCTCGCCTGTCCCCGCAGTGGCCGCCATTAAGTAGGGGTCGGGGAGGGCTGGACAGCTGGGAGGCGGGAGCGGGGAGGGGAGCTGGATTGGGCCGGTCGTGCTGGGGGGGGGAGGGGCCGCGGGGGCAGCAGCGGCGGGGAAAGGTAAAGGGAGGAAAGAAGGGATAAAGAAAAAAGGGAGAATAAGCAGAAATAAGGCACAAAAGAGCAGAGATGCAGAAAAGAGCAGAAAGGAGAAAGATAGAAAGGGTAAAAAAAACGAGTGAAAACGGGTGAAGGAGCAGAGGGAGAGAAAGGGAAAATGGGCAAAAATAAGGCACAAAAGAGCAGAGGTGCAGAAAGGTGAAAGATAGAAAGGGGAAAAAAAACGAGTGAAGGAGCAGAGGGAGAGAAAGGGAAATGGGCAGAAATAAGGCGCAAAAGAGCAGAGGTGCAGAAAGGTGAAAGATAGAAAGGGGAGAAAAAGGAGTGAAGGAGCAGAAAGAAAGAAAGGAGACAGAGGTCCACTGGACCACCAGGGATGAGGCGCAGGGAAACCTGCGGGTGGAGGAGGGCCTCGATCACCAACACTCAAGAGTGCAGGGGCAGGGGCACCTCACTTAATGGTGGAGCTGCGAGGGTGGGAGAGCAATTTCACTGACAATGAGTCAGTGGTCTTGCTCGCCTGTCCCCGCAGTGGCCGCCATTAAGTAGGGGTCGGGGAGGGCTGGACGGCTGGGAGGCGGGAGCGGGGAGGGGAGCTGGATTGGGCCGGTCGTGCTGGGGGGGGAGGGGCCGCGGGGGCAGCAGCGGCGGGGAAAGGTAAAGGGAGGAAAGAAGGGATAAAGAAAAAAGGGAGAATAAGCAGAAATAAGGCACAAAAGAGCAGAGATGCAGAAAAGAGCAGAAAGGAGAAAGATAGAAAGGGTAAAAAAAACGAGTGAAAACGGGTGAAGGAGCAGAGGGAGAGAAAGGGAAAATGGGCAAAAATAAGGCACAAAAGAGCAGAGGTGCAGAAAGGTGAAAGATAGAAAGGGAAAAAAACGAGTGAAGGAGCAGAGGGAGAGAAAGGGAAATGGGCAGAAATAAGGCGCAAAAGAGCAGAGGTGCAGAAAGGTGAAAGATAGAAAGGGGAGAAAAAGGAGTGAAGGAGCAGAAAGAAAGAAAGGAGACAGAGGTCCACTGGACCACCAGGGATGAGGCGCAGGGAAAACCTGCGGGTGGAGGAGGGCCTCGATCACCAACACTCAAGAGTGCAGGGGCAGGGGCACCTCACTTAATGGTGGAGCTGCGAGGGTGGGAGAGCAATTTCACTGACAATGAGTCAGTGGTCTTGCTCGCCTGTCCCCGCAGTGGCCGCCATTAAGTAGGGGTCGGGGAGGGCTGGACAGCTGGGGGGCGGGGAGGGGAGCTGGATTGGGCCGGTCGTGCTGGGGGGGGAGGGGCCGCGGGGGCAGCAGCGGCGGGGAAAGGTAAAGGGAGGAAAGAAGGGATAAAGAAAAAAGGGAGAATAAGCAGAAATAAGGCACAAAAGAGCAGAGATGCAGAAAAGAGCAGAAAGGAGAAAGATAGAAAGGGTAAAAAAACGAGTGAAAACGGGTGAAGGAGCAGAGCGAGAGAAAGGGAAAATGGGCAAAAATAAGGCACAAAAGAGCAGAGGTGCAGAAAGGTGAAAGATAGAAAGGGAAAAAAACGAGTGAAGGAGCAGAGGGAGAGAAAGGGAAATGGGCAGAAATAAGGCGCAAAAGAGCAGAGGTGCAGAAAGGTGAAAGATAGAAAGGGGAGAAAAAGGAGTGAAGGAGCAGAAAGAAAGAAAGGAGACAGAGGTCCACTGGACCACCAGGGATGAGGCGCAGGGAAACCTGCGGGTGGAGGAGGGCCTCGATCACCAACACTCAAGAGTGCAGGGGCAGGGGCACCTCACTTAATGGTGGAGCTGCGAGGGTGGGAGAGCAATTTCACTGACAATGAGTCAGTGGTCTCGCTCGCCTGTCCCCGCAGTGGCCGCCATTAAGTAGGGGTCGGGGAGGGCTGGACAGCTGGGCGGCGGGAGCGGGGAGGGGAGCTGGATTGGGCCGGTCGTGCTGGGGGGGGGAGGGGCCGCGGGGGCAGCAGCGGCGGGGAAAGGTAAAGGGAGGAAAGAAGGGATAAAGAAAAAAGGGAGAATAAGCAGAAATAAGGCACAAAAGAGCAGAGATGCAGAAAAGAGCAGAAAGGAGAAAGATAGAAGGGTAAAAAAACGAGTGAAAACGGGTGAAGGAGCAGAGGGAGAGAAAGGGAAAATGGGCAAAAATAAGGCACAAAAGAGCAGAGGTGCAGAAAGGTGAAAGATAGAAAGGGAAAAAAACGAGTGAAGGAGCAGAGGGAGAGAAAGGGAAATGGGCAGAAATAAGGCGCAAAAGAGCAGAGGTGCAGAAAGGTGAAAGATAGAAAGGGGAGAAAAAGGAGTGAAGGAGCAGAAAGAAAGAAAGGAGACAGAGGTCCACTGGACCACCAGGGATGAGGCGCAGGGAAACCTGCGGGTGGAGGAGGGCCTCGATCACCAACACTCAAGAGTGCAGGGGCAGGGGCACCTCACTTAATGGTGGAGCTGCGAGGGTGGGAGAGCAATTTCACTGACAATGAGTCAGTGGTCTTGCTCGCCTGTCCCCGCAGTGGCCGCCATTAAGTAGGGGTCGGGGAGGGCTGGACAGCTGGGAGGCGGGAGCGGGGAGGGGAGCTGGATTGGGCCGGTCGTGCTGGGGGGGGGAGGGGCCGCGGGGGCAGCAGCGGCGGGGAAAGGTAAAGGGAGGAAAGAAGGGATAAAGAAAAAAGGGAGAATAAGCAGAAATAAGGCACAAAAGAGCAGAGATGCAGAAAAGAGCAGAAAGGAGAAAGATAGAAAGGGTAAAAAAAACGAGTGAAAACGGGTGAAGGAGCAGAGGGAGAGAAAGGGAAAATGGGCAAAAATAAGGCACAAAAGAGCAGAGGTGCAGAAAGGTGAAAGATAGAAAGGGAAAAAAACGAGTGAAGGAGCAGAGGGAGAGAAAGGGAAATGGGCAGAAATAAGGCGCAAAAGAGCAGAGGTGCAGAAAGGTGAAAGATAGAAAGGGGAGAAAAAGGAGTGAAGGAGCAGAAAGAAAGAAAGGAGACAGAGGTCCACTGGACCACCAGGGATGAGGCGCAGGGAAAACCTGCGGGTGGAGGAGGGCCTCGATCACCAACACTCAAGAGTGCAGGGGCAGGGGCACCTCACTTAATGGTGGAGCTGCGAGGGTGGGAGAGCAATTTCACTGACAATGAGTCAGTGGTCTTGCTCGCCTGTCCCCGCAGTGGCCGCCATTAAGTAGGGGTCGGGGAGGGCTGGACAGCTGGAAGGCGGGAGCGGGGAGGGGAGCTGGATTGTGCCGGTCGTGCTGGGGGGGGAGGGGCCGCGGGGGCAGCAGCGGCGGCGAAAGGTAAAGGGAGGAAAGAAGGGATAAAGAAAAAAGGGAGAATAAGCAGAAATAAGGCACAAAAGAGCAGAGATGCAGAAAAGAGCAGAAAGGAGAAAGATAGAAAGGGTAAAAAAAACGAGTGAAAACGGGTGAAGGAGCAGAGGGAGAGAAAGGGAAAATGGGCAAAAATAAGGCACAAAAGAGCAGAGGTGCAGAAAGGTGAAAGATAGAAAGGGAAAAAAACAAGTGAAGGAGCAGAGGGAGAGAAAGGGAAATGGGCAGAAATAAGGCGCAAAAGAGCAGAGGTGCAGAAAGGTAAAAGATAGAAAGGGGAGAAAAAGGAGTGAAGGAGCAGAAAGAAAGAAAGGAGACAGAGGTCCACTGGACCACCAGGGATGAGGCGCAGGGAAAACCTGCAGGTGGAGGAGGGCCTCGATCACCAACACTCAAGAGTGCAGGGGCAGGGGCACCTCACTTAATGGTGGAGCTGCGAGGGTGGGAGAGCAATTTCTCTGACAATGAGTCAGTGGTCTTGCTCGCCTGTCCCCGCAGTGGCCGCCATTAAGTAGGGGTCGGGGAGGGCTGGACAGCTGGGAGGCGGGGGCGGGGAGGGGAGCTGGATTGGGCCGGTCGTGCTGGGGGGGGAGGGGCCGCGGGGGCAGCAGCGGCGGGGAAAGGTAAAGGGAGGAAAGAAGGGATAAAGAAAAAAGGGAGAATAAGCAGAAATAAGGCACAAAAGAGCAGAGATGCAGAAAAGAGCAGAAAGGAGAAAGATAGAAAGGGTAAAAAAACGAGTGAAAACGGGTGAAGGAGCAGAGGGAGAGAAAGGGAAAATGGGCAAAAATAAGGCACAAAAGAGCAGAGGTGCAGAAAGGTGAAAGATAGAAAGGGAAAAAAACGAGTGAAGGAGCAGAGGGAGAGAAAGGGAAATGGGCAGAAATAAGGCGCAAAAGAGCAGAGGTGCAGAAAGGTGAAAGATAGAAAGGGGAGAAAAAGGAGTGAAGGAGCAGAAAGAAAGAAAGGAGACAGAGGTCCACTGGACCACCAGGGATGAGGCGCAGGGAAACCTGCGGGTGGAGGAGGGCCTCGATCACCAACACTCAAGAGTGCAGGGGCAGGGGCACCTCACTTAATGGTGGAGCTGCGAGGGTGGGAGAGCAATTTCACTGACAATGAGTCAGTGGTCTTGCTCGCCTGTCCCCGCAGTGGCCGCCATTATGTAGGGGTCGGGGAGGGCTGGACAGCTGGGAGGCGGGAGCGGGGAGGGGAGCTGGATTGGGCCGGTCGTGCTGGGGGGGGGGAGGGGCCGCGGGGGCAGCAGCGGCGGGGAAAGGTAAAGGGAGGAAAGAAGGGATAAAGAAAAAAGGGAGAATAAGCAGAAATAAGGCACAAAAGAGCAGAGATGCAGAAAAGAGCAGAAAGGAGAAAGATAGAAAGGGTAAAAAAAACGAGTGAAAACGGGTGAAGGAGCAGAGGGAGAGAAAGGGAAAATGGGCAAAAATAAGGCACAAAAGAGCAGAGGTGCAGAAAGGTGAAAGATAGAAAGGGAAAAAAACGAGTGAAGGAGCAGAGGGAGAGAAAGGGAAATGGGCAGAAATAAGGCGCAAAAGAGCAGAGGTGCAGAAAGGTGAAAGATAGAAAGGGGAGAAAAAGGAGTGAAGGAGCAGAAAGAAAGAAAGGAGACAGAGGTCCACTGGACCACCAGGGATGAGGCTCAGGGAAAACCTGCGGGTGGAGGAGGGCCTCGATCACCAACACTCAAGAGTGCAGGGGCAGGGGCACCTCACTTAATGGTGGAGCTGCGAGGGTGGGAGAGCAATTTCACTGACAATGAGTCAGTGGTCTTGCTCGCCTGTCCCCGCAGTGGCCGCCATTAAGTAGGGGTCGGGGAGGGCTGGACAGCTGGGAGGCGGGAGCGGGGAGGGGAGCTGGATTGGGCCGGTCGTGCTGGGGGGGGGAGGGGCCGCGGGGGCAGCAGCGGCGGGGAAAGGTAAAGGGAGGAAAGAAGGGATAAAGAAAAAAGGGAGAATAAGCAGAAATAAGGCACAAAAGAGCAGAGATGCAGAAAAGAGCAGAAAGGAGAAAGATAGAAAGGGTAAAAAAACGAGTGAAAACGGGTGAAGGAGCAGAGGGAGAGAAAGGGAAAATGGGCAAAAATAAGGCACAAAAGAGCAGAGGTGCAGAAAGGTGAAAGATAGAAAGGGAAAAAAACGAGTGAAGGAGCAGAAGGAGAGAAAGGGAAATGGGCAGAAATAAGGCGCAAAAGAGCAGAGGTGCAGAAAGGTGAAAGATAGAAAGGGGAGAAAAAGGAGTGAAGGAGCAGAAAGAAAGAAAGGAGACAGAGGTCCACTGGACCACCAGGGATGAGGCGCAGGGAAACCTGCGGGTGGAGGAGGGCCTCGATCACCAACACTCAAGAGTGCAGGGGCAGGGGCACCTCACTTAATGGTGGAGCTGCGAGGGTGGGAGAGCAATTTCACTGACAATGAGTCAGTGGTCTTGCTCGCCTGTCCCCGCAGTGGCCGCCATTAAGTAGGGGTCGGGGAGGGCTGGACAGCTGGGAGGCGGGAGCGGGGAGGGGAGCTGGATTGGGCCGGTCGTGCTGGGGGGGGAGGGGCCGCGGGGGCAGCAGCGGCGGCGAAAGGTAAAGGGAGGAAAGAAGGGATAAAGAAAAAAGGGAGAATAAGCAGAAATAAGGCACAAAAGAGCAGAGATGCAGAAAAGAGCAGAAAGGAGAAAGATAGAAAGGGTAAAAAAAACGAGTGAAAACGGGTGAAGGAGCAGAGGGAGAGAAAGGGAAAATGGGCAAAAATAAGGCACAAAAGAGCAGAGGTGCAGAAAGGTGAAAGATAGAAAGGGAAAAAAACGAGTGAAGGAGCAGAGGGAGAGAAAGGGAAATGGGCAGAAATAAGGCGCAAAAGAGCAGAGGTGCAGAAAGGTGAAAGATAGAAAGGGGAGAAAAAGGAGTGAAGGAGCAGAAAGAAAGAAAGGAGACAGAGGTCCACTGGACCACCAGGGATGAGGCGCAGGGAAAACCTGCGGGTGGAGGAGGGCCTCGATCACCAACACTCAAGAGTGCAGGGGCAGGGGCACCTCACTTAATGGTGGAGCTGCGAGGGTGGGAGAGCAATTTCAGTGACAATGAGTCAGTGGTCTTGCTCGCCTGTCCCCGCAGTGGCCGTCATTAAGTAGGGGTCGGGGAGGGCTGGACAGCTGGGAGGCGGGAGCGGGGAGGGGAGCTGGATTGGGCCGGTCGTGATGGGGGGGGAGGGGCCGCGGGGGCAGCAGCGGCGGGGAAAGGTAAAGGGAGGAAAAAAGGGATAAAGAAAAAAGGGAGAATAAGCAGAAATAAGGCACAAAAGAGCAGAGATGCAGAAAAGAGCAGAAAGGAGAAAGATAGAAAGGGTAAAAAAAACGAGTGAAAACGGGTGAAGGAGCAGAGGGAGAGAAAGGGAAAATGGGCAAAAATAAGGCACAAAAGAGCAGAGGTGCAGAAAGGTGAAAGATAGAAAGGGAAAAAAACGAGTGAAGGAGCAGAGGGAGAGAAAGGGAAATGGGCAGAAATAAGGCGCAAAAGAGCAGAGGTGCAGAAAGGTGAAAGATAGAAAGGGAAAAAAACGAGTGAAGGAGCAGAGGGAGAGAAAGGGAAATGGGCAGAAATAAGGCGCAAAAGAGCAGAGGTGCAGAAAGGTGAAAGATAGAAAGGGGAGAAAAAGGAGTGAAGGAGCAGAAAGAAAGGAGACAGAGGTCCACTGGACCACCAGGGATGAGGCGCAGGGAAAACCTGCGGGTGGAGGAGGGCCTCGATCACCAACACTCAAGAGTGCAGGGGCAGGGGCACCTCACTTAATGGTGGAGCTGCGAGGGTGGGAGAGCAATTTCACTGACAATGAGTCAGTGGTCTTGCTCGCCTGTCCCCGCAGTGGCCGCCATTAAGTAGGGGTCGGGGGGGGCTGGACAGCTGCGGGGAGGGGAGCTGGATTGGGCCGGTCGTGCTGGGGGGGGAGGGGCCGCGGGGGCAGCAGCGGCGGGGAAAGGTAAAGGGAGGAAAGAAGGGATAAAGAAAAAAGGGAGAATAAGCAGAAATAAGGCACAAAAGAGCAGAGATGCAGAAAAGAGCAGAAAGGAGAAAGATAGAAAGGGTAAAAAAACGAGTGAAAACGGGTGAAGGAGCAGAGCGAGAGAAAGGGAAAATGGGCAAAAATAAGGCACAAAAGAGCAGAGGTGCAGAAAGGTGAAAGATAGAAAGGGAAAAAAACGAGTGAAGGAGCAGAGGGAGAGAAAGGGAAATGGGCAGAAATAAGGCGCAAAAGAGCAGAGGTGCAGAAAGGTGAAAGATAGAAAGGGGAGAAAAAGGAGTGAAGGAGCAGAAAGAAAGAAAGGAGACAGAGGTCCACTGGACCACCAGGGATGAGGCGCAGGGAAACCTGCGGGTGGAGGAGGGCCTCGATCACCAACACTCAAGAGTGCAGGGGCAGGGGCACCTCACTTAATGGTGGAGCTGCGAGGGTGGGAGAGCAATTTCACTGACAATGAGTCAGTGGTCTTGCTCGCCTGTCCCCGCAGTGGCCGCCATTAAGTAGGGGTCGGGGAGGGCTGGACAGCTGGGCGGCGGGAGCGGGGAGGGGAGCTGGATTGGGCCGGTCGTGCTGGGGGGGGGAGGGGCCGCGGGGGCAGCAGCGGCGGGGAAAGGTAAAGGGAGGAAAGAAGGGATAAAGAAAAAAGGGAGAATAAGCAGAAATAAGGCACAAAAGAGCAGAGATGCAGAAAAGAGCAGAAAGGAGAAAGATAGAAAGGGTAAAAAAACGAGTGAAAACGGGTGAAGGAGCAGAGGGAGAGAAAGGGAAAATGGGCAAAAATAAGGCACAAAAGAGCAGAGGTAAAGAAAGGTGAAAGATAGAAAGGGAAAAAAACGAGTGAAGGAGCAGAAGGAGAGAAAGGGAAATGGGCAGAAATAAGGCGCAAAAGAGCAGAGGTGCAGAAAGGTGAAAGATAGAAAGGGGAGAAAAAGGAGTGAAGGAGCAGAAAGAAAGAAAGGAGACAGAGGTCCACTGGACCACCAGGGATGAGGCGCAGGGAAACCTGCGGGTGGAGGAGGGCCTCGATCACCAACACTCAAGAGTGCAGGGGCAGGGGCACCTCACTTAATGGTGGAGCTGCGAGGGTGGGAGAGCAATTTCACTGACAATGAGTCAGTGGTCTTGCTCGCCTGCTCCTTTCAGTGGCCGCCATTAAGTAGGGGTCGGGGAGGGCTGGACAGCTGGGAGGCGGGAGCGGGGAGGGGAGCTGGATTGGGCCGGTCGTGCTGGGGGGGGAGGGGCCGCGGGGGCAGCAGCGGCGGGGAAAGGTAAAGGGAGGAAAGAAGGGATAAAGAAAAAAGGGAGAATAAGCAGAAATAAGGCACAAAAGAGCAGAGATGCAGAAAAGAGCAGAAAGGAGAAAGATAGAAAGGGTAAAAAAAACTAGTGAAAACGGGTGAAGGAGCAGAGGGAGAGAAAGGGAAAATGGGCAAAAATAAGGCACAAAAGAGCAGAGGTGCAGAAAGGTGAAAGATAGAAAGGGAAAAAAACGAGTGAAGGAGCAGAGGGAGAGAAAGGGAAATGGGCAGAAATAAGGCGCAAAAGAGCAGAGGTGCAGAAAGGTGAAAGATAGAAAGGGGAGAAAAAGGAGTGAAGGAGCAGAAAGAAAGAAAGGAGACAGAGGTCCACTGGACCACCAGGGATGAGGCGCAGGGAAAACCTGCGGGTGGAGGAGGGCCTCGATCACCAACACTCAAGAGTGCAGGGGCAGGGGCACCTCACTTAATGGTGGAGCTGCGAGGGTGGGAGAGCAATTTCACTGACAATGAGTCAGTGGTCTTGCTCGCCTGTCCCCGCAGTGGCCGCCATTAAGTAGGGGTCGGGGAGGGCTGGACAGCTGGGAGGCGGGAGCGGGGAGGGGAGCTGGATTGGGCCGGTCGTGCTGGGGGGGGGAGGGGCCGCGGGGGCAGCAGCGGCGGCGAAAGGTAAAGGGAGGAAAGAAGGGATAAAGAAAAAAGGGAGAATAAGCAGAAATAAGGCACAAAAGAGCAGAGATGCAGAAAAGAGCAGAAAGGAGAAAGATAGAAAGGGTAAAAAAACCGAGTGAAAACGGGTGAAGGAGCAGAGGGAGAGAAAGGGAAAATGGGCAAAAATAAGGCACAAAAGAGCAGAGGTGCAGAAAGGTGAAAGATAGAAAGGGAAAAAAACGAGTGAAGGAGCAGAGGGAGAGAAAGGGAAATGGGCAGAAATAAGGCGCAAAAGAGCAGAGGTGCAGAAAGGTGAAAGATAGAAAGGGGAGAAAAAGGAGTGAAGGAGCAGAAAGAAAGAAAGGAGACAGAGGTCCACTGGACCACCAGGGATGAGGCGCAGGGAAAACCTGCGGGTGGAGGAGGGCCTCGATCACCAACACTCAAGAGTGCAGGGGCAGGGGCACCTCACTTAATGGTGGAGCTGCGAGGGTGGGAGAGCAATTTCACTGACAATGAGTCAGTGGTCTTGCTCGCCTGTCCCCGCAGTGGCCGCCATTAAGTAGGGGTCGGGGAGGGCTGGACAGCTGGGAGGCGGGGGCGGGGAGGGGAGCTGGATTGGGCCGGTCGTGCTGGGGGGGGAGGGGCCGCGGGGGCAGCAGCGGCGGGGAAAGGTAAAGGGAGGAAAGAAGGGATAAAGAAAAAAGGGAGAATAAGCAGAAATAAGGCACAAAAGAGCAGAGATGCAGAAAAGAGCAGAAAGGAGAAAGATAGAAAGGGTAAAAAAACGAGTGAAAACGGGTGAAGGAGCAGAGGGAGAGAAAGGGAAAATGGGCAAAAATAAGGCACAAAAGAGCAGAGGAGCAGAAAGGTGAAAGATAGAAAGGGAAAAAAACGAGTGAAGGAGCAGAGGGAGAGAAAGGGAAATGGGCAGAAATAAGGCGCAAAAGAGCAGAGGTGCAGAAAGGTGAAAGATAGAAAGGGGAGAAAAAGGAGTGAAGGAGCAGAAAGAAAGAAAGGAGACAGAGGTCCACTGGACCACCAGGGATGAGGCGCAGGGAAACCTGCGGGTGGAGGAGGGCCTCGATCACCAACACTCAAGAGTGCAGGGGCAGGGGCACCTCACTTAATGGTGGAGCTGCGAGGGTGGGAGAGCAATTTCACTGACAATGAGTCAGTGGTCTTGCTCGCCTGTCCCCGCAGTGGCCGCCATTAAGTAGGGGTCGGGGAGGGCTGGACAGCTGGGCGGCGGGAGCGGGGAGGGGAGCTGGATTGGGCCGGTCGTGCTGGGGGGGGGAGGGGCCGCGGGGGCAGCAGCGGCGGGGAAAGGTAAAGGGAGGAAAGAAGGGATAAAGAAAAAAGGGAGAATAAGCAGAAATAAGGCACAAAAGAGCAGAGATGCAGAAAAGAGCAGAAAGGAGAAAGATAGAAAGGGTAAAAAAACGAGTGAAAACGGGTGAAGGAGCAGAGGGAGAGAAAGGGAAAATGGGCAAAAATAAGGCACAAAAGAGCAGAGGTGCAGAAAGGTGAAAGATAGAAAGGGAAAAAAACGAGTGAAGGAGCAGAGGGAGAGAAAGGGAAATGGGCAGAAATAAGGCGCAAAAGAGCAGAGGTGCAGAAAGGTGAAAGATAGAAAGGGGAGAAAAAGGAGTGAAGGAGCAGAAAGAAAGAAAGGAGACAGAGGTCCACTGGACCACCAGGGATGAGGCGCAGGGAAACCTGCGGGTGGAGGAGGGCCTCGATCACCAACACTCAAGAGTGCAGGGGCAGGGGCACCTCACTTAATGGTGGAGCTGCGAGGGTGGGAGAGCAATTTCACTGACAATGAGTCAGTGGTCTTGCTCGCCTGTCCCCGCAGTGGCCGCCATTAAGTAGGGGTCGGGGAGGGCTGGACAGCTGGGAGGCGGGAGCGGGGAGGGGAGCTGGATTGGGCCGGTCGTGCTGGGGGGGGGAGGGGCCGCGGGGGCAGCAGCGGCGGGGAAAGGTAAAGGGAGGAAAGAAGGGATAAAGAAAAAAGGGAGAATAAGCAGAAATAAGGCACAAAAGAGCAGAGATGCAGAAAAGAGCAGAAAGGAGAAAGATAGAAAGGGTAAAAAAACGAGTGAAAACGGGTGAAGGAGCAGAGGGAGAGAAAGGGAAAATGGGCAAAAATAAGGCACAAAAGAGCAGAGGTAAAGAAAGGTGAAAGATAGAAAGGGAAAAAAACGAGTGAAGGAGCAGAAGGAGAGAAAGGGAAATGGGCAGAAATAAGGCGCAAAAGAGCAGAGGTGCAGAAAGGTGAAAGATAGAAAGGGGAGAAAAAGGAGTGAAGGAGCAGAAAGAAAGAAAGGAGACAGAGGTCCACTGGACCACCAGGGATGAGGCGCAGGGAAACCTGCGGGTGGAGGAGGGCCTCGATCACCAACACTCAAGAGTGCAGGGGCAGGGGCACCTCACTTAATGGTGGAGCTGCGAGGGTGGGAGAGCAATTTCACTGACAATGAGTCAGTGGTCTTGCTCGCCTGTCCCCGCAGTGGCCGCCATTAAGTAGGGGTCGGGGAGGGCTGGACAGCTGGGAGGCGGGAGCGGGGAGGGGAGCTGGATTGGGCCCGTCGTGCTGGGGGGGGAGGGGCCGCGGGGGCAGCAGCGGCGGCGAAAGGTAAAGGGAGGAAAGAAGGGATAAAGAAAAAAGGGAGAATAAGCAGAAATAAGGCACAAAAGAGCAGAGATGCAGAAAAGAGCAGAAAGGAGAAAGATAGAAAGGGTAAAAAAAACGAGTGAAAACGGGTGAAGGAGCAGAGGGAGAGAAAGGGAAAATGGGCAAAAATAAGGCACAAAAGAGCAGAGGTGCAGAAAGGTGAAAGATAGAAAGGGAAAAAAACGAGTGAAGGAGCAGAGGGAGAGAAAGGGAAATGGGCAGAAATAAGGCGCAAAAGAGCAGAGGTGCAGAAAGGTGAAAGATAGAAAGGGGAGAAAAAGGAGTGAAGGAGCAGAAAGAAAGAAAGGAGACAGAGGTCCACTGGACCACCAGGGATGAGGCGCAGGGAAAACCTGCGGGTGGAGGAGGGCCTCGATCACCAACACTCAAGAGTGCAGGGGCAGGGGCACCTCACTTAATGGTGGAGCTGCGAGGGTGGGAGAGCAATTTCACTGACAATGAGTCAGTGGTCTTGCTCGCCTGTCCCCGCAGTGGCCGCCATTAAGTAGGGGTCGGGGAGGGCTGGACAGCTGGGAGGCGGGAGCGGGGAGGGGAGCTGGATTGGGCTGGTCGTGCTGGGGGGGGGAGGGGCCGCGGGGGCAGCAGCGGCGGGGAAAGGTAAAGGGAGGAAAGAAGGGATAAAGAAAAAAGGGAGAATAAGCAGAAATAAGGCACAAAAGAGCAGAGATGCAGAAAAGAGCAGAAAGGAGAAAGATAGAAAGGGTAAAAAAAACGAGTGAAAACGGGTGAAGGAGCAGAGGGAGAGAAAGGGAAAATGGGCAAAAATAAGGCACAAAAGAGCAGAGGTGCAGAAAGGTGAAAGATAGAAAGGGAAAAAAACGAGTGAAGGAGCAGAGGGAGAGAAAGGGAAATGGGCAGAAATAAGGCGCAAAAGAGCAGAGGTGCAGAAAGGTGAAAGATAGAAAGGGGAGAAAAAGGAGTGAAGGAGCAGAAAGAAAGAAAGGAGACAGAGGTCCACTGGACCACCAGGGATGAGGCTCAGGGAAAACCTGCGGGTGGAGGAGGGCCTCGATCACCAACACTCAAGAGTGCAGGGGCAGGGGCACCTCACTTAATGGTGGAGCTGCGAGGGTGGGAGAGCAATTTCACTGACAATGAGTCAGTGGTCTTGCTCGCCTGTCCCCGCAGTGGCCGCCATTAAGTAGGGGTCGGGGAGGGCTGGACAGCTGGGAGGCGGGAGCGGGGAGGGGAGCTGGATTGGGCCGGTCGTGCTGGGGGGGGAGGGGCCGCGGGGGCAGCAGCGGCGGGGAAAGGTAAAGGGAGGAAAGAAGGGATAAAGAAAAAAGGGAGAATAAGCAGAAATAAGGCACAAAAGAGCAGAGATGCAGAAAAGAGCAGAAAGGAGAAAGATAGAAAGGGTAAAAAAACGAGTGAAAACGGGTGAAGGAGCAGAGGGAGAGAAAGGGAAAATGGGCAAAAATAAGGCACAAAAGAGCAGAGGTAAAGAAAGGTGAAAGATAGAAAGGGAAAAAAACGAGTGAAGGAGCAGAAGGAGAGAAAGGGAAATGGGCAGAAATAAGGCGCAAAAGAGCAGAGGTGCAGAAAGGTGAAAGATAGAAAGGGGAGAAAAAGGAGTGAAGGAGCAGAAAGAAAGAAAGGAGACAGAGGTCCACTGGACCACCAGGGATGAGGCGCAGGGAAACCTGCGGGTGGAGGAGGGCCTCGATCACCAACACTCAAGAGTGCAGGGGCAGGGGCACCTCACTTAATGGTGGAGCTGCGAGGGTGGGAGAGCAATTTCACTGACAATGAGTCAGTGGTCTTGCTCGCCTGTCCCCGCAGTGGCCGCCATTAAGTAGGGGTCGGGGAGGGCTGGACAGCTGGGAGGCGGGAGCGGGGAGGGGAGCTGGATTGGGCCCGTCGTGCTGGGGGGGGAGGGGCCGCGGGGGCAGCAGCGGCGGCGAAAGGTAAAGGGAGGAAAGAAGGGATAAAGAAAAAAGGGAGAATAAGCAGAAATAAGGCACAAAAGAGCAGAGATGCAGAAAAGAGCAGAAAGGAGAAAGATAGAAAGGGTAAAAAAAACGAGTGAAAACGGGTGAAGGAGCAGAGGGAGAGAAAGGGAAAATGGGCAAAAATAAGGCACAAAAGAGCAGAGGTGCAGAAAGGTGAAAGATAGAAAGGGAAAAAAACGAGTGAAGGAGCAGAGGGAGAGAAAGGGAAATGGGCAGAAATAAGGCGCAAAAGAGCAGAGGTGCAGAAAGGTGAAAGATAGAAAGGGGAGAAAAAGGAGTGAAGGAGCAGAAAGAAAGAAAGGAGACAGAGGTCCACTGGACCACCAGGGATGAGGCGCAGGGAAAACCTGCGGGTGGAGGAGGGCCTCGATCACCAACACTCAAGAGTGCAGGGGCAGGGGCACCTCACTTAATGGTGGAGCTGCGAGGGTGGGAGAGCAATTTCACTGACAATGAGTCAGTGGTCTTGCTCGCCTGTCCCCGCAGTGGCCGCCATTAAGTAGGGGTCGGGGAGGGCTGGACAGCTGGGAGGCGGGAGCGGGGAGGGGAGCTGGATTGGGCTGGTCGTGCTGGGGGGGGGAGGGGCCGCGGGGGCAGCAGCGGCGGAGAAAGGTAAAGGGAGGAAAGAAGGGATAAAGAAAAAAGGGAGAATAAGCAGAAATAAGGCACAAAAGAGCAGAGATGCAGAAAAGAGCAGAAAGGAGAAAGATAGAAAGGGTAAAAAAAACGAGTGAAAACGGGTGAAGGAGCAGAGGGAGAGAAAGGGAAAATGGGCAAAAATAAGGCACAAAAGAGCAGAGGTGCAGAAAGGTGAAAGATAGAAAGGGGAAAAAAAACGAGTGAAGGAGCAGAGGGAGAGAAAGGGAAATGGGCAGAAATAAGGCGCAAAAGAGCAGAGGTGCAGAAAGGTGAAAGATAGAAAGGGGAGAAAAAGGAGTGAAGGAGCAGAAAGAAAGAAAGGAGACAGAGGTCCACTGGACCACCAGGGATGAGGCGCAGGGAAACCTGCGGGTGGAGGAGGGCCTCGATCACCAACACTCAAGAGTGCAGGGGCAGGGGCACCTCACTTAATGGTGGAGCTGCGAGGGTGGGAGAGCAATTTCACTGACAATGAGTCAGTGGTCTTGCTCGCCTGTCCCCGCAGTGGCCGCCATTAAGTAGGGGTCGGGGAGGGCTGGACAGCTGGGAGGCGGGAGCGGGGAGTGGAGCTGGATTGGGCCGGTCGTGCTGGGGGGGGGAGGGGCCGCGGGGGCAGCAGCGGCGGGGAAAGGTAAAGGGAGGAAAGAAGGGATAAAGAAAAAAGGGAGAATAAGCAGAAATAAGGCACAAAAGAGCAGAGATGCAGAAAAGAGCAGAAAGGAGAAAGATAGAAAGGGTAAAAAAACGAGTGAAAACGGGTGAAGGAGCAGAGGGAGAGAAAGGGAAAATGGGCAAAAATAAGGCACAAAAGAGCAGAGGTGCAGAAAGGTGAAAGATAGAAAGGGGAAAAAAAACGAGTGAAGGAGCAGAGGGAGAGAAAGGGAAATGGGCAGAAATAAGGCGCAAAAGAGCAGAGGTGCAGAAAGGTAAAAGATAGAAAGGGGAGAAAAAGGAGTGAAGGAGCAGAAAGAAAGAAAGGAGACAGAGGTCCACTGGACCACCAGGGATGAGGCGCAGGGAAAACCTGCGGGTGGAGGAGGGCCTCGATCACCAACACTCAAGAGTGCAGGGGCAGGGGCACCTCACTTAATGGTGGAGCTGCGAGGGTGGGAGAGCAATTTCACTGACAATGAGTCAGTGGTCTTGCTCGCCTGTCCCCGCAGTGGCCGCCATTAAGTAGGGGTCGGGGAGGGCTGGACAGCTGGGAGGCGGGGGCGGGGAGGGGAGCTGGATTGGGCCGGTCGTGCTGGGGGGGGAGGGGCCGCGGGGGCAGCAGCGGCGGGGAAAGGTAAAGGGAGGAAAGAAGGGATAAAGAAAAAAGGGAGAATAAGCAGAAATAAGGCACAAAAGAGCAGAGATGCAGAAAAGAGCAGAAAGGAGAAAGATAGAAAGGGTAAAAAAACGAGTGAAAACGGGTGAAGGAGCAGAGGGAGAGAAAGGGAAAATGGGCAAAAATAAGGCACAAAAGAGCAGAGGTGCAGAAAGGTGAAAGATAGAAAGGGAAAAAAACGAGTGAAGGAGCAGAGGGAGAGAAAGGGAAATGGGCAGAAATAAGGCGCAAAAGAGCAGAGGTGCAGAAAGGTGAAAGATAGAAAGGGGAGAAAAAGGAGTGAAGGAGCAGAAAGAAAGAAAGGCGACAGAGGTCCACTGGACCACCAGGGATGAGGCGCAGGGAAACCTGCGGGTGGAGGAGGGCCTCGATCACCAACACTCAAGAGTGCAGGGGCAGGGGCACCTCACTTAATGGTGGAGCTGCGAGGGTGGGAGAGCAATTTCACTGACAATGAGTCAGTGGTCTTGCTCGCCTGTCCCCGCAGTGGCCGCCATTAAGTAGGGGTCGGGGAGGGCTGGACAGCTGGGCGGCGGGAGCGGGGAGGGGAGCTGGATTGGGCCGGTCGTGCTGGGGGGGGAGGGGCCGCGGGGGCAGCAGCGGCGGGGAAAGGTAAAGGGAGGAAAGAAGGGATAAAGAAAAAAGGGAGAATAAGCAGAAATAAGGCACAAAAGAGCAGAGATGCAGAAAAGAGCAGAAAGGAGAAAGATAGAAAGGGTAAAAAAACGAGTGAAAACGGGTGAAGGAGCAGAGGGAGAGAAAGGGAAAATGGGCAAAAATAAGGCACAAAAGAGCAGAGGTGCAGAAAGGTGAAAGATAGAAAGGGAAAAAAACGAGTGAAGGAGAAGAGGGAGAGAAAGGGAAATGGGCAGAAATAAGGCGCAAAAGAGCAGAGGTGCAGAAAGGTGAAAGATAGAAAGGGGAGAAAAAGGAGTGAAGGAGCAGAAAGAAAGAAAGGAGACAGAGGTCCACTGGACCACCAGGGATGAGGCGCAGGGAAACCTGCGGGTGGAGGAGGGCCTCGATCACCAACACTCAAGAGTGCAGGGGCAGGGGCACCTCACTTAATGGTGGAGCTGCGAGGGTGGGAGAGCAATTTCACTGACAATGAGTCAGTGGTCTTGCTCGCCTGTCCCCGCAGTGGCCGCCATTAAGTAGGGGTCGGGGAGGGCTGGACAGCTGGGAGGCGGGAGCGGGGAGGGGAGCTGGATTGGGCCGGTCATGCTGGGGGGGGGAGGGGCCGCGGGGGCAGCAGCGGCGGGGAAAGGTAAAGGGAGGAAAGAAGGGATAAAGAAAAAAGGGAGAATAAGCAGAAATAAGGCACAAAAGAGCAGAGATGCAGAAAAGAGCAGAAAGGAGAAAGATAGAAAGGGTAAAAAAAACGAGTGAAAACGGGTGAAGGAGCAGAGGGAGAGAAAGGGAAAATGGGCAAAAATAAGGCACAAAAGAGCAGATGTGCAGAAAGGTGAAAGATAGAAAGGAAAAAAACGAGTGAAGGAGCAGAGGGAGAGAAAGGGAAATGGGCAGAAATAAGGCGCAAAAGAGCAGAGGTGCAGAAAGGTGAAAGATAGAAAGGGGAGAAAAAGGAGTGAAGGAGCAGAAAGAAAGAAAGGAGACCGAGGTCCACTGGACCACCAGGGATGAGGCTCAGGGAAAACCTGCGGGTGGAGGAGGGCCTCGATCACCAACACTCAAGAGTGCAGGGGCAGGGGCACCTCACTTAATGGTGGAGCTGCGAGGGTGGGAGAGCAATTTCACTGACAATGAGTCAGTGGTCTTGCTCGCCTGTCCCCGCAGTGGCCGCCATTAAGTAGGGGTCGGGGAGGGCTGGACAGCTGGGAGGCGGGAGCGGGGAGGGGAGCTGGATTGGGCCGGTCGTGCTGGGGGGGGGAGGGGCCGCGGGGGCAGCAGCGGCGGGGAAAGGTAAAGGGAGGAAAGAAGGGATAAAGAAAAAAGGGAGAATAAGCAGAAATAAGGCACAAAAGAGCAGAGATGCAGAAAAGAGCAGAAAGGAGAAAGATAGAAAGGGTAAAAAAACGAGTGAAAACGGGTGAAGGAGCAGAGGGAGAGAAAGGGAAAATGGGCAAAAATAAGGCACAAAAGAGCAGAGGTGCAGAAAGGTGAAAGATAGAAAGGGAAAAAAACGAGTGAAGGAGCAGAAGGAGAGAAAGGGAAATGGGCAGAAATAAGGCGCAAAAGAGCAGAGGTGCAGAAAGGTGAAAGATAGAAAGGGGAGAAAAAGGAGTGAAGGAGCAGAAAGAAAGAAAGGAGACAGAGGTCCACTGGACCACCAGGGATGAGGCGCAGGGAAACCTGCGGGTGGAGGAGGGCCTCGATCACCAACACTCAAGAGTGCAGGGGCAGGGGCACCTCACTTAATGGTGGAGCTGCGAGGGTGGGAGAGCAATTTCACTGACAATGAGTCAGTGGTCTTGCTCGCCTGTCCCCGCAGTGGCCGCCATTAAGTAGGGGTCGGGGAGGGCTGGACAGCTGGGAGGCGGGAGCGGGGAGGGGAGCTGGATTGGGCCGGTCATGCTGGGGGGGGGAGGGGCCGCGGGGGCAGCAGCGGCGGGGAAAGGTAAAGGGAGGAAAGAAGGGATAAAGAAAAAAGGGAGAATAAGCAGAAATAAGGCACAAAAGAGCAGAGATGCAGAAAAGAGCAGAAAGGAGAAAGATAGAAAGGGTAAAAAAAACGAGTGAAAACGGGTGAAGGAGCAGAGGGAGAGAAAGGGAAAATGGGCAAAAATAAGGCACAAAAGAGCAGATGTGCAGAAAGGTGAAAGATAGAAAGGAAAAAAACGAGTGAAGGAGCAGAGGGAGAGAAAGGGAAATGGGCAGAAATAAGGCGCAAAAGAGCAGAGGTGCAGAAAGGTGAAAGATAGAAAGGGGAGAAAAAGGAGTGAAGGAGCAGAAAGAAAGAAAGGAGACAGAGGTCCACTGGACCACCAGGGATGAGGCGCAGGGAAACCTGCGGGTGGAGGAGGGCCTCGATCACCAACACTCAAGAGTGCAGGGGCAGGGGCACCTCACTTAATGGTGGAGCTGCGAGGGTGGGAGAGCAATTTCACTGACAATGAGTCAGTGGTCTTGCTCGCCTGTCCCCGCAGTGGCCGCCATTAAGTAGGGGTCGGGGAGGGCTGGACAGCTGGGAGGCGGGAGCGGGGAGGGGAGCTGGATTGGGCCGGTCATGCTGGGGGGGGAGGGGCCGCGGGGGCAGCAGCGGCGGGGAAAGGTAAAGGGAGGAAAGAAGGGATAAAGAAAAAAGGGAGAATAAGCAGAAATAAGGCACAAAAGAGCAGAGATGCAGAAAAGAGCAGAAAGGAGAAAGATAGAAAGGGTAAAAAAAACAAGTGAAAACGGGTGAAGGAGCAGAGGGAGAGAAAGGGAAAATGGGCAAAAATAAGGCACAAAAGAGCAGATGTGCAGAAAGGTGAAAGATAGAAAGGAAAAAAACGAGTGAAGGAGCAGAGGGAGAGAAAGGGAAATGGGCAGAAATAAGGCGCAAAAGAGCAGAGGTGCAGAAAGGTGAAAGATAGAAAGGGGAGAAAAAGGAGTGAAGGAGCAGAAAGAAAGAAAGGAGACAGAGGTCCACTGGACCACCAGGGATGAGGCTCAGGGAAAACCTGCGGGTGGAGGAGGGCCTCGATCACCAACACTCAAGAGTGCAGGGGCAGGGGCACCTCACTTAATGGTGGAGCTGCGAGGGTGGGAGAGCAATTTCACTGACAATGAGTCAGTGGTCTTGCTCGCCTGTCCCCGCAGTGGCCGCCATTAAGTAGGGGTCGGGGAGGGCTGCACAGCTGGGAGGCGGGAGCGGGGAGGGGAGCTGGATTGGGCCGGTCGTGCTGGGGGGGGGAGGGGCCGCGGGGGCAGCAGCGGCGGGGAAAGGTAAAGGGAGGAAAGAAGGGATAAAGAAAAAAGGGAGAATAAGCAGAAATAAGGCACAAAAGAGCAGAGATGCAGAAAAGAGCAGAAAGGAGAAAGATAGAAAGGGTAAAAAAACGAGTGAAAACGGGTGAAGGAGCAGAGGGAGAGAAAGGGAAAATGGGCAAAAATAAGGCACAAAAGAGCAGAGGTGCAGAAAGGTGAAAGATAGAAAGGGAAAAAAACGAGTGAAGGAGCAGAAGGAGAGAAAGGGAAATGGGCAGAAATAAGGCGCAAAAGAGCAGAGGTGCAGAAAGGTGAAAGATAGAAAGGGGAGAAAAAGGAGTGAAGGAGCAGAAAGAAAGAAAGGAGACAGAGGTCCACTGGACCACCAGGGATGAGGCGCAGGGAAACCTGCGGGTGGAGGAGGGCCTCGATCACCAACACTCAAGAGTGCAGGGGCAGGGGCACCTCACTTAATGGTGGAGCTGCGAGGGTGGGAGAGCAATTTCACTGACAATGAGTCAGTGGTCTTGCTCGCCTGTCCCCGCAGTGGCTGCCATTAAGTAGGGGTCGGGGAGGGCTGGACAGCTGGGAGGCGGGAGCGGGGAGGGGAGCTGGATTGGGCCGGTCATGCTGGGGGGGGGAGGGGCCGCGGGGGCAGCAGCGGCGGGGAAAGGTAAAGGGAGGAAAGAAGGGATAAAGAAAAAAGGGAGAATAAGCAGAAATAAGGCACAAAAGAGCAGAGATGCAGAAAAGAGCAGAAAGGAGAAAGATAGAAAGGGTAAAAAAAACGAGTGAAAACGGGTGAAGGAGCAGAGGGAGAGAAAGGGAAAATGGGCAAAAATAAGGCACAAAAGAGCAGATGTGCAGAAAGGTGAAAGATAGAAAGGAAAAAAACGAGTGAAGGAGCAGAGGGAGAGAAAGGGAAATGGGCAGAAATAAGGCGCAAAAGAGCAGAGGTGCAGAAAGGTGAAAGATAGAAAGGGGAGAAAAAGGAGTGAAGGAGCAGAAAGAAAGAAAGGAGACAGAGGTCCACTGGACCACCAGGGATGAGGCTCAGGGAAAACCTGCGGGTGGAGGAGGGCCTCGATCACCAACACTCAAGAGTGCAGGGGCAGGGGCACCTCACTTAATGGTGGAGCTGCGAGGGTGGGAGAGCAATTTCACTGACAATGAGTCAGTAGTCTTGCTCGCCTGTCCCCGCAGTGGCCGCCATTAAGTAGGGGTCGGGGAGGGCTGGACAGCTGGGAGGCGGGAGCGGGGAGGGGAGCTGGATTGGGCCGGTCGTGCTGGGGGGGGGGAGGGGCCGCGGGGGCAGCAGCGGCGGGGAAAGGTAAAGGGAGGAAAGAAGGGATAAAGAAAAAAGGGAGAATAAGCAGAAATAAGGCACAAAAGAGCAGAGATGCAGAAAAGAGCAGAAAGGAGAAAGATAGAAAGGGTAAAAAAACGAGTGAAAACGGGTGAAGGAGCAGAGGGAGAGAAAGGGAAAATGGGCAAAAATAAGGCACAAAAGAGCAGAGGTGCAGAAAGGTGAAAGATAGAAAGGGAAAAAAACGAGTGAAGGAGCAGAAGGAGAGAAAGGGAAATGGGCTGAAATAAGGCGCAAAAGAGCAGAGGTGCAGAAAGGTGAAAGATAGAAAGGGGAGAAAAAGGAGTGAAGGAGCAGAAAGAAAGAAAGGAGACAGAGGTCCACTGGACCACCAGGGATGAGGCGCAGGGAAACCTGCGGGTGGAGGAGGGCCTCGATCACCAACACTCAAGAGTGCAGGGGCAGGGGCACCTCACTTAATGGTGGAGCTGCGAGGGTGGGAGAGCAATTTCACTGACAATGAGTCAGTGGTCTTGCTCGCCTGTCCCCGCAGTGGCCGCCATTAAGTAGGGGTCGGGGAGGGCTGGACAGCTGGGAGGCGGGAGCGGGGAGGGGAGCTGGATTGGGCCGGTCGTGCTGGGGGGGGGGAGGGGCCGCGGGGGCAGCAGCGGCGGCGAAAGGTAAAGGGAGGAAAGAAGGGATAAAGAAAAAAGGGAGAATAAGCAGAAATAAGGCACAAAAGAGCAGAGATGCAGAAAAGAGCAGAAAGGAGAAAGATAGAAAGGGTAAAAAAAACGAGTGAAAACGGGTGAAGGAGCAGAGGGAGAGAAAGGGAAAATGGGCAAAAATAAGGCACAAAAGAGCAGAGGTGCAGAAAGGTGAAAGATAGAAAGGGAAAAAAACGAGTGAAGGAGCAGAGGGAGAGAATGGGAAATGGGCAGAAATAAGGCGCAAAAGAGCAGAGGTGCAGAAAGGTGAAAGATAGAAAGGGGAGAAAAAGGAGTGAAGGAGCAGAAATAAAGAAAGGAGACAGAGGTCCACTGGACCACCAGGGATGAGGCGCAGGGAAAACCTGTGGGTGGAGGAGGGCCTCGATCACCAACACTCAAGAGTGCAGGGGCAGGGGCACCTCACTCAATGGTGGAGCTGCGAGGGTGGGAGAGCAATTTCAGTGACAATGAGTCAGTGGTCTTGCTCGCCTGTCCCCGCAGTGGCCGCCATTAAGTAGGGGTCGGGGAGGGCTGGACAGCTGGGAGGCGGGAGCGGGGAGGGGAGCTGGATTGGGCCGGTCGTGATGGGGGGGGAGGGGCCGCGGGGGCAGCAGCGGCGGGGAAAGGTAAAGGGAGGAAAGAAGGGATAAAGAAAAAAGGGAGAATAAGCAGAAATAAGGCACAAAAGAGCAGAGATGCAGAAAAGAGCAGAAAGGAGAAAGATAGAAAGGGTAAAAAAAACGAGTGAAAACGGGTGAAGGAGCAGAGGGAGAGAAAGGGAAAATGGGCAAAAATAAGGCACAAAAGAGCAGAGGTGCAGAAAGGTGAAAGATAGAAAGGGAAAAAAACGAGTGAAGGAGCAGAGGGAGAGAAAGGGAAATGGGCAGAAATAAGGCGCAAAAGAGCAGAGGTGCAGAAAGGTGAAAGATAGAAAGGGGAGAAAAAGGAGTGAAGGAGCAGAAAGAAAGAAAGGAGACAGAGGTCCACTGGACCACCAGGGATGAGGCGCAGGGAAAACCTGCGGGTGGAGGAGGGCCTCGATCACCAACACTCAAGAGTGCAGGGGCAGGGGCACCTCACTTAATGGTGGAGCTGCGAGGGTGGGAGAGCAATTTCACTGACAATGAGTCAGTGGTCTTGCTCGCCTGTCCCCGCAGTGGCCGCCATTAAGTAGGGGTCGGGGAGGGCTGGACAGCTGGGAGGCGGGAGCGGGGAGGGGAGCTGGATTGGGCTGGTCGTGCTGGGGGGGGGAGGGGCCGCGGGGGCAGCAGCGGCGGGGAAAGGTAAAGGGAGGAAAGAAGGGATAAAGAAAAAAGGGAGAATAAGTAGAAATAAGGCACAAAAGAGCAGAGATGCAGAAAAGAGCAGAAAGGAGAAAGATAGAAAGGGTAAAAAAAACGAGTGAAAACGGGTGAAGGAGCAGAGGGAGAGAAAGGGAAAATGGGCAAAAATAAGGCACAAAAGAGCAGAGGTGCAGAAAGGTGAAAGATAGAAAGGGGAAAAAAAACGAGTGAAGGAGCAGAGGGAGAGAAAGGGAAATGGGCAGAAATAAGGCGCAAAAGAGCAGAGGTGCAGAAAGGTGAAAGATAGAAAGGGGAGAAAAAGGAGTGAAGGAGCAGAAAGAAAGAAAGGAGACAGAGGTCCACTGGACCACCAGGGATGAGGCGCAGGGAAACCTGCGGGTGGAGGAGGGCCTCGATCACCAACACTCAAGAGTGCAGGGGCAGGGGCACCTCACTTAATGGTGGAGCTGCGAGGGTGGGAGAGCAATTTCACTGACAATGAGTCAGTGGTCTTGCTCGCCTGTCCCCGCAGTGGCCGCCATTAAGTAGGGGTCGGGGAGGGCTGGACAGCTGGGAGGCGGGAGCGGGGAGTGGAGCTGGATTGGGCCGGTCGTGCTGTGGGGGGGAGGGGCCGCGGGGGCAGCAGCGGCGGGGAAAGGTAAAGGGAGGAAAGAAGGGATAAAGAAAAAAGGGAGAATAAGCAGAAATAAGGCACAAAAGAGCAGAGATGCAGAAAAGAGCAGAAAGGAGAAAGATAGAAAGGGTAAAAAAACGAGTGAAAACGGGTGAAGGAGCAGAGGGAGAGAAAGGGAAAATGGGCAAAAATAAGGCACAAAAGAGCAGAGGTGCAGAAAGGTGAAAGATAGAAAGGGGAAAAAAAACGAGTGAAGGAGCAGAGGGAGAGAAAGGGAAATGGGCAGAAATAAGGCGCAAAAGAGCAGAGGTGCAGAAAGGTAAAAGATAGAAAGGGGAGAAAAAGGAGTGAAGGAGCAGAAAGAAAGAAAGGAGACAGAGGTCCACTGGACCACCAGGGATGAGGCGCAGGGAAAACCTGCGGGTGGAGGAGGGCCTCGATCACCAACACTCAAGAGGGCAGGGGCAGGGGCACCTCACTTAATGGTGGAGCTGCGAGGGTGGGAGAGCAATTTCACTGACAATGAGTCAGTGGTCTTGCTCGCCTGTCCCCGCAGTGGCCGCCATTAAGTAGGGGTCGGGGAGGGCTGGACAGCTGGGCGGCGGGAGCGGGGAGGGGAGCTGGATTGGGCCGGTCGTGCTGGGGGGGGAGGGGCCGCGGGGGCAGCAGCGGCGGGGAAAGGTAAAGGGAGGAAAGAAGGGATAAAGAAAAAAGGGAGAATAAGCAGAAATAAGGCACAAAAGAGCAGAGATGCAGAAAAGAGCAGAAAGGAGAAAGATAGAAAGGGTAAAAAAACGAGTGAAAACGGGTGAAGGAGCAGAGGGAGAGAAAGGGAAAATGGGCAAAAATAAGGCACAAAAGAGCAGAGGTGCAGAAAGGTGAAAGATAGAAAGGGAAAAAAACGAGTGAAGGAGAAGAGGGAGAGAAAGGGAAATGGGCAGAAATAAGGCGCAAAAGAGCAGAGGTGCAGAAAGGTGAAAGATAGAAAGGGGAGAAAAAGGAGTGAAGGAGCAGAAAGAAAGAAAGGAGACAGAGGTCCACTGGACCACCAGGGATGAGGCGCAGGGAAACCTGCGGGTGGAGGAGGGCCTCGATCACCAACACTCAAGAGTGCAGGGGCAGGGGCACCTCACTTAATGGTGGAGCTGCGAGGGTGGGAGAGCAATTTCACTGACAATGAGTCAGTGGTCTTGCTCGCCTGTCCCCGCAGTGGCCGCCATTAAGTAGGGGTCGGGGAGGGCTGGACAGCTGGGAGGCGGGAGCGGGGAGGGGAGCTGGATTGGGCCGGTCATGCTGGGGGGGGGGAGGGGCCGCGGGGGCAGCAGCGGCGGGGAAAGGTAAAGGGAGGAAAGAAGGGATAAAGAAAAAAGGGAGAATAAGCAGAAATAAGGCACAAAAGAGCAGAGATGCAGAAAAGAGCAGAAAGGAGAAAGATACAAAGGGTAAAAAAAACGAGTGAAAACGGGTGAAGGAGCAGAGGGAGAGAAAGGGAAAATGGGCAAAAATAAGGCACAAAAGAGCAGATGTGCAGAAAGGTGAAAGATAGAAAGGAAAAAAACGAGTGAAGGAGCAGAGGGAGAGAAAGGGAAATGGGCAGAAATAAGGCGCAAAAGAGCAGAGGTGCAGAAAGGTGAAAGATAGAAAGGGGAGAAAAAGGAGTGAAGGAGCAGAAAGAAAGAAAGGAGACAGAGGTCCACTGGACCACCAGGGATGAGGCTCAGGGAAAACCTGCGGGTGGAGGAGGGCCTCGATCACCAACACTCAAGAGTGCAGGGGCAGGGGCACCTCACTTAATGGTGGAGCTGCGAGGGTGGGAGAGCAATTTCACTGACAATGAGTCAGTGGTCTTGCTCGCCTGTCCCCGCAGTGGCCGCCATTAAGTAGGGGTCGGGGAGGGCTGGACAGCTGGGAGGCGGGAGCGGGGAGGGGAGCTGGATTGGGCCGGTCGTGCTGGGGGGGGGAGGGGCCGCGGGGGCAGCAGCGGCGGGGAAAGGTAAAGGGAGGAAAGAAGGGATAAAGAAAAAAGGGAGAATAAGCAGAAATAAGGCACAAAAGAGCAGAGATGCAGAAAAGAGCAGAAAGGAGAAAGATAGAAAGGGTAAAAAAACGAGTGAAAACGGGTGAAGGAGCAGAGGGAGAGAAAGGGAAAATGGGCAAAAATAGGGCACAAAAGAGCAGAGGTGCAGAAAGGTGAAAGATAGAAAGGGAAAAAAACGAGTGAAGGAGCAGAAGGAGAGAAAGGGAAATGGGCAGAAATAAGGCGCAAAAGAGCAGAGGTGCAGAAAGGTGAAAGATAGAAAGGGGAGAAAAAGGAGTGAAGGAGCAGAAAGAAAGAAAGGAGACAGAGGTCCACTGGACCACCAGGGATGAGGCGCAGGGAAACCTGCGGGTGGAGGAGGGCCTCGATCACCAACACTCAAGAGTGCAGGGGCAGGGGCACCTCACTTAATGGTGGAGCTGCGAGGGTGGGAGAGCAATTTCACTGACAATGAGTCAGTGGTCTTGCTCGCCTGTCCCCGCAGTGGCCGCCATTAAGTAGGGGTCGGGGAGGGCTGGACAGCTGGGAGGCGGGAGCGGGGAGGGGAGCTGGATTGGGCTGGTCATGCTGGGGGGGGGAGGGGCCGCGGGGGCAGCAGCGGCGGGGAAAGGTAAAGGGAGGAAAGAAGGGATAAAGAAAAAAGGGAGAATAAGCAGAAATAAGGCACAAAAGAGCAGAGATGCAGAAAAGAGCAGAAAGGAATAAGATAGAAAGGGTAAAAAAAACGAGTGAAAACGGGTGAAGGAGCAGAGGGAGAGAAAGGGAAAATGGGCAAAAATAAGGCACAAAAGAGCAGATGTGCAGAAAGGTGAAAGATAGAAAGGAAAAAAACGAGTGAAGGAGCAGAGGGAGAGAAAGGGAAATGGGCAGAAATAAGGCGCAAAAGAGCAGAGGTGCAGAAAGGTGAAAGATAGAAAGGGGAGAAAAAGGAGTGAAGGAGCAGAAAGAAAGAAAGGAGACAGAGGTCCACTGGACCACCAGGGATGAGGCTCAGGGAAAACCTGCGGGTGGAGGAGGGCCTCGATCACCAACACTCAAGAGTGCAGGGGCAGGGGCACCTCACTTAATGGTGGAGCTGCGAGGGTGGGAGAGCAATTTCACTGACAATGAGTCAGTGGTCTTGCTCGCCTGTCCCCGCAGTGGCCGCCATTAAGTAGGGGTCGGGGAGGGCTGGACAGCTGGGAGGCGGGAGCGGGGAGGGGAGCTGGATTGGGCCGGTCGTGCTGGGGGGGGGAGGGGCCGCGGGGGCAGCAGCGGCGGGGAAAGGTAAAGGGAGGAAAGAAGGGATAAAGAAAAAAGGGAGAATAAGCAGAAATAAGGCACAAAAGAGCAGAGATGCAGAAAAGAGCAGAAAGGAGAAAGATAGAAAGGGTAAAAAAACGAGTGAAAACGGGTGAAGGAGCAGAGGGAGAGAAAGGGAAAATGGGCAAAAATAAGGCACAAAAGAGCAGAGGTGCAGAAAGGTGAAAGATAGAAAGGGAAAAAAACGAGTGAAGGAGCAGAAGGAGAGAAAGGGAAATGGGCAGAAATAAGGCGCAAAAGAGCAGAGGTGCAGAAAGGTGAAAGATAGAAAGGGGAGAAAAAGGAGTGAAGGAGCAGAAAGAAAGAAAGGAGACAGAGGTCCACTGGACCACCAGGGATGAGGCGCAGGGAAACCTGCGGGTGGAGGAGGGCCTCGATCACCAACACTCAAGAGTGCAGGGGCAGGGGCACCTCACTTAATGGTGGAGCTGCGAGGGTGGGAGAGCAATTTCACTGACAATGAGTCAGTGGTCTTGCTCGCCTGTCCCCGCAGTGGCCGCCATTAAGTAGGGGTCGGGGAGGGCTGGACAGCTGGGAGGCGGGAGCGGGGAGGGGAGCTGGATTGGGCCGGTCGTGCTGGGGGGGGAGGGGCCGCGGGGGCAGCAGCGGCGGCGAAAGGTAAAGGGAGGAAAGAAGGGATAAAGAAAAAAGGGAGAATAAGCAGAAATAAGGCACAAAAGAGCAGAGATGCAGAAAAGAGCAGAAAGGAGAAAGATAGAAAGGGTAAAAAAACGAGTGAAAACGGGTGAAGGAGCAGAGGGAGAGAAAGGGAAAATGGGCAAAAATAAGGCACAAAAGAGCAGAGGTGCAGAAAGGTGAAAGATAGAAAGGGAAAAAAACGAGTGAAGGAGCAGAGGGAGAGAAAGGGAAATGGGCAGAAATAAGGCGCAAAAGAGCAGAGGTGCAGAAAGGTGAAAGATAGAAAGGGGAGAAAAAGGAGTGAAGGAGCAGAAAGAAAGAAAGGAGACAGAGGTCCACTGGACCACCAGGGATGAGGCGCAGGGAAAACCTGCGGGTGGAGGAGGGCCTCGATCACCAACACTCAAGAGTGCAGGGGCAGGGGCACCTCACTTAATGGTGGAGCTGCGAGGGTGGGAGAGCAATTTCAGTGACAATGAGTCAGTGGTCTTGCTCGCCTGTGCCCGCAGTGGCCGCCATTAAGTAGGGGTCGGCGAGGGCTGGACAGCTGGGAGGCGGGAGCGGGGAGGGGAGCTGGATTGGGCCGGTCGTGATGGGGGGGGAGGGGCCGCGGGGGCAGCAGCGGCGGGGAAAGGTAAAGGGAGGAAAGAAGGGATAAAGAAAAAAGGGAGAATAAGCAGAAATAAGGCACAAAAGAGCAGAGATGCAGAAAAGAGCAGAAAGGAGAAAGATAGAAAGGGTAAAAAAAACGAGTGAAAACGGGTGAAGGAGCAGAGGGAGAGAAAGGGAAAATGGGCAAAAATAAGGCACAAAAGAGCAGAGGTGCAGAAAGGTGAAAGATAGAAAGGGAAAAAAACGAGTGAAGGAGCAGAGGGAGAGAAAGGGAAATGGGCAGAAATAAGGCGCAAAAGAGCAGAGGTGCAGAAAGGTGAAAGATAGAAAGGGGAGAAAAAGGAGTGAAGGAGCAGAAAGAAAGAAAGGAGACAGAGGTCCACTGGACCACCAGGGATGAGGCGCAGGGAAAACCTGCGGGTGGAGGAGGGCCTCGATCACCAACACTCAAGAGTGCAGGGGCAGGGGCACCTCACTTAATGGTGGAGCTGCGAGGGTGGGAGAGCAATTTCACTGACAATGAGTCAGTGGTCTTGCTCGCCTGTCCCCGCAGTGGCCGCCATTAAGTAGGGGTCGGGGAGGGCTGGACAGCTGCGGGGAGGGGAGCTGGATTGGGCCGGTCGTGCTGGGGGGGGGAGGGGCCGCGGGGGCAGCAGCGGCGGGGAAAGGTAAAGGGAGGAAAGAAGGGATAAAGAAAAAAGGGAGAATAAGCAGAAATAAGGCACAAAAGAGCAGAGATGCAGAAAAGAGCAGAAAGGAGAAAGATAGAAAGGGTAAAAAAACGAGTGAAAACGGGTGAAGGAGCAGAGCGAGAGAAAGGGAAAATGGGCAAAAATAAGGCACAAAAGAGCAGAGGTGCAGAAAGGTGAAAGATAGAAAGGGAAAAAAACGAGTGAAGGAGCAGAGGGAGAGAAAGGGAAATGGGCAGAAATAAGGCGCAAAAGAGCAGAGGTGCAGAAAGGTGAAAGATAGAAAGGGGAGAAAAAGGAGTGAAGGAGCAGAAAGAAAGAAAGGAGACAGAGGTCCACTGGACCACCAGGGATGAGGCGCAGGGAAACCTGCGGGTGGAGGAGGGCCTCGATCACCAACACTCAAGAGTGCAGGGGCAGGGGCACCTCACTTAATGGTGGAGCTGCGAGGGTGGGAGAGCAATTTCACTGACAATGAGTCAGTGGTCTTGCTCGCCTGTCCCCGCAGTGGCCGCCATTAAGTAGGGGTCGGGGAGGGCTGGACAGCTGGGCGGCGGGAGCGGGGAGGGGAGCTGGATTGGGCCGGTCGTGCTGGGGGGGGGAGGGGCCGCGGGGGCAGCAGCGGCGGGGAAAGGTAAAGGGAGGAAAGAAGGGATAAAGAAAAAAGGGAGAATAAGCAGAAATAAGGCACAAAAGAGCAGAGATGCAGAAAAGAGCAGAAAGGAGAAAGATAGAAGGGTAAAAAAACGAGTGAAAACGGGTGAAGGAGCAGAGGGAGAGAAAGGGAAAATGGGCAAAAATAAGGCACAAAAGAGCAGAGGTGCAGAAAGGTGAAAGATAGAAAGGGAAAAAAACGAGTGAAGGAGCAGAGGGAGAGAAAGGGAAATGGGCAGAAATAAGGCGCAAAAGAGCAGAGGTGCAGAAAGGTGAAAGATAGAAAGGGGAGAAAAAGGAGTGAAGGAGCAGAAAGAAAGAAAGGAGACAGAGGTCCACTGGACCACCAGGGATGAGGCGCAGGGAAACCTGCGGGTGGAGGAGGGCCTCGATCACCAACACTCAAGAGTGCAGGGGCACCTCACTTAATGGTGGAGCTGCGAGGGTGGGAGAGCAATTTCACTGACAATGAGTCAGTGGTCTTGCTCGCCTGTCCCCGCAGTGGCCGCCATTAAGTAGGGGTCGGGGAGGGCTGGACAGCTGGGAGGCGGGAGCGGGGAGGGGAGCTGGATTGGGCCGGTCGTGCTGGGGGGGGGAGGGGCCGCGGGGGCAGCAGCGGCGGGGAAAGGTAAAGGGAGGAAAGAAGGGATAAAGAAAAAAGGGAGAATAAGCAGAAATAAGGCACAAAAGAGCAGAGATGCAGAAAAGAGCAGAAAGGAGAAAGATAGAAAGGGTAAAAAAAACTAGTGAAAACGGGTGAAGGAGCAGAGGGAGAGAAAGGGAAAATGGGCAAAAATAAGGCACAAAAGAGCAGAGGTGCAGAAAGGTGAAAGATAGAAAGGGAAAAAAACGAGTGAAGGAGCAGATGGAGAGAAAGGGAAATGGGCAGAAATAAGGCGCAAAAGAGCAGAGGTGCAGAAAGGTGAAAGATAGAAAGGGGAGAAAAAGGAGTGAAGGAGCAGAAAGAAAGAAAGGAGACAGAGGTCCACTGGACCACCAGGGATGAGGCGCAGGGAAAACCTGCGGGTGGAGGAGGGCCTCGATCACCAACACTCAAGAGTGCAGGGGCAGGGGCACCTCACTTAATGGTGGAGCTGCGAGGGTGGGAGAGCAATTTCACTGACAATGAGTCAGTGGTCTTGCTCGCCTGTCCCCGCAGTGGCCGCCATTAAGTAGGGGTCGGGGAGGGCTGGACAGCTGGGAGGCGGGAGCGGGGAGGGGAGCTGGATTGGGCCGGTCATGCTGGGGGGGGGAGGGGCCGCGGGGGCAGCAGCGGCGGGGAAAGGTAAAGGGAGGAAAGAAGGGATAAAGAAAAAAGGGAGAATAAGCAGAAATAAGGCACAAAAGAGCAGAGATGCAGAAAAGAGCAGAAAGGAGAAAGATACAAAGGGTAAAAAAAACGAGTGAAAACGGGTGAAGGAGCAGAGGGAGAGAAAGGGAAAATGGGCAAAAATAAGGCACAAAAGAGCAGATGTGCAGAAAGGTGAAAGATAGAAAGGAAAAAAACGAGTGAAGGAGCAGAGGGAGAGAAAGGGAAATGGGCAGAAATAAGGCGCAAAAGAGCAGAGGTGCAGAAAGGTGAAAGATAGAAAGGGGAGAAAAAGGAGTGAAGGAGCAGAAAGAAAGAAAGGAGACAGAGGTCCACTGGACCACCAGGGATGAGGCTCAGGGAAAACCTGCGGGTGGAGGAGGGCCTCGATCACCAACACTCAAGAGTGCAGGGGCAGGGGCACCTCACTTAATGGTGGAGCTGCGAGGGTGGGAGAGCAATTTCACTGACAATGAGTCAGTGGTCTTGCTCGCCTGTCCCCGCAGTGGCCGCCATTAAGTAGGGGTCGGGGAGGGCTGGACAGCTGGGAGGCGGGAGCGGGGAGGGGAGCTGGATTGGGCCGGTCGTGCTGGGGGGGGGAGGGGCCGCGGGGGCAGCAGCGGCGGGGAAAGGTAAAGGGAGGAAAGAAGGGATAAAGAAAAAAGGGAGAATAAGCAGAAATAAGGCACAAAAGAGCAGAGATGCAGAAAAGAGCAGAAAGGAGAAAGATAGAAAGGGTAAAAAAACGAGTGAAAACGGGTGAAGGAGCAGAGGGAGAGAAAGGGAAAATGGGCAAAAATAAGGCACAAAAGAGCAGAGGTGCAGAAAGGTGAAAGATAGAAAGGGAAAAAAACGAGTGAAGGAGCAGAAGGAGAGAAAGGGAAATGGGCAGAAATAAGGCGCAAAAGAGCAGAGGTGCAGAAAGGTGAAAGATAGAAAGGGGAGAAAAAGGAGTGAAGGAGCAGAAAGAAAGAAAGGAGACAGAGGTCCACTGGACCACCAGGGATGAGGCGCAGGGAAACCTGCGGGTGGAGGAGGGCCTCGATCACCAACACTCAAGAGTGCAGGGGCAGGGGCACCTCACTTAATGGTGGAGCTGCGAGGGTGGGAGAGCAATTTCACTGACAATGAGTCAGTGGTCTTGCTCGCCTGTCCCCGCAGTGGCCGCCATTAAGTAGGGGTCGGGGAGGGCTGGACAGCTGGGAGGCGGGAGCGGGGAGGGGAGCTGGATTGGGCCGGTCGTGCTGGGGGGGGAGGGGCCGCGGGGGCAGCAGCGGCGGCGAAAGGTAAAGGGAGGAAAGAAGGGATAAAGAAAAAAGGGAGAATAAGCAGAAATAAGGCACAAAAGAGCAGAGATGCAGAAAAGAGCAGAAAGGAGAAAGATAGAAAGGGTAAAAAAACGAGTGAAAACGGGTGAAGGAGCAGAGGGAGAGAAAGGGAAAATGGGCAAAAATAAGGCACAAAAGAGCAGAGGTGCAGAAAGGTGAAAGATAGAAAGGGAAAAAAACGAGTGAAGGAGCAGAGGGAGAGAAAGGGAAATGGGCAGAAATAAGGCGCAAAAGAGCAGAGGTGCAGAAAGGTGAAAGATAGAAAGGGGAGAAAAAGGAGTGAAGGAGCAGAAAGAAAGAAAGGAGACAGAGGTCCACTGGACCACCAGGGATGAGGCGCAGGGAAAACCTGCGGGTGGAGGAGGGCCTCGATCACCAACACTCAAGAGTGCAGGGGCAGGGGCACCTCACTTAATGGTGGAGCTGCGAGGGTGGGAGAGCAATTTCAGTGACAATGAGTCAGTGGTCTTGCTCGCCTGTCCCCGCAGTGGCCGCCATTAAGTAGGGGTCGGCGAGGGCTGGACAGCTGGGAGGCGGGAGCGGGGAGGGGAGCTGGATTGGGCCGGTCGTGATGGGGGGGGAGGGGCCGCGGGGGCAGCAGCGGCGGGGAAAGGTAAAGGGAGGAAAGAAGGGATAAAGAAAAAAGGGAGAATAAGCAGAAATAAGGCACAAAAGAGCAGAGATGCAGAAAAGAGCAGAAAGGAGAAAGATAGAAAGGGTAAAAAAAACGAGTGAAAACGGGTGAAGGAGCAGAGGGAGAGAAAGGGAAAATGGGCAAAAATAAGGCACAAAAGAGCAGAGGTGCAGAAAGGTGAAAGATAGAAAGGGAAAAAAACGAGTGAAGGAGCAGAGGGAGAGAAAGGGAAATGGGCAGAAATAAGGCGCAAAAGAGCAGAGGTGCAGAAAGGTGAAAGATAGAAAGGGGAGAAAAAGGAGTGAAGGAGCAGAAAGAAAGAAAGGAGACAGAGGTCCACTGGACCACCAGGGATGAGGCGCAGGGAAAACCTGCGGGTGGAGGAGGGCCTCGATCACCAACACTCAAGAGTGCAGGGGCAGGGGCACCTCACTTAATGGTGGAGCTGCGAGGGTGGGAGAGCAATTTCACTGACAATGAGTCAGTGGTCTTGCTCGCCTGTCCCCGCAGTGGCCGCCATTAAGTAGGGGTCGGGGAGGGCTGGACAGCTGCGGGGAGGGGAGCTGGATTGGGCCGGTCGTGCTGGGGGGGGGAGGGGCCGCGGGGGCAGCAGCGGCGGGGAAAGGTAAAGGGAGGAAAGAAGGGATAAAGAAAAAAGGGAGAATAAGCAGAAATAAGGCACAAAAGAGCAGAGATGCAGAAAAGAGCAGAAAGGAGAAAGATAGAAAGGGTAAAAAAACGAGTGAAAACGGGTGAAGGAGCAGAGCGAGAGAAAGGGAAAATGGGCAAAAATAAGGCACAAAAGAGCAGAGGTGCAGAAAGGTGAAAGATAGAAAGGGAAAAAAACGAGTGAAGGAGCAGAGGGAGAGAAAGGGAAATGGGCAGAAATAAGGCGCAAAAGAGCAGAGGTGCAGAAAGGTGAAAGATAGAAAGGGGAGAAAAAGGAGTGAAGGAGCAGAAAGAAAGAAAGGAGACAGAGGTCCACTGGACCACCAGGGATGAGGCGCAGGGAAACCTGCGGGTGGAGGAGGGCCTCGATCACCAACACTCAAGAGTGCAGGGGCAGGGGCACCTCACTTAATGGTGGAGCTGCGAGGGTGGGAGAGCAATTTCACTGACAATGAGTCAGTGGTCTTGCTCGCCTGTCCCCGCAGTGGCCGCCATTAAGTAGGGGTCGGGGAGGGCTGGACAGCTGGGCGGCGGGAGCGGGGAGGGGAGCTGGATTGGGCCGGTCGTGCTGGGGGGGGGAGGGGCCGCGGGGGCAGCAGCGGCGGGGAAAGGTAAAGGGAGGAAAGAAGGGATAAAGAAAAAAGGGAGAATAAGCAGAAATAAGGCACAAAAGAGCAGAGATGCAGAAAAGAGCAGAAAGGAGAAAGATAGAAGGGTAAAAAAACGAGTGAAAACGGGTGAAGGAGCAGAGGGAGAGAAAGGGAAAATGGGCAAAAATAAGGCACAAAAGAGCAGAGGTGCAGAAAGGTGAAAGATAGAAAGGGAAAAAAACGAGTGAAGGAGCAGAGGGAGAGAAAGGGAAATGGGCAGAAATAAGGCGCAAAAGAGCAGAGGTGCAGAAAGGTGAAAGATAGAAAGGGGAGAAAAAGGAGTGAAGGAGCAGAAAGAAAGAAAGGAGACAGAGGTCCACTGGACCACCAGGGATGAGGCGCAGGGAAACCTGCGGGTGGAGGAGGGCCTCGATCACCAACACTCAAGAGTGCAGGGGCACCTCACTTAATGGTGGAGCTGCGAGGGTGGGAGAGCAATTTCACTGACAATGAGTCAGTGGTCTTGCTCGCCTGTCCCCGCAGTGGCCGCCATTAAGTAGGGGTCGGGGAGGGCTGGACAGCTGGGAGGCGGGAGCGGGGAGGGGAGCTGGATTGGGCCGGTCGTGCTGGGGGGGGGAGGGGCCGCGGGGGCAGCAGCGGCGGGGAAAGGTAAAGGGAGGAAAGAAGGGATAAAGAAAAAAGGGAGAATAAGCAGAAATAAGGCACAAAAGAGCAGAGATGCAGAAAAGAGCAGAAAGGAGAAAGATAGAAAGGGTAAAAAAAACTAGTGAAAACGGGTGAAGGAGCAGAGGGAGAGAAAGGGAAAATGGGCAAAAATAAGGCACAAAAGAGCAGAGGTGCAGAAAGGTGAAAGATAGAAAGGGAAAAAAACGAGTGAAGGAGCAGATGGAGAGAAAGGGAAATGGGCAGAAATAAGGCGCAAAAGAGCAGAGGTGCAGAAAGGTGAAAGATAGAAAGGGGAGAAAAAGGAGTGAAGGAGCAGAAAGAAAGAAAGGAGACAGAGGTCCACTGGACCACCAGGGATGAGGCGCAGGGAAAACCTGCGGGTGGAGGAGGGCCTCGATCACCAACACTCAAGAGTGCAGGGGCAGGGGCACCTCACTTAATGGTGGAGCTGCGAGGGTGGGAGAGCAATTTCACTGACAATGAGTCAGTGGTCTTGCTCGCCTGTCCCCGCAGTGGCCGCCATTAAGTAGGGGTCGGGGAGGGCTGGACAGCTGGGAGGCGGGAGCGGGGAGGGGAGCTGGATTGGGCCGGTCATGCTGGGGGGGGAGGGGCCGCGGGGGCAGCAGCGGCGGGGAAAGGTAAAGGGAGGAAAGAAGGGATAAAGAAAAAAGGGAGAATAAGCAGAAATAAGGCACAAAAGAGCAGAGATGCAGAAAAGAGCAGAAAGGAGAAAGATACAAAGGGTAAAAAAAACGAGTGAAAACGGGTGAAGGAGCAGAGGGAGAGAAAGGGAAAATGGGCAAAAATAAGGCACAAAAGAGCAGATGTGCAGAAAGGTGAAAGATAGAAAGGAAAAAAACGAGTGAAGGAGCAGAGGGAGAGAAAGGGAAATGGGCAGAAATAAGGCGCAAAAGAGCAGAGGTGCAGAAAGGTGAAAGATAGAAAGGGGAGAAAAAGGAGTGAAGGAGCAGAAAGAAAGAAAGGAGACAGAGGTCCACTGGACCACCAGGGATGAGGCTCAGGGAAAACCTGCGGGTGGAGGAGGGCCTCGATCACCAACACTCAAGAGTGCAGGGGCAGGGGCACCTCACTTAATGGTGGAGCTGCGAGGGTGGGAGAGCAATTTCACTGACAATGAGTCAGTGGTCTTGCTCGCCTGTCCCCGCAGTGGCCGCCATTAAGTAGGGGTCGGGGAGGGCTGGACAGCTGGGAGGCGGGAGCGGGGAGGGGAGCTGGATTGGGCCGGTCGTGCTGGGGGGGGGAGGGGCCGCGGGGGCAGCAGCGGCGGGGAAAGGTAAAGGGAGGAAAGAAGGGATAAAGAAAAAAGGGAGAATAAGCAGAAATAAGGCACAAAAGAGCAGAGATGCAGAAAAGAGCAGAAAGGAGAAAGATAGAAAGGGTAAAAAAACGAGTGAAAACGGGTGAAGGAGCAGAGGGAGAGAAAGGGAAAATGGGCAAAAATAGGGCACAAAAGAGCAGAGGTGCAGAAAGGTGAAAGATAGAAAGGGAAAAAAACGAGTGAAGGAGCAGAAGGAGAGAAAGGGAAATGGGCAGAAATAAGGCGCAAAAGAGCAGAGGTGCAGAAAGGTGAAAGATAGAAAGGGGAGAAAAAGGAGTGAAGGAGCAGAAAGAAAGAAAGGAGACAGAGGTCCACTGGACCACCAGGGATGAGGCGCAGGGAAACCTGCGGGTGGAGGAGGGCCTCGATCACCAACACTCAAGAGTGCAGGGGCAGGGGCACCTCACTTAATGGTGGAGCTGCGAGGGTGGGAGAGCAATTTCACTGACAATGAGTCAGTGGTCTTGCTCGCCTGTCCCCGCAGTGGCCGCCATTAAGTAGGGGTCGGGGAGGGCTGGACAGCTGGGAGGCGGGAGCGGGGAGGGGAGCTGGATTGGGCCGGTCATGCTGGGGGGGGGAGGGGCCGCGGGGGCAGCAGCGGCGGGGAAAGGTAAAGGGAGGAAAGAAGGGATAAAGAAAAAAGGGAGAATAAGCAGAAATAAGGCACAAAAGAGCAGAGATGCAGAAAAGAGCAGAAAGGAATAAGATAGAAAGGGTAAAAAAAACGAGTGAAAACGGGTGAAGGAGCAGAGGGAGAGAAAGGGAAAATGGGCAAAAATAAGGCACAAAAGAGCAGATGTGCAGAAAGGTGAAAGATAGAAAGGAAAAAAACGAGTGAAGGAGCAGAGGGAGAGAAAGGGAAATGGGCAGAAATAAGGCGCAAAAGAGCAGAGGTGCAGAAAGGTGAAAGATAGAAAGGGGAGAAAAAGGAGTGAAGGAGCAGAAAGAAAGAAAGGAGACAGAGGTCCACTGGACCACCAGGGATGAGGCTCAGGGAAAACCTGCGGGTGGAGGAGGGCCTCGATCACCAACACTCAAGAGTGCAGGGGCAGGGGCACCTCACTTAATGGTGGAGCTGCGAGGGTGGGAGAGCAATTTCACTGACAATGAGTCAGTGGTCTTGCTCGCCTGTCCCCGCAGTGGCCGCCATTAAGTAGGGGTCGGGGAGGGCTGGACAGCTGGGAGGCGGGAGCGGGGAGGGGAGCTGGATTGGGCCGGTCGTGCTGGGGGGGGGAGGGGCCGCGGGGGCAGCAGCGGCGGGGAAAGGTAAAGGGAGGAAAGAAGGGATAAAGAAAAAAGGGAGAATAAGCAGAAATAAGGCACAAAAGAGCAGAGATGCAGAAAAGAGCAGAAAGGAGAAAGATAGAAAGGGTAAAAAAACGAGTGAAAACGGGTGAAGGAGCAGAGGGAGAGAAAGGGAAAATGGGCAAAAATAAGGCACAAAAGAGCAGAGGTGCAGAAAGGTGAAAGATAGAAAGGGAAAAAAACAAGTGAAGGAGCAGAAGGAGAGAAAGGGAAATGGGCAGAAATAAGGCGCAAAAGAGCAGAGGTGCAGAAAGGTGAAAGATAGAAAGGGGAGAAAAAGGAGTGAAGGAGCAGAAAGAAAGAAAGGAGACAGAGGTCCACTGGACCACCAGGGATGAGGCGCAGGGAAACCTGCGGGTGGAGGAGGGCCTCGATCACCAACACTCAAGAGTGCAGGGGCAGGGGCACCTCACTTAATGGTGGAGCTGCGAGGGTGGGAGAGCAATTTCACTGACAATGAGTCAGTGGTCTTGCTCGCCTGTCCCCGCAGTGGCCGCCATTAAGTAGGGGTCGGGGAGGGCTGGACAGCTGGGAGGCGGGAGCGGGGAGGGGAGCTGGATTGGGCCGGTCGTGCTGGGGGGGGGAGGGGCCGCGGGGGCAGCAGCGGCGGCGAAAGGTAAAGGGAGGAAAGAAGGGATAAAGAAAAAAGGGAGAATAAGCAGAAATAAGGCACAAAAGAGCAGAGATGCAGAAAAGAGCAGAAAGGAGAAAGATAGAAAGGGTAAAAAAACGAGTGAAAACGGGTGAAGGAGCAGAGGGAGAGAAAGGGAAAATGGGCAAAAATAAGGCACAAAAGAGCAGAGGTGCAGAAAGGTGAAAGATAGAAAGGGAAAAAAACGAGTGAAGGAGCAGAGGGAGAGAAAGGGAAATGGGCAGAAATAAGGCGCAAAAGAGCAGAGGTGCAGAAAGGTGAAAGATAGAAAGGGGAGAAAAAGGAGTGAAGGAGCAGAAAGAAAGAAAGGAGACAGAGGTCCACTGGACCACCAGGGATGAGGCGCAGGGAAAACCTGCGGGTGGAGGAGGGCCTCGATCACCAACACTCAAGAGTGCAGGGGCAGGGGCACCTCACTTAATGGTGGAGCTGCGAGGGTGGGAGAGCAATTTCAGTGACAATGAGTCAGTGGTCTTGCTCGCCTGTCCCCGCAGTGGCCGCCATTAAGTAGGGGTCGGCGAGGGCTGGACAGCTGGGAGGCGGGAGCGGGGAGGGGAGCTGGATTGGGCCGGTCGTGATGGGGGGGGAGGGGCCGCGGGGGCAGCAGCGGCGGGGAAAGGTAAAGGGAGGAAAGAAGGGATAAAGAAAAAAGGGAGAATAAGCAGAAATAAGGCACAAAAGAGCAGAGATGCAGAAAAGAGCAGAAAGGAGAAAGATAGAAAGGGTAAAAAAAACGAGTGAAAACGGGTGAAGGAGCAGAGGGAGAGAAAGGGAAAATGGGCAAAAATAAGGCACAAAAGAGCAGAGGTGCAGAAAGGTGAAAGATAGAAAGGGAAAAAAACGAGTGAAGGAGCAGAGGGAGAGAAAGGGAAATGGGCAGAAATAAGGCGCAAAAGAGCAGAGGTGCAGAAAGGTGAAAGATAGAAAGGGGAGAAAAAGGAGTGAAGGAGCAGAAAGAAAGAAAGGAGACAGAGGTCCACTGGACCACCAGGGATGAGGCGCAGGGAAAACCTGCGGGTGGAGGAGGGCCTCGATCACCAACACTCAAGAGTGCAGGGGCAGGGGCACCTCACTTAATGGTGGAGCTGCGAGGGTGGGAGAGCAATTTCACTGACAATGAGTCAGTGGTCTTGCTCGCCTGTCCCCGCAGTGGCCGCCATTAAGTAGGGGTCGGGGAGGGCTGGACAGCTGCGGGGAGGGGAGCTGGATTGGGCCGGTCGTGCTGGGGGGGGGAGGGGCCGCGGGGGCAGCAGCGGCGGGGAAAGGTAAAGGGAGGAAAGAAGGGATAAAGAAAAAAGGGAGAATAAGCAGAAATAAGGCACAAAAGAGCAGAGATGCAGAAAAGAGCAGAAAGGAGAAAGATAGAAAGGGTAAAAAAACGAGTGAAAACGGGTGAAGGAGCAGAGCGAGAGAAAGGGAAAATGGGCAAAAATAAGGCACAAAAGAGCAGAGGTGCAGAAAGGTGAAAGATAGAAAGGGAAAAAAACGAGTGAAGGAGCAGAGGGAGAGAAAGGGAAATGGGCAGAAATAAGGCGCAAAAGAGCAGAGGTGCAGAAAGGTGAAAGATAGAAAGGGGAGAAAAAGGAGTGAAGGAGCAGAAAGAAAGAAAGGAGACAGAGGTCCACTGGACCACCAGGGATGAGGCGCAGGGAAACCTGCGGGTGGAGGAGGGCCTCGATCACCAACACTCAAGAGTGCAGGGGCAGGGGCACCTCACTTAATGGTGGAGCTGCGAGGGTGGGAGAGCAATTTCACTGACAATGAGTCAGTGGTCTTGCTCGCCTGTCCCCGCAGTGGCCGCCATTAAGTAGGGGTCGGGGAGGGCTGGACAGCTGGGCGGCGGGAGCGGGGAGGGGAGCTGGATTGGGCCGGTCGTGCTGGGGGGGGGAGGGGCCGCGGGGGCAGCAGCGGCGGGGGAAGGTAAAGGGAGGAAAGAAGGGATAAAGAAAAAAGGGAGAATAAGCAGAAATAAGGCACAAAAGAGCAGAGATGCAGAAAAGAGCAGAAAGGAGAAAGATAGAAGGGTAAAAAAACGAGTGAAAACGGGTGAAGGAGCAGAGGGAGAGAAAGGGAAAATGGGCAAAAATAAGGCACAAAAGAGCAGAGGTGCAGAAAGGTGAAAGATAGAAAGGGAAAAAAACGAGTGAAGGAGCAGAGGGAGAGAAAGGGAAATGGGCAGAAATAAGGCGCAAAAGAGCAGAGGTGCAGAAAGGTGAAAGATAGAAAGGGGAGAAAAAGGAGTGAAGGAGCAGAAAGAAAGAAAGGAGACAGAGGTCCACTGGACCACCAGGGATGAGGCGCAGGGAAACCTGCGGGTGGAGGAGGGCCTCGATCACCAACACTCAAGAGTGCAGGGGCACCTCACTTAATGGTGGAGCTGCGAGGGTGGGAGAGCAATTTCACTGACAATGAGTCAGTGGTCTTGCTCGCCTGTCCCCGCAGTGGCCGCCATTAAGTAGGGGTCGGGGAGGGCTGGACAGCTGGGAGGCGGGAGCGGGGAGGGGAGCTGGATTGGGCCGGTCGTGCTGGGGGGGGGAGGGGCCGCGGGGGCAGCAGCGGCGGGGAAAGGTAAAGGGAGGAAAGAAGGGATAAAGAAAAAAGGGAGAATAAGCAGAAATAAGGCACAAAAGAGCAGAGATGCAGAAAAGAGCAGAAAGGAGAAAGATAGAAAGGGTAAAAAAAACTAGTGAAAACGGGTGAAGGAGCAGTGGGAGAGAAAGGGAAAATGGGCAAAAATAAGGCACAAAAGAGCAGAGGTGCAGAAAGGTGAAAGATAGAAAGGGAAAAAAACGAGTGAAGGAGCAGATGGAGAGAAAGGGAAATGGGCAGAAATAAGGCGCAAAAGAGCAGAGGTGCAGAAAGGTGAAAGATAGAAAGGGGAGAAAAAGGAGTGAAGGAGCAGAAAGAAAGAAAGGAGACAGAGGTCCACTGGACCACCAGGGATGAGGCGCAGGGAAAACCTGCGGGTGGAGGAGGGCCTCGATCACCAACACTCAAGAGTGCAGGGGCAGGGGCACCTCACTTAATGGTGGAGCTGCGAGGGTGGGAGAGCAATTTCACTGACAATGAGTCAGTGGTCTTGCTCGCCTGTCCCCGCAGTGGCCGCCATTAAGTAGGGGTCGGGGAGGGCTGGACAGCTGGGAGGCGGGAGCGGGGAGGGGAGCTGGATTGGGCCGGTCGTGCTGGGGGGGGAAGGGGCCGCGGGGGCAGCAGCGGCGGTGAAAGGTAAAGGGAGGAAAGAAGGGATAAAGAAAAAAGGGAGAATAAGCAGAAATAAGGCACAAAAGAGCAGAGATGCAGAAAAGAGCAGAAAGGAGAAAGATAGAAAGGGTAAAAAAAACGAGTGAAAACGGGTGAAGGAGCAGAGGGAGAGAAAGGGAAAATGGGCAAAAATAAGGCACAAAAGAGCAGAGGTGCAGAAAGGTGAAAGATAGAAAGGGAAAAAAACGAGTGAAGGAGCAGAGGGAGAGAAAGGGAAATGGGCAGAAATAAGGCGCAAAAAAAGGGCAGAGGTGCAGAAAGGTGAAAGATAGAAAGGGGAGAAAAAGGAGTGAAGGAGCAGAAAGAAAGAAAGGAGACAGAGGTCCACTGGACCACCAGGGATGAGGCGCAGGGAAAACCTGCGGGTGGAGGAGGGCCTCGATCACCAACACTCAAGAGTGCAGGGGCAGGGGCACCTCACTTAATGGTGGAGCTGCGAGGGTGGGAGAGCAATTTCACTGACAATGAGTCAGTGGTCTTGCTCGCCTGTCCCCGCAGTGGCCGCCATTAAGTAGGGGTCGGGGAGGGCTGGACAGCTGGGAGGCGGGAGCGGGGAGGGGAGCTGGATTGGGCCGGTCGTGCTGGGGGGGGGGGCCGCGGGGGCAGCAGCGGCGGGGAAAGGTAAAGGGAGGAAAGAAGGGATAAAGAAAAAAGGGAGAATAAGCAGAAATAAGGCACAAAAGAGCAGAGATGCAGAAAAGAGCAGAAAGGAGAAAGATAGAAAGGGTAAAAAAAAACGAGTGAAAACGGGTGAAGGAGCAGAGGGAGAGAAAGGGAAAATGGGCAAAAATAAGGCACAAAAGAGCAGAGGTGCAGAAAGGTGAAAGATAGAAAGGGGAAAAAAAACGAGTGAAGGAGCAGAGGGAGAGAAAGGGAAATGGGCAGAAATAAGGCGCAAAAGAGCAGAGGTGCAGAAAGGTGAAAGATAGAAAGGGGAGAAAAAGGAGTGAAGGAGCAGAAAGAAAGAAAGGAGACAGAGGTCCACTGGACCACCAGGGATGAGGCGCAGGGAAAACCTGCGGGTGGAGGAGGGCCTCGATCACCAACACTCAAGAGTGCAGGGGCAGGGGCACCTCACTTAATGGTGGAGCTGCGAGGGTGGGAGAGCAATTTCACTGACAATGAGTCAGTGGTCTTGCTCGCCTGTCCCCGCAGTGGCCGCCATTAAGTAGGGGTCGGGGAGGGCTGGACAGCTGGGAGGCGGGGGCGGGGAGGGGAGCTGGATTGGGCCGGTCGTGCTGGGGGGGGAGGGGCCGCGGGGGCAGCAGCGGCGGGGAAAGGTAAAGGGAGGAAAGAAGGGATAAAGAAAAAAGGGAGAATAAGCAGAAATAAGGCACAAAAGAGCAGAGATGCAGAAAAGAGCAGAAAGGAGAAAGATAGAAAGGGTAAAAAAACGAGTGAAAACGGGTGAAGGAGCAGAGGGAGAGAAAGGGAAAATGGGCAAAAATAAGGCACAAAAGAGCAGAGGTGCAGAAAGGTGAAAGATAGAAAGGGAAAAAAACGAGTGAAGGAGCAGAGGGAGAGAAAGGGAAATGGGCAGAAATAAGGCGCAAAAGAGCAGAGGTGCAGAAAGGTGAAAGATAGAAAGGGGAGAAAAAGGAGTGAAGGAGCAGAAAGAAAGAAAGGAGACAGAGGTCCACTGGACCACCAGGGATGAGGCGCAGGGAAACCTGCGGGTGGAGGAGGGCCTCGATCACCAACACTCAAGAGTGCAGGGGCAGGGGCACCTCACTTAATGGTGGAGCTGCGAGGGTGGGAGAGCAATTTCACTGACAATGAGTCAGTGGTCTTGCTCGCCTGTCCCCGCAGTGGCCGCCATTAAGTAGGGGTCGGGGAGGGCTGGACAGCTGGGCGGCGGGAGCGGGGAGGGGAGCTGGATTGGGCCGGTCGTGCTGGGGGGGGAGGGGCCGCGGGGGCAGCAGCGGCAGGGAAAGGTAAAGGGAGGAAAGAAGGGATAAAGAAAAAAGGGAGAATAAGCAGAAATAAGGCACAAAAGAGCAGAGATGCAGAAAAGAGCAGAAAGGAGAAAGATAGAAAGGGTAAAAAAACGAGTGAAAACGGGTGAAGGAGCAGAGGGAGAGAAAGGGAAAATGGGCAAAAATAAGGCACAAAAGAGCAGAGGTGCAGAAAGGTGAAAGATAGAAAGGGGAAAAAACGAGTGAAGGAGCAGAGGGAGAGAAAGGGAAATGGGCAGAAATAAGGCGCAAAAGAGCAGAGGTGCAGAAAGGTGAAAGATAGAAAGGGGAGAAAAAGGAGTGAAGGAGCAGAAAGAAAGAAAGGAGACAGAGGTCCACTGGACCACCAGGGATGAGGCGCAGGGAAACCTGCGGGTGGAGGAGGGCCTCGATCACCAACACTCAAGAGTGCAGGGGCAGGGGCACCTCACTTAATGGTGGAGCTGCGAGGGTGGGAGAGCAATTTCACTGACAATGAGTCAGTGGTCTTGCTCGCCTGTCCCCGCAGTGGCCGCCATTAAGTAGCGGTCGGGGAGGGCTGGACAGCTGGGAGGCGGGAGCGGGGAGGGGAGCTGGATTGGGCCGGTCGTGCTGGGGGGGGGAGGGGCCGCGGGGGCAGCAGCGGCGGGGAAAGGTAAAGGGAGGAAAGAAGGGATAAAGAAAAAAGGGAGAATAAGCAGAAATAAGGCACAAAAGAGCAGAGATGCAGAAAAGAGCAGAAAGGAGAAAGATAGAAAGGGTAAAAAAAACGAGTGAAAACGGGTGAAGGAGCAGAGGGAGAGAAAGGGAAAATGGGCAAAAATAAGGCACAAAAGAGCAGAGGTGCAGAAAGGTGAAAGATAGAAAGGGAAAAAAACGAGTGAAGGAGCAGAGGGAGAGAAAGGGAAATGGGCAGAAATAAGGCGCAAAAGAGCAGAGGTGCAGAAAGGTGAAAGATAGAAAGGGGAGAAAAAGGAGTGAAGGAGCAGAAAGAAAGAAAGGAGACAGAGGTCCACTGGACCACCAGGGATGAGGCTCAGGGAAAACCTGCGGGTGGAGGAGGGCCTCGATCACCAACACTCAAGAGTGCAGGGGCAGGGGCACCTCACTTAATGGTGGAGCTGCGAGGGTGGGAGAGCAATTTCACTGACAATGAGTCAGTGGTCTTGCTCGCCTGTCCCCGCAGTGGCCGCCATTAAGTAGGGGTCGGGGAGGGCTGGACAGCTGGGAGGCGGGAGCGGGGAGGGGAGCTGGATTGGGCCGGTCGTGCTGGGGGGGGGAGGGGCCGCGGGGGCAGCAGCGGCGGGGAAAGGTAAAGGGAGGAAAGAAGGGATAAAGAAAAAAGGGAGAATAAGCAGAAATAAGGCACAAAAGAGCAGAGATGCAGAAAAGAGCAGAAAGGAGAAAGATAGAAAGGGTAAAAAAACGAGTGAAAACGGGTGAAGGAGCAGAGGGAGAGAAAGGGAAAATGGGCAAAAATAAGTCACAAAAGAGCAGAGGTAAAGAAAGGTGAAAGATAGAAAGGGAAAAAAACGAGTGAAGGAGCAGAAGGAGAGAAAGGGAAATGGGCAGAAATAAGGCGCAAAAGAGCAGAGGTGCAGAAAGGTGAAAGATAGAAAGGGGAGAAAAAGGAGTGAAGGAGCAGAAAGAAAGAAAGGAGACAGAGGTTCACTGGACCACCAGGGATGAGGCGCAGGGAAACCTGCGGGTGGAGGAGGGCCTCGATCACCAACACTCAAGAGTGCAGGGGCAGGGGCACCTCACTTAATGGTGGAGCTGCGAGGGTGGGAGAGCAATTTCACTGACAATGAGTCAGTGGTCTTGCTCGCCTGTCCCCGCAGTGGCCGCCATTAAGTAGGGGTCGGGGAGGGCTGGACAGCTGGGAGGCGGGAGCGGGGAGGGGAGCTGGATTGGGCCGGTCGTGCTGGGGGGGGGAGGGGCCGCGGGGGCAGCAGCGGCGGCGAAAGGTAAAGGGAGGAAAGAAGGGATAAAGAAAAAAGGGAGAATAAGCAGAAATAAGGCACAAAAGAGCAGAGATGCAGAAAAGAGCAGAAAGGAGAAAGATAGAAAGGGTAAAAAAAACGAGTGAAAACGGGTGAAGGAGCAGAGGGAGAGAAAGGGAAAATGGGCAAAAATAAGGCACAAAAGAGCAGAGGTGCAGAAAGGTGAAAGATAGAAAGGGAAAAAAACGAGTGAAGGAGCAGAGGGAGAGAAAGGGAAATGGGCAGAAATAAGGCGCAAAAGAGCAGAGGTGCAGAAAGGTGAAAGATAGAAAGGGGAGAAAAAGGAGTGAAGGAGCAGAAAGAAAGAAAGGAGACAGAGGTCCACTGGACCACCAGGGATGAGGCGCAGGGAAAACCTGCGGGTGGAGGAGGGCCTCGATCACCAACACTCAAGAGTGCAGGGGCAGGGGCACCTCACTTAATGGTGGAGCTGCGAGGGTGGGAGAGCAATTTCACTGACAATGAGTCAGTGGTCTTGCTCGCCTGTCCCCGCAGTGGCCGCCATTAAGTAGGGGTCGGGGAGGGCTGGACAGCTGGGAGGCGGGAGCGGGGAGGGGAGCTGGATTGGGCTGGTCGTGCTGGGGGGGGGAGGGGCCGCGGGGGCAGCAGCAGGGGGGAAAGGTAAAGGGAGGAAAGAAGGGATAAAGAAAAAAGGGAGAATAAGCAGAAATAAGGCACAAAAGAGCAGAGATGCAGAAAAGAGCAGAAAGGAGAAAGATAGAAAGGGTAAAAAAAACGAGTGAAAACGGGTGAAGGAGCAGAGGGAGAGAAAGGGAAAATGGGCAAAAATAAGGCACAAAAGAGCAGAGGTGCAGAAAGGTGAAAGATAGAAAGGGGAAAAAAAACGAGTGAAGGAGCAGAGGGAGAGAAAGGGAAATGGGCAGAAATAAGGCGCAAAAGAGCAGAGGTGCAGAAAGGTGAAAGATAGAAAGGGGAGAAAAAGGAGTGAAGGAGCAGAAAGAAAGAAAGGAGACAGAGGTCCACTGGACCACCAGGGATGAGGCGCAGGGAAACCTGCGGGTGGAGGAGGGCCTCGATCACCAACACTCAAGAGTGCAGGGGCAGGGGCACCTCACTTAATGGTGGAGCTGCGAGGGTGGGAGAGCAATTTCACTGACAATGAGTCAGTGGTCTTGCTCGCCTGTCCCCGCAGTGGCCGCCATTAAGTAGGGGTCGGGGAGGGCTGGACAGCTGGGAGGCGGGAGCGGGGAGTGGAGCTGGATTGGGCCGGTCGTGCTGGGGGGGGAGGGGCCGCGGAGGCAGCAGCGGCGGGGAAAGGTAAAGGGAGGAAAGAAGGGATAAAGAAAAAAGGGAGAATAAGCAGAAATAAGGCACAAAAGAGCAGAGATGCAGAAAAGAGCAGAAAGGAGAAAGATAGAAAGGGTAAAAAAAACGAGTGAAAACGGGTGAAGGAGCAGAGGGAGAGAAAGGGAAAATGGGCAAAAATAAGGCACAAAAGAGCAGAGGTGCAGAAAGGTGAAAGATAGAAAGGGGAAAAAAACGAGTGAAGGAGCAGAGGGAGAGAAAGGGAAATGGGCAGAAATAAGGCGCAAAAGAGCAGAGGTGCAGAAAGGTAAAAGATAGAAAGGGGAGAAAAAGGAGTGAAGGAGCAGAAAGAAAGAAAGGAGACAGAGGTCCACTGGACCACCAGGGATGAGGCGCAGGGAAAACCTGCGGGTGGAGGAGGGCCTCGATCACCAACACTCAAGAGTGCAGGGGCAGGGGCACCTCACTTAATGGTGGAGCTGCGAGGGTGGGAGAGCAATTTCACTGACAATGAGTCAGTGGTCTTGCTCGCCTGTCCCCGCAGTGGCCGCCATTAAGTAGGGGTCGGGGAGGGCTGGACAGCTGGGAGGCGGGGCGGGGAGGGGAGCTGGATTGGGCCGGTCGTGCTGGGGGGGGAGGGGCCGCGGGGGCAGCAGCGGCGGGGAAAGGTAAAGGGAGGAAAGAAGGGATAAAGAAAAAAGGGAGAATAAGCAGAAATAAGGCACAAAAGAGCAGAGATGCAGAAAAGAGCAGAAAGGAGAAAGATAGAAAGGGTAAAAAAACGAGTGAAAACGGGTGAAGGAGCAGAGGGAGAGAAAGGGAAAATGGGCAAAAATAAGGCACAAAAGAGCAGAGGTGCAGAAAGGTGAAAGATAGAAAGGGAAAAAAACGAGTGAAGGAGCAGAGGGAGAGAAAGGGAAATGGGCAGAAATAAGGCGCAAAAGAGCAGAGGTGCAGAAAGGTGAAAGATAGAAAGGGGAGAAAAAGGAGTGAAGGAGCAGAAAGAAAGAAAGGCGACAGAGGTCCACTGGACCACCAGGGATGAGGCGCAGGGAAACCTGCGGGTGGAGGAGGGCCTCGATCACCAACACTCAAGAGTGCAGGGGCAGGGGCACCTCACTTAATGGTGGAGCTGCGAGGGTGGGAGAGCAATTTCACTGACAATGAGTCAGTGGTCTTGCTCGCCTGTCCCCGCAGTGGCCGCCATTAAGTAGGGGTCGGGGAGGGCTGGACAGCTGGGCGGCGGGAGCGGGGAGGGGAGCTGGATTGGGCCGGTCGTGCTGGGGGGGGAGGGGCCGCGGGGGCAGCAGCGGCGGGGAAAGGTAAAGGGAGGAAAGAAGGGATAAAGAAAAAAGGGAGAATAAGCAGAAATAAGGCACAAAAGAGCAGAGATGCAGAAAAGAGCAGAAAGGAGAAAGATAGAAAGGGTAAAAAAACGAGTGAAAACGGGTGAAGGAGCAGAGGGAGAGAAAGGGAAAATGGGCAAAAATAAGGCACAAAAGAGCAGAGGTGCAGAAAGGTGAAAGATAGAAAGGGAAAAAAACGAGTGAAGGAGAAGAGGGAGAGAAAGGGAAATGGGCAGAAATAAGGCGCAAAAGAGCAGAGGTGCAGAAAGGTGAAAGATAGAAAGGGGAGAAAAAGGAGTGAAGGAGCAGAAAGAAAGAAAGGAGACAGAGGTCCACTGGACCACCAGGGATGAGGCGCAGGGAAACCTGCGGGTGGAGGAGGGCCTCGATCACCAACACTCAAGAGTGCAGGGGCAGGGGCACCTCACTTAACGGTGGAGCTGCGAGGGTGGGAGAGCAATTTCACTGACAATGAGTCAGTGGTCTTGCTCGCCTGTCCCCGCAGTGGCCGCCATTAAGTAGGGGTCGGGGAGGGCTGGACAGCTGGGAGGCGGGAGCGGGGAGGGGAGCTGGATTGGGCCGGTCATGCTGGGGGGGGGAGGGGCCGCGGGGGCAGCAGCGGCGGGGAAAGGTAAAGGGAGGAAAGAAGGGATAAAGAAAAAAGGGAGAATAAGCAGAAATAAGGCACAAAAGAGCAGAGATGCAGAAAAGAGCAGAAAGGAGAAAGATAGAAAGGGTAAAAAAAACGAGTGAAAACGGGTGAAGGAGCAGAGGGAGAGAAAGGGAAAATGGGCAAAAATAAGGCACAAAAGAGCAGATGTGCAGAAAGGTGAAAGATAGAAAGGAAAAAAACGAGTGAAGGAGCAGAGGGAGAGAAAGGGAAATGGGCAGAAATAAGGCGCAAAAGAGCAGAGGTGCAGAAAGGTGAAAGATAGAAAGGGGAGAAAAAGGAGTGAAGGAGCAGAAAGAAAGAAAGGAGACAGAGGTCCACTGGACCACCAGGGATGAGGCGCAGGGAAAACCTGCGGGTGGAGGAGGGCCTCGATCACCAACACTCAAGAGTGCAGGGGCAGGGGCACCTCACTTAATGGTGGAGCTGCGAGGGTGGGAGAGCAATTTCACTGACAATGAGTCAGTGGTCTTGCTCGCCTGTCCCCGCAGTGGCCGCCATTAAGTAGGGGTCGGGGAGGGCTGGACAGCTGGGAGGCGGGAGCGGGGAGGGGAGCTGGATTGGGCCGGTCGTGCTGGGGGGGGGAGGGGCCGCGGGGACAGCAGCGGCGGGGAAAGGTAAAGGGAGGAAAGAAGGGATAAAGAAAAAAGGGAGAATAAGCAGAAATAAGGCACAAAACAGCAGAGATGCAGAAAAGAGCAGAAAGGAGAAAGATAGAAAGGGTAAAAAAACGAGTGAAAACGGGTGAAGGAGCAGAGGGAGAGAAAGGGAAAATGGGCAAAAATAAGGCACAAAAGAGCAGAGGTGCAGAAAGGTGAAAGATAGAAAGGGAAAAAAACGAGTGAAGGAGCAGAAGGAGAGAAAGGGAAATGGGCAGAAATAAGGCGCAAAAGAGCAGAGGTGCAGAAAGGTGAAAGATAGAAAGGGGAGAAAAAGGAGTGAAGGAGCAGAAAGAAAGAAAGGAGACAGAGGTCCACTGGACCACCAGGGATGAGGCGCAGGGAAACCTGCGGGTGGAGGAGGGCCTCGATCACCAACACTCAAGAGTGCAGGGGCAGGGGCACCTCACTTAATGGTGGAGCTGCGAGGGTGGGAGAGCAATTTCACTGACAATGAGTCAGTGGTCTTGCTCGCCTGTCCCCGCAGTGGCCGCCATTAAGTAGGGGTCGGGGAGGGCTGGACAGCTGGGAGGCGGGAGCGGGGAGGGGAGCTGGATTGGGCCGGTCGTGCTGGGGGGGGGAGGGGCCGCGGGGGCAGCAGCGGCGGCGAAAGGTAAAGGGAGGAAAGAAGGGATAAAGAAAAAAGGGAGAATAAGCAGAAATAAGGCACAAAAGAGCAGAGATGCAGAAAAGAGCAGAAAGGAGAAAGATAGAAAGGGTAAAAAAAACGAGTGAAAACGGGTGAAGGAGCAGAGGGAGAGAAAGGGAAAATGGGCAAAAATAAGCCACAAAAGAGCAGAGGTGCAGAAAGGTGAAAGATAGAAAGGGAAAAAAACGAGTGAAGGAGCAGAGGGAGAGAAAGGGAAATGGGCAGAAATAAGGCGCAAAAGAGCAGAGGTGCAGAAAGGTGAAAGATAGAAAGGGGAGAAAAAGGAGTGAAGGAGCAGAAAGAAAGAAAGGAGACAGAGGTCCACTGGACCACCAGGGATGAGGCGCAGGGAAAACCTGCGGGTGGAGGAGGCCTCGATCACCAACACTCAAGAGTGCAGGGGCAGGGGCACCTCACTTAATGGTGGAGCTGCGAGGGTGGGAGAGCAATTTCACTGACAATGAGTCAGTGGTCTTGCTCGCCTGTCCCCGCAGTGGCCGCCATTAAGTAGGGGTCGGGGAGGGCTGGACAGCTGGGAGGCGGGAGCGGGGAGGGGAGCTGGATTGGGCCGGTCGTGCTGGGGGGGGGGAGGGGCCGCGGGGGCAGCAGCGGCGGGGAAAGGTAAAGGGAGGAAAGAAGGGATAAAGAAAAAAGGGAGAATAAGCAGAAATAAGGCACAAAAGAGCAGAGATGCAGAAAAGAGCAGAAAGGAGAAAGATAGAAAGGGTAAAAAAAACGAGTGAAAACGGGTGAAGGAGCAGAGGGAGAGAAAGGGAAAATGGGCAAAAATAAGGCACAAAAGAGCAGAGGTGCAGAAAGGTGAAAGATAGAAAGGGGAAAAAAAACGAGTGAAGGAGCAGAGGGAGAGAAAGGGAAATGGGCAGAAATAAGGCGCAAAAGAGCAGAGGTGCAGAAAGGTGAAAGATAGAAAGGGGAGAAAAAGGAGTGAAGGAGCAGAAAGAAAGAAAGGAGACAGAGGTCCACTGGACCACCAGGGATGAGGCGCAGGGAAACCTGCGGGTGGAGGAGGGCCTCGATCACCAACACTCAAGAGTGCAGAGGCAGGGGCACCTCACTTAATGGTGGAGCTGCGAGGGTGGGAGAGCAATTTCACTGACAATGAGTCAGTGGTCTTGCTCGCCTGTCCCCGCAGTGGCCGCCATTAAGTAGGGGTCGGGGAGGGCTGGACAGCTGGGAGGCGGGAGCGGGGAGGGGAGCTGGATTGGGCCGGTCGTGCTGGGGGGGGGAGGGGCCGCGGGGGCAGCAGCGGCGGGGAAAGCTAAAGGGAGGAAAGAAGGGATAAAGAAAAAAGGGAGAATAAGCAGAAATAAGGCACAAAAGAGCAGAGATGCAGAAAAGAGCAGAAAAGAGAAAGATAGAAAGGGTAAAAAAAACGAGTGAAAACGGGTGAAGGAGCAGAGGGAGAGAAAGGGAAAATGGGCAAAAATAAGGCACAAAAGAGCAGAGGTGCAGAAAGGTGAAAGATAGAAAGGGAAAAAAACGAGTGAAGGAGCAGAGGGAGAGAAAGGGAAATGGGCAGAAATAAGGCGCAAAAGAGCAGAGGTGCAGAAAGGTGAAAGATAGAAAGGGGAGAAAAAGGAGTGAAGGAGCAGAAAGAAAGAAAGGAGACAGAGGTCCACTGGACCACCAGGGATGAGGCGCAGGGAAAACCTGCGGGTGGAGGAGGGCCTCGATCACCAACACTCAAGAGTGCAGGGGCAGGGGCACCTCACTTAATGGTGGAGCTGCGAGGGTGGGAGAGCAATTTCACTGACAATGAGTCAGTGGTCTTGCTCGCCTGTCCCCGCAGTGGCCGCCATTAAGTAGGGGTCGGGGAGGGCTGGACAGCTGGGAGGCGGGAGCGGGGAGGGGAGCTGGATTGGGCCGGTTGTGCTGGGGGGGGAGGGGCCGCGGGGGCAGCAGCGGCGGGGAAAGGTAAAGGGAGGAAAGAAGGGATAAAGAAAAAAGGGAGAATAAGCAGAAATAAGGCACAAAAGAGCAGAGATGCAGAAAAGAGCAGAAAGGAGAAAGATAGAAAGGGTAAAAAAAACGAGTGAAAACGGGTGAAGGAGCAGAGGGAGAGAAAGGGAAAATGGGCAAAAATAAGGCACAAAAGAGCAGAGGTGCAGAAAGGTGAAAGATAGAAAGGGGAAAAAAAACGAGTGAAGGAGCAGAGGGAGAGAAAGGGAAATGGGCAGAAATAAGGCGCAAAAGAGCAGAGGTGCAGAAAGGTGAAAGATTGAAAGGGGAGAAAAAGGAGTGAAGGAGCAGAAAGAAAGAAAGGAGACAGAGGTCCACTGGACCACCAGGGATGAGGCGCAGGGAAACCTGCGGGTGGAGGAGGGCCTCGATCACCAACACTCAAGAGTGCAGGGGCAGGGGCACCTCACTTAATGGTGGAGCTGCGAGGGTGGGAGAGCAATTTCACTGACAATGAGTCAGTGGTCTTGCTCGCCTGTCCCCGCAGTGGCCGCCATTAAGTAGGGGTCGGGGAGGGCTGGACAGCTGGGAGGCGGGAGTGGGGAGGGGAGCTGGATTGGGCCGGTCGTGCTGGGGGGGGGGAGGGGCCGCGGGGGCAGCAGCGGCGGGGAAAGGTAAAGGGAGGAAAGAAGGGATAAAGAAAAAAGGGAGAATAAGCAGCAATAAGGCACAAAAGAGCAGAGATGTAGAAAAGAGCAGAAAGGAGAAAGATAGAAAGGGTAAAAAAAACGAGTGAAAACGGGTGAAGGAGCAGAGGGAGAGAAAGGGAAAATGGGCAAAAATAAGGCACAAAAGAGCAGAGGTGCAGAAAGGTGAAAGATAGAAAGGGGAAAAAAAACGAGTGAAGGAGCAGAGGGAGAGAAAGGGAAATGGGCAGAAATAAGGTGCAAAAGAGCAGAGGTGCAGAAAGGTGAAAGATAGAAAGGGGAGAAAAAGGAGTGAAGGAGCAGAAAGAAAGAAAGGAGACAGAGGTCCACTGGACCACCAGGGATGAGGCGCAGGGAAAACCTGCGGGTGGAGGAGGGCCTCGATCACCAACACTCAAGAGTGCAGGGGCAGGGGCACCTCACTTAATGGTGGAGCTGCGAGGGTGGGAGAGCAATTTCACTGACAATGAGTCAGTGGTCTTGCTCGCCTGTCCCCGCAGTGGCCGCCATTAAGTAGGGGTCGGGGAGGGCTGGACAGCTGGGAGGCGGGAGCGGGGAGGGGAGCTGGATTGGGCCGGTCGTGCTGGGGGGGGGAGGGGCCGCGGGGGCAGCAGCGGCGGGGAAAGGTAAAGGGAGGAAAGAAGGGATAAAGAAAAAAAGGAGAATAAGCAGAAATAAGGCACAAAAGAGCAGAGATGCAGAAAAGAGCAGAAAGGAGAAAGATAGAAAGGGTAAAAAAAACGAGTGAAAACGGGTGAAGGAGCAGAGGGAGAGAAAGGGAAAATGGGCAAAAATAAGGCACAAAAGAGCAGAGGTGCAGAAAGGTGAAAGATAGAAAGGGGAAAAAAAACGAGTGAAGGAGCAGAGGGAGAGAAAGGGAAATGGGCAGAAATAAGGCGCAAAAGAGCAGAGGTGCAGAAAGGTGAAAGATAGAAAGGGGAGAAAAAGGAGTGAAGGAGCAGAAAGAAAGAAAGGAGACAGAGGTCCACTGGACCACCAGGGATGAGGCGCAGGGAAACCTGCGGGTGGAGGAGGGCCTCGATCACCAACACTCAAGAGTGCAGGGGCAGGGGCACCTCACTTAATGGTGGAGCTGCGAGGGTGGGAGAGCAATTTCACTGACAATGAGTCAGTGGTCTTGCTCGCCTGTCCCCGCAGTGGCCGCCATTAAGTAGGGGTCGGGGAGGGCTGGACAGCTGGGAGGCGGGAGTGGGGAGGGGAGCTGGATTGGGCCGGTCGTGCTGGGGGGGGGAGGGGCCGCGGGGGCAGCAGCGGCGGGGAAAGGTAAAGGGAGGAAAGAAGGGATAAAGAAAAAAGGGAGAATAAGCAGAAATAAGGCACAAAAGAGCAGAGATGCAGAAAAGAGCAGAAAGGAGAAAGATAGAAAGGGTAAAAAAAACGAGTGAAAACGGGTGAAGGAGCAGAGGGAGAGAAAGGGAAAATGGGCAAAAATAAGGCACAAAAGAGCAGAGGTGCAGAAAGGTGAAAGATAGAAAGGGGAAAAAAAATGAGTGAAGGAGCAGAGGGAGAGAAAGGGAAATGGGCAGAAATAAGGCGCAAAAGAGCAGAGGTGCAGAAAGGTGAAAGATAGAAAGGGGAGAAAAAGGAGTGAAGGAGCAGAAAGAAAGAAAGGAGACAGAGGTCCACTGGACCACCAGGGATGAGGCACAGGGAAACCTGCGGGTGGAGGAGGGCCTCGATCACCAACACTCAAGAGTGCAGGGGCAGGGGCACCTCACTTAATGGTGGAGCTGCGAGGGTGGGAGAGCAATTTCACTGACAATGAGTCAGTGGTCCCTCAGAGTCTGCTCCTGATAGAGAGGAAGGGGGGCAAGGCAGGGGCTCTGGGAGGAAAGCAGAGACCGCCGGAGTGGGCCGGTCTACTTACCAGTGGGCTGCAGAAGGTCCTATTGCCCTCGCCTTTGACTCTGGCATTATGGCTCAAAAGGGGCCTGTTGAGAGCCCGCGTGAAAATTTACAGCTCTGTTCTCCCCACGTGCTCTCCAGCACATGTTCTCTTGGTTGTCCCCACACTTCCAGTCTCACCGGGAGGGGCGAATGTGTCCTCAGGTCTCTGACTCCTGCTCCCGGGTGATATTGCGGTTTACTGGTCAGGACGGGCCTCGTCCAGGGGGCTGGCTCTTTGTCTGCTCTCAACCCTGCAGGTCTCTCCTTTGTGCCCCCGCCGGTATCCCATGGGCAAATGGGTGCTGATTTTGGGACAAGGGCCTTTTCCCCCGCTGTCTCGCTGCTGGGCCTGAAGATCTGTTGGAGCTCCAAGGTAGGCGTCCTACGCTCCCGCCATCTTACACATGCCCCCATCATCTACTACTTGCCGTTGCTGAATGGATGAGGAAAAGCAAAAGCCGACTGAAGCTGAACTCGGACAAGACAGAGGTCCTCATCCTCGGATCTAACACTTCGGCCTGGGACGACTCCTGGTTGCCGACCACACTGGGAACTGCTCCAACACCCACCGACCACTCATGCAACCTAGGGGTCATCCTCGACTCCACCCTCTCCATGACTAAACAGGTCAACGCCGTCTCCTCCTCCTGCTTCAACACCCTCCGCATGCTCTGTAGGATCTACAAGTGGATCCCCACTGAAACGAGAAGAACAGTCAGCCAGGCCCTTGTCAGCAGCAGGTTGGACTATGGAAACGCCCTCTACGCACGAGCCTCGGACAAAGTCCTGAGATGGCTCCAACGCATCCAGAACGCCTCTGCACGACTGATCCTCGATAGCCCTCGCCGCAGCCACATCACACCCCACCTGAGAGACCTGCACTGGCTCCCGGTCAACAAGAGGATAACCTTCAAGCTCCTCACCCACTCACACAAGGCACTCCACAACACCGGACCAACGTACCTCAACAGACGACTTAGCTTCTACACCCCCACCTGCCAGCTTCGCTCCGCCTACCTCATCCTCGCTACAGTCCCCCGCTTCCGAAGAGCGACCTCAGGTGGCAGATCGTTCTCCCACCTCGCCACCAAGACCTGGAACACCCTCCCCATCCACCTACGGCAGACCCAAGACCTGCTGACCTTCAGAAAATTCCTCAAGACCTGGCTTTTCGAGCAGTAGCAGCATTCCCCACCCCAGGGCCTTGAGACCCTCACGGGTGAGTAGTGCGCTTTACAAATGATATGATTGATTGATTGATTGACTTGACGCTGCAAGGTCACCATTATCAAGACCTTGAAAGCAACAGTTGACAGTTGTGTGTCTTGGCAGGAAATCTGTGAACTTCAACTAAGTACGTTTTCTTAGTTTTCAAGACCTGTGACCCCAATCGTGCATTTCTAATACAAGGCAGCATTTATGTGCCTGCCCCTGCATTCTTTTTAGGACAAAGGGTGGAAACCTTTTCTATCGAGTTGGCATACCCACAGTGCGTGATCAAAGAGTGAAAACGTACAAGTTTCTGTGAACAGGTTTCTGCCAAGCAAGTATTTTATAAAAACAAAAGCATATTGCAAAAACACTGCTCAAGGTGACATAAACATGGAGGGCCAATTACAAAATAGTCGATGAAGGTTCACATATATTTATGCTTTGACACCCCTTCGAACTTAGGGTCCAGGCAGCACCAGTACATTAACATGCCATATTCCAGTTACAGAGGACACTGAAAAATAATATCCAAGGCCCCATAGAGGCTCTTAGATATAAATGGGAGGTGGAGCTGGGAGTATTGGAGGATGATGACTGGGGGCAGCATGTAGATACCCTAGAGAGGTCATGATCAGAGTAGGTTTTTGTCTCATACAACAGAAAATATTTCACATAACTTACTTACCCAGAACATGATTGTTTAGAATAGGGAGGATAGATAATGACAAGGGCTTGTGGGGCCCTAGAGAGGTCATGATCAGAGCAGGTTTTTGTCTCATACAACAGAAAATATTTCACACAACTTACTTACCCAGAACATGATTGTTTAGAATAGGGAGGATAGATAATGACAAGGGCTTGTGGGGCCGCCCCTTCGTGGGTTCTCTAGTCCATACCGTGTGAGATTGTCCAAAGATCCAACAGTTCTGGTCCAGGATAAGGCAAAAATGATCAAGAACCATTGCAGTGATGGTTGGTCTCACCCCAAGCTGGTGACTTTGGGGATTTGGAACAAACAAATGCTTCCCAAGTATGTAATATTACAAAAGGGACATTATCCTGTTGTAGGGCGATCCCAGGGGTGTACCTGTAGGCTCAGAACATGGAGTGGTGCATGCAAGTAGAGGAAACGGTCCGTCAGTCGCAAGGATTAACTCAGAAATTTTCCAACAGATGGGGCCAGTGGAAGGAACTAAGGGCCCGATGTAGGTGGCCCAAATACTAGTCGGTAAGGGTGAAATTCTGTAAATTTCACTGTTACCGTCCGGTATTTAGGCATTCGTGATGTAGGGATGGATTCGGTAATTAGGAATCGGTAAATACCGATTCCTCATTACCGATTTCTAAATTACCGAATCTGAATTACTGATTCGTTATTTACTGAATCGGTAAATAAGAAATGGTAAAAACGATAAAAGAGATGTAGGTAAATTCGGTAATACCGAATTTCATGAATTTCAGTATTTAGGAGTCGGTGATGAACACGAATCGAAAGCAGGTGGTAATCAGCTGCGGTGCATATAAGCAGCCCCAAAATGCAACAGTGTGAGCCCTATGGGGGCTTTCTATGTGATAGCAAAGCGGCTACAGCTACAGGCAGCAGGAGTCAGGATCTGGAGATGGGAGGAGCGCGTTTACAGACAGCGCATCACACTCTTCCAACTGACTGAGGCTGAGACCCATGAAAGGTACAGGCTACACCCCACACCATCCTGGACTTGAAAAAGGACCTGCACCCACTCCTGGAGCACCCAACACAAAAGGCGCATGCCATGCCACCACATGTGCAGGTGCTCTGTAGCCTACACCTACTTGCATCTGGCAGTTACCAAGGGGTGATAGGTGGGGTGTCACAGAGTTGCCTGTCCTGTTTCTTTAACAAGTTCCTGGATGCCATGATGACGTACCATAGAAAATAACTTAAGGAGCTATACTTACCAATAGCCCCAATACCAATTACCCAATAACCAGTCAGTTGGCAGTGAAGAAATTTCAATCGTTTATCATACAGAATACTCTATAGAGGAGCCTCTCCCATCCTCACCCATCCAGGTGCGTGGAGAAGACTGCTGGCTTACATTCAAAACGACACATATATACTTTCGACATAGCGCATGAAACACCTTAGAAGGAAAAACACTACTTGGCTCTTGGCCCTCGAGGAAGGACCATACATGGCACACATGATTAGTACAAAGCTCTGCTTTAGTTATTATTGGGGAGGTCAGGAGGGGTGACTCCCGTTCGTCTCAGTGCCCGGGAGTGCAGGCACGGCGCCTTCAGGAATGCGCTTATTGCACCCAAAGCCAGATGCGACCTTGAGTCCCAGGACAGGGGAAGAATAGCGTGTATTCAGCTGTCTCCAGCAAATCAACTAAGCTAGGGCCTGACAGCCATTGGAAGGTAGCACGTGCCTGTTCGTGCCTAACGCAGACAAGAAAAGATGGCGTCTGTATAGTTTTCGGCATACTCGATGAAAACAGAACACACACACAGCATATACCCTTAATAACTCAGCTAAATAAGTTGTAGATTACATTCTATGCATACCCGTATACTAGGAATATATAGATACATCATGCTAACACAATATACATATATGACCCATACCAGTGACAAAGGGGAAATCGGAGTTTTATCCCTCAGAACCACCCTTTTAGTATGATGTAGCTAACTAAAAAGAAGTCAGTCTTCAAAAATTCCTTCATCAATCTGCATTAGGTCTTTTATTTCTTGCTGAACTAATTGAGCCTTTACAGCCACTGCGGAAGGAGTGGCTATGGAAGAGGCAAGCTTAGTAGCACAATAAGAACAACAAGCTGGCCCACAATGCATACATAGGCAGCAGGTAAATATAACACCAGCTATGCCTGCTAGTATCATCAAAATGTTCCATCCCCAAGTGGACAATAGACCCCAGAACCAACCAGACAAGGACCAGGTCCCTGTATCTGCATGCACTTCGGATGCCAAGCGATGTCGCTTCTGGAAAGCCAAATGAACAGAAGGGGCGGAGTCCGGATATATACACAGCAGGAACTACCGATCACACAGCATGCTCCTCCTGGATCAGCCAAGATAACGTCTAGAACCATTCTGTTCTGAAGCGAGACAAGTCTCGTAGCTTGAAGCTCTACAGTTAAATTTGTTAATATACCTGCGGTGGTATTGATTACCCTTTCAACTACCCTAGACAAACGCCTCACTTCCTTACTGGTGATAATGGGTCCCCAAATAGGAAATACTCCCTTCATTATATCAACAAAATGTTGCTCTGCAGTATCTGTTTGATCCATGTCAGTGGTGTCTATTTCTCTCACATTTCTAATGAGGGGTAGGCCTCGCCTGTCTAATCGATGGTCCTTATGATAATTAGCAGGAGCTATATACACTGGAGGGTACAGGAAGGACAGATAACAATGACCCGGCCAACTACGAGGAAGCCATGTATATGCATTTTCTCCACATACAAAGTCTACATTAGGAGGGGTCAATAATGGAGGGCTACTGAAAGTGCGCAGTCGATAGGTATAATTACACTGGCTCTCTCCTACTGATATTTGTCCTGCCCCCTGAATACAGAAAGCTGAAGTACTGTTTAGTATAGGTACTGGGATTGCCTTGTCATCTGTGACATTTCTTTCTTTAAATTGTTAAAAATACAGGGTGAAATTAAACTCTGCAACATTTAAGATCTCATTCCTGAGTCAAGTAACATTTTCATACTCCGTGTACATATTCTTACAGGCATTTGGATCTAATGACCCTTCTCCATTATTTCCCTCGGGGTCGAAACCCTGGTGCAATTCTATGTATGCCAAAATCATCTCATAGTCTTTCTCAGATTAACGAGCAGTATCTATAGTATTGTGCATATACATCATGGACAACAATTTAAACCAAGCCTCACAACTTCCTAAATATGATAAGGGTAAAGAAATAAATAAATCATGTCTATGCATCACGGAGGGCGAGAGGCCACAAACCCAACAATTGGTAGTATTCGTTGCACTGTGCGTCTGATGAAGCATTTCTACAAACACATTTTTAGTGTAGGTTTGACGGTGCCTTTCTTTATGTGGGGCCAAGGTATAGAATAGATGCTCTGGAGATGGGGTAGTTGTTCCCAGAATAGTAGGCATAGGATGGCGAAACTCCAAATATACAAAAACACTCATTAATATCATCAACAAAATCGCAATAGTAATCACAAAGGCTATCTTTACACGCATGGTCCAACTGGAAAAAACGGGTACATATGTAGAGTAATAACGGGGTGCAAAAGGTCGTTCCTCCTCAGGGACAAAACGGGCAAAGAGATACATGCTGACTAAAAGTCCAAAACTAAACTCGGGCAATGCAGTCCAACCTGCTAGAGGGTTCTTCTTTCCTGTGTCCGTCTAGAGCCTCACAGGCAGGCTCCTATCGTTCATCAAAGAAAACCAAAAAACAAATCCTCGCGTTGGAGTTATGTCTTCACACAACTCTTGAAGAGTACACAACCTGGGCCCTTTCACAGGAAGTTCAGTCTTTCTTTCTGAACAGAGCGAACAAAATGTTCCAGGCTCTCAACGTTCAGTCCAGTGTCCCACTCAGCACCCCAGAAAGGTTTCTAACAAACCCTATTACTCAAGTCTCTCCCTATCTCCTGCCGTCTTCATCTGGGGTACCGTGTTGTTTTCTGGGCCGCAGGTTGTATCGAGCATGGCCAGGCATTTCCTGATCGGAGAATAAAACAGAAGAAGGTGCATTCTCTGCAACAGGAATATCATAGACTCATTGATCAACAACAGGAGCAACAGAATCCAGGGCAATTGCTGATTAAGATGCCAAAACCCTTTCCAAGCCCGGTACTCCTTCTCCTTGCCCATCTCTGATTTCCAGGGAGTCAGAAAAAGGAACAAAACGAGGGGCTCGTTCACTCTCCTGGGTCAAAATTCCTTCCTCGTTTCGCTGATCATGTGGAAGCGGGAGGGGCGCTCACTTCACATATGATATGTAAATCCAATGCTGCTTGCCGTCCACCTTCACCGCTGTCCGCGTAGCCAGGAGAATTTGATGGGGCTTTGATCAGCGAGGGTCCAAACTGGATTCCTGCTGATAGTTTCGGACTAGAACCCACTGTCCTGGTTCCAGGCGATGTCCGGGACCCTCCGGCAGGGGCTGCAACACTGCTGACACCTGTTGATGAATGGAACTGAGATCTTTAGTCAAAGCATACAAATAATCTGTCATCATAGGGTAGTCAATATCTCGAAAAGTTCTGGGTCTCGGGACATCCCAAACATTGCCTGGTCGTCCAAAGATGACCTCATAAGGTGACAGACCAGACCGGGAATGTGGGGTAATTCGTAAAGACATCAAAGCTAATGGTAGGGCATCGGGCCATTTCAGCCCAGTACCCTCTTGAATTTTGGCCATTTTTAATTTCAAAATTCCATTGTATTCCTCAACCAATCCCGCAGATTGGGGGTGTTGGGCTGCATGAAACTTCTGTTTAATTTGCAACCCATTACAAACATGACTGATAAGCTCTGCATTAAAGTGTCCCCCGTTATCTGTCCAGATCACTCGTGGTAATCCATAGCGCGGGAAAAACTCCTTTATCAAAGCTTTTGCTGTTGCTAAAGCAGTATTTCCCTTGGTCGGGTAGGCCTCCACCCAATTACTAAAGGCGCATACCACCACCAAGACATATTTCAGATTATTCACACGGCCCAATTGGATGTAAGCCATTTGGAGCACTTTAAAAGGCAAAGATGGTGATGCAAAGTTCCCACTGAGAACTGGTTCCCTTCCCCCAGGATTGTGTCGCAAAAACAAACCATACAATACTGGACCAAATGGGCAGCAGTCTTAGAAATATTAGGATTGTTCCACACGGGGTCCAAAAGAGCGCAGATGCCTTTTGTCCCAATGTGTGCTGGGCCATGTGCCATGGTCACTACAGCATTAACCAATGCGTTAGGTAGCAACCACCTCGGGTTTTCAGTCAAATCAACCCAGCAATCATTTTTATCTAATCTTCCCACTTCCTTTTCCCAACAAACCAATTCAGCGGGGGTAGCCTCTTTCTGTATTTCTCGGACACTTTCCATAGTATTATCAAACATTTCTGTCTCTGCAACTCACCTAGCAGAGGTGGTCAAAAACATAGATGACATTTTGGATTTTGCAGTTTCCTTTGCCACCTGATCAGCAAAAGCTGGATTCAAAGTGGCACCCCGCTTAATTGTAGTATGGGGAGCAAACAAAGTCAATTCATAACCAGTAAGACGAGCACTCGTAAGGTGCTGAGTCTTCGTTTTGTTCAATAATGTGTCCACAGCGTGCGGTACCATCACTGTGAGGTCAGTATTCAGAACAAGCTCCTCTGACTGTCGAATGGCCACCGCAATCGCAGCAGTAGCCCTTAGACAGCTAGGAAGCGCTCTGGTGACGTTATCCAACACCGCCGAGAAATAAGCACAAGGTCTTTGCTTACCACCAAATCCTTGTGTTAACACTGAACGCGAACTACCGTCCACCTCATGTACATAGAGCACAAAAGGTTTTCGGTAGTCAGGAGTACCCAAGACGGGTGCAGAGCAAAGCGCAGATTTCAAAGAATCAAAAGCTTCCTGACATTCATCAGTCCAAGGTAGAGGTTCATGCACATCTTTAGTGGTTAAGTACAAGAGAGGTTTAGTTAGAAGAGAAAGATTAGGAATCCATTGCCGACAATAAGAGAATATGCCAAGAAATGCACGAACATCACGCTGAGTACGAGGTACAGACATGTTAGAAATAGTAGTCACACGTTCAGGAGTTAGTCTCCTCCCCTCTTTCGACAGTAGATGACCAAGATAAGTCACCTCCTGTCGGCAACATTGGAATTTGGAGAGGGATACCTTGTTACCGTTGGCTGCCAAATGAGATAATAATTTAACCATGGCTTCCTTGCAGCCTTCCTCAGTATCGGAAGCCACCAACAGATCATCAACATACTGGAGGAGCACGTTGCCAGGGGGTAGGGTCAACTCATCTAATACTGCTTTCAAAGCCTGACTATAAATGCTTGGACTCTCAGTGTACCCCTGGCGTACGCGGCAAAATCGATAGCTGCGCCCAGATAAGGAGAAGCCGAAAATATGATAGCTATCAGGATGGATCGGAATGCTGAAGAAAGCATTCTTCAGATTGATAACCGAGAAATACTTTGCAGTGGGAGGAATCATGGTAAGAATAGTAGTGATGTCCGAAACCACCGGATACTGTGGCACCACTATTTTGTTAATTTCTCATAGGTCAATTACAAAACGATAAGTATCAACATGGTCCAACTCATTTCCAATAGGGGCCTTCTTTAAGATGGGTAATATAGGGCTATTGCATACATTTGCAGCTGTTTCTTCCACTACACCTTTATCAATCAAATCTTGAATGATAGCCAGCAAAGCCTTTTCACCAGACGATGAAAATGTGTACTGAGGTATGCGAGGCAAACAAGCGTTTGGCTTTAATGTGATAGAGACAGGCAGAATTTTTAATAAACCGACATCCGTATCCCCCGTCGCCTACAGAGTCGATGGAATAGCAGCGAACTCCGGAGGGAGGGGTTCATTCATGGTGAAACATTGTCGGATATGTTCACCAGGTGATTGTATAGTCAAATAAACACCATCAGGAGAACAATGAATTTTTTTTTTTTAAACCGATTTTATTTGATGGATTGCACACATAGCGCAGCACCCCACACTCCGGAGTTAACTGCCAATCATGTACATATTATCAATGAAATAGCAATCTTTACATCATTTTGTGTCCGGCAATAGTATCAAACTGAACAATGCTAGCCCCCCCACCCCTCCCGAACATCCCAACTCCCCCCGCCGGATCCCGCCCCGCCAGGTCACCCGACACCGTCTCCCCTATTCTGCAAATCGGTTCTTGATCTAAAATAAACCTACACCTTTCATTGTGGCTCTTTATACAATCTCCAGTGTAGCCTCCCGCTCCACCGGGGGCTCCAGCCACAGGCCCCGATAATCAGCCCACCTCTTCCAGATCCTATAATGCTTACACAGGCCGCCGTGGGCCACAAAGATTGGCTGCTCCAGCCCCATGCAAAAATCTAACCCCTTCTTCCACACCGGAACTGAAGGAGCTCTGGGGTCCTTCCATGCTTTAGCTACGTCTCTTTTGGCGATAATCAGGCCCAGTAACAATAAATGCCTCTTATATCTGTTCCCCCCAACCCCGTCCATCACGTGCAGCAGACCTAAGGGCGATGTGCGTGGGAGTTCCCACCCCAAGACCTCGGTCAAACAATCCCACACCCCTTTCCAGAACCTGGCCAGTAGGCTACAACTCCACACCATGTGGATTAACGTGGCCCGCCCGCCACAGTCTCTCCCTAGTATAGTAAATCCTGTGCAGGTATTTGAATTGGATAAGCCGCAGATGCATCGCTATGGCTGCGCTTCTAGGGGCCCCTAATGCCTCCCGCCAGTCTTCCTCCTCCAGTTCCCCCACATCTCTCTCCCATGACTCTCGGAGCTTCTGTAGTGTTTTGGAGCAATGTGTTACTAGTGTCTGATAGATGCGAGATATCTTTTTATCTCCTAAGTCTCCCATGAAAACCTTGGCCTCTAACGGACTAAATTCTGGGAGGGATTCCAAAGCTTCCAAGCTCGGTGTGATGGCGTGGCGAAATTGCAGATATCGGAAAAATTGGGACCGGGGCAAGTCATATTCTATTCGCAAATCCTGAAAGGATTTAAGTGTTGTTCCCGACATCACATCCCCTAGCGTTCAAATCCCTATATTATCCCAGCCCCTAAAGCCCCGGAGTGACTCCAGGGCAGGAAGGTGTCCGTTATTCCACAATCGGGTCTCCTCGGTCAAGGTGCCCCACCATCCCATGCGATGCAGTGCCCGCCTCCATATCTGGAAGACAAGTTGAGTAGCCGGTGGTAACCTCTTTCGCAGCCGTGCTGCGTACAATATCACATGTAGGGAGTTAGAGCCCATCAGATGTCGTTCCAGGGCATATGCTGGGTCTCTCCTATCCCCATACTACCACTCATTCAGGACCAGAAGATGGGAGGCCTGGTAAAAAGAGAGGATGTCAGAGGTCGCCAAACCACCACAATACATTGAAAGGAAACACGTCCGCAGTCCCACCCTCACCTCTCTTCCAGCCCAGAGGAATTGTCCCAGCGCTGAATCTACTTGGCGGAACCACTGAGGTGATATCGGATAGGGATGATTCTGCAATTGATGAAACAATCGGGGGAGGGCTACCATTTTAAATATGGCCGATCTGCCATAAATAGTGAGGGGCATACGGGACCATGTCTTCATCTCCATCCGGACCCGATCACAAACAGGAACCAGGTTACGCTCCCAGGAGATCGCCAGGACCTCTGAGATAAACACTCCTAGATATTTAATGCCCCCAACTGCTACCTGTAGCGCGGATGCCCATTTCCCAACCCCAGTTTGCGCTCCGAGCACCCACAAGGTTGATTTACGTGGATTCAGGTACAAGCCTGAGGTTTCACCAAATATTTGCATTATCTCCAGTATACGTGGCCCTGATCTGTTAAGGTTGGTAAGAAAGAATAGGACATCGTCCGCATAGAGGGCAATTCTATCTGACGGACCTGTCCCCCACTCGAAATCCCTAAGCTGTGCGTCTATACGCACCCAAGCCGCCAGCGGCTCCATGGCCAGGGCAAATAAGTATGGCCATGTGGCTCTATAAATGTATCAATTGGTCCATGCTTCGTGGCGCCCCCACCGCTCCCACCCCTCGTCATTTTGGGCGGCAATCCGGGACACTCACCAGCAGTCCAACCGTCCCGTCCACCAGTATCTCCTCCGCGCCCCTCCGGGGTCTCCGATGGAGGTGCAGACCCCTTTCGTGTTCCTCCAGTCGGGCTCCGGTAAGGCAGCCGAGCCGTCCGGTTCCACGGCCAGCCACCCTCCACTACAACCTTCCGCAGCAGGGGTCGTCGCTGCTCCCTCAGGCCCCCAGCAGGATCCTATTGTCATTGGTCAAGGTGCGCCAATCGTGTCCCCCACGTCCTGCACTCAGGCGCCCGAGTCCGGCTTTGAACAAGAGAGCTGGACGTTAGGGGCCAAGGCCCCGTAGATCTTCTATGTAGGAACTGCCACAGCCCATGCAGGTTACTCGCCACAGATGTGTGCTACGAGCCGCCAGGTCACCGACAACCTCCTCCAGCTCCCCTCTCCTCTGCCCGTGTCGCATATAGCGTCCCAGGGATCGGTCTCCTCGCGGGGCGCGGCCCGCCACCACGTCGCAACCTGGAGGGGGGGGGCAGACTCAGTCCCAAACCTTGTGCCCCCCCTTGACCACCGATCAACTCCGAGGGCCGATTTGCCCCCCGCGTCCCAGCCGGTCCCGGTTCCCTCAGGGGCGACCTCCACCGGCAGTGCCACACTCTGATCCCCGGCTCCACGGCCTACTTCCGGGCCTCCCGATGTCTGGGCTCCTGTATTGCCTCTGGGGTAGGATCAGGCCCTTGCTGCGGCCACCCCCAATCTTCCAGAGCCCCCTGGGGGGCCGGAGCACCTGCCAGCTACACTCGAGGAGCGCCGATCCAACTGCTGAGCTTCCCGTGGCCGACTACTGTGCGTCGGGCCCGGGGGGCTTGAAAATTGAGTCCCCAGCTTCTTCTCTTCGGGCCAGGCCCGGAGCTGCTGCACTGCTCTGCACACTCTCTGGGCGCCCCCGCACGCCGCAGATCACACCAGAGCCTCGCTGGAGGGCTCGGAGCACCCGCCGACCACACTTCAGGTGCTCCGGCCCACAGGCTGTTCTTCCCTCTCCGCGGCCACCTCCTGTGCGTCGGGCCCGAGGAGCCTGAAAATCGAGGCCCCATCTTCTTCTTCGCGGGCCAGGCCTGGATCTGCTGTGCCGCTAAACTCACTCTCTGGGCGCCCCCGCGCCCCGCAAATTGCACCGGAGCCTCGCCCCTCGGTCCGGGGTCAAGAGCTACCCTTTTGGAACTCTAAGCGGTGCGGGGGAACAGGATACGACGACGGATGAATGGCGGGCGGGACGGAACTACACTAGGCTGCATCCGCCATGCTTAGCCACGTCCCGCGAACATTGAATATTAGCATGCAATTTCTTTAGCAAATCCAATCCTAACAGACTGTCCCCGCAATGTGAAGTTAACAAAAACGGAGAGTCCAGGTTTAGAGATGGGGCTCACTACCGGGATTCCAGAAAATCCCACCGAAATGTTAGTTCACCCAGACAGAGCAGCCCCCGGGACCAGTGAACGGGCAATCGAACTATTCATTGGACCCGTATCAACTAAAAAGTTTTCAGAAGTCCCCATCAATCGCCCTTTCACATAGGGCCCTTGCTGATCAACGGGTACTGACACCTGGCCCCTACTCTGTCCATGGCTGTCCTATTTATAACCATACCCATCAGCTCCCAGAAAACCCACAATCCTCATTGTGATACTGCCTTCCTCTTGGATTATCAAAGTAATTCTTTCCTGACTCACCATGCAATGCTTCTTCTCTTCGCATATCACTTCGATCTACGCCACCTCGGCCTCTTCCTTTTCCCCTCACTGCCTCGTTCCGAGCCAGCAACAATGGACACTGAGCTCACCATTGCTCTTCCTGTTTACAGTAAGAGCACTGGTTTATTCCCAAAGCAACAGCGGGACCTCCTCCTCGTCCAGTTCCCACCCCCCTCGGGACAAACCGTCTCCTGCCTCGACCCATGCCTCGTCCTCTTATAACTTGTTGTAGCAATACTCGTGTCTTAAGATCCTTTGCTTTCTTTTCTGACTTATCCTTACTCTCATTTTCCCCATGCTCGTAATACTGAGCCATGCTTAGTATAATCAAGGGTGTGTAAGTGGTCCAAGTACTCTCAGCGGCTTGTAGCCGTGCAGATATCTCGGGTAACAAATTAGTCACAAAACGATTAACAAATAATCGTACACTGCCTTCCACAGACAAATCCTGTCCACTAAAGTCAATAAATACCCCTTCAAATCTAGTAAAGAAATCCGACACACTCTCGTCCTTTTTCTGTTTACACGCTGTCAATGTATCCCAGTCTACCTTACGAGGCGGAATCAAGGAGTGCATGTAAGTAATAATCCGACCTGGCAAAGCCAATACTTCAAGTCTAGGTTTATCGCCAGGCTTTCGTTTCTTGTCCCAGTCCATAATCTGGTCCCAAGTCCCTCCCAACTCTGCGACATGATCCTGATCATGCCCCTGACGCCATACATCAACAGGGACTAGTAAGCCAAAAAATAATTCAATGTCAGCTAAGGTCATGACAGCTGAAGAGGCTGCCTCTGTGAGTTCCTTATAGTAGGTAGTAGGATTTGTACGAGGGTCCGGGAGTTGCGCTTTCAGGGAAAGGACCTCACTCCTTTTCCAAGGGGTATAGACCCATTGCTCCTGAAACCGTGCCTCCGCACCAGCTCTAGTTACCTGATTCTGATTATCTCTTAACTATGGTATCTCAGGATGATAAATAGGATGGACTTCCCACATAGGATACTGGGAATACAAATTAGGACATTTCAGATGAAGTTGCCCTCTATGTTACACTAGAGTCTCTACATTCCTATACACATCTTCCAAGCCTAATTCAAATTTATGAGCCCGGTCCAAAATATCATACATTACTTGTGGGGCTCTTCCATCCAGAAAGCACTGTTCCCACAAGGAAATAAGACGTATAGCCATATGCTCCAGGGCGTGTTGTTGCATAACAGGCTCATAATCTCTAAGAGTACTCCATATATCGGAAATAGTATACACAGGGATCCGCATCCATTGGGACGCCTGATTCTCGACCGTCTGTTTCTCTTCCAACCCTACCGCTGATCGAGTGTACAATCACTGTGCATCAAGACGACCACGAGAGGGAGTTTGATCGGCTAAGGTGGGGGTCGTGTTTGAAGACTGGGAAGTCCAAATTGGAGAAGGGGAAGCCAAAACAACCATAGCTACGGAAGGAGGGGACAATGTGTCCGGCATTAGAGTAGCCGGTCCCAATACTGAGGGGGATGAAACGGAAAGAGTTCCCGGAGGGGCAGAGCTAGGAGCCACAACAGGAGCCGAGGCCACTGGGGTCGAAGCTGGAGTCAAAGGGACTGCAGGATATATGCGTTGTGGGACATAAGGGGGAGGTGGACGCGCATCTAACAAGTCCTCTATCTCATCCTCTGGTCCGGTCCTAGTTACATAACTTTTATCCACCTGCAACCTGTGTTGTCTATTTGCGCAATCAATAATTTTTCTCAGTCTGATCTTTATCATACGCTATGGCCTTTTGCGTGATCGTCTGACCTCCTTTCATTTTGCATAATTTCTCCTCCCTAATGCGCCTGCGCTTTGCTTCCTTCTGCCACATATTCAAAGAGACAAACATTGCTTGTCGACTACGTTTAGAAAATAATCGATCCTGCAGGTATTTTATTTTTTTCTCATCGAAAGAGCCGGTTAAAGGCCATTGCAGTTCCACATTATCTTTGGTATACTTGTGCCATAATGTGTTAAACAAAATAGGCGAAAGACCATGTTTAACATACATATCATAACTCGGACTACCCTTTACTAAAACACGACATCCTTATTCACTGACAATCTGATTTCATTCAGAAAAACGATCTTTCAAACATGGCCAAGTTCATACATTCTCGCACCTTGTTCACCAATCAAACTTCAAATAAGACAATACAAACAGAAACATGTTCAAAGGAAAAAATTCAAAGCGACATGTCTTCTTCAATGCAAAAGAACGGAATCCGTCGACTTCCGTTCATGGAGAACCAATAAAATGCAGATTTCGGGCCAACAGATACCAAAATCAGGCAGTCCGGAGACTACCAAGAGACCGTCAGACAGGGTTTAACCACAGACCGACCTACAGACCATCCCGCAATCTTCCTGGTTCACCCTCGGTACTATTCTGACTAACCCCGCTACCTTAGCGTCGCTCCAAATATGTCCTGATGGCTACCCAGGTGCAACCACAGGCTTTTCCGAGAGCAGTGCGGTCGGGTGCACACCACACGTATCACACCAAGGCGTCCGATCGGTATCTCTATTATTCACCAAACAAGTCCGTGGAGCATCTTCCCGTGCTGCCCTGTCAGACCCCCAAAATTCTCCGTGGTACACCGACCACCAAATCAAATACAGTTAACTGCTACAAAGCGCTGATCAACAGCGTATTTTCAAAAGACACCCATCAGAATTCACTCACCTGGTGCACGCAGGTACAATTGCGTATTCTCCACTGCCAACTCCTGGAGACCAACACGGTCAGCTCCTGGGTTACGCCCATAGGACTCCGGCGAAGGGTCACTAGCAGCTGGGGCTCCCTGATCGCGAGAGCGAAGTAAGTCAGAATCTCTGGTCAGTCCACCCACTCGACCAGAGCTCCCCTGTTCTTTGTCCTTTTCTACCCGTTGACGGGAGGACAACCCCAACGCGGAGTCCCACCAGAGTCGCCAACTGACGTACCATAGAAAATAACATAAGGAGCTATACTTATCAATAGCCCCAATACCAATTACCCAATAACCAGTCAGTTGGCAGTGAAGAAAGTTCAATTGTTTATTATACAGAATACTCTATAGAGGAGCCTCTCCCATCCTCACCCATCCAGGTGCGTGGAGAAGACTGCTGGCTTACATTCAAAACGACACATATATACTTTCGACATAGCGCATGAAACACCGTAGAAGGAAAAACACTACTTGGCTCTTGGCCCTCGAGGAAGGACCATATATGGCACACATGATTAGTACAAAGCTCTGCTTTAGTTATTATTGGGGAGGCCAGGAGGGGTGACTCCCGTTCGTCTCAGTGCCCGGGAGTGCAGGCACGGCGCCTTCAGGAATGCGCGTTTCGCACCCAAAGCGAGATGCGACCTTGAGTCCCAGGACAGGGGAATAATAGCGTGTATTCAGCTATCTCCAGCAAATCGACTAAGCTAGGGCCTGACAGCAATTGGAAGGTAGCACGTGATCACTGTTTGTGGCTAACGCAGACAAGAAAAGATGGCGTCTGTATAGTTTTCGGCCTACTCGATGAAAACAGAACCACACACATCATATACCCTTACTAATTCAGCTAAAGAAGTTATAGATTACATTCTATGCATACCTGTATACTAGGAATATATAGATACATCATGCTAACACAATATACATATAGGACCCATACCACTAACATAGGGGAAATCGGAGTTTTATTCCTCAATGATGCAGAGAATGTATCACTACATTAGCTTCCCAAACACACAGGCGGAACTGCAGAAAACCAAGACAGACTTTTACCAAATGGTACAGTTCCCGCATGTCATAGGGTGTATTGATGGCACACACATTCTAATCTGCCCACCTGCAGCCACTGAGTATATCTACAGGAACAGAAAGTCCACCCACTCCATAAATGTGCAGGTAATCTGCGATGCTGCCAACATAATCACCGACATCGTGGCCAAATTTCTTGGGAGCACCCACGACTCATACATCTTCACGAACAGTGGGATCTACACACCCCTGGCTGCGGGGGAATTTGGAGAAGGATACCTGCTAGGTAAACCACTGTGACACACCTTGATAGATACTGCAGATGAATGTGTTTTCGTGTATGTAATTAATGGCACTCTCTTTCTCACTGAGGCGGCAGCGCATATGCTGTGCGGTCATTTATCCTCACTCCCTACCTAAACCCATCAACCCCGAGTGAGAGACGATACAATGTGGCACACAAATCAACAGGCGACGTTGTGGAGCGCACGTTTGGACTATTGAAACGCAGGTTCCGCTGCCTCCACAAAAGCGCATTCTGGTAAAGTAGAACAGGAGTCAAACCCATAGACCTGGTCGGGATCAGGGTACGAGGTGGAGCAATGAACAATATCCCAACAGGTAATATTCACTAGACAATTAAATATGTATGCAAAAAGCATTACACGAACAGAAATGAAGGAGACAGCTATACATTTTGTGTGTTCTAATTATTCAAATTGTATTTAGAAGAGGGTAATTGGCAGGGTCATGATTATACAGTTAAAGCAGCACTGTATTAGACAAATTATATGACAACCAAAATTATACTTGGTGTTCAAAGGTGCATAAGTGACAGTGGCAACGCAAGTGGTGAGAAGGACAGCGTGAACGGCGCAATGTGAGCATAAGTGAAGATATCATACAGTGGGTGGCTGGGACAAGAGAACCTTTTCTTAAGCACTTCAATGTCCCGGGGGGTCACTGCTATGGCATTCACCTGTGCCTGAATTCCCAGCCAGAAGGGGTGGATGCACAGGATTGGCTGATTCCTCAATTGCTGGTGTTTTGAATTTCCGATTCGGTATTTACCGATTCGGAAATATTTACCAATTTGGAAATATTTACCGATTCGGTATTTACCGATTCGGATATACCGATCGGTATTGAGGGTTCGGTAAAATTTTTCTGATTTTTACCGAATCGGTAAATATTACCAAATTTTTAGGTACATCGGAAATACCGATTCGTTTATACCAAATCTGTCAAATTCGGTATTTAGGAATCAGTATTTCCAAGTTACCTACATATGGCCCTACGAGACAAAGTCTGAGAAAGTCTTGGAGCCCAATGGAAGGGACAACACCCCAGTTCTGTGTGAATAGACTCCGGCTCCTTGGAAGCCATTGGGGGAAATTAAAATCAGAATCCTGCTGATTTTGTCGCAGGTTAAACTCGATGTGTACCCGTCTGTATCCCGGTTTACTAAGACACAATATGCTTTGTTGTATATGATGTGGCATTCTGTGTACCCAGAGAATACTATACGTTTGGTTTGTTACTTACCTTTACAGGTGATCTCAATTATATGATTTTCAAAAAACATAAACATTTTCCAGATAATTTAGAACTTTTTTTCCATATCAGCATTATGAGCAAAGATTGAGTATTCTCAAGACCAGGCTGGAACCTTCAACTAAATTGTTATTAACAAAGTTGTAGATTTCCATAACCCTTCATTTTGCCCTGGGTGACTATCAGTCTGAAGAAGGTTTCAACCAAGGACAGGCTTTTCAACTTTAGGAACATTTCTGTTAGTGAATACTTGGATTCCCTGAAAACCTGGGGGGCTTGCCGCCAATTGTGGCCAATTTCATAAATCTCTTACTAGTTACTGGTACATAAATATTTAAATACATCTTTATTGAAAAGTATAGTAGTCTCTTGTTAGTTTTTGTAGCTAAACTCATTACTTGTGTCATAATGTACTTTGAATTGTGTACATTCTATTTGAACTAGTTATTTTTGGCAGGCTTGAGAGCACCACGGATATTGCAAATGCACAATAAATATGATTTGTGAACTTCGCTGTGTTGGAATGTTTACTACATATTGGCAACAGACTTTCCGCTAAGGTGTAGCTTTAGATTCTTGCACAGTGGTGAAGGTTTGTAGTTCCTGAGTCACCCTGGGCCCAAAAATAACACAATCCAGTCCCAAGTGCGTGAAGGTTTTGACTTGCCCGGGTTTGTTGTTGTTGGCCTCCAGTGAGAAATAAAGCGGTTGGATAGCCTGTTTTGTTATTTGTTGCTAAGCAGAGGGCATGGTTGCCTTCCAAACTACAAACAGCATAAGACAGCAGCCCAGGTCATCTGTTTGTTTTATCAGAGGTAGGAGTTGGTGCATTGTTCCATCACAGGTACTGTAGAGTGTCCCCGGGAAAGTGAATTCTGGGTAGTGCTAACATATATAGTTGAGGTGACTAGTCTTGAATGCGGCCCTTCCCACCACGTTAGCATGGTATGGATCGGGCAGTGCTGGATTAAACCCTGTGGAAGCCCCTAAGAAGTCGAAATTTCGCCCCCCCCCCTCGCAAATTATCTCCTAATACACAATGCACCAGATTTATTTTACAAAGTGACAGCTGCCAGGCTATGGGCTTTTAAGAGACAAACTGCTATGTGAATCTGATGTTTGATGTACTTTAAGGTGAAAATGGGTACATTACATTGATAGAGTATTTTCTCTATAGTCTTTAATGTAAAGTTTTCGTTTCTTTGAGTTGATTCATTTTTTTCTATCTTTTTGAAACAATATTTAATAACGCTTGATTGTAATTTTCTTTCAAGATCAAATCAGTATTATTTTGATCCACTGTCGCAGGGCCCCTAAATGGAGTGGGTCCCATAGGCTGGTGCCTACTTTGCCTGTTTGGTAATCCGGCAGTGGGAGCTGGATGGGAGTGACAGAAGGCAGTTCTTGACGTGGTCTACCTGATGTTATATCCTTGTAATGATGCAATGTTCCAAAGTCTCTGTGCTCACTGGATTCCAGAGTGTGGAATCCAGGGGGCAGTACACAGATGAACAGTCACTGGATGAGTTGGTCTTGGATCTCCCTGGGGTTGTTATTATAAATAAACTACTTATTTTATCTTCAAATCTACTCTGCCTGAAGTCATTTCAGTGGCCACGAGGATGGGATTGTTTTGAAGAAGTTCAACTGAATTAATGAAGACTTCATGAAGAAAATCAATTGATGAACTGAAGATTTTCTTTCAACAAAATGAATACAACAACCCCAGATTAAAACTGAATATTTCTGTGGATTTCCAAGGCATCTGATGTATGTATTCAATTTTTTTACCTACATCGTGTTAATGTTTCACCTTTAAAAGTTACCATTTTGCGTTTAAAATCCGAACTTAATTGATAAATTCTTCGTGGTAAAAACTCGCTAATAATCACTTCGATTTTACCACTTTGCGCAACTTTAATATTTTTGCCTAAGCGTATGCCAAAGCGTAGCGCAATTTCAACATTTTTACCAAAACGCAATCTCAACGTTAAAGATCTTCATAGACTGCCAACGTTTCTTACTTGAAAAACGCTGTATTCATTCAACTTGATTCCTTCGCGTGCACTCGACCTTCCCATTGTTTTGGTGTCTCTTCAAACGTCTACAACAAGCAACGCATCGGCGCCAACACTCCTACGTCACAGCGTATTATCACGCTACTACGCATACGTGACGGCCATTTTGAATTACCATGGCAACTTGATGCCATTGATCTTCACGTCACGACTCGACTGCAATTTCCTGGTTTACACGCGTTTTTACACGCTACATACAATTTCCTTCGTTACAGCTTATAAAACACTACCAAACTTGTTTATTTTAGTGACATTTTTTGAACCTCAAGCATCGATATAATACTGGAACTGCTTAACAATAATCTACTACAGCTACAGTCTACAACTACATTTAACCTGACAACGGTGACTACATTATTTATTTTAATTCAACAGACAACGGTGACTACTTTTATTATTTTAGTTACTTGTTTTTCTTCATTTCTTCTTATTATTATTGTGTGCTTGTTATTACCTCTGTGATTAATATGGATGTTTCATCTTCTGTAATTGCTCCCCCAAAATTTTTACAATCTCCTGGTCCTCCACCTATGAATTGGGAAGATTGGTCTGAATCCTTCGAGACTTATTTAGAGGCAATAGGTGGTGATGTATTTTTGCCATCCAGGAAACTAGCTTTACTAAAACATAACTTAGGAGTCGAGGGCAGGAAAGTCTTAAAAACTTTACCTACCATCAATCGTGTCGTTTCAACTGTTGTTGACAATGATGAAAGCAGTGAAACCAGTGAAACAAGCGCAAATGATACGTCCACAGATGTATATTCAGATGCATTAAAAGCACTAGAAGAAAACTACGGAAATAAAACCAGTATTGTAGTTGAAAGGCATAAATTTTTCTCTAGAGCACAGTTACCCGGTGAAAATGTGCAACAATATGTGGCATGCTTAAGAACTTTAGCCATTACATGTAAATTTAAAGATTTACATGAGGAAATAATTAGAGATCAATTAATAAACAGAATTAAAAACATTAAAATTCAAGAACGTTTACTTGAACTCAAGAATCCATCTTTACAGAAAACACTTGACACTGCTAGAAAAATGGAAAATACTTCCCATTACGTTAAGGAGTTAGGTTCTAAAGATGAGTCCAGTAATGTTAATGCCTTAACTTCAAGCTACAAAAAATCAGACTTTAAAAGCGATAGCAAGGAATTTAAACCCAATTTCAGAAATAAGTCTGTTTTCACAAAAAGAGTATGCTTCAGGTGTGGTAGTCAAAAACACACTGCTGACTTCAATAAATGTCCTGCTAGTAAAGTTACCTGCATTAAATGTAAAAAAATTGGCCATTTTGCTAAGTGGTGTAGGACTGGTGATAATAGTAATTGGAAACGTTCGGTTAATCTTGTTGAATCAAATGTTGAGAGTGATGATGAAGAAATTGACAGCAAAGACAATAATATTGAGGTAATGATGCTGCAAGATGACTTTGTCAATGATATATCTGATGATTATTGCCCACCTAAATGTGAAGTGTTAATAAATGAAGTATACATGATGTTATGGGCAGATTCATGTTCACCGTATACCATTATTGATAAAGATATGTGGGAAAATGGGAACAAATACTCCTTAATAACTTCTGATGCACAACCTAAAGGGTATTGTGGCATTAAATTACCGGTTGTGGGTTATTTTAATGCTAAAGTAACTTTCAAAGGGAGGTCTTGTTCAACAAAAGTATATGTTGTTGAACGAGGACGTGCACTATTAAGTTGGAAAGATCTTAAAAAGATGGGGTTACTACTGAACCCAAATCATCCTGATCAAGTAGTTTTAGCTTATGATTATCTTGACCAAGTTTTATTAACCAATGAGGATTCATCTTCAAGATGGAAAACTATCTTTCCAAAATTGTTTAGCAAAGATTTAGGATGTCTAATCAAATTCGAACATAAAATCATATTAAAAGCTGACAACACTCCATCTGTCCACAAAGTAAGGAATGTACCTTTTGCCCTACGGAATCCTTTGAAGGAAGAATTAAATAGGTTATGTGATGCTAAGGTAATAGAACCAATTGAAGCTTCAGAATGGCTTAGTCCCATCGTTTTAGCTCGCAAACCCAATGGAAAAATTAGGATGTGTGTAGACCTGAGGGATCTAAATAAAAATATTTGGGTGGATAGATATCCCCTACCACATATCAACGAAATGATTTCTAGTATTAAAGATGCCATGTACTTTTCTTCAATTGATTTGTCAAATGCATATCACCAAATCAAATTACACGCTGATTCTAGACATCTAACATCCTTTATTACACCTGAGGGTGCTTTTCAATATCTCAGGATGCCATTCGGATTAGCATCTGCGTCCTCAGTTTTTCAGAGAGTCATGTGTAGCATTTTGAAGGATGAACTGAATGTAAGAATTTTTCAAGACGATGTTCTTATTTGGGGGAAGGATTTAATTTGTCATGACAATGCAGTTCACAATGTGTTGCAAAAGTTACAAGATGCTGGTTTAACTGTGAGTGGTGAAAAATGCAAGTTTGGAGTGAAAGAAATTGATTATCTTGGTCATACCATCTCCAATGAGGGTGTTAAACCTAAAATGAAATTATTAGATGCCATTGAAAAAGCACCTCACCCCATTAATAAAGATCAATTACGATCATTTTTGGGACTTGCAGAGTACTATTCTAAATTTGTCCCAAACTTCGCTGATAAAGTATATAATTTAAGATTACTAATGAAAAAAGGTACCTCTTTTGTATGGTCAACCTTGTGTCAACAAGCTTTTGAGAACATCAAAAATGATATCACAAAAGCTGTAGCTCTTAAACCGTATGATCCTAATCACCCTTCCATTATTGTGGTGGATTCCAGCGATTACGGTTTAGGTGCTGTTCTTATGCAAAAGCATGATGGAATTGAACGAATCATAGCCTTTGCGTCTCGCACACTTAAAGGTGCTGAACCTTCATATTCTGTAATTGAAAAGGAGGCGTTAGCATGTTGGTGGGGTGTAGACCATTTTAAGACTTTTATTTGGGGAACTTCATTTGAATTAAGAACTGATCATCGACCTCTTATTGACATTTTTACCACTAAAGGTGCTTCAAGAGCTACACCTAGAATAGCAAAGTGGTTATATAGATTACAAGGGTATAATTTTCAAATAAACTACGTTCCTGGTCATAAGAACATAAGTGCAGACTGTTTATCCCGCCTTCCTTTGCCTTGTGTCAAAAATGATACAACAGGGGATAATGATGAGTGGTTAATTGCCAGCATTGAAGAGTCTTGCAACAATGCATTCAGTAAGCAGGAATGGGTTCAAGCTGTGTCTGATGACATTTTGTTACAACAAATAATCAACAATCTACACGTTGGTGTAGATCTGTCTTCTCTAGACAAGTCCATTTTGGCAGACTATAAGATGGTTTGGCCGGAAATATCATTCTATGATGGAATTCTTAGGAGGGGTGACAGATTAGTTGTACCTGCAGTTTTGCGAGACAAATTATTGAATTTGTTACATGAAGGACACAGTGGAATGACTAGCATGAAAAGAAGGGCTAGAAATGATTTTTGGTGGGTTGGAATGGACAAAGACATAGACAGGTGTGTTAGAAATTGTCTGGCATGTATGTCTAGTGACAAGTCTCACAAGTCCCAAGAAACTACCATCTCTGCTACACCATTTCCTGACAAACCTTGGGACAAAGTGGCTATCGACATTTGTGGTCCATTTCACGTTAAGGGTATTGAAAACAAGTTTGCAATTGTCTTGATGGACTTTCATTCTAAGTGGCCGGAAGTGGCTTTTGTCAAGGATATTAAAGCCTCCAATATTATTGAATTTTGTGAGGGAATCTTTCGTAGAGAGGGCTATCCAAGTATTATCTTATCTGATAATGGTCCTCAATTTATAGCAGAGGAATTTTCAGTTTACCTTAACAAAGTTGGTATAAAACACATGACAACTTCTGTATATAATCCAAGGGAAAATGGTTTAGTAGAAAGATTCAACCGAGTGTTGAAAGAATGCATTCAACTGGCCAGCAATAATGATGATGATTGCAAAAATGCTGTCAAAGAAATGTTATGGTGTTACAGGAATACTCCTCATACAGCCACTGGAGTATCTCCATTTTCTTTATTAAAAGGGCGTGCGGCTGGATCTAAAGTCAAGCCCGCTTGGATGTCCAGAAACTGTCCAAGAGTAATTGATAGCAAGAATTTAACAAGTAAAGTTCAACGATATCAAAACAAATATGTTAATTGTCACAATTCAAAAATCAACTGTAGTGGTAGAGCTTTTATGGTAGGTGATTGGGTACGTTCACAATTAATGGGGAATCGGAAACCTGGTTCCTCTAAATGGTCTAAACCCAAGCAAATTGTCTCAGTTACTGGTAACATCGTGAAACTAGATGATGGTAAGCAATGGAATATAAGAAGCATTACAAGATGCAATGATCTTGAATGTAAACACATCTTTGATCAAGCTGTACGTTCTCAAAAATCATCTGTTGAGAAAAGAGATGTTCCTATTTCTAATTCCACCTCTTTATCTACTGTGCCTAAATGTAATCCTGTTCCCACCTCAGTGTCTTTATCTACTAGGCCTAAAGGTAAACCAGTGTGGATGAAGGAATATTTTTTTTTCATGATTTGGTAACACTCTGACACATGATATAGGTTAACAGTATAGTTTATTGTTTTTCTTTTAAGTTTTGTTTTATTGTTTTTATAGAAAGAGAGATATGTTATATCCTTGTAATGATGCAATGTTCCAAAGTCTCTGTGCTCACTGGATTCCAGAGTGTGGAATCCAGGGGGCAGTACACAGATGAACAGTCACTGGATGAGTTGGTCTTGGATCTCCCTGGGGTTGTTATTATAAATAAACTACTTATTTTATCTTCAAATCTACTCTGCCTGAAGTCATTTCACCTGAGTGCTGAGGTTCATGTTTCTCAGGATACACAGACAGGAAGCAGGGGCGGCCTTAGGCATGTGCAAGCTGTGCACCTGCACAGGGCCACCAAACCCCAGGGGCCACCACGCCAATATATATCCTTAATATAATAATCCTTTGAGGATGGATACATATTTGCGTGGCGGCCCCTGGCAGGGATTTGGCAGCCTGTTCCACTTCCAAACACCCTGACCCCCCCCTCTTCACTGGCCTCCGCGCTCCGCCCCACCCGGACCCTCTCTTCCGGGGCCCTCTACCTACGCTCCCTGCCCAGGGCCGCCATGCGCCTAGAGCCACCCCTGCAGGAAGTGAGCATGCCTTTCGTTTTCAACACTGAAACAAAAGTGTGGGTCCACTGACACGCACAGAACAATGCATAAGGAGGAAGCTGTCCTATCTGTCTCCTCAACGTGTTCTCCATGGTAGCCGCTTGAATGCAGTGTGATGTGCATCTCTACCCAGATTACACTAACTATGCTTGAGTCTGGTAGCAAAGAGAAACATTCTTCTTTTGAAGTAACACTGTTAAGAAGGACCTTGAGAGAGCTCACAGATTTGCACTGTAACTGTACACTGAGCAGTGTGTGACTCTCCTCCATCTTTTTTCACTTTATGGAGCCTTTGCAAGATCACCTGCACTTGCACTATTCATGACATGGCAAGTACATTCTCATTACCTGGTCTTCATGTTGTCACTTCCTGTATGGAGTTTGATTGTGCTGGATGACTTGGTGTTTTTGGGAACCTTTATTAAATAAACACAACACGAAGAACGCTAGAACGTAAGCAACAACATGGAAGGTTCACCCGTGCGAGCTGAGACGCCCCTACCTTTTTTGGAAGAGTGACAGATATTTTGGAATATTATCTAAAACCTTCGGATGGGCTTGAGTTTCATCCTCGAACGCAGGCACTGCTTGTACATGTGTTGGGCAAATAAGGCCAGCAAGTCTTCAGATTTTTACCAGTGACAATCAGTGCACTGCACAGGCTGCAATATCCTGAGGGAAAAAAGAAGGGCCATTACGGTAAGTCAACAAATACTGGTATGCCAAGGCCCAGGTTTTATACATAGCCTCAAAGGAAATACACAACTGTAGCTCACTTTGCTGCTATATTTAGGGAGCTGCCCATAAAATGTGATAATGGAAAAAAGACAGATCTAAGATTAGCTAATTGTTCAATATAACAATAATATATGCAAGAGAAGTTGGGGGTAGCTAAGAATCCATCCTTACTGGATTGTGGAGAAATCTAATAGATGTATCAGAGAAATGGAGGAAGGGGGGGGGCAGCCAGGCAACATGGCGGGCGCAACTTGCTAGAGCTCCGCTAGTGAGGCCCTAACTTATCCTGCATTTCCCCGGATAGTGTGGAGCGAGCTTACCAACGACGGGCGGAGAGGCTGCGGGATCGCCTAAGGATCTCGCCGGTGTATCCAGAGCCGCAGGGCGAGACCGCGGAGCAGAGACTTCTATGATGTGAGGGGGCTACTGGTGGCCGGGGTGAAGGAGCAAAGCTCGGTCGGGTCACAGAGAGGAGGGGGCCCGACTCTGGCGACGCGGGAGAAGCCTGACTGCGACTGCGGGCTACTGAAAGCGCCAGGGGGGGCGCTGTGGAGGACCCGGAGTGAGCGGCCAAGCCGGATAGCCCATACCGCTGCCGACAGGAGAAGGAGTCCCGCGGCGCCCCTGCAAAGGACTGGACGGTGAGCCGCCATCGTGCAACCGGCTGAACTGTGCAGCGGGAGTGCGGGCTCGGCCGCTGGTGGGACCTGGAGGCAGACGCCGGGTAGAGAGAGACCCGCTCCTCTGCTAACTGAGGGGAGCAGAGATACTTGGCAGCGGGTGGCAGCCGGAGGTCACCGGAGCTCCTTGAGTGAGCTGCGAAGCTCCGGAGGCGGGAAGACGAGAGCAGGTCTGGCCCTGGGGAGAAAGTTACGGGGTGCCTAAACGCTACAGGACCGCCAGAGGGGCACGGCAGGGTGGAGAACATTGGAGGCAGGAGGCGAGGGGGTGAGGCTGGCAATACCCTGCGCAACTGAGGAGACGTTACTATTCAGGCACCATTTTGGAGAACCCGCGCTGCGAGGACCCCCAGACACCCCCCCCAAAAAAAACTACAGCGCTAGGCCCTCTGATTGCGAGCGCTGCCAGCCACGGACTGCCACAACGGAGGGGCCTGCCCGACCTGCTGGCCCAGAACTTGCCCGGTAAGCACAAGACAAGCGCTGAGAGTTGGGAGCAGGTCTATGAACAGCCCCTGACTGCCCAGCGCAGCTGCCCGTAAGTGGAGGCCTTCTGCAATTTGCGCACAGTTGCCCGCGCATGGTCCTACCTGCTGGGATGTAGACAGCGCCCTTGCCACTAGCCTGACCGTGGCATACCTGATAGTGGAGCACTGGCAGCGTCTGTTTGCCCTGCCTAATTGAGCAAGCCTGAAACCCCACCTGTAATCGCGACTGGGGGGCGACTTGCTGTTGGCGCGGGCAGACATCAACAGGAGGGTGCGCATACAGAAGCCCGGGAGCAAGACTATAGGGTGGACTGCTCTTGGATTCCTGGCTGACAGGTTGGCTGGTAGGAGTGAGGACCCCACTCCCTGAGGAATAACACCCCCCTGGAGGTGTCTGGAAGCGAGTGGCCAGAGGTGTAGATGCCCACAGCGCAGCAAATTGCTATGGGCAGGCTCAGGGACAAGGCGCAGCTGCGGCAGCAGGAGGCGAGCGGCCCAGACACGACGCAGGACCAGAGGCGGATGGCCATGGACCCAGCTGCTACTCTGGCGGCCAAAATGGACACAGTTTTGGCGGCGGTGGAGCGAATTGGATCGACCCTAGAGCAAACCAAGTCGTCACTAGAGGGACGGATTGATAAAGTGACATCTGACTTCACATTGCTGCACGCAGACCACCGTAAACTGGCAGAGACCGTTACAGAACAGCGCCAAGTGGTTCAGGAGTTACAACCTGTGGTGCGCAGTCACGCTGCGGCCCTGCAAGACCTGATTGATAGAGTCCACGAACTATAAGACCGCGCCGAGGATGCGGAAGGGCGCTCTCGGCGCAACAACATCCGAGTAGTGGGCCTGCCTGAAGGAGAAGAAGGGACGGCACCTGAACGATACACCGAGACGTGGCTGAGGACAATTCTGCCGCCTGGAGTGCTATCCCCGCAGTTCGTAGTGGAAAGGGCACACAGGTTGCCCGCGCAAGCCCGGAGGGCGGGAGATAGGCCACGCCTGTTCCCCTTCAAGCTCCTCAACTACAGAGACCGGGATACGGTACTCAGGGAAACACGGAAGATGAGCGACCTGCAGGTGGGCAGCAGTCGTGTAATGCTTTTCCCGGACTACACAGCGGCGACACAGAAGAGGCGGGGCTCCTACATGGCAGTGAAGAAACAGCTCAGGGACCTGGAACTACCCTATTCACTGCTCTTCCCCTCGCGGCTGCGCGTGGTCACGAAGGAGGGCACACGCTTCTCCGACACCCCAACGGAAGTCTGGGATTGGCTTGAGGAGACTGGGCAGTGGTCGGGGACGCGACCGGAGGCCCCAGAGGGCGGCGGATGGCAAGAGCAGTGCTCCAGGAAGAGGAGAAAGAAGAGAGGGGCCAGACGGGGAACGGGCCTGGGGCAGGTGGCACCCAGCCCAGAGAAGATACGGCAGGAGCGGCAGGAGGCACTGGAGGCGGTTGCAACGCTGGGAGCGGGGACAGGACATGGCAGACCGGAACATGGACCACAAAAAGGGGCCGGGGCTAGCGGATCTTCCTCGCCATCCACGGTATGTCGGACGACATTCTACAGCCGGTAGTGACGCCCCAGACAGCGGACTATATCATGTGACGGCTGGCGAACCTACGATGGACTACTACATAACTGGTGTTTTGTGCAAAGATCCATTGTCTCCTTTGAATGTCTGATGACACACATTGATAGGCAACACTGCTGACCTGGAGTCACACACACGCACAGACATAGTAATAGGACCTGCTAATGTGATATAGATGCACAGCCGCGCTTTCCACTAAGACACAAGTTCATGCACTTACACGCAGGGTGGCACGCTATACTGTTGGTAGCAACCCAGCCACACCTCAACAGCGCTGGGGCCTTGTCGAGTGAGTCCCCTGATAACACCACTGACTGCGCGCTCCCCAAATGCACACACATTGCGATCGCAATACGCTAAGCAATAGTTTGGTTGCTCAGTCTGGACGCACTCTCCGTTGGGAGTACGCCCATAAAATTACACAGTTAGTTTCATTTCACATGTTTCAGATGCGGCAATTAGTGATTCCTGACCGAGGGCCCACCCCTAGATCTCACAAGCTGCGCTCCCTGCCCCCCCGGGTGAACGCGCCACAGCACCACTCATGACATGCACTAACATCATGACCTGGAACATCCGAGGCATGCACACCCGTCGCGTCGGTACTCTGTTTTCGCGTATATGCAGCGCCACCACACAGGGATTGCACTCCTCCAAGAAACACACATGTCTAGAGTGGAGTTGGAGAGACTCCGCAGGCGATGGAGGGGACAACTTTATGGCACGACCTACTCAGCGCACGCGCGAGGCACTCTGATATGGGTGAAGGCAGGTGTCCCTTTCACATGCACTGACATGCAGGTAGACACGGAAGGGCGATACACTTTTGTGAGGGGGAGGCTTAATGGGCAAGAAATATTGCTGGGCTCTATTTACGCCCCCAATACGGAGCAATCTGCCTTCCTGGCATCTTTAAACCACATCCTTCAGCAGTATGCGGGCCTGCCCTGGTTGATAGGAGGCAACTACAATATGGTGCTGGACACACAGTTAGACCGCTCATACCCACCCCTGCGCGCAGTGGCAGCGACCTCGACGGCACAAGCCCTTAGAGATTGGCTAACACATTGGGACATTCAAGACCTCTGGCGTACACAACACCCCACAGACAAAATATACTCCTATTACTCGCCGGTGCACGGCCTCCATGTTAGACTGGACAGAATAGTAGGCTCCCAGTCCCTGCTCCCGCTCTTAACCAAGTCGGAATATTTGGGCAGGACGCACTCAGATCATAACCCCTTGTGGTTCCAGATTAGCTGGGTGGCAGATAGACCTCCGGTGCCCGCATGGCGACTGCAGCCGGCCGCGCTGAAGGATGCGGAGTTCAGATCATCCCTGGGTAGCGCCATTCTCTCCTACTTTGAGGAAAATGAGGACACAGCGAGCCACCCTATGGTGGAGTGGGAAGCCCATAAGGCAACTATCCGGGGGCATTGCATAGGGACCACGTGGAACATCCGAGCGCAGGTATCTGAGTCTCTGACCCGCATAGAATCCGAGCTACAACAGTACGAGCGTGAGGGGGAGGGAGCGGGTAGGCGTGCGCTTAAGCTGGGGGAGCTATGAGGTGAGCATGCGGTCCTCATTGAGAGACTAAAGTGTCACAATTATGCAGCGCACACGGCCAGGACGCATGCGAAAGCGGACAGAGCAGGTCGCTTGCTAGCCTGGCTGATACAGGCCGCGGAGCGCAAGGCGCCGATTGGTGCCATTCGCTTAGGAGATGGTACTGTGGTGTATACACAGCGCGAAATACACCAGGCGTTCACTGAGCACTATCGGACCTCTACAAAGCTTGAGGCACTGGCCGGGAACAAGCGGTGGCTGACTTCCTAGAGCTGGTTCCGCTGCCCAAAGTCTCTGATGCGCAGAGGGCGGACCTGGGTGCCCCGCTCGCGCTGGAGGAGGTGGGTGACGCGATCCAGGCGCTGGCGACGGGGAAACGCCGGGGCCAGATGGCCTGCCAGCTGAATATTACAAAGCAAACAGAGACATCCTGGCACCATGGCTGCTCCAGATGTATCGGGCATCGGTAGCTGAGGGCTGGCTTCCGTCCTCCCTGAGAGAAGCGTTTTTGGTGTCCCTGCCCAAACCTGACAGAGATCCAATGTCCCTGAGCTCGTATCGCCCTTTGGCAATGCTCAATACGGACTATAAAATATTAGCCAAGATATTCGCTGAGCGCCTGGCGCCATTAGTCCCGCATCTGGTTCACCCAGATCAGAATGGTTTTGTGCCGGCGAGGTCCACATCCCTGAATCTCAGGAGATATTTTTGAGTGTTGGCGGAGGCGGCGGCGGTGTCGCCTGGAGCAGGGTGTCTGATACTGGACCTGGAAAGGGCCTTTGATAGCCTCGATTGGGGATATCTTCGGGCGGTGTTGGAGGCGTATGAGCTGGAAAGGGAATTTCTGGAGATGGTGGGGCTTCTGTATAGGAACCCCATGGTCCGCGTCCGGCTGGGGCCCTACGTCTCGGAGGAGGTGGAGGTGGGTAGAGGCACTCGACAGGGATGCCCTCTGTCACCGCTGCTCTTTGCGCTAGCCATTGAACCTCTGGCGGCGGCCATGAGGCAACTGCTGGCTGACAGGATTCCACTAGGAGATGGTATACATCAGGTGTCCCTATATGCAGATGACCTATTGGTCTTTGTCAGGGACGTGAATAGTATGCCGGAACAGCTTGCCCCACTGCTAAGTCGATTTGCCGGTCTCTCGGGGCTCCGAGTTAATGCGGGTAAGTCCTGCCTATACGCCTTTAATAGTGAGGTTAATGATCCGGAGTATAGCCTACAGGGCACGAGAGTGCAGTGGCGCGCGGACACACTTAAATACTTGGGGATCCAGATTTACCGGCAGCCAGCGGACCTGATGGACGGGAACCTAGGTAGAGCGGTTACAGCGCTTAAGGCGCAGATAAGCTTCTGGTCCACGCTCCCCCTGACGTCCACGGGCAGGGTCGCTTTGGCCAAAATGGTGATGCTTCCTCGCCTTCTATACTATTTTGCAAATCTGCCTCTGTTCGTGCCTGCAACTTTCTTCTCCAAGCTCAACGGGACCCTGCGCAACTTCGTCTGGGGCGCGTCTCGACACCGCCTGGCCCTAGGGAAGCTATTTCTCCCCACAGACAAAAGTGGCCTGGCCGCCCCCTGCTTTGAGCACTACTATTTGGCAGCGCAGCTCCAATGGATTGCCCGCTGGATGGCGGACAGGGGGAGAGAGGACACCGCCACAAGTGAGCCGCCTTACACCATAGGAAGGATCACTGCGCTGTTTCATCCACTGGCAGCCAGGGCCAGACCTGCCCCGCTCCTGCTGAGGGTGGCATACAAGTGCTTCCGTAGGGCACTATACCTCACAAGGAAAGTGCTTCCATACGCGCCCGCGGTGCAGTTGGAGGGCTCTACGGGAGGTGAGGGTGTTCTCACACGCCGCATGCTAGAACAGTGGCAGGAGGCGGATGTGCAGACGCTGGGCGACCTATACCAGGATGGAACCCTGATCCCCTTTGAGACGTTGGTTGCAGAGGTTGGGCTCCCCCTGGGGGATTCCTTATGCATAGGTCACTCACAGCCCGGATGGTGATGGGGTGGGGTGACATAGCGGAAGAGCCGGCGCTGCATCTGACGATACAGTACCTTCATGTCATGGGCAGGGGCAGGCATCTCATTAAATGGTTTGCCGCGTCCCTACGGTTGCACACAGAGCTGGACTTGGCCCCCCTCCGCGGGAAGTGGGAGCAGGATATGGGAAGACCGCTGGCGGACAAAGAATGGGAAAGGATGCTCAAAAGCCCGGTGCGTATCCCCAGAAACATGCGCTTTTGCCAGATCCAAGTATATATAGTCCACAGGGCCTACCTCACCCCAGCTTTAATCAATAAATATTTTAATAGGGTAGATGCATCTTGCCCTCGATGCGACGAGCTAGATGCGGACCTCCTTCACCTTTTATGGCGCTGTTCAAGACTTGGCACTAATTGGAGGGAGATCCATGCCCGGCTCGTGCAATGCACTGGCCGCGCAATCCCATGTGACTGGCCTGAATTCCTCTTACACCACTTCAAGCGGTCCCCTGCTACCAAGGCGTCGTCCCGATTTCTGGACCTGGGAATGGTCACGGTGGTGAGACTCCTAACAAAGAGATGGAAGGCGAGGGACCCACCCAGTGTGCAGGCATGGACCTTGTCTCTCCTGTCGTGGGGCCGTGCGGAGTGGACCGCCATTAGGAGGGAGGAAACAGTGGGACTCCGCAGAGAGCCCATGGCGGAATGTTGGGAGGGCATGCTCAACACACTGCAGGCAACAGGGGCTGGCACGGCTGAGGAAGGGGCAGGGGACATGGAGGGCGGAATGGACAACCATGGGGAGGGGCGCACGGAGAACACTGATAACAACAGCAATGACAGCAGTAATACTGACACTAACGCGCAGGCGAGGGCTTACGGCCAGAGTGCTGTGAGGGTGCAGTAGACATGGGGAAGCATGCATGCGCCGAGAGCAAGGAGAAGAGGAGTGGGGGGTGTGGGAGGCCGGTTAGATAAGATGAGGGAATAGACACACATTTACTGACTGAAGGAGGGGGAAGGGGTCCTCGGGGAGGGGAATGAGGGAATGTTTTGTATTGAACAATGGTGATAAAGCTGCATTTTGTTATTATTGTTTTCTTGCAAATGTTGTGGTTGCAACTGAGTTATGTATATATGAACTGGCACTCCAGGCGGAAATGAGACACAAAGACTCGCACAGGATATGGCCATGTACGAAGGCCCGGGACTCAGTCGTCTGACGTATATGTCACACTATATTAGCGTCTTGATAGCAAAAGGTGTTGTCAGAGCGCTGATAGCAGAATACTGGTGATAATGTATTTGATGTACATGATGCGTGAACTGAGTTGTTGAAAATGACACAGAAATGCCAATAAAAAGAGTTGACAAAAAAAATCAGAGGAATGGAGGAACTGGAGTCCAAAAGGCATTCTGAAGTTGATGTAGATGAAAAAATACAAAGCAGTAAAACTAGTAAGGCAGGAGATTATAAAGCTCAGGGAGTGAGCAGAGAAGAATGAGTGACATTCAGACTAGGAAACATTTTAATGGTTGTTAAAGACGTCGGAGTAATTATAAAAACACAATGCACAAGGGATGTTTGTCAATCATTAGAAATGGAATAGGCAACGTCATTTGAAGAGAAAGTGTTGTGGAAACGACAAAGGGAAGGTATCATGTAATCATGTATCAATCCTGGTTGACCGCTCAAAATGTAAGTCGGGCAGGATGACCTTTAGCATCAAGTTAGGTGCTGCAATAAGGTATCCCTTGACTATAAGTCAGTGACTTGCAGTAATGTGAAACACAGTTGCTAGAAATGGGGTTTCTGGTTGGCTAGGGTACACACCTAAGCCAGGCAGAACCCACAAGACTTGTCAGGCTACGTAAGTTACACACCAAAAATAACCTGTTCTCACACTCTGGTAGCTTAGAGAAGAGCAGTCAGGCTTATCATCAGAGGCAATGTGTAAAGGGTTCGCACAAAATACTCACAAAGAAACTCAATGAACACACTACAAAAGACACTCCGCGCAGGAATATATAAAATATATGTAGTAAATTATACCTAACATAAGACCAAAACAACATGAATAATAAAACACTGTGCATATTATGCAATTACTGAAATAGTACTCGTTATCCTGTCAGTGCGAGAATCAAAATAACATTAGTTAAGAGAAGGTAAAATGGATTTGTAGAGCGCGCAGCTACTCAAAGAGTGTCCAAGGCGCTGAGACAGAAAGATGCAGAGGCCAGAAAGGGAGTAACTCAGGTACCGGAGAGCGCGGCCATTATACTGTTTGTTGGAACAGCCAGGTCTTCAGTTGTTTCCTGAATGCCAGCAGGGCCGGACTGGGAACAGAAACCGGCCCTGGCAAACTCCTCAGCTGCCCCCACTTGGGGTGAGGGGGAGTGCAGCCGAGCAGTTTGCGAGGGCCGGTTTCGGACGATTTTTTTACCGGGGGCGATATTGCGGGGCTATGACACCTTCCCCTAACAGGTAACCGAGATATTTTACCTTGGAGTGGGCAGCTCTGGACTTCTTTGCATTTATGTGTAAACCCACCAGTTTTAGGGCTTTCAAAATGGCTGTTAAATGACATAAGTGGTCCGACCAGGTGTTACTAAAAATAACGATATCGTCCAGATATACTGAACAATATGTGGAGTATGGCTGAAGTATGTCATTCATTAATCTCTGAAATGTTGCTGGCGCCCCGTGTAGCCCAAATGGGAGAACGTTAAACTTGAATAATCCGTCCTCAGTGGAAAAGGCAGTTTTACGTCTGTCTTTTTCCCTTAAGGGTACTTGCCAGTATCCTTTGGTAAGGTCTAGCGTTGTGATGAACCGAACCTCACCTATTCGTTCTATTAAATCATCCACTCTGGGGATGGGGTACGCATCAAAGGTGGAAATAGCATTTAAAGCACGGAAGTCCATGCAGAACCTTGTCGTCCCATCCGGTTTTGGAATCATTACTATTGGAGACAACCAGTTGCTCCGAGAGGGACGTATTACTCCCAATCTGAGCATGTCTTGGACTTCTCGTTTTACATCCTGTCTTCTAGCTGCTGGAATCCTATATGCTTTCTGTTTTACGCATTTTCCCTCTTCAGTTTCAATTTTATGTTCTATCAGATGGGTCCGACCGGGTAGATCCGAAAACATTGGGGAAAAGGGTTTTAGGGCGGTTTTTAGCTCCCTTTTCATTTTATTAGACAGCTCTTCATTCATGGGAAGGTGGTCTAAGGTGCTGTGGTCTGACTTTATAGGGAGACCGAACTGGGCTGCTTTTGGTAAGGCCCTATCCATTTTTTTAATAGATTTATATGCAAAGTCTGTTGTCTGGACTGTGAAATCTGAACCCCATAGGTTGCTTTTCCAAAGGTTTTTATTACTGGATAGGGGCGTAGCCATTCGCTCTGGTATTTTTTTGTGGAGGATGGCAGCAATACCAAGACCCAATCTCCCTTTTCCAGGGTCCTCCATCTCTTTTCCCGGTCGTAATATTTCTTTTGTCGACTTTGTCTCTTTTACAAGTTGGAATATGCCAAATCTCTTAATTTGCTGAGTTTGGACTTTAACTGTTGGGTATAATCTAGAATGGTTTTCTGGTCTGTGATTTTTTCTTGTTCCCAGGCCTCCCTTGTTATTTCTAGTAAGGATCGGGGTTGTCTTCCATATAGCATTTCAAATGCTGAGCAACCTAGGCTACTTTGAACTTGGGCCCTGAGGACATATAGTGCTAGGGGAAGTAAACAATGAAACACAGTTGCTAGAAATGGGGTTTCTGGTTGGCTAGGTGTGACGTGGGTGTAGTGAGAGGCCTGAGGCGACGTTTAGGTAAAGCGGGCTTTATTTTCCACAAAGCGTTTCTATGGCGGAATGTCAGTCTCTCCCGCGCAAACTTGGATGGATCCGTGGTGACTCTGGACTCCGTCTCATCCTCCCGGTGTCTTGGGCCTCTTCGGATACGGTCTGGGGAGGCTGGTACCCTTCCGTCGGTTAGCAGCGTGATGGGGACAGAAACAGAAGGACCGTTAAGTCTCACGGCCTCGGTTTATATACACCCGGGGTATACCAGGGGAGCGCGGCCATTATATAGTTTGTTGGAACAGCCAGGTCTTCAGTTGTTTCCTGAATACCAGCAGGGCCGGACTGGGAACAGAAACCGGCGCTGGCAAACTCCTCAGATGCCCCCACCTGGGGTGAGGGGGAGTGCAGCCGAGCAGTTTGCGAGGGCCGGTTTCAGACGATTTTGTTACCGGGGGGCGATATTGCTGACCCCCGGGAACAAAAACGGCCCCCAGGGCCAAAAACCGGCCCCCACCCTAGCGACCTACCGGGAAAACTGAATGCCAGTATGTTCGTAGCCTATCTGAGCGGAAGAGGCAGCTTGTTCCAGAATCTAGCCACTAGCACTTGAAAAGAACGTCCACATCAGCGGGTTCTGAGACAGTTTGAAGTGACATTTAGGTGTTGGTGTGCTGACCTAAGGGGTCTGCCAGGCACTTAATGTGAGATTCTTCTGCAGATGTAATGTGCCCCCATGCCATGCAGAGCTTTGAAAGCCAGGACCAGCGCTTTGTAGAGTATTCTGCATCGGGCAGGCAGCCAATGCAGATTCTTCAGATGGTTGGAGATCGGATCTCTAGGTCCGAGACTCAGGACTGCCCTAGCCGCCGCGTTCTGTACGACTTGCAGTCTATTCAGTAAGAACACACATTATAATTTCCGGGCATGAAATGCAGCAGTTAAGTTACAGCAAGAAAAGCACATAAATCACCAAGTATCATCATAAACACATAGGGTGCAGTGCACCTGTATTCCTATTAAGCTTTATGAGGTAATCAGGCTCCAAACGTAGGGCACCTGTGTGCCTATTACAGTGACAACAGTAATCACCATGTGTTGAAATGCAGTAAACTGCTGATTGGGGGGACAACATTGAGGACTTCCCCGTAATGCCATAAAGAACAAGTGCACTAAAAACATCAGGATCCATGAACACGTGGGGCAGCTGCCATGCTCTCCGTTGACAAAAGCAAAGCAAGCCCTCAAAGGTGCACGGGACGGCTTTAACCCCTCTACAGGCCCAACTCGCCTCACAGTGCCTTTGTGGGCAGTGGGTCCCTGTACTCGGGCCAAAAAGCTAAAGACCCTGTTATGAGGCGACCTTAAATACACCTCTTTTCCTTGGAGTACTGCCACTCACTCACTCCATTTATGTATCTAACAATGTTGTTAATCTCACAGTGCACAACAAACCACATCTAGAGTAAAGTATAAAACACTTTTTTATTTTGGATCAAAAAGGACCTTCCAATGGGTTACAATCTAAAACAATTTCATTTCTGTGATCATACAAAAACATGAATTCATAAAAAACAGTTGACGCGGCGTTTCGGTGTACAGTTTGTCTTTTTCCACCTTCATCAGGACGAAAACATTTTAAAATCTAGACCAAAGAATAAAAATAACATTTTAGATACCTAATGCAATCTGTGGATCCTATTTATAATCTATACAACATTGAGGTCCTTTTTGAGCCAAAATAAAAAAGTGTTTTATACTTTACTCTAGATGTGATTTGTAGTGCACTGTGAGATTGACAACATTGTTAGATACATAAATAGAGAGTGAGTGAGTGGAAGTACTCCAAGGAAAAGAGGTGTATCTAAGGTCGCCTCATAACAGAGTCTTTAGCTTTTTGGTTTGATAACCCCCTCCCTGATATTAAGCATCGGGGTACCTTCCTCCTTTTTCCCTGTACTCGGGGCCTCAGCAATGACTCTGGCAAATGCAGTGTCGCTCTCAAAGGAGTGCAGGGACTGCTTTGGATTCATTCCGGATCAGCGCACACTCTGACAAACAACACTGATCTTTGTGACGGCATTGATCTGATATCAGATTGACCAGCTTTATAACCACTCGTCCCCTAAAGGACTGACATCAGCTATGGCTGATGAGGGGTGTTACCCCGAAACTGGTCCAGGATAATTTTTTCTGGTTCAGGGAAGACCTGGCTTGCCAGTTCGGGCTGGAATGTTCCCAGGAGGCACAGGTTAAAGACTGATTTGCATATAGCTGGGTGAGAACTGAGGTGGCGAAGTGAGCTTAAGAACGATGATGGATTCCCAGATCTGTGACTGGTGGTGAGTGTCTGAAAAGTTTCAGTGCTCCGTCCATCATCTCCTTGTGTTTGCTTTGTTCGCCCTAAGTTGGCAGGCTATGCCCAGGCGAAGGTCCCTTGCTCACTTTGCCACTGGAATCAAGTTGGCCTGACTGATTAGGGGTGTTACCCCAAAACCGGTCCAGGATGCTGGTTTCTGGGCCAGGGACGACCTGGCTTGGCAGTTCGGGCTGGACTGTTTCCATGAGGTACAGGGTCAAGACTGATTTGCATATAGCCGGGGCTGAACTGAGGTGGCGAAGTGAGCTAAAGAACAATAATGGATTCAACCGAGAACTGTGACTGGGGGTTAGTGTATGAAAAGTTCAGCGCTCTGTCCAGCTCCGTCCATCATCTTGGGTTTGCTGCATATGCGCCCTCCCCTACTAATCAGTAATTCCTCTCAGCAAAAGGCCTCATTTAATTTCTAAAGGAGCCTTTTTTTGTGTTTCCTTACTTCACTGCCTGGGCCTCCTCCTTTAAGGGTCAGAAATGTCAGCAATATACTTCCACTGTGTGGCGGGGTACCAGAGAGGGGCGGAGACTAGATCGGGGTAAGTATGGTTTTATTTTGGTTATAGTCTTTTTATATTGTGAGGTAAGTCTGTCCCTTTAGAACCCGGCGGGATCCGTGTTGGCGTTGGCTCAGGCTGGGCGATATCCGGTCTTCGGGGATCACTCTTATGCCTCGCTGTCCAGGTACTCGGCTAGTTACTCCCTCGGGTCGTCCCAGTATGCGTGAAGAAAGAGAGAGAGAACAGCCCGTCAGGACATTTGTCTACTATCTGATGCCCAGGGGAAACCGGGGTAGTGAGGGGACACCGCTGACAAGGTGCTGTACAATGAGGTCTTCAGTGCAGGAATTGTGAGGTTGGACTATGTGCGGAAGGGTTTATTTACACTAAGGAGGGGGTAAGGTATAAGGGTGAGGAGTTGCTATACTCAGGAAGGCAAGCGCGAGGTGTTAAAGAGCCGAGGATCCCCGTCTCCCGACCCACCCCGCTGTCAGGGACTGTCCGGGACTATGTGGGGAACACAGTCAGGGACTTGGACAAGGACTGGGAACTGGGTAAAAGACGTACACAGAAAGGAGGAGTACAGTGCTGCCCAGGATCATACAGGGAGTCAGAGGAGAAAAAGGGATCCAAAGGGGAAGCCTGTACAAGTGAACAAGATGGGTAAGACTCAGAAAGGAAGGGCACTCACAAGGCAATTTAGCATTCAGACTAACTACACCCAGGACGGACGTGCAAGACATATATATAAGACAACATTAACAATATAGGGGGTTGTGGGGTAAAGCACTCAGGAGCTCCACATGGTAAGACTGAAGCTCAGTAAGTTTCTTACCCGCAATTGCTGTTACAGATACTGACTGCAAATACCCACATGTAGGATATGCATGCAAAGGCAGGGTCTGTGGTGCTTATACCTATAGTGATGTTATAAATGTAACTCAAAGACAAAACTCACAGTGAACAAGAAACACCACCTAGGTAGTCAGCTGAGCCCATGGATCCTGGCGATCAAACAGGAACGCGCAAGGCAGTAACAGCAAAGGGGTAGAACTAAACACAAGCACAATAGACAAGGAGCTAGCAAGGAGGAGTGCTTAACAAGAAAGGAAGGAAATGACAGGGCACACTTGGCAGAAAGCAGGTAACAAACATACAAGGTAACAGAAGTAAGACAGCAGAATAGAAAGGCAGCAAACTAGAACTGGAACCAAGGAAATGGGAAGCAAGGCAGGGACTGGAAATGGATATACAGAAGGGGAGGTTACAAGGGTATACTAGAATAGTGCAGGTTAAGGAATCAAGAAAACAAAGTAGCATAGAAGGCAGTGCTGGGGCAGGAACAAGAAGTGAGCTAAGGCTCAGGAGTCAAGGCAGCACTGCAGACAATACTGGTTCAAGGAAACAGGACATAGCTACAGCTCAGGAAACAAGGAGTCAAGAGAGCACTGCAAGCAGTGCAAATCAGGAACAAGAAATAGCTAAGCCCAGGAACAAAGAATAACTATAGCTCAGGAACTCAGGAAACAAGGTAGCACTGCAGGCAGTGCTAATTCAGGTACAGGGAATAGCTATAGCTCAGGAACTCAGGAAACAAGGTAGCACTGCAACCAGTGCTAATTCAGGAAAAGGGAAACTGCTGCAGTTCAGGAACAAGGAATACTAAGGCTATGGGGTCAGAGTAGCACTGCAGGCTGTGCTAATTCAGGAACAGGGTAAACAGCAGCAGGTCAGGAACAAGGCATAATTAAAGTTCAGGAAACACTGGAAACAAGAATAGCAAAAGCTCAGGGAACTCTGGAAACAAGGATTGGTCTCACCGGTAAACAGCTACAATGACCAACCTTTGCCTGAAGGGAGCTGGGGCTTAAAAGAGCTCACAATAATCACATGCAGCTGGTGTGAGCAGGCTAGCAGCAGCCAGCCACAGGTGAGCTGAATTCCTCCACCCATCCTTGGCCTGCAGGGGTGGAGACAAAGCAGTGAGCAGGGAATTCTGGGTAATGGAGTTTCAGGCATAAGTAGGCTGGCTTTAAGTCTAAGCAGGCTGGCTTTCACAAAACCCGGCATGGATTGGGAATGGATGTCAATTCCCAAATAGTGTCCAAATGGCTGGAAGTCAAGATATGCATGCTGGGGAGTGTCAGGAAGCATATTAGAACACTGGAGAGTCCCACAATTCAGCCCCCTGGTGGTGGGCACGAGAGCTCAGGGAGCGAATCGTGACACCCGCAAACCGCTGCCGTACCTGCTGCAGCCACACTCCTCCCTCGGGAGTGTGGCACGGCGCTCCACGGAACTGTTGGCCTCCTGGCTTTCCCTCTTCTTCCTCGCGCGTCGTCTCCGTCTCCTTGCTCCGAACTCCGTCTGTTCGTTCTCCGCTCCACACACCGCCTCCAAACTCCACCGGGATATCGTCACACGCCAAGCTCTGGGTTTCCTGTCTTTTACCCAATCCATGGCTTCTGGTGTCATCAGGGGGCGGGGAGTTGTCGTCTCGGGATCTCCATTTAAAGGTACCATCTTCCTCGCTGTCTTCTTGATCGGGCCACTGGCTGAATCCTTCGGTACTCCAATCATTCACAATGGTGCAAAGAGGGAGGGGAAGAAAAGTCAGCATTCCACCAGTTTTTTACGGGGGGTCCCTCTTCTACCCGGCAGGACACCCCTTTACATACCTCCCCCCCCTGGTTTCTGCCGATTGGGGAGAATCGAGTTCCTAGAAAGGTAATCAGCGTTACAGTTGTCGGGCCCTTCCTATGCTTAATGACAAAAGAAAAGGGCTGTAAGAAGAGGAACCACCTGAGAACTCGGGGGTTATGTGCTTTGGTCCTATACATCCACTGAAGGGGTGCATGGTCTGTGTATAACACAAAGGGTTTACCTTCTAGGTAGTATTTTAGTTTGTCTACTGCCCAACGTATCGCAAGGCATTCCCTTTCTATGATGGGGTATTTACATTCTCTTAGGTGTAGTTTCCGGCTGATGTATAGGACCGGATGTTCCAGCCCATCGTCTCCGGTCTGGGACAAACCAGCTCCTAGCCCTGTGTTCGATGCATCGGTCGCTAAAGAAAAGGGCCTATCAAAATTAGGGGGGATCAACACTGGACTAGTCGTTATGGCCCTTTTTAGGTCCTGAAAGGCCTGTCTAGCTTCTTCTGGTGGATTTAAAATTCTAGAGGGTTTGACGTCCTTTTTTAACAGGTTTGTGAGGGGACTAGCCATGACAGCGAAGTTATCCAGGAACCTTCGGTAATATCCTATCAGGCCTAGGAAGGCTCTTATTTCTTTTTTTGTCTTGGGAAAGGGGGTGTTCATTATGACCTTAATCTTTTCTTCTTGCGGGGCTATGACACCCTCCCCTAACAGGTAACCGAGATATTTTACCTTGGAGTGGGCAGCTCTGGACTTCTTTGCATTTATGTGTAAACCCACCAGTTGTAAGGCTTTCAAAATGGCTGTTAAATGACATAAGTGGTCCGACCAGGTGTTACTAAAAATAACGATATCGTCCAGATATACTGATCAATATGTGGAGTATGGCTGAAGTATGTCATTCACTAATCTCTGAAATGTTGCCGGCGCCCCGTGTAGCCCAAATGGGAGAACGTTAAACTCGAATAATCCGTCCTCCATGGAAAAGGGAGTTTTACGTCTGTCTCCTTCCCTTAAGGGTACTTGCCAGTATCCTTTGGTAAGGTCTAGTGTTGTGATGAACCGAGCCTCACCTATTCGTTCTATTAAATCATCCACTCTGGGGATGGGGTACGCATCAAAGGTGGAAATAGCATTTAAAGCACGGAAGTCCATGCAGAACCTGGTCGTCCCATCCGTTTTTGGAATCATTACTATTGGAGACAACCAGTTGCTCCGAGAGGGACGTATTACTCCCAATCTGAGCATGTCTTGGACTTCTCGTTCTACATCCTGTCTTCTAGCTGCTGGAATCCTATATGTTTTCTGTTTTACTCATTTTCCCTCTTCAGTTTCAATTTTATGTTCTATCAGATGGGTCCGACCGGGTAGATCCGAAAACATTGGGGAAAAGGGTTTTAGGGCCGTTTTTAGCTCCCTCTTCATTTGATCAGACAGCTCTTCATTCATGGGAAGTTGGTCTAAGGTGCTGTGGTCTGACTTTATAGGGAGACCGAACTGGGCTGCTTTTGGTAAGGCCCTATCCATTTTTTTAATAGATTTTTATGGAAAGTCTGTTGTCGGGACGGTGAAATCTGAACCCTATAGGTTGCTTTTCCAATTGATTCTATTACTGGATAGGGGCCGCCATTCGCTCTGGTATTTTTTTGTGGAGGATGGCAGCAATACCAAGACCCAATCTCCCTTTTCCAGGGTCCTCCATCTCTTTTCCCGGTCGTAATATTTCTTTTGTCGACTTTGGCTCTTTTCCAAGTTGGAATATGCCAAATCTCTCAATTTGCTGAGTTTGGACTTTAACTGTTGGGTATAATCTAGAAGGGTTTTCTGGTCGGTGATTTTTTCTTGTTCCCAGGCCTCCCTTGTTATTTCTAGTAAGGATCGGGGTTGTCTTCCGTATAGCATTTCAAATGCTGAGCAACCTAGGCTACTTTGAACTTGGGCCCTGAGGACATATAGTGCTAGGGGAAGTAAACAATCCCAATGTTTGTTCTCTACCAACAACATTTTTTTAAAAGTGGTTTTCAAAGTACGATTATACCGCTCGACCAACTCATCGGTCTGTGGGTGGTATGCCGCGGTCTATGACTAAGGTCCAGTAACTTACATACTTCTTTCATTAAACGGGACACAAAAGGGGTCCCTTGGTCTGTTAGTATTTCCTTTGGAAACCCCACCCTCGAGAACAATTCCAATAATTTTTCTGCTATATTTTTAGCGTTAGGGGCTCTGAGAGCAAAGGCTTCAGGAAACCTAGTAGTGTAGTCTACAATTACTAGTGCATCGGTGTGTCCCTTTGAGGTGCGAGGCAGAGGCCCTATGAGGTCCATTCCTATCCTCTCGAAGGGGTTCCCTAATATAGGTAGGGGCTGTAATGGGACAGCCGGAGGTTTATGCATGTTTCTTTTCTGGCATATATCGCATTTCTTGCAGTACTCCTCAGCTTCTTTATAAATACCTGGCCAGTAAAAGTGTTTTAAAATGTGTTGGGTGTTTTTTTCAGCACCGGAGTGACCTGCCGTCAGGTGTGTGTGGGCATAGAACAGGATTTGCTCTCGGAAATCTTTTGGTACCAATAGTTGCAGGGAGTCAGAGGGCTTCCCTTCTCTGTAAATAAGGTCATTCTTAATCAGAAACTTAGGGTACGTATTGCTGGGGGTGAATTGGGCCACGTGTGCCAGCTCCCGCGCATTGAATAGGGTGGAATCGTTTGCTTGGGCAAATTGGAAACTACGGTCAAGAAGCCATGGCTCCGTGGTCAACATGGCTGGACGTGGAACAGTTGTCCCCTTAACAGTGTCCAGCAATTCCCTCTGGAATTATGAGAGAAAATCCGGGTTGTCCACCCCTATAATCAGGTCCTCGGGAAGAGAGTCCACTGTCCCTACTCTCACTGTACAGGGGGGTCTCCCTACCGGTTGTATAGTGATTTGTGCTACTGGATAGGGTTTCACATCCCCGTGTACACACTTTATGTGAACTAAGGATTGGGGAAGGATCTGTTGGGGTAGCACAAATTTCTTCTGTGTGACTGATTGCCTACACCCCGAATCTAACAAAGCCCTGATATGTCTTTGATTGACCTGTACCCTTACATAGAAAGACGGGCCCATCTCCGCTGTGTACATCACTGCCTTAGGTATGTACCCCACCTCCATCGGTTCTTCTGGGGACTTTCTTCTAGGACAGAGACGAGCGATGTGGCCCCATTCCCTACAATCGAAACACTGGGGGCCTTAAAACATGGGTTCCATCCTAATGGGTTTGATCCGTTGTGGCTCCAGGCCTGCTTTGGGTTTCTTATCTTGCTTTGTGACAGGCATCACTTTGCTGGGTTTTTCATGGTCCCAGGGCATGGATCGTGGTTGAGCTCGGGAGTAGTTTGTGGCCATTTCTATTGCTTGGGTGGCAGTGAGACACGAATGTTGCTTTAGCCAACGTTGTGTTCCATAGGGCAAAGCCTCCATAAATTGCTCTAAGTATATGCTCGTCATAATTTCTTCTTTACTCCTGCTTTCGGGTTTAAGCCATTTATCGGCGGCCATTTTCAAACGTAGAAAAAGAGTCTTGGGATTCTCGCCCTGTACCCCCTTTTCTCTCCTGAACCTGACTCAACATGCTTCTGCGTCTAGTCCTAAATGGTCAAGTATGACTTCCTTTATTTCATGATATGGGGTGTTTCCAGTAGCGTTGGATACTTGATATGCGGCCTGTGCTTCTCCAGACAGTAATGGAGCCAGGAAAAATGGCCATTTCTCCTCGGGCCACCCACAGGCCCGTGCCGCCCTCTCGAAGTTTGCCTGGAACGCGTCATGGTCTTCTCCTGCGACATACTTCTGCAATGACACCCCTGAAGGATGGGTCGGCGGTCCTCTTCTTTCTTCTATCGGAATGTTGCTTGGGTTTTGCACGACTTTGTTCAGGCCCTCAATTTGGGCTGTAATGGTATTTTTAAATACCTCCCGATCTGCTTGGGCTGAATTCATTTGGCGTTCGACCGCCCATTCTAACTTCTCTTGCCCCTTTATGAGATGTTGAATTAATTGATCCATCTTGGGTGGCGGGATGGAAGTGGCTGATCCCACTTCTGACACCAGATGTGGCGGGGTACCAGAAAGGGGCCGGAGACTAGATCGGGGTAAGTATGGTTTTATTTTGGTTATAGTCTTTTTATATCGTGAGGTAAGTCTGTCCCTTTGAAACCCGGCGGGATCCGTGTTGGCGTTGGCTCAGGCTGGGCGATATCCGGTCTTCAGGGATCACTCTTATCCCTCGCTATCCAGGTACTCAGCTAGTTCCTCCCTTGGGTTGTCCCAGTATGCGTGAAGAGAGAGAGAGAACAGCCCGTCAGGACATTTGTCTACTATCTGATGCCCAGGGGAAACCGGGGTAGTGAGGGGACACCGCTGACAAGGTGCTGTACAACGAGGTCTTCAGTGCAGGAATTGTGAGGTTGTAATATGTGCGGAAGGGTACATTTACACTAAGGAGGGGGTATGGTATAAGGGTGAGGAGTTGCTATACTCAGGAAGGCAAGCGCGAGGTGTTAAAGAGCCGAGGATCCCCGTCTCCCGACGCACCCCGCAAACCTCTGCCGTACGTGCTGCAGCCACACTCCTCCCTCGGGAGTGTGGGGCGTTGTCGTATCCGGATCTCCATTTAAAGGTACCGTCTTCCTTACTGTCTTCTTGATTGGCCCACTGGCTGAATCCTTCGGTACTCCATTCACTCTGACAATGGTGCAAAGAGGGAGGGGAAGTAAAGTCAGCATTCCACCAGTCTTTTACGGGGGGTCCCTCTTCTACCCGGCAGCACACCCCTTTACACACTGCAAGAACGAGGAGGTAAGCAAACCCTCCTCCATCTTGTGCATAGATCATGCCAGAAGTATCCAAAATGGATCTCTCAAGTCTCCATTATCTGGTCCACACATACACACAATATATGTACTGTACAAGTCACATACACCAACATGCACAACACACACTTGGTATGTTAGCGCTGGGATCTGGGTTTGTGCAAAGAACCAGAACTTTGCACGAGTGGACCAACGGGCCTTCACTCCATTGACACAGATAAAAAGGCCACAACTATAAATTTACAAAACATGGCATGCTCCTATCATCGCTCTACATGCTAAACCCATGTAAGGGACATTAATCCTCTGTTATCAAAACAAGAACATGCTTGGTGTGCCCCTCCTGGTCACAGGACAGGTCCAGGGCATAACTCATGTCAAAGGACAGGCCTAGGCCTCAGCGCACACATTAGATTAGCGTAAGGCTATGGCCAAAATTGGCCAAGATATTTGCCGCTGGAAACTATGAGCAGGGAAACAGGACTGTACACCATGTAGTAGACATTCCCATCCAGCATATGGGAGCCGTCCACAGATACCTGAGGGTTAGTAAGGTGGCTAGTTCCTTCAGTGAACCATCCCAAGATCATATACTACTGTTAAAAGTGGGGCAACCTGGGTTGTAGCAGTGAAAAAGTTCAAGTTTTGGCAAGGTTGGCGAGATCTGCCTCAAGGTTACAAGAGTGTCGGTACGTAGCAGAACATGTAGCAGTATGGCGTAAGACACAAGCTGATTGTCTCTCTCACTTGTATTTAAAGTGGGAAGATATGGATTACAGGTCTTCAGAATCTGAGGAGTCTGAATGAATAGTTGCCAACATGGGGCATGTGGAGCAATTGTGCAGCAGAAGGCTTGGAAGTCTGCTTTCAAGCAGGATGACACCTTGAAAGAAGGCAGCAATTAATGAAGTTAGGGTGGAAAAGATAAAGGGATCTCAAGCCCTCTCTACAAGTGGACAATAAAACACCAGATGAAATATTTTGGATATTGTGATGAAAAGGAACCAATTGTGCCTCCACATGGATCACTTCAGGCTTTTGATTCAATTGGCTAATTAGAGTTGGTTAAATAAAAGACAAGGCTACTTGAAATCTTTCAGTCGTCATGGGTGGACAACGATCTATCTCGTAGGTTTAGTGCCACAGGGGTTGTAATCAAAGCAAAACAAGGCTGAAAATGAAAGGCAGCTATCCTTTGAGGTATTATGTTCCACGGAAAGTTTGGTCTCAGATATAATTGGATTTTATGAGACCCATGAACTATTTGGAGGATGGTGGGAAGTTTGCTGTAGTGGTGATGGACGGTAGCTCTAGGTCGTTAGAGCTTGTGTTTGTGATGGAGCAAGGTTTCACATATAACGAGACTTGCTCGTACTCAGCCCTCTTGAAATAACTTATAGCATGTTAACCAACATGTTTAGTCTATTCAAATTTGCATTTCACGTCATTTCTAGTATCTAGGGGAAGCTCGCCAATGTGCTTTTACCAACATTAACTCGAATGTTCTAAAATGGCCGCCGAAAACGCAGGAACTGTACTATGCATGCGTTCGCCCCATCTACGTGGTATGACGTATCTCTGCTATGGAGGGATTTTCTCGCACTAGTGCCAGAAATGGCCGCTTTAAACTTCACATGCTCACACTTATGCTGCAGCTTGTACTAAGCTTGTTCGTGTTGCCTAACCATTAATGCAAAAGTTAAAATAAAGTAATGGGATTAGAGTAGAGATAAGTGGTATGCAGTGCATTCATTTATTTTTGTATTTGAATATGTTTCTCTTTGACTTTGCTGATAGCTCGTACTTTGGGCCTGAATACTGTCACATCCTCCATCTTGGGCGATGCTGTGCAAGCGCACTCAAAACTCCGATATTGCTGAAGCATTGGCATTGAATAGCTGCCAACACCCTTCTTACTCACGATGTTCCTGGGAACCTGCTCTACTGACCTCTAAAGAGGAAGGAAGAAGACTCACATAAATACAATGTATATAATTTGTATGCCAATATTGGTGGGCGGAATAAAGACGTGAGAAAATAAATTATTGGTGGGAACTTGATCAATTCAAGTCAATTTAGATGATCTCATCTTAGTATGATGTGATGACCTCTCCTCGTCTTTCCAACCAATCACTAAAGGGGAACACATAGATTTGCAACATTTAGGGGGAGGTACATTGCCCTCAAAATAGTATAACTAAGGTAGGTTTAGATAGAGAAATTGTCCAACTTGTCCGAATACTGACCTGTCACTGAACCAACGCACTCAATAGGCGATCGAGAACAGAGGTGCTGGCGGAGCACTCTGTCAGAAGAATCGATTACCCAATCGGGGTACTAATTGGCTTATCCTAGAGAGAGGGGTGTGACGCTAGCGTTGCACTTAGAGGAGGTCACCTGTCCTGATCTGTACCTGTCTTGTCCCGTGGGCACCAGATTACTCAGGACCTAGTCCAGGTCTTTTTCCCCAGATCGTGACCAGGATTGGTCATTGCACCATTCTAGGTAAATATAATCTATGTGGTATGTCCTTGTGCTATTTCCCTCTCTCGAATATTGATTGTTGAATATTGATTATTGAATTATTGATTTTATGTACTAACTCAAAACCTGCTTGTGTTGTTAAATGTTGTCTGGAATATCCCGGGATAAAGAAAGCAGGTGATAAATAGAAGCCACACTGCTGAGAGGTTACTTGTCTTGAGGAATAGGTGTGTAAAGTTAGGTAAAACTTGAAGCACTAGTCAGGCTTTATTTTTTCTAGTATAAAATTGAGAGTGATTGGTAGCAAAGGAGTTCGCTGGTGAAACTTTGGTCTTATATCACCTAGAAAGGGTAATTCTGAAGGAGTAACAGGTTCTTTTTGCTTAAGTCAAGAGTAAAAGGAAGGTTGTTTTACTCGCAGTGTTTGAAGAGTAGGCGGAATTAGGTTTACTCGTTGAAAAATAAATTATCTTTTCTTTTGAATATTAGTCAATCAGACACAGTAGCGAATGTTTTCATGTTGTCAATTAATGAAATGTATAATTGAATTTTGAAAGAAATTGAATTGTCGTATTACCTTGCAAAGGAGGGAGTCAGTCGCGGGTGCTGCACTGACGTCATAGAGAGCAGCGCTGGGATTGGTAGAAACAGCGGGTGTATAGCCGTGAGAAAATTGTAAAGGAGGGGTGAGTGCAGAGAGTGAGACTCACGTCACAGAAAAGCTGCGCAATCATTGGTTAACGCTGCTTGTACGTTTAAACTGCATTGGTCATTGAAAATACGAAACGCGCTGGTATTGAAGAAATATTTCTACAAAGTAAACAAACAAAATTAAGTGAATTTACTGAGAATTAAATAGCGGTATATGTGGCATTTAGATCCAGCATTTATAGGAAATCGTCCTGATAAAAAATATTTAGGATTTGCGAGAGAACAACAAACAAATTAGAGGAAGACCTTATATCATGTATGGAGAACAGAGAAAGATGTCGCTTTTCAAAAGAATAAAGAATTATTTCAAAAAAGATAAAGTTATTACCACCAGAGAAGGGATTATTATTCTACCACCTATTACGCCCGCATCATACATGATGGTAGAAAGGGGCTATCACACATGTGTGTGGTTAGAAAACTGGATAGAGTACACTAAGGAAGATGGTATTTTAGCTTTTCCAGAACATAGTACTTTCAATGGTAGAATTTTGTACAACTTGAGAAGTCGTATGAATAAGTTAGATCTCAGACCAAGAATAACGCAATATGAAGCTATAGAAGAGTGGGAGACAGAGGCGTTTGAACGAGACAGGGCCAGAAGTGACAGAAATTGGAGTACGTTTTATCCCAGATTTCTGAAAGAGACTAGTGATAAGCAAATGAAAAAGTGGAGACAATCCATGCTAGTGGAAGGATTATATCCTGTTTTTACCACAGACGAACCACCATCAGGAAGTAAAAGTACAGGGAAAACGAAAAATGTAATGACTAGTGGTGATATGGATGATGATTATTTAGATGACTTGTTAATGAAAAATCCGCCACCTTATCAAGAAGAAACTCAGAGAGTTACTCCTAGTGCTCCGTTTTTGCAACCACCTTTAGTTCCTCAGGTTATACATGAAACCTCATTAGAAAAGGTACTTCAAGAGGGAGAAAAGGAAGCTTTAAATAAACAGCGTAGTGAATTAATTCAGAAAATATCCCAATTAAATACAAGTCCTGAAGCCTTGACAATACCTGTAACAATAGGTCCTGTAGTTCCTTTATATGGAGATAAACAAGCTAACCCTAAACCTCCCATTCTGACTACACCCATAATACAGCCTAGAAAAGAAACCCTAATAGTTGATGATCAAGCAAGTGAATGTGAGTCGGTAATTTCCCTAATGGATTTACCTATACCAGTAACTGACTCGATCAGGAAAAGTACACCCCCATGTTCAAAAGAGGTCCAGATTGAAACATCCTCAGGAACGAGACATGCAACTGTAGTAAGTCCAGAAGAATTAGATAGATGGACTCGAAGCATAGAAAAGCCTAAATCACAGTCAAAGGTATTGGACATATTCAAATTGAGGGTGGAATTAGAAGAAATGGTGGCGGGAAATGTGGGACTGGACAGACTAAACTCATTTGATGAAGATGAATTATTGTTTATATGCCGAAGTATCACTCGAAATACAAAAATATATCATGAAAAGTTAATGAATTTGGCTTTGGAAATGGGAATTGACATTGGCAAATCAAAGGTATTGCAGAAACCGTATAGAGCTGAATTTTCTTACAAAGATTTGGAAAACATGAATGTGTCAGGTCGTAAATTGCAGATAAATGAATTGTTATCGTTGTTGCAAAAATGGGGAGATCTAGACAAATGGAAAGTTAGCTGGACAAAGAAAAAGGAAGAGGCACAGGCAAATAAAACGTCTTCTGAGTATTTACTAAAAGAAGCAGAAAAAGTTGAAAGGTTGTGTCCGATGAGAGAAGTGCCAGGAGGAGGTTATGTACATGTCCCATGGTCCCGGCAGGATATTTTATCATTTACTAATGATTTCCCAAAGGTCAGAGAAAAACCTGTAGAATGGTACTGACAAGTTGAAAGGTTTGTGAAGGTGTTGAAAGTGCTGTTAAAAGATTTAGATGGGTTATTTTACAGTGTTGTTCCGGCTGATTTGTGGACCGAGTGTAAAATTATAGTAGATTGGCCAAATGATGAATACCCTAGAGACCCAAAAGCAGGAGCACCATCAGACAATCTGATGAAAAAATATAATCAGGTAATAACTTACTTAAAGGGAAAGATTCCTCTAAAAAAACCTGATTGGACTAAAATAGACAGAACCACCCAAAATAAAGATGAATCTGTATATGCATATTATGAACGCCTCTTGCAGGTATTTAAACAGTACAGTGGTTTAGAAAACATTGATAATAAAGACATGACACATTTTATTTATCGTTTTGTGTCCAGACTAAAACCTGAAATTTCCCAAACTATTAGAGAACATAAACTGTGTTGGCAAGTAAAGTCTGTCGACGAAATTCTCAAATAGGCAAAATACTGTGAAGATGAAATTGATAATAAACAAAAGAAACTAGAAGAAAAGGTAATGTTGGCTCAAGTAAAAATGGCAGAACAACAGGAACTACAATTAAGTCAGCAAGCAAATAATCAGAAAAAAGGGGAAGGCCAAGGTGAAGGAAGTGGGGGCAAACCCAGAGGAAAAATGAGTAAAGAAGAGGCAAAGAAAAAGTTTCCTTGTCATGTGGAGTGGTGTGGCTCACTGGTTAGAGGCGGCAGACCCGAGAGCAGAGGACGGCCCGGGACCAGGGTTTAATTCCCGACGCGGCAGGGTCTTGGACCAGGGTCAACGGACTTGATAATTCTCGCCTCAGTGCCTACTCTAACTAGGGATCACACTCGGCAACTCTGTGCATTAGCTTGCCTCATCTCCACAACGGCCCCCCACATACGCCGGGGATGCCTGGTTTCACCTTGGAGATACCCAGTAGGGACCATCTCACAGGGAAAGCCAGGACGGGTTCCCCAGCGGTCTACAGCGCAGAGATACTCCTTCGGGAGTCGATTCTAGTGCTTTAGAAACCCACAATCACAATCAATGGGTGCGGAAAATTGGGACATTGGAGAAACGAGTGTAAATTAATACAGAATATTAATGTCCAAAATCAACATTTCAATCCACAGACGCAGAATGAGGTGTCAATGACACAGCCGCAACAGGTATTACAGAATCAGTTACCTCAAGCCCTTATGCCAGCTTTTGGGAGTCAACCCAAATACAGTGTGAACACTGGATTTTGGGAGGGAAGTGTTAAGGAAAATACGATAACACCACAAGTTCTTTTGCAGGACACATTTTTTGAATCAGAAGAGTACTGACGATGCCTGAGAGGGGGGGGAGGATTGCATACTTGGCGCACCCTTACCGGTAGATCAGTCAGGTCCTTACATTGAAGGGAAAGTAGAGGGAAATGACGTTACCTTTCTATTGGACACTGGTGCTACCCATTCTACTGTGAGAACAGCAGACATTCCAAACCTACCCCTCTCAGGAGAAGCGATCCAAGTAGTGGGCATTTCGAATAAACAAATTAAGGCCCCTGTCACAGAACCTATGGAAGTCTGTATGGCAACTTCCGAGAAATGCATATATTTGTAGTGTGCGATTCTAGCCCTGTAAAGTAGCTAGTAAGGGATCTATTGTGCAAAATGAACTGTACAATCTTTTGTACACCAAATGGTGTTGAAATTCAGACTCCAGATAAAGACGGAGTGTATAAAATTATGCTAGCCAGACAAGGAACAGAAGTTAAAAAGATATGCCTAGAAGACTTACCAGGAGAACTAAAAACTTTTGTAAATCCTGATATATGGGATTATACAGGTAAAGAAGTAGGCCTAATGGCAGATGTGGATCCCATAAAAGTGACAGTAAAAGAAGGTGCAGTTTACCCAAATATTTGACAGTACAAAATGAGTCCCGAGATAAAAGCAGGAGTCGCACAATAAATAGGGCGTTTGGTTGAACAAGGTATTCTGGAAGAAATAATGAGCAGTCCTTGTAATTCACCTATAATTGGTATGAAGAAACCAAATGTAAAGAATAGGGTGGTCCAAGACTTCCGTAAAATTAACAAAATTGTCGTCCCATGTTGCCCTAGTAGTACCAAATCCAGCTGTAATTCTGTATCAAATACCCTGGGGAGCCGGATGGTTCAATGTAATTGATTTATGCCATACCTTCTTTACCATCCCGCTGCATCCAGGTAGCAAATCTTTATTTTCGTTCAAATTTGACATGCATGTTTACGTTTGGAATGGTATTCCTCAGGGGTACACGGAAAGTCCATCTATCTTTAATCAGATTTTGAAAAAGTGCCTTGAATCACTGGTGCTGCCCGGAAAATCTGTCCTGGTGCAGTATATCGATGACCTATTGTTGGCATCGAGATCAAGAAATGACTGTGTGATTGATTCCATTGCATATCTGAACCATTTAGCAAAAGGTGAAGATAAAGTGTCCCCAGAGAAATTGCAATACTGTACAACCTCAGTAAAGTATCTGGGACACCAGATAGAAAGAGGGGTCGGGAGAGTGATATCCGAAAGAATCAAAATCATTCAAAACATGAAATTACCCCAAACTCAGAAAGAAATCAGAATGTTTCTCGGAGTTGTAGGATACTGCAGGCAGTGGATTGTGGGATTTGCAGTGCTTGCAAAGCCATTGGTACAAATGACAAAGAAACGAGCAAAGGGCCCAGTCGAGTGGGACGATGAAAGCATGACTGCTTTCCTGAAACTGCGTAACAGTTTATGTGAAGCTCCAGCATTAGGGATGCCTGATTATTCAAAAGAGTTTGCACTATTTTGTGACACAAGAGACAATTGTGCTCTTTCAGTCCTAACCCAGACCCATGGGTTAATGCGATGACCTGTGGCATATTTTTCTGCAATATTGGACCCAGTGGCATCTGCACTGCCAGGTTGTCTAAAAGCAGTAGCTGCAACATGCATGAGTCTTGAGCAAAGTGAATCCGTTGTCATGGGACATCCAGTAGCCGTGTATGTTCCACATTCAGTCGTGATTCTGTAAACCAGAACACGTACTCAGCACCTAACACCTAGTCGGATGACTAGATATGAAAGAATTATTCTTGGTTCAGAAAATGTGACAATAGTGAGATGCACTGTTCTAAATCCATCTACCTTATTGCCAGATTCTCACTTTGAGGAAGTAAGAGAGGAAGTCGAACATGATTGTATTGACTTAACTGAATTCAGTACTAAACCTTGCGCAGACATACAGGAAGAACCTTTAAAAGACCCAGAGCATGAGTTATTTGTAGATGGCTTGTGTATGCGCCATGAGGAAAGAGGACTAAGCGCTGCTTTTGCTGTATGCACACTATCAAATATAGTCGAAACATCCTATTTACCAGGAGTCAAGTCTGCACAAGTAGCCAAATTGATTGCTTTAATAGAAGCGTGCAAAATTGGAAAAAATTGGAGAGTAATCATTTACACTGATAGCCGTTATGGTTACAGGGTTGTGCATGACTTTGACCAGCTATGGATGCAAAGGGAGTTCATAACTTCTTCAGGAACTCCTATTAAAAATGGACAATATGTAAAGGAATTACTTGAAGCAATTAAATTGCCCAAAGAATTGGCCGTGGTCACCAATCTGGAACTGACAGAGTGACAGCTGGTAACCAATATGCTGACCAAGTGGCTCAACATTGTGCCAAGTATAAAATGGCAATAAACAAGAAAATTGAAGCATGTGGAAACAGCTGCCCACTTATGCTATTGAGTGGTGCGAATACATGGGAGGAAGTGAGAGATTTGCAAGGTGAAGCAGAGCCCAAAGAAAAGGAAGCCTGGCAGAAAATAGGGTGTCAGGCAAGACCTGAAGATGGCATAATAGTCTACCTAGATGGGAGACCAGTGTTACCTGATTGTATGCTTGCACTAATGGCCATAATGTACCATGGGGACACTCACATAGGGGGAGATGCAATGGTGAGGTTGTTTAGAAGGGACTGGTTCAATGCAAAGTTCAGGAACGTAGCAGAGAGTCTTTACCAGAGATGACTAATATGTCAGCGATTAAACCCTGGTAAGAAAACTGTAGTGTGCCCTGGGAAAATTGGGAAAGCAGAAGGCCCTTTTATTAGATTACAAATTGACTTCATTCAGTTACCTGCTTGTCGAGGATTGACGTATATTTTGGTCATTGTCTGCCTATTTTCAAAATGGGTGGAAGCATACCCTACTCACAGGAATGATAGCTTAACTGTAACCAAACTCTTTTTAAGAGAACTCATTCCTAGGTTCGGTTTTCCAGTAACAATTGAGTCAGACCGAGGAAGACATTTTAATAATGAAATAATTAGTCTGATCTGTGAAGCATTCAAAATTGATCAAAAACTGTACTGGGCATACCGCCCAGAGGCTTCTAGAGTGGTAGAACAATTGAATGGCACGATTAAAGCAAGATTGGGAAAGATGTGTGAATCTACCCAATTAGAATGGCCTGCTGCTTTACCTCTGGTTCTGAAGGACTCAAAAGCATTCCAGACAAGAAAACAGGCTTGAGTCCCCATGAGATACTGATGGGAAGGGCAATGAGGCAAGCATGTGTGCCAGTAAATCAGCTGTTAACTATATCTGATGATTTAGTGTTGGAGTACTGCAAAGAGTTGGCTGACCAAGTGCGTTCTATCTCTCACCAGGTTGGGGAAGACACTGAAGCCAGACATTCAACTCCAGCACATGATTTGAACCCAGGAGATTGGGTAGTGATAAAGAATCACACCAGGGAATCTTGCCTTGCACCAAGATGGGGAAAACCAGAACAAGTGATATTGGTCACCACCACAGCTGTAAAGTGCAAGGGAATCCCCAAGTGATTCCATGCCAGCCACACTAAACGAATACCAGAAACTGACAAAGTTGAGGCTGAAGGTTGTGCAGCTGAAGGGTATCAAGAAGTTGATCCTGAAGTAGTTGACAAAGAACAACCGAGCACCAGTCAGGATGAATGGATTCCTGTGGTTGACATACCTGAAATAAGAGTGAGAACAAGAAGCCAGACATATTTAGATAGTCAGACTGATAGTGAGGATGAGATAGGTATAGAAGAACGTACTCAGATTACAGAAATACAAGCTAATGGTAATCGTGAGGAGGACCAGTTAAGGAAAGAGCAATATACTCAGACCAACGAAACCCCTACCAGAACTCCATTGTCTGAGGAGGGACAGATAGGTACTAGACAAAACGCACAGGCAGCAGACAATAGAGAATCTGAAAGACCTGTACAGGACCAGACAGGATTAGCAAGACGGGTTTAGGACGAAGAAAAAATTCCAGGCCCAACAAAGTCATATCCTGAATCAGGTCTGATTAGTCTAGAAGAATCCATTCAGGCGGAACAGTCAACAGAAATAAGTCCTGGACAAGGTGAGTTAGAAAGGAAACCTAAAGTTGACAAAAACAAGTTGCGCCACAACTTAAAGAAAACAAAAGAACATTTGAAGAATCAGAAAATACAGTGCCAGCTAAAAGATTCAGAAAAGGTGATAAATGGCCTGGTTTTGTTAAAAGACTGAAATATCGCCTAGTCATAGATGAAGAGCCTGAACAAGTAGATGAAGTGACAAGTCAAACTGAACCGTCTACAAGCAATCAAAGAAGGAGAAGTCCACACTTGAAAAAGCTGAACAATAAATTCAAGGGCCCTAAATGGACATACGTCATCCTTGAGGATTTCAAAAATCTAGAAATAAGTGATGAAAGTGATGAAGAATTGATTGCTGATCAAGATATTGAAGAAGTGTGGCCAACTTCAGATAAATCACGTGTATTCTGTGTAAAATTCTCAAAGAGGGGTTAAGCCTCCTTAGTCAACAAAAATGGCTGATAAAGGAGTTACTGTAAACTCGAAAATAATTTGTATAAAGACATGTTGTAGAATATACATATGTAGTATATTGATAGTACTTGTAGTATGGCTAGGACTGACAATAGCAATACCGTATTTGATGGCTGTGAAGCAAAATGACATTAGTATACACAGAAAGATAGCGCACCACAAACAAGATAGAGTAGACTTAGAAGCACCAGATGATATAGAATTACATCACTTTAGAAACAGAAACGAAACTGAGTTGAATGTATTTGCTAGTCTATTAGTACATTAAGTAAAGACTATGCAGATTAGTGATTGTTATGTCTGTATGAAATTACCCACTTCAGTAGCTGAAGGTGTTACCTACCATCATTTATCCCTGACCTATGGTATTTCCTGTAGCATATTAACTAGCCTGTTTTATGAAACTGGAAGATTACAGTATTATTATTCTAACATATATGTTATTTTCCCTGAGATTCCTATACGTAGAAAAATTAATCCTGTCCTTAGTGCTAAAGATGCCCAGTTCTTTGGTGAATTTTTCCTAACAATGAAAGAAATAGATATAGCTAATGCACACAAAGACAATTTAACATGTAAACTACATGAAGAAGAAAATATATTTTTAAATTTAGTAGAGAAAAGGAGACAGGATTTCTAAAAGAAAGCCACTGAACCGAAACCTCAGATACCCAAATGGGCTGAAAGGGAGGAATTTATGGCAACTGGCAAACCTCATGCTGCTATATCTTTGGACATTGAAAAGAAGCGGAAAATCTGTCTCCATAGAAAGAAAACAGAGTATAACAATGTATTCATCGAAACGGTTAACAGAAGCAAGGATGTCTTCACGCTATGACAGAGCGATCACGGTCTTCTCTCCAGATGGGCACCTGTTCCAGGTGGAATATGCACAGGGAGCCGTTAAAAAGGGCTCCACCGCTGTTGGAATTCGTGGCAAAGATATAGTTATCCTCGGGGTAGAGAAGAAATCTGTTGCAAAACTTCAGGAGGAAAGAACGGTCAGAAAAATTTGTGCTCTTGATGATCACGTCTGTATGGCGTTTGCAGGACTGACTGCTGATGCTAGAATAGTTATTAACAGAGCCCGTGTGGAGTGTCAAAGTCATAAGCTTACTGTTGAGGATCCGGTCACAGTGGAGTACATAACACGCTTCATAGCAACTTTAAAGCAGCGGTACACTCAAAGCAATGGGCGCAGACCCTTTGGTATATCTGCATTAATAATGGGCTTTGATTATGATGGTGTGCCAAGGCTGTATCAGACGGATCCATCTGGTACATACAATGCTTGGAAGGCAAATGCTATTGGCCGTAGTGCAAAAACTGTCCGCGAGTTTTTGGAAAAGAACTACACAGAAGCAATTGAAACCGACAGTGACACAATCAAGCTAGCAATAAGAGCTTTACTCGAGGTTGTACAGACGGGTGGTAAAAACATTGAGCTTGCCGTGATAAGAAGAAACCAGCTGCTGAAGATATTTGATGCCAAAGAAATAGAATCCCTGGTAGCAGAAATCGAAAGAGAGAAGGAAGAAGATTCAGAGAGAAAAAAGCAAAAGAAAAGTGTCTGATTTTCCTAAATGGTGTTTTGCAAGCAATGTGCACAAGCAGATTTACATTTTCATTCATTAATTAGCTAGAATGAGCTTCATATGATTGTATTAGCTTGTATCCACGCGTGTGTGCAAAGAGCATTTTTCTCTCGCTATTTCATGATGGCGTAATTCTGAACATATATTTCTTTAAACGGGGCTTTCAAAGCAAAACCATTAACAAACACTATTGTCTTTCTACCTTTCATCGTGTTACAGGGTTTGAAGCCTGTTTGGATTTCTCCTTCACAAGTTTGATGTTTTTACTGTTGGCTCTTCAGTAGCAATGATATGTGTTTGACAGACTTTATAAAATCTGGATTTCATAAGAATTTGTCGTTCTGTTTTCCTAAACGATATTTGATAAGTTGTCATGCACTGTGACTTTAGAAACAAATTAAAAGAGTAATGTGTAAAAAAAAAACAAAAAAAACCAATGTATTCATCGGTTCCAGTGAATGTGAACACAATTTCCTCATAATTGGGGGTTGGGGACTAAAAGGGGGGAACTGATCCAGTATTTCCTGGAGTCTATTGCATTTGTGGGAACAAAGCTTACTTTAATCTGCCTGATCATTGGTATAGGAGTTGCTATTTTGATATAGTATTCCCAAAAGTATATCCTGTAAAAAGAATCACTGGAAGCAATGAACACGAAAATGAGTTAACTCGATATAAAAGAGCATGTTTTTCAGAAACTGTAGGTGATATATTTAGTGCATTGACACCTTCAGTGGGAGTAATTCTGAATACTCAAAGAATCTGTAAATTGTCTACAGTGGTGGATTGCTTATCGACTGACACTGCTGAAGGATTCTTATTGATCAATACCGAATTGTTTGCGATCAGATCAATGGTTTTACAAAATCGACTTGCTCTTGGCATATTATTGGCAAAAAAGGGGCAGAGTCTGTAGAATGTTGAAAGCGCAACATTGTTGCACTTATATACCAGATAAAAGTGTTGAAATTGGAAGGTATATAAGAAACATTACTAATTTTGAAGAAGAACTGAAACCACTGGAAGTTGACAGTGCATGGAAGAGACTAACTGATGGTTTCTCTTCTATTGGTAATTGGATTTATAATGTAGGTAGAAGTATTGTAGGTAAAGTACTAATGCCAATGATGGGAATATCACTAATAATATTGGTGATAATGATTTGGTGAAAATGCTGCAGAAATAGAAAAAGATATACAGTAAATGAGAAAAAGAACAAAAGAAAATTAGATGAGATTCAAATGGAAGAATTAAAGGGGATATATACAAAAGAATGAGAGTGAAAAAGAACTCCCAAAGTAATTGAAGAAATTGAACTGGGAGAATGTTGAAGTTGGCATCTGGTTCCTTAATTTGTGATGATATAAAATATCATCAAAGAGGGGATTTAAGAGCAAGGTTTCACATATAACGAGACTTGCTTGTACTCAGCCCTCTCGAAATAACTTATAACATATTAACCAACATGTTTCGTCTATTAAAATTTGCATTTCATGACATTTCTAGTATCTAGGGGAAGCTCGCCTATGTGCTTTTACTAACATTAACTCGAATGTCCTGAAATGGCCGCCGAAAACACAGGAACTGTACTACGCATGCGTCCGCCACATCTACGTGGTATGACGTATCTCTGCTATGGAGGGATTTTCTCGCTTCTGCGCACTAGTGCCAGAAATGGCCACTTTAAACCTCACATGCTCACGCTTATGCTGCAGCTTGTACTAAGCTTGTTCGTTTTGCTTAACCATTAATGCAAAAGTAAAAATAAAGTAATGGGGTTAGAGCAGAGATACGCGGTGTACAGTGCATTCATTTATTTTTGTATTCTAAGATGTTTCTCTTTGACTTTGCTGATAGCTCGTACTTTGGGCCTGAATACTGTCACATCCTCCATCTTGGGCGATGCTGCGCAAGCGCACTCAAAACTTTGAAATTGCTGAAGCATTGGCATTGAATAGCTGCCAACACCCTTCTTACCCATAATGTTCCTGGGAACCTGCTCTACTGACCTCTAAAGAGGAAGCAAGAAGACTCAAATAAATACAATGTATATCATTTGTATGTCAATATTGGTGGGCGGAATAAAGGCATTAGAAAATAAATTATGGGTGGGAACTTGATCAATTCAAGTCAATTTAGATGATCTCATCTTAGTATGGTGTGATGACCTCTCCTCATCTTTCCAACCAATCACTAAAGGGGAACACATAGATTTGCAATATTTAGGGGGAAGTACATTGCCCTCAAAATAGTATAACTAAGGTAGGTTTAGATAGAGAAATTGTCTGACTTGTCCGAATAGCTGACCTGTTACTGACCCAACGCACTCAATAGGCGATCGAGAACAAAGGTGCTGGCAGAGCACTCTGTCAGAAGAATCGATTACCCAATCAGGGTATTAATTGGCTTATCCTAGAGAGAGGGGTGTGACGCTGGCATTGCACTTAGAGGAGGTCACCTGTCCTGATCTGTGCCTGTCTTGTCCCGTGGGCACCTGATTAGTCGGGAGCCTAGCCCTGGTCTTTTGACCCAGCCCGTGACCAGGATTGGTCATTGCACCATTCTAGATAAATATAATCTATGTGGTATGTCCTTGTGCTATTTCCCTTTCTCACCATTCCCAGGTACCAATGTTTAACCCCTTGCGTACGTCGGCCGGCCAGCGGCCGTCCGACGTCACAGTGGGCGTGTGTGAAGGACGGCCAGGGGCCGTCCGAACCACACCCACGCTATAAATCACCCGCACCGTGGCGGAATTTCCGCCGCGGTTAAAGGGTTAAAGGTGTTCCTATGATTTCTTGCAAACTTTATGTCCTACTGGTTATATTCTTTTGTTTGTAAAATTCATAGTCACAAGATTGTGGCTTTTCTCATTTTGACTCAGAAGATCTTTCATAGATAAATCTTTTAAAACTTCTCCCCAAGTCTGTGGTTTATTACAGGAAAGGTAAATGTTTTAAATACTGCCTATTTAAACTCAACTCCCTTTTCGATCCCTAGGACTTATAGCAAAGGTGACAAGGATTGGTAAGTCATTGTTTGCAGGTATAAGTTCTAGAAGGACTTAAAGTACGGATAGGGTGATTAAATGAGTAATTAGTTAGGCAGGACGGCTAGTTCAAAGTGTAAATGTTATATGGGCCCAGGTGAGAGTGGTAATATTGAGCTAGTTGGTCCCTGCGAGCTCAACGATCTATCTCGTAGGTTTAGTGCCACAGGGGTTGTAATCAAAGCAAAACAAGGCTGAAAATGAAAGGCAGCTATCCTTTGAGGTATAATGTTCCACGGAAAGTTTGGTTTAAGATATAATTGGATTTTATGAGACCCATTGACTATTTAGAGGATGGTGGGAAGTTTGCTGTAGTGGTGATGGACGGTAGCTCTAGGTCGTTGGTACTTGTGTTTGTATTGCATATCAAAACAGATTCTGCCTAAAAGTAAACAACCGCAAAGGTGCACCACAAAGTTCTTCAAACAGTAATATTATTAATATAATGAGTCACGAAAAGATGATGTTTTTCTTGTTTTTCAAAGTTCTTTATTTTCAATCTTTAACACCATACAGCCGACGCGTTTCGTCCCGAAGGGACTTCTTCAGGGCTGTTAATACAAACATGTTTACAGTAAGATTTTGTTAAAAAACGAAAATAACAAACTACAATTGACATAACATATATCTACTCAGCGCTTGACCGAGACAGATATGCTACACAGACATTGTTAAAAATAGGCCTACATCAAAGAGCCAACCTGTACAAACATGGACATAAACAGGCCTAATTTCACATATAATAAAAACATTGCTAAACAGACAGCAAGAAAATGATGACAGATGATGGGGCTACATAAGTCATCCGTTATAGATTATTCTAATGTCTCCAACATTAAGGTCAACATATAAAGTCTTAATGTAAATCATTTAAGCTGCATCAATTGGGAAGAAAAGGAAAGCAGCGAATGTGAAACATTTGAGGCTCAAGGGGGAGTGCCTTAATCTCAATTCTGAGTCTATCTCAGGTGTATATGATACAAAATATTGGAGAAGGAGGGGAAAAGAAAAGAAAAGAGGAAGAACTGGAGATGAGAAAACAGTAAAGTGCAAGTCGTAATTTTTTTTTGAGAATGAATACCTTTTAGATTGGAAGAAGATGCTTCCAAGTAAGTCTTCAAAGGAGAAATTCCGTGCGGCTCCTTTCCCAATATCAATGTATCTTAAAATGATGCAAATCCTGGACTAAGTCTTCTAATCCGACTCTGTAGGAATCCAAATTTAGGAGAAAAGGGGAAAGGAAAAAATAAGACGAAGAAAAAAAGTGGAGAGAGGCTAATTTATTGGCACTAAGGTATTTCTGGGGACATGACGATCTTTTGAGGGCAATACTAAAGACGCCAGACGACGAGATAAAGACAATTCTTAGACGAAACTTACTTCCAACGTCTGGAGTTAATAAAGATGTAGGTGAAACGGATTACATCTGGTTGTGTGCCAGCTTTGCCACGAATTGGAAAGGAATTTATTGACGATCCGGGTAATCTGTATAAAAGAAGTATATAAAGGGAGTATAAGGCAGAGGGTAAAGTTGTCACGAGGGCAGGCATGAGAAAAATATTTTTTCTCTCTGATACATATTCAGTCAGGTCAATGCGCCCAAAAAGCGTCGGACAAGGGCCATAGTACACAGCCATTACAGGGTCTATGGAAAAGGTGAAGGGGATCATAACAAGGGTGAGCAGCTATGACCCAAAAAAAAATTGTCAATTCCTATTATTCTCTAGGTCTATTACCTGTATTGGTTTCTAATGTCCTCCGGATAAACAATTCTGTAAATCACTGGGGCCAGGATGCAGGCACTGATGGCCAGTAGACCTTGGGAGATAGAAAAGTAGGCTAAAACAGGCAAATGGTATATTGACCAGAGTGGTAAGATTCAATGAGGGGATGCAAAATAGAATTAGACTTAAGCACAATACCCACGCCCTCATTACTCGTAGAAGGTCCTAACAATTAGTAAAATGCCTATGATAGCCAAAACCACTAGTCATATAAGGCTCACCGCCCCCCATCTACAAGGGAAAAGGCATTATAGCGGGCCCCCAAGTAACAAAGGCTCTTAAGCAGGTGCCATTAGGAAATGCGGAACGCCCATAAATAAACAAGGCGACTCTGCAAAAAAAATTCAAGGTCCGAAAAAGAGGGGTGGAGAATGGGACACGAAGCCCCCAGTATTCTTTTATGCGCAATTTAAAAAGCAATCCAGCCCGCCCTGGGGTTAAACGAGGCACGACTAAGCGACGCTTCCAAATTTCTGAAACGCGGGAGTTGGAAGAGAGTCTCCAAGAGTGTCAAGAATAAGTAGTAAAATAGCTTGAACACAGCACGTCGCCTACAACCCCTGCTGGGCCGGCTGCGTGACACAATATATAGCAATTTTGGTCTATTGTGGGAAGTCGCAGGACCCTTTAAAAATAACAACACTAGGAACACGAGGAAGAGGCTCATAAAAAGAGAGCAGTGATGAGTTGATTAGAAAAGTGTCGGAAAGAGAAGAGGTAGTAGGAAAGACAGATAGATAGCGGCAGAAAAGTGCATGCTGGCGGAAGGGGAGAGGGTTCAGCGGCGCATGTTATGGAAAGTCCTAATACTTGTCAGAGGAGGTTACGCGCAGAGTTGGTCTGACTGCGGGAGTAGTCTGTTGGGGTGTGGCGGGAGTATAGCATCTTCAAAGAGTCGTAGAGCTCTAAGCTTGGAGAGTAAGTAGGGAATTGACTAAGGGTTGCCAGACAATGGTGAAGCGAGCGTCACGTGATTGCAGTCGCGCTATAAATAGTTCCATGGTTATTACATGCCAAAAGCGCACAAACCAAGATGCAATTGGGAAGAGGTCTCCGCTTTCTTCCAATACAATGCTATAAGTTGTTTAGCCGCCCCAAGCATGTGAAGGGCTATAATCCAATCGCTGCGGGTAGGTGCCTTTAGGTTGTCAGGCTTGAGGCCTAAAAGGATCGTGGTTGTGGATTCAGGCAGGGGGAAGCCCAATAACTTCTTAATATGACTAAGGACTTCCTTCCAGAGCAGGGTTAGGAGTGGGCAAGCCCACCAAAGGTGAATAAAGCCTCCAGATGCAGTCGAACAGTTCCAGCAGAAAGGGGATTTGGCGGGGAACATTTTGTGCAGGCGGGCATGTAATACCATTGCGTCATAATCTTGTATGCATTTTCCCTCTGCGAGATACTACGATAGATCTTAGGAATGTCACGCCATAGGCGATTCCACTGGGTGGGTGTGATTTCCGTGGAGGACATCAGTTGCCATTGGCGTTGGTATGGATGGGTAGGCAGTACCGGGGGATGCTGCAGGATCTGGTATGTTCGAGAGATAAGGCCCTTTGATTCGTCAAAAGAACAGACCAGCCGCTCAAAAGGGGTGAAGGGGCGGACGGCCGCCTGTTGCATCTCCGGTGAGGATACCCAGTGTGCAGCTGCGCATATTGGAGTCCCGCTCCCGATGGAAGGTAAAATTCCTCTCTGCACTGGGCAAATGTCTTAAGCGTTCCCCCTTCGTACAGATCGCTGATCACTCTGCATCCCCCTGAGACCATTTGGTGAATGTTTGCGGGTGAAGGGCCAGAGGGAATAGTGGGCTACCTGCAATGGGGGGTTGGCGGGATGGGAAAGTCGGGATTCCCTCGTGCACGGCCACCTTGTCCCATATATCTAGGTCTGTTTTTGTGGGCACAGCAATATAGGCGCTCCAGGAGCGTGCAGTACAGTGGAACCATGTAAGATCCCAGATGGTACGCCTAGTTACCGCCCTGTCCATATGGAGCTAGACCTTGTCGCTTTCAGTAGTTGTCCACTCCGAGACAAAGCAAAGATGAGAGGCCCAATAGTATTCCAGGCGGTTGGGGCATGCTACCCCTCCTCTGTCGCACGGTAGCATGAGGATCTTGTGGAGAATCCTGGTTCACGCCCGCCCCATATGAAAGTGGTGAGATCTCGCTGAATGCCCTGTATCTGGTGTTGTGGAATAGGGGTGGGAAGGCATTGGAATAAATACAGAATTTTAGGGAGTATCGGCATTTTAATGGCGTTAAGTCTGCCCAGCCAGGACAGCGTCAGAGATTTCCACCCTCTCAAGTCCTCCAAAACAGTTCTCCTGCATTCCCGCCAGTTTACTTGGGTCCACGTGTCAAGGGAGGGAGTCAGTTGAAGCCCTAGACACCCGGATGTGGTCAGTGGCCCATTGATAGGGAGCAAGCTTTTTCAAGACTGGTATCTCTTCTTCAGGGATTGTAATATTCAGAGCCCAGGATTTGCAATGATTGATTTTAAGGCCTGAGACCCGCTCAAAGGACTGTAGCAGTGAGTGAAGTGCCGGGAAGGATATATGTGGACGCGATAATGTGAGGATAAGATCGTCTGCGAAGAGTGCTACCTTGTTCTGCTGACCCCCGAGGGAGAGGCCATGTATGTTCGCAGTCTGCCTGATCATCCCCGCTAGAGTACCCCTATTGAGTACCCCTATGGATCTGTAAGCTGTCCATTGACCCGTACCCTAGCTTGTGGAGAAATGTAGGGGGCCATGATCATGGAAATCATGTTCCAGCTCAGTCCAACTTTCTGCAACACTGCCCGGAGGAAGGTTCAGTCCACCCAGTCAAACACCTTCTCCGGTTCAAGCGACAGAAGGCAAGCCGGTATGTTCCAGTGGTGTGCTTTCCCCACCAGGTCAACGCACATTATCCGCCCCTTGACGGTTGCGGATGAAGCCAACTTGGTACGGCTCCACAAGGCCAGGCATATGTGTATATTTTAAGGTCCGTGTTCAGCAAGGCTATGGGGCGATAGGAAGCACATAACGTGGGGTCTTTTCCCGGTTTGGGGATAAGGGCTATCTCTGCCATACCCATGCAGGGAGTCGGCCCATCCACATCCGAGAAATAATTATATAGTCGCAAGAGGTGGGGTTGGAGTTGCACCAGAAACATGCGGTAGAAGGCCAGTGGTAGGCCATCCGGTCCCGGCGTCTTCCCAAGAGGAAGGTCTTTTAACGCTGCCGTCAGCTCCTCTGTAATGAGAGGACCTTCTAGTTGTTTGGCATGGTGGGGATGAATTGGAGTTCAGGTAAACTGGTTCACAACGTAATTGATGAGGTCCTGGGATGGTGCTTCTGCCGTGTAAAGGGCAGCGTAATAGGCTCTAAAGGCTTCACATTTGGCCCGTTCCGTGGTGACCCTTTCTCCATCTAGCAATTGGATGTTGGCTATATGGGCCTTTACTGCCAGCACTTGCAGGCGTTTCACCAACAATTTGCCCACTTTGTCTCCCCCTGCAAAGTACCGGTGCTTTAAGGCTAGAACGGATCTCTCAGCTTTATTGGTGCGCAAGGAGCGTAGTTGCCCCCGTAGGTTTGCGAGCCGCCATCGACCTGCAAGCGCGGGGTGCTCCTGATCTTGTCTATCTAGTTTTTTAATGTCCTTAGAGAGGTTATCCTCCAGAAGTCGGGCCTCGCGCGTCCCCGAAATCGATAGGGATGTGATGTGGCCACAGATTGTAGCCTTGAAGGCATCCCACACCATGGGAAAGGGTGTTTCGGGTATATAATTACTCGTGAAGTAAGAGTCAATGGCAGTCCGTCTGCTTTCCACATCGGATGGATCACGCAGGACCTTCGGCGGCAGGCGCCACAGCGGGGGACGGGTGGGGCAAGCGGCCGGGTCCTGTAGGAGAAGCTCAACATGGGCATGGTCGGAAAGTGATATGGCAGACATAGATGTCGCCAGCATGTCTCTTATCAGGGCGTGAGAGATAAAGAAATAGTCGATACTCGAGTACGAGCGGTGAGCATGTGAGTAGAACGAGAAATCCCTTACCTCAGGAGAGTGGTACTGCCATTTATCCATCAAGCCAATGTCCGCTATCTGTCTCCGGAGAGTGGAAGACATAGCCCCCGTCCTAGTCGAAGAAGCTTCACTGGGTTCTACCCTAGGGTCCCATACTAGGTTAAAATCTCCCCCCAGAATCAATGAGGGGTCGTTCTGCAGCACGTGATCCCGCAAGAGCGTCCGGACGTAGGAGTCCTGCATCTAGTTAGGCGCATAGACATTACACAGCATGAATAGGCGCTTCCCAATCCCTACCCCCGCTCTAATGAAGAATCCATCTGAGCTGCGAAAGACTTTAAGTTCCCCCTGCCTCATACCATTTCTGCACAGAATTGTCACTCCTGCCGTTTTGGTGGGTGCCGTGGCCCAGAATTGGAGGGGATATTTAGGGTGTGCGATGCGCGGAATGTCTATTTTTAAAAGATGGGTTTCTTGGAGGAAAATAATGTCTGGGTTGTGTTGAAGAAGGTAGCGCCACATCTGCCGCCGCTTGTTGGGAGAGTTAAGCCCCTTAACATTAAGGGATATAACCTTTAAAGGGCAACGGGAGAGCCATAGGCGTGTCTGAACCCAAATTAGTCCATCATGCCACTATAAAAAGCAGGTCGGAGCAAGGGGAAGGGGGAGCAAGAGCATGTCCTTCCTGTCAAGAGAGGTGCGCATGAGTCCATCATGCCACCATAGGGAGCAGGGCAGGGCAAGGGGAAGGGGGCGCAAGAGCGTGCCTGTCCTGTCAAGAGAGGTGCCCCACAGCATTGGGGTCTCCCGTCCGCCACATCTAGTAGACAAGAAGAAGTAAGGAAGAAGAGTGAGGTAAGTAGGAAAAGATAAGAGTGAAAAGTAAATAACCAACAATGGCCAACCGGGCCACATTGTTCTGTTCCAGTTGTGGGTCAGCCTGCACCACAAGGTTTGGGTGATCACAGAGATGTCACTCTCTCAAGAACAGATGGGGTAGGTCATCAGCTGCTCTCGGGTTCGTCCAGATGAGGTGCTCCAGCACCGTCTACACTGGAAGCGGGGAGCTGGGCTGTTGTCCAGTTCGCTAGAGCAGGCATCTATCCCGGTAGGGGAAGGACGCTCTCCCAGAGGTTAGTCATGTAGACCACTGCGGGTATGTGGGCTGTCTATCAGGAGGTTGGGGAGAGTGATCCTGCCTCTGATTTATCTCCCTCCAAGGTCCTGATGTGTTCAATGATGTCCTACTTAGCCTGCAAAGACGATTGTTCATCAAGGGGTGGCGAACGTTTGTGATGACGCGCAGTAGACCAGGATGGTTTGGCAGGCACCCGTGTAGGAGGTGGGAGACAAGTGGGGCTTTCAGGTTGAGCGGAGGGGAGTCAGAGCAGTTGAACCGCTTCTTTGTATGACCGCATCACCCTACGTTTGGACTCCCACTGAAAAATGAGGGCAAATGGGTGCCGCCACTGATAGGGGATATCCATGCTCCTCAGCTTGTCCGTCACAGGTTTGAAGACGCGGCGTTAGGGGTTAGGTCCTGAAGATCTGGATTTTGTTCCCAGCATAGGTGAGATCCTGTTTGGCTCGCGCTGCCCTGAGTATAGCCTCCTTTTCTGTGAAGAAGTGGACTCTAGTTAAAATGTCCGTCAGGACGTCCAGTCTGCCCGCGGGCCCGGAGACCCGGAGACCTGATGCGCCCGGTCCAGGGCCGGCGGGGAAGCGTCATCGTCCCCCCAGACCTCGTGGAGGAGCTGTGTCACGTAAGTCATAATGTCTTTCCCTTCCACCCCAAGAGGTTGTTCCGGCGACTCTGATTCTCCAAGTCCTCCCCTTTGAGTTGCAGTTCTATATGTTGTTCTTCCAGGGTGGCCAGGCGTTGCCAGAGTTGCTCCTGGTCCTCTGTGCGGGTGTCGACTGTCTTTTCCAGCCCGCCACTCATTCGCCCTGGTCCGTAACCTCTTTCCTGAGTTCCAGAACAGAGGAATGCACTTCGGTGCGCAGGGAGCCTATTTCGGTCTTGAGTTCGGACATGAATGAGGCCATGAACGCTTGTGTTAACGGCAGGGAGTCCCCTCCAGCCTGCGGTACCACCTCAGCGGGGGCAGACAATCCCATCTTGCCCCACATTGCTGCTACAGGATTGTCCTTGGGGGTCGCCACTGAGGCGTCCTTGCCCCCTTTGGAGCGTGTCATTTCTAATCTGCAAATGTCTTGTAGAGTGCCAGTGGCTAAGGGCAGCGAGGGTCCGTAGGATTGTCTGCAAGGGCGTTTGGTTGTCAAGGAAGCTCACTACACATCAGATGCAGGGGTCCCCAGGGAAAAGAGCAGTCACTGGGATGTTAGTCGTCCGGTTCCCTAATGGCCCGTGATGCTCTCCGACGACGTGGTCAGTAATACCTAGAGCAAGCGTGCAGCGCACCACCTTTGCAAGACAGCAGGGCCCGGGTTTAGTGGTCAAGTGTGGTGGGGCAAGTGAAGAGATCAGTAGCAGTGGCTATCCCAGTCCGCTCCACCCCATGCTGCGTATCCACATGGCAGGCACCCCCACAGCAGGGTCCTCAAGGAAGGCACCATCCCCACCCAGCAGGCCACCCGCGGGTCCGCAGGCCCCGCACCAGTTCCAAGAGGGCAGAGAAGTCCAATGCAACAGGCCCAAGTATGCAGGCAGTCGTGGATGTTCATAAGATTGCAGCAATGCCTGTGCCCGGTGTCTCCCTCTAGGCCCACAGCTTTCCCTCAGGGCCCACGGTGCTCCTGCGAAAGCATGTGGCCAGCTCCCTTTCAGGTTAGTGTCCAAGTCATGCCCCGCAATCTCCCCACTCCAACCTCAAGGGGGCAGGTGGGGCCCAAGGCAATCTTCCTAGTCACGCGGGAGTCAAAGTCCCACACAGGGGGATCCACCGTGCAAGGCCCACAGCGCTGCCTCGAGGCCACGCAATCGCCATGTATTGTCACCAAAATGGCAGCCAGCCCACTAGAGGGCCCGAAATCTCGCCACGCGCCTTGCGGCAACTCCAGAGGGCCAACGGGGCTCAGAGCAACAGGTTTGGGCACCCAGGAGACCGCAGCACCACCCGGGGTTGCAGAGACGCCCACTCCAGGAGTCCTCTATGGCCCAGAGAAGTCTGTAGAAGTGATGGAGCAAGAATTCGCACGTAATGCGGCTTGCTTGTACTCATGAACCTCGAATAACCTTAATGAACTAAATCAACTTGTTTGTCTTACTAATTTCCCTTTATTCTGCCATTTTTGGGTATCTGAGTGATGCTTGCCTATGTGTTTATTAACCTTAACAAAGCTTGCCTCTAAAATGGCCGCTGCTTGGCGGGATTTTCTTCTACGCATGCGTCGGTCACAATCACGTGACGTGACAAACTCGCAGTTCTGGTGGGAACTTTTCGCGCTTGCGCACTTGACTTAAGATGGCCGCTTTGTGTTCTCACATGCCGAAGCTTGTCTTGCCGCTTTCTGCTTTCTGTGCGTATAATGCTATAGTTAATATAAAGTAAGGGGAGTCATATAGGGATTCATGGTATACAGTGTAATAATTTATTTTCTATGTTCTAAATTGTTTTCGCTTACTTTACATGTATTGAAAATCCGTGAGCATGCGGGATGAAAGTACTCCATATTGAACAGCCTTTCTGCGCATGATAGTCTTCTGCCGGTGGCATTGAAACCCTGCCAAGCCAAGGTCCCAGCCAAGATGTGCCTGGGAAGATGCACCTTCGCCTAGCAGAAAAAGCTGAACTGTTCTAAATGTATCATAATTCATAGATGCACTATTGTTACGTTAAAATTTATGTCATGGGAACCCCAAATTCAATAGGCGGTCCCAGAGTATGCTAATTAAGTCTTGTAGAAGTGAAATGTGGTTGGTGTGTTGACCTGGCCTACTTGTGGACCAATCAAAATTGGGGATTCTTACACTTGCAACATTTGGGGGGTGGTACACTGACCCAAAAACAGTATAACTAGCCTAGGTTTAGCTAGAGAAATTGTCCGACCTGTCTGAATAGCTGACCTGTCACTGACCCAACGCACTCAATAGGTGATTGATACAGACTGCTGCGGAGCACTCTGTCCGTAATTTCCAGAGATCCAAGCGGGGTTTTGAACCTGAAGTGCTGGCGGAGCACTTTGCTGAGGAATTCGATAACCCAATCGGGGTTCTGACTGATAGCTGCAGAGAGGGTGGAGCGCAGGCGCTGCTTCCGAACTGCGGGTGCTGGTCTTACCTTGGTGGTCCTGTCCTGATCCTAACTTGGTTTCCCTGTCCTGTCCTGGGGTGTCCATTCTGCACCTGCTGGCCTACTGGCGACTAGTTTTCCTTGGGGTTCTTCCCGTCCTTAACTGACCTGTGGCCAGGGTTGGTCTTCACACCATACTAGGTAAATATAGTGCTGAAAGTCTACTCTGCATCTTCTATATTTTCCTTTCTTCGCTTTAATAAAGTCATACTCTTCCATATTTGATTTTCCATGCTTTTCGCACTATTAAATGATCAAGTCATACATTATCATTGTTATACTAGCATGTTCCATTTCTTACCCATCCTTTAAGTACATTCCTGTTTTCAGTTCATGATATATAGATGTTCCTTTTCTTTACCCTCCTTTAGCCAATTATAATAAATCTGCATTGAAATAGTAGCGTGTGTGCCACTTCTACCCTTCCTAATAGTCACATGTTATCTTTCGAGTCTCCATAGACTGATAAAATTCTCGTACTATGTCTACTATTGAAGGATATATATTCTAGTATGTTCCTTATCTTCCCCGTTCTTTAGCTGCTCCACGCCTAGTCTAAACCTGAAAATTCTTACTAGCATGTTCCCAGTTCTTACCTTCCTTTTAGACTCATGAATGGTTGGTCTCATATATTTCCTTAATGGATACGTGCTCTTTGTAATCTTGATTATTGATTGCTTATTTACTGTAAATCTTATGCTTTCAGAATGATGAAGTTTAGATAAAGGTTTTAAAAACTTCCCGTGTCTCTGGTTATTATCTGAGTGAAATTATAGACAAAGTATGTTTGGTATCTGCCTTTCTTTACAGTGATCATAGGTACCCGTAACGGTGGATTGGTAAGTCGGGTACACTGGAAATAAAATAGGAAGGAACAAGGATTACTGGTAGTAGAGTGCAAGGTCGCCTGATTTATGAATATGGTAAATTGAAATTATATGGGCCCGATACGTGTATGGTAAAATTATAGTCGGGTGACCTGCGCGCTCTATCAGAAGCAGCGCGCTCACCAGGTGCAATATGGCAGCCGTCAGCACCGCAGACCACTCAAGGCCAAACGCATGCAGGGCCTCTTCCACCGTCCCCCTACCGGGGTCGATGCGCCGCCTCCTCCACTGGTCAGCTCCTGATCAGGGGGGGTGAGCCCCATCCTCTCGCAGGCGGCGACCGCACCACCACTCCAGCCATGGGACTGTCCACATGGCCCCGACCTGCCACTGGTGTCATGACCGTTGGGTCAAACGCAGCCCCCGAGCTCCCAGGGCACAGGGACAGATATCGCCGCTCCTCTGGGGCTCCCCCGCCAGGAGGCCTCAAGATGGCAGGCTTCCCGCGCAGTGGTGTGTAGCCTGCCGGCACCCTCGAGCGTTTCTCTCGCTCCGCCAGGGGAGGCCTTCAACGGCCGCCAGACACCGGGACCCAGTCCCACCGGTGCCTGTGTCTCATAGGCACCCGGCGGGGTGCTGCAAGATGGGCCCCGTCAGGCCAAATGAAGTCCAAATGAAAGCCGCCCGCCTCGTCAGACTCCGGGGGACGCTCCCAGTGAGGCCTGCAGGATGCAGCCCCCGAGTTCTCTACCGATCTTCTCCCCGGTGTCCGGCCAGCCACGCACTCGTGCCCCCGTGGGATCTTCATCGCTATATCATCTTTCCCCATATCAGAGGGAACCAGGGAGGTCACTGGGGCACAGAGGCCGCCCCCACCGCGTCTTCGAAGGGCTCCGCCGCAGGCACCACAAAATGGCGGGCGGCTCCGCTCGTCAGCCGGCTCATCACGACACTTGCTCTCCAGTCGCCCCAGGCAGGTTTCGGCACACTCTGGGAGCTCTGTGGTGTATGTCTGGGTGAACCACTGTGGGCCGGGCCTCACAGAACCAGCCGGCCGCAGGCCACAAGCTGCACTCGGCCTAGCCTGACCACCGCCACATCCCGGGGACAGACCGCAAAGCGGACCTCCTACAGAGACAACTCTTGCCGGACCTCCAGCCCCCAGCGCCCACCCACATGCTCTCCTGTTTATGCAGGCCCCGGGCCACCAAACGCTCATCTGTGCACACCTGGGGGGCCAGCATGATGAGGGCCCCAGGCACCCCTAATCCAGCGGGGGCCCCGGTAACACAGCTGTCCAAGCCCAGATCTAAAAAAAGCACCCAAGCTCCCTTTTGCGCCTCTGGCGGAGCGGGGCCCTTGAGCACACCGTGTTTTGAAGAAATCTGCCCCTGCACTGCAGACCTACCTCAACCCACAAAAGTGGGCACTCCAAGGATACAGCAAGCCCTCACTTAGGCATTCGGAGTGGGGGACCACAGTCGGGCAATGCAGGCGCAAATTGCCCAGGGTGGATCAGGATGAGGTGTCTTCTACAGTCCTCAGCAGAAGTCCGCAGGTCTGGAAGGAGGCGCAGCCACAGAGTATTTAGATGGAATTTGGCAGATTTAGGGGTTCGATGGGACCGTGCTCTCCTATGATGTTGAGAGGATGTCGAAGGGCTGGTGACCCAAAGAACCACTCAAGGTGAGTGACTAAGAACCCCACAGAGGCCGTGTTCAGTGTGGAAACACTACTGCGTGCTCCGTACATGTCTACGTGTAAGTCGGGTTTGGATTTTTTTAAGATTATGGACCATTCCCAGTGGACCCAGAAGAAACCCGGTGGAAGACAAAAGATTGGAGAGCCACCCCATCCATGGATACCCCAGTACCCACGTTACCTACACCAGGGAGGCCGGATGTATAGGTGTGAAGTGCTGTCGGAAACCGCCGTCGAAACCCAATGGAGCATTTCAGGAAAGTGCAGCTGCTGGAAGAGGAGAAATTGTACGGTGGAATCCGAAAGTGGATTCTAGACAAGTAGAGGAGACAGAGTCTATGTCCCTCAGCGGTGACCCGGAGATGATTGGAATCCACTAACCTGAGATCCTCGGTACAGCAGGAGTGATGTATGAAGATATGTAACCCTTTCCCCTTTTCTGATATCCCCTGAGAGTACCTCAACATACCACTCCAGTAGAACACCAGTCAGGGGAAAGGGAAAAAAGAAAACAAAACTCAAAAGAAGATGCAGCAGACAGGCTTTCCTGGGAGAAGGAGCGGCCACAATAGTCTCTCTATCCAGACTGCTAGACTCGAGGAAGAGAGAGAGGGAGAGGGAGAGAGACTAATGTGCCAAACAATAAATTAGTCTACTGTACAATGGCTGTGCAAGCACTGACGTTCTACACTGCCACATTCATACCATAAATATATATATCCACCAGGACTTCCGAAACATGACGCTCCTGTGTCTTCTTTCGAAAACAATAGTTATTTGGCTTACAGCAGCACAGTCTACATACACGCATGGGTACCAAGAAGAGTTGGGTCTTGTAAAGGTAAATTAAATATAGGAATGTACTTATCCTGAATGTCTCCTTCAGTGTTCCTTCAGAATTACTAACGCACCTGCGCTAGTACTGGCAAATTGTAAGGAACAAACTCCTTCCGTTAAATATAGTCCTGTACTTCTCCATGCGCCCCTGAGCAGCAATGATGTAATCAGCAATAAAGATCAATCCGGTACTCGTTGCCTTGAGCCTGTATCCTCCAAGGGTTTATGTAATCCCTCCTCATCGCGTGCCAGCATGGGAAATTAAGGAGGTTGCCAAACTGTAAACAAAAGTATTATTTCTTGTTGCGCTACAGCACGAGACAAAGAATCACGGCTACGCTCGTCCGAGTGTTCCAGTCTGTAATAGCTATTTCGCAACAATGTTTTCACTCTTCTTTGCGCTCCAGCGTGGAATCGAAGAGACGAGAATACTCTCGTCTGAGCGTTAACAAACAGCTGGTCTTAACAATTTGCAACAATGCCTCCTCTCGTGTCACACCGGCGCTGAACGAAGAGACATGACAAGAAAGGCTTCTCTCTGATGGTGTAAATCTCTGAGGAAAAGGCCAACAACGCAGTAGTTATCCGCACTCCAACCCGAAATTGTCAAGCAGTTGACAATACGCAGTTGGCCCTTTTTAAACCCCGGCAACCGGATACTCATCTGTGCCACTCCTCCTGAGGCATTCTGCTCATTGGAGTTCTCTCTTTAACTCGTAACCACTTTCATGCCTTACATCGTATATTCCTGCCCTGGCGGCCATACAGAGTCATGACAGAACCCCCTCACAAGGACCGACGTCCAGACGGGCTACCTGGCATTGTGGGTTTCTGAAGGTGAAAACATCTAAGGAGCCCCGGGCACCTAAGGTTACATCTGGGTTTCCATGTTCTATCTTCGGGCCCATATCCCTTCCAATCTACTAAATAGTACACCTGCCCTCTGACTAGTTTAGAATCTAAGATGCGTTTAACCTCGTATTCCTCCTCTCCAACTATTTCTATGGGTGGAGGCCGTGCTGCTAACCTAGTTTGAGTAGGACAAAGACGCAATAATGAGACATGAAAAACAGGATGAATGTGCCAAGAGGGAGATAGATCACTTTTTATGGCTACGGGGTTAATGATTCTGTTTACAAGATACGGACCAATGAATTTAGGTGTTAATCGGGTATTCCCTTTCATCCTTAAGTGTTTTGGGTTAAGCCAGACGTTTTCCCCCACCTGGTATGCAGGTTCAGCCAAGTGTCTTTTGTCAGCCTGGTGTTTGTCTGACAGCTGGGCCTTACCCAAATGAGTTTTTGCATCTTGCACCACCTGTCTAAGATGGGAATGGTGTTCTTGTATAGTAGAATGTCTGGACTTTATGGGCCATTCCAAGGGTAACATGTTGGGATGGTGTCCATTTAAACAAAAGAAAGGAGAGCACCCTAGAGTGGAATGTTCAGCATTTTTGTAAGCAAATTCAGCTATCCATAACAACTTTCTCCACTCTTCCTTATGCTGCAGCGTAAAACATCTCAGGTACTGCTCAAGAGTTTGATTGAGTCTTTCTGTTTTCCCGTCTGTTTGAGGATGGTAGCTTGTCGAGAGACGAGCATCCACTTTCATTGCTTTGCACAGGTCCTTACAAAACCTTGAGATAAATTGTGAGTCTCTATCAGTGATAAGTACTGCAGGTATTCCATGAGCACGTACAATGTGTTGCAGAGAAGTCTGTGCCAATTCCAAGGATGTTGGCAATCTCCTCATAGAGATAAAGTGATTCATCTTGGTTAGTTGGTCAATGACTACCAATATGGTAGTTTTATTGTGACTGGAAGGAATCTCCACAATGAAGTCCATCGAGAGGGTGTGCCATGGCACTGGTATGGGTATTGGTCGTAAAAGTTCACTTGGTCATTGCTGTAGGGCTTTGCTCTGAGCACAGATGGCACATTCTGACATGTATTGGATGAATCAGCACATAAAGTAGGCCACCAAAAATACCTCTTATTTACTATTTATTTGCATAGTTTTATGAAGCCCTGGCTAGACCCGGGGTATCAGAGTGCTTTACATGAGGTTAACATTAAAAACAGAGTTACATCAGTTACAGAGCATATCATAACACATAAAGTCCATGGAACATAGAAAGGCAGTGAGTGAGAATCAGGAGGCTGGAAAGTAGATCAGGTCTGGTAGACCAGCTATGGAAGATATAAAAACAGAGTTACATAGTTACATCAGTTACAGAGCATATCATAACACATAAAGTCCAGGGAGCATAGAAAGGCAGTGGGTGAGAATCAGGAGGCTGGAAAGTAGATCAGGTCTGGTAGACCGGCTATGGAAGATAGGATTATAGGGACCTCATAGTTTGGATGGTCTCACTAATTCCCAAGTGGCCTCCAAATGTAGAATCATGTGGCCACTGTGAGGCCTGTATTTGTAGTGTTCCTTCGGGTAGGTATAATCTGTTATCATGGTACAGTAAGTCATTGACCACCTTACGATGTTTAGAATCGTTATCCAACCATTCCTGTTGATCCACATCCACCGTCTTCTTCCTTACTTCTTCCAGGAAGTCTCTCATAGTCACCAAGGCGATAACTGATTTAGGAAAGGCCGCCTCTTGTAGGATTACGGGTGGTTCCTCTGAGGGCTCTATGTTGTCTTCCCATCCTTGATTTGGCCTTTATAAGGCATCTGCCTTCCCGTTTTGTGGTCCAGGTCTATATTTAATGATAAAATCATAGTCTGAAAAGAAAAGAGATCAGCGAAGCTGTCGAGGGGTCAATGCTCTTGCTGTCTTTAAGAATAGTAGATTCTGATGATCCATATAGATCTCTATGGTGTTTTAAGCCCCTAACAAGTAGTGTCTCCACTCTTCACATGTTCTTTTTATGGGCAGGAGTTCTTTATCCATTATACTGTAATTAACCTCGCAGGGGGTTTGTTTTTGGGAGAAGTAAGCTACAGGATGTAGCTGTCCAGTGTTTGGATGTCTCTGGGATAAGACTTCTCCTATCGCATATTGAGATGCGTCTGTCTCTACCACGAAAAGCACAGTAACATCTGGATGTCTCAGCACAAGAACCTGCGTGAAGTGATCCTTTAACGTCTGAAAAGCATGGTTAGCAGCATTGTTCCATTCAAAACGAACTTCCTTACATAGCAGATGTGTTATGGGTTAGATGATCTTGGAAAAATCTTTAATAAAGCGGCGGTTGAAGTTGGCAAAGCCCAGAAAACTTTGCAATGCTTTTACGTTTGAAGGAGCTTCCCATTGTGTGATTGCTTGGATCTTCTTATTGTCCATACATAATCTGCCTTGACCAATGATGTATCCCCGGAACTCTACTTCTGGCACATGGAATAGGCATTTCTCCAATTTGGCAAAGAGTGTATACTGCTGTAGGTGTTCCAACACTGCTTTCACATGAGAAACATGTTCTTCCATGGTAGTGGAGTAAATAAGAATGTCGTCGATGTAGACGATACATGAAACATCCAACAATCCTCCTAATACCTCATCCATAAAGAATTGGAATGCGGACGGCGCATTGCATAATCCACAGAGCATCACCTGGTACTCATACAGTCCGAAATTGGTCCGAAAAACCTTATTCTATTGCTCGCCTTTCTGTACCCGCACCAAGTGATATGCCCCCTGAAGATCCAGTTTCGTGAACACTTTGGCCCCCTTCAATTGATCCAACAATGCATGAATTAATGGTATCGGGTATCGGTTCTTGATTGTTACTCTATTGATGGCTCTAAAGTTGATGCAGGCTCTCAGTCCACCCTCCTTCTTCGGTATGAAAAATAAAGGAGAGGAAGCAGGTGATGAAGAAGGGCGTATGAAGCCAGAAGCCAACATCTTCTCGAGGTGTTGCTGTAGATACGTAGTCTCGGGCTCGGTGAGAGCGTAAATACGGCTGCACGGAATGGCTGCTCCTGGCACCAAGTTGATTTTACAGTCATAGACCCGATGAGGAGGTAACCTTCCTGCTTCTTGTTTGCTGAACACCGCTTTGTATTGTTCGTACAATGGGGCAAGGTAGTAACACAACCAAGTGTCTTGTCATTGCATCCATTGGCGAGAAGGCCGGCAGGCGTTTCCATCGTATCGCGCGGGAGTAAACTCTCTTTAGTGCAGTGCTCCTTGCAATAAGCAGAGTCCATTGAAACCGTTCTGGCTTCCCACTTTACTGACGGATCGTGATGAATCAACCATGGCATACCTAATATAAGTTTAAAGTGTGGGGTGTCAGTCAAATCAAAATGTATATTCTCGTAATGTTCTCCCCCATCAGCGCTGTTCCATCTACCGCCTTGACTGGTTCCAGAACTTCCTTCAGGATACAAGGAACCCTTATTTCCTTGGCGTAGGCTTGGTTCATGAAATTCCCTGTTGCACCTGAGTCCAACAAAGCCTGAATGACCACTTGCTTCTTAGTGTGCAACAATAAGGTGACACATATACTCATATGAGCTATGGAGGGTTGAACTGTATTTGCCAAGGCTGGAGGGACCTCTATTTTCTTCCGCCTCAAACAAGGGATCTCTATCATGCTTGAGTTCTTCAGTTTTCCGACGGCGTGTAGTACCATAGTACTTTTTTTTTGCCCAATAGAGATCCTGTCATCCAGCTTGCCCTTAGCCTTACAATCCTTGAGGAACTGACCAGCCTTTCTGCAATACAAGCATAGTTTAAGTTTATGCAGTTTATCTCGTTCTTCAGGTGAGAGTGGTCCCCTTATTCCGTTAACCTGCAAAGGTTCTATTCCATCAGAAGGGGGAAAACATTCTTCCGGTGCTGGTTTGGAGCGAGGCACAAAGTATTTGACTTCAGTTCTTGTCCTATCTCCTTTAGTTTCTTGGAGACAATGATCCAACTGTACCATGAGGTCTATCAATTCATTGCAATTCTGCGGCAGAGGCACTTGAGCTAACACGTCCATTAACTCTCCCCTTAATCCTTTTTAAAACAATGAAGTTCTTTTCTCCTTAGGCCACTCCGTTTCTGTAAGGAGCCTGTTGAATGTCTTGATATAGGTGATCAAGTCTTGTGATCCTTGCTTTAAAGAGATCAGCTCTCTATCCAGTGATAGTAAGTGTGCCTTTCTATCGAACAGTTTTCTCATTTTGTTGCAAAATTCGGAGAAGTTGTACAACACAGAATCATCCATTTCAATACGTGGTTTGTGTAGGAAAGTGGGTTTCTGTTGCAGGAACCCCACCGCCACTTTTTGCCCGATAACTGATGCACTTTTCCTTGGTGTGCCCTGGGTCCCTGCCAATCAGGCACCCAGGGCCTGTGTTCCTTCCCTAAAACTGTATTGAAGCTAAAACCCAATTGGCATCACTGGCCACATGTCAGCCCCTCGTAAATGGTACCCTAGGTATCCAGGGCATTGTGACCAGAGAAGGCCCCTAAGGGCTGCAGCACTTAGTGTGCCACCCTTAGGGGCCCTGTACCCTGACACACACACACTGCCTTGGCAGGCTGAGTGTCTTGGTGCAGAACTAAACAGAGAGTCGACATGGCACACATCCCTGTGTGCCACGCCCACAAACACACTGCCCTGGCATCCCTCAGTCATCCCTCCAGCTGGGTGCACTATGCCAGTGGTGTGGGCACAGGTGCATGAGCCCTGTGCCCCTACAGTGCCCAGGGCAATTCCTGGGCACTGTAAGTGCAATGATGTCATTAAGAGTATATGGTGCTAGGAGGTTGTCATTACGAACTCCACAGCCCCATAATGGCTACACTGAAGACTGAGAAGTTTGGTATCAAACTCCTCAGCACATTAAACCCACACTGATGCCAGTGTGGGATTTAATGTAAAATGCACGATAGAGGGCAACTTAGAGTTGCCCCCTGAACCTAACCCACAACCAGTGTCCTGACTGAGAGGCTGCCTAGGCTGCCACGCAGCAGACATGTTGCTGGACCCCTGGCTAGAGAGCCATCCGCTCTCGGGGCCTGCAAAAATGCACATCCTGGGACGAGGTGCTAGGTCTCCTCCCCCAGGATGGGCGGGGGGAGCTTCTCCAGGCCACTTGCTGTACTCAGCAACTGGCCCCCACCGGTTCTGCCCCCCACTCTGGCGGGAAGACAGGCGGGAAAAACAAAGGAAGGAAAGGGGGTGTGCCAGCCTCTGCCAACCCCACCCCTCAGGTAATGTAATATAATGGCATACTTCTATAGCGCAGGTGTCACCCAACGGGTAGCCTGGCGCTGAGATTACCAAAAACACTGTGTGTAACTGAACCGGAGCATAGGACTAGAATTAATCTCTGGGAAAAGGTTTTGTTTTCAGTTCCTTCCTAAAGCGGGACAGTGTGTCCATTTGTCTGAGCTCTATTGGCAGAGTGTTCCAGAGTCGGGAGGCTACAAAGCGAAATGATCTGCCCCCTAGTCGAACTTCCTTGACATGTGGAACACATATCAAGCTGGCTGAGGAGGAACGCAGGCTTCTTACTTGAGAATACCATAGGAATTTCCCCTGCAGTGACTTAGGCCTCATTTTATGTACTGCTCTATAGACGATACAGAATGCCTTGAACTGGACTTGCTGTGCCATAGGCAGCCAATGAAGAGCTTTCAAGGCAAGCGAGGACAAAGCTTGACGATGTCTGTTCAATGCAAGTTTAGCTGCAATCGTCTGTATCCTTTGCAGTTTTTTTAGCAAAGAAGTTGGGGCTCCTAGGCGAAGGGCATTGCAGTAATCTAGTCTGCTCAAAATAATACTCCTTACCACTTGTGGTCTGACTGAAACAAGTAGAAAAGGGAGTTTTTTTCTAAGACCTCGGAGCAGAGAAAAACAGGTACTCACAGGTTTATCTACGTGTGAGTCCAGTTGCAGATTACTATCTAGCAGTACACCTAAGTTGCGGACTGTTTTTACAGGTATTGGTGGATTATTAACAGAGCCTGGCCAGAAGTCTACTGGCAGGGGGCAAGGGATTTTACTTGCAGTACAGCAGAGTATTTCTGTCTTGTCCTCATTAAATTGCAATGAGTTATCCCTAACCCAGCCTGCTGTTTCTCGCATGCAGCTATTGAATATCTCCAGAGGGACTTTATCATTGCCCTCAAGGGAAAAGACAAGTTGGGTGTCATCCACATAATTTATAACCTCAATGCTATAAGATTTTATAAGAGAGATAAGTGGGCATAGGTATAGATTAAACAGTATTGGACTGATCGCTGAGCCCTGCGGAACCCCATGTTTTACTAGCCTACTCTGAGACAGGAAAGACCTCAAGGTCACTGCCTGCAGTCTGGCTAACAGATAGGATCGCAGCCAGTCCTGTGCCCTACCCATAATGCCACATTCCTCCAGCCTCTTGATCAATATCTTATGGTTGACCGTATAGAATGCAGCCAACATATCCAACATCACTAAAATGGTTGTTTGGCCACTGTCGGCACGCATTCGCAGGTCATCCAAGACAGTCACCAGAGCAGTGGGGGGAGGCGAGGTAAAGCACAACTCCGGGCTCTCGCCATTTTGAGAATGGGGAGCCCTACCTAATCAGAGCTAGGCTCCTGCCCCCCTCCCACAGGAGAGCGGCAGGATAGGGGGTGTACTCACCCCAGGACAGGGACCCATTGGTTCCTGCCTTTGCTTTACCTGTAACGCCCCATAATTTAGTATTTAGGGGCACCCTAAACCTTCCTTCCTCAGATCCCGATTTTGAAACAAGAAGAAGAACAAGAAGAAAGAAGACCTGCCGTGCAGCTGTTAATAAAAGGACGACACCAACTGACTTGGCCCCAGCCCTACCGGCCTGTTGATCCTTGAACTTGCTCCTGCTAAACCCCGGCGTCTCCTGCGGACAGCACCCTCGAAAACCCCAGAGGACCTGCCTGCCTTGCTCATCTAAAGACTGGGACTCCCACGAGCACTGGTTCTGCTCAAACAGCAACAACCCCTGGTGCCAACCAGGAACCATGAATCCAGCACACTCTGCACCAGCTGAGCCTGGCCTGTGCCTGAGTGAACAAAGACCACGAGGACGTGCCCCCAGCAATTGTGACCATGAATCCAGTGCCCTAGGACCCTCCTTGACGCTCCTGACGACGCCTGCAGCCTCAGAACCAGGGACCCCTCCAACCGCGACCAGCTGAGAGTAAGATTTTCCGATGTCAAAAGACACCCCTGTGCCCGGCACCCCACGGGCCCCTGTGCCCAACTCCTTGGTGTCTGCCTATCCCCCAACATCCCAACTTACCTCTCGAAGTGGTGGTCGCACCTGAAAAATCTCCATCCCCGTGCCTGCAGCCTTTGTTCAACTTCCAGCTTTCCCATTGAATTACATTGGGCGCCCGAGGGCTCAAAAGCCCCCTGCACCCAGCTGCCCAAGTGCCACTGGGAGTGCAGCATCTATCCTACTCTACTTCCCCAATTGCCCTGTGTAAGTTACCAGGAGCTCAGCTCCCACAGTCGCGCGGCCTGCCTGCTAGCAGCCACCAACCGAAGGCTCCCTATCATAACATTGGGCCTACTCACTCTGCACCCGGCTGCCCCTGTGCCACTGAGGGTGTAACAACTGTACTTACCTGAGCCTGGGAGACCCCTGAGTCTACCCCCAGAACCTTAACTATGCCAGCCGAGTACTTACCCAAAGACCGATAACTTGATTTTCTCCATAGAGTAACATTGGCTGGGTTCCACTCAGAATTTCTTGTGTCGAGTTTTGCAACTTTAAAATATTCACTTGGTCACACTGGAACAAATACAGGGGGGGCCTGTGTATCTCACCCACTGTTGAATTGGAACTGCGTAGACAGGAGAGGCTGATAAGAGATGTATCCTAAGTAACCTTGAATGATGTTGAACCAGAATATTTGATGGTAATGTGCAAAATGTCGTTCAATCATGTAATGTACTTCTGATTTTCATTCAATAAACAAAGTTTAAAAAAATAAAAAAAATATTCACTAAAAATCAGCCGATCTACAAAAACGAAATTACTCACCTGTTACTAGGAGAGATCCCAGTGCTGTATCTTTGAGCCCAGCACTGAACCTAAAAAGTAATCATAACTGTAACTTACCGTTAACTTGATATTCCTCCATAGGATTACATTGCTTTGTTTACACCAAAATTTCTTCTGTCGATTTTCAAAACGTACAAATATTTCTTAAAAATCGCCTGTGTAACAAAAACAATTTCTTTCAATTGTTTACAGGAAATGCTCCAGGGCTGAATCCAGGATCCAGCCCTGAGTAAGAAAAACATTTGTAAAGTGATTTTATTGCATTTACTTAAAACTTCCCATTGAGCTCAATGTTATTTTGTGTTTAACTTGTGTTGCAAATTGCAACAACTGTATCCATTGCATTTAAAAGTCTATTGCTATTTGAAAGTATTCAATTGCAACATCTCATTCTGAGAAAGTATTTATGATACCTACTTATGGTTCTAAAATAAACAACTAAATATTTTTATATACAAAACAATTGGCCTAGAGTTCAGTTCTTGAGTGTGTAAGACCATTTGCTGATTGAGTGTGTACAACAGATGCTTTACACTGTCCTCTGATACTGCCTTACTGCTCGACCGAGCTACCACTCTGGAGAGTAAGGTTATATCTAACTTTAGCCTCTGGCATACCTATGGGGACTGTGGACTCTGTGCACACTGAACCTTACTTTCGTACAGTATATACAGAGCTACTTTCTTACAGTATTGTCCAACTGTCAGCATTACCCCCAAGATACGACATCATATAGGCAGTTTTTGCTTGATTCGTAGAGAACACTGTGGATTTACACATGAAGTGTAGCCCACACTGACTAAGACATATTCTGAATTTCTTGGGGTCCCCGAAGGACCTTTCAGGAGGAGCAAGTGGTAGTTGTGGTGGTTGAATCACCTGAATGGAAATGGGACTTGCTTAGGATGCATTGGAAAAATAAGTCTGCGAGTGCCCTGTCCCCGTAACCCCACCTCCTCAAGCCTGGCCTAAGAGACTAGTGTCATCCTCGTGTACATGTAGGGGAGGAGGTAACATCCAATCCCTTATATAGGACCCCCTCTATTAGATGCAGGACCCTTGCGGGAGATTCCCGCTATCTCTCTTCTTACTGTTCCCATATCGTTTTGTAGTTCTAAATTCTTACTGTGAAAGGCATCAACCTCCATCCTCAAGGTAGTCAGTGTTTCCAAAACTGTTGTGAGGATGGTGTTGGTATCCATCACCCAGGCTGTAGGTATACGTGTGCTTGACAATCTGTCAGAGTACAGATTGGAATCCACTAACCTGAGATCCTTGGTACAGCAGGGGCGAAGATATGTAACCCTCTCCTCTTTTCTGGTATCCCCTGAGAACACCTCAATATACCACTCTAGTCGAACACCAGTCAGGGGAAAGGGAAAAAAGAGACATAGGAAAACAAAACTCAAAAGAAGATGCAGCAGGCGTGCTTTACTGGGAGAAGGAGCAGCCAAGTTAGTGTCTCTACCCAGATTTGTAGACTCTAGAGACCTGCAGTAAACGAGAGAGAGAGAGAGAGAGAGAGAGAGATAGAGAGATAGAGAGAGAGAGAGATAGATAGAGAGAGAGAGAGAGAGAGAGTGTAATACTAATGTGCCAAACAATAAATCAGTCTGCTGCATAATGACTGTGCAAGCACTTACGTTCTACACTGCCGCATTCATGCCATAAATATATATATCCATCGGGACTTCCGAAACATGACCCTCCGTGTCTTCTTTTGAAAAGAATTAGGTATTTGGCTTACAGTAGCACAGTCTAAATACATGCATGTGTACCAACGAGAGTTGGGTCTTGTAAAGATAATTTGAATATAGGAATGTACTTATCCTGAATGTCTCCTTCACTGTTCTTTCAGAATTACTAACGCACCTGCATTTGTACTGGCAAAACGTAGCGAATAAACTCCTTCAATTACATATAATCCTGTACTTCTCCATGCGCCCCTGCGCAGCAGCAATGTACTCAGATATAAAGATCAATATGGTTCTTGTTGCCTTGAGTCTGTATCCTTCAAGGGCTTATGTAATCCCTCCTCATCGCGTGCCAGCGTGGGAAATTAAACACGGTGAACGCTTCCACCAGCGTTGACCTCCAGATTGCCAAACTGTAAACTAAAGTATTATTTCTTGTCGTGCTACAGCACGAGACGAAGAATCACGGCTACGCTTGTCCGAGCGTTTCAGTCTGCAATAGCTATTTTGCAACAATGTTTCCACTCTTCTTTGCGCTCCAGCGTGGAATCGAAGAGACGAGAATACGCTTGCCCGAGCGTTAACAAACAGCTGGTCTTAACAAGTTGCAACAATGTTTCCTCTCTTTGTTGTGCATCTGCGCTGAATGAAGAGACGTGAAAAGAAAGGTTTCTCTCTGATGGTGTAAATCTCGGAGGAAAAGGAAAACAACGCAGTAGTTATCCGTACTCCAACTCGAAATTGTCAAGCAGTGGACAATTCGCAGTTGGTGATTTTTTAACCCTGGCAACCGGATACTCCTCTGTGCCCCTCCTCCTTAGGCATTCTGGTCATTGGAGTTCTCTCATTCACTCAGAACCATGTTCATGCCTTACATCGTATATTCCTACCCTTGCGGCCATACAGAGTCATGACACTCTGCAGCTGAGAGAACCAGGCGACCCTGAGGAAGACCAGGAGCCGTGCACAAGCTGTCCCACGAGGGATGTCGAGTGCTGAGGGGGCGGTGTCCGGCGGTAGCAACAACAGGCCTTGGCAAATGCAAACAATGCAGCAGCTGAGGAAGGAGCAAGGTCGGGACCAACAAGGTTCAGGGGGCTCACCACAAGCAGGGGAGTCAGGGCAGGCCCTGAGCAACAGGGGAGAGAAGCAACGATGACCCTCAAATGGACCTACAAGCTGGAGGCACTGGAGTCGCAAAAGGACCTCAAGCGTTTCACCAAAAGATGCAGGCCACGATCCACACAATGCAATGTGGCTGAAGACTCTGCTTAAAGGAGATGCTTGAGGTTGGGGCTACCTGGAGCCCAAAGATCTTCTTGGAAGGAAGTCAACAAGCCTTTGCAACTGCAAGTTGACGCGGTGCACAGGGGTTCAATTATTTCAACCCCCACGAGGGATACTGGCCTCAAACTTGGTGAGAGGACAGGGCAGGCCTTGGGGGCTATGGAAAACCACCACCTGTGTTGTAGAACCTTTCAAAGACTGGAGTAGCCCAGGATCAGCAACTAGTCGACTTAGTAGCAGTCCCTGCAAATGCAGGGAAGTGACTCCTTCACTCCAAGGGATATTTCTTCAGGTGTCTTTGATGCCCACAGGCCTTGGAAGGTTCCTATATGGTGCACAGGCACAGATGATACAGCAGACTGGAAGGTAGACTAAGTTGAGTCTAAATGAAGCCCAGCAAAGTCCAGAGTGCCCAGACGTAGAAGAAGAAGTGGTGTCTGATCTGAATCTTATCCCACGATGAATCTAAGGACCCACCCACAGGTAAGCCCTTAAGTACCCTAAGGAAAGGGTTGGGATGATTTAGGGGACCCTCCTAGGGAATGGTTTTGGCAGGGGGGAGGTTACTCCCATGTCCTTTGTGCAGTTTCATGCCAGAGCTGGAGCCAACGGCTCCCAGGACTGATTTGAACTGGACTATGCATGGGGACACTAAATGTGCCCCACATACAGACTGAGTGGCGCTGGCAAGCGCATCCACCCTGCCCCAATACACTAAATCCTGTCTGGGAGGTGGGCACACCTCCCTCTGACAGGATGCCTATTGTTCTGTCTTCCCCAGCTCGAGCTTGGCTCAGCAGCAGGAGGGCAGAATTGTGTCTCTGGTCAGCAGCAACCATTTTGTGCTGTTTGGGTCTGGAAGGCTGGTACCGAGGACATGGAGAGCCTAATGGAGGGCTCTTCCAGTGCTTGGAATCATACCTCCCACACCGTTTACGGCGTGGGAGGTATGATTCCAAGATGTTTGATACCAAACATGATAGGATTCGTTGCAGCCTGTTTTGAGATGGTCATCGTGTAATTACGCGGTGTCCGTCTATATAGTATGTGGCTGCTTCACTGACAACCCGGGAGAATGGACTCCGTAGGCTGTAGGGGTATCCTGCTCATGCAGGGGGCACCATCTCACTTAACATGTGTATTTGTAACATAACATGTGTATTTGTAAAGCGCACGTTCACTATGGGTATCTTGGCGCTGAATAACAGATGTTTGTTGTTACCCAACTCAATGGTATTCATTTTAGCGACCTCAGTTGCATGAAAGGCTGAGTGGACCCGCTGGGATTTGAACCTGTGACCATGAGGTCGAACACAGGCCCCTGCAGTAGACGCATTAGTCCACTGAGCCACCAGACTCGGCATAGAACCAAACACGCTGCCTTCAGGATTGCACAGGCCTGCTATAGAGGTGACTTATAGGTTTTAAGTGCAGTGACCCTAGATATAGGAAACCTATACCTTTAGTTTGTTTGAAAAGTTTTGTATAGCGCGAACATGACCCCGGAGGGTATCAGAGCGCTTTACATAGTTATAAGTAAACAAAGGAAAAGAGGTAGGTGAGAGAAAACATGGACACAGTGAGGCAGTAGACAACAGGGTAAGGCAGAGACTGGGGTGGGCAAAGGAAGGTGGAAGGGCAATATACATCAAGAACAAACCGTATACATCAAGAGAAAACCGTACACAATCAGTAACTTAGAGGCACTAGGAGCAAGGCATAATGTTCAGGGAATAGATCATTAGATCAGTTTGTTCAAAAGTAGAGTTTTGACTTCCCTTTTGAAGGCAAGAGTAGAAGGAATAAGTCTTGTATCCACTGGAAGGGAGTTCCAGATTCTATGCATGCACCAGCTTACACAGGCCGCAATGGCAGCCCTGTAGTTCCATTTTGAATGGTCTGCCATGGGTGGCATAATGCATGCTTCAGCCCATGGGGGACCTTTGGGGTACCTATGGCCTGGGTACCTTCCCTTAATGTTTTACTCCCTAACTCACGTAGATGAGCGCCCAGTATTTCCCCTAAATCTCCTTCAAAACCCTATTGATAGACTGAAACCTGGGTACATGGGTACCATATACTAGGGACTTAAAACGGTACCCCAGTATCCAATATAAACAACACAGGACTCCTCCTTGAGGACACACGTTTCCTTATAGACGTGACATATTGGGATGTCCAATTTTCTTTCATTTCCTTTTATATATGAATTTTCATTTATTCATATCGGTCACAGTGTCACATTTACAAACAAAAAACCACATGTCAACTACCACCTACAAACCCCAATTTCCATGCAATGAAAAAATGTGAGGAAAGAGAGAGAGTGTGTACCTCACAGTAGAACGGCCACACGGGGTTGCTGGCTGACAATTACCAGTTTACCCACTTATCATCCTGTCCTGTGTTGTTTATATAGGATTTGAGTGGGGGGCGGCCTCCTCCTTTTCTCCCCCTGGGCTCCAAGTAGATTGAAGTACCCCAGTATCCAATCTGGGGTGTACCTAAGTACTGAACATAACACTTTAGGGAGAAAGCAGATAGACTGGGGTCCTGATTAGCAGGATCCCAGTCAGACTAGTCAAATACAGGTTAGCACCAGGCAACAAGTTGACGTAGCCATAGAAGCAGATCCCACTTTCCTACACAAGGGTATGCACAGACATGGGTCCCTTGTCCACGGGACCACTGGAACCAAGATACACCTGACTGATGACCCCTAATTAGGGCAACATCGGTCTTGGGTTACTTATGTTCTGGTTCAGGGATCACTAGGCTGGCAGTTGGGCTATTGGAGCAGGGTCAAGACAGAACTACATATGGCTGGCTCCAAACTGAAGTGGCATGGTATGCAAAAGAAAGATGGGTTGGGGTGCTACTCTGCAGTGGCATAGCTAGGACTTTTGACACCCAGGGCGATACCACAGGTTGTTGCTGGTAAGAGCGGGGGTGGGATCCTGGAGAATGACCAAGAAGGGGGAGGGGTTGTTTCAGGCAATAGGCGACAACGAGCAGGGGGTAGCAACAAGGAAGAATACAGAAAAAACTTACCTTGCGCTGGTGGCTCACCACCGCCCCCAAAAAAGTGATGTGCAGGCAGGACCGCCCACCCAACCCCCTGCACCCTCCAGCTACACCACTGCTACCCTGAGTGATTGCCATTGGTTAGGCAAATTGCTCTCATCATCGTTTGTGTGTATTATGCATGAACTTACCAACAAACATAAGACAACAAAGCCCAGTAAGCAAAGACAAAATCTGGACTAGCTAAGCTACTCATGCACGTAATTGGGAACCTCAGGGGCTGAAATTTCTAAATGTTGGAATGAAACCTGTGCAGTTGCTCTTGTTATTTAGTATAAACAATAGGTCTTACAGATTTATATTTCAAAGAATCACTTTAAACATTATTGGAGGCTGAATTTAGTCCTCACAAAATGAGAACAACAGTAGAAAATAACTGGTTGTGCCTTCTAGTTTGTATATACTTAATGCAGCTGTAGTGTTCTTAGTATGAACTATAGACAAATGTGTCTTCTTACAGTGGTCTATTGATGGAAATGTACTATACAGGCAACACTAATTTAATTATTTCTGAGTAGATACTCTAGCATATCACGTTTTTGTCACTTTTCATGAGCATATTCAATTTGACTACTATCAAGAATACCTCTGCACTTGAAATTCTGTTCAGTGTACTTTGTTGTAGCATTTTTATAGTGCTTAGAAGAACCACTATGTGGGGCGCTGAAGCACTTACCCACATGGTAAGCAAGCTACACAGTGCAGTGTGTGTGGTTGGAAGGGTGTCACTTCTATTTTGAGCCTATATGGAAACTATTTCCATGTTGTAATGAAATTCAATTCCTCCTTGAGCACAAGTAATCAATAGTATCTCCTACTGGTAAAGAATTCACGTATATAAAGTTCAACATTCAGCAATTTATTTCTTGGTCTTGAAAATCCAAATGTTCCTGTTGTTGGTACAGCCGTAGAAACTTAGTATGTTCACAATTCAAGACAAATTTCGGTTTCCAAATGCAGCTATGTACTGTTCCCAAATGCAGCCAACATGTGTTTCGTCATGAAAGTCTAAAGCATTCTTGACTTCATCAGGGTTGCAACCCCAAAATAAAAAACATAGGAACAGTGTACCCAATAGCATTTTCATAATTGTCATGTATTATTTTAACATCCTCAAAGAAATCAGAAATTAAATCTATTAGAAATATGTCGAGGATCAGGCGTGCATAGGCGCTCTGGATGCGTTGAAGTCGTTTCAGGAGTTTGGCCGAGGCTCCTGCGTAGAGGGCGTTTCCGTAGTCCAACCAGCTGCTGACTAGGGCCTGGGTGACCATTCTTCTCGTTTCGGTGAGGATCCACTTGTAGATCTTGCGGAGCATGCGGAGGGTGTTGAAGCAGGAGGAAGAGACGGCGTTGACCTGCTTAGTCATGGAGAGGGTGGAGTCGAGGATGACCTCTAGGTTGCGTGCGTGGTCGGTCGGTGTTGGAGCTGTTCCCAGTGCGGTCGGCCACCAGGAGTCGTCGCAGGCCGAAGGGGAGGATCCGAGGATGAGGACCTCCGTCTTGTCTGAGTTCAGCTTCAGTCGGCTGTTTCTCATCCATTCGGTGACGGCCTTCATTCCTCTGTGGAGGTTGGTTTTGGCAGTGTGGGGGTCCTTGGTGAGGGAGAGGATCAGCTGGGTGTCATGGGCGTAAGAGATAATGTTCAGGTCATGCAATCGGGCGACGTGGGCGAGTGGTGCCATGTGGATGTTAAACAACATTGGACTGAGGGATAAGCCCTGGGGTATGCCGCAGATGATCTCGGTGGCTTCGGAGTGGAAGGGGGGAAGGCGGACGCTCTGTGTTCTGCCGGAGAGGAAGGAGGTGGTCCAGTCCAGGGCCTTCTCTTGGATCCCGGCGTCGTGGAGGCGTGTGCGTAGTGTGCCGTGGCAGACCATGTAGAAGGCGGCTGACAGGTCCAGGAGGATGAGGGCCACGGTTTCTCCGTTGTCTAGCAGGGTCCTGATGTCATTGGTGGCGGCGATGAGGGCCGTTTCGGTGCTGTGGTTGCTGCGGAACCCGGACTGGGATGGGTTCAGGATGCTGTTCTCCTCGAGGTAGCGGGTCAGTTGTTTGTTGACGGTCTTCTCGATGACCTTCGCCGGGAACGGGAGCAGGGAGATGGGCCGGAAGTTCTTGAGGTCCTTGGGCTCTGCCTTGGGTTGAGTGTACACCCCAGCCCTGTGTTATCCACCTGCAAGCATCCACGGTTTTGCTTTTTAGTTCCCACTGGGCACAACAATACCGTACACAAGCTGTTGACTTGTATGTACAAAGGTACTGGAGACCAGACTGTGATCTGAAGGGGAACACCAAGCATGCCTTCCTTTAAGTGGGCAGGTACCGCCATGATGCCCACACTTCTTTAACTGGAAAGGAGAGAACCTGATGTTCTCAACACTGCTGCTATACATTCAGTGGGAGAGTTCTGGCACTTCTCGTGAGCAAACAGGTATTCTCAACAGTGAGTACTTTTGCACGTCTCTATTTCCATCCAAAGCACTGGCTGACATCCTGGGTGTATGACCAGTGTAAGGTGAGTGGCATTATGAATCTATATGTCAAGGGAGCAAGTGACATTCGATTTGGGCTGTATAGGATGTTATTTGGTTGAGGTGTTACAACAGTTATTTTTATTTTAGTCTGTCAAGTTTAGTTAAGTTCCCGAGTTGAACTTGAACCTTTGTTGCACATTCTGAACGCTGCCTATTTACACCAGTCCCGGGTCCATATTACTGACTTTTTTGTCGGGTAAACTTCTTGCTTGTAGGGAAATTCTGAGCTCACACTACCTAATATTACTAATGAAAACTCTGGTGCAGACATGTTATTTGCAGACGCGCCCAATAATAATTATTTCGTAGCGCTGTTTATCCTTTCTTTGATTCTTGCACGATATTTTAAAACGCAGGATCATAGCGCTCTTGTGCCCCCCCCGTTTTCCTGCTTCGACACTGAATGCGAGTTCTCTTCTCAGTGCTACTGAAAGTACTTGGGTCCCACGGATTGGTTGAAGGCAGTAAGAATTGATTGGCGCTGGCCACTGTTTGGAATGTAATGGGCGTTTTCTGTGGGAGGCGGAAACTAGAAGATGATTGGCGAGAGTCGCCGCGGTCGGTTCTATGGCTGGTGCGTGTAGGAGTCGATCTAAGGTAGGAATGGCTGTGATTGGTGGAGGCGTGGCTTACTGTAGTGGCCATGTTGAAAATCCCTGTGACAGTTTTTTCGGCGGCTATAGGCGCGGGTAAATGAGTAGGGTCCCAGGAACAACTTGAGCCAACAACAGTACGACCCTCGGAACAGCAGTAACTTCAACACCCCGTCAGAGAAGAGGAACTCCCCCATTTCAACTCATGGAGCCATCGGAGGAGCGAAGGAGAAAGCTGGAGGCCGGGAGAGCCAGGGTAAGGATATGTGGATAATCGGGTAGAGTTGAAAGTTAAGGAGAATGCAGTATTGCTTACTATATTGTGGATTCAGTGGTGTGCATAGAGTGGAGACTGGGTGGTGTTTGCCAGAGAATGAAAGTGTTGACCTGTAGAGTTTTAGAGTCAGAAGGTGCTCGATGGAGCAGTGAGCAACTGGTGGGTCAGAAGGGGTGCACAATCAATGCCTTACTCAAATTCCCAAATTTGCTGCAGGTGGAAGTTGGCCGACCAATTGGTATTAGCTCTTGTTTCAAATGGGTCCCTGGTGCACTTAAGGGGACCACAACACACAAACTGCAGGATTCACATTACTTACCGTGACCCAGACCCTTTTCTTTACCAGGCATTCTTCCAAAACACTATTGCAACAGAAGAAAAAGATACACCAAGCAGGCAAACAAAAAAGAATATGTAGAAGAGAAGTAGTCCGATTTACAGTGTACAAAGTAAAAAAAGTAGATCTTTTAGTTCTTTCAGTCTCATCATTTCAGACCTGAAGCATTGTTAATATTATGAACAACGAAGCCATAGTTGCTGCTTTTTAAATTTATTTCATGCAACTAACATCCATTGACAAAGCCAATAGTCATGGCTTGTTGTAGGTCTAATGTTACTGGATGCAATGATAGAAACATCAAAATACCAGTTGGGTGTCGCACTATGCTCAGCACATAGTTTTAGCTTGGGTGTTTTAAGCCAAGCCCTTAATTACATCATACACACACCCTGGAGGGACCCCCAGTTTTTTCATCCCACGTAAAGTACTGCAAACAGCACCATGTCAGTCACCTCACGTCCTGGCGCTGTGCATTATGACTCATGACTTCCACCTTTTCAGATTGCCTATGTGCAGGTGCATAGTGAACCCTGCCCCACCCCACCCCTTGCTTTAGGCACTACAGGGAGGATGAAGTTTTTGATGGGTGTCTTCTGTCTGCAACTGGATGGGTGGGTGTATGGGTAAAGTGTGGCTGGAAGGATGGGTGGTAAGTGAAAGAGGAATGGAAAGAGAAAGGGAGGATGGCTGGATGGATGAGTGAAAACATTAATGAATGATTGGCAGAATGAATTAGCGAATGGGTGCATGGGTGAGTGAAAAGAAGAATGTAAAGATGGATGAGTGACAGAATGCATAGTGAGTGAAAGGCAGGATGGAGAGCTGGATGGATGGGTGAGTGAAAGTATGGACGGATGAGTGACTGGGTGGATGGGTAAAAGGGTAAATGATTGGATGGATGAGCGAAAGGATGGCTCGGGTAAAACGTTGGATGGGTGGATGGATGGATGGATGGATGATGGATGGATGAGTGAAAGGATGGATGGAAGGATAATGATTGAAAACGTTTCCATATGGATGGGCACACTGATGGAAGGACAGAATGAATGGTGAAAGACTGAATGATGGATGAAAGAATTAATGGATGACAGAATGTACATTATCATATGAAATACCACAAAAAGACCTGCACAGTTGCTCAAAGCTGTATGTATACCAAACAAACGTGAAGTGCACGATTGTCTCAACCTAATATAAACTTATTTTGACTTGTACTTAAGTGGTTGTCTATTTACTTACTTTTATACTATTGCACAACTTCCTCTGATGTGTCTGTAAAACGTACCTTTTTCACAAAGTTTTGTCCTGAATGTTGACCCTCTTTCCTGAATTTTGACCCTCTGTCCTGAATTTTTAAACTTACCGTCCTGAATTTGCACCCATGCCAGTTAGCCACCCTATAGAAGGCAGCTTCGGTGGAAACTGAGGGAGGTGGCATACAGACGTATGGACTACAGACCTAGGGAAAGGGACTGTAAAATAGGGAGGCAGGTGACTGCAAAGGAGATATGGCAGAGAACCCGGACTTGGGACTTTGGAGGGTCATATAGGGATACTGTTGTGTAAATTACGCACTACACAACTGACCATAAGATCAGGTGTAATGGAAGGCATGTCTTACACCACCTGTGCGAGCAGTCTTCTGTACTCCCACAGAACACTCCACACATCATTGCAAGTCCATTCTAGGATAGAGCCTACTACATCAACCCAAACCCCTAACACCCCCCCCTTTCTTATCAACAAGTCAAAACAAATAATACAGAATATGAATAAAAATATAAAAACAACATAAGGACACCGATAAAATGCTATCAATTATAACCATATAAAATCAAAATAACTAAACGAATAATGGAAAAGAATGTACCACACATTTCCTTAGCCATTTATTACCTCCACAATATAAGCCATCAACCATCTTGGAGGTCTTTTCTCTCTTTTGTCAGTAACCATCTGATCAGGAATTGTTTCCTCCTTCTGATGGCATATATCAAAAGCAACACTCTAATCACACACCACATCAAAATCCATGCCAACAATAACATTAGAATTGCACACTGTATCACCTTCCCCATTGCATATACCATGTTCCAGACATATATTCTGTGTAGAATTTCTCACAATAGCTGATGCTTCCAGCTCCTCATTGAACCAATGGAAATCCTCTTCCGGAACCCCTATAAAATCTTTCTCTAACTCCTGCAAAACTAAAGCCACTCTTTTGAGGTTCCACATCTTACCACTTTTCACCTTGACTGTGTTCTGCAACACTTCCACCACCTACTCAGCATCAAAATATTGACTCACCCTTAGGTACCTTACTAGATTTCCTGATACAAACCCAGTCCCCAACCTTGCAAAACACAGGTTTTGCACAGTGCTTGCCATCATACTAAGATTTACTCCTATGCATTTCCACTAATCTTTCTCAACCGAAATTCAGGTGGCCACTGCCCCCCACTCATGCTACACATCCAACCTGGATTATACTCAGTCCTGAGATTCCTTCCTCTCATGAGCAAAAAGGATAAAAATCCAATGACCCTATTATTGGTCACCCTATAAGCCCACACTGCTTTCATTACTTGCACTTTCCAATTAATGTTACTGGATACTGCTTATTGAATAACACCTTACCATTCCATTTCCAATATGATTATACAGTGAAGTGACTTTGTGTTTAACTTCTATCCTCTTGAAGTACTCCTTAGATGCCGCAGACAAAAACTGTACACCTTTATCATTTAAAATGGTAGACGGAATACCCCCTGAAACAAAAACCGTATCCAAAAACCTGATAACTTTTTAGTATCTGCCTTGTCCCCAACTGGCATTCTTGTGAAAAGATCCAAAAAAAGGTAATATACCTTTGTGGTATCCCTACCGGTCCAACAAAATAAACTGCTACTGATTCCCAAGGGTGTTCAGGAGTACAGGCATTACACATGGGTGGTCTCAAAGTGCATAGAGATTTGACTGCAAAAGAACATATTGAGCATTGCCTGACAAACCTTTCCCCAGCTAAATCTACTCCTGACCACCAGAACAGCTGCTTTAGCAGATTTCTTCCTTATCACACCAAAATGACCTTCATGACACAATTCAGTTATTGTTCCACGCGACCCAGTTGGAGGAATGATCCAGCCAGCCACTGCCTTAAAATCATTTCATTGTAGACAGAAAATTCCGATCTGATTTCCTAGTATGGCCTTAACATCAGAAAGGAGATGCTCTGTTTTCAATCAACCGCCATAGATCAATCCAGACACTTCTTGTAAGGCACTATGTTTTCCATACACTGAAATCCACTCATCCTTCATAATTGACAGTGTACCACCATCATGCACCATTGTCATCTGGAAACTATTCCATGCATCATCCTCACATTCTTCTAATGAAAGTGGCATATGAAGCAATCTGCCAGAACTTCTTTCCCAGGTACATATACAATTTTGTAAATACAATCTTGCATAGTTTCACAGTTTAAGTTCTTAAGTTTGACCAAAGATTTGTGGTTTGCATGGATGGTCAAATGTTTCCCCTATACAAAGGCCCTAAAATGATCCAAGGCCCAATAGCATGCCAAAGCCTCTTTTTCGTTAATAGATGACAAAGACCTTTAAGCAGAATAAATTACTGTCTCTTTCCCTCTTTGATCTTTAACCTGTGTCAAACCCGCTCCAGCATGCGAGTAATGCAGCAGTGTGAGGCGTGCAGCAGTGTGAGGCGTGCAGCAGTGTGAGGCGTGCACCAGATACTGGGCTTGATGGGGTGATTGCAGTCTCTGTCCTGCAGTACGATCTGAAGGACGCGGATATGTACTTGGACATGTAAGCACTTGTGCATGACCCTGTACAGGGTCCGCTCATGCATGTCATTTAGAGGTCGCAGCTGTAACCCCTGGCTTACCCCGGACTTGCCCCTTGCGATTCTGGTACTGCATTTGCGACTCCTCGACTCCGAGGGTGCAAACTCAAGGGCAGCTCATCCTTTTGGACATCAGTTGGGGCTGCAAACGCCTTGTTTTGTGATATTTGTATCATTACACTAATTGTGAATAGCAATATATTGTTCACTATTAGTGTAATAAAAAATGGAGTAAAATTAGCTGGAACATGGACCCTCACTGGAAGCATAGGTAGATACAAAATGCTTTGAAAGATATGGTGTGTGCAGATGACAACGTGTTTATGTGTGCATGTGTGATTGACTGGGTATGTGTAAGCGTGTGAACATACAGGTCTAACGGCGTGTCATGTCACTTCCGCTAATCCTGGCCTTTTGTTGACTTGTCGTTCATGGGTGCACTGCCTTTCAGCACCGTTTGCAAAATACAAATATCACCCACTGATCGTTTCCAGAGTACTGAGAACATGACTTATTGTCCGAAATACCAAACAGAAAGTGAAGAATGAGAGCAAATGCATTTCCCTTAAAAAAACATTTATACGATTCCTTTAAAGGTCTAAGCAAAAGGCCTTTTTTTTTTTTTTTGCAAAGGCAGCTTGAAACGGGCATATGAGGGGAGTGAAAATCAACTACAGAGAAGGTGGCTGCGTGGAGAATAGTCTAGAGTAGTGGGGGACGAGCAAGTAATCATTTGTGTCCAAAAGCATTTCACGATCCATTTAGCTAAAATCACACAAGGCGCAGGAGGGATGGAATAGACTTCAAATTAGTTTAGGATAATCCAAAACAGCCTTGATGTACTGTTCAATCATAAAGGGAAACACAGAAAGGCGGGAGGGGAGGAGACCGTCCTGGAGTCCTGCCAACACTGCTAAATAAACTTTTTCTTAATGAAAATATTATTACAGAAATAGTTCCTGTCCCCAGGCTTGTTCACAACTCTCGACAGCCCGGCCTGTGGTTTTAGTGTCATGCCAGGAGTGGGTAAAGCCTCAGTCGTTCTTGGGGCGAGTTGTGTCTGATGAGACGTATCCGAAATGTCTTGTTTCAATTCTGGATTCAGAACTTAAACACATTGTGTCTGAGACCAGCATTTCCAACTCTGGCTGGATGTTCTCCACGGCCACAGTATCCCATTTTAAAAAATGCAAGCAAAACAAAAACAGACATTTAGTATTGGCAAGAAATTGCTCAAGACATCCATTTGTGTGTTTTTAAATACATAGGCAGATAAGAATGTATCTGTTTTTTCCAGGCTTTGATAAGCGTAAATGGTGCACAGGCCAATCATACCTGCCTCCAATATAACAGTTGCCCAAAAGTAAAAAATAAACAAGACGGTCAGAGAAAGCGGAGACACAGAAGAGGCCTGAGAGGGAGAGTTTTGCCCTGAAATGGATCCCCCAAAAAAAGCTTGAGTGGTACTCGCTCCACTGCGAGCATATGTCTTCATATGGGCTTTGGTGCGCGTAACAGACACCAATAGGCCATAGGCGGAGCTACGCGACCGCCTATGGCCTATTGCGTGTTGTGTTAAAAAACAGGACGCACTCCAAGCCCAATCAAAATGGACCTTGGAAATAACACGCAAGAGCTGTGTGGAATTTCCAGGTCCATTTTTGAAATGCTAGTCAAAGGGCTTTTCGCTTCGCTCGCCCTAAAAACGACAGATAATTAAGGTGAAGTAAGCCCAATGGCTGTATTGTATTGTATTTGTATAGCGCGAACTGTCACCCGAAGGGTATCCTGGCGCTTTGACTTATCCAGACCAACGCAAAACACAACACTACACTGCCCTGGGGAATAGATGGAACTTCAAGCCTTTCTTAAATGAGAAGAATTCCCCCGTGCTCCTTAGAGTCACTGGCAGAGAATTCCAGAGTTTGGCCGCAGTGTATCCAAAGGAACGGCCTCCCATCCGTATCCTCCGGATCTTAGGGACTGTGACCAGATATGCCGATAAAGATCGCAGGGGTCTGGAGGTCGAATACCAGGAAAAAAGCTCTTGTAGCGGGACAGGCCCCTGATCATGGAGGGCCCTAAACACTATACACAACGCTTTAAAACAAATGGGCTGGTGGACAGGTAGCCAGTGGAGGTCCTTAAGCGCCAGGGATGAAGAAGCCGAACGCAGTCGAGATAGGGCCAGTTTAACAGCCATATTCTGGAGGCGCTGCAATTTTCCGATCGAAATACCAGGGGCACCCAGAAGCAGTGCGTTGCAGTAGTCTAGCCTACTGAGAATAATACTAAGCACTACTTCTGGTCTAGCTTGAGCCGGAAGCATAGGGAGAATCTTACGTAGAATGCGGAGCAGCGTCATACATGTGGCGACAGTTTTGTTTACAAAAACATTCAGCTGCAAATTTGGTCCAAATATAACGCCCAAATTACGAGCGGAATCTGCTGCCGCAACTGTACCCTGGAAAGCGGTGGGCCAAAAATCCGCCGGCAAAGACCGAGGAATGCGATCCATAGAGCAGTGCAACACCTCCGTTTTTAAGCCATTAAACTGAAGAGAGTTAATGCGCAGCCAGTTCGCAGTGGCTATCATGCAGCGATGAAAGGTCTCCTGGGACACAGCCTCTCTACCTTCCAAGGAAAAGATAAGCTGCGTGTCATCGGCATAATTAATAACAGAGATACCGAAAGATTTAATCAGCTTAACTAAGGGGCGGAGGTAGAGATTAAATAAAATGGGACTGATGGCCGACCCCTGAGGTACCCCATGACCCACTTTTTTTGTGCCAGATCTAAAAGGCGGTAGAGCCACTAGTTGATGTCGATCCTGAAGATAGGAGACCAGCCAGTCTCTAGCCAGACCAGCCACCCCGGCTTCCTCCAATCTGCTGATGAGAATGGCGTGGCTGACCGTGTCGAACGCAGCCGACATATCAAGCAGCACTAAAAAGGCTGCATGACCTGAGTCGACACGTGAACGAAGATCATCCAGGACAACCACTAGCGCAGATTCGGTGCCGTGGGCAGGCCTGAAACCGAACTGGGCCATGTCCAGCCAGGTGTTAATTTCCAAAAAACTGGACAGATGTTTAGTGACCCACCTTTCCAGAATCTTAATAGGAAATGGAAGCAGCGAGATTGGCCGGTAGTTCCCCAAACAAGAGGGGTCCAATGTAGCCTTCTTCAGGAGGGGAGAGACCACTGCAAGTTTCCAGCTATCCGGAACCGTAGCAGTGCTGAGAGACTGGCAGCAGATGGAAAACAGAGGCGAAAAGAGTTCATCTTGAAACACCTTCCACAATCTATGGGGCAGCGGGTCCATAGGAGATCCGGAGGACACACCATTTGCCAATTGGCAGAACTCCTCATAGAGGGGGAGGGGAAAACTGTTAAGCCGTGCCTGTTCCATCACAACCTCGGGGGTCCCAGAGATGGACAAAGGGGCCGTACCCATCTGGAACTGGGGGCAGGAGGAAGCTAAATCAGAGAGCCCACTCAAGATGGTGGCAATCTTGTCCTCAAAGGCCGCTGCCAATGAGTCGCATAGGGACTGAGAGGCCGGAATGCAATTAGCCACACTGGCCGGATGGGATAAGTCCTTGACAATTTTAAACAGAGTTTGGGACTTATTTACTGCCTGCGTCAGCGTCTCCTCGAGAAACTTGGCTTTGGCACATTTAATTTGCGCTTTATAGCACAGGAGAGCTTGTTTATAACAGGCTTTGTCAGGCTCTAGGTAGTGCTTCCGCCAAGCTCTCTCCGCCTGCTTACACCGCAGCTTCTGTTGGAGAAGGTCTTTAGAGTACCAAGGCATGGCAAGTTTGGGCCTATCCCTTGCTTTTCGTAAGGGTACCAGGGATTATCCAGGGATTCAGTAATTTGCTGGCTGAGACGCATATAGCTCTCATCCACATTTCCTCCCAAGATAAAGCCACCAGATAGCAGGGTGGGGAGACTAGACTGTTTCAGCAGTCTGGACCATTGCGTAGTAAGATTGGTTGCTCCCATCTTGTCACGCCTCCGCGTGATGGCAGGGAGAAATAGAGAAAAATGAACCAAGGCATGATCAGTCCAACATTGGGAAACAATATTCCTAATAGTGACCTGATTCTCATCCGCAAAGACTAAGTCGAGAACATGACCCTTAAGATGTGTATGGGAGAGCACCAGCTGTTGTAAGTGTATGTTATCACAGGCCTGGCACAGATCTCTAAACGCTGAATCCAAAGGCCCGTTGGGCCAGAGGTTAAAGTCCCCCAGAATTAATAATCTAGCGTGAGTATTAGACAGATCATAAATGAGGTCTACCAGCTCAGGTAGAGCTGACAGGGCATTTCCAGGGGGCCTATAACACAACAACCCGGAGTGCCAGGCACCCCCTTGCCCTTTCAAAGAAAAGCCCAGGAGTTCAAAACCCAACACTGCCTTAATCTCCAACAGCGAAAGGTCCAAAGTGTCCCTGAAAATAAAACTAATTCCCCACCCCCCCCTCGGCTCCCTAGTCGAGGGTTGTGTCTAATTTTATAGCCCGGTGGACAGGCCAAACCCAATTCCACCTCACTATCAGCCCTGGTCCACGTCCCCGTCATAAAGAGGACATCTAGCTCATATGTCTCTATAAGGAGAGATATTTCCACATGGTGCTTGCTAAGAGATCTAACATTAAGCAAGCCACATGACAACGTCCCCATGCAGCTGGTAGCTAACCTACCATTCAGGATGGACCGCTGATCTAATCGCATGAGCTCCTCCCTAGAGTATACTAAGCGGGAAGGGTCAGGAGGGGCAGCGTAGCCCACGCTGTGACATGCAACAGCTTCATATGCGTGTAAAATCCCAGTCATTACCGATATGGTTTGACTTACCCTAATAAAAAGTATTTATCTATCATGTGGCGGTCGAGATGGGCCCTGTAGTCCGACTCTGTTGTTTTACATAAATGGCAGTACATGAATGTGGATGGGGAGATAAAAGAAGAAACCTAACTAAAGCAAGCTTTAGTTTAGAGTACTCGAGTCTGCTTGGTCAAAAGCATTTTTTGCTTTTGTTTGTTGAAAGAGGAGTGTTGCTATGGCTTTAGCAAACTGCAATGTCCTGGGGGTGGGCACCACAGGACATTGCTAGAGCTGGCACTGGGGTGTGTGGGTCCCCAGGGCCATCTTGGGCTCCAGGAGGGGGCCTGTGTGCCCCCCTCCAATGGTAACTTTAGCCCTGGGGAGGTGATGCGCCTTGCAGTCGGCCCCCTTCATTATTGTATTTGCGCCCCTTGGAGGTGGCGGTTCCTAAGACCTGCGGAGTAGGCCGGAGGGCCTCCTCCCTCATTTTCTTAAAAATTCAGTATGCCCCTTAGGAGGTGAAGGTCCCACATTTTTAAATTTGAATAATGTATGTGCCTCACGGAGATGGCAGTACCCTGGCTGTAGTAGGGCCTCCCCGCGTTTCTTTAAAAGAAACGGTGTGCCCTGGAAAGGCGGTGGTCCCTGTGGCAGCGGGGGGAGGGCGGACTCCTGCATTTGGAGTGTTCATTGTCCCGGGGTTTTGGGGGGGGGGAGCTTGCCCCCCGTATTTGTATTGTTTACTGCCCCAGCGAAGTGGCGGTCCCCAGGGGGGGACGGGTCGCCTTGAGCACCCTCCCCTCCTTTATGCTTCCGGGATCTGGCCCACCTGGGGGCTTCACAATAAGAACACATGACAGCCCGTGAGTCTTAATTTTCTGCGGATTCATGGATCCACCTATGAGTCCGTGATTAAAAATAAAAAATAATGCTTTTTACTCAAGTGCAGTCCCTAAGTGGACCCCCTGCCCCCATCTCTGGTGGGTCAGGGTATTCCGACCATGCCCCCCTTTTACAATTAATTTACATTCTTTGTGGGACTCCGTTTCAAGCAGAGTTCCAAGATGGCTGCCAATACTTCCTGGTTGAAGTGATGGCAGGCAATCAAATTTTAATAGGATCCGCGAGTCCACTGCAATGACTCATGTCCCCGGATATCTATATATATTTTTTTCAATTTTATTTGGAATCTTTTTATTAACTTTGCTCATGATCTCATTCATTGGACATCAAAGTTCATATGGCATGGAATATAACAACATTTCATCATACAATAGGAGGCAAGAATAGGCATACATTGAACTGGTTTTACTTATACACCAGGCCCAGATCCACCCTTTGTGGCTCGATATTTCCAGCAAGACACCCATACCTTCTTCCATTTCTTAGTACAGCTCCTGGACTTGTATATGGTTTCCTCCGCTCTCTGAAACCAATCTAGGTCCCGCAGCCATTGGTCCCACTGGCTATGTTACTTTTCACCACTCCGGCTGCCATTGCTAACCATATCTCGTTATGCCTGGAACGGTCCGTGGCTCCTTTGATCCTGAGTAATAGCCACCTGGGCTCCACCGGGACCCGTGAACCCATTACTGCTGCCGTCGTGTTTGCTACTTTGGTCCAGAAGGGCACTATCTCTGGGCATTCCCATAGGATGTGGTAAAATGTGCCTTCCCTCTGGCCTCCTGTCGCACAGAGGGGGGATAGGCTCTTTCCCCAAGCGAACAGGTGAGTTCGGGGAAAATACACTTGGTGCAAGATTTTTAATTGCGCAAGGCGGAACCTAGTTCGAATTGCAATTTTGCGGGGGCTCTGTAGGATGTCCTGCCAATCCTAGTCTTCCAGGACACCAATGTCCTCCCTCCCATCTCTCCCGCCAGGACACCAGTGGGTCTGGCATGTTATTTATTTATCAGTTTACGATAGATAGTGGAAGTGGGTTTCTCCAAAATGGGATCCAGGAGGAGCCTGTCTTCCATAGGGGAATACTCCGGGATCGAGGTGTTGGTACTTATGCGTGAGCGCAGGGCATGGGTAAGGCATATGTAGTGATGGTATTGGGAGTCGTGGAGTTGGTACTCTTTTTAAAGATAGTCAAAGGATCTAGGGGCGTCCCCTTCCCATACGTCGCCCAAGTACTCAATACCGATTAGTTTCCATCCCTTGAAGCCAGTCATTCTCGTCACCTCTGTTAGCTTATCTCCTAGCCAGAGTGGGGTTCTACCTGTCAGGGAGCCCGCCCACCCTCCAGCACTGAATCGCAACCCCTGTGTGTGATGGTAGATCCTTGCGCGGTCTCCGTGCGTAGAGAAGTGGTTCGTAGTTACCCCCTCCGCCCCGGCATGATGTATCTGTCTATTCTATAAGCTGGTTCCGAACCCGCTGCGTACCCAGTCGTTGACCTCCTGCAGCTGGGATGCCCAGAAGTACAGTTGTATGTCTGGGAGGGCCAGCCCCCCATCATACACTCTCCTTGTGAGCTTACGCAGCGATATCCTCTGGTTGCCACCCTCCCAGAGCAGCATCCACAGTGCCTGAGATATGCGCCTGAGCACCCAGCCAGGAACCGCGTTTTGTAAGATATATATATATATATATATACTGCAGCTGGGATGCCCAGAAGTACAGTTGTATGTCTGGGAGGGCCAGCCCCCCTTCTTACACTCTCCTTGTGAGCCTACGCAGCGATATCCTCTGGTTGCCACCCTCCCAGAGCAGCATCCACAGTGCCTGCGATATGCGCCTGAGCACCCCGCCAGGAACCGGATTTTGTAAGATATATCTTACAAAACCCGGTTCCTGGCGGGGTGCTCGGGCGCATATCTCAGGCACTGTGATGCTGCTCTGGGAGGGTGGCAACCAGAGGATAAGAGGATATCGCTGCGTAAGGCGTACCCAGCTAAAAAATATTGGACCAGAGCCCAATCACTGGAGAACCATAAACCAATAAGGCCATTCGATGCTGTTAAAGGCCATTGAGGCGACCAGCGCCATCAATGCTGTTTGGGTGCTGCCCACGTCTTCAGTCATGTAAAAGACCCCGTAGAGCCGTCGTAGATTGTGTCGAATGCTTCTGCGCGGACCCTGACTGGTCGACATGTATTGGGTCTGACAGAACAGAGCAGCCTTGTCACCAAGACCTTTGCCAAGACCTTGGCCTCCACATTGAGAAGCAAGATGGGCCGATAGGAAGAGCACTGATTTGCCTTATGATTTAATATAATTGTGGCCTCCCGCTGATCAGGCGGAAGCCTCCCCCACTTTTCACGCTTCGAGAAACATCTGCCGGAGAGGGTCAATGACAATGTTCGCCTGCCTCTTGTATATTTCTACTGGAAGCCCATTCGCTCCCTGCGCCTTACCGTCCTGGAGAGAATTAAGTGCTTCCCCTAGTTCCAATCTCTAGAGTTCAGCCTCTAGACGGTCTTTTTGCTCCTGGGACAGTGTGGGCAGCGCAAAGTCCCGTAGGAACTCCGCACAGTCCTGCTCCGCCCCGGTGCATACCGGGGTGTAAACCTTTTCGTAATATGACGCAAAGACGTCATATCAGTACCGGTGGATGCCAGCGAATAATAATAGGCATTTATTAAGCGCGCAGCTACCCCAACGGGGTGTCCCGGCGCTAACAGACAGACATCACTCGGCGCAGAGCAAAAATGCAAAAATGCTAACTAGTCCTGGCGGCAGAATAGCCAGATCTTGAGAGATTTGCGAAACTCAAGTCTAGACTGAATTAGCCGGAGGGGAAGTTTGTTCCACAACAGGGTGGCACCCACCTCGAAAGACTCTCCTCCTGATCTAGTTTTTTTGAATCTGGGGGTAACAAGCAGATGTTTGTGTAAGGCTCTAGAATGGCTGTAGGGGAGGAGTCTCTTCCTAAGGTAGGCTGGTCCTAGACCTTTGGCTGCCCGAAAGGCCAATGTCGATACTTTAAACTCAATCCTTTTGGCTCTAGGGAGCCAGTGCAGTTTCCACAAGAAGGGGGATATGTGTTGCATGAGCGAGACGCCGCAGACAAGGCGGACTGCGGCATTTTGGACCGTCTGGAGCCCACTGACAGACCCAGATATAGTCAATTCACATAGCCTTGGTGCGAAGTAACCAGTGCATGGACCACAGTTTTGCGAGTATCGCTGGGCAGGTAGTCAATGAATTTTTTAATCATTTTAATTTTGCCAAAGCAGGCGGCTGAGGGTGTCTGAACCTGAGCGGCAAAAGACAGACAGTTGTCCAATCTGAAGCCCAGGTTCTTGACCGACTCTTTGGGAAGAGGGGCAACTCCCAATTCCTACGTCCACCATAAGTTAGAGGCAAGGGGAGATGGTTGGGTAAAAAATAAGATCTCGGGCTTATCCGCATTGAGTTTCAAGAAATTGCGGTCCATCCAGGCCGCAATATTCCTGAGACATTTTTTGAGGGTGTCAAAGGTGGCAATAGATACATCATTAAAGGTGAATAAAAGCGGAGTATCATCAGCATATGATGTTATTTTGATTCCCGATTTAGAGATCATTTCGGCCAACGGGTTGAAGTATATATTAAAAAGAAGCGGGCTTAATGCTATGCCCTGTGGGACACCCCATTTGTGGGGTCTCACCGTGGAAGTGTAGGGATGAGTCCGAACCTGTTGTTTGCGGTCCAAAAGGAAGGAAGATGGCCAAGTCACTACCGTGCCATGGACACCTATGGACTTTAGGCGGTTTAGGAGCATAGAATGGGAAACGGTGTTGAATGCTGCAGACCAGTCTAACAGCACTAACACCGCTTTGGAGCCTCCATCTATTGCCCATCGTATTGAGTCTGCCATTTCAATTAGGGCTTACTCCATACTATATCCGGAGCGAAACCTAGATTGAGAGACATGAAGGAGGCCTCTGGACTCAATAAAACTGGCCAATTGTTGCTGGACCAGCTTCTCTAAAATCTTTGCCGGAGCAGGTAGTAGGGAGATAGGTCTATAGTTACAAGGGGCTTCAGGGTCTGCATTGGCTTTTTTTAGGATGGGCACTAGATATGCGTGTTTCCACACTGCCGGGTAGATACCCGATCTAAGCGATGAGTTCCAAATGGGATTTAAATGGGGGTTGAGAAATCCCGCCAGGGCTTTGTATTGTTTAGCTGGCCAGGGGTCTCTAGGAGAGCCAGATTTGCATTTTTGTAGTTCCCGGAGAGAGGTTTCCTAATAAATGTCAGTAAATTCTGAGAATACCACCTTGGGGGTCTGTACCAGCCCATGATCCTCAAAGGTCTGGGGGTCATCATGTAGCTTGGGAAAAGAAGCCTAAATCAATGCAGTTTTATCTTCGAAAAATTCAGAGAGTTTATTACATAGGTTTTGTGATGTAGGATGAGTATGGGTCAGGGCCTGTGGATCAGTGAAGGATTTGACAATCTTAAAAATCTCCCTTGAAGAGTTCTTGGCATTATTAATTTTATCAGATAAAAAGGCTTTTTTTCTTTACGAGTAGTTTGCGGTATTCTTTGAGGGCTGCGCGATAGTCAGCTTTGCTTTCTGCAGAATATGTGAGTTTCCAGCTGCGTTCGAAAACCTTACAGGCAGACTTTTTTTGTCTAAGTTCCTCAGAGTACCAAGGTGCAGAAGGGGAGGATCTAGGGATTTTATGGATTTCTGAGGTGCCCGGGAGTCGAGAACACTGACAACCCACTTATTCAGATTAGAGATACAAGCCTCAAGATCATGTGCTGGGGCCGGCTTAGAATCCTTCATGTGATGTGTTGGAGATTATGGAGTAATTGTGCTCCAGTTCCTCCTAAACACCATAGAAGTAGATGTGGTTTTATCTGTGTGAGTCAACTGAAATTGAAAGGGAATTAGAAAGTGATCAGACCAAATTACTGGCCAAGGAGCATGGATCGTTATGTCGGGAACATTGGAGCATATCAAATCCAGCGTATGGCCTGCTTTGTGTGTAGGAAGAGAAACTAATTGCGTGAGGTTGCATCCCGCTAAAGTGGCAATGAAGTTAGAGCTACTTGGACAGGACCCATCGTCCACATGTAAGTTCAGGCCCCCCAGTATTGTGAAGTTAGCGTACCGTATGCATGCTTGAGAGATATAAGCGAACCCGTCTCATCCCACACTTCAGCCACCCAGGATCGCTCCCTATCCCGACGTTCGAGCCATGCCAATAATTTCATACTTTTGTCCCCAGCATCATATATCCGATGTTGCATATCAAGGGAGTAGGCACACACTTCACCCTCCGATAGTGAACAGAGTGTCTTTTGTTTGAGGGCCAATTCGTGGCTGCGGTCCAGCAAGGACGTCCCACCGGCGCCCCGCTCCAGGGTCTTGATTTCTTTTCTAACTGCTTGATCTGCATGGACTCTTCTTTTTTCTGAGCACCAATCAGTGCTTGGGCCTGTCCCACTGCGTTTCTTTAAAACCAGACAACCATGCATATGAGTTAGTCAAGATGAGCCAAACATAAACTTCCCATAGAACCAATCCATCCAGGATTTTGAGCCGCGCTGGGTACAGCATCATGTACTTCACTCCTTGTTCTCTGAGAGCTCTCTTGACTCCTTCGAAAGACTTCCGTTGGCGCTGAGCGTTTAGTGTGAAGTCCGGAAAGAAGCGAATCGTGGCATTCTCCAGCCGAAGGTCCCCCGATACCCGCGATGCCTGCAGGATGGCATCCCGATCGCTGTAGTTCAAGATCCGGGCTAAGATGGTGTGTGGAGGGCCTCCAGGCTTGCCCCTCCTTGCCCCCCCCCGCGCAATGAACCCTCTCCACCGAGAAGAAATTTGAGCTTCAGTTTGAGGGGCTCCAGTATCAGGTCGTGGACAGCCCCTCCATGCCCTCCGGGACCCCCACGATGCGAATGTTACACCGCTCCCGACCTTCCCGATCTTGAAGGCGGGTGAAGATGTCAGTCTGATTTTTCGTAAGGGCGGCTACTTGCTCTTCGAATCTATGTTTTGGATTGGAGGTTGCCAGTACCTCTTTCTGCCTCCGCCACCTTGTCTGACATTTTCCTGAAGTCTGCACTTAGGTTCCATGGTGCCGCGCATCTCCTTTATGGCCATCATAACGTCTCTGAGTGATCGGTCGGGACCGTCATCCACTGCTGGCTTTCCCCCTTGTTGACCGTCCTCCCTTCCCATGGTTACTGTGTACTTGTCAATGTGGTTTGTTTGGCCTTGTGCTGGCGGTCTGTTACGGCCCAGGACCATGGATGTTGCCCCGGCGTTCTAGTTTGTGTGTGGAATCCTTGATGGAGGTACTGCATTCCCGTGGGGTCTACCGGAGCCTTCTGTAGGCAGGCGGATGATGCGGTGTGACGAGGCTACCTGGAGCTCAATACAGTTCAGTCTGGTTATTTTTGCACGCTGCCCTGCCGCTCACCCTTGCTTCAGGGCGCCCAGGAGGCTCAATCCGGCCACCTCGTGTCCGGCCCCGTGTTTAGACAATAACTGGACAGCTTGCGATGTACCTGAGGTAGACCTAAGGAGCTCCCACTGCCCTCCTGTTGAATCTGGCACTGGGGGGGGATTGTCAGCTATAGTTCATCTTCTGCTAGAGTGTCTTCTCACTGTGGCGCCACAACCCGGCTCCTTCACACACTCACCAGGGCCAGCCGCTACACCCGTTCAAGCCAGACCTTTTACCTTCAGGGCCACTTCGGTTGAGAGCGCCACGCTCACTTAATGTGATTTGGGGGAGAGCACCAATGTCCGTCCGGGCTCCGGCGGCCTCGGGGCGAGACCCCAGCAGACCCGCCGGTCCTCGGCGCAACGGGCCTTCAGGCTTTTGTCCTTGATGTGCAGCGCTTCAGCTCTGCCTGTTCGCGCAGCTCTTCACCGGTACTCGGTGACACTCTGCGGCGCCTGGCAGACTCCGCGAGCGCCAGGATGTTAGGGCCGTCCACGGGGCCAGTTGCGGCTTTCCTACCTCTGCCCGCCTGAGACGTCTCTCCCCTCTGCTGTCGGGGATCGCCAGGAGTGCCTCAGGCCGCGCTGGCGACCGCGGTCAATAGGGCACCGTGAGCCCCAGCATCACGGGGCTGTACACAGAGCAAGCTGCAGCTTTCCTGCCGTTCTCGCGCCTGCAACGTCTGTCCCTCGTCGCTGTAGTCCGCTGAAAGCGCCCCAGACCTCGCTGTCGGCTGCGGTTGTTTAGAAGCTGCTCTCTGTAGCGGCGGGGGCCATTTTGTCTCTGTGGGACGGGCGGCCCGGGTTGCTGATATCCGGTGGTAGATCGCTCATCTAGGGATCTTGTTTGTCGCCGTTACACTCCACCGGCTCCCCACTGTTTCCTGAGCCGGTGGGCACCTTCCCTGGAGCGGATGATGCCGGATTGTGGGTGTTTAGCTGCAAACTGCTAACGCAGCTCCCCTAGTGTGCGCCCATCTTCCTTGGCTGCAGGCCACACCCCCTGATATCTATATTTTTTAAGTTGTATATTTTAAACTACTGAACAGATTTACACCAAAGCACACTTTCTGGACCAACATCTATCTAGCTTTCTGCCACAGTTGGTGTAATTCCGTTCAGCAGTTCTGGCTGTAGTAGTGTTGTAGTAGCCTTTTTTTCTCGACTTACCCAACCCCCCCTGCTTGAGGGATCTCCCAGAAACTTTCAACACAGCAGCTGAAACAAAGAGGGGAAGTTTTGTGGAGATTCATCAAGCGGCGCCTAAGTTTTTGGGAAAACAAAAAAAGCTTCTCCTGTGGAAACTTTCATCCTAACAGGAAGTAGTTATGGTTAGGGCCATGTTTCCATAGGAAAAGCATTTTTTGACTTTTTTGACTTGCCTAGATCTTTGGTACCGTTTGATGAAAAATTTCCCCAAAGAGTGTGACTGTCAATCTTGTTGTGTATGGAAAGTTTCAGGGAAATACTATAAGGGGGGAGGGGGCTAAAAAAAAACTTGTTTCACGTGTTAATTCCCGTAGCTTTAGACATGCCTGCAGCTGAAACAAACCACTGGACGGAATTAAACCAAATTTGGCAGAAAGGTAGCTTTTGGTTCGCATATTACACTTTCTGTTATTTGGTGTAAAACTGTTCAGCAGCTTGTGCATAGATCTGCACTGCTCCGATTGGCTGCCAACACTTCAGCCAGAAAGTATTGGCAGCCATCTTGGCACTCCGCTTCAGCCGAGTCCTAAATAAAAAAATAAACGTGAAAAAAAGAAAAGGGGGCAGTGTAGGAATAACCGGACCCCTTAGCTCTGGTCTTGGTGTCCCAGAGGGAGCCTGCCAGGGCAAAAAAGCACTTAAAAAATCCTTGTGCTTAGAAATCACAGTGAAAGTGCACAAAAAATAAAATAAAACCCAAACAAGGGCAGTCTCCTGTGCTTGTAAATTGAGCCCCTGGTTGTGCCTGGGGCATACCTCCTTTATTAAATTAAAGGAGGGAGGTGCATATGAGCTCCCCCCCTACTTCCATGGACATTCCTATGCCCTGGGGACCACCACCTCTCCGGGGCTATAACTAAAATGAATAGGTTGAGCTGCACAGACCCGTCACATGACCGCCACCTCCCGGGGCTTCTGTTAAATGTAATCTACGGGAGGGGGGGTTGTCATGCAGACCAAGCCCGTACCAAAGGGGGGACTCTACCTCCCCATGGGTATAAATAAAATTAGGGGGTGGCTGCATGGACCCCCCCCTTCGAGCCCCTGGACCACCACCTGGGTTCTGTAAAATGTAATGCGAGGGGTGCGTGCACGGACCCCCCAACCCCACGAACCCCCGAGCCCTGGAGACCACTTACTCACCAAGGCTGCAATTAATAAATTAAAGAAGGGGTCCATGCAGATTCCCAGCCCGAGAGACCACCATCTCCCCAGTGCCAAATATAAGAAAGGAGCGGGGGGGGGGTCTTGTTTATAGCCCATGGGGCTGCCACCCCCAGGGTTGGCTTCTGCTGGGTCACGGGGTGCCTACCCCTGAGACATAGCTATTGTGCTTTACCTTAACCAAAGGTAAACACTCCGGGTCCAGAAGGCGGGAGCTGTAAAAGTGCTCTGCCATCTGGAAGCGGAGGTTTGATCTCATTTCCTGCCCTGAAGGCATGCGGGTTGGAAAAGAGATGAACTATTGCCCCTGCACGCAGCATGGGGTCCCAGAGGGTGAAATCAGCCTGGGTATGGGGGGGGGGGCAGTTTGACCAGCCCACCCCTATTCAATTAAGACTTTGCCCCACGGGATGGGGTACCTGGGGCTGAAATGTACCTGGGGAGCGATGCCACTCTCCCCTATTATATTGCGGCTGGGGCCATTCTAGCCATGATGCTCATTTCACAGAATTTACTCTTCAACAGGAAGCACTTTACAATTATTAACATAGCAGGTGCCCCCTTTGAAGCTCCACTTCAGTAAAGGACATATGATCTCAACTCCTAGATTTGGCGAAGGAAAAGCACGTTTTTTTTTCTCAGCAATTCCATATTGTAAAACAATCTAAAATCCTTCTTGGAGGTGACCGTATCCTTGATCTATTCAAGCGCGATCTATATTTGACTATGACCAGTGGGTTCATTGTTCTGGTGAGAGCAGAGTCCATGGTTCTCTCTTTAAATTGCAAGGAGTATGCAAATGTAGAAATCACTTGGATGCTTCCCTGTTTGGCCCCACCCACCTCAGTAGTATCCAATGGTCTCCTTGCCCTTTGCTCGCCCCCCCTATTGAACTTAGCCCCCCCCCATTTTAGAGGAAAAACAAAGGGAAGAAACGAGCAAAAAAGGCAGCAGAAAAACAAGCAAAATAGGGTAAAAAACTAGCAAGAAAAGCAAAGTGGAGGGTGAGCGCCTAAGCGAGTCTGTTAAAGGGTGTGCGAGCACCTAAGCGAGTCTGTGAGAGGGGGCGCTTAGGTGCTCTCGCCCCCTCTCACAGACTCGCTTAGGTGCTCTCGCCCCCTCTCACAGACTCGCTTAGGTGCTCTCGCCCCCTCTCACAGACTCGCTTAGGTGCTCTCGCCCCCTCTCACAGACTCGCTTAGGTGCTCTCGCCCCCTCTCACAGACTCGCTTAGGTGCTCTCGCCCCCTCTCACAGACTCGCTTAGGTGCTCTCGCCCCCTCTCACAGACTCGCTTAGGTGCTCTCGCCCCCTCTCACAGACTCGCTTAGGTGCTCTCGCCCCCTCTCACAGACTCGCTTAGGTGCTCTCGCCCCCTCTCACAGACTCGCTTAGGTGCTCTCGCCCCCTCTCACAGACTCGCTTAGGTGCTCTCGCCCCCTCTCACAGACTCGCTTAGGTGCTCTCGCCCCCTCTCACAGACTCGCTTAGGTGCTCTCGCCCCCTCTCACAGACTCGCTTAGGTGCTCTCGCCCCCTCTCACAGACTCGCTTAGGTGCTCTCGCCCCCTCTCACAGACTCGCTTAGGTGCTCTCGCCCCCTCTCACAGACTCGCTTAGGTGCTCTCGCCCCCTCTCACAGACTCGCTTAGGTGCTCTCGCCCCCTCTCACAGACTCGCTTAGGTGCTCTCGCCCCCTCTCACAGACTCGCTTAGGTGCTCTCGCCCCCTCTCACAGACTCGCTTAGGTGCTCTCGCCCCCTCTCACAGACTCGCTTAGGTGCTCTCGCCCCCTCTCACAGACTGGCTTAGGTGCTCTCGCCCCCTCTCACAGACTGGCTTAGGTGCTCTCGCCCCCTCTCACAGACTGGCTTAGGTGCTCGCGCCCCCTCTCACAGACTGGCTTAGGTGCTCGCGCCCCCTCTCACAGACTCGCTTGGGTGCTCGCGCCCCCTCTCACAGACTCGCTTGGGCGCTCGCGCCCCCTCTCACAGACTCGCTTGGGCGTTCGCGCCCCCTCTCACAGACTCGCTTGGGCGCTCGTGCCCCTCTCACAGACTCGCTAAGGTGCTCTCGCCCCACTCGCTTAGGCGCTCTCGCCCCCTCTCACAGACTCGCTTAGGCGCTCTCGCCCCCTCTCCCAGACTCGCTTAGGCGCTCTCGCCCCCTCTCCCAGACTCGCTTGGGCGCTCTCGCCCCCTCTCCCAGACTCGCTTGGGCGCTCTCGCCCCCTCTCCCAGACTCGCTTGGGCGCTCTCGCCCCCTCTCCCAGACTCGCTTGGGCGCTCTCGCCCCCTCTCCCAGACTCGCTTGGGCGCTCTCGCCCCCTCTCCCAGACTCGCTTGGGCGCTCTCGCCCCCTCTCCCAGACTCGCTTGGGCGCTCTCGCCCCCTCTCCCAGACTCGCTTGGGCGCTCTCGCCCCCTCTCCCAGACTCGCTTGGGCGCTCTCGCCCCCTCTCCCAGACTCGCTTGGGCGCTCTCGCCCCTCTCCCAGACTCGCTTGGGCGCTCTCGCCCCCTCTCACAGACTCGCTTGGGCGCTCTCGCCCCCTCTCACAGACTCGCTTGGGCGCTCTCGCCCCACTCGCTTGGGTGCTCTCGCCCCACTCGCTTGGGTGCTCTCGCCCCACTCGCTTGGGTGCTCTCGCCCCACTCGCTTGGGTGCTCTCGCCCCACTCGCTTGGGTGCTCTCGCCCCACTCGCTTGGGTGCTCTCGCCCCCTCTCACAGACTCGCTTGGGCGCTCGCGCCCCCTCTCACAGACTCGCTTGGGCGCTCGCGCCCCCTCTCACAGACTCGCTTGGGCGCTCGCGCCCACTCTCCCAGACTCGCTTGGGCGCTCGCGCCCCCTCTCCCAGACTCGCTTGGGCGCTCGCGCCCCCTCTCCCAGACTCGCTTGGGCGCTCGCGCCCCCTCTCCCAGACTCGCTTGGGCGCTCGCGCCCCCTCTCCCAGACTCGCTTGGGCGCTCGCGCCCCCTCTCCCAGACTCGCTTGGGCGCTCGCGCCCCCTCTCCCAGACTCGCTTGGGCTGCCCAAATGAATTGCCATCCGCTTCATATTCGGCACAATTCAAACTTTCCGCCTCGCGGGCGCTGCCATCTTGTCCGCGCTGGTTAATACCACGCAGCTCTCAACAGCGTTCTTTAGACTGTCCGCCCGCCATTACAGCTGCTGCGTGGTACAGCGCAATCCAGCGTACCCCACTCGTACTTGCCAGTTCGTGTTACCGGGTCTGTTAATTTACCATCGGAGCTGCCGACGTTCCGTGCGGCTGTGCAGATGGGCATCCCGGGCACACACGGCCTTGCGACCAGTTGTTTTAGCGCAGTCTGCGGGTTGTCCTGGTGGAGCTTGAAATTGTCTTTGATTGTGTTCCCAATCACAATCTGAGTTCTTGGTTCCTAATTGGAACCTGTTGCCAGATGTGCAAGTTCCAGAGCACTGAAGTCAATCTGCTAGGGTCGGGACTGCAGCTTTGGCCTCTAGCCACCTTGAATCTTTTCTGTTTGACCGTTTGCTTCAGTCTGCTTCGTTGGCACTGACATACTAAAGCTTTTGATACCTGTTTTCCAGGCACTAGGCGCAACAGAAATGCTGACATTGGTGGCCTAAATCAATATGGTTGTTCAATAAACCCTTCGGGATGAGACCGAAGTTGTCTCTTTCAGCCAACCAGTCTCCTACTCTGTTCACAAATCTGTAGAGGCTCAGGTTAGATTCTAGATGGTGCAGGATTTGACATGCCACAGCTTGGCATTTTAGAGTAGCATTGGTTTATCTTGCATGCTTATTATAGTATGTGATCATGCTTTAATATCAAAACTGACTTGAGACTATGTTGATGAGAGGGCTTACATGTTAGTAGCTGGGCCAGAGAAACCTCTTCACAGAAACCGTTTTTAGAGGTTAAGAGTATTTTATCATTGTAATTGGTACAGTGGGCCCCTGTGGCTGCCTGAAATTGCAAAGGGGGTGTACCATTGATTTCAGTTTGTGATTCAATTAGCATATTTCACTGATCTGCACACAAGAAGAACCTGTGGTTATAATGAAACCCAGGAAATATTAGCAGCTCGTGGAAGATTCCCAAAGAGGAATGAAGTCTGGCTTTACAGACATTTTAAGCCAGGTTAAGACTCTGATCAGAAAATTATATATTCGGCGTAACTCCACAACATGTGGCGGATCGCCTAGTTCTAAAACTACCACACAGATCCTCTGCCTCAGCAGCTCTTAAAAAAAATTAAAAAAAATCTCCATTGGCTACCTTTGTACAAGAGAATAATGTATATATTTTTTTTAGAGTTCTATATAGCACGAACGTGACCCGGTATCGGGTATCAGAGCGCTTTACATAGCACTAGTTGCGTTACATGAGGACACATTAATATTTGTTAGGCATTGGGAGATTAAGTGATTTGCCCAGAATCGCAAAATGTTCAGCGTCATTGCTGAGACTCGAAACCGTTTCCCAGATTCGAGGTCGACCGCCCTAGGCGTTCGATAACTCCTCTCCCCAATTCTCTTCAAGATGCTCCTAATCACCTTTAGAGCAGCTTCAAATCCAGGACCATTGTATCTCTCAGCCAGATTCGCCCTCTACATCACAGCCAGGACTCTTAGATCGTCGTAGGCTGACTTGCTCAAACCACCGCCCAAGCGTACAATAAGGGAGGCAGTGGGCACCCCTGACGGGTGCCATGCAAGATTTGAAATAAGGCGGAGCCCCTTTCACCCGTGCGCACACGAGCCGTAGGTAAATTGTACAACACCAAAATGAGTTGCAAAGATACCTCCCCAACACCCATACGGCGCAACACTGCATGCATGAACGGCCATTCTATGGAGTCAAAGGCCTTTTCTGCGTCTAAAAAAACCGCCGTAGCCTGGATCTCCGGTCAAACATGCTGAATGGCACCGAACAGTGTGCGAAGATTAGATGTAAGCGTGCGTCTGGGAATAAATCCATCCTGCTCCGGCCCAATCAATTGAGGCAGTAGTGGGGAGAGCCGATTAGCTAAACCTTTAGCGAAAATGTTAATGTCCACATTGAGTAGACATTGGACGATAAGAGGGACAGTTGCGGGGATCCTGCCAGGCTTCAGCAAAGTGATGACCAGTGCTTAGCGCATGGTAGGGGGCATTATCCCGTCTGTGCCCATTTCTTCAAACAAGGTAACAATATGAGGTATAAGAAGATCACTAAAAGCCTTGTAAAAGGAGACAATTAGCCCATCCATTCCAGGAGTGCTCCCCTCACGCGTAGAATTTAAGGCGAGTCGGACCTCCGAGCCTCAATGGGGCGCATTAAAAACTTGCGGTGCCAGTTTTGCACCCAAGGTAATTCAGTATACTTGAGATATTGTGCTATATCATCCTCACTAGGAGTGATCTTGGAGCTGTACAGGTCGTGATAGTAGCAACTTAATCGGTTGTTAATCAAATCTTGCTCTGTCAGGGCAGAGCTGTCCTCCTCAAGTATTTCGGTAATGTGTCTAGTCTCTGATCTGCGGCGAGCCAAAGCAGCAAGCACCGAGCCTGGCCTATCTGATTCCCCATAGGCCCTAGCTGAAGCGTATTTACCCATATGCTTAACCTCACAATCCGCCTCATTGTGAAAGTCAGCCAGATCCCTACACTCCGGTTCATTACGGACAGACAGCTCGGTCTCCAGAACTGGCAGCCATTTATCCAACAAAGCAAACTGGTCTCTAATAGAGCGGAGGACACCCGTGTGTTTACTAATGTCTACACCACGAATGTAAACTTTGAACGCCTCCCAAACCGAAGCAAAGGAATCAACTGAGCCTTCATTATTGTTAAAGAACTCGGAGATAGCAGTGTGCGAATCTGTTTTGAAAACTAAATCCAGCAATGAATAAGGGGTAAATCTCCACCAGAATGGAGGGAAGCCATGAGAGGGTGCAGAAATAGTTAGAAGAATAGGCGAGTGGTCTGATAATGAACGAGGTCGGACAGCACAGTCTCGAACCGTAGGCATTAGAGTATGTGAAATAAACCAATGGTCAATGCGCTTGTGGACGTCGTGATGAGCTGAGTAGTGTGTGAAACCACCCCGTTGGTCGGGCCTGATTCTCCAAACATCTGTCAGTTGCAACTGCAAGTTTGTATGGCCTTTGCTGAATTCGATAGGGGACGAGGGGCCCCTCTTGAATGGTCGAAATCGGTCTCTAAAATGCAATTAACCCCTCCCCCACACCCATAGCACTGTTGAAGGCGTGCGGGCCTTAAGTAAAGAAAAAATCGATTGGTAAAACAGGTCATCATAATTCAGGCCATAGGAATTAACAATGAGAAGATCCAATCCTTGCCCATGGCATCTAGAAATAACATACCTGCCCGCTAGGTCAGACTCAAGGCTGTCCAACTGGAGTCCCGATCTAGAGTTGACCCACGTTAACACTCCCCTGGAGTGGGAGGTGAAGCAGACCGCATGAATTGATCCCGACAACCCCCTACCCATGAGTAACTTACTGCCAGAATTAAGGTGCGTTTCCTGCAATAATGCGATGTCTCTCTCCCTACGCTTGAGATATGCAACATTTTTTCACACCTTCCGGAGAATGTTTAACTCCCGGACATTCCACCGTCAGTATGAGCAACTGCTTATTCCAAGTCATACTAGTATTTGTACTGGTCATGTGCGTTGAAAGAACCATTGATATCCCTACCACCGGTGGCCACCATCATCACCCCTCTCAGCAATTAAAGGAAAGAATACGTGATCTGCTAATACAGTAAAATCAAATAATACCCCGACCCTACCCCCTCCCATGCCTTGCTTTCCCCAACTTGCAAAGGTTAGTACCCCCAAATGGCCCAACCCCCACCCAGTTTAAGGAGAAGCAACGATATGTTACCTGCAATAAAAAACAAAAAAAATAACAAAACATCAGATCCAAACAATCCCAATGCCTCCCCCACCCACACCTTGCACACCCCAACTCAGCAAAGTCGGATCCCATCCCTCCCTGAGAAAAAAAGCAATACAAATGAAAAACCAAAAAACAAATACTCCACCAACACATTTGGTGATTTCAATGAGAAAGTGCCTGCTATGCATTGGGGCAGATGTTGCCCGCCAATCCAACATTTGTCCTTCTCTACTCTGGCAAAGAACTCCCCTTGTAGGAGGTTAACGGTGGGTCTATTTACTGAACGACACTTAGGAGGGTCAAGCGGATAAGGGCAGTAAACAAAAATACACTATATGTGCATGAAAAGGAAGTTAATCACTGCTGGTTGTCAACATTACAATCACATAATCATAGAAAATATTTCAAGTATTCAACTGAGTGCCACTTGAGGATTGTCCAATCATTCACTCCTTGCTAGTCATTCTCGTCTAGGCCACCAGACTCCGCATCTGCTTGCGTGTCACTCTCTCTTAACTTTGCAGATGTGCCAGCCATGCCCCTACTCTTTGAGGGCCCTCTGGAGGGAGCGAGGATCTGTAAAGATCTGTTGACTGCCTTCTCGACACACCCTGAGCCGCGCCGGATAAAGCATTGCGTATTCAATATTTAGTTCACGCAATTTGCACTTCATGGGTGCAAATTGCCTCTTGGCCTCTTGAACTTTCAGAGTAAAATCAGGGTAGAGGATGAGATTTGAGCCTTCATATTGCAACGAGCCGAGCTCCCTTGCTCTGCGGACCGCAGCATCTCTGTCCATATAGTTCAAAAGTTTGGCTATGATAGGGTAGGTGGAGTACCGGGTGCCGGCTTAGGTCCAAGTGAGCGATGTTCCCTCTCCACAACAAACCTTGATGAGACAACCTCGGGCCCATCTGTGTAGTGAGCAATTTTTCTACGAACAGCTCTATGTTGCCTGTCTCAGTCGATTCAGGAAGGCCCGGTATGCGGAGATTGCTCCGCCTCTAACTCGCCTGTAAGTCCTCAGCCCTAACCTAGAGAGTTATAAGGGCTTTCTCCATATTTTTTAGCAGCATTGGAGTCCGATTGGGCCTCCTCAGATTCTGTGATGTGGCGCTTTGCCATGTCAAGGCGCTCTGCATGTTTATCAACTCGCTCAGACATCCTATCCATTCTATAAGCTAGAGTGTCTATTTTTGCGTCTATTGCTGTCAAACCTTTCTGCATTGATGCAATGATGGACTTGATGTCCCAGATAGTATTGTCTGCTGGCAGTCGGTGTCCGACAATGCAGACTCATCGTTGCGTCTGGACTTTCGCTGCTCGAAGTTGATCTTTGGTTGTGAATTATCTGGTTTGCCCGTTGTCTCTGGTATTTGTTCTGAGCCCGACTATGATAGGGCAGTTGATGCAGGACTCTCCCTCCGTAGTGTGCGCAGTACGCAATTCAATCCAGATTCTGGTGAAGACTGAATACAATTTTGTTCAGTATGTCGTGAGTGCTCAGTCCGAACCCAGTGCCACAATAGAAGCCGCAGTGTGTCCCCAAGCCGCCGAAGACAGCAAAGCTAGGAAGAGAGACGGGTCTCTATTGCCAACCACTAAGCAGTGCAGGCAGACTCCCAGCTAGGCCGCCATTTTAGGAGACGCCCACCGCGCTGAATCAAAGTTGCTCAACATATGTTTATATAAGCAGCGTGGGGTCTACAGACTACAGGGCTAATAAAGTGTGTGCCGCTTCCACCATGCTAGAGCGGTACAGCAGTCCAGGAGCCATCGTGCCGGTGGGCGCAATGGACAAGTAACCTGTACCAGGTTTGTGCTGTGAAGTGGCAGGCCCAGGTTCTCCAGCACTCCTCAACGCTTAGTATGACCAGTCCAGCTAGTACAGGAATGTAGGGGCGATGTAATGCAGTCTATCCCCTGGGCCTCCAGGAAGGGCTCACGCCAGGTGTAGCCTTAATTCTCAGCTGGTTGTAGACTGGGGACAGAACCGGCATGGCACGTGCCGTTCATCCAGGACCTTTACACACTACAGGGGCGACCAGGCAGGGGGCGCAGGGGAAAATGCCGCCCACTGCGCAGTAGCTTCGTCCCAATCAGCAGTGCACACAAACGGGTGAGGGAGCAGATAATTACACGACCCCTGCCCGAAAACAAGACCCCCAGCACTCCTCACCGCACTGATGCCAAGGTCTCAGCAGTGTAGCCCTCCAGGGCCGATATAGTGCAGGCGTTCTTACAAGCTTCCAGTGAGGGAACGCGTCGCAGAGCACACACACAAATGACGGTGTTCAGGCAGTGGGTGCCTCTAGGCCATGGCCTCAAGCGATCTCCGCAGCAGGGCTCGAACACCTTAGCGGTCGCAGTATTCAAAGCATTTAACAACAAGGGGTGGTGATGGACAGAGTTTCTGAATTAAGCAGAATACTCTCACCCAGTCAAGAGATCAGGGCTAGATCCAACACCGTTTTTTAGCTCACTGCACCATCCCAGTTCAGAACCTGGCTATATGCAAATTAGTCTGTTCCTGTCCCAGTGCATGATGGGAACAGGGCAAACCAAACTACCAAGCCAATTCTTACACTGGGAAGGAAACAAGCTTCCGGGGACCGGTTTCTGCCATTTCAGGCGTCGTCGGCCCGGCTTGCTTGAATCCTGATGGAGCAGTGAGCAAGGGACTCATGTCTGAGTATACCCTTCCACGCTTATGGTGGACAAAATGATTCAGAAAAGGGGGTGGTGATGAACAGAGTGTCTGAATTAAGCAGACCACTCTTACCCAGTCCAAAGACCGACGACGCCTGAAATGGCAGAAACCGGTCCCCGGAAGCTTGTCTCCTTTCTGGTGAAGAATTGGCTTGGTAGTTTGGTCTGCCCTGTTCCCATGATGCACTGGGCCAGGGACAGACTAATTTGCATATAGCCAGGTTCTGAGCTGGGATGGGGCAGTGAGCTAAATAACGTTGATGGATCAAGCCCTGATCTTTGGACTGGGTAAGAGTGGTCTGCTTAATTCAGACACTCTGTTCATCACCACCCCCTTTTCTGAATCATTTTGTCCACCATAAGCGTGGAAGGGTATACTCAGACATGAGTCCCTTGCTCACTGCTCCATCAGGATTCAAGCAAGCCGGGCCGACGACGCCTGAAATGGCAGAAACCGGTCCCCGGAAGCTTGTCTCCTTTCTGGTGAAGAATTGGCTTGGTAGTTTGGTCTGCCTTGTTCCCATGATGCACTGGGCCAGGGACAGACTAATTTGCATATAGCCAGGTTCTGAGCTGGGATGGGGCAGTGAGCTAAATAACGGTGATGGATCAAGCCCTGATCTTTGGACTGGGTAAGAGTGGTCTGCTTAATTCAGACACTCTGTTCATCACCACCCCCTTTTCTGAATCGCAGTATTCAAAGCGGCATCATTGGAATCCCCGCATCCCAGGCAATATTTGCCGTAGTTTCTTCGGCGATTTTGCGGCTCCAGGAGTAGCAAATTCCTGTCCGATAGGATCGGAGGCGGGCAGAGCTAAATCACTATGCGGCAATCTTTGAGCCTGGCAAGCGCCGCCCCCAACAACCTGTATAGTTGACTGTACAGAAACAGTCACATGGATAGTGTGTATCTGGACAGCGTATATATCCTACTACTTCTGCCTTGACTAAGACTCATTTAGGGAGCTTAAATGAATAGCTTTTTATAAAGCCCTTGAACTCAATTATGCAAAATAATTTTGAGAATCTCTTTTTTCACCGTACATCCGTGTAAGCATATAGCTTAGTTGTTGTTTGCCCCTAGCAGTTTGTCAAATTATTATAGATTTTTGCATTTTATATAGATAAATACGTTTCACGTTGCTTTTATGCTCCGAAAGCAGTTTCTTGACACTGTTCTGGAAATGTTCCTATTGTTGAGGAAAAGTATCAAAGTAGGTGTGAGGAAATGGGATGTATTATATGGTGTGTTGGTGCAACCTCTTTAGGACCAGTAGTTTTCGTTTGTGAAGTGTTTAGCTCAACCCAGGGTAGGTGTGGGTCTGAGCAGTAAGGCTTACACAAATTAACAAGTGTTAGGCATTTAAACGGCACCAAAACAATTGAAGAAAGAAACTCAACACTCAAGGAATCAGACACCAAATTATAAAAAAAATAGATTGTATTTTTATGTGGTTTTAGACACCAAAATAAAAAAGATCCACTGAAGGTTTCTGATGATGCACTGTTGAACGTTGTAAATTTTGCACTTTTTACACAACCATGAGCAATATTTGACAAATTCATTGAAGTATGCATGCAGTTACTCCCAGTTACATTAGGCAGTCCACTCCGGTAGGGAGCAGGTCACTGGGACCACAGGGTCCTTAGAAACCTATACCTTGGAGGAAGTAGTTGTCTTCAGTCAGTTATAGGAACTTTTATACTTTTATACTCTTGCTGTAGGTTCCTATGGAAGTGGTCCTGGTGCAAGGGATACAGGATACTGAAGATACTCATGGATGCTCTGGATGCAACTTGGTGGGGGGGGGGGTCTTACTCTGGCTTTTCCTCGGTCCATGAACTTGGTGAGGAGGTCCTGGCCACAGATGTTGGTGTTCTTCTAAGTCCTCTATGTCTTGGCAAGAGTTCAGGTGCCACTGGGCTATCAGAAGTCCTGTATCGTGGTTACAGCAGAATCATTCCTTGGGTGATCACTTGCCTTCTGGGTGACCAAGCTCCACTCCGGCAACTCTCCCAGGTCCAGCAGATTCTGGTGCAAGTTTAACATTGGGTCCTTGTCTCGGGTGCCTCATGTTGACTATGCGAATATCAGGACTACCAACTTGCACCAGTGGGCTTCTTCAGCTGTTGTGGCCCTGTGCTGCGAACAGGTGGTCAGCCGACTGAGTCTATTGCTTTGGCTTTGCTTTGGAGACAACTTCTTCACAAGCGGGATGCAACAGGCGCAATCCCTTCTCCTTTGCTAGCCAGCAGGTTAATTCCATGTCAATGCAGCCTCTCTTCACCAGGCCCTTAATGCTGCAATCCTCCTTTGTTCCTCTTCTCTAGTCCACTAAGATCTAAGTTCTGTCTGCCTGGGCTGCCCTTTTATTCCGAGAAAATAGGGGTGGGTTTGAAGGGGTTTCAGCGAGACACATCGGTTTAGAATGCAAACTGAATAGGGTCGAGTGACAGCCTGAATCTGAAACGTCCCAGGAATGGTGGGACACACACTCTGCCCAGTTATCTTAGAGAATACTTATCTGGAATTTAACGGCTTGAGCAGTACACTCAGGAGGGGAATTGTGTATAAATACTTATTTTGGCAAGACCCGTATATCATTCTTTTACAAGAATCCCACCAATAGCCAAAATATGAATACAGCACACTTTCCTTGTTTGTGCCATGACGCACCTTTCAGTAGGTGCTCCGTGCGCAAACTAGTAAAGTGCACCATATAGTAAAGAATGTGCTGCCCCCAGTGCAGTCGTGAACTCGCGCTACCCTGGGCAGCACATTCAATTGAATTACGGAGCAGCTGTTTAAAAGCTGCTCCTTGTTTCACAGTGCAGATGGCAATCCGCTTGTGCTTTCGAGGAGGATCAGAGATCCCCCTTGTAGGAGGGTCCAGAGTGACTGCGCACGCCTGCAGCGGGGTGTCCGGAGTGTCTATGGGACTGCTTTTCATATCACCACCCCAGGACTCCGTTTAAGAAGCCGCACAGAAAGTGTGCCACAAAAGGGTGGAACACTTCAGTGCGCTTTCTAAAGGCATGTTTTGCCTCTGAGCGGCGGTGGTAATACGGTGTGGGCACAGAGGCAAAGTGATTCCCTCATTTGCATTGGGCCATGCCCCCATGCAAATGAGGGAACGCCCTATATCGATCGTGCTGGCAGTCTTCTAGAACGGCATGCACAATGGTGTACGTCCCCTTCTGTAATACTATTGTGGCCCGGGGGTGCACAAAGCGGATGCACATGCTTGTTTCACACCCAGGGCACAATGTCCTTTGATGGCCTTTGATGGTTAACTTGTGGGTACCTGGACCGAGGCAGTTGCAAAGGGCGGGCTCATGCAAGGTTGGTCAGAGGGTCCAGTGGGGTAGGGATCCTGGTCCGCAATCCCACCCTCTGCAGGTCGTCCAGTCATGGGTGAATGAATTGAGATGTGTGGATGTGCATGGGTGAAGAAATGGGGAGGATCTGGTGTTCGCATCATGCTACCTCACCCCTGGATTACAGTCCCCAGGATAGACTCAGCTGGTGGACTAGATAATAGAGCTACTGGTGGCTCTGCTTCTTGTTGGAATGGAGATTAACTTGGCTTCACATGGGGACATGGAGAGCTTAACCACCTCGGGAGAGATTCCCTGGGTGGACCTGCCATTATCCTATTTGTTTTGGAGGCACTGGAACTAGCTGACCACTGGTGGGATGATCACCTGGGAATACATCAGTACGCCTATGCGGATAATACGATGTGTTCCATGTTATGAGGATTTGTGTAGCGCGCCTATCCCTTGAGTGGGTATCCAAGAGCTAGAACAGCCAGGTTTTTAGTTTCTTGGGAACTCAAGTAGAGATTGGGAGGTCCTGATAAGATGGGGAAGGTTGTTTCAGGTTTTGGCTTTGATGCCGCAAAAAAGCGTCCTGTGGTATCATCTGTGCGGCTGAACACAGTTGCCTAGTTGGATGGTGGGATGGTGGAGTCTGGCGATGTAGATGGCTTTGTAGGCAAGGATGGGCAGTTTAAATTGGCAGTGTTTCTGGATGGATAGCCAGTGTATTCTGAGGTGGTGTGTGGGCTACAGCTGGATTGCAAGGATGAGTCTGGCGGTGGCACTCTGGTTAGTCTGGAGTTTTTGTATGAGTTGGTTTGACATAGTGGCTTAGTGTGCTGCCGTAGTCCAGGCTGCTGGTGATGAGGACCTGGATGACCGTGCATCTGGAGTTTGTGGGGAGCCATTTGAATATCTTATGGAGCACACTTACGGTGAGTAAACAGGAAGCAAATGCGTTCACCGGTTTGGTCATCGTGAGTTTGTTGCCCAGAATGATTCCAAGGTTTCTGATGTGGTCTGTGGGGGCAGGGAGGAATCCCACGGCGAGCTCTTGTTCCTGTAAATCAGGACTTTGTTTTTGTCAGTGTTGAGTTGTAGTCAGTTAGTTTTCATTCAGTTTGCTGTGCTTAACATGCAGGTTGGAAAGTTGGTCCTGGTGGTGTCATCTGTGAGGGAGAGAATAAGCTGAGTGTTGTCTACATAAGATGTTGATTCAGTGGGATCTTATGATGTGGGTGAGTGGTGCCATGTAGATGCTAAAGAAGGTAGAGTATGGCGATGACCCTTGAGGGACTCTACAGATGAGGTTCTTGGGTTCGGAGGTGTGTAGCTGAAGTCTGAACCTTTGGGTTGTTGGAGGAGGAGGCAGGCCATCTCAGGGCGGATCCTTGTAGTCTGAGTTATGGAGTCTTGAGATGAAGTGCTGTGGGAAACTGTGCCAAAGGCCATTGAAAGGTCAAGCAAGACAAAAGCTGTGGTTTCCCCTTTTTAGGTCTCGCCTAGCGATGCAGCGCCATGCGCTGCTCGCGAAGCGAGACTTATTGCCGCTGTGTAGCTAGCGAAGCGGGACATGAGATGTGCACAAGCTTACCAAAGCCATTGCAGACCATGGCTGTGACCGTGTGCCTTAGGAAACCTGGGCTGTGAACGCGCCCGTCTCCTCTCGCGCTCTGACACGCTTTCACTTTTGCACTTTCCGAGTGCGCCAGGACAGCCCAAGGTGTTGGGGCGATGGGAAGCTGTTAAAAGACGCAGCACGTTGAAGCACATATGTGCACTCTGTTTTAACTACCTACTAGATGTGTGATCTTGGAGGGTATAGTTTAAGCTCAGTATCCGTCGCTTCTTCGGCTCACGTCTAACTTAACCAAGCCCTTCTTTCTAAGTTTCCGCACCCTTCTTGCCAATCCTTGCTCTCATAAATTCTCCCTTTTTGCATTCCTCTCCTCGTATGTCTGTCTCTCCTCTAAACATACTCCATTGCTCAGTCTCCATTCATTTTATAGCTACTAACAATGTCATGCGTCCACTTTCTCTGTCCTTTCTTCTTTCCACTTTCCTCTATCATTCACTCCTCTCGTCCTGGCAGTTCTCTCATTTCCTAATTGCTTTTTTTTTGATCGGTACCCCTCTTCCTCACCTTGAAGGCTCGGCTCACCCTGTGTCCTCTGGCGTCTTTCAGCCAATTCAAGCGAGGCAGTGTTATAACTTTTGATTTCCTCAGTCTCTCTTCGCAGCGGTTCACTGCATCCCTTACCTTCCAGGGTTCTTGTTTTCCCTCATCTCAGATCCTTCTGCACACCTCACTTTCCGGACCCGTCTCACCTCCCTTCCGTACAGGTTTTCTTTCTTCCTCATGCCTACAGATACTCCTGCATTTCTTTTCTTTCTATGTTCGTGTCTGTGCTCATCAACCTGTATCCCACGCCAGGCACACACACTTCTTGTGCTCCTGCCTGTCCCCCTGTTAACTTCCTCACTGTCCTCGGTGGCCCTGCTACTTTATTCTACCTTCTCGTACTTCGCTGCGACTAGTAGGAGCTATTATCACCCTAATCCTGAACTTCCTACTATCGCTGTGTGCCCGCACCCCCTAAGCCCATTGTGTCCTCTCCACTCACTCCCTTGTAGCTCATAATGGCCTTATCAGCCCCTGTCTGTAGTTCTGATAGCTTTATTCTCTTCAATCTGGATGTTTTCTCTGCCCATCTTCCCTGCTTCTCTCTAGTCTCATGCATTCCTTATGTTCTCCCTATGAGCTCATTTTTATGTCTTCATCCCTTCATACCCTCTACTATTCCCTGTCCCTTCTTTGAAGTTCTAGTTCTCTTTTTATATACTGCCTAGCAATTCCATGTTCACTGCATTTATCTACCTGTCTTTTAGTAGTTAGTTATGTACATGTTCCCCACCCTCTACCCACCTCCTGCTATCTTTTCACATCCCTCTCTCAGCAGGAGGCTTCTAATATTCTCCTTCATCTTCAACAGTTCTTATGTCTTCTCCTAAACTCTTCATTAGCTTGTGATGTGTTTACCTGTCCCATCCTTATCTCTGGCTCTCGTTTTCCTCCTTTCCATACTCTTTTGGAGGAAGATGCTTCCTTTATTAACTCTTTCCCAGTAACAGTTTTAGTGATTTTCTGTAGCTTTTAACCGAACCGTTTTTGCTCTAGTTACCTTTCTAGTCTCTGCTTCCCTTATTTGTCGGTTGCAGTTGCTGTCTTTCTTGTGTCTCCTGTTTCTCTTTACCAGTCCACTTTCTTAATCACTGACCCTTTTCCTTTCATCCTTCCTTCAGGTTTACTTTGTTTGTCTAGCAGTTGCTGGTTTTCCCCTCTAGTTCTAGTTCTGTCAGCAATCGCGGTCCCCCAACTTTACTTTTCTCCTCTGTAGTCCATAGTTTCCACATCACATCTTTCATCTTTTTAGATTTGGGTTTAAGGCCCAACCAGGTTTTTTCTGGCCATGCTGGCCAACCTCAGAATTGTTTCTGATGTCGGCTGTGTCAGAACATTTGTGTTAATCTGTTAGCTACATTTCACCTATTGCCTTGTCCATCTGTCTTCACTGTGCTTTAAAGGCAAAGGGTTAGAAAGGTGTGCATTGTTTCTGCTGACAACTTCTAAGTAGTCTCTGTTTCCACGTTAGTCTTCACTGCCAGGCTCTTACATTGCAATGTTCCTCAGAACCCCTCATGCCCCACAGTCTTCTCAATATTTATCTTGAGCCATTGCTTCTCTTGTCCAGTGCATGGCTTCTACTTCTGGTATGGAATTGGATGGGCAGCTATCTCATGCTGAAATTAGCCAAAACCAAAGTCATGCTTGTGAACCACTAGGGGCCAATATGAGAAAGTTTAGTGCTGTCTGTTTTGAATGTTTATAACTCCCTGCATATCTAGCATTTCAATCAACCTCCTCTGGGGCTTCACTTTATTTTTCCTCCTTCTTGGCACTGCACCTTATGGAGCAGGGGTATGGGTTGCACTTTATTATCTGCATCCAAAGTCAAGAATCTTGGGTTTCATCTTGATATATTACTGTTGTTTGAGAAGCGAGGCAGTGTTATAACTTTTGATTTCCTTCATCATCTCTATTTATACTGCTCTATTTTTCGGTTCTTGCTGTGGAATCCACAATAATACCCAGATTTGATTGTGTGAATAAGCGCTTTATAGGTCTCGACTTAAAGCATTGCTTTTAGCAATGCTTGTTGTCGAGAATTATAGTAGGCAATCCAAGCTCTGAACCATTGGGGATTTTGGACAGTGCGTGCTGATTACTAGTGCGGAACACGCGTCCACATCAAAGCCATCAGCCTCCCTCCCACCTCCCCCTAATTGCTTTCACTTTCACGGCCGTGAGCTTCTTCAAAGGGATCCGCTCCCCCGCCCCCTGCTTCACTACAAAGGAAAGCGCATTTCCCAGCACTAGCATTTCCCGGCCGCTTTCCTTCTGCCCCTGTTAGACTGGTTTTTCCCTTGTTTTTCTGCCCTCTGTTAGACTCGCTTTTTGTGCCCTACTGCCCTTTGTTAGACTCGTTTTTTTCCCCTTGCAACCCCTGCATCACTCAGCGCCACCCCTGCATCACTCAGCGCCACCCCTGCATCACTCAGCGCCACCCCTGCATCACTCAGCGCCACCCTAGCATCACTCAGCGCCATCACAGCATCAATCTCTGCGACCATTCAACAACAACTGGTTCAAATATGTTCTCTCAATGTTTCAAGCTTTATTACAATTGTCACAAAAAGATGTTAATATTTCACTTCTGTTCTTGGATTTTCATCACAATAAAATACACTGAACATAATCTTCACAAAAGTTATTTACAAAAGTTTAAGCTATTGCCATTATAAATTAGAATCACTTTTATTTAAGTATTAATTATTTAAAAAAATTAAAAGCCATTGTTGTTTGTAATATCAATACATCTAAGTCACGTAAATACAAAACATGTTGCATCACAAATGCTATAGTTGCCACATTTGCGAAAGTTATAACTATTGGCATTGTAAATGACAAAGCTATTAATTTAGCTATTTTCAAAACCAACACATAAATAAAATAAATTGTCATTTACAAGACCAATAGCTCAAACTTTCATAATGCGAGACCTATTGCATTGCAAATGCTTGTTAGATATACTATCCAGCATAGTTAAGAAGCTCCAACAATTCTAAAATATGGTGGTTATGCTGATTTACACTCTTTCTGAATTGGATCAGCAATGCCCAATTTCACGTAGGGCAGCAGATCATTTTTAAGGCCTTTGGCTTAAATGTATCTGTAGTAAACTGGTCTAATATGTGCCTCCCTCTCCCCTACCACCTGCCCCTTCGGTCTGATGCCCGCACTCATTTAGCAAATTCTGAGGTGGGTACAAGTACAATGGAAAGCAAGCAAGCATGCTTCAGACTGCCTTTTATCTAAACATATTTGTGCACTTCATCTTCTCAAACCCACCCACCAAAGGATGTTCTAATCACCAAGCAAAATAACATTTTGTCACTTTGGCGCTCCTAGTTACCAAGCAACTGAGTAATGTTATAGACTTTCAGTTGCATACTTTCCAGCTATCCTTTATATTTTTTAAATAGTCAGTCAGTCCATGATTATTTGTTAACATCACATAATGGTGGTGCCTGTAGCAAAGTTGAACAGTTTGAAGCAAATGCAATTTATTTTTGTATGCAACGGCCAGCACCAACTTACTGTAGTGTGTCAAAGGGGGAGAGCAGGACAGCCCATATCTACCAAGTGCCGCTGTTCTTCTCTCTTCCCAAGTGCTAGAGCACTTTCTGGCTGCCTAGCACCACAAACGCATCCTGTACGACAGAGTAAAAGTGTCTTGGTGTGGCTAGCATAGGTTTTGTACTGGGAGATAAAATACTATGCCTAGACTTACTTTTAAACTGTTCCTGCTTTTTGTGTGTATTGTGCAGAACAGCACTCAGAAAAAGTTAGAAACATTTGAAGAAGAAAAACTTTTATCCTTCTTTGTTCCTGACTTGAGCTGGTGTATTTTTTTGGCACAAAGCTCGTCTTCAAATGTTAGTAGATAGGGGTTTGTGATGGAAACCATAGGTGGTGGCACGGGAACGCCAATACACCAACATGGAACGTTTTTTTTAATGCAAACTAGCACAAATCACTATTTTGCGTTACTTTTTTCAACTTTCCAATGCAAAAAAAGAATGTTTTCGCGCTGAAAATGAATTCGCAAATCAACACTTCACACCATTTTGCGTCACTTTCTATGACTTTGCACTGGTGCACAGTGTTGATAAATGAGGCCCATCAAGCTCAAATGTCCCTCTGGATTCATTGGTACTGGAGCTCCAAAGGCCCTTGCCTTCCAATCAACCCAAGGCTCTAACAGCTCCCCAACTTACCTGGTGCTGCAGCTCATACGACTCTCTGGTTTAAAGTTATAGGTTTCACAGTCCCCTTGCCCAGCATTATTAAAGTTTGAGCTATTGGAATTGTAAATGGCAATAAAACACACAAGTTGATGGACGGAATGCTGCACATTGGCAAAACATTCACACCCAGTCAGACCTGGGTTTAATCCATTGTTATTTTGCTCACTATGCCACCCCAGTTCAGGCATGGCCATATGCAAATCAGTAAATGACAACGCCTTTTATTCATTTGTTTTTAAAACCTGCAATCTGTGCATAAACACGCACTTTGAGCGTATAGTCCTTGCTTACGATGAGCAAGGCTGGCAGTAAAAGAGACTGCCAGCTTTGCTTCTCATATGCATGGACTATAAGTACAAAGTGCTTGTTTACGCACAGATGCAAATGAATAATGCGAGACCTATTGCATTGTAAATGCTTGTTCTATGATTGTATGGATGTTGTCATTTGCCGCAGAAACCCGACTGAGTAATGTCTAGGAGATAGTGCTTTTCTAGAAGGTCCGAGTTGCCCGCTGATTGCTTTCCAAATAACTTTAGATGGGAAGGGCAGGAGCGAGATGGGTCAGTTGATGCTGAGGCCTGCTGAAGGTTTCTTTCGGAGAGCTGTGCCCTTTGTGTTTTCAGTTGTCTGGGAAGGTTCTGCTATGGATGGAGGCGCTGATGGTGGTAAGGTAGGAGCTAATCCGTGTTTCTCCTAGGTTGTAAATATGGTGGGGGCAGGGGTTGATGGGGGCGGGGGGGCATTAGTGGATTGTTTTCATGGCTTCGATGGGGTCTTCTGGGATGAGGGGGCTCCAGTTTGTTAGCTGGAGGTCAATCTTGGTGGCAGTGGGCAGGTGGTTGATGAGGTCTTGTCGTGTTGGGGGTCGAAGTTGCTGTAGATCCTAAGAATTTTGTGAAAAGTTGGAGAAGTTGTTGTAGAGGTTCTTTGATGGGGTGATGGTGCTGGTTGCTGCTGAGGGGTTGGAGAATTATTTGATGTTGAAGAGCTCTTTGCGGTTTTGGAGCTAGTTTCTAGTCTCAATGCGGATGTATGACATTACAACGCATGCTTTTACCACACATGCCTTTACAACGCTGTTTTTACAATGCATGCCTTTACAACGCATAGTGCTTTGGGGCGCTGGATAGTGAATAGTTTAATTTACTATTCCAACTCCAGTCCCCGTGGATAGTAGGGAAGGTGTTGGATAGTGAATTAAACCTATTCCCTATCCTAGAGCGCCCCCCAGTGCAATGCGTTGTAATGGTTTGCGTTGTAAAAGTAGCGTCGTAAAGGCACTGCGTGGTAAAAGTTGCGTTGTAAAGGATGTTTCCCATCAGTGCAAGGGCTTCTTTCCTCTGTGGCGTGTTTGGAAAGATATCTGGTGTTGAGGAGCATGCATGTCAGGCGGGATGAGGTGTGTGTCCGGGAGTGGCGTAGGAGTGCTAATGCAGGAGAAGAGGTAATGAGCGTATGAAAAGTGTCCTACCATTAAGTTGGGTATGGCGCGGAGGCATCTGTAGTGGCGCCTGGTATTAAGTGCTTGCAGGTGGGAGGAAGTGTAGCAGCAGTGTTTGGGTTGGACTAGGGGGCTCCAGGTGCAGAGGGTCCTGCCTTTGGCCCTCCAGTGGGGCTGTAACGCAGGGGCTGCCATTAAGTAGGTCCAGGGAGGAGCATGGGAGGGGGGATAAGGCAATCGAGGAAGAAGCAGGAGAACAGGCTAAGTGCAGAGAAAAGCATAGCCTGAGAATGGGAGACGATAGAGTCTTAGGGGAGAGGGAAGAGATCAAGGAGCAACAGGGAAAACAGCAGTGAAGGAGAAGGTCAAAGGAGAAACAAGAACGGAAAGATGGGCAGACTGACAACAAGGGGTGAGTGAGTGTAAAAGGAGAAACTGGCATTGAGTGAAAGAGTAAAAGGGCAAACGGGCTACAAGAGTGAGCGGTAAAGTAAGGACGAGTGAAGTAAGGAGCAACAAGGAGTGAGAGAAGGAGCGCCTGCAACGAAGCAGGACCGCAAAGCACATGGCAGGGTCTAAAAGTGACTTACGTGGTCTGGTCTTCTGACCATTTTAAGTGGAAGCTGGGCCTAGGCACCTTCTTCAAGTTGGATTATCTACTAGCTCCATTTCACCAATAGGGTCTGTTGTAACACTCTGCGTTCTTACCACGAGGCATTTCAGACTACAAGGTCACGCCTTAAAAACTGAGGCATACTACAAACCAACAGACTGTAATAATATATCCTGAAAGCCTTGAAAGACAACTTACTGACGGGGTTATTCTTTAGTTTACGCAGAACCCGCATAGACAAAAATAATTGATAAGCATGCTGATTTATTGTCCAAGACACTTGTGACCAAGCACTATCCTTATCTGATTAAAAGGCCAAAAAGAGAGTACGCAATAATCCTACAGATTTATTATTTCAGAATTTAAAAAAACGAAACCTGACCGTCTGATGTGTCTCTACATTTGGCACACGTTTGAATGAAATAAAGAAGCTAATCTTCAGGCATTAGAAGACTCTTACTTTGGGCCCGTTGGACATCATGAAGCTCATGGTTGTCTTTAAATTGGGCAAATCAATGTTGGGCCTTCTGGTCTATACCAGACCTAAAAAAGAAAAGCAGCACAAACCTCACCATGTGGAAACTTTCTCCGGTGGTTGGTCACTTTCAATGTGGACACTGCAACATCTGCCCTCTTACGAAACCAACCAAAGAACTGGACCTAGGGTTGAGAACACTATGGGTTTTGAAACCATACAAAATTGCGTTCGTTCTAATTTGTTTTATATTTTGAACTGTACCTGTGGTCTGAAGTACATGGGCATGACCACAAGAAAAGCCATATTTAACAAGGAGTACAGAAGCACTTTTAGGTGCAAAAATACGATTACTCAGCTAATGCTGTTTGTGCCCATACTGAGAATGAATTTACTTGGTTCATTATCGAAAATTTGCTAGTGTCCACAATAGAAGAACAACTATTCAGAAATGAGCGAAGATGGATTTATAGACTGTCAACCTTATAAACTGGTCTCGATTAAATTTCCTGGACCTATTTGACAAGGAGATAAGGGGTTACAAGCATGTTGACATCACTAAGTCCGGGAATGTTCTCTCCTTTTTAGTTAATCATGGGTATGTCAACCTCCTGACACCTAGCATGCTACTCCCTTCTTACACTGTTTATTAAAAGGAACTGTTTTCTTTACTTTGACATATGAATATGTTGGCAACCTCTTGAGAACCATTAAATATCACCGGCAGTCCGCATTATCCATTCCTCAGTAACATGCTTGTTTTATTTATTTATTTGGTTTTCCCCTTTTAAACATCATTATGTGTGGCAATGGTGCAATTATGCCCCCCCCAGCTTTTTAAAGAACCATGGCTGTTGGGGAAAGTGATTTCAACAATGAGGTAAAAAAAAACCTCTTTTTGAGTCTTTTGGAACTGTTATTGCGTGCACAAACAAATAACCATTCCCCCAGAACTACGCAGCGGTTGATAGAATATGCTTTTTATACAACATATATACTGGACTTCATCGTCCTGAAGCCTGGTGTTTCGTCGTAATATCATTTAGGTCTACCTGCCCAAAAAAACAGAAGATGGAGAATTAGGTAGTGCCTACAAAATCCACACCATCGAACAACACCTTCTCAGGGGCCCTGAGGTCGTTGGCTAATTGGTGTCATCAAACGCGTATCCTCCGAACAGATGCCAGCCGCTTTTTAACTGCCCCCGCACAAGCTTGTAGTTTGGTGGCAATCTAGGCAGCAGGTTTAGGTTATAGCGATGGTGACCAATCCTTGACAAAGTATTTTCCTATTTCTCCTTTTGGCAGATAACTCTGTGCTGCGTAGAATAAATATGAAAAACACAGGGATTACTGGCTTATCTACATATTTCGTTTTGGGTATACCAGTGGGGGCTCCCAACATTGGGTGAGTTACCCTTGGTAGCAGCTTTGAAAAACACAAGTGAAAGGGGTAATGTTAAGCGCTGTGAGTGGTGTCCATATGTGTTCTAGGATTTTCCAGGGCAGTATTTGGTACTTGACCTTTAGCAGGAGTTTTAAACTAGTAACTTCCATGCGCTCGTATAATACTGATAACCTCATGCTACAGACCCTGGGAGTAGCAATACATTTGATTGTCATTTAAGAACAGTTTTTCCTTGATCCCAGGATTACTCGTAATTTACCTCTTGATATGGGGGGGGGGGGGGTCCTGTACATGTTAACAGGATCGCTCTGTTCCTGGTGATTGTGTAGGTATGAAAACATTTTTAACTTTAATTTCACTATGAAACGAGGAGTGCTTAGAATGAAAGCTTGCTGACTACCCCAGAAGGGTGATTTATCAACAATTGCACCATTTGAGAAATAAATGAAGGCTTTTTCATTTGAGATTATGACCCTTTTGACACAGAAACTAACGACATTTGGGCTCTTTAAACATCCTATGTTTTTAAAAGAATTTGACTACAGGATGGCACCTCTCGCCAGAAGTGTACCGTCCGACAATAGGATAACGTATGTGAGTATTTTGAAGCATGATCCATGAATGAGTTAAGCATGCAAATGCATGTGGGTGGCTTTATGGTTGGTTTGCTGTGCTACACCGTATAGCATGAAAGTATACTTTTTGTAATTATTTTTATTCACCGGACTGATGTCGCCACTGTAGAGTTGGAGCCAATGTAAACCTTATTTGTCTTTCCCTCTACCTAGATTAGTAGGTATTTGTATTTGGGGGTAAGGAGGGGTTTCATGGGCATATTGAGCCTTTTTTTTAATAATGCTTGAACACCTATAGGGCTTCCATGGGACAGCAAGCTTCCTCCTGTGAAAAACACAACTACACGTTTTCCTTAAATTAAACTCTTTTATTGCATATTATTATTTTCCTCTAATTTCTTGTACTTACTATGTCCTTTCAGTTACTTCTAAACAAGAAGTTTCTTCGTATTCAGGTGATAGCCTTAGGCCTCTTAACTATGCATGGAGATAGTGTGTAAGTAGACAGGGGATCCCCCCCCTCCCCAAAGTCCCCAGACTCTTCTGGGCTCTTGGTGAGGGCCAACACATGTTTGGCAACCAGAGACCATTGAGACACTAATTCTCAATTAAGCCCAGCTTTTTGTTTTTATTCATACTCGCAGTACCCTAAGAATAAAAAGGAGTTCCCTTTGGGTATACTGAAAGGTATTTTTAGCAGTCCTCCTTTCCTGGATCCCTGCTTTGTCCAGAAAAACCTTATATAAGAACTCCCAAACTTGGTTGTGTGTGCCCTAGTGGTATTATACTAAAAGGGTGTGGCTAGGCGCTGTTAGACAAGGGATTTTTGGAAGGGCATGTGCCAAAGCCAGGCAGAAACCACCACCACTCCTAAAATAACCCCGGCTCACCTCCTTGGTAGCTTGGCACGAGCAGTCAGGCTTATCTTAGAGTCAGTGTGTAAAGCATTTGCACACAACCAACAGTAATACAGTTTAAGCACTACAAAAGGACACCACACCCATTTAGAAAAATATCCAACATTTTTATATACTTAAGACAAGAACAAACTATAAAACTCCACAATACAGTATTTAAAATCTTTGGTTCTCAAAATATGCTTGAAAAACAGTTCCTTGATGTTGATAGCTCCGTCCAGGGCTATCATGGCGTTGTGAGCAAACCAATCCAAACAGTTCTGGCTGACCGCTTTGTCGATGGCCAGCTACGGTGTTGGAAAGACCCGCAAACAGTACCTTTTAGAAATATACGGCGTCGGCGACCTCTCGTTGGGTTTCCGAAAGCACGGCGTCTGCAGATGTCGGTTCCGGAGGTCGGTGCCGGAGTTGTTGGGGCCCTCCAAGTCGCAAGCGCTGCAGATCGATCTCCTCTCTGTTGGAGTCAGGAGCGCTGGTGGCTGTGGTGCGAAGTGCAGCGGTGCGGCGTGCGGTGCCCTCAGATCGCGGGGCGAGCAGCGGCTCGGCGGCAGCATCGGATGACGTCTGTAAGATCAGGGTCGCGGTGCGAGGAATGCGGTGCTGGCCGTCATGGTGCAAACAGCGTCGCCGTTGAAGCTCTATCAGCTGACAAATTGGAGTCGCTGGTGCCAGCGTCGGTAAGCCAAGGGTGTGCTACGGGATGGGAGCGGTGCGTCGTGTAACTTTACGAGCTGTATCCTCGAACCACGGTGCAAGCAGCGGTGTCTATTTCGGCGTGGAGCGTCGATACCAAGGCATCGTCTTGAAGCGAGGCAGTGCAGAGTGCGGTGCCTACAGGTCGTGGTGTCAGCAGCGGCTCGGTAGCGGCATCAGAAGGGTCGCGTTGCGGCAGTGCCCTCTGCTGTGCCTTCAGGACACTGAGTCGACAGCGGCGTCGTAGACTTAGTCTGGTTGCTTTTCTTCTGTTGCAGCACAAAACACACAGTCCCCAGTGCTGAAGATAGAAGAGCTTACATTCTTTGCTGTTCCTGAGACGTCTTCAACAGGGGGCAAGCTCTACCTCTAGCCCTTGGAGAAACTCACAAAGTAGATTACAGAAAGTTCAGTCCAGTCCTTTCACTGTCCAAGAGAGAAGCAGCCACTGCAAGCCAACACCGCAAAGCACACAGCAAAGTGGTAGTTCCTCCTCACAGCTTCTCCGGCTGTTATTCTTGGCAGTCTTCTTGGTCCAAAAGTGTTCTAAAGTTCAGAGGTCTAGGCCCCAATATTTATATCCCAATTTCCTTTGATCTCCTAGGCAGAGTGTCTGTGCCCTGCCAGATCAGTTCTGCCTTCTCTGGTGTGACTTCCTGGCAGGAGGTGGAGACTGCATTGTCAGAGGCAGACCAGGCCCTTTGAGGTGCAAGGAAATCTCCCCCTTCCCCAATTGCAGCCCAGGTCTATTCAGCCATTTTCTGACCAACCTAGACTATCTGGAGCCACCCCTGCTCCCCAGCCTTCTGATATCCAAAACCCAGACAGGCAATCCATATTCCAGCAGAGACACACAGGATGACTGAGCAGGAAAATACCTACTTTCTAAAAGTGGTGTTTTCAAACACAGAATGTAAATATCACCTTCACTATAAGATGCATCTTTAGATTCTGAGTTCAGGCATACTAAACTTTATTTCCCTACCAAATTCCCCAGACCAGTTATATTTGTAAGATGTTATAAACAATTTCCAATTTTGCCCTTTTGGGAACAGGTAGCCTTGCAATAGTGACAAACGAAATTGGCCGTAATTCACTTTCATAACATGCTACGCACACCAGGGCATGTTCTACCTTTCATATACACTGCACCCGGGCCGCAGGGGTACCTTGGGCCTACCATAGAGGTGGCTGACCTGTAAGAAAAGAGAAGGTGAAGGACTGGCAAGTGTGTGCACTGGCCAAGTAGACATGGCAGTTACAAACTACGTGCAGGTCTGAGTTACCTTTTCAGGGCTACTCACATGGGTGGCACAATCGGTGCTGGAGGCCCACTATTAGCATTTGATTTACAGGCCCAGGCACACTCAGTGCACTTTACTAGCGACTAACAAGTAAATCAAATATCCTATCATGGAAACACCTATCTATAATACAATTTACACAGAGAGCATATGCACTTTAGCACTGGTAAAGTGCCCAGAGTCCTAAAACGATCACAAAAAGGTCTGGGGAAAATAGGAGGAAGAAGCAAAACGTTTGGGGAGAACCCTGCAAAAAGGGCGATTTCCAACCGGGCCGATGATGAAGCATGCCCCTTTTAAGTGGGTGAGGCGTCCAATATCTTTGCATGTCCAAGTAGGTCACTTAAGTGGTTTTCCCTCCCTCTCTTGTCCTTTCATGCCTAGTTGCCCTCTTGTGTATAAGATATATTTTGGAAGAATGCAGCTAGGATCTCTCTCTTAGTGTGAGAACCAAGCAACAGCTCCCTTGGGATAGAAGGGCAACGGAACCTTGGAAAACCTGTTGTGGGATTTTTACATCTTCAAGACCTGTGAGCGATTTGAAGGGCATAAAAAGTGGGAATAGCTTGGGCCTTTCTAAGTTTGTGGATGTGTGGCAAGTTGATGAGGTGTTGCTGTTCTCCGAACACCAGTAGTAGTATGAACTGACGGGAAGCCAATATCTTGGATTATAGGCAGCCATCACCTATCCTGAGTCAAAACAAAGAGTTACTGACCGGAATACCAGATGAGGTGCTTCTAGAATGCAGTGTGTTGGGGCCTCCCTAACCAGCCACACGGGTCCCAGATCTATTCTATCTTTATACACAACTGCCTTCCATCACTGGACACTGAGGAAAAAAATAGGCAAGTGACCCGGGCAGACTAGAAGATAAAGGCTGGAGTGCCTTTACCCCCTTGATGTGGCAATACGGGCAGGTTTCCAGTTGATTTATCTGAAAGTGCTCCATAGGGCATACTTTACTAAATCCAGGTTATTCCGTATTGGAAGGTGAGATTCAGACCTCTATTCATGCAGAAGGGCACATTATTCACACACTCTTTAGTTACCCCCGAGATCTGGTACTGCTGGGATGGGGTGTCCTGTCGGATCCCAAGGGTTTTGGATGTAACAGTGGATCTCTCCCCACAGTTGGCTGCCTTGGGTATCTGGGTGAATCGGACTCCATACTGATACTCGCTTCTTTTCTGCAATGCGGTCTTGATGGTAGCCTGATGAGATTGGATCTGTTAATGGGAAAGCACCACAATCCAGACAATACGGGAATCCAATGGTCCATGAGAGTCGAAAAACTACTGTATCAAGCTAGAGGCTATCCCCAAAAATGTAAAAACATGTGGGGCCTATGGAGTGTGGCTGGAGACGCTGATCTATAACACCATGTGAATGATGCGGACCAACGGTGGGGGTGGGTGGTTTTCGTGGGTGTCAAATGGAGAAATTCAACGTATGTGGTTGATCTGTGAGGGTGAAGCCCTGCCGAACAGTGTGTTTATGTTAACCCCTTCGACGCTCATGACGAGCTCAGCTCGTCATGAGTTACGCCTCTCGTACGCTCCGCGGGTTTTAGAAAAAGTCCGCGCACAGCGGGAAACCGCTTAGCGCGGATGAGGTTAAGGCCAAGTTGTGATGGATTGATATTGGAATTAGTGTGCCTTGCGTTGCAGTTCATGGCTGTAAATTACTTTGGTAATTGTTTGTACCAAAATGTCTAACTGTTTAAAAAAAAAAAAAGTGGCACTTTAGAAAAGTTGTGCACTACAACATATTACATTGATGCTGACTTGGGCACACAATCTGGCTTAATGCCACTAGCTGTTTGACAACTCAGCTTTGCGAATCTCTGAAAGGGAAGACTGAAGTTGACTCTGTAAGATATCAGCTTGCAACTTTGTGCTCGCCAATGGTGTTGCTAGCCTTTTCCACAGTAAAAAAACGACCTTTGCAAGTTTTTAATGTTGGAACATGTGAAAGCACATGTTCCAATGTCTAATATACAGCACCCTGCCGTATGGTTCATTAGACATGCCTTGCATATTGAAACGGCAAGATTTTGCTATGCTATTGCTTTAAATGGCAAAGTTGAGTAAGCAGTTGTCAGATGTTGCGATCTCTGTAGGGCCCCCCCCCCAACTTTATGCCTTCACCCCTCCTTTTTTTGTTAAATTCGTTTTTGTTGGCTCTAGGACTCTAGCACTTGTTAGAAGTGGTAAAGTGCATGTGCTCTCTTTTAATGATGGTAAAGTTGACTTACATCTGATTGACTTACATCTGATTGCCATATTTAGTTTTCTTTTAAGTCCCTTGCAGATTGGTATACCATACACAGGGCCTGTAAATTAAATGCCACTAGTGGGCCTGCAGCACTTATTGTGCCACCCACTTATGTAGGATCTTAAAACATGTCCAGGCCTGCCATTGTAGCATGAATGCAGTTTTTTTTTTTCAGAACAAAATTTATTGTTTTCTTAAGAGAGATTGCAAGTAAGCCACAGCACTCCGAACACCAGAGGGGCTGTGAGCATATAATTAAAATGCACAGAATAGCAATCAATACAGTAGTCAAAAAGAAGCATAATCACTATAGTTTTCCCAACCCCCTTACCCGGTATTGACCCCCCCCCTGGTTCCCACCCTAGCCCCTTGCACGATGTCCTCACAGGTCCAAGAACTAAAATCATTATGAAACTAGCAATGCATATTTTCCCTCACCTCGGTTCTCAAAGCATCTGTACAGTATCTGCATCTTGCTGTGCTGGCGGCTCCAGCCACAACCCCCTGTACTCCGCCCATCTCTTCCAAATTTTGTAGTGCTTCCTGGGGCAGCCTCGGGCCTCAAACACTGGGCGCTCTAGTCCCATACAGTAATCTAATCCCGTTTTCCACACTCCCACCCGGGGGGGCCCCTAGGGTCCTTCCAGGCTCGGGCCACATCCCTCTTGGCCACGGTAAGGCCGAGGAGCAGTAAGTGTCGTTTGTTGATGTTGCCACCCACTTGTTCCATAACATGGAGAAGGCCTAGCTGCGGTGTACGAGGGAGCCTCCAGCCCAACACTTCATCCAAGCAGTCCCTAACACTTGTCCAGAGTGAATGCAGTTTTTAATTGCCAATTCGACTTGGCAAGAAATCTCCCCCTTGTCAGGCTTTAAACTTCCCTTTTATTGCGTCTGCAACCTCTAAGGTAGGACCTAGGTAGCCCACAGGGCAGGGTGCATTGTAATTAAAAGGTTGTACATGTACTTTTAAATTGTACATGTCCTGGCAGTGAAAACTCCTAAATTTGTTTTTCACTATTGTCAGGCCTACCTGTCCCAAAGGATAAAATTGGGTTGCCGATTTACATTTAATAATTGCCAACTTTTGATCGGGACATGGTAATCATTTCATGTTTGGTTGGTATAAAGTTGGAATTAAAAATCCTTTTTAATGGTAATGTTTGATTTTAAATTACACTTTTGTAATTGCCTCTTTTGGAAAGTTGGTATTTTCCTGTCCTTGCTGTTTGAAGCCTGCACCTGTCCTAGGTTACATGACTTTGCATATCTGGCAGTTGGACTTTAATAGCTCCCAGACAGTCTCACAATAGAGGGATTAGTTGTGCCTGAATGGCCTGTGTGCTCACAGGATTGGAGGGAGGGGGTCGGAGCTGGGCTCAGTTCCACTTGCAATTGAATAGGCTGTTCTGTCTTCATACCACTGACTTGTCACCACTGCGTAGTCCTTGCAGCCAGGTTGGAGCTAGGCAGGGGAATCCAAAAACTTCAAAGGGAGTCCTCTAAACTTCTACAACTTCAGAGAATGTGCCAGGCAGGGACAGTCTGACCCACTCTTCAGTTCACTTTCTGGACATGAAGGAGTCTCAGCAGGCCACAGCAACAGACAGACCCCTGTCTGTTGTCGACAAGGCTGCTTTGCTGCAACTGGAAGGTTTGTGTTGCTTCCCAAAACCTGCCTTGAACCTTCAGAAACCTGGACTCCTGCTTGAACCCTGCTTCATCACTTGAATCCAGCACTACCAGAGTGAGTCAAAGGGCTAGTTTGCTTGCCTCCTGATCAGAGCCTCCGGGACATAAACCACTATCACCATGTTGAACCCGCATGAGTCCTGAACCCCCAAGTGGTCACCCTCCAGTTCTGGAACGTTGATTGTGGTGTTCAATGTGCCCAGATAGCCAAAATCCAAATGTTGGTAATTGTTTTGGCTAAAAACATGCTCTGAGAACTGAAGGAAGACCAGGATCAATCTGCTCGTCTATCCGCCCATGGTACATTACCAGTCAGCCTGACTTTGTGGTAGCTCCCGCTACGTTCTTCTCCACTGCAGTAAATCCTGTTCAGCGGTCCCTCAGTGAAGGGGCCTACAGCCTCCTGTAACTGTGGTAGGCTACAGCCTCTAGCTTCGTTCCGCTAAAGATTTTGTACTTTCAAAAATTAGACGAAGTCCGAACGTAGAAATCTTCCCTGCGACTTTGTCCAGCTGCACCCTGACGACGCCTCCTTCTTGGTCGCCTGCAACCTCGCCCGTTGAACTTCACCTTCTCTGAACATTTTCTTCAACATTTCTTCCAAGCCTGAAGACAAGTGCCAACTAGGCTCAATCTGCGTCTTGTATCCGACTAGCGCTCCCTCGCGGTCGTCTATATTTTTTGACCCAGTCTTGTGCGATGTCCACGGTTGCCGGTTTGATCTTTTATGAGCTCTTGTTTACCATAAACTCAAAAAAAATTCACGACTCCCATTCTACTGATCGGATTTTTGTCATTCTCGTGTTGAATAATTTATGGAAATGGGCTCTTATTCTAAATTGGTGTGGGATTTTTCTTGTGGTGCCTTTTCACTTTTTTACTGTTTGTGGGCTGTGTAAATACTCTACACATACACATTGTCTCCAAGTTAAGTCTGCCTGCTTTTGTGCCAAGCTACCAAGAACCGGTTAATTCAGTGATTTTTGTGGTTCACCACAACTGGGATTGTGACTGGTGCGTGAACAGGGGTCAACACTGCCCTCCCTTTACCCTACAACCCAGTTTCCCACAGAATCTTAAACTGCTCTTCTGTTTGCGGTAGCAGACTGGGAGCAATGTTTTACCTTTGTCACACAGAGTGTGGCACAACCAGCGCAGAAAACCCTAAGATGACCCTCTAACTTGTAGGCCCTGAGTACCTGGGTACCATACTCTGGAGACTTGCAGGTAAGTTAGCTTATGCCAATTGGGTATAAACCAAACAAACCTACACATTTTGGAGTTTGGGTGTAGGCACAGATGTCTGGTTAGCAGGCCTCAGTGGACTTTTTTTTTTGTTGAAATTTTTTTATTCGGAAGCAGCAGAATATAACAATCAATACAGCTATGGGCCTACAACCTCCAGGCTGGCCACAATGTAGAAACAAAAACAATACAGGATAAGGATACACATTGTAACAATGCCAGCACTGAGATCATTGCAAATCGGATGAACAGGAGGTACACTTAAACACGGCCGCAAATATCAGAATATAAAGAGCTTCCATTTTATAATAAAGGAGAAAGGATCCGAGAATAGACAATAAAGCAAGTCAATTATGAAATAAGTCATGAGATAGGACTTTCGAACTGTGTATCAACTGAAGGAAAGTCATCTTGGCCACACGTAAATCAGAATATGTCAGTGCCCGAAAACTACGAGCCGGCCCCACGCCCCACCCATCAGGATCAAAAGACAGTATAGAGAAATGCAAAGACTTCCCATCAGAGTTCAACCCCGAAAAAACAAACATGGACCCCCCCACGAAACTAAACCTAAAAAGACAAAAAGAGACAAACAAAAGAGAAAAACAAGGCCATAGAAACAAAAGAGAACAAAAAACAAGACCCATCCCCCACCCCGCATACCAGCAGAAGGCTACGGCCCACCCCCCCCCTATAGGCATGCCTGTCACCCCTAGCACGAAAACCCTGTTACAAGAAAGTGGAGGAGGAGCCCTGCACCCGCCCCCCGTCTCCCCCCTCCCCCTCCCCCACCACCTCCCAGAAGAGAGCATAAACTCCCCAAGAGGGGGGGTAGTAAACATCGTGTGTCAGTAACACACCCCCACAATTCACAGTAACAAGCTCAGCATAGCGTCATCTTCAATGGCATCAGAGAAACAGTCATGCGCCGCTCATCCCTGGCCAGTCCGAGTAAAGGCAAACGAAAACTCCGACTCAGCAGTCCCATAAGCAAGCCATATCGGCGACCAAATCAGCGTCACAGGAGCCACCTCAGTACTAAACAAAAGCAGTTTTACAGTAGCAAGTCTCGGTCGCCAATAGCCACAGTCCGATGGTAAAGGGGCCCAGTGATACTGTATGACGGCATGTCTATATGCCGGAGCACCAGAAGGAAAGGCGGTCGCACAAAGCACGTCGATAGGTTCACTGTAGCCGGAATCCAAGATCTCATGCCCCAAGAAATCCACGATGACAGTTGACTCAGTAGAAGCAGGCGGTCGATCCACGACGGTCCCATCAACGATCCCAGGTCCCCATTTAGGAGCAATAGACGCCAGTGAATCATGTAGAGCCAACAGCATACCGGTCAGGGAGGATTGAAAGTCCCGAACAGCCAGGAGAACATCTCTCAATGTGTACTCCCTCGCTTCAATATCAATGGCGGCAGCGCTCATCACCCCCGGGAGCTCCACAGCCAGGATAGGGGATAACTCAGCAGGTTGTCGGAGACCCATCACCATCAGCTAGGACATGTGGGGGCCAGAGCAGAGCAAAGGAAGAACCACAGATGAGCAGCTTCACAAGCCTCTCACCCACCGTGCCCGGGAGAGATACATATCCCGATGCCTGCCGCGACCGGCCAGCGATCCCACTAGGGGCAGGAGCACCCCGGGCAGCACGGCACAATCCGCAATGCGGGCGGCCGGAACAGCTTCTGGTCTCGGTCGCTCCGGTACAGGGAAATAAGTCAGACAGGCTCCGGGTGGTCCGGGCACCAGTACCGCTCTCCGCCTGCGCCGGCAGACAAAACCTCAAATTACGACCTCCGCGGGTTCAGCCGGCCATCACTGTCGGCCGCGTCCGCTGTTGATCACTTCCATCTCGGCCACGGAATCACGCAAAGCCCCGGCTCACCGCCGGCGCAGGCCGCCCTGTTTGCGACGACGTTACTCAGCCATCCGGAGCGCTAGCGAGCCCGGAGTTACATGGATGGGCAGCGCACCATCTCTGCCGTGTGGGGGTAAGGTACCGAACCAGGATGGATGACAGGATATTAGGGAGGGAGAGGCCGAGCGACGGAGCCGGACTTCTAAGCTGCCATCTTGGACCACGTCTTGGCTCCTCCTCCTGGTAGGATTTTTTAACCTACCCTCAGTGGACTTTTAGAGTTGAAAACCAGAATCATCAGTCCAAAACTTTGGTGGTGACCATACAAAAAAAGGCATTTCTTTCCAGTTAGGTTCAGACTTTGGGAGATTAAAATACATTTAAAATCATTTAGGCATACTATTTTCACATTAACCTGTGCAAGTATGAAAAAAGTAACCAAGGTAATCAAAGAACAGCAGTGTTTTTATGTTTTTATTATTTACTGAGTCAGTGTACTTAATTGACCCAAGGTTCCTGGTATAGCATGTTTACACTCCATTGCTCCTACCACCCTTCTTAATCCTATTTACCTACGCTATGAATCACTCGCCTGCATTAACCATGGTAAAGTACTTACAGCCGTTAATGTTGCAAATAGCAGGTGCTTCTTTTACAGAGGCTCGCACACTGATTACAGATACAGTTCTCATGCTAGAGTCCGAATGAAAAAAAACTAATCCACTCTAAGCAGATTAAGGGGCTGCAGAGAGATGGAAAGTATATTCTGCTGAGTGTCATTATTTGGAGTTCCTTGGTGTTTCAGTAACTGCTGCCATTTGATGACCTGGAGCATCCTGCCTTTAGCAAAAGGGAAGCAATATAGCTTGTTATTTCATTAAATGCATGCTTCAGTTTCTATCTGTCATACTGCATTTTGGAAGCTTGTTCGCAACTGTCTTATTGAACCTGCTGGGCAGTATTTGTTGTACTTGTTTGGTGAATGTGTTTCTTGACTTTGAAACAGCTGTGACTTTACTTTTCCTGAATGTTATTCATCTCGTACAGTATGGTTGCTCTTCTTGATATGCTTCTGCTTTAAATCGTTAATGTTGATAGTGATAGAAAATGTGCTTCTTTGTACTCTAAAGAAGGGTGGACTTTGCCGCTGAAGTAGTTTGTATGAAATTGTTAAATGTATTTGTCCAAAAAAGGAAAAATGATGAAGCTCTGAAGGTGCCATTAAATTTGCAAGCTTTGATATTGGTCTGTATGTTTAATGTATCCGATCATGAGTGTCTCTGTCCTGTGGTTCTGCTTTTTTTTTCTTGCTTACCTCTCCCTGTATCTCTCCTTTACTTTCCTGCGCAGCTTGCTCACTTCAGACAGCGAAAAACAAAAAGTGACGGCTCGCATCCGCAGAAAAAGACGTCGAAGAGGAAGAACCCGCCTATCCACTCGCATGACCTTCCAACGCAAAAGTGCACACTAGAGCACCAGGCTGACAGTTTTCATACAGATGTTGAGAATAGTGCACAAATGAGTTCCTCTGAGTATGCTCATGTCACAGAAATGGATCATGGTAAAAGTATAAAATACCAGGTTTCCCCTCAGAATGTTCAACCCACTGATCCATTGATTGTTGCAAGCCCGCAGAACCAGACCTTTTCTGACGTTTCCGAGCTAATGGATATAACAATGGATACCAGTCTTTATGACCAAACTTTTTCTGACTCTGTAGAGCTTGCATGTAAAGACAATGGTGTCAGCCTTCAAATCCAGACCTCTGAAATAATTGAGCTGACTGATAGAGAAATAAGTGGTGGACTTCATAACCCGATCTTTGAAGACCTTGAGCTCTCACATCGAGAGATGAATGGAAGCCTTCAGAACCAGATCTCTGAGACTGTTGAGGTCATGCATAGAGAGATTGATACTAGTCTTCAAGATCAAAGCTTCTCTGAAATATGTGAATCTACTGGTGTGGAGCTTGATGATGGCCTTCAAAACGAAGTGTCTGAGAACATTGAGCTTACACAAGGGGTAATGGACACCAGTGTTCAAAATCAAAGTTTCTCTGAAATTATTGTACTTGATGGTGGGGAGATGGATGGCAGACTTCAAAACCGTACTTTATCTGAAATTGTTACACTGGCTGTTGGCGAGATAGACAACCCTCAAAACCAGACCTTTGATAAAATTGAGCTGCTGAATGGAGGGATACATGGCAGCCTTCACAACCTGCCTCCAGAAAATTCTGAGCTTATGCACGGAGTTAAAGATGTCTATCTTCACGCCAAATCTGTCACGGAAATCATTAAGCTCACAGAAGGAGAAATGGGGGCCAAAAGTAAAACCAAAACTTTCTCTGTGAACATGGATGTCATGCTTGACGAAATGGATGGTCACGTTGCTGTCAAAGCCCATGAGGGAGTAATGACTGGTGGTAACATCATCAACAACTTGTTTTGTGAAAATGCTGAGCCCACCTCCATAAAATTGACAGCGAAGGTAAGCCTCATTAACTTAGTTATTTTTTTAATTAACACAATTTGGGCATTGAAAATGTCTGCTGGTCATATAGTCTAACATGCAAAACAGTTAGAATGGTGATTATACTGATCAGATAAGCTAGCTGAATAACAAAATATATACCTAATTTGTATGTGTGAGAGCAAAGCGCTTCCTAAAAAACACTGTTAAGCAACTTTATTTTACTTCCTTAAATAATGTTTATTTTGTGGAAAAGTAAATTTTGCCATGTTCTGTGTCCCTACGCGTCCTCCATCATATGTTATGTGTGCATGATTAATATGCATATGTATTCCCCATGTTCGATTAAAAGACGCAATTATATTTGTGTCCATCTCTAGTATGTCAGTTTCCAGTTCTCGTGAATACTACGAATATCGGGCCTATGTAAAGTTACGTTGCCACGTTTCCCAGTGTGCACGTTATTTCATTGTAAAGTCCCCGTCCCTAGGCCTCAAAAGGGCCTGGACACCAGATTCAGCTTCTGTCTCCTGAGCCTCGCTGAGGAGCGATACAGCCCCCACCTGTGTTCCTGACCCTTCACTTACTTCCTGCCTTGCAGTGCCCGGTTCAGCCTGGCTCTGCCAAGAGTATGTTATGATTCTAGTTATCAGTCCAGCCCTCCTTCTCTGCATTCCTAAGCTACTGAATCGCATCAATAGTTTCCGTCATTGTCTAGCCTTTACGTCTCCATGTTAAAGAAATACTGCATTTAATGGTCATTTAATATTCTTCATCACGTACTCCATGTAGAATAGTGCATGCTCCAGTCTTAGAATCAAGTTAGCCTCTCCCCTCCTGACTCTTAGTTTATATCAACATGTTCTCTAAACATCAGATACTAGATACTGTTTAGGTACATGTCGCCCTGACTCTCCTGACTCTCCAGACTTCAGTCTCTGCTCCTAGCACAGAGTTCATAGCCCCCAGCTTCTCCTAGTAACACGTCATTGTCAGTTTGCGCGCACCATCAGGTTAGAGGTCCCGGCTCCTTAGGTAGCCCCCTCCATGTCTCCACCCCATTCATGACATATTCTGTTACGTTTGCATCACATGTCTATGTATACGCCTCTGTTACGCCTACTTTCACCCTTATCTTTTGCGACTGCTATTGACCACACCCACTGCTCCGCCTATCGTATGTATTGTAATGCAACTGTTTTAGTATATATGATCGTGTATTGTTATTAAATGTTAGCGCGCTCATCCCAGATCCAGCCCCGGCAGCTGTCGGGGCCCCCCTGTCAGGCCATCCTATTCCTATGCAGGTTGTCCTGTTCCTGTCCTTTATGCTGTAATAAACCTGCAAACTTCCTACTACCTCGAATCTTGACTCTTATTTATTGAGCTATCTGTTATTCATTTATCCATTCAAAAATAGAGGTATTATTTATTTATTTACCACAATTTGGTTAAACGTAAAAACTATAACCGATGTGTAAAAACTACTGTGTTCAGAAAGACCCCATCCGTGTACATATATTCCACAATGAGCTAACATTATGTGACATGGCGGTTTTTCTTTTTCATTGATGTAACCGGTTAAGCCCCTTTTTAGGTCTCGTAGAGAGACCTTTTGCCGTCCATCCATTTTTACGATCCGGATTTTCAACAGTTCACGTGAAATCACGTGACCACAAGCTCCTCGTGCACGAGCTTGCATTTCCCCACAGGCTTCCCCCTGCCAGCAGCATTTGCCACATCAAAGGCTTCAGCTGCCCCGCCCCCCGCCGTCACTTATTCACGGCCGCAGGCCGTGCCTCGCATTTCCCCACAGGCTTCCCCCTGCCAGCAGCATTTGCCACATCAAAGGCTTCAGCTGCCCCGCCCCCCGCCATAACTTATTCACGGCCACAGGCCGTGCCTTAACGTTTGCTTTTGTAACTTGTTTTTTTTGTCCCCTCTTGTTTTGATATAGTGCCTAATGCTGCGCATTCAGTCTGTTTGCAACTTTAACGAGAACCGAGACTTGGGAAAATAAGCGCGTTTGTGCCGAGGCAGCTCTCGTGATGTGGCCGGCAGTAAATCCTGTAGAGATTTTAATATTGTGGACATACTTTAGCAGTGCTGCACCCGTTTTACGAGCGCTGCGCTGGTTTTCATTTCATTCTTGTTTCGAGTGTCTTGTGACCAGGCATGGAAGCTGTTGTTCTCTGTTGTGCGACTGGTGACATTAGCAACCGCAAAATGCATGACTCCGATTCTGCAGAGGCGCAGCCCTGGTCATTAGCTGTCACTAGAGGCTCGTGTGAAACTTTTCAAAGCTTGTTATTTGAGAGCTGTTTCCTTACCGCGCTTCCTCGGTGTTTATTGCATTAAATGCGGATGTTGGTCTTTCGCCCATTCAAATGTGACTGGGAACAGCACTTGCCCTGGTTAGTCTCTGGCAGGCTGCTTTGACCTCCACCCTATCAAATGTACTGCCACAGGCTCTGGTAAAAGGATTTTTGGAAGATACCAGTCATGCACCATGTTGTTCTGGTTTGCTATGAATTAAATAGGACGACTCGGCATATATTGTTTCGAGGTCTGATTAGTTGTTGCAGCTTTTGCTGACAGTCTGGTGTCGTATCGTGTTGTTACATGTTGTCCTTCGTTGTCGATCTATCTACCTTTTGTAAAATCTCATTCGGACACATTTGAACATCTACCAATTTTTCCATAATTAATTCCTGTTCCCCTAAACCTAAATTAGGCCCTAAGTTGTTTATATTCAGTGAGGCAAGTGAGAAATTTATGTCAGGCTAAGAACTGTATTTTTTTGGCATAATGTTGATGTCGGGCATTGCACATATCCGTCATCTCTTAAATAAAGTCTCTGTATTTTTACCCTTTCTGCAACCATCGTTTTGGGATTCCACTAAGTTCTGGGTACTGTTTACTTCACTCCTCCATCGTGTACTTGTGTAAATGGTAAATGTTTCCTGTTTTGACTCAACATTCTCATAGCAACAGTGAGGCCTCTTGCAGGTCCGGCTCGGTGGCTTATTGGGGGCCTGATTACCAAACTCCTGCACTAGTATATGATTAGTTGTTCCATAGTGTTAAAGTGATCTTGTTGAATTTGTATCATGAGATAAAATCGGGAGAGTCGGGGGCAGGGGGGGGGCATTTAGGTGTCCGTAACGCCCACAATAGGTTTGATATCCATTTTTACTGGACCCGTATGGGTGTTAAAATGAAAGAATCCTCTCCTTACTTTTCAAACCTGTGAGAGCTCTAGACTAGTGAGCAACAACACCTGTTCCAGTGAAGGGAATACTTTTGGAATGTGTGTGGTCTACATTTTGTCGGCACCATGGGCCCTGCGGTTACATTAGGCAACAGTGTTATTCTGGTGTTTCTAGGCCACAAATACATGTATTCCGAGGCTGTGCATGGTGCTAGGGAGCAGACCTCTTTCAAGGCAGTGCAAGCTACCTCACACTGTCCACATGATGTGTTATTTATCATTTTAATCCTTACTTGATTTCTGGCAATGCTAGGAAGGTCTCAACAGGACAAGTCAGCCTAGTTGAATATGACCTTAGCAAGAGTGCTGTTGGAAAAGTTTTGTGTCCAGTTCCGCAGACCTGTACCTCTTGCCTGATCAGATGGGTGAAAAAGTGATGTTGGAGTTCTGACAAGGATCGAGCTATGGATTCTCTCGTGCTCGCCTACATCGCAACATGAACCATCCAACTCCCTCCACCCAGGAATGCGTGTTGGACGTCTACCTTCAGTCTGCTTCCCAGGAGCAATCTGTTGAAGCCACCGTGGTCTCATCCTCAGAGGAAGCTTTAACTGATAGGCCAGTTCTAAATAGCAGTGCTCTGTACAAATCTTAGCTGGGGACATTGAGGAGATCCCAATGAGTGGGTCCGACTGTGAACCATTGAGCTTTGCTGTCTTAGAGCTTAAAATCATGCAATCATGTAAATGACGTATCACAAGTTGGACATTTTGGAGATTTGTGATATCTTGATATCTTTTAAAAATGTTTTCATTTAGTAACATGTTTTCATTGTCCATATTTTCACTGACCACAAGGGGCGCTGCTGACCCAGCCCTCACAGCGGAGCACCGCTGACCCTATCCTTGCAATCAATATTGATATAGAGAAACAAAATGTAATTTGTACTGCTATTTCATGCCCTATAGTTGAAATACAAAGGAAATATTTCCTCATAGAAGCACTCAAATCCCACTGTGCCAAAATTAAAAGGAGAACCAATAGGACTACACCCTTGCCCACCTCACACCCTCACCCACCCTCACACACCATCACTCACCCTCACCCCTCACACACCCTCACCCTCACACAACCTCACTCACTCTCACACCCTCACACACATCACTCACCCTCACACCCTCACCAACCCTCACCAACCCTCACTCACCCTCACTCACCCTCACTCACCCTCACTCACCCTCACCCACCCTCACTCACCCTCACCCACCCTCACCCACCCTCACCCACCCTCACCCACCCTCACCCACCCTCACCCACCCTCACATCCTCGCACACCCTCACTCACCTTCACCCCTCACACCCCCATCCTCACACACCCTCAAACCCACTCACCCCCTCACACCCTCACTCACCCTCACACCCTCACTTACCTTCACCCCTCACCCACCCTCACCCACCCTCACCCACCCTCACCCACCCTCACCCACCCTCACCCACCCTCACCCACCCTCACCCACTCTCTCCCCCTCTCCCCCTCTCCCCCTCTCTCACCCTCACAGCCCCTCACCCACCTTCACACCCCCTCACCCCCTCAACCCCTCATCCTCACACACCCTCACACCCGCACCACCCTCACAACCCTCACCCCTCACACCCTCACTCACCTTCACACCCCCTCACACACCCTCACACACCCTCACTCACCATCACACCCCCTCACACACCCTCGCTCACCTTCACCCCTCACACCCTCACTCACCTTCACCCCTCACACCCTCACTCACCTTCACCCCTCACACATCCTCCCTCACCCATCCTTACTCACCCTCACCCATCCTCACTCACCCTCACCCATCCTCACTCACCCTCACCCATCCTCACCCACCCTCACTCACCCTCACCCACCCTCACTCACCCTCACTCACCCACCCTCACCCACCCTCACCCACCCTCACCCACCCTCACCCACCCTCACCCACCCTCACCCACCCTCACTCATCCTCACTCACCCTCACCCATCCTCACTCACCCTCACCCATCCTCACTCACCCTCACCCATCCTCACTCACCCTCACCCATCCTCACTCACCCTCACCCATCCTCACTCACTCACCCATCCTCACTCACTCACCCTCACCCATCCTCACTCACCCTCACCCATCCTCACTCACCCTCACCCATCCTCACTCACCCTCACCCATCCTCACTCACCCTCACCCATCCTCACTCACCCTCACCCATCCTCACTCACCCTCACCCATCCTCACTCACCCTCACCCATCCTCACTCACCCTCACCCATCCTCACTCACCCTCACCCATCCTCACTCACCCTCACCCATCCTCACTCACCCTCACCCACTCACCCTCACCCATCCTCACTCACTCACCCTCACCCATCCTCACTCACTCACCCTCACCCATCCTCACCCACCCTCACTCACCCTCACTCACCCTCACTCACCCTCACTCACCCTCACTCACCCTCACTCACCCTCACTCACCCTCACTCACCCTCACTCACCCTCACTCACCCTCACTCACCCTCACTCACCCTCACTCACCCTCACTCACCCTCACTCACCCTCACTCACCCTCACTCACCCTCACTCACCCTCACTCATCCTCACTCACCCTCACTCATCCTCACTCACCCTCACCCATCCTCACTCACTCACCCTTCCTTCCTCACTCACCCTTCCTTCCTCACTCACCCTCACCCTTCCTTCCTCACTCACACTCACCCTTCCTTCCTCACTCACACTCACCCTCACTCACTCACTCACCCATCCTCCCTCACCCTCACCCATCCTCACTCACCCTCACCCATCCTCCCTCACCCTCACCCATCCTCACTCACCCTCACCCATCCTCACTCACCCTCACCCATCCTCACTCACCCTCACCCATCCTCACTCACTCACCCTCACCCACTCACCCTCACCCATCCTCACTCACTCACCCTCACCCACTCACCCTCACCCATCCTCACTCACTCACCCTCACCCATCCTCACCCATCCTCACCCATCCTCACCCACCCTCACTCACCCTCACTCACCCTCACTCACCCTCACTCACCCTCACTCACCCTCACCCATCCTCACTCACCCTCACCCATCCTCACTCACCCTCACCCATCCTCACTCACCCATCCTCACTCACCCATCCTCACTCACCCATCCTCACTCACCCTCACCCATCCTCACTCACCCTCACCCATCCTCACTCACCCTCACTCACCCTTACCCATCCTCACTCACCCATCCTCACTCACCCATCCTCACTCACCCATCCTCACTCACCCATCCTCACTCACCCATCCTCACTCACCCATCCTCACTCACCCATCCTCACTCACCCATCCTCACTCACCCATCCTCACTCACCCATCCTCACTCACCCATCCTCACTCACCCATCCTCACTCACCCATCCTCACTCACCCATCCTCACTCACCCATCCTCACTCACCCATCCTCACTCACCCATCCTCACTCACCCATCCTCACTCACCCATCCTCACTCACCCATCCTCACTCACCCATCCTCACTCACCCATCCTCACTCACCCATCCTCACTCACCCATCCTCACTCACCCATCCTCACTCACCCATCCTCACTCACCCATCCTCACTCACCCATCCTCACTCACCCATCCTCACTCACCCATCCTCACTCACCCATCCTCACTCACCCATCCTCACTCACCCATCCTCACTCACCCATCCTCACTCACCCATCCTCACTCACCCATCCTCACTCACCCATCCTCACTCACCCATCCTCACTCACCCATCCTCACTCACCCATCCTCACTCACCCATCCTCACTCACCCATCCTCACTCACCCATCCTCACTCACCCATCCTCACTCACCCATCCTCACTCACCCATCCTCACTCACCCATCCTCACTCACCCATCCTCACTCACCCATCCTCACTCACCCATCCTCACTCACCCATCCTCACTCACCCATCCTCACTCACCCATCCTCACTCACCCATCCTCACTCACCCATCCTCACTCACCCATCCTCACTCACCCATCCTCACTCACCCATCCTCACTCACCCATCCTCACTCACCCATCCTCACTCACCCATCCTCACTCACCCATCCTCACTCACCCATCCTCACTCACCCATCCTCACTCACCCATCCTCACTCACCCATCCTCACTCACCCATCCTCACTCACCCATCCTCACTCACCCATCCTCACTCACCCATCCTCACTCACCCATCCTCACTCACCCATCCTCACTCACCCATCCTCACTCACCCATCCTCACTCACCCATCCTCACTCACCCATCCTCACTCACCCATCCTCACTCACTCACCCATCCTCACTCACCCTCTCTCACTCACCCTCTCTCACTCACCCTCTCTCACTCACCCTCTCTCACTCACCCTCTCTCACTCACCCTCTCTCACTCACCCTCTCTCACTCACCCTCTCTCACTCACCCTCTCTCACCCTCTCTCACCCTTACTCACTCACCCTCACTCACCCTTACTCACTCACCCTCACTCACCCTTACTCACTCACCCTCACTCACCCTTACTCACTCACCCTTACTCACTCACCCTCACTCACCCTTACTCACTCACCCTCACTCACCCTTACTCACTCACCCTCACTCACCCTTACTCACTCACCCTCTCACACCCTCACTCACCCTTACTCACTCACCCTCTCACACCCTCACTCACCCTTACTCACTCACCCTCTCACACCCTCACTCACCCTTACTCACTCACCCTCTCACACCCTCACTCACCCTTACTCACTCACCCTCATACACCCTCATCAGCATAACACAACCTAGCATGGCATAACAAAAAAAGCATAGGATACACAACCCTCTCACCCCCACCTCACTCACCCACCCACCCACCCTCACCCACCCACACCCACCCACCCTCACTCACCCTCACTCACCCTCACCAGCATAGCATAACAAAGCAAAGCATAGGATAGGAAAACATAGCACAGGATAACAAAGCATAGCAAAACAAAACATAGAATAGTATAACATAGCATAACAAAGCATAGCATAACAAAGCATAGCATAACAAAGCATAGCATAACAAAGCATAGCATAACAAAGCATAGCATAACAAAGCATAGCCTAGCAAAACATCTCATAACAAAGCATAGCCTAGCAAAACACAACAAAACATAGCATAGCGTAACAAAACACAACAAAGCATAGCATAGTAAAATGCAGCATATCATACCAAACACAGCAAAGCATAGCATAGCATAACATAGCATAGCAAAACAAAGCATAGCATAATAAAACACAACAAAGCATAGCATAACAAAGCATAGCATAGCATAACAAAGCATAGCAGAACAAAGCATAGCAGAGCAAAACACAACAAAACATAGCATAGCATAACAAAGCATAGCCTAGCAAAACACAACAAAATATAGCATAGCATAACAAAACACAACAAAACATAGCATAGCGTAACAAAACAAAGCTTCGGATAGCAAAACAAAACATAGCATAGCATAACAAAACATAGCATAACATAACAAAACACAACAAAACAGCATAGCTTAACGAAACATAGCATGGCTGAACAAAACATAACAAAACAGCATAGCATAGCAAAACACAGCATAGCATACCAACACAACAAAACATAGCATAGCAAAACAAAGCATTGCAGAGCAAAACATAGCATTGCATAACAAAGCATAGCATAGCCTTACCCTTACCCTCACACCCTCACCCCCCTCACCCGCACACACCCTCACTCACCCTCACCCCCCCTCACCCGCACACACCCTCACCCGCACACACCCTCACCCACCCTCACTTACCCTCACACCCCCTCACCCTCCCAACCCTCTCACCCTCACACACCATCACACCCTCGCCCTCACCCTCACACCCCCTCACTCACCCTTACTCACTCACCCTCATCAGCATAGCATCACAAAACATAGCATGGCATAACAAAAAAAGCATAGGAAACACAACCTCACAACCCTCTCGCCCTCGCTCTAACACACCCACTCACCCACCCTCACTCACCCACCCTCACTCACCCACCCTCACTCACCCTCACCAGCATAGCATAACAAAACATAGCATAACAAAACAAAGAATAGGATAGGAATACATAGCATAACAAAGCATAGCATAACAAAACACAACAAAAGATACCATAGCATAACAAAACATAGCATAACAAAGCATAGCATAACAAAACATCTCATAACAAAGCATAGCCTAGCAAAACACAACAAAACATAGCATAACCAAACACAACAAAACATAGCATGGCTTAACAAAACATAGCATAGCAAAACACAGCATAGCATACCAAACACAGCAAAACATAGCATAACAAAACATAGAAAACAAAGCATAGCATAAAAAACACAACAAAACATAGCATAGCATAACAATACATAGCATAACAATACATAGCATAACAAAACATAGCATAACAAAGCATAGCAGAACAAAGCCTAGCAGAGCAAAACATAGCATAGCATAACAAAGCATAGCATAGCATAACAAAGCATAGCCTAGCAAAACACAACAAAGCATAGCATAGCAGAACAAAACACAACAAAACATAGCATAGCGTAACAAAACACAACAAAACATAGCATAGCGTAACAAAACAAAGCCTAGTATAGCAAAACAACAGCATAACAAAGCATAGCATAACATAACATAACAAAACATAGCATAACACAACAAAACAGCATAGCTTAACAAAACATAGCATGGCTGAACAAAACATAACAAAATATAATAGCATAGCAAAACACAGCATAGCATACCAACACAACAAAACATAGCATGGCTGAACAAAACATAGCATAGCAAAACAAAGCATAGCATAATAAAACACAACATAGCATAGCATAGCATAGCATAGCATAGCATAGCATAACAAAACATAGCATAGCATAACACAGCATAGCATAACAAAACAGCATAGCATAACAAAACATAGGATAGCAAAACAAAACATAGCATAGCATACAGCATCACTCAGCATCACTCTGTGGCACCACAACATCACTGAGCTCCACCACAGCATCAATCTGTGCAACCATTCAACAACTGGTTCAAATATGTTATCTCAATGTTTCAAGCTTTATTACAAATGTAACAAAAAGATGTTAATATTTGACATATGTTCTTGGATTTTCGTCACAATAAAATACACTGAACATAATCTTCACAAATGTTATTTACAAAAGTTTAAGCTATTGCCATTGTAAATTACAATAACTTTTATTTAAGTATTAATTATTTAAAAAAATTATAAACCATTGTTATTTGTAATATAATACATGTAAGGCACGTAAATACAACACATATTCCATTACAAATGCTATAGGTGTCACATTTGCGAAAGTTATAACTATTGGCATGGTAAATGACAAAGCTATTAATGTCGCTATTTTCAAAAACAAAACCTAAATAAAAAGTGTCATTTACAAGACCAATAACTCAAACTTTCCTAATACGAGACCTATTGCATTGCAAATGCTTGTTAGGATTAAAATGATTTTTTTAGTTTCTGGCAGAGCATAATAACACTTAACACAACTGCTTGCCTACATCTCAAGGCCTATGAGGAATTGTATAATAACAATAGAAGGAGGGGAGGATTAAGAGGGACCAAGGAAAGGTGGTAGGGGACACCTTCAGCGGTAGAGATGGGGGGAAACTGAGAAACTATAGATGCTTCTTCAGAGGAATGACACATAGTTCAGTTTGTAAACATGAGCTCCGCCACCAGTATAGAGCTAAGAGGTACTGGGGACGTCTGCCATGCGCCTGAGCACCCGTTAGTATGTCAGGCATGCGATTTCCATAAAACGTTGTGCTAATAGCTGCAAAAAAGGACCCCATGTTTTTTCAAAGTGTGGGAGAGTGTGGTATCCCTAAGCCGTCAATTTCTACATGTTCAGAAGGTCCCAAAGCTTATGAAGCGAGAGTGTGTGTTGGGACCTGGTCTGTGCCCCTCCTGGAAATGAGTACCTGCTTGGCTGCACATAAGGACAGAGTGATGGCTTCCTCTCAGAGTGTAATGGATATGTCGGTGCTTTTGGTAGCCCTAGAAAGATGTAATTGGGGAAGTGTGGGATATCTGTATTCAAAATCTGGTCAATATCTGATAACATCAGTCCAATAGCGAAATAGTTTGGGAAAGTGCCATCCAAAACAGGTGGGTCAGGGTAATGGTTTTGTTACAGTGCCGCCAACCTCTTTCGTCACGTTCCCGTACCCCCTTGGCCATGCATGCTGGCGTATAGCACCAGTAGTGCAACACCTTGATTGTAGAGTCAGTGTTCAGCCTCGGGGAGACCTAAGTCCGTTTTAAGTCGTGGGAAATCTAGGACGTGTTGCAGATCATATAGGTCTCCTATCCGTTTAGATCCCACTACTTGCCAGAGAAAGTAGGATTGAAGATGTATAGCCGGAGGAAAATCTGGGTTCCCAATCATGGGTGTGAGTGGGGAGATGGAAGTGGAAAGATGCTTGGAGAGGTTCACTTTGTCCCATGCCGCAATTGTGGCCTTTGTTACTGGGGAGATGTACACCCCCAGGTGGGCGGTATTTCTTGCTTGGCCAAGGGATTTTCCAGATATAAATACCTGCGATGATAGCCTGGTCAATGACGCACCAGTGTTTCTACGTATTCTGGTATTGCCACTCATCTAGGTATCGTAGTTATGCTGAGCGCTAATAGTGAGGTAGATGTGGGATGCCCAAACCTCCAGTCGCCAGCGGTATGTAGGTCCCTTTGCTAGCTACTTGTGAGCTCTCTCCATCCCAAATAGGGGTTTCGATCAGCTGCTGGAGTTTCTCGAGGGCATGTGGTGGAGGCTGAAGAGGAAATGTTTGTATGAGGAATAGAATCTTGGGGAGGAGGGTCAGTCCTAATGGTTGCTATCCCCAAGCCAAGATCCCAGGACGGGATCGTGGAGCGGGCAGTATCCAGCAAGGCAGTATAGTTGTGTCTGGCAACCTTGTCTAGTGTGGAAAATGGGGAGATCACCCCCACAAATATGTGACCCCCCCTGTTAGAAATGGGGGTCTCTAGTTGGCAGTGGCTGGCCACAGTCCAAGTAGGGACCCTTCTTCCTAAGTCCGAGTAAGGGGGCTACACCCTTTGATAACCCCTGCTCAACCCTGTGGTAACTTAGCACGAGCAGCTTATCTCAGAGGCAGTGTGTGAAGCATTTATGATCATACACAGTAACATAGTGAAGGACAATACAAAGGGTCACCACACAAGTAGTTATAAAAAATAAGTATCTTTATATATAGACTTAACACAAGACCAATAACGGTAAAAAGCCACAATACTGAAAAATGGGGGTACTCTTGAAAAGCTGGAAAAAGAGTTTAAAGTGTTCAAATAGGGGTTCAGTTCAAAGCAGGGGTCTCTGCAACTCTTTTACTTACAAAAGTGCCTGGATTTCGTAGCCAAACCAGCAAAATGTTGCAAACGAGCTGTAGATCGCTGGGAGGAATCAGGAGGCTGGTGGGGGAGTCAGATGTTCCTGTGACTCCAGCAGGAGGCTAGCTCTCTTCTAGCCCTTAGGTGATTGCTTGAGCAAAATAAGTCCCTCTTCTTCCAAGTCCAAGGGGAACTACTGCAGGCCAATCCAAGAAACAGGACACCAGCACAAGGACAGTCCTCTCCTGCAGATTCCTTCAGTAACACGGACAGAGGTACTTTTTTTATTTTTATTTTTAAAAAAAATCTTTTTATTCAGAAAATAGGCTCTTATGAAAATGACGTTATACATAGTAGGTAATGGCAGGTGCACATGCATATAACAGATGGACAGAGGTTCTTCTTGACATCCAGGAGCAATACAAAAATCAGGGGTTTGGGCACAGATATTTATACCCCAAAAGTCTTTGTTCTCAAAAGTCTTTAGTCACTGAACCCAGCCAGAACCAGTTCTGCTCAGGCCTGGAGCACTTTGTTTACCAGGCTGCATCTTTCCTTTCAGAAAGAGGGGGTCTGCCATCAGACGCACAGTAGGAGGTGGAGCCAGCATTCACCTTGCCAGGCACAGCACTATTCAGGTCAATGAGCTACCCCTCCCCAGTACTCCATGCAGATATCTCTATTCAACCCAGGTCTGACTCAGCCTGCCTCGCCCCTCTAAACCCAGATAGCCAATACACATAACACCAGAGCACACTAAAGGCTTAGGCAAGAAAATACCTACTTTCTAAAAGTGGTATTTTCAAACACAGAATATTAGAACCAACTTTGCTAAAATATGTATTTTATTATTCTGAGCTCAGGAATACTAAACTCTAATTTCTACCATGTTCCCTGGGACAGTTAGGACTATAAGATGTAATATCCAGTCTGCCTATTCTAGCCTATGGAGAACAGGTAGCCTTGCAGCAGTGAAATCAAAATGTAGGGTAATTCATTTCAAACAATCAATCAAGGCATTTATATAGCGCACTACTCACCCGGAGGGTCTCAAGGCGCTTGGGGAGGGGGGGGGTCTGCTACTGCTCGAACAGCCAGGTCTTGAGCTGTTTCCTGAAGGCTAGGTGGTCCCGGGTCAGGCGGAGGTGAGTCGGGAGGGAGTTCCAGGTCTTGGCGGCCAGGTAGGAAAAGGACCTTCCTCCTGTTGTGGCTCTTCGGATGCGGGGGACGGCGGCGAGGGCATGGCTGGTTGATCGGAGCTGGCGTGTGGGAGTGTAGAAGTTATTTATTTATTTAAGGTTTTTGTAGAGCGCGTAGTAACCCGTAAGCATCCCAGCGCTGGAACCTAGAAAGTCAAGAGGAAGCGGAAGCAAGGAATGCTAACGGATCAGGGAAAAAGAAGAGTTTTCAAAGATTTTCTGAAGTGGAGGAGGTTTGGTTCTGTTCTCAATTTCCGGGGGAGAGAATTCCAGTGATTCGCCGTGTTCACAGAAAAGCGACGTCCACCAGAACGGGCTTTTTTCACTCTGTGTACTACGATGAAGTTCTCGTGGTCTGACCGGAGTGATCTGGTAGCTTTGTAGGGAGTGATACAGTTTTTGAGGATGGGGGGTCCTTTATTATGAAGGAGTTTATGTGCCAGGCAGAGAGCCTTAAACACCACTCTTTCTCTGACTGGCAGCCAGTGAAGATGCTTCAAGGCCGGCTTTGCTGATGTTCTGGCAGGGGTGTCAGTGAGAAGTCTGGCAGCGGCATTCTGGATTCTCTTTAGGGTGTTAAAAGTGGCTTCGGGGGCTCCCAGGTAGATGGCATTGCTGTAGTCCAGCCTGGACAGAATAAGGCCTTGGATCAGCAGCTTCCAGGAGTTGGGAGGGAGCAAGGGGAGCACTTTCCTACATGACCTAAGAAGTCCAAAGCAGATACCCGCCGTTTTTTTTGCCTGGGTTCTGAAGGTCAAGTCTTTCTCAAGCCATATTCCCAGGCTCTTGACCTCAGTTTTGGGGACCGGGGGTTCACCTAGACAGGCGGGCCAGATGTTAGGAGGCAGGGAGGGCCCTTTTTGTCCAAGAAGCAGAATTTCGGTCTTGGACCCGTTAAGTTTCAGTGCTGAGTTATGATCCATCCATGTATTTCAGTAAGGCAGCTGTGGAGGTTGGACGGTTCTTGATTGGGGTGGGAGAGGGTTACCACCAGCTGGGTGTCATCAGCGTAACTGATGATCGTCACTCCAAACGGGGTGACCACCTCCTCCAGCGGTCACATGTAAACTTTGAATAACGTAGGGCTTAATGACGAGCCCTGCGGCACTCCACACCGGAGGGAAATTGCAGAGGAGCGGCTGTCATTCTCCCAGACTTGAAAGGAACGGTGATTGAGAAATGACGCAAGCCATTTCAGGGCCATGCCCTTCACTCAGATATCTCCCAGGCGCTGGATTAAAACCTGGTGGTTGACAGTGTCGAAGGCCGCACTGAGGTCCAGGAGGATCACTGCCACTGATCCTCCTGTGTCTAAGATGTATCTGGCCTTCTCCACTGCCGCCAGGAGGGCGGTGTCCGTGCCCTGACCTGGGCGGAAACCCGTCTGAGCTCCTGAGCAAGTTGTTGGATTCTAAAAATAGCGACAGCTTTTTATTCACTAATTTCTCCGTGATTTTACTATTCCCTGGGAGGAGGGAAATTGGCCTGTAGTTGGCTAGGTCCTCATGGTCCAGAGAGGATTTTTTGAGGAGCCCTTTGACAACAGCCGCTTTCCAGCTGGAAGGGACTTCTCCTTGGAGTAGAGAGGCATTAATAAGGGCAGTAAGCGGAGGGACAATGGTATGGGCAACTTTCTTGAGGAAACGCATGGGGACCGGGTCACTGGGGGAGCCACTCTTAATTGTGGCAAACACCGCAGCTACCTCTTCTGTGGTTACCGGCCCGAAGGAGTCAAGATGAGGAGCAGGGGAGTCCGGGGACGGACTAATGAAGGGGGGGGGTTGCCCCTGTCACCATCCGTGAAATCAGCTTCGGTAGGGGGTAGAGAGGCGAGGATTTGTTTTGAATTTTCTCATCAAAAAATGTTGCCAATTTGTTGCATTTATCTTCCGCAGCGTTAAAGTCAAGGGATTTCACTGGGGGGTCAGGGACATGAAGAAGTTCTTTCAGAATAGTGAAGGTTTCCCTAGCGGAGCAGGAGGAGTTTTTTATTCTTTCCTCATAGAATGAGCTTTTGGTGTTACGGAGCGCGAATTTATATATTCTTATGGATGTCCGGAACACGTCTTTTTTGTCTGCAGACAAAAAAAAAAGTTGATGCGGCTGTTGAGGTATCTCGGGCCTTGGTCGTGTAGGGCTTTGTGTGCGTGGGTGAGGAGACGAAAGGTGATTCTCTTGTTGACCGGGAGCCAGTGCAGATCTCTCAGGTGTCCGGAGATGTAGCTGTGTTGGGGGATGTCGAGGATGAGTCTGGCTGAGGCGTTCTGGATGCGCTGGAGTCTCTTCTGGAGCTTGGCGGTGGTTCCGGCGTAGAGGGCGTTGCCGTAGTCCAGTCGGCTGGTGACGAGGGCCTGGGTGACCGTCTTTCTGGTCTCGGTGGGGATCCACCGGAAGATCTTACGTAGCATGCGCAGGATATTGAAGCAGGACGAGGAGACGGCGTTGACTTGTCTGGTCATGGAGAGGGAGGAGTCCAGGATGAAGCCCAGGTTGCGTGCGTGGTCTGTCGGTTTGGGTGCGGTGCCCAGGGCGGGGGGCCACCAGGAGTCGTCCCAGGCGGAGGGCGAGGAGCCCAGGATGAGAACCTCCGTCTTGTCTGAGTTCAGTTTCAGGCGGCTGGTCATCATCCACTCGGCTACGTTTTTCATCCCTTCGTGAAGGTTGGTTCTGGCGGTGGCGGGGTCGTTGGTGAGGGAGAGGATCAGCTGTGTGTCGTCGGCGTAGGAGATGTTGAGGTTGTGTTGGCGAGCGATGGCCGCAAGGGGGCTCATGTAGACATTGAAGAGGGTGGGGCTGAGCGAAGAGCCCTGAGGAACGCCGCAGATGACTCCGGTGGCCTCTGACCTGAACGGGGGTAGGCGGACTCTGTGTCCTTCCAGCGAGGAAGGAGATGATCCACTCCAGTGCCTTCTCTTGGATTCTGACGTTGCTGAGGCGCTGTACTAGGGTGCGGTGGCAGACGGTGTTGAATGCTGCCGAGAGGTCTAGGAGGATGAGGGCCGCTGTTTCTGCGTTGTCGAGCAGGGCTCGGATGTCATCGGTGGCAGCGATGAGGGCGGTCTCGTTGCTGTGGTTGGCCCTGAAGCCCGACTGTGAGAGGTCGAGGGAGCCATTCATCTCGAGGAAGGCGGCCAGTTGCTTGTTGAGTCTTCTCGATGACTTTGGCTGGGAACGGGAGGAGCGAGATGGGTCGGTAGTTTTTGAGTTCGGAGGGGTCCGCTAATGGTTTCTTTAGTAGAGCGCTGAGTTTGGCGTGCTTCCAGCTCTCCGGGAAGGTGGCGGTGTCGAAGGAGGTGTTGATGATGTCCCGCAGATGGGGTGCGATGACAGCGTCGGCCTTGTTGAAGACGTGGTGAGGGCAGGGGTCGGTAGGAGATCCCGAGAGGATGGAGTTCATCGTGCGGATGGTGTCTTCGGTGCTGATCGGGGTCCAGCCGCTGAGGGTGGTGGTGGGGGGCGTTGGTGCGGTCGTGGGGAGCGTTGGTTGTGTGCTGAAGCTGTTGTGTATGTCCGCGATCTTGTTGTGGAAGTAGGAGGCGAGGGAGTTGCAGAGGTCTTGCGATGGGGTGATGTCGTTGTTTCCGGCGTTGGGGTTGGAGAGCTCTTTCACGATGTTGAAGAGTTCCTTGCTGTTGTGTGCGTTGTTGTCCAGCTGTTCCTTGAATGCCGTTTTCTTGGCGGCCTGGATCAGTTGATGGTGCTTTCGGGTGGCGAGCTTGAGGGTGGTCATGTTGTCCGGTGTTGGGTCTCTTCGCCAAGCTCTCTCAAGGGCTCTGCAGTTCTTCTTGGAGTTCTTGAGTTAGTCGGTGAACCATGGGGCCTTCTTGCAGCTGGGTCTGCTGGGCGGGGTCCTCAGTGGGGCGAGGTCGTCTGCGCAGTCGCTGATCCACTTTGTGAGGTTGTCGGCAGCCTGGCTGGGGTTCGCTGAGCTGGCGGGAGGGTGCTGGCTCAGGGATGCGGCGAGTTGGTCGGCTGTGATCTTGTTCCAGTTTCTTCGTGCAACCTGTTGCTGGTGGTGTTGGATCGTGGTTCTTCTGAAGCTGAAGTGGATGCAGCTGTGGTCCGTCCAGTGGAGTCCGGTGGCGTGGCTGAAGATGATGTCCTTGCTGGATGAGAAGACTGGGTCGAGTGTGTGTCCGGCGTAGTGGGTGGGGGTGGTCACCAGCTGCTCGAGACCGAGGTTGTCCAGCAGGGTGGTGGTGTTGCGGTCGTTGTTGTTCTCCAGGTGGAAGTTGAGGTCCGCGGGGAGGATGTAGTCGGCGGAGGGGAGGGCGTGCGAGCTGATTAAGTCGGCGATGTCTTCGCTGAATTGTGTGCGTGGTCCCGGGGGTCTGTAGAGGAGGGTGCCTCTGAGGGTGGTCTTGGGGTCGGTGTGGATCTGGAAGTGCAGGTGTTAGGCGGTTGTCAGGGTGTCGTCAGTGTTGGTCGTGATGCGAATGGTGTTCCTGTGGATGATGGCGATGCCGCCTCCTGTCTGGTTGGTGCGGTCTCTCCGGGTGATCTTGTAGCCCTCCGGGATGGCGATGTCGGGCGCTGAGGAGGCGTTCATCCATGTTTCCGTGAGGAAGGCAACGTCTGGAGATGTGGTGTCGGAGGTTCCAGAGTTCGACGGCGTGTCTGTGGACGGAGCGGGTGTTGAGCAGGATACACTTGAGGTGGTTGCTGCAGGTGGTCGGCTTGGTGGGTGCGGGTGCAGTGCAGGTCCGGATGCAGGTGAACTTGAAGGAGTGGCAGCTGAAGGGTCCGTGGATCCGTCTCGGGGTGGCTCGGTAGCACCCCGGGATTCGGCTGGTGTTGAGTGCGCTGAGGGTGGCGGCGTCGTAAATCCGGCGGGGGCCAGGGGTCCTGGCGCTGGGCGCGGTCCAGGCGCGGACGGGCGTAGACGGGCTTACCTTTGGCGCGCCTTCGGCGCGCGTGAACGCTGCGCGTTTGCCACTCTGCCATATGTGGAGAGTGTGGGGGGGCGGAGCGAGGGAGGGGCAGCTGGGAGGCGGGAGCGGGGAGGGCACAGAAAAGAAGAGGGCGTGGCCGCGTAAACAGTGGCGGGAAGGGGGAGCGGGGCGGGGAGGGCACAGGGGGTACAACCACGCAAAATACAAAATACAAAATCAAGAAAATACAGGAGTCACAAAACAAACAGTAGAAGTACAAACCAGGGCAACAGAATACTACCGTGTACGGCGGAGCCGATGCAGGGGGGAGAGCGCTCAAAATGTGCGAGCGTTGCCTAGCAGCAGTTCAGTCCGCAGAGGAGGCGGGCCTGCGGGGTAGAGGGCAGAGCGAGGCTGCGAGCAGCAGCGAGGGGAGAGGGCACCGGCACAGCTGGTGGCCGTGCGGCCGGGAGTGTCCTGCGAGCAGGTCACGCTGAACTGCGCCGCGCGGTCGCTCTATATGGACCACTGGGAGGGAGGGGCAGCTTGGAGGCGGGAGTGGGGAGGGCACAGAAAAGAAGAGGGCGTGGCCGCGTGAACGGCGGCGGGAAGCGGGGAGCAGGACATACTACACATATCAAGCCATGTCCTACCTTACACACACAATTCACCTACCATAGGGGTGACTGACCTGATGCTAAGGGAAGGTTCAGGGGCTGGGAAGTGTGGGCACTTCACAGCCAAGATGGCAGGTCTGGACTGCCTTCAGACACTGCAGTGGCAGGTCCGAGGAAAACTTTACAAGCTGGTTCTGTGGGTGGCGCAAACCAGCGCTGCAGGCCCACCAGCAGCATTTGGGTTACCAGCCCTGGGCACACACAGGCCACACTACTAGGGACTAACGGGTAAACCAAATAAGCCAATCGGGGATATACCAATTCAGTCATATTTACACAGGGAGCATTTGCGCTGTGGCACTCAATGGCAGTGGCACAGCGCCCAGAGTATCTAATACCAGCAAAAACAGAGGAGACAACAGCGAATAATGGAAGGGGGACCCACGCCAATGGTGCCAGATCTAACAAGCCCCCCATACCCTCCCCCCCACCCCCCGGAGTCACCCATGGGAAGGGGAAAAGAGTCTTTAATTGCGCATTTTCAGTATGTTGATGGTGAAATTCAGAATCTGACATTTAGTGAGCAGCAATAATGGACACCACTGGTGCGAAATGGGAAAGGAACGGGATTGCAGCCCATTAACCTGAACTAATGCCATGGGACCAGAGTATCCAGACCAAATCCGACTGCGGAAACGAGCACACAGGTCTACTTTTTACAGGACGAGACGCAAGAAGGGCCAATGGAGGGCTGCTGTCCACCCCCACTGGCGATCCAGCTGCAGACAGATGGGCCTTCCCGGCAGTGCCTCAGATTAGCTCCTTCTCTCCCGTAAGTGCCCTGGGCGGTGGCAGGCACACTCTAGGCCCTCCGTATTTGCAGGACAGACTTCCCTCTGTTCAGAATAAATCCTAATGCTACCAATGTTACCACTACTTCCTCCATCTCTCCTATCAATTCCCCTTGGTCTTGTGACAACATCAGAATATCGTCTAGGTAGATAATCATTCTAAAGAGACAACCACCCTCGTCACCTTTGTAAAATACCAGGGTGCTGATGAAAGATCGAAATGTAGACATAGAAATTGATAAAGTTCCTTCCTCCATCTGAACTGTAAGAACCTTTAGCTCCTTCTTGCCATAGGTACTGTAAAATAAGTATCCTTGTATCCAATTTCACTAACCAATCTTTTGTTGTCCACAAGTCCCTCAGACAATGAATCCCTTCCATCTTGAAATGCCGGTAAACCAAAAACTTGTTTAACTCTGGTGACTTGGGACAAACCCGATACGAACACTATAGCCAACACAGGAATTTGAACCTTTGGAGCTGTATGGGTGGTTACAATTGATTGGAATACAACTCAACAGTTGATGGTTGCCACTATGGATATATGATCGACAATTAATCCCTGAAGGACGAAGAAGCAGTCCAAGTGCAGCAGAGTGTTGGCGTTTCCGTTTATGATTTAAATATAGTGATAATACAGAACATTGCCCTGAAGAAGCCCTTCGTTGTAGGGTGAAACTCGTTGGCTGTCCCTGCTTGTTTTTGAAGAAAACTAAATATAGATTTTTTTCTGCTTACACGGAAACACAGTGAATGGAATATTATTGAACATTGAAACGTCTAAGATTGGATTGCCTCATCTTTCTGCTTCCCTTAGGTTTATGACCGGACGCAATCCTTTGTCCTTTTCTACAAAAATAAGCTGCTCACAAAAACTTTCTCTGATTTTGCTACTTCCGCCATTACATTCTTTTGAATAAGAGATTCTATATCCAAATCTACAATACTTTCCTGCTCCTTTGACATCCTGATCTCTTTGCTCTTCCACCTGTTAAGGAAAACTCTCAAACTATTACATACCTTGGAATGGTGTTTAACACCCAAGGTCTTGAGTCCACTTCTCCCATTCTTTCCTGAAATCTCTTAAATGACCCCCTATCGTTCCGGTAGAAGAACCAAAAATAATCCCTGTACTCACCTTGTTCTGTTACCATGCAGGCCTTGTCCTCTTGAATTCCTCCTGGTTTGTCTTCTTGCTCATCCTCTACTGGGATAAAATTCTGAGTTTGATTGATAACCTCTTCCTCTAAATTGATTTCCATACTGTGTATAGTATTGTGTATTGAGACCTCTGCATTCCCCAGCCAGTAAATGCTCCCCTCCTACTGGCCCTTCCAAAAACCTTCCTCTTATTCCCTTGCGCATTATTCAAAGCAGTAAAGGGGGTGTGGCTTGGACGCCGATGGGAGAGGCAGCGTGAGCCGATAGCTCCGCGCCCGATCCCGAATATACTCCGGAAAAATTCCATGGACGTCTCCTACAGTACAGGACCAGAGGGCGGAATGCTTGGGGCAACTGTTGCGGCCAACATTGCGGCAGCAGAAGGCTCTGTTGCGCAGTGAGAGCCGGCGAAGCTGACCGGGGAGCTCTGAGGTGACGGCAAGATGGCGGCGGCCTTCGGGCGCTCTGTGAGACAGTAGCGGGGAGGCCCTCTGCGGGCTCAGTCGAGGGTGTGGAACCGGAGAATAGCGAATGCCCGGGTTGCTGAGTGACCTGCTATGCGGAGGCGAGAACTGACAGGCTGGAAGTGAGGCCCCCCTGATGGAAGCATTGCCGCGGAGGAAACGATCCGGGCCGGCGGTTCAAGATGGCGGCCGGTGGGACAATGACCTGGGATGCACACCGCTCCTGAGCCGGCGATTGCGGGACACTTTGGCGGTCAGGGGAGCCCCCGGACACTGGGCATAGAGGTACAGCCCCGGAGCCGAAACTGGTGATCGGAAGCCCGCATTCGGCAGGAGAGCCGTGGCGGGACTACGAGTGGAGACGGAGACGCAACGCTGACCTGGACCGAGAGAGACCCCGGAGCACTGCGGAGGACTGCGGCCCACGGAGACCCCGGGCGGGCATCCGCAGGTGGTGGATTCCGAGGAGGTGTGACATCCCTGGAGGCCCTGGTGAGTGCTGCGCTGTGGGCCTGCGCCTGGTATTGTGGAGCTAGGAGCAGGGCAGGTCTGCGGCGTAGTGCTGGTGGAGAGAGCGGAGGAGCGGTCGTGTAGCCTGGGGCGGCGGCGTAGGAGGGTGATATGGCTGTGGGGATGGGGGGCTCCAGCTGGGCCCCGTAGTTGATGGAAGCGCCCAGTGACTGTCATTACTTGAATACGTATGTTGTTTGTGTCACTCTGTCTGCTGGCGATTAACGCCCTGAGGGTCCATATATGGATTGGGGGGCCCGTGGTGCCATGCCTGGACCCGTGAGGGGTGCTGCCTGTGCCTGATTGGCGGTTCACTGCGGAAGGACTTGTGAATACCACCGGCCCTTGAGCGAGGGTGGCGGCAGAGAACTGGGGCAATCCCCTCATTGACTAGGGCACAATAAGTGTGACAGTGGGGTTGATCGCCTGGGCCTGCGCCTGGCTGCCTGGGTGTGAGCGGACAGGATAGCTGCGCCCCATGGCGGCCGATGGTATGGCTCCTGCGCCCGGGATGAGTGCTGGCGGACTAGAGGCCTACTAAACCACTTACAGGCAAGCAGGGAAGGGCGGACTGAAAGAGACCCGCATCAAACCAGAAGTGGCTGAGGTGCTTCAGGCGGGACGGCCGGTAGAATACAGTCTGCGGCTCACCCTCACGAGAAGGCCAAGACCCAGAGGCGGGGCTGATCGTCCCATGGGGGACTGGGGTGTTGGCTTGAACTTGTTGACACGACGCAGAGTGTCCATTGGGTGCACGAGGTGCGAGCTCGGTGCATCTCCCACGGAGGAAGTGGTCTGGGAGGTGCGGGAGGCCGCACTTGACGGTGTGATGAAATCAAAGTCGAAAACAGAGGGCGAGATGGGGCGAGCAGACAGCCAGGATACCCATATGGACCCTGAGGAATCAGCACAGGAACAACGGCTTAATAAGCGCCTTGACAGTATCCTGGACGCAATAGCAGCAACAAAGGAATCCTTGCACCAGGATATAGTGCAGGTAGCAACGGGGCTGGGGCTTCTGAGAGCAGACCATTCCAAATTGGTAGACAGGGTGAAAGAAACCGAGCTGGTACTTCAGGACCTGAAACCGCCGGTGGTCACGGCGGAACACAAGTTGAATGATGTGCTGAACCGCCTGGCGGTCTTGGAGAAGAGGGCTGAGGACTCCGAAAGCCGCAATCGACGCAGCAATGTCCGAGTGGTGGGTCTGCTGGAAAAATCGGAGGGGGAAGATATGGTTGCGTTTTTGGAGAACTGGTTCAAAACGGTTGTTGCCCCGGAGGGCCTCTCCTCCTTCACCCTTGAGAGGGCGCATAGAGTGCCAGCCAAGCTGCCTTTGCTGGGTCGCCCTCCTCGGCCGGTGGTGGCCAGGGTTCTACACTTTAAAGACAGAGATCTGCTGATTCAGAGAGCTCGTTCAGCGGGGCCTTTCCAAGTGGAGAACGGTACGGTCACGATCTTTCCAGATTACGCTCAGGACGTTCAAAAGGCGCAGGGCCTCGTATTTATTGGTGAAGAAGAAACTCTGAGATGAAGGGATTCAATATTCTCTGTTCTTCCCAGCTAAATTGAGGGTCATCATGGATGGGCCAACACACTTTTTTCTGATGCTTGAATCATATAGAGCTGGTACGGACCGCAGAGGAGGAGGAGAACGGGGTAAACCGATGCAGGTGCGCAAATCACAACGCCTCCGCAAACGGAACAAAACTCAGCTGAAGAAACGGACCGACCAAATGGCCGCTGACAAACTGGGAGCCCTGGCGGCGACGGCGGTGATCACAGGATCGCAGAAAGGTAGATCGGCGGTGGGGTCGGAATCCGAGGAGGTAGAAGGAAAGTCGGGGCGCGGAGCTCTCCGATGCGGACAGTGCCAGAGGCCCTTTGGTCACACCCCAAATGGCAGACGAAATCGTGGGTGACTAACACCTTCAGGATCATGCCTCCTGTGAACTGGTCCCAGCGGAACGGATGTCCGTGGTATACTATGGAACAGTACTTATGGTGACCCACCCTCCTATCGCCCTTAAGGCTCTCTGTGGTGGCTACCACAGACTAGAATTGTGTGTATTGTTATGGGAGTTTGGATGGGAACTAGTAATTTCTTATTGGGTCCTGCTCTGGGGGGGTGGGCTAGGGGAGTTGCGCGGGGTGTTGTGCTTGGGGGTCAGAGCTGTTTTGATGTGGGCGGACGGGATGGGAAGACTGAGAAGCTGAGGGGCAGTTGCAATGGGGACGTTACCTGATTTGAAGTGTCTCACATGGAACGTGCGTGGTTTGCAATCTATGTCAAGACGCCATAAGGTGCATGCGTACTTGGTGGGACGTGGGATCCAGATAGCGCTGCTTCAGGAGACCCATCTTACCAAACAGGAATGTACTGCCTTGCAGAAGAGATGGCGTGGCCAGGTGTTTGGCACGACATACTCTGCGTTTGCCAGAGGGGTCTTGGTGTGGGTGCGGGCCGGGGTCCCTTTCCAGGCCACGAACCAGGTTGCAGATCCGGAGGGTAGATATGTGGCGGTGGAAGGGAGGTTGTATGGCCGTGATGTGGTACTTTGCAGTATTTATGCCCCAAATATGGATCAGGCCCGCTTTTTTGAAAGACTGTCAGGGTCCCTGCCACATTTTCAGGCAGGACAGGTCTTGCTGGGGGGGGACTTTAACTCTATCACAGACACATTGCTAGATAGGTCGCATCCACCATTGAATAATTCCCCGCTTCGCAGGCTAGCTATGCAGAGGACAGCATGGCAGGACAGATGGGGCCTCATAGATGTATGGCGGGGGCAGCACCCCACTGATGGGGACTACTCCTTCTTTTCTGCGCTCCACGAGCTGCATGTTCGGATTGATACAATCCTAAGTAGTGACGCGATGGCAGCCCTGATGACACACTCAGAGTATTTGGCTAGGACCATATCAGATCACAACCCCCAGTTGGTGTGTATCAAGTGGCAGCGTGTGAGAACGGCGGTCCCCACGTGGCGGTTACGGCCGGAAACCCTTGAGGATCAGGGTTTCAGTGCTGACCTCTGTGAAGGCATTGAACGTTATTTTACTGAGAATAACGGAACGGCTACCACTAGAGCAGTGGAATGGGACGCGTTCAAGGTGGTGGTGAGAGGGCTATGTATTGGAAGATACTCGGGTGAGCGATCGGTAATCATTGCTGACGTGGATAATGCGGAGGGAGCACTGCGGGACTTAGAGCAGCGGCGGCCAGAACAACCGACTCTGCACACACGGTTAATGGAAGCAAGGGAGCTAGTTGCTGCGGCGACGGAGAGACTGAGGAGTTATGACTATCGACTGTACACAACAACAGTTCATGCAGAGGGGGACAAGGTGGGCACGCTGTTGGCGAAACTGGCAAATCCGGTGCCCAGGGGCTGCCCGATCATGAGCGTGCGCGAGGCAACGGGAGAGATGGTCTATTCCCAGACTGCAGTCCTCTCACGCTTCTTGGGCTACTACACGACCCGCTACCGAAGTCAACTGGAGGCTGAGGCTTCCGACATAGAGGGTTATCTGGCGGAGATTTGGCTCCCTCTGTTGGATGAGGATAGCGTTGAGGATCTGGGCCGCGCAATAACACTTCCCGAGATAAGAGGGGCGATCAAGCAGATGGCTCGGAACAAAACACCGGGAGTAGATGGCCTACAGATAGAATTTTACGCTAAATATATTGATGTTTTGGCGCCCCGTCTGCTAGTGGTCTATGCCGAGGCGGTGGAGCTGGGACACCTGCCTCAGTCGATGAGGGAGGGGCTGATCGTTCCACTGTTGAAGCCAGGAAAGGAGAGTAGCGATGGGACCTCATATAGGCCGCTGTCCGTGCTGACAGTGGTCTATAAAATTCTGAGTCGTATTCTGGCTACCAGACTATTGCCACACATGACCACACTGGTCCATGACAATCAGGCCGGGTTTATCCCAACCAGGAACACCTCGACTAATATCCGCCGCATTGTACGGGTGTTGGAGAGTTCCTTGGACCCAGATCAGATGCCGGCAGTGCTGTCCATAGATATTGAAAAAGCTTTTGATAGCTTAGAATGGGGGTACCTTGATAGGGTGCTGGAGAAGTTCGGCTTGGGCGACCAATTTGGACGATGGACAAAAGTCCTCTACTCCTCGGCGAGAGCCAGGGTGAGACTAGGATCGGTCATATCCTCCGATTATCCGGTGCGGAGAGGGACGAGGCAGGGGTGCTCACTCTCCCCGTTGCTGTTCTCGCTGGCGATGGAACAGCTGGCGGCCCAGGCTAGAGCAGGGAGGGCTTATGCTGGTATTGTGTGCGGCGGGATCCCACAATACATCTCACTTTACGCGGATGATTTGCTGGTGTTCTTGGAGGACACGGCTGAGGCCCTGGATGGAGCGACTGCAATGTTATCGCACTTTGGGAGGCTGTCAGGCCGTAGGGTCAATTGGAGTAAAACTTGCCTTTTCCCGTTGCGGGCGACCATGCCCCGGCCACGGCTGACCGAGGACATCATTTGGGAGCACTCATGCTTCACCTATCTAGGGGTCCGCATCTACCACGGGGCTGATATGTTAGAAGGGAACATAGGGCGTTGCATACGAGCTCTGAGGGGCTGCATGGGGTTCTGGGCGACCCTTCCCCTCTCGGTACAGGGCAGGGTGGCGCTGCTTAAAATGGTGGCTTTGCCACGGCTGCTCTACTATTTTCGCACACTGCCACTGTGGATTCCACAACGGATCTTTAAAGAGTTACGCACCCTAACAACGGATTTTTTGTGGGGCAACGGGAGGCGCTGAGTAGCACTGGATACGCTGCTGAGGCCAAAAGCAGAAGGGGGACTAGCGGTTCCTAATTTTGAATTCTATTATTGGGCGACGCAGCTACAGATCCTCACACAGAACGTAGCGAAGGAGTTTAGAGGCCCGGTCCAGGCCAGGGGGGGGGGGGGGAGAAATACAGAGGCACATACTGTCTATTCTCATGCAGCAGAAACTTGAGTTACGAGGTTTAATTTTATAGGAAAAGACCCTGCATTTGTGTTGGAACAGAAGAGGGCGGGGGTGGATCACCCATATGCTCCGAAATCCCACTAGGTATGTTGACGGCGCTGCCGCATGGTGGGGACTGGTCCCCGCTCATGGATTTGGAGGATTTGGGACTCCACATGGTAGGCAACCTATATGCTGATGGCGAATTACTGCCATTCTGGACGGTGCAGGAACATTTTGGCCTCCCGGATGGTAGTTTCCTCCTGTATGCGGCCGTGACAACGGCAATACGCAAACACTAGAAAACTGGCCAGACTGAGCCCAGCACGACCATGGCCTGCCAATACGTTGTAATGGCGGCGGGCACATTCAAGGCGGTCACCTGCCTCCATTCCCGAATGTTGAGTGAGGGCCTAGAACCACTTACAGTGTTGAAACAGAAGCGGGAGGAGAGCATTGGGAAACCCATACCGGATGCTACATGGGGCCACATCTGAGAAGAACTTGGAAAGGGAGCAGAAATGCTCGGTTTCAGCTGGTACACTTTTTTGTAGTGCATAGAGCTTACCTTACCCCGGGGAAGATTAGGAGGCATTTCCGGGTCCAGGGGGCGACATGCCCTAGATGCCTAGCACCTGATGTTGAACTAGACCACATGTTATGGAACTGTCCGAAACTGGGGCTATATTGGTCGGAGGTGGGGGAGCTCCTTAGGGTAGTTACTGATCGACAAGTGGAATATGATATGGCGACCTGTTTGCTGCTTTGGTTCCCCCACACGGCAAAAACAAAAATCACTAGTAAATTCATTGACCTGGGCCTCATATTAGCACAGAGGGAAATCACCTGGCACTGTAAGTCGAGGGAGGGCCCATCCAGCAGGAGGTGGACGAATGAACTACAGAAATGGGCCCGTAGTGAAAGTACGATTAGGCGCCAGCAGGCCACTCGGGCGGCCAATGAAAAAAGTATGGAGATGGCAAGGGCGTGGGAGGGACTAGTGCAAGTGCTAAAGGACTATTTGGTTGAAGATGAGTAGGGGGAGGGACCATTGTAAGAAGTTCCGTGAGGCACAATTGGGAATGAATATTGACCCCCGGATCTTTTCTGAATATGGTTATCTATGCTTGAATGAGGCCCACACCAACAGCAGTACGGGGGAAGGGAGGTGGGAGGGGGAGTTGGGGATTCCTTTAAGAGTATAAATGTTGAGAAGGGTGACTGGAGGGATACAGAAAAGCGGATGACAGACCATTATACCGACTGGAAACGATTGCTTTTTCGTGTGTTTCTTTTCTTCCTTTATTCCTTATGTCCCTGGCATTTTATGGCTGACGCCGCCCGGCTTCCGGGTTGTGGGCTAAATGGCTGTGTGATGTTTCAATTATGATCTGTGGACGGCAGCTGCCAGTGGCTAACATGTCGGAATGATTGCTTGTATACCCCATGACTCTGCAATAAAAACATAGTATAAAACAAATAAAAAATAAAAATTATTCAAAGCAGTAAATGAATTCACATATTTTCCTATGCCCTTCACTAGATCTTCTCCAGATAGCAACCCCTTTGCATTCTCACATGTCTCCTTCTGTGCCATGTCCCCCATTTTTGGATTTATCTTCATAAGGATAACTCTCCTTCTTTCCTGCAACAATCCCACATTCGCGTTCCTATTAAAACTTCCCTTTGGCTCCATCCGCTCAACAAATCCACTTGTTCATTAGCATAAGCCTCCTCTGCCATATCCAGTATTCTTGCCAGGGGTCCTAAAACATCTAAAAGCTTATCCTGGCATATTTTTAATGACGTCTCAACCTTTGCTTTGGTCCCTATCCAAGCGAAACAAATAACTGATTGGAACAGAGTCCAAATTCGGGGTGGCACACACTTTCTCTTCAATCCTTGATCTTTAGCACTCCACTCATTATTTTCCGTACTTCCCTATCTAAGGGTTTTCAAATCCAAGTCTCGATAAACTTTCCTACGTGTTCCATAGGTCACCATTCCCGCTTCTTGGATGTTTAATGTTAAGGGGCCATTTGGATGTTCAATGTTTAATATCTCCCCCAAACGGCTCCCTAACCACATCATTTGAACCATCCACCTCCATCTTTTTAAAATAGTCCTAATCCTCATCCTCTTGCAAGTACAGAACATATGCGTCTAAATCTTTTGAATTATTGCCAAACATTGAAATATGAAATCTATTTTCGAAATCCTCCTCCTCCTGTGCGCTGCTAAGTGCATCCTTTCCATGCATGCCGCTAAGGACACCCGTTCCATATTTGCTGCCTTGGACACCTTTCTTTGCGGTTGTCTGAAAAACAACCTTGTTTTGCTTTAACATATCAATTTCTTCAATATGTCTGGTCTTCCTAGTATGCTTTCTTGGAACCTCACTACACACTCCCTCCGAAAGAGAATAAAACTCCTCACCTGACTCAACCTTCTTCCTTTTCCTATTCTTTAGAATATTCTCCATGGTCTCCTTCACCTGTTTCGCCATTTAAAAAATGGATACAGTTTAAATAATCTCCTCACCAGATTTCCTGTCACTGAAAAATTCTTACCCTGTTCACCATCCATTCCTTACACAAGTTTTCCACTTAAAATAAATACCAAAATATGTCTGCAGATATTCAAAAACCCGTTCCAGCCGTACTGTTCTACTCCCTTTCTAATAAATGATCGTTTTTTTTTTTTTTTCTAACCGCAACCACTTTTCTGAGCAACCGTAATTGTGTTACCCCAAATGCATTTAATCCTTATATATTTCCTCCCAATGTAATATGGCCGCTCTTCTTGCGAGAGTGTTCTGTCGGCTCATGCTACAACCTATTCCTCTCAACAAGCAGTACCGTGTCTTCCAGCTTTGCCTCGCGCACTGCCTTTTCAGAGAAAAACCGCAATTTACGCCCATGCGTTGCCTACGCTTCACGCGTGCCACTCTGAATACACCAGGCACCGCAGGTAAGAGCGGTTAATGCCGGCACTTTTCTAAACCTATTTCCTGCATGCACGATCAATACATGTTCGCCAATTTACTGTCCCTCCCTCCTTCCCTTACTTCCTCCTCCTTCCCTTCCTTCCTTCCTCCTCCCCTTCCTTCCTTCCTCCTCCTTCCCTTCCTTCCTTCCTCCTCCTTCCCTTCCTTCCTTCCTCCTTCCCTTCCTTCCTTTCCTTCCTTCCTTCCTCCTCCTTCCCTTCCTTCCTCCCTCCTCCTTCCCTTCCTTCCTCCCTCTTCCCTTCCTTCCTCCTCCTTCCTCCCTCCCTCCCTTCCTCCCTCCTCCTTCCCCCCTCCTCCTTCCCTTCCTTCCTCAATTCTCCTTCCCTTCCTCCATGCCTTCCTCCTTCCCTGCCTTCCTCCTTCCTCGCCTTCCTCCTTCCTCCTTCCCTGCCTCCCTCCTTCCCTGCCTCCCTCCTTCTCTCCCCTGCCACCCTCCTTCCCCGCCTCCCTCCTTCTGTCCCTCTCTTGCGCCTCCTCCTTCTCTCCCTTCCTTGCGCCTCCTCCTTCTGTCCATTCCTCCTTCCTTCTGCCTCCTCTGCCCCTAACTTGCTTCCTCCTCCTCTTCCCCTTCCTTCCTGATTACAGCAGGATAGGGACATGACAATCTTGGTGAATCTGCATTCATGGTTTATGCTGTGCTTTCCTTTAGTGTGTAGAAAATATAATTAAAGGTATTTATTATGAACCAGAAAACAGGTTGCATTTGGGTATAATCTCTCTAAATAACCCTTGTGGACATGAAAAATTTCCTAATTATCTTGGTTAGCCTGTATTAAGGGAGTAAAATTAAATTTGACATTTGCGCTGATGTCATAAATGTGTGAATCCAGGTTTATAAGCTTACTTGTTTTCAGAATGTGTTTTATTGGTTCACTAGCAGTCATAAATATTTGGATGGCAATCCCTGTTCAATCTTGCTTCCATTTGAGCGGATGGCACAAGCAAGTTATATATTCATAGTTCAATATTTCTTCCGAAGAACCTTGCCCTCCTGTGTGTCTACTCCAGTTGTTTCTTGATCTTTCCGAAATGCTGTTGAGAAACACTGCAAGTAGAGGGGATTTTGGCCATCCAGCTCACAAAGAAGACTGGAGGTCTCCAGTTCTGTTCAAATGGTTGAGACAGGAAATTGACATTGGAAGGTACAACTGCATAGAGACAGCAGAAGAGTTGTTAACCACAGCTCTGTATGTTAATAGTGTACACATATTGACAATATTTTACATCTAAAATGTGTTCCTTTCATTGACAGCCACATTTGTCATTTTTTAGCACAAGGTTACAGTTCCGCGAAGGGTTATCAGTGTTCAGAATTGAATGGCGCACAACATGTAGTGGTTGAGTAGTCACGATGGGGTAATGTTTGGTGCTGCTTGTTCAGAGAGAACCCTAAAACTCTGAAACCAAAGGGTGAGAAGGCTAACCCTTATGATAAACTGACCAATCAAGCGCACACAACAATTTTAACGATATGAGTAATCAAGTTAAAGTCTTCAAAGGATAAGATCACACATGAATGTTCTTTCCATTCCTGTTTTAATAAGTATGTGAATGTTTCTCCTATCAAAGGAAATCCATAAAGAAAGAAACCAGCCGACACGTGTTTCGTCAGTAAGGATGTTAACCCAATGACTCTTCAGGGCTGAAATAGTATGGAATATCGTAATTTCGGGGGAACGGTGATAATTCCAACCCGCTCCTGTTCGGGTTATTCTCAAAATTGGAGTGTGCAAGGGTCCGCACAAGGAATCAATGGTAGAACCAAAAAAGGCGTATTTCGACAATGGCGGGTATTGCCAATTGTCACTGCATAGACGGTGTTGTGCCGTAAGTGTAACGTGGAGGATATTTGCCGGATACGGATTTGATAGGAGAAACATTCACATACTTATTAAAACAGGAATGGAAAGAACATTCATGTGTGATCTTATCCTTTGAAGACTTTAACTTGATTACTCATATCGTTAAAATTGTTGTGTGCGCCTGATTGGTCAGTTTTTATTTTTTTAGCACAAGCCCACCGATATAAAGAATGTTGTTAAACTGATGTTTTAAGACTTTGGGCCATTTAAGTTTTCTTGCTGGTCTTTGCACGGACAATTTGTCTTTTTGCGGACTGCTGTATTCTTGCTGTTAAGTCTCTGTACTGCTTGTCTTACTGACTTTTGTTCCTTTCCAGGAGCAAGAGCCTCATTTGGACATTGTTGCCAACCAGCTGGATATACATGTGTGTTGCCCATTCGATGGTCCATTTCTGGAAATGAATGTTGTTCAGAACCAACTGGTAGTAGATGAGGAGGTGGATGATGACCTAGTAGAGCACTTCCCAAGACTGATGGGATCCCAGGACAGTGAGGATCAGCTGGAGCACTTAAACCAAACATGCAGTCACCGCCAGGAAAAGTTATTTATGCAGACTACATCTGAAGAGGGTAACTATTTGGGGGAGCATCTGATTCATCAAACTCCACCACAGAATCAGAAGAAGCTTTCTCAGCAGACTGGATCCCAGGAGGAAACTAATTCCGAGGAACCACTCCTACATCATGCTTTGTCCGAGAATGAAGAGCAACTCTCTCTGCAGATTGCATCCCAGAAGGGGGAGTATTTACAGGAATATCTCCTCCATTCTGCTTCTTTCCAGAATGAGAAACAACTACAGCAATGTGGATCCCAGGAAGAGGAAGAACTGCCAGATTCTAATGCAGGCCAGGCCATTCAGCAGGTACCTTTTTTACTCTGAGTGTTAATTAATCTAAATCAGAATTTGTTGTTATTTTGAAATTAATCCTATTTTAAGCTTCAAGTGATGAACATTGGTTGAAAAGAAAGTCTGCATCAATACTGGTGGGACATGAACTGGAACAAGGTGGATGAATTATCTGTAGATAAATAACATCTGCATGAATTATCCTATACATAACGTTTGAATGGTTACAGAAGTGAAGTGCACATATAGGTTAAGATTGTATCGTTTCAGTCTGGTATATGTAGATAACTTGTTATTCTAAAACTTTACTTGTGACATTAGTGAGTTAAAGAAGTCATATGTGCGGTTATTTCTTGTAGGAGCTAGAGTCTGCTCTCAAGGAAAGAAATGCCATCATATATCAACTGAGCATCAATCTTCAGCAGGTCCTGCAAAGTAGGGATGAGTTGCAGGGAGAAGCCATGCTGTTGGCCACTCAGTTCCAGGTTTTGCAGGAGAGAATGAAGGAGGTAAAAAGCTGCCTGTTTAGAGATGAGCCTCGTGGGATTAGGAGGATATCCTTTGGCAATATTGATGATGAAACGGCACCACTAGAACACCACAAGTAGGGGAAAGGTTAAAGGCAGAGTGTTTATTGTATATAAAAAGTATTAACCCTGAATAGGCTGGCTAAGGGGAATATCCATTGTCCACCATAGCCTTGAGGAAAGGGAGGGGTTTAAAAATGCAGCTGATACCAAAATACCATTTTGTATTGTATTGCAGAACCATCAATATACTCTTAATGAAGAGTATAATCTGAAAAAAATCTGATATATTCACATGCAGTGACACATTGACAAACTTTGACAAAACTGGAAGCTTTCGGTGGAGGATATATTGAGTTTTACGAGTGTACTTGGTCATAAATAGCAATATCATTTGAAACCGTGATTGTTGAGCTTTATAAGACTAGATGCTCATTGCTGACAGATTGGTAGGAAAAACTATCTCTGTTTGGCATGCAGTCATTATGAGATATATATGTTTGGATTTTAAGTTCATCTTAAAATGTTCCAGTCCATTTTTTTAAAGTTTTATTTCCATTGTAAACAAACATTGTAGGCCAGTACACTAAATTGTCATTTAAAGTGCAGTCTAGTCTGACAAGTGCACAGAACATGCAAACAAATGATTTGAGGTGTTGTACTCAATTGGTATCTTAGCAGTGTTCCCACAACCAGTGGTATTTGCCTGCAGAAGGTGTGCTACTGGAGTATATTAGCCATATCTGTTTCCCGGTTTTAGAGGGTGTTCAGACTCTGACTCAGGCCAGCTAGATAGGTTTTCAGCGGGGCCTATATATTGGTGGGTCTGGAGGCAGACTGGGAGTATTGCAAATGTCAGTGTTCAGCACAGGTTATAAGGCCTCTGAGCCACTGGGCAGATCTGGGGGTACTTGTGATTTCCAATTCCTGTTCATCCTTTGCTTTTTAAGTAGTAGGGCTAGTTCAGTAAGTTTGTGGTAGGGCTTTGCAACATCCCTAGCATAGCCAAGAAGTGCCACCCTAGGTGTTCTGGTCAGATCTGGGGAGGTCATTGCCTCCAGTCAGTAGTGCCCTGCCCGGGAAATTTGCATTGAAGGCTCCATACTGTCAGCATGTGCAATCAGGACAGTACCATATCGTAACATAGCAGTGGCAGTGTAGTATGCTTGTGTGGCGGGGTAGAAGGAAGGGCACGGAGACTAGATCGGGGAATATATGGTTTTATTTTTCCAAGGGTTTTTTTCTTTCTTAAGGTCCGTCTTTCCCGGGCCAATGAAGCGGAGTCCGTGTTTGCTGGTTCCTCTGGTGTGCCCTTAGACCTCCGAGGAAGATAGGATGGCTCTCCTCCGTGGGACATGCGAAGAAAAGAAAAAAAAGAAATACACCGATGTCAGGATGCGATACTGACCTCTGGTTCCCACTATAGGACCCGGGTAGTGCGAAGGGAAAAACACGAGTGTATATAACGCTATGTTACACTCAATTTCACGGGTGGTGTCAGTGGGGAAATGTGAGGGTAGTGTCGGGAGGGGGAATGCCATTGAACACGATATGTACAAGTATAGACACACGCTCTCTGCGCTTCACTAGGGGTTCTTGGTCACAGCCTCTCCCCGTCTCCCCGACACACGCCGAAGCACCTGTGTGAGCCACACTCCTCCTTGTTGAGTGTGGCTGGGCGAAGCATGGAAACGTTGGCCTCCATGCACCGGAACCTCCGTCTTCGGATCCACAGGGTCTCGAAACCGTCCTTCTCTTTCAGCTCGTAGTTTCACCGGCTCTCCGAGGCAAGCGAAACGCTCTTCGGTGACATCACACGCCGATGCTTCCTCTTCCTGCTTCTTCTCCAATCCGGTAAGGCCTGCGTCATCCGGGGGCGTGAACCTGTAGGGCAGGCTTGAACTCTTAAAAGGGCCATCCTTGATTTCGTCCTCCTTGTATAGGTGCCATAGTTATTCTCCGTCTGATGACCACTCGTTCTGAGGGCGTAACGAGGGAGGCGTACTCCTGTTAGAGACCCACCATGCCTTCTCGGACACCCTCCCCTCTGCTGCCCTGGGCTCTTTGTTACAGCTTGTTTAGGAATTTTATATGTATAAATCTAAACCGGACGTTTGAGGATATTTTCTCAGTTTTGTTTACAGCTATATACCTATTGCATGGTCGTCAATGCATGACTAAGCTCGCATTCCCAACTAGATTTAGTGTGCTAGCCAACAGTTGATGGAATTGAAGTAATTGTGTTGTACATCCGGTTTTTTTGGAGTTTTTTGGGTCTAGGGTTTGTGAGAAGCATTGTTAGTAGTTGCTACTCTTGTGGTTCCACTGGGAATGATGGGCACAATTCCTGCATGTAGTTGGTGGTATGCCAAGACTTGTAGCTGGTTGCTCGTGGTGTTTTGCAAGTATTCTGCATAGGATATGAAGGTTTTATCTACAAAGAGGTCACCTATTGTGTGGTATTTTTTTTCTATAGCTGCCTTGCACTCGTACATCCGTTGTCAGGGTGAGTTGGAGATTGTTGGCCACTAGAATGTGTGGAGAGTACATTGCATCAACGTATGAAAGAGTGGCTAGCCCTGCCCATGCCCATCGTGAGCCCTTGACTATGTACATTTCTTCTCAAGGTCCCGTGAATGGACCCAGTGGTGCTCGTATTATGCCCGGGCGACTGAGAAGTACTTTTCTAAGTTTGGGGCGTAAAAAGCTACTGTCTTTTATGGCTGTTGCATTTTGGACCATACTTTTCTGGGCTCCCAACTAGCCCATGCCAGTCATAGCATTAGCATTAAGGATCGAAGTTAGTTAAAAAATGCTTTGTTTAGTGGTATAAGATTTTTTGGGAAAAGGTAGAGCAGCTTGTAAAGAATCTCCATTTTCTTGAGTGCCAACTTGTCGCCACCAACGACGGCACCCCAACCCCGATTGACAATTTTATGTTGTAATATGCAAAACGTAAATGTAAGAGGTTTGGTCCAAACTGCAAGTATTCGATTTTAGGTCTGATTTTACAATTTTGATTCTCCCCATGTCACTCCTAATAACATCAGAAATCTGGGTGATCTGCTTATTAGGAGTCATTTAGAAGAAACAAGATGAATATTAGATTGCTGTCTGCCTCCTCTACCGAAAATGTTTTTCTACTGTGGTAGCTTAGAATAAATAGCATTTCAAACTATGATGACGGTATTATTTTGAAGAATATAATTAAAATCGGATTCTTTGTGAATTGTTTTTCAACCTTGAGAGTTGTTTTACAATGACCCTGCAATTGAAAGAGGGGAAAAAGAAGTAAAATGCCACTGTGGAATAACTCGTTTTGGCACATGATATAAAAACGATTGTTTCAAAATTATTTACTATTGATGTAGTGACACAAGATTAGGCAACCATGAACTGATTCTAAGAAAGAGAAGCGAAATGGATTTAGAAGTTGGAACCTAACTCTAGTAGGGAAGAATGGTGACTCTGAAATGGCATGTGTCTTTAGTTTGAAAATGGACCACCCCACCCCCTATCCAGTCTTATGGGATATTTTTGGGGAACGGACTTCAGTTTGTCTGAAAACACTTGAGCAAAGTTCATTAGACAGCAGGAGTTAATTATCTAAAGATGAGACTTAAGATAATTTTGCGATTGAAAGTCAAGCTCCGTCTCTTAATTTTAAGTAAAATAGCTCCTGAACAAATGAGCTTTTAGCAAATTACAGTAGATTTTGAAGCTCTTGGTGTATACCTATTAATTCCGATAAACATTTGCTTTAGATACTGTACAGTGACCTAGTTTGAGATTTTAAACTTAATGCAACTTATTCTTATGCATCCTCACTTCTATTCATAAGCGTATTATTGCCTCTGGCATGCATGGGTCCCCATATACATTTTCATGAATGTAGTGTTGTTAAGTCTCTATTTGGAGATAGTCACAAGCAACGGCAAAGCCTGTAGTTTTCGTCTTTATAATGCAAGTGCCAAGCTATTGACTTTGCCAGTGCTAGTTTGTGAAGCATTGATTGTTCAAAAAAGTAAATGAAACGTTCCAATGTACTGGAGGAAAAGAAAGTTTATTTCTGGAGGTATGTCAAAATTGTACATTGAATTCAATATTTTCAATCTTATTGAATGACCTGCTCCATTTTTCACACTCTTCTTAGAAAATTCAGAACATAAATTTTTAAAAAAAGGCAAGTGTTAGAATTTAAAGGAAGCCACTTGCCTGGGCATCATTTACTTTCTACTGGACTCCAAACTGAAACGTGCTCCAGCCGCTTGCTCCTCTGCTGTAGCCTAGGGGTCAGATTTATTTGCTTACACGACAAGAGGCAGCTCCTTTAGAGCCATGCAAAGTACACCTTTTTCCTTCTGTACTAGCTGAGTCACACAGAAGCCAGGCACTCTGTCACAAAAGACTTTGACGTATATTTGTGCAATATTGTATTGTAATTGCATTTATATAGCGCTTAATACACCTGACGAGGTGTCAAACCGATTTTTTGGTGAGTAGCTCGCTACTCCGGAACTCATAAAGGATTAGTGTTGAATTAGTATAGTGGAATACGAAAGTCAGTGGTGGATATGTTAGTCCGTTATTTGTATTGAAAAGGATAGTGGAGGGAAAGAAGAGGGAAGGATTAAACTTAAAAAAAAAAATGTTTTGTTTTGGAGGTCGTAGCAGTAGGAGGAGGCTTGGGATGGGTAAAAGGGGTGGAGGGATCGAAGAGGGAAAAGGTTTAGATTTATAGAATGCTTGCTATCCCTGATGGGGTGTTTAAGCGCTTTTTTGGCAAGTAGCTCACTACTCCGGAACCCATAAAAGATATGGGGTGAATTAGTATAGTGAAATATGAAATTAATTTGAGAGGTGGACATGTTAGTCTGTTGTTTGGCTTGAAAAGGATAGTGGAGGGAAAGAAGAGGGAAGGATTTAGACTTAAAAAAAAATGTTTTGTTTTGGAAGTCGTAGCATTAGGAGGAGGCTTGGTATGGGTAAAAGGTGTGTGGAGAGGGAAAGAGTCAGAGGGAAGGGTTTAGAAAAGCTCGTTTTGGGGAATTGGAATAGTAAACGAGGTATGAGATGATGTAAGGAGGGTTAAAGGAGGGAAGTGTTTAGAAAGGGTTATTTTGTTGATCATAGTAGTGGTATGGGGTTTGGGATGAATGAGAGAGCGGAGGTAGAGGATGTATTGATAGAGGTATAGGGTGAGAAATAGGGTAGTGCATTGGAAAGAGTAGTAGGAAGAGGTTTGAGATGAGTCCGAGTTGAGGTAGAGGATATATTGAGAGAGGTATAGGTGAGAAATAGGGTAGTGCATTGGATATGCTGAATTCGAAGAAAAGTAATAAATATATAGATCCATCAGTACATGGAAGCTTTATATAGATGCATAAAGGAAGTAAGTATATGTAGATTAAACATGCATTAACCCCTTCCGCGCTCATGACGAGCTCAGCTCATCATGAGTGACGACGCTCGTACGCTCATGACGAGCTGAACTAGTCATGTAACGCGTTTTTAAAAAAAACTCAGCGCACAGCGGGAAAACCGCTAGCGCGCATGCGGTTAAATAAACTCCGGCTTTCAAGTGTTGTACTTTAAAATTAAATTTATTTTTTTATGTACGTTCGTTTTTGTAATTCAATAGTAAAGCAATTTTAGATAAATAGTGATAAGATTTACTTATTTGTGCAGTCACTTATATACTAGTTAAAACATAGAATGATGTAGCCATCAGTAAGTAAGATGTACTTTTGTTTCGCAGAACTAATTAATATCTATATATTTTTTTTAACATAATTCTACACGTTTATACAAAGCAATACACACATATAGGTACATATTTATAGTATAAATAAATGCTTATATACAGAGGGATATGCTGTATATTTCTGTTTTGCGTATGGTGCTTATGTGGGGAAGATCCAATTCTTGAGCAGTTTTCTGAAGATAAGGTGGTTATCCTTGGATCTTAAGTTAGGGGGTAAACAGTTCCATAGTGTGGCTGCTTGAACAGAGAAGGATGTTCCATCCACGTTTTTTTCTTGTTTCTTGGGATTTTGAGGTGGGGTGCCACTCTAGAGCAGAGGCTCCTTTGTTGAATGCGTTGGGTGATTTTATTCCTGCTGAAGAGCGGTCCCATTCCATCTATCGCTTTCTGGGCGATAAAAAGCAGCTTGAACATCGATCTTCTGGCAACCAGTAACCAATGCAGGACTTTGAAGTCGGGGGAGATGTGGTCTTGCGGTTTTATATGTAAGAGTAGTCTGGCAGCCGAGTTCTGAATCCGTTGTCTTTTCATGGTCATTAATGATAATCTGTGATAGAGGCTATTGGCGTAATCAAGTTTGGACAGAACAAGGGAGATGGTAGTGTGGACCTTGTGTGGAAATCCCAAATGGGGAAAGATTAGTCACAGAGTTTTTATAGTAGCAAAGCTTGATCTTGCTAGTTGGTCCACTTGGGCATTTATCGATAGCTTGGAGTCAGTGGTCATTCCGAGGTTTCTTACTTCCTTTGATACTTTAGGTGGTGTTCCCAGATCACCAGGCCAGGCGGTGAGCGGGTCGTAATGTTTCCAATCACCACACGTGAGTATTTCTGTTTTGGAAGCATTCAATTTGAAATGGATCTACGTCATCCATTGATCCACGGCTCTGAGACAACTGAAAATGGCGAGTTTCCAATGTCTTTGGGGCATTCCAGTTGAAGGAGTATTTGCATGTCATCTGTATAGTTATAGCATCTGAGGTGAAATTGATCAGTACTGGTAATGACTATAGAATGCAGGAAAATAAGTATCCTTCGAATCTGCTCTTTGGTAACACCCCAGCAAAAATATACCTATTGCAGTGCTTGCTTTTACAGACAAAGCTGTGAGGAGCAACACTTTAGCATAGAGGTTGGGTTTTGGGGAGGAATGTAGAGAATCTGCATACGAGGGAGAGAGCCAAAAAACACAGTCTTGGAGTGCTGAAGGGAAAAAGCACATCCCTGAATGTGAAAAGTGGAATATTAGTCATCCATTCAAAAGGATGGTAAAGAGGCTATGCTGCAGTGGAGGAACAAACACAAGAGGAGGGAAGAATGCATTGAATAAACCGTAAGCAAATGGGTGTTAAGGAAACCAAGCAGTGGTAAGTAATGGGCAGGTTCCAAGTCCCTGTAAGTGTTTTTGATATGGTCCATTAGAGGGCTTTCAACAATAGACAAGTAAAAGTTGTCTTTTTTCCCCTCTACTCCATGGGTTTCCCACCCTGCATAGCTTTTGAGGAATTCTCTTCACATTTCAAACTTTTCCATGTTCATTCAACAGCTGAATCAATAAAAAGGGAAAACTTTATATTCTCTCTGAAGAAAGTTTTTCTTCACAAATGTCTTTAATGTTTGATTGCCCCTCCTGTGAGAATGAAAGTTGCTTTTGACCCCCCCCCCCTTGTATGTATGTGCTTGTGCCATGGTTTGTCTGTCTTCCACAATGTCTGTAAAAGATTGTGAACTTTATCAGAAAATATATTTTAGGGAGACAAGGGAACCAGATAGGTATACAGGGACCTGGAGTACGAACTATTTTAAGGTACAAAGGTCCCTAGCAAAAAAAAAGTAATTGTGGAAAATTATATATATATATATATATATATATATATATATATATATATATATATATATATATATCTATACAATGATATCTATACTTCGATTGTTCACATGAACAAAATATTGTACTGAAAAAGTAAAAGAAAACATATCCGTGGGAACCTATTTATCATAAAAACGGAAAAAGATCAGGCAATACAGGAAGGCATGGCCAAAATTATAGCTGTTAGGCCAACATCAAATATGTGAGAGCACTCTAGCACACATTAATACATGATTTACATTTTGTGTCAGAGGGCATAAAGTTGACGGTGTTTCGATCCCTTTAACTAAATACTGGGATCATCTTCAGGACAGAGCAAATGGGTGCCTTAGGCAATTGCCTGTCAATCGAGGTTCCAGAAGGAGAGAGAAAAAGAGAAGGGAAAAAGGGGGTGAGGGAGGAAAGGCGGGAGATTAAAATACAAGGAGTTGGCAGTTCACAATGAGAGTATTGCCTGTGGATGCTGAGGCATGCTCAATTTTGAGTTGATAAGGACTGTGACTAGACAAGTGTTAACCGTCCGAGCCTGCAGTGGTACAAGGGGATTGTATCTTCTCTGGAGTATATTTAGAGGCCATGCATTAATGCAAGAAGGTATCCTAAAAGGTTGGCAGGAGATGAGTTACCTTGGACTCTGTCTTTAGTCATAGCAGATTGCTAGGTCCAGGTTGCGTTAACTTGCATCAAAAGTGTGATGAAACGCTGTGAAAACGAAGATAATCACTGTGGGATCTGGAAGAGTGGTTGTGAGTGTGGTCTAAGTGGGTTTTGATTAAATACAAACCGTGATTGTCTTGGGTCTCTGAATGTCGCCAACAGCCGATTATTGCAGCCACTAGAAGGTCCTATGGTGAGGGGAATATACATGGTTCTTATCAGGGAAAAAAAACCAGCCAACTGCTGGTGATTGGCTGTGGGAGGAGAGTCGTAGCATAAGCGGAAGGGCAAAAGATGAATTCAGTGTGGTTTTGGTGCATGGTGAGAAATCTTACCGTAATGATGGACTGCGAGATAGTCCTGCTTTTGACAGTACAGAGGAAGTGGTGTGGCGGGTCAGTGCTGGAACTGACGGACCCGGAAGTGTGAGTGGTTGGAGGATAAGACGTATGATGGGTGGGGTCGGTGTGATGACGTGTCGAACAAAAGCGTAACAATTCTGTTGGGATATATGCAGACTGAAAGAAGAGAAAAGCAGCCATCTTGGAATGGGGTAGTGGTTACAGAGGTAGCTACGCCTTGTATATGTCAATGATAGACTGATGGCATCATCGAGAAGGACTTTAAAAAAAAAAATATATATATTTTTTTGTTGCTTGAAAAGCAAAACAAACAATTGGGAAAAGAAGTCGTAAGTGAATTGTGTGCTCCAGTGCGGGCAGCAAGGTACAGCAATGGGCAGAAGGTATTGTAGCAGACTCCTCAACGAGAAACGTAGATTTACAATAATATCACGCATATGCAACACATAGGTCAATTCCAGTACAAACATAATCGTCAGGAGTGGATTAGGCATCAGTTATTAGTGGTTTGGTTCTGTCCTGCCGTGCGAAAGATCCAGTCTCCTCCCATCTGCGTCAAAGTCCAGATGGTAGTATTCTATCCATGGCGTCCACATTTTTCTGAATTTACGCAGGCAACTCCTCGCCTTGTAAATCACTATCTCCGTAACCATATATAGGTTGTTCCAGCGCTCCAACAGAAATTCTTTATAAATGACGTCACAATCTACTACCACACTTACCAATTAAAACCAGGCCCATAAGAAACAACAGAGCAGCTGAAACAAGAGGTGAATGGATCTGATATGTTGTTATTAAACTCTTTTCAATAAACAAGACCAGCTTGTCAATTTTAAAAGTTTATTTAAAATTTCTCAATTGCATAAACTTTATTAATTCTTTAATAATATCAACATTTATTTTTAATAAGTAAGCTTTATTGTATTTTAATCATTGGCTCAAAATCTGACAGTTCAACATTGTATGAAATAATGAATTTTAAAGAAAACATAGCCCTAAATTCTAAGTTAGCTTTCTGACCTGAAAAGGAAAATAATGAATAAACAGTTGAATGCTTACAAGTCCATGGAAAATCGAACAGCACTTCGCCCTCAGGAAACAGTCAGCCCCGATCCCTTCAAGAGGCCAATTTTTATACCCTATTTGCTTGCTAATCTAACTAAAATGTAATTCTTTCTGAAAGTTCAGCACTCTGATTGGTTGCTGACTGTCAGACCACCAAAATCACCACGTCCAGGGTGTAAGCGTCACCATACTATTGTTCATTGACATAGTGACATCAGCTTCCGAGTGTCTTTGCAACAATTTAAAAAGTTGCTTCTCTGACTTCCACCAGAGCTCGGCAAAAAATCATCCCTGCCATTCCTCGGCCTTGAGAAAAGAACATCCAGAGCAGTTCATGAATAAGTCTCTTTTGTTAGAGCCACAGTCTTTTTCAAAGGTTATGCAAAAGCAACGTTCCATGGAAAGTTTCCAAGATGACTGCACTTGGCTCCAACTCTGCTCACGTACAGGCCGATCAGCTTTTCTTCAGAACCAGAACTAAGGCTAGGCCTCAAACCACATTCAGGCTAATAATTAAACAAACACAGAAAGAGTGATTAATTCAGGTAAAACAAACCCTTCTGTTACCCACCCTTCCCTGCTAGTGATTAACCCATTAATAAATGACAACTAGCAGAAGCAAACAAAGCAGCACATAAAATAACTACCATTCTTCATATAGTCCAGCTTTATGAATCTGAAAGAATTAAAAGATGATTAAATGTTTCACAGACAGACAATCACAACATAAGACAAACAAGTAAGCACATATAATGAAGCACATGCCTTGAATGATCAGCCGCATATTAATAGTGACAAAGACAATAGGACAGACATGACAAACAAAACAATATTAATCATGTGTTACAAAACAGACTTGCAAATGCAACAAAAGCACATGTTATTAATTCCCGCGTGTTCATGTGTGGTGCAAACTTAATCTAGGTTGGATTAATCAAATATATCATGCAACAATTCATTAATTGATTAGTTCATGTTATAGGGAATTGAATTCACAAGTCAGAATAAAATATTTTCTGAAGCTCGCTTCATCAACTCCCTCATCTGGTGATTTAAAAATTACCAAATAACACCCAAAAATTTCAAGAAATTTTTACCCACTTTTGGAGACTTCACACGTTGAATTCTCTCGATATTAGTCTCCCTAAACCCCAGTTTCTGCTGTCTGATCATCTCTTCCAAACTGAACCCTTCGCATTTCCTCTAACTCATATTCCTTCTCCTGTTCCTTTCTGAGTTTATAAATTCTTCTCTTTTCCTTCTGATGCTTTCTCCTCTTGTGAATCAAACAACTAATTTTTAGCAGCATTATCGCTATAAGAATGACAATTACTGGATAGAGCACTTTGCCAATGATTGAACTACCAATTTCAGAAAACCAATCTTTGATAGCCTCCATTCTCTTCCCAATTTTCTCGGTAAAACTTTCTTCCTCCATGGGTTCTATTTCTTCATGAAAATGTGTAATGTTTTTAACAAGCACCTCTATATCCCGACTTTTGTCAGGTATATAAGTACAGCAATGTTGGACATGCAAGACCCCACAAACTCCTCCCTCTTTTGCAAGCAGAATGTCTAATGCAAGACGATTCTGCATAACCATGCTTCTGGTAGCAACAAGTTCTGTGCTAACCAACTGGAAACCACTCGCAGTATCAGTTGACAATCTATCCACAATTGTAGAAATTTTTCTGATTTTGATTGAATTCATAGTAATTCCCACCATAGGAATAACAGCACCAAAGATGTCTCCCAGGATTTCTGAAAAACTTTCTCTTTTGTACCTATTCAAATGTTCACCAAATTCAAAGGTACCCCTTTCATTTCTGTCAACATGAAATATTTTTGGAAAGACCAGGCCAATATAACATGTCCCGTACCAGTGGTCTGGAAGACTAAAATATGCTTTATTACCACAGATAAAATAAATCCCAGGAAAAATTGGATCCTTACCACCTTTAAATCCCCAACCCCCTGTGATAAGATAAGTATCCTCACATTGACTAGCACCCACAAAAAGATTATCATACAACGTATTGTCTCTTCTAATGCAAAATTTACCACTAACTGGTTCATCTATGTGAATTGCAGCATTTGTGTTAACACCATTTAATTTAGCATCCTCCATTTGCCAGTACTTAGACTTGGCATGCTGTAACATCTCATTTCTTTTGTAAACAGCCCTTCTCTCCTCAACCATGTTCAGGAAAGTCTTCTCTTCAGCTCTCATTTTGCAAGTTAAATTATTTCTATAAGCGTATTCATAATTGAGTTCATTAGTAACTAAAAAGAATTCCCTCATTTGCTTTGCAGGTCTAACTTTGTTTAAGCTATTTACAAGTTTGAGATTTGCAAAAACCTCATCAAAGTCTGAGTAATAATACTCCAGACGTCCAGTTTCATAAAACAAGCTAGCAATCACACTGCAAGTAATGCCATAAGTGAGAGGTAACATATTATAAGTCATACCCTCTGAAACAGAAGCAGGCAATTTTACGCAGACATAGCAATCCTTAACATTCATTACTTTAACATATTCAGATAAAAGCCTTGAAAATGAATTGCTTGAGAAATCTCCAACAGATCTGTCTTGATGAATCTCTGGATTATGCTCAATAACTCTGCTAAACTTGCCAGCATGTTTCTCATGTTTAGACTCAACCTTACTGGTTATATTAGTCTTGGATTTCTGCTTATTAACATCAAAAGGATAGACCACAGCTAGAATTAACCAAAGTAGAATTAATAATATCACACAAATTGAAGTCATTTTACAACATCTCTTAAGAATCGAACACCTAGAAGTATCTGATCCAGGCATTTAAAAAAAAAAAAAAATTTTTTTTTTAAAATTTTAAAATGTGAGTAGACTACAACATTTTAAAATGTGAGTAGACTACAAACTATATCCCCATTAAAAAAAAAAAAATATATATATATTTTTTTAGAAATAAAACCCTAAACAGCTTTTCTTCGACCTTGTGTCACAAAAACATGTGCTTTTCCAACTAAACAACTTTTCTTCGACCTAAAGTCACCTAACAAAATTTTTTTTCAGCCTTATGCCAGAAATCAAAAACTCCTATCTAAATGTAATGACTAAAATCCTTGCCACTGATTTCAGCAATCTCCAAATCTTCTTGGCCACTGGATTCCACCTCAGCACTTGGTGGTATTATGATGTATGTCCATTCCGGAGACTTATATTTCTGATTTGGCTTTATTACTCTTCTTGTTTTGTAGTGTAGTTCCTATTATCCCAATAGGCTCTGCGCATTGGAATAATACCTCCAATAGTATAGACCTAGACCAGACGTTAACTAGGTCTTCTACTGTCGATATTAGACTTAAAGTTTTGGGTTTGCCAGCTAGCTCAGAGTTCACTAGAAACTTTCTCGAATAGGCAAGGAGGAGTTGAACCTCCCTGGATAGACAAGAAGGGATTTAGTTTCTGACAACCATAGAACATGACCACTTTGCTCTCCCCTAATCAAGAGTGTATCTCTAGAGTCGTGTGAAAACAAAAGACAACTTATTTTACTCAGTCAGTACGTGCATTCTTCGTTTCACCAGATTGTAGAGAAAAGGAAGAGACGGGCGTGTTCAATAAAAGATGTTATTTATTGATCAGTCTCTTTTCTCGTACAAGAGAAATGGATCGATATTATCGCAATACTTATGGTTAAGTAAAGTGCATACAATAAAAGCAGAATTATAAAATACTGTAAAAACATTGATATGGTTTCTAAGCCATACGTTATTTAAAATGGACAGAATAGATATATACATATAAGCATTTGACTAATCGTACTCAACTGGTGCTTCTAACTACGCCTACCCCAGTGTACCTGACCTAAACCTAATACGTGGGCGGGGATAGAAAGTAACAGTTTTAAGTTAAGTTTGTTTTGCCAAGTGACTGACTCAAGAATTCTCTGCAAGGGGTTATTCAGCTCTGTACCTTGAATCTAGGATGGTTGAGGGATGGTATCTCTCGTCTGAGGTCTCGATATTCCAAGCTGCCTGCGAGGGCTGCTCGGAAGCGCCGGAGCTGGATTTCTCGGCAGGAGAAAGCAGCGTCTCGTTCTCAGCGTGTCAGGAAGGCGGGGCAGCTAGTGGGCTTCGCTCTCTGCTGGGCTTCGGCAAGTCTCGCTGCTCCGATCTCGTCACCACCGCGTGTGTTTGCTTAATGCAATGTCGGTAATATTTATACCTGTAAGGTGCCGAGATTGACGTAAGGATGGACATAGATACGTCAATAAGGATGTCATACGAGCTGGTCGTTAGCACATTCTTTTACTGAAGTTCTCGGTGAAATCAAAACAATGGCCGCAGGGTTTTTCCCAGGTTGTCATAGGTTTGATTTGTTTTGAGGACTCCGTATGCCTTATCAGGGGCTGGAGGAATATTGCTTTGCCTAATTAGATGGCAAGCGTTATGACCTAATCAGATAACGCGCTCCTGTGCCGTGGTCTGGCGTAATCAGATAACGGTTTCTGCATCATGGGATGGCTGCTAGTTAACGTGTTAACCAGAATAGGGTCAGGAATAGGGGGATCGATACAGAACCTATAGGAATACATCACACCCACTCCACGCTAACTATGGCCATATTTACGAATCTAGGCATAGTAAAACATACTGTAGAGTATCGTGTATACCTTACCACCCCAAAATACATATAATGCATTTTGAAATGATGTAATGTACGGAAAAAATAAAATAGCCATATGTACTATATGCACTTAAGCAGTAGACTAATGCTAAATTAATCACGCATGTATACATTATTAGTAATTGAATATGAGAATTACACATGAAATGGCTCTTAATACAGAAGAAAAGTTCGAGACCACTTCATCACAGTTCAAAAATATTTATGAACATACCAGCGGGCAGCTAATGTCTATGAACTTTTTAAAAATAGAAATTAGTTCTCTAAGAATAGTTCTTACTTTAAGCAGAAGATAAGTGTCCCGTAGAATTTAAAAAATTTTGGGCTGCTAAAAAAATTGCTGTCCATGGACTGGAGGAGAAGTTGATCTTGCTACTTTATTATTAAAGTTGAAGGCCAAATTCAAGGTGTCTGGAACGCCGCGTGCTAGCTTGTTCAAGAGTCATTATTTCTGCTCTGGTGAGAACATCATATCATTGAGACTGCTGAAAAAGCTGTCAACAGCTTCCTGGGAGAGTTCCACTAACTCGGAAAAGGATGTAACCATGCATTCATGTGCATGATCGTCTCTATTGACGTTTTGAGTAGTATTGCTGACAGAAGGTTGTACCTGATCGATGCTGCTTTCATCTTGATCTTCACTACCCCTTAATCGTAGTGGTGAAGTTTCCACGAATGCCGTCATCAGGATTGGCAGCCGTTGAGGGCAGCACAATGCATGATCCTTTACCGGACCCAACAGTGTTTCTGCATCCATTGGCGCATCCGATTGTAGCGTCAGACAGGTGTCCAACACGCATTCTTCTCCGCATAACATGCACCTTAATACAGGTAAAACACATCTTTGCCATATCGGCCGAAATGAAAGAAACCAAGTCATGTTCAGGTCTCTAAGCCGGGTTAGTCCCAGGATTTTTGATATCCGGTCCCGGTATCCAATGGCTCGGATTGTTTCTTGCCTTGTCGCGGGTGTTTTGTCTGTGACAGGGTTTGCCATAACGAAATATAAGGACTAAGAATAGGATTCCTGCAATTAGTCCCAAAATGAGGGGAACTCCTCCAAAAATCGAATGGACGAAGTCTGGAAAAATACCCAGTATGGCTTTGAATGGTGTAAATGACGTCGAAAATACTCTCTTAAATACATTTGAGACTCCACTGGTATCAGAAATATTTAAGATTTCATTCAGGATTTCTGCGAAATGTATGGGGGAATTAGTTGATAACAATGAGTGAATCTCTGCAGACTAGATCATACGTTTCTTTTGATGACGTGAGCCTGGTCGGCGTCTGAAGAAGCACTGTTTTCATTCTGCTTAAAGTATCAACTCGAATAGAAGTAATTTTCAAGTTAGGCCATGCCCTTGCCTCCCTGTCTGGAAAGGAGCTGGGGAACAATAAGCGTCCGGGGCACATGACCTTCGCAGTTGTACTAACGAGATAAGGAACCCCGGGCAGTAGACTACAACATCTGCGATCCACAATTAGAATGTAACTCCCATTATAGAGTCTTTTAAAGAATGGTTCTATCTCTGTTGCAGGTGTGCCTAGCTGGTGACATGAAAGGTTGTATGAATTCCCTTCACAGGCTCCATGCAAACTAATTCCATTACACAGAAGTGTACCGCTTAGTGACATTGCACAATTATTGCCACTAAGAAACACTTTCTGTCCTTTATTACTGACACATGCATGTGAATAGGGCAAGTTCCATGTTGTCTTAATGTACCCTTTTCCCAATTTTTCGTACATGCCAGCCTGTATATATTTTTGGCAGTATTGAAACCTGAAAGTAGATATCGGAATATTAATTATCCCATGTATTATCCATTCAATGACAGGTCGTTCTGACATTGTCAATGGTAATCTCTCGAGTTTCTCAATGCTCAGGATTGTATAATCAGCACCCTTCTGTGCCATACTGATCTGTTTATCAGTAAGGTTAAAGATATTGAATAGTGACGTTGTGTTGATTAGACGCCAAGGCACATAGCCTGAACGCAGATTTTGTAACGTCCAGCCCAAGCTGTACAATAGAACGCAATTGAGACTGACCGTGTTGTAACAACAGTAAGTCTTGCGATATTATGTCGATTGCTGATGACACAATGCTGTCCAATGAAAAGATTCTGGAGGACAGAGTCATTAATCCATTGTCCACTATAGAAAGTGATTTTTCCAAATTAATATGGTCAATTTCCCGTATACTTTCTGCTGTCTCAATTTGAGTTATCTTCCAGGCCTCGTTGTAAGCTGCATATATAGAGGCTGCTATGAAGCGTTTTTGACGATGTTTGCGCGGTCCCATAATGAAATCACGCAAGTCAGCACCATCAGTAAGTAAAGTTAGGTGTTGCTTAATTTCTGTCAGTGTGGAAGTTTGTAGCCATTGAAGGCAGAGTTTGCCCACACTGTAGGTGGTGATTATCCCTGGGTGTTGTCTTTGGGAATATCTAGGGTCTGGCCTGGTCAATGTGAACCCCTGTGTTTTGTTCAGGAATCTGTCTTGACAGTTATTAGTATCTGTGGGCCAGATTAACCATTGTTTCCAATCAGGATTTGTTCTGTTTTGGTTTAATACATAGTTTACGTCTATCTCTTCATCCGCAGAGTTATTGCTGTTCATTGTTGGTTTCGGAATAGACGGTTTATTGAAGTCTTTGATTTTGGCTAATCCAAGACCGGTAGTTTGTTGAATAGTGTCATTCAAGAATATAATTTGTTCTGGGATCATGCAGGCTCTAAACAATGATTCTATACCCTGAACTTGCCATTCTCTTGTACCCCAAACACTTTTTACTTCAACATTTTTGTCCCAATAATCAAAACCAAATGTATTCATTTGTTCAAAAAAATGAGTCCGAATATATCAATTTTGTGTTTGTAAGCATGGTTTTTGTTCCTGTCTTATTTGACAATTTGAAATAAAATGTTTCAGCATTACTTGTGTTGAACCCTGAAAAATATGAATATTTGTCATAAACGGTTCTTGAGCTTCCTTTTGGAGGGGTTGCACAATGTTCCCATTGATTATAATTTAAAACATTTCTAGGTTGTGCAGATTTATGTAGAAAATGGTTACCATAGTGGTTGTAGCAGTACATACTATCATAATTAGATGAACCCTGCAAATAATCATGTTCGGTAAATTTAGCAGACATCACTAGATCAGACATCATGTTATTAATACTTTCAAAGTCCCAATCATCAGCAAATGAGTTTGGTTTTACAAAGTCACTCAACGAGATCTTGATTTGGTGTGGATATTTGAGGATCTCAACCGGACCATAAATTTCATAGTCAGTATTGTCCCATGCTACCCCACCCGGTATAGGATTGGCTGTGAAATTGACTGAAGAAAGTTCTCTTTTCTTGACGTGTGAAGACGTGTGTGGCTTGAGGATCAAGTTGATTTTCTGGCTTGCTGTGTCCATTTTTGCATATTTTCCCTCAATGAAGCGTCCCAAGCATAGTATCATGATGAGCCAAAGTATGATGATAAATACACCAAAGGACACCCAAAATTCAATCCATGGAGAAATCAGATAGGTTTCTTTCAGTTGTTTCAAAAGTTCCTTAGTTTTGTCTTTAAGGGTTTTTGTTGATGGCTGTGTCTTTGATTCACTGAGGTCTTCAGAGGAATCATTGAAGTTTATGAAGTAGCCGGATGCTGTTCTATCAATTGTTCCAATTGCTTCAGGATTACTGTTTCTTGCATATTCATTTGTTACTTCATTGTAGGTTGGTGTGTCTCTACTAAACGTTTTTATTTGGGTTTTCAGAGGTGTGAGTTCCATTGCATTGTTGCATAGTCCTTGTTGTTGTTCTGTAGGCGTTTCGAATGTGATTAGCCTTTTAGTTAGCACCTCTGTACTTGTAGCAAACCTCGGTGTTCTACTACTTATCGGGAGTCCACTTGGCCTACTGTTTGTTATCGGCCACATGATTGTGGTTTTACCAGGTCGATGGATACAACTCGGTTCTCCTTTTTACCAGCAAGCGGCGGTAGTACAACTGATCTCGTCCCGTTGATGGACAAGACAGGAACTGCTTTTCTGTAAGAAGGCCCAAATTCCTTCTTTACCGCGATCTTTTCTCTGACTAGATCCCCAATTTTTGGAATCCAGACAGGTCTTGCTGGGACAGGTGGTGGTTCTTCAGTGGTTGTTGGCTGTTGTTTCAACTTTATGTTGCTCAGGTCTTTTCTTGTTTCGTTTAAGTCCTGTAAAATAGCCAAACGATCTTTGATATCAAAGCTTTTTTCTTTCACCACTGAAGTCTGACTGTCAAGATCTAAGACTAGCATCCTAGTCCCAAACAGTAATTCGTACGGACTGAATCCCCTCAGAGAATTTCTTGGCAAGTTGTTTAGACTACGTTGGACACTTATTAGATGTTTGACCCACCCAGCTCCCGAACCTAATACCTTTGCTGTTATAGATTGCTTTATGCCTTGGTTTTTTCTTTACACCATCCCGTATCCCTCAGGAAGGAAGTGAGAAGAATCCCGCTTCGCTATGCTCATTTGGCCGTGCTTTCCCACAAGCTTGAGGGCTAAAGTGAAAACATTGGTCAAACGTAGCATGCTCCTAGCGTATATGCCATTTAGACTCGCAAATCTTTGTATAACAGTCCCGACGTCAGCCGAGTGCTGGGGTCTACATTTATAAGTGGAAACTAGTCCTTATTTGTTAATGGGACGCATTATTTACACTTGTTTCACTGATTATTGTTTAACCCTTATTGAGTGAAACGCCATGGTATTACCCCGTTCCTCTCGCCGCTGCGATCTCTGTTGCAGCCCGGGCATTTTTTTACAAAAATGTGATGATGCAGGCTCATGCCTGGCCACCAGTACACTGATTGTATTTCTTCCAGAGAATCTTTTAGTTTGAGGTGTCTGAGGCCCTCGCCCATATGTGCGTCTGCTATTAACAAAGTTCTCCTGTCCTTGTTTGGAATTACTCTATCCCCCACTCCAGGGATTCGAGCAAAAGGAACGGAGTTCGCATCGATTATGTATGTATATTTGAGTGGATAACTGATCGGTAACGCTGAGCAGTCGCCTTTTGATGACGTTTTCACCGCCAGCATTGTTTCACCGTCAATGTATTTTACTGCACGCTTTTTTCTAGCTACGGAAGCCGATTTAGTTGCTACCGCTGTGGCTTTCTCAGCCAATGAATTCCCTGCAACGTGAACGCCATCACGCTGATGACTCAGTGAGTGTATCACGTGAGTCTTTGGTAGTTCTTTCTTTAACAGAACTATTTGTTCCCAAAGCAGTTTTTGCTTTATTGTTGCACTTGTGTCATCTTTGTAACCGTTTTGAATCCATTTCTGTAAATCGCTGTTATATGATTTGATGCAGTAATACGAATCGGACACTATGAGTGTCGGGAATTCGCGATCTGCATTATCTAGCGCCATTTTCAATGCTATTATTTCAGTCTGTTGTTCTGAATTAGTTTCTACTGAGTGTGTTTTTGTTAATAGAGGTCTTAGTATACCTCCGCGCCACACTTCTTTTGTAATCTCACATGTAGGGTTGTATGCTTGTTCTCCCCAAACGGATGGTTGAGCTTGTCCGTCTGTATAGATTACACAAGCGTACTGTCGTAATGGCAGAATGTCGATTGGCAGAGGGAATATTCTTTCATATTCTAGATATTTTAGTTCCTCTAGTTCTGGATCAAAGTAGTATTTTACTTTGTCTATTGTAATGGAATTCACCCATTGTATCCATTCCGGATTCAATGCTGTTGTTGGTAAATTACACGGGGTTGTTAATGCCTCAAAGGCTGATTCTGCTGTTCTGACTGCAATGTGTCTACCGTCAGCTTTATCTTTTTCTCTAGCTATTGCGGTCTGAACTGCATGAACAATTTTTTCTTTAATGCTGAATTTCTTTTCAGCTTCTGTGTACAAGTGTGATTTGAATGCAATTGATACCTTTTCTCCCTCATTAGAGGTCAGGTATGTGAATCCGCATCTTCCTGGGATGACTCGAATCACAAGGTTGCGTGTGTTATCACGTGTTTCTAATTTTGTTTTAATTAACATATCTGTTTGTAAGGATCTCAGAATTTCTGTGTGTTTTTGAGTCCAATTGTTTTTTTTTAAATCTGGTTTTATTAGATCATAAAGGGGTTTGACCCTTTCTGCGTAATTTGCAATGTATGTTCTTCCGAAATTTAGGAAGCCTAGAATTGACTGTAGGTTTTTTAGTGTTCTAGGTGCTTGGAGTACGGCACATTTCTCTAGGAAATTGTCAGCCAGGCTTTTGCCTTCACTTGATAATTCATATCCTAAGAACAGGACTGTTAGATGGGCAATTCTAGATTTTTTAAAGTTGAATTTGTAACCCTCTGCCGCGAACCCAAGTATTATGGTGTTCACTCTCTTCAAGTGAGTATCCAAGTCATCATCTGTTAGGTATATGTCATCGACATAAGATAATGCTTCGTCATCATATGTTTGTAGTAACTCCGTTACCCTCGCTGAGAATACTCCTGGGCTGTTCTTGTACCCCTGGGGTAACCGACAGAATTCTTTTTGAGTGCCATTTATTGGGAACGCTGATAAGTATCTGCTCTCTGGTGCTATATTTTGACAAAAGAATCCATTAGAGATGTCTAAAGTTGTTTTGTATTTTTTGCGCACTATGTTATTCATTAGTGCAGCACTATGCGAGTTTTGCACTGCAAAAGTTTTGCAACATGAGTTAAGGTGTCTGTAATCCAAAACTAGACGATATGAATTGTCTGGTTTGGAGACAGGAAACAAAGGGTTGTTCATTTGTGAGGTGCAAGTTTCAATCACCCCCTGGTATTCTAGTTGATCTAGAATGTCTTTTACCTGTTTTTTAGCTTCTTGCTCGATTTTGTGAGGAGGAGAGTCCTCATCCCATCCTACATGATTTTTATATAAAGCAGGAGCTTGAGCTACTGCCCACTTTCTTGCAAGTGTATATTTTTTATGAATTGGAATATGATTTGAGAAGGCAGGCATAATTATTTCTTCGCCATGTGGGCACTCCCTGACGAACTCTGGTGGCCAATCTTTTTCAGCTAGAAGGATGTCATAGCCCTTGGAGAGATTATCCCAAAAAAGGCCCCTTATTTTCCTAGTCTTATCCCCTTCTATACGTAAAGTTATTTCATATATTTTGTGAGGTTTGCTAACTCTGGTGTCTGCAGTTTCCACCTGAATGTATTCATTCGTGTCCACTGTCCCCAGACGATTCATAAGGACTTTGCGTGCTATGCTCACTTCTGCTGCGCTGTCTAGCATTGTCTGAGCCCACTCTCCGTTTTTCAGCTGTGTCCTCAGTATTCTCGGCATTGTTGAATACTTTAATACTGGCTACCTTCTTTTTTGGAAACTGTAATTTTTTATTTGGATGAGCAGGTTCCTTGTCTTTGGACTTGACGTGCCCTTCCCTGGGTTCCGATCGTCCTCTTCATTCCGATTTCTGCGAGGAAGTCTGAAAAGATTGAGAGGGACGTGTATCAAAATCTTTATCTATCCGGTTTCTTTATGTTATCCCTATTTCTAAGGTTGTATTTTTTCACAGAGGGCTCCCTTTGGGGAGACTTGGGTCCTTGGTCCGGAGATCTTTCTCTCCGCCGAGGAGACCTTCCTCTGGACTGGAATCTCTTTTCTTTTGGATTGGATTGTTTGTTTCCATCCCAGTTCTTCTTTTGACTGTTTAGATTATTTTTAATAAATATTTTTTCAGGACTTTCAATTAGTTGGGGCTTCACTGGTATTCCACCCAAACTATCTCTACCTAGTTCTTCATAGGATTTTTCTATAATTCTGGCAATTTCAGCTGGTTGGTCTGCTATATCTCTCTCTTTTAACCTCTGGCGGATCGCCACATTCGCTGCTTCCCCTTTTATGTTGGCTAGTAATATTGCCGAGACCTGCTTGAAGTCTTTTAGTAATTTCATACCAAGAGTTAAAGCGGGTTCTGGACCGTATTCGTCTTGAATTTGTTTTAGCACATCTGGTATTACCGACATGGATGGTACACCATGTGTTTTTGTGTAAATGGAGGCAAAGACTGTACCCCAAGTGTCACAGTCCTCCACGTGTGGTGCGATTCCCATTGGAAGACAGTCAGAATCCTGTGTTTATCCACAGGGGTGGTGTCTGGAAACACCGCCTCTATTTGGGTGATTTTTTGTGCTAACCAGAATGGTATTTGTTCCCGTTTAGCTGGTACTTTACCTAGGCAGGACTGTATGTTCTGTGGTGTAATTTTATTTGTGTTCCCCTGATGTGGGGTCAGCTGTGGAATTTTAACTACAGGTTGGATGGTTGAAGTCCGCATTACATATTGGACTAGTTGTCTATATATTTTAATTAATTGTTTTAGTTGTACTAAAATATCTGCTGCAGACATCCTTTCGATGTCTGGATGTGGTGTGTATCCGGCTAGGACCGGCCACGTTGCTCCTGGTCTACCTAGTGGACCGAGCCTGGTGATGTGATTATTATGTTTTAGGGCGCCATTAAACAAGAGCAGGTGCTCTTGGAATTTGAGTGGTACTTCCACTTCCTCGAAAGGAGTGTAGGTATCCGGTGGTTCCTCTATTTTATAATAGTGGAACTCCTTTGTTACAGCATTTGCTGCTGGAAAGTGTATCCATGAATAGAATACCTCTGTCTGCCGATATTCGAGTGCCTCAATTACGAATATGACTGTACCACCTCTTGGTGTCAGTCCATTGTCTATAAGTTTTAACGTTATAGATCTTCTTATGTTGACCGGGATGAGTTTTATATCCGGGTCTGCTTCTTGCATAGTATTATCAGCTTCTATTATTTCAGCTGCTAATCTAGCTCTCTCTTTCATCATCACTGTCTGGCATTTTACTGTCAGGAAGGTTATTCTGTTTGTTTGCAGATCAGGTTCCTTATGGAAACAAAGATTAGATGCACAATATTTTGGAACAGTGTATCCTTCAACGTTGATTGAACCAAAAACCATACATAGGAGTTCCCTCCTGCGAGGTTTGGCGGATTTTACCTCTCACCCACTCCAGACGTCTTTGGAGTATTATGGGAAAAAGGGGTCTGAGTGAAAAAGCACGACTGAGTTACTCTAAAGTCTTGCGTTAGTTTTATCGCCTATCCAAACACGTTGGGCGCCATGTAGTGTAGTTCCTATTATCCCAGTAGGCTCTGCGCATTGGAATAATACCTCCAATAGTATAGACCTAGACCAGACGTTAACTAGGTCTTCTACTGTCGATATTAGACTTAAAGTTTTGGGTTTGCCAGCTAGCTCAGAGTTCACTAGAAACTTTCTCGAATAGGCAAGGAGGAGTTGAACCTCCCTGGATAGACAAGAAGGGATTTAGTTTCTGACAACCATAGAACATGACAACTTTGCTCTCCCCTAATCAAGAGTGTATCTCTAGAGTCGTGGGAAAACAAAAGACAACTTATTTTACTCAGTCAGTACGTGCATTCTTAGTTTCACCAGATTGTAGAGAAAAGGAAGAGACGGGCGTGTTCAATAAAAGATGTTATTTATTGATCAGTCTCTTTTCTCGTACAAGAGAAATGGATCGATATTATCGCAATACTTATGGTTAAGTAAAGTGCATACAATAAAAGCAGAATTATAAAATAATACTGTAAAAACATTGATATGGTTTCTAAGCCATACGTTATTTAAAATGGACAGAATAGATATATACATATAAGCATTTGACTAATCGTACTCAACTGGTGCTTCTAACTACGCCTACCCCAGTGTACCTGACCTAAGCCTAATACGTGGGCGGGGATAGAAAGTAACAGTTTTAAGTTAAGTTTGTTTTGCCAAGTGACTGACTCAAGAATTCTCTGCAAGGGGTTATTCAGCTCTGTACCTTGAATCTAGGATGGTTGAGGGATGGTATCTCTCGTCTGAGGTCTCGATATTCCAAGCTGCCTGCGAGGGCTGCTCGGAAGCGCTGGAGCTGGATTTCTCGGCAGGAGAAAGCAGCGTCTCGTTCTCAGCGCGTCAGGAAGGCGGGGCAGCTAGTGGGCTTCGCTCTCTGCTGGGCTTCGGCAAGTCTCGCTGCTCCGATCTTGTCACCACCGCGTGTGTTTGCTTAAGGCAATGTCGGTAATATTTATACCTGTAAGGTGCCGAGATTGACGTAAGGATGGACATAGATACGTCAATAAGGATGTCATACGAGCTGGTCGTTAGCACATTCTTTTACTGAAGTTCTCGGTGAAATCAAAACAATGGCCGCAGGGTTTTTCCCAGGTTGTCATAGGTTTGATTTGTTTTGAGGACTCCGTATGCCTTATCAGGGGCTGGAGGAATATTGCTTTGCCTAATTAGATGGCAAGCGTTATGACCTAATCAGATAACGCGCTCCTGTGCCGTGGTCTGGCGTAATCAGATAACGGTTTCTGCATCATGGGATGGCTGCTAGTTAACGTGTTAACCAGAATAGGGTCAGGAATAGGGGGATCGATACAGAACCTATAGGAATACATCACAGTTTTACGAGTAATTACTTCTATTTTCTTGTTTTTCTCTTCTTTCTTATCAGAATCACCTCCTGGACTTGATATCTCGTTGACCTGCTCTTTTGATTTTTTCACCAATTTGAACTTCAAATTGTCTTCAGGCCAAATATCCCCTTTTCTCAGGACTTTCTTCTTTGGCACGTTTTCGTTACTTTCAGCTTTCCAAGCTCTTTTTCTGAAATTTCTTATTTCAGAATCTTCATCACTTTCATCACTGTCTGTATCTGAAACTTCAAATCTGTACCTAGGAACTTCTTTACTCGGCAGCTTCACTCCATTTGGAACAATATCCTTACTGGTACTTGGTAATTCTTCTTCTTCTTCAGAAATCACCTTCAACTTCCCAGTTTCAGGCTTTTTGCTCTTGTTCAGAGTTACTCTTTTGCCTTTCAATACTCTGGCTCAGATTTTTGTTTTGTTCAGATTTTTCTGCTTCTTCTGAATCTCTTTTTTTCTTCTAGAGACTCTTTTTCAAGCAGATCATCATCAACACCTCGATCTCCAGTTTCGATATTCAGATCTTCTTCATTCAAGTTCTGACTCTTTTGTAGATCTTTCAGATGTTGATTATTTCGCTGATCATCAGAATCAGGATCTTCTGGATCTCCTTCTGAATCTGAATCAGTTGTTGTGTCACTGTCTTCATCAGGGTTTTTAGGAGGTGGCACACGAATTGTATGACTTGGATGAATCCACCTTTTTAACCCTTTGCACTTGATCGCATTTGTTGTAATTAAAATAACTTGTCTTGCCTTTTGCCACCTTGAGACTAAACAGTTTCTTCTTCGATGAACTTTGGTCCTTACCCAGTCTCCGGGTAACAAATCATGAGCTTGGACTTTCTCCTTAGAGATTACATCTGTTCCCACCTGATGAAATATAGAATTCACTACATCAGACAGGTTTTTGGCAATATTCAATGATTGCACTATCATTAATACTCATTAGTTTGCCAACTGGAACAAATGCTTGCCTCATCACTCTACCCATCACGATGTCATGTGGGCTAAGACCTGTTCTTTTTTTCAGGAGTACTTCTCATTGACATTAGAACAAGTGGAAGTGCATCTGTCCACTTCACTCCTGTGGCAAGACACATTTTTGAAATTCTATTCTTAATGGTGCCATTAATCTGTTCAACAACTCCTGATGCTTCTGGTCTGTAAGCACAATGTAGCTTTTGCTCAATGTTTAAAGCTCCACAAATCAGTTTCATCAACCTATTTTCAAAATGGGTTCCGCAATCACTTTCAATAGTCACTGGAAATCCGTACCTAGGTATGATCTCTCTTAAAAGTAATTTTGCCACAGTGACTGAGTCACAATGACGGGTTGGAAAAGCTTCCACCCATCTTGAAAATAGACAGACAAACACCAGTACATACCTCAACCTATTGTGCATAGGCATTTCAATGAAATCCATCTGTAATCTGGTAAAAGGACCACCCTCCCGTCCTATGGTTCCCGAACTTACAACAGTTTTTCTGTTAGGATTCATCTGTTGGCAGGACAAGCATCTTTGGCAAAGTGACTCCGCAATTATTCTAAACTTTGTGTTAAACCATGTTTCTCTGAATAATCTTATCATGGAATCTCTTCCTAAATGTCCTGGACCATGATATATCCGTGCCATATCAGCAATCATGCAGTCCGGCATTACAGGACAAACATCTTTGTGTACCCAAATTCCATCTTCTTCTCTTGGTCTGCACTCACTTTTTAACCATGTGTTTTTCTCCTCCTCACTTGCCTCATCTTGTAAGTCTTTTACTTCCTGCCATGTTTCAACTACAGAAATTAGCAAGAGAGAATTCATTGCGTGACTTTCGTCTTTTTCCAAGTGGGTGTTGTTTTTAGCGCAGTACTTTATTTTATCTGCGTATGCGTTTCCTTTAGTGATGTAATCATCACCTTTTTTATGAGCTGCACATTTTACTACAGCAATTTGTTCCGGTAATTGAATACCATCAATCAATCTCTTAATCAAATTTGCATTTCTGATTGGTGTTCCTGCAGAAGTTAAATAACCTCTTTGGGACCACAGTTGTCCATAATCATGAACAACACCATAACCATATTGACTATCAGTCACTATGGTTACTCTTTTGCCTGCTGCTTTTTCACATGCTCGAATTAAGGCAATCAACTCTGCAATCTGTGCAGAACGAATTCCATTCAGAGGTGAACCTTCAACAACATTTGAGACTGTGCACACTGAATATGCTGCTCTTAGAATCCCTTCATCATTTCTCAAACAAGACCCATCTACAAAATAGATTGTCTGATTCAGGTAAAGGAACATCTTTTATGTCCTGTCTTGGTTTTGTGCAGTAATCTACAGCATCCAGGCATTCATGATCAATGTCATTTTCGTTACTTACCTCAGTAATAACTCCATCTGGTAATAGTGTGGAAGGATTCAAATTCACACACCTTACAATTGATACATTGTCTGAACCCAGAATTGTTTTTTCGTATTTTGTCAGTCTACTACTTGTCAGATGTTGAGTCCTGCTTCTGGTAAGTAGAATCTCAACTGAATGAGGTACATATACTTTTACAGGAAACCCCATAATAATTCCTTCACTTTGGTCAAGACTTACACTTGTTGCGGCCACTGCTTTTAAGCAACCCGGCAAAGCTTTTGCAACAGGATCCAAGACAGCTGAGAAATATGCAATTGGCTTTCTCAACTTACCATGTCTCTGTATCAAAACAGACCATGCACAACCCTCCCTTTCACTGCAGTAAAGTTCAAATTCTTTTTCATAATCTGGCATACCCAGGGCAGGAGCTTCACATAAGCTCTTTTTTAACTGCTCAAAAGCTTCCAGTTCAACTTTTGACAAGGTGATTGGATCTTTTATGTCTGCTTTTGTTAATCTTTGTAGTGGTTTTGCAATTACTGAAAATCCACTAATCCATTGTCGACAGTAACCAACCATTCCCAGAAACATTCTCACCTGTCTCTGAGTTGTTGGTGGTTGAATTGCTCGAATCATTTTGATCCTCTCAACTGTCACTTTTCTTGTTCCCTTTGCAATTCTGTGACCAAGATATTTCACTTCTTGCTTACAAATTTGCAACTTTGCAGGTGACACTTTATGTCCTTCATCTGCCAAACGATTTAACAGGGTAATGGTATCAGTAACACAATTTTATCATGTTTTGGCTGCCACAAGCAAATCATCAATGTACTGTACCAAAGTGGAATTACCAGGCAACACCAAATCTTCCAGGGATTTCTTTAATAACTGATTAAAGATAGATGGACTCTCAGTATACCCTTGAGGGATACGACACCATGCTAGGATCCTATTTTGGAATCTGAAAGCAAAAATTTGCTGGCTTTCTGGGTGTAAAGGAACAGTAAAGAAGGCGTTACACAGGTCAATGACCGTGTACCATTCTGCATCATGTGGAATCTGGTAAAGAATTACTGCAGGGTTTGGAACAATTGGACAACATGGAACAACAATCTGATTGATTTTTCTCAGGTCCTGAACAATTCTATATGTTCCATTTGGCTTTTTAATACCCATAATCGGTGAATTGCATGGGCTACTCTCAATTTCTGTTAACACACCTTGACTTATGAATTTTTCAATTACTGGAATGACACCTTCAATTGTCTCTGCTTTCATTTTGTACTGAGGAACATTTGGAAAATCAATTCCCTGCTTAACAGTGATTTTTACTGGATCAATATTTTTCATAAGACCCATATCATTTCCTGTTAGATCCCAAATTGCTGAATTAACTGGCTTTTTGAGCTCTTCTGGCAAATCATTTTTATCAAATACAGGAAATAATGACGTTTTCTCTTCTTCAATCATTAGCATAGTCAATTTATAAAGCCCATCTTCTTCTGCTGTTTGCATTTCAATGCCATCAGGTGAGCAATATATTCTGCAATTCATCTTACACAATATATCACGACCCAACAGATTCACAGGACTGCTGTCACAAACTAGAAATCTGTGTTTATCTTTGTAGTTCCCTATTTCCACTTTTACTGGTTCTGTCAAATTTGTTTTAATTTGCTGATTAGCTACACCTACAACTTGGATGGACTCACCAGAGAGAGGAAGGTTTTCTATTTCTGCTGATCTAACAGTAGAACGGGTAGCACCTGTGTCCACAAGAAAAGTGATATCTTTGTCATTCACTTTACCATTAACAAATGGACCAGACTGATCTACCTCAAGAGTGGGTCCAAGCACGCACTCTTCCTCCTCTCTCAGGCACCGTCATGAGTAATCTTCTGAAGAATCACTTTCTCCTTTGTCTTTTAACCAAAATTGAGAAGCATTTGACATGTTAACTTTTGACACATTTTTGACCAAATTACTTCCACAGAAACCTGTTTCAGGAGAAAATCTCTGTGTGTTAGCACTACCAGGGAATGGTGCTTGAGGTATCTGACTCTGCTGAATTTGATTCTGCTGTACCTGATTCTGCTGCTGAAACTGGCTTTGTTGTATCTGGCTCTGCTGATTCGCTATCTGTCGCTGTAGCTGTCGCTGCTGACTTAACTCATTCAGCTGCTGTTGTAGCTGTTGCTGTTGCTGCGGATTTAACTCACACTGCACATGTGGATTCGTTTCCAGTGTCCAATTTCGCCGCAATTAAAACATGGTAGTTTTTGTTTCAGTTCTTCAACATTTACATTAAATTTTGGCTTATTATTATTAAAATTGTTTTTGAATTTCCCTTGATTCTGCTGTTGCATAGAAGCTAACTGCTGTTGTTGCTGTTCTGCTACCTTCACTTGTGCCCACATCGCCTTTTCCTTGAGATTTATCTGCTTTACATCTATCTCATCACTGCAATATTTTGCCTTCCTCAGGATGTCATCAACTGAAAGTGCTTGCCAGCAGACAATTCCATTTCTAATCATATCTCCAATTTCGGGTCTCAGGCCATATACAAATCTGTATATAAAGTGGCTCATGTCCTTTTCACTTAATTTTTCATAGCCACTGTACTGTTTAAAGACTAACAGTAACCTTTCATAAAATGAATGAACTGATTCTTTTGGTTCTTGGTTTGTTCTGTCTATTTTAACCCAATCCACTTCTTTTGGGGGAATTTTCCCTTTCAACCAGTAAATTACTTTATTATAAATGTCCATGACATCTTTTGCTGGTGCACCTGTAACCGGATCTCGAGGAGGTTCTTCTTTTGGCCAATCTATAGAAATCTTACATTCTGTCCAGAGATCTGATGGGACAACAATGTCAAAGAATCCATCTAAATCAATCCACAGAACTTTTGATACTTTTATAAATCTGTCTACCTGTCGGTACCACTCAACTGGCTTTTCTCTCAACCTTGGAAAATCATTAGTAAACAGGAGAATATCCTGTCTCGACCAAGGAACATGCACATACCCTCCTCCAGCTATTTCCCTCATTGGAAATTCAGAAACTACATCTTTTCTTAAATTTGTATCCTGATCTTTCTTAGACCATTTCATTCTCCATTTACCTAATTCGCCTAATTTTCTGAGAAAACTTATTAATTTTTTTATATGTGTCATTCTTCCTGTAGCGTTTAGATTGTCAATGTCTTTTTCAGAGAAATCCACTCTGTAATGTTTTTGCAAATGTTTTTGTTTACTCAAATCAATTTCTAATTCAGCAGCCATTTCTTCCAGTTGTTCATACCTATTTTTTGTCTTCCACTGAATACTTTTACAAATGAACAACAATTCATCATCCTGATACAATTTCAAATTGTCAGTACCAATTGTGCTAATGATTAATTCTTCCAGATCAGCTTTTAATTTAGCAACATCAAGTTTTTTATACTCAGGAACTTCATGGCTTATTCCATTTTGTGATAATTCCATTCTATCCAGACTTTTCTCAGACAGACCTGAATCTGAAATTGCCACTGATGGTGCTTGTGAACTTGACAGATTTCCATTAAATGTTAAATTTGGCATCATAGAATTTTCTCTATGAATCTCTGAATAAAATCTCTCAGCAACCTTTTGAATTTCTGCATTTAATGGAACAGTTAAAGCTGTTTGTTTATTGACTTTTTGGTCAAAAACCGGTACAACAGGACCAATAGTAACTGGTACTGTCACTGCTTCCATGCCTTTTGTCCATTGTTGAATTAAATCTTCCTTCGCTTTATTGTAACTAGAAATTTCTGGAAAGTTAACAATTATTCTCTCTTGATTTTTCACAAAATTATTTTCCTGTGGAACTCTACTCTCTCTGGGTGTAGTACAATTATTTACTGATCCTACTCTTTCAGGTAATTTCAAAAATCTGGGAGAACCTTCTTCAGCTTCTCTAGGAGGTGCACTTGGAGAAGTTTCTGTAGAAACTCTCGGGGTAGATTGGGAACCTGCTTGATAAGGTGGCGGTTTGCGTTTGGCTGCATATATGTCTTCTAAAACTGCATCATCTAATTCCTCATCAATTCTCTTACCAGCTATCTTTTCTTGTAAATCCTCAGTAATCATTATTCTCACTGGATACAAACCATCATACATGTTTGCCTTTCTCCAGCGTTTTACTTTTTCTTCATGTGTTTCCTTATTTACAACATATTTTGAATATTTGTGTGCTGAACATTTGCTTTCACGTTCAAGTTCCATCATCTCAACCTCCCATTCAACTAAGGCTTCAAATTGTGTAGGTCTTGGCTTTGGCACAAGATCCATCATTTTTTTCCTTAAAGTTTGTAACATTTTTGTATTAAATGACCCATCTTCTGGCCAGGCTAATACGCCATCATTTCTAGTATAATGCATCCAATTATCAAACCAAATTACAGTATGATAGCCATATTCACCTTCCATATAGGCTGCAGGTGTTTTGTACTTATGAAGTAATTTACCACCACGCGTTTCAATTTTCTTGTCCGGTTTAAAATAATTTTTCACCTTTTGAAACCATGAAGGCTTCTTCTCATAATCTTCCCAATAACTCATGTTTATGATACAATGCTATTTAAAGAGATTTTTAACTGTTATTACTGCTATACATTTTATTTAATTTGCAATTCTAATGATAACTATTTATTATTTGCTTTTTATTTACTAAGCTCTAATCACCTTTGCTGTTGTTATTTAATCAGGGTAGCTGCTTGCTATAATATTTAATACTTTATAGAAAATTCCACCTTTCTAATGTTATGGCTAAAATTAGAAATAATCAGTTATTAAAATAAAGCTCTGGGCATTACCAGCGTAGAAAATTAAACACTCGACAAAAAGTAAATAATGTGCATCAGCACGAGTGTTTTAGCCAATCAGCGTGTGGCTACACAGCGCTCAGCCAACCACAGTGCCTGCCTGAGCCTTAACCAATCCGGTCGCGGCCTTTCTATGACGCTGCAGCGTCTCCAACCAACCAGGACACAGCTCCTCTCGAGCAACAAACAAAACAATCTTAATCAAGCCAGTCCCCCTTTAATAAAAAAAAACTCTTCAATTGTAGCGTGATTTTATTATCAGCGCTCTGCAGGACTCCCTTTCAAAAGAAAAAGAGGAAGTCCTAGTACACGAAGCTCTGACCAATCAGGTCGTGGCTCCTCTCTCGGGACAGCACACGTCACAGCCAATCGGTGCGCGGCTCCTCCGTGACACTCGGGACCAAGAATACTGAATGGGAAAGCCTCGCCCAATCAGAACGCGACTCACGGAGCCTCGCCCAATCAGAGCGCGGCTCTGTCTATGACGCGGCGGCGTTTACACCAATGGGAGCGCGGCGGCTGACGTAGACAGCCGCTGCAGGCAGCTCTCCCCTTACGCGCTCGAAGCAGCCCCCCTCCTTTACAAAATGCTCCGCACTCGCATAGGACAGCGCAAATTTAACGGAAACCAAAGCAGCTGATCTAATCCACTGCTCATTATATACCTGTGGACACTCACAGAATACTAACATCGTGCTCAGGCTAATCATAGCACCGCGTTCCAGCCAATCAGCGCGCCGTCCCTGTAAGCTCAGCCAATTACCATACAGCTGTAGCTATTTTGTTACTACTGCTGTTGCAGTCTCTTCTCTCGCGCTCCTCACCACATGCAATATGCAATTAATTCATTTAAATCAATAGCGCGAGAGACAAAGGCAGAATTCAGAATAGAACAGGAATATTCTGCCAGGAATCACTTTAAAGTTTTAATCGCACCTTAGCCAATGAGAGTACTGCTTTGTTCTAATACTCCAGGCACATCAACCAATCAGAGCGCGGCGGGCTCTCCCCACACGCTCTCGCTCTCAAAATAGCCCCTCCCTTACAATTTTCGATCGTGGTACATTTCAATGAATTTAAATAATGCGCAATGCTTTTTGAAGATATTTAAATAGCGCAAAACACTTTCAATGCCTTTTACTTTATCCAGAAGGGTTTAAAACATTTTTCAATTACTTATAAAAAAACGCAATTAATAACTACATAAAAGGAAACCATTTGTCTGTTTCTCTAAACAAAGAGATAGTTTTATACATTCATTCAAGTATCCTCAGCGTGGAATAGACGACGCTATTCTCACAGAATAGTCTCAATTGCCAATAGAATAATTCTTACCCTACCCTTCTAACAAATCTCAATCATTCACTCACTTCCAGACAGTAAACCCTGATCATACACACACGAATTCTTGGCAGGACTTGAACCAACCACAGAAAACGTCAGGCGTTGATAAGAATAGACGACGCTATCTCACCCTTCTCTCAAGCTTGGATAAATTCTACTACTCTTTTCACAAAAAGTTTTAAAACCGGCTCACCAGGTCCCTCTGCTTAATGCTACAATTTCATAGGCAATCCTCACTATACATTCAACCAGTCAATCTAAGGTCCCTAAACTTGTGTTGTACGTCCACAACACGTGATATATTCTATACCACAATTTTGAAACAGACAAATGCACTGTGTAACTCTTCTAGCTACACTACTCTTGCCATGGCAAACCAGGAATTTTTCACACTACTGGAAAAACCCCAAAGATTACATACTACACATAACAACCTGACAAAATCAATATCAACATATGTTAGCCATTAATCCTATGAATATACCAACATATATGTAACATGCATGTCAAAAACAACATATAACCGTCTGAAGCTACCAAAAATTGTTCCAGCGCTCCAACAGAAATTCTTTATAAATGACGTCACAATCTACTACCACACTTACCAATTAAAACCAGGCCCATAAGAAACAGAGCAGCTGAAACAAGAGGTGAATGGATCTGATATGTTGTTATTAAACTCTTTTCAATAAACAAGACCAGCTTGTCAATTTTAAAAGTTTATTTTAAATTTCTCAAAATTGCATAAACTTTATTAATTCTTTATTAATATCAACATTTATTTTTAATAAGTAAGCTTTATTGTATTTTAATCATTGGCTCAAAATCTGACAGTTCAACATTGTATGAAATAATGAATTTTAAAGAAAACATAGCCCTAAATTCTAAGTTAGCTTTCTGACCTGAAAAGGAAAATAATGAATAAACAGTTGAATGCTTACAAGTCCATGGAAAATCGAACAGCACTTCGCCCTCAGGAAACAGTCAGCCCCGATCCCTTCAAGAGGCCAATTTTTATACCCTATTTGCTTGCTAATCTAACTAAAATGTAATTCTTTCTGAAAGTTCAGCACTCTGACTTCCACCAGAGCTCGGCAAAAAATCATCCCTGCCATTCCTCGGCCTTGAGAAAAGAACATCCAGAGCAGTTCATGAATAAGTCTCTTTTGTTAGAGCCACAGTCTTTTTCAAAGGTTATGCAAAAGCAAAGTTCCATGGAAAGTTTCCAAGATGACTGCACTTGGCTCCAACTCTGCTCACGTACAGGCCGATCAGCTTTTCTTCAGAACCAGAACTAAGGCTAGGCCTCAAACCACATTCAGGCTAATAATTAAACAAACACAAAAAGAGTGATTAATTCAGGTAAAACAAACCCTTCTGTTACCCACCCTTCCCTGCTAGTGATTAACCCATTAATAAATGACAACTAGCAGAAGCAAACAAATAAAGCAGCACATAAAATAACTACCATTCTTCATATAGTCCAGCTTTATGAATCTGAAAGAATTAAAAGATGATTAAATGTTTCACAGACAGACAATCACAACATAAGACAAACAAGTAAGCACATATAATGAAGCACATGCCTTGAATGATCAGCCGCATATTAATAGTGACAAAGACAATAGGACAGACATGACAAACAAAACAATATTAATCATGTGTTACAAAACAGACTTGCAAATGCAACAAAAGCACGTTATTAATTCCCGCGTGTTCATGTGTGGTGCAAACTTAATCTAGGTTGGATTAATCAAATATATCATGCAACAATTCATTAATTGATTAGTTCATGTTATAGGGAATTGAATTCACAAGTCGGAATAAAATATTTTCTGAAGCTCGCTTCATCAAGGTCCATATTAGAGCTCCATTCTGTGAGTGTGGGAAGTTGTTGGGCTCCTCAGTACTTAGCTATGTCTCTTTTGGCTACTACTAATCTTAGGTTAGCCAGCAGGAGCCTGTATCTTGGCAAGTCGATGTCTGTGGGGATACCCAGTAGCAGAAATTTAGCATCTAACCATAGTTGAGCTCCCAAAATATTTTTAAATTCTCCCATTATCGTGTGCCTATAGGTTTGGATGTGTCTGCACTCCCACAGGGTGTGTATGTACGTGCCGCGCTCCACAAGGCATCTGAGACCAGTCGGATTCTCAGCCCTCCCCATAGTATGTAGGCGCGATCTGTCTTAATAGAATCTATGGAGGATCTTGTATTGTGTGAGACGCAGCCGCAGTCTAATCGCAACCTCACGCGGGTGCATAAGGGTCGCCTCCCAATCTAGATCTTCAAGCAGGCCGGTGCGAACCAAGGTTGTCAGGTATATTGTTGATTTGTGTCTTGTACGTCAGGAAGATAGCCTGAGTCGGGATCGCTTCTTGTAGGTGCCTACCTTCTAGCGGAGCATATTCCGGCAGCGACACATCGTCCAACCTTTCAACATGCCAGGTGTGTTTATTTCTAAGATACGTATAGTCTTGGAAACTATGAAGCTGATATTTTGACTGAAGGGAGGAAAAGGAAGTCCGAGAGCCTCTATCCTGTGGTATATAAATAAATAATACCGGATCTATTTTTGAATGAATGAATGAATAACAGATAGCTCAATAAAATAAGAGTCAAGATTCGAGGTAGTAGGAGTTTCTGCAGGTTTATTACAGCATAAGGACAGGATCAGGACAACCTGCATAGAACAGAGGTGACAGGGCCCAGCAGGACAACTGGGGCCCAGCAGCTGCCGGGGCTTGATCTGGGATGAGCGCGCTAACTTTTAATAACAATACATGGACTTATATACATAGCGCGAACACATAGCATTACATTGCAGTAGGCGTAGCAGTGGGTGGAGCAGAAGGCGTGACGCGTAGCAGTCGCGAAAGATAACAGAAAAAAAGAGGTGTGACTGGGAGTATACTTAGGCATGTGATGAAAACGTAACAGAATATGTCATGAATGGGCGGAAACATTGGAGGGGGCTACCTAAGGAGCCGGGACCTCTAACCTGATGGTGCGCGCAAACTGGCAATGACGTATTACTAGGAGAAGCTGGGGGCTACGAACTCTGTGCTAGGAGCAGAGACTAGAGTCTGGAGGGTCGGAGCGACATGTACCTAAACCCTATCTGGTATCTGATGTTTAGGGAACATGTTGATATAAACTAGAAGTCATGAGGGGAAAAGCTAACTTGACTCTAAGACTGGACCATGCATTATTCTACATGTAGTGCGTGATGAAGAATACTAAATGACCATTAAATACAGTATTTCTCTAACGTGGAGACGAGAAGGCTAGACAATGACGGAAACTATTGATGCAGTTCAGTAGCTTAGGAATGCAGAAGAGGAGGACTGAACTGATAGCTGGAACTATAACATACTTTTGGCAGACTCAGAGACAGAGCCGAGCTGCACCGGGCACTGCGAGGCAGGAAGTAAGTGAAGGGTCGAGGATACAGGTGGGGGCTGTATCGCTCCTCAGCGAGGCTTTCAGGAGACAGGAGCTGAATCTGATGTCCGGGCCCTGTTTGAGGCCTGGAAACGGGGACTTTATAATGGAATAACGTGCACACTGAGAAACGTGGCAACGTAACTTTACATAGGCCTGATATTCGTAGTATTCACGAGGACTGGAAACTAACATACTAAAGGTGGACACAACTGGAATTGCGTCATTAATCGGACATGGGGAATAACATATGCATATTAGTCATGCACACATAACATATGATGGATGAGGCGTAGGGACACAGAACATGGCAAAATTTACTTTTCCACATTCCCTCCTTGTCACTACGTTTCCATCAGGAAACATCAATATTCATGATACCATCTATCATTTCATACAGTACCATTTGCTCGTCTCGAATTGTCTTGGAACGGGATTTAGAACGGGGCTTGGGACTAGGAATACAAGAGGTAGCACACATGCTGCAAATCGCAGGGCCACATTGTATACAGAGGCAGCAGCTAAATATGATCGCTACTGCAATACCTAAAAAGGACAGGACTTTCCATCCCCATGCGGAAATTATATTCCAGAACCAACCGGACCATGTCCAGGTGCCTGGATCTTGGTGTAACAGATGGGCAATTTTATGGAGTCTGGTTATAGCTGAATAGACAGACGGCGCGTTATTTGGAATGAAAATGCAGCAACTAGATCCGATGACTCTACAGGCCCCGCCCCTATCGGCCAGTATGACGTCAAGGACGAGACGATTTTGCAAAACGACAAATCTCATAGCAGATTGTTCTTCGGTTAAGTTACCTAGAGCAGAGGCAGTCTCATTTACTACAGCTTCAAGGGTTTTTGTTAACCTACGGATCAGTTTACTATTCTGGACAGGTCCTACAAAGAAGAAGAAACCTTTATTGAAATCTGTATACTGTTCTAGAGTAGTTTCAGTATAATCGACAATTGGGGACTCCCTTCTATGTCTAATGTGTACTAGATGTGTGTTTCTGTGATAATCAGATGGGGCTAGGAAAACAGGTGGCAGTAGGAAGGCAATGTAACAGGTTCCCTCCCAATCGAGGGGCAGACGAACATATGCAGTTTGACCACAAATAAAATAAGAATGACGTGAAGCTTTGAAAACAGATTTCCCACTGTCACTATACTGGATAACAGCAGTACATTCACTATGACCTACATGTATGGAACCATAACTACGGACACATAATTCGCCTTTGACAGGTAGAACTGAAATAGCAGGTAAGTCTGGAGTAGTATCAGACTGAACTTTCAGGACCATGAAATTCGACGAATAATTACCTAAATTATATACTTCATTTTCTAGATCTAAACCTGTTCTGTGGGGGAGACCTTTCTTGTCTGGAAAACATGTACTGTTAAGAAAAGACATATCTGTTGCGGATGACGTTAACGTGGACCATGCTCCACATGAACCATTATGAGAAAATGGATAAGGAAAGAGTGGCAGAACTCCCTTCGGTGTCTGGAAAGGGGGGAGTCGACCACACACCCAACAATTAGTGGCATTGCTGGTCTGGTGTGAGTAATGTAACATACGGATAAATGAGTTGTTGCGCATAGCGAGGCGGTAAGAATATTCGTGAGGAGGCAGATCACTAAACGTGTGCTCTACTGTAGCATTAGCAGACATATTTACATGAGGAACTGGAAAATACAGATAGAACGCATAGCTGGTGCAGGAAATCATTATGCTGATGAATAATATGAAACTCAGAAAAACGATACATTGAATTGAACTTCGACTGACTCTCTCACTATGGGGGTCTATGTTATACATGTCAGAAACAGTCTAACCGTTTCACCTAGGGGAGGACTTATACAATCAAACTGACTGACTTATTTTGCTAGACCTGAGCTTTAACTTATACTCCTGTTGCGGAGTTTTCTCTAACAAGGGAGGGGTTGTAGTAATGTCTTTTGCGGGACAGTCCTTTAAAACAATGTTTTGGCAGTCTTTAGAATCTTGGGAATCCTTGGAAATGTTCTTGGAGACTGGTTTCAATCCATTGAAAAGTTTTACATGAGAAAGATGGACCCACCCCTTCCTGCCTTCCAACTTGACGGCAGTACGGGTGGTCAAGAGGACCTGACGTGGCTCCTTCCAACGAGGCTCCAGCGGACTTGATCTGTCAAAATTTCGGACCATCACAAGGGAACCTGGAACGATTTCATGCGGTGCCACCTCGGTATTGTCTGGAAATGCGGCGGCAACCTGTGAACGACATGAGTTGAGGGCAGACATCAAGGAAGCTAGGTAATCTGTCAGCATATTACATGAAACATCGGTAATACTTCGGGGTCTAGGAGTACCCCACATGTTAGGGGGGCGGCCGAATACGACCTCATACGGGGACAGACCTGATCTGGAATGTGCGACCATGCGCATATAAAACAAAGCGACTGGCAGAGCTACTAGCCAGTCCACACCTTTTTCTTTACAAACTTTGGCAATACGGATTTTCAGGGTCTGATTATGTCTCTCGACTAGACCGGCTGCTTCAGGATGGCGTACACAATGAAACTTCCACTGGTACCCTAACAAAAGGGAAACGTGCTTCATTAACTCTGAGGAGAATGGCTGACCGTTATCAGAATATACGACTCTAGGGAGTCCGTATCTAGGGAAGAATTCATGAACCAACTGCTTGGCAGTGGTCGCGGCTGTGTAATCTGGGACTGGATATGCTTCTGTCCACCTGGACAAAGCGCATACAACTACAAGGACATACTTGAAACCTCGACATCGCTCCATCTGAATATAATCCATCTGGAGGACCTCAAAAGGGTGGTCAGGGGGCTGGAAACCACCTTGTTCCACCGGGACACTTTTACCTGGATTAAACTGACAACATATCATACAGGTACGGACTTTCTGTTTGGCTGCAGCTCGTAAATGCTTATTGAACCAAATATTCTGGATACTGTCTAACATAGCTTTTTCTCCTAAATGTGCTGGACTATGTGCGGTATTGATAATGACTTGAACCATAGAGTCGGGGAGAAACCATGTGGCTCTACCCTTCGTTAACCATCCTTGATCTGTCTGGACCCCTCCTTGTTCAGACCATTTCTTGATTTCATCGGGAGTAGCATGTAACTGGATATCTATGACATCTTGTGTAGGGTCCTTAACTGTCATGCATGTAATCGGATCTGGAGTATGTGTCATGTTAACTGGAATGTCTGGAGTCTGTGCTGTAAGCTTGGCTGTGCGGTCTGCTAGATCATTACCTTGGGAAATAATGTCAGTAACTTTCGTATGTGCTTTGCATTTCATGATAGCAATAGATGTCGGTAAATGTATGGCATCTAACAGGGCTTGAATAAGGAGACCATGCTGAATCTTGGTTCCATGAGAAGTCATAAAACCTCTCTCCTGCCAGAGCACTCCGAAGTCGTGTACAACTCCGAATGCGTAACGTGAATCTGTGTAAACATTAACTTTCAAGTTCTTGGCGTGTATACAGGCTTGTGTCAGAGCAACTAGCTCTGCTGCTTGAGCGGACAGGGTGTCAATACGGTGTGTCTCAATAACTTCGGTGTCAGTAGTTACTGCATACGCGGCGACTAGTTCTCCTGTACTAGTTCTCATACATGAACCATCCACATAAAGTGTCAGGTCGGGATCTGGTAACGGAATATCTGTCAGGTCTTGTCTTGGCTTTGTCGTAATATTAACTACTTCCACACAGTCATGTGGGTCAGGATTTGAACTAACTGATGGTAACAGTGTAGCAGGATTCAGGACATTGCAGCGTCTAATTTCTATGTGTGGCTGGAACAGTGTCAATTCATAACCTGTTAAACGTGCAATTGTCAAGTGCTGTGTTTGTGTTCGGTTTAAAAGAACTTCTACTGAATGTGGGACTTGTACTGTCAGGGAGTGTCCTAAAACTATGGAATCACTTTGTCTGATAGCTAGAGCTGTGGCTGCAACTGACTTGAGGCACGCAGGCAACGCCTGGGCGACTGGATCTAATGTGCTCGAAAAATAAGCACAGGGCTTGTATTGTCCTGCTTGATCTTGTGTAAGAACAGATAATGCTGTACCTTCACGTTCAGTAACGAAAAGTGTAAAAGGCTTACTGTAGTTCGGTGTAGCTAGAACTGGAGCTTGACATAGGGCTTTCTTTAACTCATTGAAACTAAGTGTATGGTCAGATGTCCAAGGGAGGACAGTCGATACGGCTGCCTCCTGTGTCGTTAACTGTATCAGTGGCTTGGCTAGAAATGCATACTGGGGAATCCATTGTCTACAATAAGAAGTAAGGCCGATAAAGGCACGTACCTCCTTCTGGGTTCTGGGCTGGGGAAGACTCGCTATTAACTGGATACGGTCGGGTGTCAACTGCCTACCCCTCTTGGACAGCAAGTGTCCTAAGTATACCACTTGCTGGACACAGAATTGAAGCTTCGAAGGTGACACCTTGTGCCCCATCTCGGCAAGGAAATACAAAACTGTAAGTGACGCTCGTTCGCAGTCACGTTCAGAACGGGCTGTGATCAGGAGATCATCGACATACTGGAGCAGGGCAGTGTCAGTTGGCATGTGAATGTTGTCTAGTTGTCTCTTAAGTGCTTGACTGTAAATACTAGGGCTTTCTGTGAAACCTTGAGGAGCGCGTGTAAACATATAGCTCCTTCCATTTAAACAGAATCCGAAAAGAAACTGGCTGTCTGGATGAATAGGAACACTAAAAAATGCATTCTTGAGGTCTATGACAGTGAAGAACGTGGCTTCGGAATCAATGGCTGTTAATAGGGAAGAGATGTCTGGAACAACTGGGTACTGAGGAATAATACATTTATTAAGTTCTCGTAAATCAATCACTAATCGATATACTGGGGGTGCATTTGGATCAGTACGTTTCATGACTGGAATGATCGGAGAATTACATACATTGGAGTCAGTTTCTACAACTACTCCTTGAGCCATGAGCTCGTCAATAATTTTGGATAAGGCTGCTACAGCCTCAGATGGCAATCTGTACTGTCTGATTCGGGGTAACACTACACCTGGCTTGAGAGTCACACGATGGGGTGTGATTTGCATGTAACCTACATCAGTTGGACCTTGCGCCCATAAGTGCTGTGGAACATTAGACAATCTCGAATCAAAATCTCGTAATACATAGTGACCCTTGAAGTCACGTAGGAACAGACGTATTCCCTCTGGGGAACAGCAAATAACTGCACCTAACTCTTTCAGTGTCTTAATGCCTAATAGGTTTTCTGGACATGACTTAGTAAGTAACAGATCAGTAGTGCGGGACAATGGACCTACTTCTAGAGTGACTGGCTTTGATATCTCATTAACTATTGGCTTTCCTGAAAATCCAAGGGAAACATTTCTTGAGCCTGAGAGCGGAGCCCCTGGAACTTCGGCATGACTAATTGTGGTCCTACTTGCCCCTGTATCGATCAAAAACTTTCTGTCTTTCCCTAATACTTGACTGTGAACATAGGGACCTTCTTGATCTACAGGTATCTCGATGAGAGGCAAGCCTACCTCCCTCTCTAGGCTGTTTCATGAATATGGCTGGTACTCTGGATACTCAGACTGTGCATACTGGTACATCTGCGATGTAACGTGCTGTGTTGCAGCAATAGGCTGCGGAGCTGTAACTGTCTGTGGTGCATTCTGTGGCTGAGGAATCTGTGAAACTTGTTCTTGTCTAGGCGGACGTGGTCTTTCTTTAGTCTTACCAGTAGCTATGTTGTGTTTCAGAACTGCACACTCGTTTATAAAATGACCTGGCTGTTTACAATAATTGCAGTTCCCTTTAACGGGAGCTGCAGGATGACTGGCTTGATTCGGACCCCTCTTCTGACTGTCTTGAGGAACAGATTGTGCAACCAGCACTTTCATTTTCGTGTCTTTCATACGTTTTCTCTCGTGTTCTTGCTCTTCCCTGATTCTATTCTGGTGATACTGGAGCATCTGGAGCATCTGGGACGGAGTATTCGCTTGCCAGGTGCTTTCGACTTTCAAAACTCGATTTTTAATTTGTGGACTTGAATTCTCGACTAATTTGGTAACGAAAAGGTGAGGGTATGACTCACTACTTGTCTTGAGACCACTGTTAATACTAAAACATTTTTCAAATCTAGAATAAAAATCACTAATATCTTCATCTTGTTTCTGTTTACAGGCTGAGATTGCATCCCAGTCTTCCTTCCTAGTTGTCAATAATCTGGGTAAAACTTGAATCAATAATTCTGGTAATTCTTTACATCTATCTCCAAGACCGGTACCTGGTACTCGTGCCTTGTCTTCAGCTTCTAGAGCTGTCCAATCGATCTTTTTCTCTCCCACCTCCCATTCTTTTTCCTTTAACTTTTCATACACCCCTGCGGGTAACAGGACCTTTAACATTTTAATGATATCTGGGTAAGTGTATTCTCCCATACGGAGCATGTCTTTTAATTCTCTATGGAACCCTGCTGGATCTTTGTCATGACAGGGAATTAATTTCTTCATTTCAAGAAGTTCCATCTTTGAAATCGGAGTGTATACAAACACTCGTTGCATTACGCCACCCGCCCCTTGGACTGGGTGGACTTCTCGTAACGGATTCTGTCTGTCTATGTAGAATGATTTACTTTCTGGGGGTGAGACATGAACAAAATGCGGGTTCAGGAACGTTCTATATTTGTGGCGCTGTTCTAGAATGACACTAATTAAATCGGTACCTAGACCTCTCCATTTATACTGGAGTAACTCGTTCAGGATATCGTGTAACGGGCCTGGATCAGAGTGTTGACCCTCATACAGAGTAATGAGGTACTGGATCATATACATACCCACCAGTCGTTGCTCGGCTGGGGGCAGTTTCAGAAACATTTGTGCCACTATTTCGTCTGGAAAAGTGGTAGAATCAGTAATCCATCGGACTGCTGATCGGGCTAGTTCTTGTTCATGCATGGTACTTAACTCACTGTAACCGACTCGTGATTTCAAAATGTGATCGGTAGCTTGAAATACTTGTTCTAGAGAACCTTGTTCTGGTGCTAGATGAAAAATAGACTTGGGTTCTAGGCGTAAATGGCGATCTGGAAATCTAGATTTTCCTACATACGCTATTCTGGCGGAATTCTCGTCTTCCTCTTCAGGATCAGAGATACTTTCTTTCTCGCTTACTTGTGCTGCTTTACGTTGTTCGTGTATCTTTATTATTTCTTTACGAATTTTCTTGTACATACTCTCCATGGCACCGACGGTCTTGTGCTTACCCTCGGCTATATTATCACTCCACCTTGTCAGGATTCTCATTTCGGCGGAATCTTTAGACGGATAATCTTGTTCTCTTATTAGACAATTGATCAGGAACTTTAATATCATGAGCTGAATCTCGGCTTTCCTTTGAGACATAATCTCGCCAATACTTTCTGGATCATCCCCTGTACGGATGAAACGATATATTCTGTCTAGATCTTCTTTCATATTCGGCAAGGTGACTAGATACTCGGTCACTCTCCTTACACGTAAGGAATATAAAACCATATTATATTCGCCTGGAACTGGATCATAGACACATTCGGTAAGGGTTTGCCTGATTTCTGTAACAGACTGATGTTTGGGCGTGCGCTGTAACGCTTGAGCATGTAATTCGAGTAATGTTAAACGCTTGTGTGGCGGCGGGGTTTGAGGAAGACCTCCTCCTGTGGCCCCTAAACCGGAATCGTCGACTGATGCCTTTCGTGCTGGCAAGGTCGGTAATTGTAACGTGGGCTGGACTTGTATGGCGGACTGGACCGGGGGAGCTGTTAAGGGCACCCCGGTGTCTGAAGGAGCAGGAAGTGCCTGATTTACAGGAACTGGCGGAGCGCGAACAGGATTTGCATATTCTGGGACTGTGTCGTCCAAGTAGGACGAAATAAAAATATCAGCTGCGGTCTGTTTGTGACGTAACTTAGTCGGAACTAATGGTGGCGGGAAATTACTGGATGCCTCTGGGGTCGCTTTTGGCAAACCTTCGGCAAGAAGAGGATACATACCCTTAATAAGGGCATGCCTCTGTCTGTCTGACTGTTCGGCTTTGACTTGTTCACCTATCTCGATTAATTCTCTTTCTTGGGCTCGTTCCTGGGATTCTCTACTTAACTCCGACTTTCTGACTTCCTTTTCAGTTCTTTTATGAGCTTCTTTACGCCATAACTCGATGGCATCTTTCTGTGACTGTCTGGCTTTCTTTTTCCATAATGCTTCTTCTACTCTCATGATACATTCGGCATCCCATGTACCCGATACGGGCCATCTATACTTTTCTTCTAACTGTTTGGTATACTCTACCCATAAATCTAGATACATTATGGCACTTATGCCATGTTTCTGATACATAAAATGACCTGGACTGTCCCTGGGCGGGACAGGAACTGCTTCTTCTAATAAACCCTTTCTAGTTTTTAACTGACGTAACTTGGAAAAGAGCGGCATGACTGAACTGTAATCTGGACACAATACAATACACAATGAAAACACAAAATCACGTCGCACTCATACCACAACAGTAAAATACATAAAGAACATTATAAATAACAGTTCGAACAGAATATTACCTGAAATACTGAGAACAGAAACAGAACAGAATTTCTCGAACGGAACAGACTAGAATTACTGGATGCACTGCTGTAACAGTACGGAACATACCGGTCCCATAAAGGGACGCATCAAGACCCGTATCCACCTAGGTGAACACTTCGTTTGTGAGTCTGGGCACCACCAACCCACGGACCAGGAGTCAATTTAGATTGGTCCTGTCTAGATACTACCCCAGCAATGGTACTCACCGGGCAGCACGGAACGGAAGGCCTCGGACGGGACTGGACGACGGACGACGAACGACTTCAGTTACAGGTGGGCCTCCGGATACCTCGGACCTTGGACTCTCGGCTTGGGCTCTGGTCGGGACTCGCCGCGTTCCTCCACCGTCTCGTTTGGATGCTGGACCGCCTCCTCCGTCTCCTCCGTGGGCCTGAGGGATACTTGGAGCAGAAATATCTGCCAGTGCACGGTATGGTTCCGTCACGACTGCAGAGGGTCAGGGGGTCGGCGTGGCTTCACCGACGCATGGGGAAAGGGCAAGTCCCTGTTCGGGCGCCATTATGTGGTATATAAATAAATAATACCGGATCTATTTTTGAATGAATGAATGAATAACAGATAGCTCAATAAAATAAGAGTCAAGATTCGAGGTAGTAGGAGTTTCTGCAGGTTTATTACAGCATAAGGACAGGATCAGGACAACCTGCATAGAACAGAGGTGACAGGGCCCAGCAGGACAACTGGGGCCCAGCAGCTGCCGGGGCTTGATCTGGGATGAGCGCGCTAACTTTTAATAACAATACATGGACTTATATACATAGCGCGAACACATAGCATTACATTGCAGTAGGCGTAGCAGTGGGTGGAGCAGAAGGCGTGACGCGTAGCAGTCGCGAAAGATAACAGAAAAAAAGAGGTGTGACTGGGAGTATACTTAGGCATGTGATGAAAACGTAACAGAATATGTCATGAATGGGCGGAAACATTGGAGGGGGCTACCTAAGGAGCCGGGACCTCTAACCTGATGGTGCGCGCAAACTGGCAATGACGTATTACTAGGAGAAGCTGGGGGCTACGAACTCTGTGCTAGGAGCAGAGACTAGAGTCTGGAGGGTCGGAGCGACATGTACCTAAACCCTATCTGGTATCTGATGTTTAGGGAACATGTTGATATAAACTAGAAGTCATGAGGGGAAAAGCTAACTTGACTCTAAGACTGGACCATGCATTATTCTACATGTAGTGCGTGATGAAGAATACTAAATGACCATTAAATACAGTATTTCTCTAACGTGGAGACGAGAAGGCTAGACAATGACGGAAACTATTGATGCAGTTCAGTAGCTTAGGAATGCAGAAGAGGAGGACTGAACTGATAGCTGGAACTATAACATACTTTTGGCAGACTCAGAGACAGAGCCGAGCTGCACCGGGCACTGCGAGGCAGGAAGTAAGTGAAGGGTCGAGGATACAGGTGGGGGCTGTATCGCTCCTCAGCGAGGCTTTCAGGAGACAGGAGCTGAATCTGATGTCCGGGCCCTGTTTGAGGCCTGGAAACGGGGACTTTATAATGGAATAACGTGCACACTGAGAAACGTGGCAACGTAACTTTACATAGGCCTGATATTCGTAGTATTCACGAGGACTGGAAACTAACATACTAAAGGTGGACACAACTGGAATTGCGTCATTAATCGGACATGGGGAATAACATATGCATATTAGTCATGCACACATAACATATGATGGATGAGGCGTAGGGACACAGAACATGGCAAAATTTACTTTTCCACAATCCCACAGATCCACTATCTTCGAAATACCTATCAGGAAACTGAGGGGCTTTAGGAACTGGGACCTCATATCTGTCAATCTGGTGCCCTCCCACAGGTGGGGGAGGGGTCTCCCGCGTAGGTTTCCCCTCCCATTTCATCAGTTTTTCCGCACTCTTCCAGGCCGTTAGAACGCGTTGGGTAGCTGGGAGGAGACGGGTACCGCCGGCACCCCCGTAGATGTAATGTAATTGGGTGTGTTTGCGGAATTGCAGTCTTTCCAATCTATAGGTAGGGTGATCACCAGGCGCGTGGTTCCATTCGTTAATGACTGAGGTGGGCCGCTCAATCATAAGCTCGGACATCCGGTAAGGCCAAGCCTCCGTTATATGGGTAGCGTTGCAGGGTTTGCAGTGCTATTTGTGGGTGGGCTCCGTCCCATAGAAGAAGACGCAGTTCACTGTTAATGGAAGTAAAAATAGTGTCTGGTATTTTGTGGTATGTGTTTTGCAGAATATAAAGGAGTTGGAGGAGTGTTACCATCCTGTACATGGCAGCCCTCCCCATGATGGTCGGAAGGAGTTTCCTCCACCTCTTCACATCCGCCTTAAAGTTCAGTAACACTCGCCTAATGTTACGATCCTGTCTGACTACCGGATTGGTGGTAATGCAGAGCCCCAGATAGGTAAACCCCTCCGTAGATGGCTGCAAACGGCTCTGGTAGGTGTGGGGTTCCACTCTTCCACTCAGCGGATATATCCTCAAATATTTGCAATAGTCGGGGAGTGTTTAGACTGGTTGTGTGACATATAGCAGAATATCGTCTGCATATAATGATATGCGTTCTTCATCCAAAAGACGTGAGTCGTCGAGGAAACTACCCAGCCCTGGTCGGGTTCTAACCACACAGGCCAGCGGTTCCAGTATGAGGGCAAACAGGGGGGATGAGGGGCACCCTGTCTGGTGCCGAGTTGTATCGACCAGCTTGCCGAGAGAATTCCATCTACTCGAACCCTTGCTTCAGGTGTATTATATAACCGTGCCAGCCACTCTCGGAAGACCGGGCCGAAGCACCACATGAAGGGCCAATGAATTGTGTCGAACGCTTTCTCCGCGTCAAGCGAACGAAGCAGATGAGGGCTATCTCGACCTTGTACCATATCCTTCCAATTAGCCAGATGGCGCAGGTTAAAACGTGTTGAGTGCTTTGGCATAAAGCCTGAATGATCCCTGTGTATCAGCGGGATAATCACAGTTCAGAGACGTCTCGCAAGGGTCGTGGTCAGAATCTTTGTTTCAATGTTAAGAAGGGATATGGGGCGGAAAGACCCACAGTCATCTGGGGGTTTCCCAGTTTTAGGGATGACCAACACTGTGGCCAAGCGGAAATCTCATGGCAGAATCCCCTGTTCCTTTGATTCCTGGAACATCTGGAGGAGGTGCTGTGCCAACAGTGCACTATTTAGTTTAATAAATTCACCCGGAAGACCTTTAGGACCCAGAGTCTTGCCCACCTTCTGTCGGCCAATGGCCTCGGTGACTTCCGCCAGTGTCAGATCTCCCTCTAGACTGTCGTCCCGTGTGAAAGAGGGCAAGTCAATGGTATTCCAGCATTGATGTATTTGCGGTTCTTCTGTCTGGGTGCGGGCTGCTTACAGTGTTGTATAGTATCTCGCGAAGGCTCCCACTATAACCTCAGTAGTGGTGTGAGTGACAGCATTTTCCTTAATAGACAGCACCCATTGCGACTATTTCTTTCTGTGCTAACCATGCTAGCAACTTCCCCGCTCTATCCCCGGTTTCGTAAAGTCTGTGTTGGGTTGCCAGTAGTGCTCTCACCTCGTTGGTCGCAAGCGCAAGGTAGTGTCGCTTGGATATTTCAATTTGGCGTAAAGTGTGGTCTGTCATTGCTGTGGAGTCAGTTCCCTCTAGGTCTAAAAGTTTATGTTCCAGGTCTTCCATCTCCTAGGCCTCGCGTTTCCTTTTTATGGGCTAATGTTACGTAGTACTGTTTTGTACGCCTCTCATAAAGTGACCTCTGGGGGGACGGAGCCCTCATTTTCCCTAAAATAGAGCACAGAGTCTACCTGAAGCTCCTCTGCGACTGTCTCATCCTAAAAGGCCCACACGTTCAACCGCCACTGTGCTATTTAATGGCCTCCCTTGCCACTCACCTTCATCAGGAGAGGAGAATGGTCAGAGATGCCCCATGCCAGGTAATCTATGGTGTCCACCTGACGCACTTCCCCCGCTTGGGCGAGAAGACAGTCTTGAAGACACACTGTGGCCTCCAGAAAAATAAGAGTATGCCCGTTGGTGCGGGTGGTGTCACCGCCACAGGTAAGACAGTCCCCTGGTAACTAAAAATCGGGCCAGAGGTGTGGTCTCGTGGGCTCCCAGTCGAGTGCGGTTGCGATCTAGAGAGGGATCAAGCACCTCATTAAAATCTCCCCCTAGTATATGTGTGGCAGGGCCAGATTGCAAAAGGAGCGCAGTTAGTCTATCCAATGTGTGTTGTTGCAGCCGTGGGGGTGCATACACACTAAGGAGGAAGAACGTCTTGCGTTTCCAAATGCCCCTTACTGCCTCATAGGTTCCCTCTGTATCTACCCATTGTTGTGTGACATGAAAGGGAGAGGATTTTTTAATGAGGATTGCTACTCCTCTACAGCCTTTGGTAAATTCTGTGTGAGCCAGCGGTATGTTTTGTCCGCGTCAAAGGAAAGAGCAGTTCGATCTCAACATGTGTTTCCTGCTGGAGTATGATATCAGGTTTATGCCTCTTAAGGTATCGAGCCACCAACCCCCTCTTGACTTTTTTTCCTAATCCATTAACATTCCACGTCAGTACTGTATATTTATCATCTGCCATTGTGACTTGTCTCGTGGTTTGGCATCTGTCCAATCTCTCGTCGGAAGTCCGCCCCTCTTGCCCCCACCTCCCCCACTCCAGCATTATGGTCAAAACCGTGAGTCAAACTATCTCCAGTCCCCTCGAACAACCCCAATAAACTACACAAAAAAATGTCCTGATCACCCCCCACCCGACACTCTTCAGGCACCCCAACCAACCCCCAACGCGTCAACATGACAACTTCGGTACGGGTAATCTACTATCACCCTCCCTTCCCCCAACTCAATTTACAACAATTCAAACAATCAGAACCTAAAATGAAAGGGGAAAAAGAAGACAAAAGAGAAAACAGAAAAGAGGGGAACAGGAGGGAAGGGAGCGGGGAGAAGAACGGAAAAGGGGGGAGGGAAAAAAAAGGGAGAAAGGGAAAGATAAACGCAAAAAGTCAATTACCACAAAAAACAGAACATGGGTGGGGGCGTGCAATGTCCTTCAGCTGTCCGTTCATCCTGCTGCTCGTCAGGCCATTTATTGCTCATCAACTTCATCATCCACGGGTTGATTCAGAGTGTCTCTTCTATTCCCAGTGTCCGACTCGCCTGAACATTCCTAAAGATTAATATTTTGTAACAACGGATGGTCATCCTTCGATTCCGTTGTAATGTCCTGATCAGTACAGTCCGCCGAGTGACGCACGCCAGGTTCCTTCGATCTCTCTATGCCTTCGACGCCATCTAGACATTGCAAGTTTTCCAAAAGCCAGTGTTTGTGAAGCGGTCACTGTCAGGCGCTTGTTGCCGTAGGGCATCGATCTAAGTGTTGTGTTTGGGACTGTCAGTATTTCTCCCGATACGGTGCTTGAGTCTGGGTCTGGTACTGCACCGTGGCAGGGCTGTCCCAAAGTGCGGCGGCACCTCACCAGAGAGCCTCGGTAGGGGGCGCTCTTCAAGCCAGTGCCACGCCTCTGCCGGAGTATTGAAGAATAGGTAATTTGCTTAGTAAATCACCTTAAGTTTGACAGGGAAGAGGAACCATAACAGATGAGCCCCCGATTTCCCACCTCAGGTCTCCGGCTATGCCTCGCAACACCCTCAGCGAGTGTCCAGTTCAGCGCCAATGAATCTCCCAGGTCGTATCCTGTATGTCACAATGCACACTTGATTCCGGGGAGCAGTGTGTAGTCCCACACACAGCTACCTCACTGTGGGCAATGCCGTCCCCTCGGTGTCGCGGTCTGCAGTGTGGCTACGCCTGGGGATCAGTAGTAGGGGCGCACGTAGGGCATCATGTATTTCGCCTGTGTACCAGTCTTTCATGCTTGTGCCTCCCCCAACTCCCCAGGAGACTCAAAAGATTTCTGCCGATGGATTTCCCCTGTGTTCTTCCGATGTGTGCCCTTCAGTGTCCCATCGGTTTAGAACACGCATACACCCCGTGAATACTCTGCGTAGTATTTGAATTTAAAAACATTTATTGAGCGCACTTATACCCAGCGATTTCATGGCGCTTTAAGGACTACGACCAGCGGCAACAGCAGAAGGACAAACTAGGCAGCGAATGCTCTGGAGAATAAGAATGTTTTCAAGTTTTTCCGGAACTCCAAATAGGAAGGTGAGGTTCTGAGTGACATAGGGAGGGAGTTCCAAAAAACAGGTGCCAGGGCCGCGAATTTTGCCCCGCCAGCTTTCTTTTTCTTGAAACGGGGTGTAACCAGGAGTGCCATATGGGTAGAGCGGAGTTCTCTGCCCGGCAAATAGGGCCTGATGGCTGAGCAAATAAACTCAGGGGCAGTGCCCATCCTGGCCTGAAAAGTGAGGCAACCTAGCTTGAATAGGGCCCGCTCTCTCACAGGCAGCCAGTGTAGCGACTTCAGCAGTGGGGTAGCCCAGTGGAATTTGGGCAGCCCATGGATCAGGCGGGCAGCCTGATTTTGCACTAGTTGCAGGCGGTGGATAGCGTAGGCCGTCGCGCCATTGTAGATTATGTTCCCATAATCGAGGCGCGAGAGCACCATTGCCATCACAATTATCTTAAGTGCAGGGAGGGAGAAAAAGCGGGATATTTTCCTAATTGTCCGGAGGGAGAAGAAACAGGAGGATACCACCGAACTGACCTGGGGGTGTACAGAGAGTTGAGAATTGAGGAAGATCCCGAGGGTTTTTACTTTAGGAACTGGTAGTGGGGGGACACCGAGTGAAGGGGGCCAAAAGGAAGGGGACCAGGGGCTGCAACCACCTCCTGTCAAGACCAACTCGGTCTTGTCAGGTTAGAGTTTGAGGTGGTTGCAGTTCATCCAGTCCTGAAGGAATAGCATAACAGTTTGAAAGTTCTGGGCAGAGGAAGGGGAGTGGGAAAGATTGAAAATTAGCTGGAGGTCGTCGGCGTAGTTGAACACCGTGACCTCGAGTTGCTGCAACATAAAAATGAGGGGATAGATGTATAAATTAAACAGAAGAGGGGATAGAGATGAGCCCTGGGGGACGCCGCACTCCACCTTTCGTGAAGAGGCAGTGAAGCCAGCGAGATGGACAGCCTGTGCCCTGTCGCACAGGAAAGATTTAAGCCAAGAGAGGGCTGACCCCTCTATGCCCGCCGCCTTGACACGGGTGAGGAGGATGGAGTGATCTGAGCAAGTACCAGTCCCCAGCCACTCATTCACGTATCCCCCTGGAGGGCCTGGCTGTCCCCTGCGGTGCTTTTTCTTTTTTTTTGTAGTGTTCTCACCGCACTCTGAGCCCCGTGGAGTTCCCGTGTCTTACTCGGCACTGCAGCAGGTTTGGATCATGTGCTCACTTACTTTTCTCGGGTCTCTTGGTGTCTGCCACCTCCACAATGGGCCGCGAGCTGAGCGGCCGGAGAGCGCCGCGCCTATGGATCACGGCGGGTGTTCCCCCGTTCTGGTCCTACCACCCACAGCGGGTCTCATTCCTCGCAGTTCGGCCTGTCACTCCGCTGAATCACTAGGCCAATACGCTCCGGTTCAGCCACCCTGCAGGGTGCGGTATGGATCAGCCAACCCTTCGTTTTGCAGCCAGTAAACTGGACGCCGCACGGGCGGCAAGCGGCGTTCATGCGCTCCACCGGCCCCGGAGCGTGAGCGGGGACCTCCCCTGTGAGGTCTGGGGGTCCCCAGGCAGACTCGCCCGCAGTGTGTTCTGGGACACGACGTTTGCACCGTCCCTGATCCTGCAGTCGGGTGATTCAGACGATATGGACCCCATGCCCCTGCTGCCAAAATGCTGCTGTGACGGTCACCGCAAGGGCATGACCTCACCACTTCGTGGACTCTCCAGGTAGGCCTTAGTTTTCTTCCCAGAGTTCAGACCGCCACCATTTTGTTCACGACGGGTCTGTGCTTTCTTTGTCTGTTTTCGGGCTGATAGAGGCTTATTTCATTCAGGTTAGTCTGATCAGTGTGTGGACGGCGTCTTACGGCACTCATTCAGTCTGGCTTTAGCGTGCAGGATAAATTAATTAAGCCCAGGATTACAGCAGGATTTTCTCTTGGCCCTCAGATATCCGGATGGACACGTCTAGTCCCGACGTGGTGCTGGCCACTCCCCTCCATGGAGAAGGACTTTTAACATCTAAAAGTCCTGTTTAAATTGTAAGTACTGCATATTAACAACATATTATCAAGTACTGTTTGTAAACAACATAAAGGAATTCTGAATTTCGATAGAGCGAAACATCTGTGCCATATTCTAAAATAAAGGTAGTTTGTTCAACACTCCGTCCATCATCCCCTTTGGTTTTGCTTTGTTCGCCCTAAGTTGGCAGGGTATGCTTAACGTGGGTCCCTTGCTCACTTTGCCACTGGATTCAAGCTAGCCTGGCTAATGACTGCTAATTAGCCAGAAACCAGTCCCAGGATGCTTGTTTCCGGTCCACGGAAGACATGGCTTGGCAGTTTGGGCTGGACTGTTCCCATGAGGCACAGGGTCAGACTGATTTGCATATGGCCATGTCTGAACTGGGGTGGCGGAGTGAGCTAAAGAATGATGATGGATTAAACCCAGATCAGTTGACTGGAGGTGAGTGCTTGCATTGTTCAACACTCCGTCCATCATACCCTTTGATTTTAGTTTTGCCAACTGCAATGTACAAGAATGTACTGACAATGGGGGTGGACATCTGATTGACACATGGTATGATTGATCAGGGACATCAGTTCATGTAGGCTCTGTAAGGTAGCACGGATCAGGGGGTAACTTATTGTGTGGAGTTGTATATGGTAACAAGGTCAGTACGCTGCAGCTACTTATTCATGATAAGAGACCATTATTCTGCAAAAAGTTATTTGGATTAGATAAGAGCGGTCCGGTCCTCCATTCGGTTTATGGCAGTATATAGACTCTTGTTTCTAAGAATCCATTTAGGTTTGTCCTTGTTCAAGATTTGTTTAATGTCTGCTTCTCTGGGCGGTGGTTTTACTACGTTGAAAACTTGCCAACGGATATCGTCCTCTGTGTGTCCTTTTATAGGTACAATGGTCCACGAGGGGGGCACCTTGAACCTTGCAGCGAATGTGACTCCAGTGTTTGCAGATGCGGATCCTTACTTTTTGGGTTGTTTGGCCAATGTAGATCATGTTACATGGACATATGAAAGCATAAATCACATTTGATGTGTTACAGTAGGAAAACCGTTCGAGCGAGATTCTAATGCTCCCCCCCCCCCCCCCCGCAGCCCCGTGGATTTTTTTAAATAGAAAGTGTGGGGGTTCGAGCCCCCCTCTACACAGCGCCAAGGATCACTACCTCCCCGGGGGCACTCCATTAAAATCTGGGGGGGCGTTGCGACCCACTGGCCCCGGGGACCACCACCACCCCGGGGCTTTAGACAGTTGGGAGGGGGGCCGTGCGCCCCCCCTCCTGGAGCCCTCATTGACCCTGGCGACCACTACTCCCCCAGGGCCGGTTCCTGCAATGTCCCGAGGTGCCCACCCCCGGGACATTGCCGTTTGCGATGGGACCACTTACTTCCAAGAAGCAAAGCAGAATTGCTTTTGGGAAAAGGTAGCAGCCCGTCCGTAGCTCCCCTTGCCCAAAAGTAATGCCCGAGGCGGGGAGCTGACTGGGACCGTGGGGGCATTGGGGCTTCCCCCGCTGTCCCCATCTTGAGGGCCGGGGCATGGGGTCCCCTGGGCCAAAAGTGGCCCGGGAGGGGGTCCACTCGGCCCCCACCCTTTCGAATTGTTTTAATTTTTTTTTTAAATCGGGCCGGGCAGGCACCTTGCCGGAGGCCCCGCCTCGTCCCGTCCCAGCCCCGCCTCGCCGGAGGCCCCGCTCCGTCCCTGTACCACTGTTCAAACGCGCTCTACATTAGTATTGGGCAATTAACTCCCCTTCAATCCTAAAGGTCCTTAGAGGCCAAGTAGACCATCGCAAAGTAGTTCCTATTTCCCTTATAGGCTCTGCGCATTAGAATAATATACACTATAGTTTTTGCATAGGACTGAGGTCAGTATGCCTCTATCGAGTATTTTAAACTTAATTACTTGTGTGTGCCAGCTAACTCAGAGGTCACTAGAAACTCCTCGAATGAACAGGAAGGGAGTAATTTCTGACAATCGCATAAACATGACAACTTTGTTTCCTTTAGAATCGGAACAGTCTCAGAATCGTGGAAACAATAGATAAGTTTCACTCAGTCAATCGTGCATGCTTAGATCACAGGCACAAATATGGTGACAATCACATAGAGATGCTGCAACATGCACCTCCAGACAACAAATGGCATCAGATTTCACGCGAAACATACACAGAAATAGACTGGTGTTTCAATAAAAGGATTTATTGAATAGTCTTATTTCTCGTGTAAGACAGTATGCGAAATATAATACGTACAGCGTGAGCAGTAAGAAAAAATATTGCAATAGCATGGTCTTTTAGCTATGACATATATTCATGTAAACATGCATAAATAACACAGGCTAAAATGTGTATACTAGTCTGGTGCTTCTAAATAGTTCTACCCCAGTGTACCTAACCTAAGTGTAGTATGAAGTAAGAAGTTGGTGCTGTTTTCTATAGTATAGTTAGCTATAGTTTTGTATTGCCAAGAGTCCGTCTAGGTTCTAGTCTGCTCCATTCCTTTGAATGAGAGAGGTGGAAATCTCAATCCTGAACACCCCGCGAAGGGAATCCGGACACTGGAAGCTAGGTTCTCTGCGAGCAGGATGACAGCGTCTGGTCAGTGAGTCAGACGGGGACTCTAATTCCTTCCGAACTTGCTGTGGAGAGCCGTATCAAGCTGTGTAGCCGAGCTGTGGTTTGCCATGGTAAGTGAAGGTATATTTATACCTGGAAGGTGCCTAGGAATGCTAGCATTGATAAGTCGGGCAGAGGAAGACGTCATGAATGAACCCCAAAGGAATAGTTGTTCATGCATAATAAATGAGTTCTTGGAGAAATCAATAATCCAAGCAAGGAAAGTCCCAATGGCTTAAGGGTCTGGTTTCTAAGAACTTGTTGTGACGTGGGATGGACGGATGTAGGTGACCATGCCTGTATTTGGATAGCATAGCTGATGCCTAAATAAGGACTGGGATTCTATGCCTAAAAAAGGGCAGTATGAGTTGTGCCTATATAAGGGCATGATTCTGGAAATCTATGTATAGGTATCTAAATGGAAGCACAACACCACCAGGTACCCCCAGTAATCCCCACACAGTGGGATTGCTGAGAGGTGGTCTGAGGCCACGCCCCTTTGTACACCACTCTGCAAATGCGCCTTTTGGCGCCCTGCTGGTGGGTGGGTGAGGCCCTCTTGTGTCCAGCTGTGTGGAGCTTACTGGAGGTACCTGGTGGGCTAGTTGGCCCCTAGGGACTCTTAGGAGGCAAAGGGACTTAATCCCCCAACCAGGAGCGTGCCAGGAGGCACGTTTGCAGAGTGGTGGACAAAGGGGCGTGGCCTGTGTATACCTATCAGCAATCTCACTATCTTGGGACCCAAGGACCCACAGCAGCGAAGTGGACTTTAATCCCCATCCAAGAGCGCGCCAGTGGCAGAGTGGTGGGGAAAGGGAGGGTGGCCTGCTATGAGAACTTAGCAATGCCGCTGTGTGGGACTTACTGGATGTAGTAGGAGGGGTAGTTGGCCCCCAATGTTGTCCTTGGGGGCCAACTACCCCTCCTGTTACCTTCACTAAGTCCCACACAGTGGGATTGCTAAAAGGTCTTCTGAGGCCACACCCCCTTTTGCCACTACTCTGCAAACGTGCCTCCTGTCACAGTACTGCTGGGAGGATGAAATCCACTTTACTCTTGAGGGACTTTGTGGGCCAAGAAGCCCTCCTGGTAAGTCCTACGCAGTGGAATTCCGGAGCGCTGGTTGGAGACCTAGCCTCATTTCTCCACCACTCTGCAAACACCAGTTAAAGAAGCATTTGTAATTTAATAGGTCTCACATTTGCGAGAGTTGGAGCTATTGGCGTTGTAAATACAAGTGTTTTAGTAATGTAATGAGTGGAGTGGATGTACGTTGTGTGTAGTGGAATTATGTGGATTGAAGGTATGTGGAATTTGGTGTATATGAATTATGTAGAGAGGGATTATGTGTTATGTAGAGCAACTATGTGTATGGTAGTCTGTTTTGTGGTAACCTCAGGTTTAGTCTTCCTCGTTTCCATAGAAGCTAAAATATGAACTCAATGAGACCAAAAAGAAGGAATCACTGAGGAGCACTTATGGGCCTAGCCAGAGGTATGAGCAGGGCCATTGGAACTATGCAACTGTTTGGCTAAACCAACTTTCGCCCAATTATACATTTTCCCCGTTAGCCACATAATTTCATTATCTGCTGCCTAATCTGCAGATCTGAACATAAAAAGCCTTTCTAGCACAAACAGCTCAAACGTTATCAAAAATGCAGCGACAAGTCTTATAGCGTGGTGGCAGGTCCTTTGGAAACATAGAATGGTCACCTGTTATCGCTAAATGTGGTGTGCAAGCCACTCTTGCTTCTTTCTGTGCCTCTCTGGCCCCTTTCTGCATTTCTTTTGCTTCTTTCTGAACCTTTCTTTTTCTTCACCTTTTGTTGCCTCTTTGTGCTCCCCTCTTGCCTCTTTGTGCTCCCCTCTTGCCTCTTTGTGCTCCCCTCTTGCCTCTTTGTGCTCCCCTCTTGCCTCTTTGTGCTCCCCTCTTGCCTCTTTGTGCTCCCCTCTTGCCTCTTTGTGCACCTCTCTTGCCTCTTTGTGCACTCCTCTTGCTTCTTTTTGTCCCCCTCTTGCCTCTTTCTGCACCCTTCTTGCCTCTTTCTCGACCTCTCTCGCTTTTCTGCACCCCTGTTGTATTTCTGCACCGCTTTTGCTCTTCATGCACTTCTTTCCTCTTTCTGCAACTCTCTTGCTTCCTTCTACACTTCTCTTGCTTCTTTCTGCAACCCTCGCCCTTCTTTCTACACGTCTCCCTTCTTTCTGCAACTCTCGTCCTTTTTTCTGCACCCTTTCCTCTTTCTGTACCTCTTGTGCTTCTTTGTGCACCTCTCCTATCTTCTTCTGTACCCCTCTTTCTGTACCCCTGTTGCTTCTTTCTGCACTTTTCTTGCCTCTTTCTGAACCTCTGACTTAGAGGTAGTTTTAATCCCCCTGCCCTATTATGTACTAGGGCCTTACAGGTGAGGTCATGCCAATCACAGGGGTACCCCAACCCATAGTGTACCCTAGAGTAAGTAGGTGTTTTAACTGTATTCTAAGTGTCTTTCAGCATAGCACTGGCTCCAGGCCTGATAAGTCAGTCCAGTCAGTGACCACCAGTACCAGTCAGCAAAAAAGTTGGGGGGCACAGGATGACTGTGCAACACGGCCTCTTTCTGTTCCTCTGTTGGTTCTTTATGCAGATCTCTTGCTTCTTTCTGCACCTTTCTTCCTCTTATTGCACGTCCTACCTCTGTAGGCATAGTTAGAAATTAGCATTTAAAAACCCTTAGACATTCACTGAAAAAAACCACAGGTTTCAGGGACGTTTTAGTTAGTTGGACATTTCACTCGTACCAAACCAGAGAAATTCGGCCGTTATAGTTAGTTGAGCTAACTATAACTTGCGCCCCTGCAATGGACCGCTGATGACGTCACATATTACATCACTGATTACATCACTGATTACATCATCCACGTGCTCATCTGATGCACCTCCTCACACCTTAATACAACCGTTGATACACCCCTCTAAAAACGGACTACCATTCTCAATTATAAACACAATACCAGTTAATATATATGCACTGACTGATTCCTAGGTCTAATCGCACACATCCTTTCACCCACCCAGACAGTCAGTCATACATGCAGTCACTCATCAATACAACCACGATCATATGCACTCATACACCTTTACAGACATTCACACACTGCCACTCACCCATAGTTACTCACATAGTCACACCTTGTCAGTCATGCAACAAATCAATCACACTCCCTTTTTACTCACCTATATAGCTATACACACACCATCTCATTTACTCCTACAGATGCTAACATACTTACTGACACAAGCACACACTCATCCATACAGCCAATCTCATAGTCATTCATATATTCCAACACTCACATATGTAGTTACTCACACATGTACCACTGAAACAGCCGTTCGCGCGCGCACACACACGCACACACACACCCCCTCCTTTTTATAGATAGTCTTGAAACCATACACCCAGTGAATCACCCACTCACACATCTTTGCACAGTCACCAACACAGACACTTAGGCACCCATACAGATTCAGACAACCAATCAATAACTCATGTAGATGCTTCTGTAGATACTTACCAACCCATGCAATTGCTTACACACCAACTGACAGACTGATACAGACATGCACACAGTTTAGTCACTAACTCATGCATTCAGCAGGACACGTTTAATAACTCAGTCATCCATTCAGACACTCATGCACCCACTCATTCTTCAATACACCTTGATACATATATATATATATATATATATATAATATATATATATATTAATTAAACTTTTAAAAATCACCCAGTCTCTGGACCACTGCCTGTCCTTAAAAGATGAAACAAAAAGGTTTCATTTAACATTTTTTTTTTTAATTCAGACAGTTTTCCTTTAATGAAAACTGGCTGCATTGAAAAAAAAACTGCTTTATTTAAAAGCAGTCCCAGACATGGTGTTCTGCTGAGCCCAGCAGGCCACCGTCCCAGGGAGGGCTGATATTCCCAATGGGCTCAAAAATTGCAAGAGGCTCATTAATATTAATCATCCTCGCCATTTGCGACCCCATTGAGAATCTCAAACCGTGTTTAAACACGCTGTTGTACATTTCATTTAGTGCCTCACAATTCGCGACTCGCAATGTGTTGCAAATTGCGAGGCGCTAAATGAAATGGTCGTACATCTGGCCCTTGGTTGGTAAAGGGACTGGGTACGAATTTCCTGTATTGTACCTAAGCCCCTGGAACAGTATCATGGCCCCAGTTATATATTCTGTGACTTGACTACAGAAGCTGCAGCTTCGTGGCACTTAGAGCACCATAGAAGAGGACAAGGATTATTTTTGTTGCTTAAGGCTTATTTATGCTGTGACTAGTCACAGCGATCAGAGGGTAGTGCGTTTGCTGATTGTAATCATAGATTGTAGTTTGGATGCATGCATCTAGTAATTGTAAACAAGAGCTAATTGCTGTACTTTCAAAAAACTTTGAGTCCTCTGTGTTTAAACCTACCGTAAAAGTTTCATTGTGGCACTCCGGAGTATGCCTTTCTGAGGCAAAGAGGTTGGGGTTGAAAGCAAGACACTGGAAGCAGAGCAATCAATGTCTTTCCATTTTTGGGGGGAGAGGGGACTTTGTCCTTGAAAGTTTGTAGTTCTTGTTTTTGTACAGTTACATAGTGCAAATTATGTATACTTTATTCTATCTAGGCCAATTCATTCCTGAAAAGCAAGAATCAACACAAGCTTGACCTGTCCCAATCTCAACAACATATAGCTATCTTTCAGAACCACCTCCGAGTACAGACTACTCGCCTCCAGATGTTGAGTGAGAAAGCACGCGAGTTGGAAGAGCAGCTGGATTCCTCTGAGAAGGTAGCAGCATGTTTAGGGCTGCACTAACCGCTTCTTCTCTTTAAATGTTCCATTTTAGAAGGAAACTGTTCATTAGCCATAAAAATAGTTATAGCTGATTGGTCTGCCTCCTATCTGGATCTGTGTCTGATATGTGGGTCACTGGTCAAAGTACTGGGAAGACATTGTTTGATCAGTCTTGTCTCTTTGTCTGACAAAGTAATAGTTTACTCTGGAGAGAGCGTAGTTTTTTCTGTAAGTACAGAGTTTGTGAGTATACTTCACCGATTGTACGGACTCTGTAAAATGACCTTAACTGTGGCAGGTTCCACCTCTTGTCTTCATTGGAACATTTCGGTTAACCTTTTGTGACCTCCCAGATACCTGAGACACTGCCCCTAATTACTCTGATGTTCTGGCTCTCCACTTAATGACGTGGTATGAAATGTTCCAAAGGTTACCACTTTAAAAAGTCTCTGCGAGATCCTTGTTTGCTTGCAAATTGGCTCCTTCTCCAACCCATGTATCGCCAACTGTCCTGCCTGTTCTTGTTTTTCTGCCTATTTGCAGGATGCACAGAAAACAGTTTTCTGATGCTCCTTGTTTTTGGTGGGGGGTTATTGTCTTTTTACAGCCTCCTTTTTCTGCAAATGTAATTATTTGTGTTTTGGTTTTTAATCCTGACTGGTGAAAATGAATTAAATGTCCATTTGCCTCTCGTTGTTGAAGACTGGATTGTAGTGCAAGCCTGATCGTGCTATGGTTGGTTGATCGTGCTATGTGTTTCTGTTTATTTTGGAAATGTCTTTTCTGTGTGGGAAACTGTGTACTATGACACTTTTCTCTTGATGTCAAAGATTGACCCTGTACTACATACAGGACACCATACACTTAGAGAAATGAATCCACCTCTTGAATCTGGCTATGGAAGAATTTGCAATAGATACAGTTTGTGTTTTGAGCTTCTTCTCTTCCGATTTAAAGGGCTCCTTCCCATTCCAGTTCTCTGAACAACTTTTTGCCTCTTAGAAGCAGAGGTCATGGTCCTAAGAGTTGAATCCTGTGGTATGGAACACACTATTCACACCTACTAAGATCATCATGGTCCTGCAAAGGAGTACTCCTGCCTTTGAACACCTCTGGGCTATTTGAGCACACAGAGATTGATCATGCACTGAACTGCAACTCATTTCCCAGGATGTTCCGTTGGTCGGATCACTTCTGTTGCAGGACATCTTACTCCTTCAATGGTATTGAGACTTCAGACTTAATTCTACCTGGTTCCACAATAGTGAGCCTGAAATAGAACTCTTGATGGTACCCATATATGGCATAATGACAAGAAGCAGGTTTCAACTGCAGGTTTTTGTGCCAAATCCTTCGGGTGCTCCTTCTAGTTGAGCAGATTGAATAAAGGTAATTCCTTTTTTCTAGTGCTTTTTCAGTATTAAGCCTGGTTAGTTCATAGTCTCTTTTCTATTATTTATACCTGAAGGTAAAAAGCAGTATTCAGGTTTTCACCACTAGCATACAGTGCCATTCTCCTTAAGATTGCCATTGGGTTTTTAAATTTATCTTTTAGCTTCCAGCCAGAATCTTGAGTATCCTCAGATGGCTTCCTACATGAGGGGCAGGAAAGCATATTCTGTGAAAGTGTCCATCTGGGTTGGTCAAAAAATTCCTCTGCATTTACTCCACCTTCACTAATACTCAGGACTCTCTAAAAAGTGCCTTTTTAGGTCTCGACCTGCCAATGCTCAAGCGCATTGCAGCTCGAGACATATAGAGGTGGATCAGGAAAGCTGATCAAGGGGCTTTGGCAGGCGGATTACGCACAGTGCATGTGCCCGTGCACGCGCTTGCCATTTGCTTCCCGAGCCGCCTCGCATCATCGCATCAGACCCGCCACAGCAATGCCGAGAGCTTCAGATTTCAAAGGAATGCTCTCCCCTGTCCCCCTCTGCGCAATGCCACTACGAAGACTTTTTTTTTTTGTTGACTCGACGTGCCGTATCGCACCACCTCCTACTGCGTTTCCTGCTAGTCGGCGCCCGTTGCCACTCGGTTTAATTGAGATGGTTTTACACTGCATAGAGGAGGGCATCATGCCAGTATGTCTGGGCTTGAAGACACTCGTAGTCGGGAATGATGCAGTGATATATTCACAGCGCGATAAAGGGTTTACATTTTATGGCGTTATACACATTGAAAATTCTTTTGCATGTCCTATGTGAAAGCTGCAGTATTTCTCTTTGGTCAGTATTTGACACTTACTGAACACTGTTTTTACGTCAAGAATCCACTTGATAACACTGCACACGTGTTTTGTATTTTAAATTTGTTTTCTCTAGCTGCATTCCTCGCAAACAGCATGCACGCATTTAAAACTAGTTATCAAACTATATTTCTTGAGAAATAATATTGTGTAAGAGAACATATCCGGTTCATACCTGTTTTTTTATTCCCCATCATCATCGCATCAGACCCGCCCCATCATGTCAGTGCGGAATCAACTGTTGCGTGTCTTATCTTGCACTCTTTCTGTCTGCAGTAATTGTCAGTGAAACTATCAGATTTTTTTCCAGCGTTGCCTTCTTGACGCTACTGAGTCAAAATTGCATTTGGACCTGCGATTGCGTTATGTGAAAGTTGTCCTGTAAGTCCATGTTTAGCCTAGCAGTGTACGTTTGTTTCAAGGGGAGACACAGACTTGGTGGATACTGTCGAGCCCGGTAGCATTCCCGCTGTGACGGACCCACTCGTTAGGGTTCTCAGTTGGAATGGGGCCGGTCTGGACAGGAAATTGGCTCTGCCTGACTGGAACGCTCTTGTGGAGGAATACTCCATATGCCTGTTCCAGGAAACCTGGTGCAGGGAGCCCTCCCATAAGGCGGGATATTCGCCCTACCATATACCGGCAGTACAAATTGAGAGTGGTAGTGTCATGTATTCCTATAGGTTCTAAATCGATCCCCCTATTCCTGACCCTATTCTGGTTAAACTAACTATCAAGTTAACTAACAGTCAGCCCATGAGGCAAGAAAAGCCCCCATGATGCAGATACCGTTATCTGACGCAGTCACACTACGGCACAGGAACGTGTTATCTGATTAGGTCATAACGCTTGAGATCTAATTAGACAAGCGACATTCCTCCAGCCCCTGATAAGGCATACGACGTTCTCATAACAAATCAAACCTATGACAACCTGGAAAATCCGTGCGGCCATTGTTTTGATTTCACAGAGAACTTCAGTAAAAGAATGTGCTAACGAGCAAGTCGTATGACATCTTTATTGACGTATCTATGTCCATCCTTACGTCAATCTCGGCACCTTTAAGGTATAAATATTGCCGATCTTGCCCTATGCAAACACACGCGTGGTGACGAGACGGAACAGCCATACTTGCCGAAGCCCAGAAGCAGAGCAGACCCCGCTGGCAGCAGCCCCGCCTTCCTGACGCGCTGAGAGACGCGCTGCTATCTCCTGCCGAGAGACCCAGCACCGGCGCTTTCGGGCAGCCCTCGCAGGCAGCCTGGAATATCGAGAGCAGAGAAAGAGATACCATTCCTCATTCATCCTAACTTCCAGGTACAGAACTGAATAACCCCTCACAGAGAATTCTTTAGTTATTCACTTGGCAAAAACAAACTTAACTTAAACTGTAACTTTCTATTCCCGCCCACGCATTAGACTTAGGTCAGGTACACGGGGTAGGCGTATTTAGAAACACCAGTTGAGTACGTTTAGTCAAATGTGTATGTAAATATATTTTAATCATTTTAAACATCATATGGCTCAGAAACCATATCAATGTTTTTACAGTATTATTTTATACTATTGCTTTTAATGTATGCACTTTACTTAACTATAAGTATTGCAATAATATCGATCCATTTCTCTTGTACGAGAAAAGAGACTGATCAATAAATAACACCTTTTTATTGAACACGCCCGTCTCTTCCTTTTCTCTACAATCTGATGAGACTAAGAATGCACGTACTGACTGAGTAAAATAATTGCCTTGTGCTCACACGACTCTGGAGATACACTCTTGATTAGGGGAGAGCAAAGTTGTCATGTTCTATGGTTGTCAGAAACTAAATCCCTTCTTGTCTAATCAGGGGAGTTAATTCTTTCCTGAACATTCGAGAAAGTTTCTAGCGAACTCTGAGCTACGCTGGCAAACCCAAAACTTAAGTCTAGTATCGACAGTAGTAGACCTAGTTAACGTCTGGCCTAGGCCTTTACTGCTGTAGGTATTATTCCAATGCGCAGAGCCTATTGGGAAGATAGGAACTACACTACATGGCGCCCAACGCATTTGGAAAGGGCGATAAAACTAACGTAAGACATTTAGAGTAACTCAGTCGTGCTTTCTCACTCAGACCCCTTTTCCCAAATACTCCAAAGACGTCTGGAGTGGGTGAAAGGTAATATCCTCCAAAACCTCGCAGGAGGGAACTCCTATGTAAGGTTCTTGGTTTAGTCAACGTTGAAGGATACACTGTTCCAAAATATTGTGCATCTAATCTTTGTTCCATAAGAAACCTGATCTGCAAACAAACAAAATAACCTTATTGACAGTAAAATGTCTGACAATGAGGATGAAAGAGAGGCAGTTAGATTAGCAGCTGAAATAGCAGCAGCTGATACTGCAGCACTAGATGCGGACGGGGATATAATACTCATCCCGGTCGCCAAAAGGAAATCTATAACCTTAAAACTTATAGAAAATGGACTGACACCTAGAGGTGGCACAGTCCTATTCGTAATTGAGGCACACGAATATCGGCAGACAGAGGTATACTATACATGGATACATTTTCCAGCAGCAAATGCTGTAACAAAGTACTTCCACTATTACAAAATAGAGGTTCCACCCGACATTTACACTCCTTTCGAGGAGGTGGAAGTACCACTCAAATTCCAAGAGCATTTGCTCTTATTTGATGGCGCCCTAATACATAATAATCACACCACCAGGCTCGGTCCTTTAGGTAGACCAGGAGCAACGTGGCCGGTCTTAGCCGGATACACACCACACCCAGACATCGAAGGGATGTCTACTGGAGAGCTGTTAATACAGCTAAAACAATTACTAAAAATTCATAGACAATTAGTCCAGTATGTAATGCGGACTTCAACAATTCAGCCAGCGATTAAACTTCCACAGCTGACCCCTCACCAGGGGAACACAAATAAAATCACACCACAGAACATCCAATCCTGCCTAGGTAAAGTTCCGGCTAAACGGGAACAAATACCATTCTGGTTGGCACAGAAAATCACCCAAATAGAGGCGGTGTTTCCTGACACCACCCCGCTAGAAAAACACAGGATTCTGACTATATGTCTCCCAATGGGAATCGCACCACACATAGAGGACTGTGACACTTGAGGTACAGTCTTTGCTTCAATCTACACAAAAACGCACGGTGTTCCATCCATTTCGGTAATACCAGATGTGCTAAAACAAATTCAAGATGAATACGGTCCAGAACCAGCTTTAACTCTTGGTATGAAATTACTGAAAGACTTCAAGCAGGTCTCGGCTATATTATTAGCCAATATAAAAGGTGAAGCAGCAAACGTGGTGATCCGCCAGAGGTTAAAAGAGACAGATATAGCAGACCAACCAGCTGAAATTGCCAGAATCATAGAAAAATCCTATGAAGAACTAGGTAGAGACAGTTTAGGTGGAATACCAGTAAAACCGCAACTGACTGAAAGTCCAGAAAAAATATTTTTTAATAATAATTCACCAAAAAAGAACTGGGATGGAAACAAACAATCCAATCCAAAAGAAAAGAAATTCCAGTCCCGAGGAAGGTCTCCTAGGCGAAGGGAGAAATCTCCGAACCAGAGACACAGGTCACCCCAGAGTGACCCCTCTGGGAAAAGATATAACCTTAGAAATAGGGATAATATTAAAAAACCTGATAGATATCAAGACATTGATACACGTCCCTCTCAATCTTTTCAGACTTCCTCGCAGAAATCGGAAAGAAGAGGACGATCAGAACAAAGAGAAGAGCACGCCAAGTCCAAAGACAAGGAACCTGCTCAACAAAAAAAGAAATTACAATTTCCAAAAAAGAAGGTAGCCAGTATCAAGGTAGTTAACAATGCCGAGAATACTGAGGACACAACTGAAAATCGGAGAGTGGGCTCAGACAATGCTAGACGGCGCAGCAGAAGTGAGCATAGCTCGCAAAGTCCTTATGAATCATCTGGAGACAGTGGACACGAATGAATATCTTCAAGTGGAAACTGCAGACACCAGAGTTAGCAAACCCCACAAGATATACGAGATAACATTACGTATAGAGGAAGATAAGACTAGGAAAATAAGGGGACTATTTTGGGATAACCTCTCCAAGGGTTATGACATCCTTCTAGCTGAAAAAGACTGGCCACCAGAGTTTGTCAGGGAGTGCCCTCATGGCGAAGAAGTAATTATGCCTGCCTTCTCGAATCAAATCCCGATTCATAAAAAATACACACTTGCTAGAAAGTGGGCAGTGGCCTTAGCACCTGCTTTATATAAAAATCATGTAGGATGGGATGAGGATTCTCCTCCTCACAAAATCCAGTTAAAATCAAAACCTACTGCACAAAGGCAGTACCCAATTAAGCAAGAAGCTAAAAAACAGGTAAATGAAATACTAGATCAGCTAGAATACCAGGGGGTGATTGAAACTTGCACCTCACAAATGAACAATCCTTTGTTTCCGGTCTCCAAACCAGACAATTCATATCGTCTAGTTTGGGATTACCGACACCTTAACACATGTTGCAAAACATTTGCAGTGCAAAACTCACACAGTGCTGCACTAATGAATAACATAGTGCGCAAAAAATACAAAACAACCTTGGACATCTCCAATGGATTCTTTTGTCAAAACATAGCACCAGAGAGCAGATATTTAACTGCATTCTCAGTAAATGGCACTCAAAAGCAATTCTGTCGGTTAGCCCAGGGGTACAAGAACAGCCCGGGGGTATTCTCAGCGAGAGTAACAGAATTACTACAACTATATGATGATGAAGCATTATCTTATGTCGATGACATTTACTTAACAGATGATGACTTGAAGACTCACTTGAAAAGAGTGAACACCATAATAATTGGGTTCGCAGCAGAGGGTTACAAATTCAACTTTAAAAAATCCAGAATTGCCCATCTGACAGTCCTGTTCTTAGGATATGAATTATCAAGTATAGCCTGGTTGACAATTTTTTAAGAACTAAAAGAATTAAAAAATCTAGAATGAAAAGACGTATCCTCTGCCAATCGACATTCTGCCTCTACGACATTATGCCTGTGTAATCTATACAGACGGACATGCTCAACCCTCCGTTTGGGGAGAACAAGCATACAACCCCACATGTGAGATTACAAAAGAAGTGTGGCGCGGAGGTAAACTAAAACCTCTATTAACAAAAACACACTCAGTAGAAACTAATTCAGAACAACAAACTGAAATAATAGCATTGAAATTGGCGCTAGATAATGCGGATCGCGAATTCCCGACACTTATAGTGTCAGATTCATATTACTGCGTCAAATCATATAACAAGGATTTGCAGACATGGATTCAGAACGGTTACAAAGATGACACAGATGCACCAATAAAGCAGAAATTGCTCTGGGAACAAATAGCTCTTTTACAAAAAGAACTACCAAGGACTCACGTGACACACTCACTGAGTCATCAGCGTGATGGCGTTCACGTTGTAGGGAATTCATTGGCTGAAACAGCCACAGCGGCAGCCACTAAATCTGCTCCCGTAGTTCGAAAAAAGCGTACATTAAAAAACATTGACGGTGAAACGGTGCTGGCAGTGAAAACGTCATCAAGAGGCGACTGCTCAGCGTTACCGATCAACTATCCACTCAATTATACATACATAATCGATGCAAACTCCGTCCCTTTTGCTCGAATCCCTGGAGTGGGGGATAGAGTGATTCCAAACATGGACAGGAGAAGCTTGTTAATCGCAGACGCACACATGGGTGAGGGTCTTGGACACCTCAGACTGAAAGATTCTCTGGAAGAATTACAATCACGGTACTGGTGGCCAGGCATGAGCCTGCATCACACCATGTTTGTAAAAAACTGCCCAAACTGCAACAGAGATCGCAGTGGGGAGAGAAACAGTTTAATACCTAGTCGTATCAAGGCAGATAATATGACCAATAAAAAGCAGGGCTTACGATTAACATATACAGGCTAGTTTCCACTTATAATGTCGATCCTCAGCACTCGGCTGACGTCCGGACTGTTATACAAAGATTTGCGAGTCTAAATGGCATATACGCTAAGAGCATGCTACGTTCGACCATTGTTTTCACTCAAGCCCTCCGGCTGGGGGGGAAACATGGCCAAATGAGCACAGCCCAGCGGGAATCTTCTCACTTCCTTCCTGAGGGTACGGGATGGTGTAAAGAAAAAACCAAGGCAGAAAGCAATCTATAATGGAAAGGATATTAGGTTCGGGAGCTGGGTGGGTCAAACATCTAATAAGTGTCCAACGTAGTCTAAATAACTTGCCAAGAAATTCTCTGAAGGGATTCAGTCCGTACGAATTATTATTTGGAACTAGAATGATTATCTCTGACCTCGACAGTCAGACTTCAGTGGTTAAAGAAAAAAGCTTTGATGTCAAAGACCGTTTGGCTATTTTGCAGGACTTAAACAAAACAAGAAAAGACCTGAGCAACATACAGTTGAAACAACAGCCAACAACCACTGAAGAATCACCACCTGTCCCAGCAAGACCTGTCTGGATTCCAAAAGTCGGGGATCTAGTCAGGGAGAAGATCGCGGTAAAGAAGGAATTTGGGCCTTCTTACAGAAAAGCAGTTCCTGTCTTGTCTGTCAACGGGACAAGATCAGTTGTACTACCGCCACTTGCTGGTAAAAAGGAGAACCGAGTTGTATCCATCGACCTGGTAAAACCACAACATGTGGCCGATAACAAACAGTAGGCCAAGTGGACTCCCAATAAGTAGCAGAACACCAAGGTTTGCTACCAGTACAGAGGTCCTAACAAAGAGGCTCATCACATTCGAAACGCCTACAGAAGAACAACAAGGACTATGCAACAATGCAATAGAACTCAGACCTCTGAAAACCCAAATAAAAACATTTAGCAGAGACACACCAATCTATAATGAAGTACCAGGTGACAATTCAAGAAACAAAAATACTGAAGCAATTGGAACAATTGACAGAACTGCATCCGGCTACTTCATCAACTTCGATGATTCCTCTGAAAGCCTCAGTGAATCAAAGACACAGCCATCATCAAAATCCTTTAAAGACAAAGCTAAGGAACTTTTGAACCAACTGAAAGAAACATATCTGATTTCTCCATGGATTGAATTTTGGGTGGGTTTTGGTGCATTTATCCTCATACTTTGGCTCATCATGGTATTAACTTTGGGACGCTTCATTGAGGGAAAATATGCTAAAATGGACACAGCAAGTCAGAACATCAACTTGGTCCTCAAACCACACACATCTTCACACGTCGAGAAAAGAGAACTTTCTTCAGCCAACTTCACAGCCAATCCTATACCTGGTGGGGTAGCCTGGGACAACACTGACTATGAAATTTATGGTCCGGTCGAGATCCTGAAATATCCACACCAAATCAAGATCTCCTTGAGTGACTTTGCAAAACCAAACTCATTTGCTGATGATTGGGACTTCGAAAGCATTAATAACATGATGTCTGACTTAGTAATGTCTGCTAAATTTACAAAACATGATTATTTGCAAGGTTCTACAAATTATGATAGTATGTATTGCTATAACCACTATGGTAACCATTTTTTACATAAATCTGCACAACCTAGAAATGTTTTAAATTATAATCAATGGGAACATTGTGCAACACCTCCAAAAGGGAGCTCAAAAACCGTTTACGACAAATATTCATATTTTTCAGGTTTTAACACAAGTAATGCTGAAACATTCTATTTTAAATTGTCAAACAAGACCGGGATGAAAACCATGATAACCAACACAAAGTTGATATATTCAGATTCATTCTTCGAAGAAATGAATACTTTTGGATTTGATTATTGGGACAAAAATGTTGATTTGAAAAGTGTTTGGGGTACAAAAGAATGGCAAGTACAGGGTTTAGAAGCTTTGTTTAGAGCTTGCATGATCCCAGAACAAATGATATTTTTAAATGACACTGTTCAACAAACCACCTGTCTTGGCCTAGCCAAAATCAAAGATTTAAATAAACCGTCTATTCCAAAGCCAACAATGTTTAGCAATAGCTCTGATACGGATGAAGAGATAGACGTAAACCATATATTAAAACAGAACACATCCTGATTGGAAACAATGGTTAATCTGGCCCACAGATACAAATAACTGTCAAGACCAATTCCTGAATAAAACACAGGGGTTCAAAATGACCAGGCCAGACCCTAGATATCCCCAAAGACATCACCCAGGGATAATAACAACCTACAGTGTGGGCAAATTATGCCTTCAGTGGCTACAAACTTCCACACTGCCTGAAATTAAGCAACACCTAACTTTACTTACTGATGGTGCTGACTTGCGTGATTTCATAATGGGACCACGCAAACAGCGTCAAAAGCGTTTCATAGCAGCCTCTGTATATGCAGCATACAATGAGGCCTGGAAGATTAATCATATTGAAACAGCAGAGAGAATACGGGAAATTGACCGTATTAATTTGGAAAAATCACTTTCTGTAGTGGACAATGGGTTAATGACTCTGTCCTCCAGAATTTTTTCATTGGACAGCATTGTGTCTTCAGCAATCGATATATTATCGCAAGACTTACTGTTATTACAACATGGCCAGTCACAATTGCGTTCTATTGTACAGCTTGGCTGGACGTTACAAAATCTGCGTTCAGGCTATGTGCCTTGGCGTTTAATCAACACAACGTCAGTATTCCAAATCTTTAACCTTACTGATAGACAAATCGGTATGGCGCAAAAGGGTGCTGATTATACAATCTTGAGCATTGAAAAACTAGAAAGATTACCAATGACAATGTCAGAACGACCTGTCAGTGAATGGATAATCCACGGAATCATAAATATTCCAATCTCAACCTTCAGGTTTCAATACTGCCAAAAATATATACAGGCTGGCATGTACGAGAAATTGGGGAAGGGGTACCTTAAAACAACTTGGAACCTGCCCTATTCACATGCATGTGTCAGTAATAAAGGACAAAGTGTTTCTTAGTGGCAACAATTGTGCCATGTCACTAAGCGGCACGCTTCTGTGTAACGGAATTAGTTTGCATGGAGCCTGTGAAGGGAATTCATACAACCTTTCATGTCACCAGCAAGGCGCACCTGCAACTGAAATAGAACCATTCTTTCAAAGACTCTATAATGGGAGTTACATTCTTATTGTAGACCGCAAATGTTGTAGTCTTATGCCCGGGACTCCTTATCTAGTCACTACGACTGCGAAGGTCAAGTGCTGTGGACGTTCTTTGACGCTACAATCGGATGTGCCAGTGGATGCAGATACATTGTTGGTTCCTACCAAGGTTCACGCTTTGTGCTGCCCTCAAAGGCTGCCAATCCTGATGACGGCATTCGTGGAATCTTCACCACTACGATTGAAGAGTAGTGAAGTTCAAGATGAAAGCAGCATCGATCAGGTACGACCTTCTGTCAGCAATGCGAATCAGAATGTCAATGGAGGCAATCATGCGCACGAATGCATGGTTACACCTATTTCCGACTTAGTGGAACTTTCCCATGAAGCTGTTGACAGTTTTTTCGAAAGCCTTAATGATATGATGTTCTCTCCAGAACAGAAATAGAGACTTTTGAGCAAGCTCGCACACGGCGTTCCCTGAATTCGGCCTTCAACTTTAAAAATAAAGTCACATGAACAATTTTTCCCACCAGTTCACGGACAACAATTTTTTAGCAGCCCCAAATTATTTTTTACAAAATTTTCGGGACACTTATCTTCTGCTTAAAGTAAGAAACTATTCCTAGAGAACTAAGATTTCTATTTTTAGATACTTTATAAACTTTAGTTGCCCGCTGGTATGTTCACAAATATTTTATTATGTGATGAAATGGTCTCGAACTTTCTTTCTGTATAGCCATATTAAGAGCCATTTCATGTGTATTTCTCATATACCAAATGAGCAATAATGTCTACAAATGCGTGTTTACTTTAGCGTTTAATTCATAGCTTAAGTGCATACAATATATATGACTGCAATTTTTCAGTATATTTGAAAATTTCAAAATGCATTTATGTATTTTGGGGTGGTGAGGTATACACTATACTCTATAGTATGTTGTACTATGTTATACTATGCATAGATTAGTAAATATGACCATAGTTAGCGTGGAGTGGGTGTCCTGTATTCCTATAGGTTCTGAATCGATCCCCCTATTCCTGACCCTATTCTGGTTAAACTAACTATCAAGTTAACTAACAGTCAGCCCATGAGGCAAGAAAAGCCCCCATGATGCAGATACCGTTATCTGACGCAGTCACACTACGGCACAGGAACGTGTTATCTGATTAGGTCATAACGCTTGAGATCTAATTAGACAAGCGACATTCCTCCAGCCCCTGATAAGGCATACGACGTTCTCATAACAAATCAAACCTATGACAACCTGGAAAATCCGTGCGGCCATTGTTTTGATTTCACAGAGAACTTCAGTAAAAGAATGTGCTAACGAGCAAGTCGTATGACATCTTTATTGACGTATCTATGTCCATCCTTACGTCAATCTCGGCACCTTTAAGGTATAAATATTGCCGATCTTGCCCTATGCAAACACACGCGTGGTGACGAGACGGAGCAGCCATACTTGCCGAAGCCCAGAAGCAGAGCAGACCCCGCTGGCAGCAGCCCCGCCTTCCTGACGCGCTGAGAGACGCGCTGCTATCTCCTGCCGAGAGACCCAGCACCGGCGCTTTCGGGCAGCCCTCGCAGGCAGCCTGGAATATCGAGAGCAGAGAAAGAGATACCATTCCTCATTCATCCTAACTTCCAGGTACAGAACTGAATAACCCCTCACAGAGAATTCTTTAGTTATTCACTTGGCAAAAACAAACTTAACTTAAACTGTAACTTTCTATTCCCGCCCACGCATTAGACTTAGGTCAGGTACACGGGGTAGGCGTATTTAGAAACACCAGTTGAGTACGTTTAGTCAAATGTGTATGTAAATATATTTTAATCATTTTAAACATCATATGGCTCAGAAACCATATCAATGTTTTTACAGTATTATTTTATACTATTGCTTTTAATGTATGCACTTTACTTAACTATAAGTATTGCAATAATATCGATCCATTTCTCTTGTACGAGAAAAGAGACTGATCAATAAATAACACCTTTTTATTGAACACGCCCGTCTCTTCCTTTTCTCTACAATCTGATGAGACTAAGAATGCACGTACTGACTGAGTAAAATAATTGCCTTGTGCTCACACGACTCTGGAGATACACTCTTGATTAGGGGAGAGCAAAGTTGTCATGTTCTATGGTTGTCAGAAACTAAATCCCTTCTTGTCTAATCAGGGGAGTTAATTCTTTCCTGAACATTCGAGAAAGTTTCTAGCGAACTCTGAGCTACGCTGGCAAACCCAAAAATTAAGTCTAGTATCGACAGTAGTAGACCTAGTTAACGTCTGGCCTAGGCCTTTACTGCTGTAGGTATTATTCCAATGCGCAGAGCCTATTGGGAAGATAGGAACTACACTACAGTAGGGGCCGTCCCTCGGGAGGCCTCCTTGTTTGGGTAGCCACTGCACTTAATTGTAGGGTGGAGGAGCATGATACCCAGTGTCCGGACCTCCTCAATATCACATTGAAAAATCCAAAGGGCCAGGTTATTCTAAATATTTTCAATATCTACGCTCGAGGTATGAAGGGGGGCAGAGAATCCCCCACTATAGCTCGCCTGGAGGCCCTGCTTCGATCTTCTCCACATAAGCACCGCACCTTGGTTGCGGGCGACTTCAACTGCACCTTTGAGCCCCTTGGCCCTGAAGTTTTACAGGATCAAGAGGTTGACGATAATAGGTGGGGTATACCCGCTCTAGAGCTTAGTCCAATCAAAAAATGGACGGAAGTGGTGTTCCAGGTTAATTCTATAACAATCCAGTTTGACCTGAGGGCACTTAATGGTAGGACTAGTTCTGATAAAAAGGGAGCCCACACATACAATAGGCCCGCGCATACATCTAGAATTGATTATTTTCTTCTTGATACCCATCTATGGAGCACGGTTAAGGATATGGTTATCATACCCTCTGTAGAAAGTGACCATAATCTTCTTTCGCTTACCCTGACCCATAGATGCTTAGACGGTTTAGGTAGCAGAACTTTTTGTTCTCCTGTCCCGGACATGTCGGTAGTTTCAAATTGCGGTCGACGGCTAAAGTGGGCCAAGTTGTCGCTCTCAGCGGAGAAAATGTCTTCCATATCGCAGCTTTTAGCTGCAGCCCTAGAAAACCTCGACCCTCTGGGGGGTGGGTTGGTGGATGTGTCTGCCAGATTTTGTAACTTAACCCTGGCTCTTAGCGATCTTTTTATTGTTCCAGGTAGCACCAATGGCAAGAGACCAGGTTCCCGGGCTAGACAAGGCTGGTTTAACCGTACGTGCAGAGAGGCGAAGACCCTGCTCGTTGACGCAGTTAAATCTAAATCCCAAATTAGGATCAGAGAGGCCAGAAGGTTATACTCACACTGTCAAAAAATAGCTAAGGAAGAATGGGATGATAACTTTTGGCAGGATCTCTTGACTACCAGTCGAGGTAGAGATGCCAAAAGATTTTGGGACTTGGTGGGTAGTAGGAATAGTCCCGATGACACCTTGAGGACTTGTACTATTACTGCCAAGGCGTGGTTTGACCACTTTTTGGCTCTCTATTGTGCCATTGAAGGCACACTTAATGATCACTTTATCCTTCCCCCCCTATTCTCTGGATAGAGATATGGACCTTTTTTCCGCACGTGAGGTCACGAACCTAATTAAAACTCTCACTCCACTAAAAGCAGCTGGCCCGGATGGGTTACCAGGGGACCTTCTTCGTGCCTATCCAGGTGATTGGGGGGTGTTGGTCTCTGCTCTTTTAAATGCCATTATTGAGGGAGGACCTGTCCCAGAGTCCTGGAAAGGGGCAGAGGTAGTCCCAATTTTTAAAAAGGGTAATCGGGATATACCAGGAAACTATAGGCCTATAAGCCTTATAGATTCGACCCAGAAGGTGGCGGGAAAAGCAATTCTGGGGAGGATTCTTTCTTGGGTGGATGACAACCACATTTTGTCCGAGATGCAGGCTGGGTTTCGCTCAGGCACAGGTACAATTGAACAAGTCTTCAGACTCCTGTTACTATATTGGAAGGTGGTGGTGCTGGGCAAAGGCAGTCTTTATTTGGCCTTTATAGACCTGAAGACTGCCTTTGACCTAGTTCCTAGGGAGGAACTCTGGAGGGTGTTGTATGGTCTTGGGATGCCCCCTTACATCTTGAACCTCCTTATGAAATTGCATAATGCCAACTATGCCCAGGTTAGATGGGGTTTGAATGGGGAGAAGACTGATAAGATCCGGGTAGAGAGGGGTGTCCGGCAGGGCTGCGTTCTAGCACCCACCCTTTTCTCGTTATACGTGAATGGGGTGGTGGAGCATTTGCTTGAAGAACCAGCAGACGCCCCCACTGTTGAAAATAGCAATGTGTATGTACATAAGCGGCGTTCATTTGTGTTCACAGTACCCCTTGTTGTAAGCAGAACGGATATCGCTAAAACACTGACTGTGTTATCCCGCTAGCATAGACCCATGCACACACGTACACGACAGCCATTTTAGGTACCATGGTCTCTCAGCTTGCGATCGACCACCAGCGCCCCTTCCCTGACCCTGCAAGCTTCCCCCATGCACCCTGACCGCCCCCCCCGCTCTCACATGCACAAGTTATGAGCCCTCCCCTATAACTCTGCCTCTGAGAATCACACCCCGCGCCTGACCAACACCTCCTTTCCCTCCATGAATACCCCTCCTTTTGATGACCTCTTCCTCTGAACCTAATTGTCCACATGGACCGCTGGTCATCCCTTAGCCTGAGGATACAGTTTATTGCCAACTACTGTATGCACTCGCCTCTCTTGAAAGTAGCCACTATTGATCATGACCACCCCACCCCCTGAGATTCGATCAGGCGCACACATTCCAAAGGAATCAGCAGAACACTCAGCTGCGTAACAGCCCCCTCCTATTGTATGGAGGATAAGGGCCCCTACTGTAGCCACGTGTTGGAATATCTTCACCCTTCACAATGTCTTGATTGTAATGAAGGATATGTGTGCCATAAACCTGTGTATAAAAGACGAAGCCTCAGAGAAACTTGTTAGAGCACCTCCCGAAGACACTATGCGAGTGTCCCAAATGACATGCTCTCCTCATGAGAAACAAACCTTTTTCCTTTGTCTTCCTGCTTCCAGTGCCCGTCTCTTCATTTGGTAATTATTCAAGATAGGAACTAAGAGTCGCCCTGCACCAGCAGCCTGGGCATCGGGTGCGATGTGGGCTGACTTTTCTACAATTGGCGTCCCAACGCGGGGTCCATCAGCGACATAAGGTCCGGTAAGAGAGGTCCAGACGATGAGGTGAACATCTAAATGATTGGAGTATACCTGCCTTGAGAGGGCCCTCGTCCGGCTGCCGATTGAATGAACTTCACCGATTCCGAACGGACCTCTCTCAAATGACCTATTGTCCTGACTGGAATCCCACAGGAATGCTGCGGTAAAAACATGGAGAAAGAGAACGATCGGGCGCTGGAAAAAGGAAGGCGAAGAACTGTCCACATGGTCCGGTCCGGGTAAGGTCGTGACGCACGACAAATTGCAAAATTGATTGATTGTTTGAAAATACTAGTATTACTTATTGATTGTCTCTGAGAGATTCTCTATTTGCAAACAAGCACAGAGTCGCCATACTCTGTTTAGTCTTTGCAGATAGTGAAGGATAGGTAATGCAGACTTTTGTCCCCATTGTAATCCGTCATACCTATTTTTCTCCCCATTGATTGATTGTTTGAATCGAGCATTGAATTGTTCGAAGTTGGTTCTCTTAAGGATCTTCTCTGCCTGCAAACGGGGAAGAATAGGAATATTCTCTCTCCCTTTGCAGATAGTGAAGGGTAGGTAACGCAAACCTTTAATACGTCGTGCCTATTTCGTTCCTCATTGATTGATTGTTTGCCCGAACATTGACTGTTGGGGAATTGGTTCTTTTTGGAGGTATTCCCTGTTTGCAAATAAACGTAGGAAAATCTTTGCAAGTAGTGAAGGGTAGGTAATGCGGACATTTGTCCCCCGTTGTAATCTGTCATGCCTATCTACTCCCCATTGATTGAGACGCCAGTTTCACCCGGACCATTTACTAGAGGTAGGTCATCTGGCCCGACCAGAGAGCACCCCTAGTGAAAAGGACATATGTAATAATAACGAAGTGATCACTGTATCCTGTTAATAGAAACTTTAGCATGAAACAACCTGGAAAGAAAGGAATAGGAAAACGAAATCAGTAGGCCACTGATGAACTTTTTATTAAATAACGAACAAGGAAACGATAACAATACTTAATGATAAAACCTATTATTGTCCTAGAAACAAGAAACGTTAGAAATAAGCCGTAATAAGAAACCTGAAAACAGTAAGAGAAACCAAGCGTGACATTACAACGGCCACAAGGCAACGAGGCTTCATCGCCCCTCACTGCCCCAAACATGTCTGTCCCACCGCCTGCCACGCCCAATAACGGCAACCTGAGAAAGATACAAAGCAACAGACATCCGCCCCATTCTGGAAACTTCCAAAGTGCAACAGGTTTGCGGCTACGCCCAGCCGGAAGCAACACATATAGGGCGGGTCCTGCTGCCAACCGTCGGCCGGAGATCATCACATAGGGTGTAGCCGGAGGAGAGGCCGAGGCTGAAGGGACCCGGCCAAGGGGACTGCTACGACAACCCTGGAGAGTTGCAGGGGGGGGAATGTCTATGTCCTCGACCCTCCCCTCTCTCTCCCAGTCTGGACCAGCATCCATGGAGGGCCTGGGAGTGGAGAGGCCACTGCACGAAAGGCCCAGGAGAGGCGTCACACGCCAAGGCTTACCCCACCGGATGAACCAAGGAACCCGTTCCTGGGGCCAGGGCGAAGAGCGTCCGGCCGCCATCCACCGGAGGCCCGGCCCGAAAACATGCCAGGCGCCACTTCTTTCTTCAATAATGGCTGCGACAACCCTGGGGGGGGAGATGTCTTGCACATGCCTCCGACCCCCCCCCTCGTCCTCATCGCCTGGTCCGGCCATAGCGGATGTCAAGCGAGACGCCGTGGGGTGCACTGGGAGGGAGAGACGGTGCGAACAAGTCTCTCCCGCCTCCCCAGGTGGAGGCTTCCCAGCTGCACCCTCAGCGCTCCAGGCGCCCGGAAAAGGGTTCTTCCACTGTGGCGATGCTGCAACACCTCGCCCGGCAGGTTGGAGCCCGTCCGCTCATTTGACCCCGCGATCGCCGGTAGCTGCCGAACTCTCAAAATGGCGATCGACCTGGCAAGAGCGGGCCCAGCATGAAGGAATGGCCCGGTCACTTGTTGACTCCACCATCATAGTTCTCCATGACCTTGAAGATTCTAGAGGAGCCGCGGGAGTCCCCGACCCCCGCAGATACCCCCGATGGGGAATGACTGCCATGATTGCCCACGGAACGATGGAAACGTAGCCGCAGGACGTCGGCGCCTCCATGCTGTCGCCAGCCTCAGTTTGAATGACTAGAATCCTGCAGACTACAGTTCGGATCAGTTCCGGTGAAAGCACAGTATGACCCGGTAGGAACATTGTTGCCTCCCTCCCCTTTTGATTGATGGTTCAGACCACCGATCCTTTCTTTTGCCCTTTAACGGAACTTTTGGACTGCCAAAAGAAGCTCTGGGCCAACCACGAGTTATTAGAAATTTAGACTATGCCTGGTTCTGCCTGACCGCACTCAAAATGGCGCCGATGTAAATGAAACTTTCAACTCCTTGTTGTACCCAGATTGTTCAGCCCTGGTGTCATGAGATATGTATGAAGGGTTTTTTTAACCACACGAATTGATATAGGATGTGTACTAATTATATGTTCGGACAATTAATTGATTCAGGATGTGTACTGTCAGTTCGGGAAATGAATTGATATGGGATGGGTACTGGCTATATGTTCGGACAATGAATTGATATTGGGTGGGTACTGATTATGTGTTCAGACGGTAAATTGACATCAGATGGGTATTAATTGAACATTCGGACAATGAATTGTTAAGTTTGGCGCATCATGATTATTGAAAGTTGGAAGCCCAACACTCATGACACTCGCTCACACTGAAGTCTCGACATGATTTTGTTGCACTTGTCGCACTTTTAGATTATGAAATAAACGACCACCGACTCCATTAAAGTTTTCCGCTAATAAGTATCCCCACATATAACAGTTCCAGCCTGCTCCGTGGCCGGCCCACGGGGTTGTAAGCCCATATTTATGCACCGACATTCTTATTAAAGATTTTCTGGAAAAAGCAAACGTAGTTGTCACGTGTGAATTAGTAAGTTTCGAATAAATGACCACTGTTTAAGGATTAAAAGGTATAGTACGCAGAGATACTGCAAAAATGAATGGAACAGGTTTTTGTTGTATGTACTTTGCACATCTGTGTACGGCCTAAAGCAACCGCTAAAAAGACCCTGGAATTCAGTCTATACTTTATATGCTACCTGTATCAGAAAAATTGTGCTAAAATGCCCCTAAGTCGCTCCAAAGGAGTGCCATCTGGCCTCCCTACATACGATCCGTAATACCACACTTGGGTGACCTATGCTATCCACCGGCTTCCGATAATCATCTCTCGCACACTAAAAGGTTCATCTGGGCTTAAATGCCGAATTGGCAAGAACTGCGTTCCGGGGAGATAGACCGCGTATGTAGTAAGTAAAAGCCTTTTCGGGTTTTTGCGCACTGATGTATTCTTAAATGCTGCCCCTGCCCCCTTCTTTTTCCCTCTTTTCTGCAGGTCACTTTGGAACATCGGTTAAAAATAAGAGAAAAAGAAAATGGTGATCTAACGGACGAAGAGACGGGAAAAAGGCGTTCGATTATGGTGCCCATGCACTCCGAATAATACAATCTAAACTAATGTGCGCACATGATTAAACCCTCCACACTTAACTAAATAGGGAAAGTTTAAGGAAAATTCCGAGGTAAGGATTACACAAGTACCCTCCGACGGGAGGACTAGGGATATTGCCGACACTTAAAGACCTACTACCTCCTTTTTCGCATCCTCATAGACATGTAACCCAAAGCTGCCCCATTATTCTCCAACTGACACCGACTATTGTCTCAGCCTGGAAACACCGTTTGCTAAAATGACTCGAAAATACCACCGTGAGCATTAGCCCGACCAGGTTAGTTCCTGACCAATTGCCAAAGGCATAAGTTTGTACAATCAAAGCCACCAGTAAGGGCAGCCGACGGTTAAAAGAGAAGAAAAAGGTAAAAAGAGCTTAGGATGCTAAGAATGCACAGCATACAGAAAGGGATCATTTTGGCCAATAACTGTTTTATGTTTTGTCTTGGATTTTCGTACATAATACATGTACTGTCTTCTCCGCCTGAGTTTGTGTATACATGATGCATGGATCTACGTCATCCCTCTGTCTGTATTTCCGTAGTACTTAATCCCTGTTGTTCTGTGTGCACTGGATGGCCCATTATTGTACACGTCTCTCTCTCTCGCTCCATGCCATGCGTGTACAGAATGGACCATTTAGAGTGCGATCTCTCTCTCTCTCTCCCTCACTCTCTCTCTCTCTCTCCCTCTCTCTCTCTCTCTCTCTCTCTCTCTCTCGCTCTCTCTCTCTCTCTCTCTCTCTCTCTCGCTCTCTAAAAACCCCCCTGTTCCCTCTTTTCTTGTAATGGTAACGTTGTGCCCCTCCCGGCACAACACCTAATTGGGTTTCCTCGAGCACAAAGGTGTTTGGAAAAATTGACAGGAACTAAAACGACTGTAACTTGCCATATTACTACCTCTCCTTTCTGCAAAACAATAGAACCCGAGTTGGTCATGAAAGAAAGGACGGGTCAGACTACTAACGTCCCCTAATCTGGCCTTTATAGGGGGACTATAACGTCAATGGCCTCCTGTTTCTCAGTTCGCTAAAAATGCAATTCCCAATGCACAGATTACTTCGCTCCTCTGCACTAAAGGGTGGATGTCCAGAGTACCCCACTTCTCCCGATCGACCCCAGCTCCCTGTCCAAAGCGTCCCCGTTTCCCCCGATTAACCCCAGCTTCATGTCATCTACCCTCGAAAGCGAAATTGATGACCTTGATTAACGTTCACTCCCCAAGAAGAGCATGTTTTACGTTCACCCCCTCCCCCTTCTTCATGACGATAACGCCCCACTTACAAGAGTTAGCCGACCCCGAAGGGAGATGTAAGATGGTCGATACTTGGGTTAAAGGGAAGGACGAGTCTCTACATAAGGACTCGATTTTGAATTTGATGTAATACACTGTGTATAAAAGTCCAACTTCTCATCATATGTCGCGAATGAACGCTAAGCAGGTCTATGAATTCAATAAGCAATGCCGTTCTACAGACTCCATAAGTGACGACTTCTGACTGTGACCGATGAACTTATCCCCCACCTACATAGGATTGGGGACGGAATTGAGATGTATAAATGTCTTCTCCTGCCAGTTTTTCTAAAACTTGTTTTCTACCCATTCAAAGATATAATCACCGGAGGAGAGGAGCTGGACGTAACGCACAGCCTGGCCACAGATCATGGAGCACGTGTGACGACCAAAGGTGGAGCCGCAGAGCAACGAGACGCGGGACGAGGCATAACTTTCAAACTCGGCAGATGAAAGAATGAAGGGCTACCTTGAAGCCCTCGACTTGCTGACCCACTCGTGCCTGAAGTCCCCGTCCCCTTTTTGAGTCCGACTGTTGGGCTTGCCTGCTCGTTTGTCCTTTGCTCCCTTGGTCTCTTGGTGTGTTCGAAGATCTGGCCCCACTCCGCCCTCTCTTCCCTCGATTATTCAACAAACTCTTTCATATAAACTTTTGACTATGGAATGGGATTTTGCCACGGAAAAAGAAAGACACGCAGGTGCCCAGCATGAGGCACCCCATAGAAAATGAGTTAGGAAACAGGACTGTGATCTAACAGCAGAGGACTGATCGCACCCTGCAACGCGTAAGGATGATTCCGAGCTGGACTTATAGCTCCACCGCCGGTGCTCAAAAGCGCCAACGAAAAGAAAACTGACTACCAGAGTCTACCAGTGGTGGCTCGTCGTTGAAAAAGACATTTTTCACTAAGACCCCCCCCCTTCCTGAACTTTCTACCCACCCCTTGACTAGTTGTTTACATCGAATTGCATTCCTCCCTCAATTTTTATTGCTTATAAAAATGTTTTGTCGGTCACCCATGTATCTAGCTTCCCAAAGTACTGATAAGACCCGAAGGTATCAGATTACTCTTAATTAATGTCATCGGAGAAAAAGTCTGAACTTGATTCTGTAATGTTTCGGAACCTCTTTTCTTGACTCCGACTAAATATTATGCCGATCTCTAGGCTTGTATGAAGAACCCAACAAATGTAAACTGACATGTAGTGCATTCTGCCTATCGCATCGACTATGTAGAAATTGAACTCGCTTATGTAAAAAAGCGGCGACTGTTGAAAATAGCAATGTGTATGTACATAAGCGGCGTTCATTTGTGTTCACAGTACCCCTTGTTGTAAGCAGAACGGATATCGCTAAAACACTGACTGTGTTATCCCGCTAGCATAGACCCATGCACACACGTACACGACAGCCATTTTAGGTACCATGGTCTCTCAGCTTGCGATCGACCACCAGCGCCCCTTCCCTGACCCTGCAAGCTTCCCCCATGCACCCTAACCGCCCCTCCCCCCGCTCTCACATGCACAAGTCATGAGCCCTCCCCTATAACTCTGCCTCTGAGAATCACACCCCGCGCCTGACCAACACCTCCTTTCCCTCCATGAATACCCCTCCTTTTGATGACCTCTTCCTCTGAACCCAATTGTCCACATGGACCGCTGGTCATCCCTTAGCCTGAGGATACAGTTTATTGCCCACTACTGTATGCACTCGCCTCTCTTGAAAGTAGCCACTATTGATCATGACCACCCCACCCCCTGAGATTCGATCAGGCGCACACATTCCAAAGGAATCAGCAGAACACTCAGCTGCGTAACAGCCCCCTCCTATTTTATGGAGGATAAGGGCCCCTACTGTAGCCACGTGTTGGAATATCTTCACCCTTCACAATGTCTTGATTGTATTGAAGGATGTGTGTGCCATAAACCTGTGTATAAAAGACGAAGCCTCAGAGAAACTTGTTAGAGCACCTCCCGAAGACACTATGCGAGTGTCCCAAATGACATCCTCATGAGAAATAAACCTTTTTCCTTTGTCTTCCTGCTTCCAGTGCCCGTCTCTTCATTTGGTAATTATTCAAGATAGGAACTAAGAGTCGCCCTGCACCAGCAGCCTGGGCATCGGGTGCGATGTGGGCTGACTTTTCTACACCACCCTGTGTGACGTTAAGATCCCAACCCTGTTGTTTGCCGACGACACCCTTCTCATCTCGAAAACACCCCAGGGCCTCCAGAAGCTCCTGAACCGGTTCCAGGATTTTTGTGTAAAAAGAGGTCTTGTCATAAATGTGGACAAAACTAAATATCTAGTCATGCATCCCCCCAGAAAACTTGGCCGCCCCCCCATCTTGAATTCTATCCCCCTAGAAAAAGTTTCAGAATTTGATTATTTGGGAATTCGGTTGAGTGATGGTATGAACTGGATGCCCCACATTAATAAAATGACTTTGGGCCACAAAAGGGTGGGGGGAGCTCTGTTAAAGGAGTATAATACTTCATTGAAACACTGTGTATCTCCGATAATTGATATATATGAGGCCAGAGTAGTATCCGCATCACTTTACGGAGAGGAGTTATGGGGTCTGGGCAATATGGAGTCTTTGTCTAAGGCGGAGAATAAATTTATCAAGGATCTAATGGCAGTCCCGATGAGCACCCCGACAGTCCCGGTGCTTATGGATGCGGGCTGTAAACCAATTAAAGACCTGGCCCGCCTCCGGCCTCTCTTACTGTGGGCCCGCCTGTGGAGGGTTCCGGAATTAAAATCCTATGCAGACGGGCTGGTAGAGGTAATGCATTCGGATGGCTGGCAGAAGATTAAATGGCTGAGGGACATTAAACACCTGCTTGGGGACCTGGGATTGGGTTCCTGCTGGTTTACTCACTCAGCTCCCCCGAAGGAGTTTCTGAAAAAAATATATTGGGAATGGGTTTCCTCAAAGCTCACTAGCAATCCGCATCACTGCAATTCCACTGCAGCATATTTGAGGATAAAAGATGTTACTGCCTTTGAACCCTTTTTGGATATTATCACCATTCCAATGGACCGGGCCCTATATATTAAATTCAGACTAGGGACCTTACCCCTAGCCGATCTCCTCTCCAGATGGAACTTGAATAAGCAGGTATCACGCTATTGTGCCCTGTGTTCTGACAGCTGTGAAACAGTGGCACATTTTCTCCTTGATTGCCCAGACTACGTGCGCCCCAGATCTTATTGGCTCAAACCACTTTGTAAAGAGATGGGTATTCGTCAGCATTCGGTGGCTTTACGTATTCTACTGACCAATACAGCTCCTCCCATTGTTTGTGCTGTTTCTAAATTTTTAAAATGGGCCTGGTTGATCCGCCTAAAAAGACTGTCTATATCGATTTAATGCCTTTTTAAACTTATTTATTATGTCTATATTCATTTTTATTGATGTTTCTAATGTACAGTCTGTTTTACGATGTGCTGTTTTATATATCCTTGTGTAATGCTTTTATGATATATGCATATCGAAATAAAGCTATCAACCAACCTAAAGGTGGTTGTTGGCGACGAGAGGGCCCAGTTCTTTCTGCTTGTGCCCAACTTGGGATCTGTAAGAATTTTAATCTAGAAAAATTAGGGCCTACCTTACTCACTAGGTGTTCCCAGGAAAACATATCCCCTTCGAAAAACAGGTCTCCCCATGTTGAGATTCCAGCGTCTTTTAGTGGGCTTATCAATACGTCATTAGTCCAGCAAGGAGGAGTAGGGAGATCCCATATAGGAGATCTATTAGAGTGGTAACCTATTTTGGTGGTAACTCTGAGGTTATACCAGGTTCTTGCTAGGCCCTGCAATACCTTCAGTTTGATCTTCTTAAAAAATTTGGGGTCACCAAACTTAAATAGAAAACCCAACTGACTTAGACCTTCACACTGTAAAAATGTTGAAAACATCAACCCGATGCCTCGATCTAGTGGAGTTTTAAGTAGCATTCGGGCATGTGTCAACTGAAAGGCCCAAGAATAGATCTGGAGGTCAGGACCAGCCAAACCACCCTTCTCCCTGCGACGCCTCAGTTTCCTCCAAGCAATTCTTGCACTTTTGTTATTCCAGACAAATGAGACGATGTCACTCTGCATCTTCGCTATCAATGTTTTATCAAAATAAAGCGGTAGGCTGTTGAAGATAAAAGTCAACCTAGATAAGATAGACATCTTGACTAAGTTTGACCGGCCCAGGAGCGTTAAAGGAAGATGTCCCCAAGAACTCATTAGTTTCCTACATTCTTTAGCCACCAAAGTAAAGTTTGTAGAGGCGATCAAATTGATATCCTTTACAATTTTTATGCCAAGATATCTCATGTTGTCACAGGGTTGCACAGGGAGCCCCGTTGTTGTGCTGTTCCACACCATAACCTCTGTTTTTGTGACATTTATTTCATAGCCAGAGATGTTGCCAAATTGTTGTGCTAGGTTTATGACTGTCGGAAACGCCGTGCTGATATCTGAAGTTATAATCATAATGTCATCAGCATACAGGGATACTTTTTTTTTCCAATCTCTATATCTGAAAGGTATGATGTTATTATCCTCCCGAATTTTTTGAGCAAATGGCTCGATATAGAAATGGAAGAGCAGGGGCGAAAGCGGGCAGCCCTGCCGTGTACCCCTTGTGATGGTAAATGGTTCCGACAGTCCGCCGTTAACCAAGACCGAAGCGGATGGATTTAGGTACAGCAGTTCCACCGCTCTGCGGAAAGCCCGACCCACACCAAATTTTTCCAAGGCCCCCGACAGGTACACCCAGTTGACCCTGTCGAAGGCCTTGGCCGCGTCCAGCGTGAGAATAGCTAAGGGTGACGATGAGCAAGTTGCCATGTCGATCGCTCCTATTAGGTCGTACGTCAGTTCAAAAAGCTGGCGACCTTTAACAAAGCCCTCTTGATTGGAATGTAGAACTGAAGGAGCGACCTGCCCCAACCTCTTAGCTAGAAGTGACGCGAAGATCTTATAGTCGGCGTTAAGTATTGAAATAGGGCGATACGAGCAGCAGGCGGTGGAGGCCTTTCCTGGTTTCAAAATGAGTGTGATCGAAGCTTTATTCCACGATGTGGGCGGTGAATCGCCCTCCATCAAAACTTGATTGAATAATCTGGCGAGAAAGGGAGCAATATCAGCTACAAGATGTTTATATATCTCTGCCGGCAGGCCATCAGGCCCTGCCGCCTTTCCGCACTTGCTGTCGAGTATGGCAGTTGATACCTCTTCTACCGTTATAGCCTGATCTAAAAAAGCGGCTTGTTCTGTAGAGAGTGATTGGAGTGAAATTTGACTAAGCCAATTCCCTACATTTTCAGAGGAGATGTTATTATCCTCTTGGTAGATAGCCTGGAAGAAATCTTTAAAGGCTGACCTAATTTCTGGGTCAGAGGATACTGTGCCGGAGCCAGTAATTATAGACTCAATATTATTGCGGGTCTGGTCAGTTCTAGACCTCCAGGCTAGTAATTTGCCCGCCCCTTCACCAAATTCAAAATTGGCTAGTTTGTTAGCTTCCCACCTTTGCAAAATACGTTGGTTAAGTAGTGAAGCTAGTTGCCCTTTAAGCTTCATCAACTCCTCCCGTTTAGCCAGTATAACATGCTCAGGGGCTTTAAGATTTTCTAATTCTGATTGGACTATCAATGTGTTAGCCTCTATCAAAGCGACCCCTTGGGTATACTGTTTCTTTCGAAACGTAGTTTTATTCTTGATGACCCCTCTCAGAGAACATTTAAAAGCATCCCATACTGTGCTAGAGCAAACAGAACCAATGTTAACTTGAAAAAATTCTTGCGTTTCCACTCTAATATACTCCAGGTCATCAGGAGATGTGAGGAGAGACCTGTCAATAGACCATGACCTAATCGGGGGTTGAGATTGTAGTTCAAGGTCTAAAAGTACCGCCGAATGATCCGACAAATGAGATGGTAGGTAAGTTACACTCCTAACTGAATTAATCAGGACTCTGTTTACTAGAAAAAAATCGATTCTAGATCTGTGACGATACTTGTAATTTCGAAAGGAAAAGCCGTTTTTCTGTCCCGACCTTGCTCTCCATATATCAATAATTCCATATTGATGCATGGATTTAAGTAAGAAGTCTCTAGATTTAGAGAGAGCAAGTTGTCGGCCAGAAGTGGACTTATCCAGCAGGGGATCGAGCACGATATTAAAGTCTCCCGCTATTATCATTGGTTCTGGAAAATGCAAAAGCTCAGAAAACAGCAAGGCCAGGACAGAGGGATCATCACGATTAGGCCCATAGTATCCAACCAACGTGATGCCTGAACCGCCTATCATGACAGCCGCAATAACCCACCTGCCCAAGGGATCGACCTTCTGCCTCAAGAGTCTAGTTGTAATAGTTTTTTTAAAGAGAATGGTAACCCCTCTAGTGTTAACTGTTTGAGAAGTGGTAACCGATAGATCTATCCACCTGTTTTTTTTTTTACCAGGTCTAATACTTCAGCTTCAACTAGATGTGTCTCCTGGAGTATAATGACCTGCGCATCAAAGTCACGGATATATTGTAAAATCGTGTTAGATCTAGGTTTGGTGCGCAGGCCATTAACATTCCAGGAGAGAATCTTAATGGTATTCATAGTTGATATATCTAATGGGGTTGGACCCTGCTAACTTACACCCCTTGGTACTGCTTAAAGATACAAAATCCGTCCATTTTTCACTTATGAAATTATCGACCGCCAATTTGGAGATGAGAAACATTTTGTTTTTATTTACCCTAACCCTTACCCACGTGAAAACCACCCCCCCTCCCATGAGGAACCCTTGATTAACCAACCGAAACACGTCCGGTGTGAGATACCCCTGACCCCATCCAGGCTCAGGCGAAGCGTTGGTAACTATAATGCTTGAGGACTAGATAGATCTGATTACAGTTAAGGCTGTTGTGGTCGCACTCAAAATTAGTTGAGTTGCATTAACTTGTAACTCTACAAAGGTTTTAGAGGTTTATATGTATGCTTGTTCCCCTTGTGTTTTTTTCCCCCATTCTCTCCTTTTTTAGGTTTCGACCTGGCGATCTGCGCAAGCAGTTCGCGCAGGTGAAATCTTTTGTTTACCATATAGACTATTGGAACGTCCCCCACCTCCCATTGGCTTGCTCCATAAATGGAGGCTAGCCATTGGGAGCCGGATCTGTCCGTCAAGGCCGGACCAGATTCGGGGGCGTTCCCGCGATTTTTTCCCTCTCCGCCTCTGCGATGTCGTCATCGCGGCGGTGGGCGGAGCTTCGTTTTTTTTCCTTCTGTGTTTGTTTTGGTCATTCCATGCGAGGAAGCCCAGGTGAGTGCTTGTTTTTTAGTGGTGGAGCACGTGAATTCAGTGTACGTTAGTTAAAAATACATGATGAAGACACAGGCCACGATCTGGCTGTTCATCAAGTGCATGGGCGCTAAAACTAATTTTTGCCCCTTTATTTGTAGTGAGGACTACGCAGTGGTTTGTCTGATGTGAAATTGCTCGGCTGATCCCCTTTGTAGCAGCATGCATAACTTTTCATTCTTTCAGTTCGACTTTACAGTCCGTTTTAATAATGTCCTTAAAACTGCGGGTGTTCAGTACCCAAACGGCCTAAATAGACTCGTATGGGCTAAGCATCTCGTGCCCCTCGTGAGACACTTGTAAAACTGCTCATAAGATTTGCAACAGGGAGTTTTTTCATGGTTTGGCATTTTTCGTAATGCATTACAGTTGAATTTATATAGCGCTTCATATCCTAACCGCACTGCAAAGCGCTGAAGAGCATCATAGAGAGTGCAGAGTGGAGAGTGCATGGGGAGTGCAGAGTGCATGGGGAGTGCAGAGTGCATGGGGAGTGCAGAGTGCATGGGGAGTGCAGAGTGCGTGGAGAGTGCATAGGGAGTGGAGAGTGCATAGGGAGTGGAGAGTGCATAGGGAGTGGAGAGTGCATAGGGAGTGGAGAGTGCATAGGGAGTGGAGAGTGCATAGAGAGTGCAGAGTGCATAGAGAGTGCAGAGTGGAGAGTGCACAGGGAGTGCACAGGGAGTGGAGAGTGCACAGGGAGTGGAGAGTGCACAGGGAGTGGAGAGTGCACAGGGAGTGGAGAGTGCACAGGGAGTGGAGAGTGCATAGGGAGTGGAGAGTGCATAGGGAGTGCAGAGTGGAGAGTGCATAGGGAGTGGAGAGTGCATAGGGAGTGGAGAGTGCATAGGGAGTGGAGAGTGCGTGGAGAGTGGAGAGTGCATAGGGAGTGGAGAGTGGAGAGTGCATAGGGAGTGGAGAGTGCATAGGGAGTGGAGAGTGCATAGGGAGTGCAGAGTGCATAGGGAGTGGAGAGTGCATAGGGAGTGGAGAGTGCATAGGGAGTGGAGAGTGCATAGGGAGTGGAGAGTGCATAGGGAGTGGAGAGTGCATAGGGAGTGGAGAGGGCATAGGGAGTGGAGAGGGCATAGGGAGTGGAGAGGGCATAGGGAGTGGAGAGGGCATAGGGAGTGGAGAGTGCATGGGGAGTGCAGAGTGCATGGAGAGTGCATAGGGAGTGGAGAGTGCATAGGGAGTGGAGAGTGCATAGGGAGTGGAGAGTGCATAGGGAGTGCACAGGGAGTGGAGAGTGCACAGGGAGTGGAGAGTGCACAGGGAGTGGAGAGTGCATAGGGAGTGGAGAGTGCATAGGGAGTGGAGAGTGCATAGGGAGTGCATAGGGAGTGGAGAGTGCATAGGGAGTGGAGAGTGCATAGGGAGTGGAGAGTGCATAGGGAGTGGAGAGTGCATAGGGAGTGGAGAGTGCATAGGGAGTGGAGAGTGCATAGGGAGTGGAGAGTGCATAGGGAGTGGAGAGTGCATAGAGAGTGCAGAGTGGAGAGTGCATAGGGAGTGGAGAGTGCATAGGGAGTGGAGAGTGCATAGGGAGTGGAGAGTGCATAGGGAGTGGAGAGTGCATAGGGAGTGGAGAGTGCATAGGGAGTGGAGAGGGCATAGGGAGTGGAGAGGGCATAGGGAGTGGAGAGTGGAGAGTGCATAGAGAGTGGAGAGTGCATAGAGAGTGGAGAGTGCATAGAGAGTGGAGAGTGGAGAGTGCATAGGGAGTGGAGAGTGCATAGGGAGTGGAGAGTGCATAGGGAGTGGAGAGTGCATAGGGAGTGGAGAGTGCATAGGGAGTGGAGAGTGCATAGAGAGTGGAGAGTGGAGAGTGCATAGGGAGTGGAGAGTGCATAGAGAGTGGAGAGTGGAGAGTGCATAGGGAGTGGAGAGTGCATAGAGAGTGGAGAGTGGAGAGTGCATAGGGAGTGGAGAGTGCATAGGGAGTGGAGAGTGCATAGGGAGTGGAGAGTGCATAGGGAGTGGAGAGTGCATAGGGAGTGGAGAGTGCATAGGGAGTGGAGAGTGCATAGGGAGTGGAGAGTGCATAGGGAGTGGAGAGTGCATAGGGAGTGGAGAGTGCATAGGGAGTGGAGAGTGCATAGAGAGTGGAGAGTGCATAGAGAGTGGAGAGTGCATAGAGAGTGCAGAGTGGAGAGTGCATAGGGAGTGGAGAGTGCATAGGGAGTGGAGAGTGCATAGGGAGTGGAGAGTGCATAGGGAGTGGAGAGTGCATAGGGCATAGGGAGTGGAGAGTGCATAGGGAGTGGAGAGGGCATAGGGAGTGGAGAGGGCATAGGGAGTGGAGAGGGCATAGGGAGTGGAGAGGGCATAGGGAGTGGAGAGGGCATAGGGAGTGGAGAGTGCATGGAGAGTGCATAGGGAGTGGAGAGTGCATAGGGAGTGGAGAGTGCATAGGGAGTGGAGAGTGCATAGGGAGTGGAGAGTGCATAGGGAGTGGAGAGTGCATAGGGAGTGGAGAGTGCATAGGGAGTGCAGAGTGGAGAGTGCATAGGGAGTGCAGAGTGGAGAGTGCATAGGGAGTGCAGAGTGGAGAGTGCATAGGGAGTGGAGAGTGGAGAGTGCATAGGGAGTGGAGAGTGCATAGGGAGTGGAGAGTGCATAGGGAGTGCAGAGTGGAGAGTGCATAGGGAGTGCAGAGTGGAGAGTGCATAGGGAGTGCAGAGTGGAGAGTGCATAGGGAGTGCAGAGTGGAGAGTGCATAGGGAGTGCAGAGTGGAGAGTGCATAGGGAGTGCAGAGTGGAGAGTGCATAGGGAGTGGAGAGTGCATAGGGAGTGGAGAGTGCATAGGGAGTGGAGAGTGCATAGGGAGTGGAGAGTGCATAGGGAGTGGAGAGTGCATAGGGACTGCAGAGTGCAGAGTAGGGAGTGCAGAGTAGGGAGTGCAGAGTAGGGAGTGCAGAGTAGGGAGTGCAGAGTAGGGAGTGCAGAGTAGGGAGTGCAGAGTAGGGAGTGCAGAGTAGGGAGTGCAGAGTAGGGAGTGCAGAGTAGGGAGTGCAGAGTAGGGAGTGCAGAGTAGGGAGTGCAGAGTAGGGAGTGCAGAGTGCATAGGGAGTGGAGAGTGCATAGGGAGTGGAGAGTGCATAGGGAGTGGAGAGTGCATAGGGAGTGGAGAGTGCATAGAGAGTGCAGAGTGGAGAGTGCATAGGGAGTGGAGAGTGCACAGGGAGTGGAGAGTGCACAGGGAGTGGAGAGTGCACAGGGAGTGGAGAGTGCACAGGGAGTGGAGAGTGCACAGGGAGTGGAGAGTGCACAGGGAGTGGAGAGTGCACAGGGAGTGGAGAGTGCACAGGGAGTGGAGAGTGCACAGGGAGTGGAGAGTGCATAGGGAGTGCAGAGTGGAGAGTGCATAGGGACTGCAGAGTGCAGAGTAGGGAGTGCAGAGTGCAGAGTAGGGAGTGCAGAGTAGGGAGTGCAGAGTAGGGAGTGCAGAGTAGGGAGTGCAGAGTAGGGAGTGCAGAGTAGGGAGTGCAGAGTAGGGAGTGCAGAGTAGGGAGTGCAGAGTAGGGAGTGCAGAGTAGGGAGTGCAGAGTAGGGAGTGCAGAGTAGGGAGTGCAGAGTAGGGAGTGCAGAGTAGGGAGTGCAGAGTAGGGAGTGCAGAGTAGGGAGTGCAGAGTAGGGAGTGCAGAGTAGGGAGTGCAGAGTAGGGAGTGCAGAGTAGGGAGTGCAGAGTAGGGAGTGCAGAGTAGGGAGTGCAGAGTGCATAGGGAGTGGAGAGTGCATAGGGAGTGGAGAGTGCATAGAGAGTGGAGAGTGCATAGGGAGTGGAGAGTGCATAGAGAGTGCAGAGTGCATAGGGAGTGGAGAGTGCACAGGGAGTGGAGAGTGCACAGGGAGTGGAGAGTGCACAGGGAGTGCAGAGTGGAGAGTGCACAGGGAGTGCAGAGTGGAGAGTGCATAGGGTGTGCAGAGTGGAGAGTGCATAGGGTGTGCAGAGTGGAGAGTGCATAGGGTGTGCAGAGTGGAGAGTGCATAGGGAGTGGAGAGTGCATAGGGAGTGCAGAGTGGAGAGTGCATAGGGAGTGCAGAGTGGAGAGTGCATAGGGAGTGCAGAGTGGAGAGTGCATAGGGAGTGCAGAGTGGAGAGTGCATAGGGAGTGGAGAGTGGAGAGTGCATAGGGAGTGGAGAGTGCATAGGGAGTGGAGAGTGCATAGGGAGTGGAGAGTGCATAGGGAGTGGAGAGTGCATAGGGAGTGGAGAGTGCATAGGGAGTGGAGAGTGCATAGGGAGTGGAGAGTGCATAGGGAGTGGAGAGTGCATAGGGAGTGGAGAGTGCATAGGGAGTGGAGAGTGCATAGGGAGTGGAGAGTGCATAGGGAGTGGAGAGTGCATAGGGAGTGCATAGTGCATAGGGACTGCAGAGTAGGGAGTGCAGAGTAGGGAGTGCAGAGTAGGGAGTGCAGAGTAGGGAGTGCAGAGTAGGGAGTGGAGAGTGCATAGGGAGTGGAGAGTGCATAGGGAGTGGAGAGTGCATAGGGAGTGGAGAGTGCATAGGGAGTGGAGAGTGCATAGGGAGTGGAGAGTGCATAGGGAGTGGAGAGTGCATAGGGAGTGGAGAGTGCATAGGGAGTGGAGAGTGCATAGGGAGTGGAGAGTGCATAGGGAGTGGAGAGTGCATAGGGAGTGCAGAGTGCATAGGGAGTGCAGAGTGCATAGGGAGTGGAGAGTGCATAGGGAGTGGAGAGTGCATAGAGAGTGCAGAGTGGAGAGTGCATAGGGAGTGGAGAGTGCACAGGGAGTGGAGAGTGCACAGGGAGTGGAGAGTGCACAGGGAGTGGAGAGTGCACAGGGAGTGGAGAGTGCACAGGGAGTGGAGAGTGCATAGGGAGTGCAGAGTGGAGAGTGCATAGGGACTGCAGAGTGCAGAGTAGGGAGTGCAGAGTAGGGAGTGCAGAGTAGGGAGTGCAGAGTAGGGAGTGCAGAGTAGGGAGTGCAGAGTAGGGAGTGCAGAGTAGGGAGTGCAGAGTAGGGAGTGCAGAGTAGGGAGTGCAGAGTAGGGAGTGCAGAGTAGGGAGTGCAGAGTAGGGAGTGCAGAGTAGGGAGTGCAGAGTAGGGAGTGCAGAGTAGGGAGTGGAGAGTGCATAGGGAGTGGAGAGTGCATAGAGAGTGCAGAGTGGAGAGTGCATAGGGAGTGGAGAGTGCACAGGGAGTGGAGAGTGCACAGGGAGTGGAGAGTGCACAGGGAGTGGAGAGTGCACAGGGAGTGGAGAGTGCACAGGGAGTGGAGAGTGCACAGGGAGTGGAGAGTGCATAGGGAGTGCAGAGTGGAGAGTGCATAGGGACTGCAGAGTGCAGAGTAGGGAGTGCAGAGTAGGGAGTGCAGAGTAGGGAGTGCAGAGTAGGGAGTGCAGAGTAGGGAGTGCAGAGTAGGGAGTGCAGAGTAGGGAGTGCAGAGTGCAGAGTGCATAGGGAGTGGAGAGTGCATAGGGAGTGGAGAGTGCATAGGGAGTGGAGAGTGCATAGGGAGTGGAGAGTGCATAGGGAGTGGAGAGTGCATAGGGAGTGGAGAGTGCATAGGGAGTGCAGAGTGGAGAGTGCATAGGGAGTGGAGAGCGCATAGGGAGTGGAGAGCGCATAGGGAGTGGAGAGCGCATAGGGAGTGGAGAGCGCATGGAGAGTGGAGAGCGCATGGAGAGTGGAGAGCGCGTGGAGAGCGCGTGGAGAGTGGAGAGGGAGTGGAGAGTGCATAGGGAGTGGAGAGTGCATAGGGAGTGGAGAGTGCATAGGGAGTGGAGAGTGCATAGGGAGTGGAGAGTGCATAGGGAGTGGAGAGTGCATAGGGAGTGGAGAGTGCATAGGGAGTGCAGAGTAGGGAGTGCAGAGTGCATAGGGAGTGCAGAGTGCATAGGGAGTGCATAGTGCATAGGGACTGCAGAGTGCATAGGGAGTGCAGAGTGGGGAGTGGAGAGTGCATAGGGAGTGGAGAGTGCATAGGGAGTGGAGAGCGCATAGAGAGTGGAGAGCGCATAGAGAGTGGAGAGCGCATAGAGAGTGGAGAGCGCATGGAGAGTGGAGAGCGCATGGAGAGTGGAGAGCGCGTGGAGAGCGCGTGGAGAGTGCATAGGGAGTGGAGAGTGCATAGGGAGTGGAGAGTGCATAGGGAGTGGAGAGTGCATAGGGAGTGGAGAGTGCATAGGGAGTGGAGAGTGCATAGGGAGTGGAGAGTGCATAGGGAGTGGAGAGTGCATAGGGAGTGGAGAGTGCATAGGGAGTGGAGAGTGCATAGTGCATAGGGACTGCAGAGTGCATAGGGAGTGCAGAGTAGGGAGTGCAGAGTGCATAGGGAGTGGAGAGTAGGGAGTGGAGAGTAGGGAGTGGAGAGTGCATAGGGAGTGGAGAGTGCATAGGGAGTGGAGAGTGCATAGGGAGTGGAGAGTGCATAGGGAGTGGAGAGTGCATAGGGAGTGGAGAGTGCATAGGGAGTGGAGAGTGCATAGAGAGTGCAGAGTGCATAGAGCATAGGGAGTGGAGAGTGCATAGGGAGTGGAGAGTGCATAGGGAGTGGAGAGTGCATAGGGAGTGGAGAGTGCATAGGGAGTGGAGAGTGCATAGGGAGTGGAGAGTGCATAGTGCATAGGGACTGCAGAGTGCATAGGGAGTGGAGAGTGCATAGGGAGTGCAGAGTAGGGAGTGCAGAGTGCATAGGGAGTGCAGAGTGCATAGAGCATAGGGAGTGGAGAGTGCATAGGGAGTGGAGAGTGCATAGGGAGTGGAGAGTGCATAGGGAGTGGAGAGTGCACAGGGAGTGGAGAGTGCATAGTGCATAGGGACTGCAGAGTGCATAGGGAGTGCAGAGTAGGGAGTGCAGAGTGCATAGGGAGTGCAGAGTGCATAGGGAGTGCATAGTGCATAGGGACTGCAGAGTGCATAGGGAGTGCAGAGTGGGGAGTGGAGTGCATAGGGAGTGGAGAGTGCATAGGGAGTGGAGAGTGCATAGGGAGTGGAGAGTGCATAGGGAGTGGAGAGTGCATAGGGAGTGGAGAGTGCATAGGGAGTGGAGAGTGCATAGGGAGTGGAGAGTGCATAGGGAGTGGAGAGTGCATAGAGAGTGGAGAGTGCATAGAGAGTGGAGAGTGCATAGGGAGTGGAGAGTGCATAGGGAGTGGAGAGTGCATAGGGAGTGCAGAGTGCATAGGGAGTGCAGAGTGCATAGGGAGTGGAGAGCGCATAGGGAGTGGAGAGCGCATAGGGAGTGGAGAGCGCATAGGGAGTGGAGAGCGCATAGGGAGTGGAGAGCGCATAGGGAGTGGAGAGCGCATAGGGAGTGGAGAGCGCATAGGGAGTGGAGAGCGCATAGGGAGTGGAGAGCGCATAGGGAGTGGAGAGCGCATAGGGAGTGGAGAGCGCATAGGGAGTGGAGAGCGCATAGGGAGTGGAGAGCGCATAGGGAGTGGAGAGCGCATAGGGAGTGGAGAGCGCATAGGGAGTGGAGAGTGCATAGTGCATAGGGACTGCAGAGTGCATAGGGAGTGGAGTGCATAGGGAGTGGAGAGTGCATAGGGAGTGGAGAGTGCATAGGGAGTGGAGAGTGCATAGTGCATAGGGACTGCAGAGTGCATAGGGAGTGCAGAGTAGGGAGTGCATAGGGAGTGGAGAGTGCATAGGGAGTGGAGAGTGCATAGGGAGTGGAGAGTGCATAGGGAGTGGAGAGTGCATAGTGCATAGGGACTGCAGAGTGCATAGGGAGTGCAGAGTGGGGAGTGGAGTGCATAGGGAGTGGAGAGTGCATAGGGAGTGGAGAGTGCATAGGGAGTGGAGAGTGCATAGGGAGTGGAGAGTGCATAGGGAGTGGAGAGTGCATAGGGAGTGCAGAGTGGAGAGTGCATAGGGAGTGCAGAGTGGAGAGTGCATAGGGAGTGAAGAGTGCATAGGGAGTGAAGAGTGCATAGGGAGTGAAGAGTGCATAGGGAGTGAAGAGTGCATAGGGAGTGAAGAGTGCATAGGGAGTGGAGAGTGCATAGGGAGTGAAGAGTGCATAGGGAGTGCAGAGTGCATAGGGAGTGCAGAGTGCATAGGGAGTGCAGAGTGCATAGGGAGTGGAGAGTGCATAGGGAGTGCAGAGTGGGGAGTGCATAGGGAGTGGGGAGTGCATAGGGAGTGCAGAGTGGGGAGTGCATAGGGAGTGGGGAGTGCATAGGGAGTGGGGAGTGCATAGGGAGTGGGGAGTGCATAGGGAGTGGGGAGTGCATAGGGAGTGGAGAGTGCATAGGGCATAGGGAGTGGAGAGTGCATAGGGAGTGGAGAGTGCATAGGGAGTGGAGAGTGCATAGGGAGTGGAGAGTGCATAGGGAGTGGAGAGTGCATAGGGAGTGGAGAGTGCATAGGGAGTGGAGAGTGCATAGGGAGTGGAGAGTGGAGAGTGCATAGGGAGTGGAGAGTGGAGAGTGCATAGGGAGTGGAGAGTGGAGAGTGCATAGGGAGTGGAGAGTGGAGAGTGCATAGGGAGTGGAGAGTGGAGAGTGCATAGGGAGTGGAGAGTGGAGAGTGCATAGGGAGTGGAGAGTGCATAGGGAGTGGAGAGTGCATAGTGCATAGGGACTGCAGAGTGCATAGGGAGTGCAGAGTGGGGAGTAGAGAGTGCATAGGGAGTGGAGAGTGCATAGGGAGTGGAGAGTGCATAGGGAGTGGAGAGTGCATAGGGAGTGGAGAGTGCATAGGGAGTGCAGAGTGGAGAGTGCATAGGGAGTGCAGAGTGCATAGGGAGTGCAGAGTGGAGAGTGCATAGGGAGTGCAGAGTGCATAGGGAGTGCAGAGTGCATAGGGAGTGCAGAGTGCATAGGGAGTGCAGAGTGCATAGGGAGTGCAGAGTGCATAGGGAGTGCAGAGTGCATAGGGAGTGCAGAGTGCATAGGGAGTGCAGAGTGCATAGGGAGTGCAGAGTGGAGAGTGCATAGGGAGTGCAGAGTGCAGAGTGCATAGGGAGTGGAGAGTGCAGAGTGCATAGGGAGTGGAGAGTGCAGAGTGCATAGGGAGTGGAGAGTGGAGAGTGCATAGGGAGTGGAGAGTGCATAGGGAGTGGAGAGTGCATAGGGAGTGGAGAGTGCATAGGGAGTGGAGAGTGCATAGGGAGTGGAGAGTGCATAGGGAGTGGAGAGTGCATAGGGAGTGGAGAGTGGATAGGGAGTGGAGAGTGGATAGGGAGTGGAGAGTGGATAGGGAGTGGAGAGTGGATAGGGAGTGGAGAGTGGATAGGGAGTGGAGAGTGCATAGGGAGTGGAGAGTGCATAGGGAGTGGAGAGTGCATAGGGAGTGGAGAGTGCATAGGGAGTGGAGAGTGCATAGGGAGTGGAGAGTGCATAGGGAGTGCAGAGTGGAGAGTGCATAGGGAGTGCAGAGTGGATAGAGAGTGGAGAGTGCATCCCCTCTACTTCTCTTCTATGGACACTTGTACTTCTTCTACTTCTCCACCAGCACAGTGTGTGTTTCCACTCGCCCGTGGCACTGGAGACTGAAGCACATCCTTCTTAGGGTGACAACCGTCTAGCTGGTCATTATGGACACTCTTTCCAGTTCTGTGCTTTTATGTGATCACACTATGCATTATGGGGGGTGTAGTGTTGTTTTGATTCCATTAGAACACAGCTGAAAACAATGATTTGTAGATAAAAACTCTAGTCCCACTAAATCTTGGAAGTGCTTATTCACACACACACATGCATGCACGCACATATGCAAACACACTCTCTCTCCCTCAACAGGTGCACTACCTCCTCACAAGCACGGACAGCAAGCGTCGCCTTAATGTGCCACCCCAGCACGGTTTAACCCCCTCAGCTGTCAATTGGCCGTCTGTCACGTGACATCTGCAGACCAGACTCTGAATTTCTTCTGTGAAATCCAGTAGGGTACAATAGGTCTTACATTTGCAAGAGATTAAGCTGTTGGCAATGTAAATGACAATGCCATTTATTTATCTGTTTTCAAAACCAACACATAAATAAAAAAAAATTCATTTACAATGCCAATAGCTCTAACTTTGGCAAAGGCGAAACCGTTGCATTGTAAATGCTTGTTTTTTTTTGTCCCCTATTTTTTTTTAATCATTTTTTTTTTCTACTTCTTTCTAATTTAACTTGTTTTCTACTCTTTTACTAGGGAGGTTTATGTCAACCTAAAGTTATAATATATTCATTCATACATAGACTCTATAGGCAACAATTTAAGGGACCACCAATTTTCTCGGTTTAAATCTAGCCTGTCAATTTTTAGAGGTGCCGATGCTCATCAGTAGCTCATCTGCAGCCTGAACTGTGTGAACATTGAAAATTTTGTTGTTGAACATGATCTTCAGTGCTGCAGGAAAACTTAGCTGCACAGACGCCCCCAAATTTCTAAATGCCTCCATTCTCCTACCCAGTTCCCACTGTCTATCGAGGGTTGCCCTTGACAGATCAGATCGTATTTGAAGAGAGAAACCCCCTCCAGTCAGGGATTTTTGTTTAAGGGCTAAGTTAAGAATGTGATCCTTCAATAGAAAAGTATGGAAGTTCACCAAAATCTTCCGGGGCTTTGTCCGCTGCGGGTTCCGCCTGAAGGGATCCCTGTGGATCCGTTGAATGTCAACACTAAATTCCTCCTCTGTATGTGTTAGGTTTAGAGATTTTATAAGGAGTTGAATGATATGACTTGAAGTTGGTTCCTTCACTTCCTTCCGGTACATTCAATATGTGAATATTACAGCGCCTCACGTTATTTTCCAGGGTCTCCATTCTGTCAGCCAGCACGATGTCCTCTCTTTTAAGTTTAGCTATTTCCTCCTTGGCATTATCTAATTCTAGGGACATTGCCGCAGTTGTTTCTTCCAACACCCCAGTTCTTGAAAAAGCCTGTCTATTTTGTTGTCCAGTGATTCACAGTATGTCCTGATCTCTTTCTGAATTTTGGATGACTCCTCGAAACCACGTTTGATATCAGCCGACAAATTGGAAAACATAGTTAGTACAGAGGAGAGGTCTGAAGGTATAACAGCAGTAGTAGTGCTTGCAAGTAATTGTATATCAGAACAATGAGAAGGGCTGTGAGCTGGTTGCAGCTGAATATTCTGATCCTCATTTAGGAGGCCTCAAGTTGTAGTTGGTGATTATCTAACTCTAACTCTACTGGCTCGAGACATGTGTCCGATTCCGAACCGGTGTGTTTACCAGAGAGGCTACAAACTTCCAATTCTGTGATACTAGTGGAAACCGCCGGTATCAAGACAGGCTTATTGAGACTTGAAGAGCTACTAGAGCTATTGCTGCTATTGATACACTGCTCCATTAGTACCTCCGAAGTTGGATCTACATTTGCTAGTATAGTATCTGCCAATGTAGTATCGGTGGATAAGCATCCCCTCTCACCGGGTTGACTCTCATTGTGTAGCTCCCTTTCCATATTTTGAGAGCAAGAGACTGGAGGGGCCACACAACCAGATATAACTGAGCTAGGATCTGTACCTAAGGATACACGAGCAAGGGGGGAGCTACTCTGCGCAAGGTTCAAGACCTGAGTTATGGCCTTCAAATAAGAAGACTGCAGAGAAGGTGTTATCTTTGAGCCCACCCCCCCACCCCCCACCCCCAGTCACCTGCGTGATTTCCAGAGCTGAGGCAACAAACCAGTTTAGTTTTCCACGATTAGTCTTCCCCCCCCGGTTCACGTTTTTTGCGGCCTTCTTTCCTCTGCGCCCCTTATTAATTATTGCTGGAGTCAGTTTTGGGGAGAACTCAGATCGGGTTGGGATGTGACTTCTGAGGGAATATGGATTTTTAGCCAAGCTAGTGCTCTGCTTTACGGTCCCTGCGCCCAGCTTTGGCACTTCCTCAAGACCAGCGAACCCCTCTTCAAATCCCTCTTCAAGCATCTCTAATGCCCTCAGAGATTGAATAACCACTCCCCTCCCCCCTCCTTGGCCCCCCTTCACCTTACTCGCTGTCAGCCCAGGTTTGTCGAAATCCTCCGATGCTGTTGCCAAAGCGGACGCTACGCCTTCTGATGCCGCCACGCGCCCCTCTGCCAGCAGCCTCGGGGAGAATGTTCCTGCAAAGGGAGCGCACTCGCCTCCCACGACGAAGCTCCAGGGCGGCCCGTTCCCATTTCCACGGGTCTACCGGAGTCCAAATCCGTGTCTGCCGTAAGAACAGAATCGGCAGCGGCAACAAAGCACTCTGGAGAACAGACACCGAGTCAGCCTGAGACACGCCCCTGTGAGCGTGCATAGAGAACGAAAGGAGACCGATTCAGACGGCTTCGTTTTCAGTAAAAAAGGGGTATTTTCCCAAATAGAAAATTCCGGGGATAGGAAAAATGCTTAAAAATGCAGATTCTCGAAGGTGGCCCTCATTCGCGAGAGCGAAAACCCAAACGCTCCGCTAGAGCCTAGAGCGGGGTACCGCGGCAGCTAGCCTGCTGCGGCCATGTTCCTCCTCCTGACTATAGGTGTCACGTTTGCGAAAGTTAAAACTATTGGCATTGTAAATGACAAAGCTATTAATTTCGCAATTTTCGAAACCAACACATGTAAAATATTTGTCATTTACAATACCAATAGCTCAAACTTTCCTAATGCAAGACCTATTGCATTGCAAATGCTTGTTAGAACTTGTCATAGATAATGCCTCTAGCCCTGCCTGCTGCTACAGGTGTGATTTTTTTTTCCAGACCAGTTTCTGCTTTCAATCAGCACGTTTTAGATTTCTCTGTTTCTGGATCTTCTTTCATCAGGAATCTGAATCTCAATCCATAGCTTCCTTTGCTGAAGACCATAGCCAATGGCTTTACTTTTGTCACTAGTCTTTTGAACATCACCATAACGCATGAAAGGGTTTCTGCGACATCTGATTTTAAAATTGGTAACGTTCTAGCTCTGTCCTAAAAGGATCCATGCTTGCTTTGCTACAAAATTAAGGTGGAAATGATGACGGCTCTTTAATTGTTAAGGATTTGAAAATTTCATTTTAACCAGGAATTAACATTTATTTATTTTTACAAGAGATATTTTATCCTTGGCTGAGCAAGGCCTTTAAAATCGAAGTATTTCCAAGATTGTTGTCTTATCGCAAGTAACAGAGCGACAAAGGCTACTATTGCCAGGTGTGTATTCTCGTATCTGCTTGGCTTTTCTCAAACTAACAGAAGATTTCTGATTTCAACCTTCAGAAAAATGTATGTCTTTATTTATATATACTCTGACAGATATATATTCCGCTCTTTATATTTGTTATTTGACATCAAAACAGACTAAACTATGTCAGACAAGGCAAAAAAGGCTCTCTTTATAGAGCGTCTCACTTACTTGAAAAAGAGATTGCAGAGGACCCTCACAAAGGCTGCCTTTACTGTTTGCATCTGTTCCGTAAAGCGTCAGACTGCAAGGTGTGTTGTACTTTTTCTAATAAGACCCTCAGAGAAATGAAGACCTGGTCTGATCCTGTGTCACACTGAAAGTGAGCAGTCCTGCTTCCTCTTGGATTTCCCTCAAAAGGAAGAGGGACTCTTCACTCTCCGAGAAGGAACCTCACAAGAAATGTTCCAAGAAGTCCTCTAATGAATCTACCTCTGAGCGCAAAAGAGGTGCTGACAAAAAAGAACAGCAATCCAAGACTGTGTCTGAGCTGAAAATGCCACCTCCAGAGCTGAAGCTGACTTTAAAAAGGCTGCCTCCCGACAAGTCGCCGACTAGTTCTTGTCGGCGAAGAAAAGTTGGTCAGCCCCGTTGACCACAAAAGGCTACAGTTCAGGGACGTCTATGTTGACTACGTTCTTCACTTCCCTCTCATCTTTGGCGACATCCGTATCGTTGTCTACTCGTGCTCCAATTTCGTCGACCATTCCTCTAGCATCTTTCTCTAAGGCGGTCGACCCATCGCTGACAAAGCAATTGTTGTCGCCTTTAAAATTGAAGCTGAAGTCCAAAGTGGCGTCAGAGAAACTGATGACGGAAAACCACGTCGATGGCTGAGAAACCACAGTCTTTGAAGGCACCACTGTAGACTAATGCGCCGCTGTTGATGAAGGCACAGCCAGTCATCGATGAAGTCACCGTCTTTGATGAAAATACAGATAATGGAATCGAAGATGTTGTCGCAGATGAAAGCGCTCTCGTCGACGAGGATTCCTTCACTACTAAAAACCGTCAAGGACCAGATCACCATCACGGATAGTACTTTCGCAGTTGACTAATAAGGTTGTGCAGTTGGGAAGACAGATTACACCAGAACATACTTCTCCCTGTAAAATTACGCTTCTCTTCCCCACTCATCTGCTAGAGGAGGGAGAATCTGAAGAGGAAGAAGGCCTATTCGGAGATAGTCCGTCTGACTTGCACGTTAAATGTCAACTGGATGATATTGAGGATGAGCAACAATACTATATTAAGGCCTATTATGTCCAACCTTAACCAGGCCATCACCAATATCAGGAAGAGATGGTTTCACTGCCTTCTGCGTTTCTATCGGATCTACAACCTATGCTAGAAGACTACCAAAGGTGCTTCCAACTTTAGTTCCTGTTAATAAATCTCCACCTTCTCAGATGGGATCGCCAGTTCAGGTGAATACTCCTACAGTGCTTTCTGTTCCAAATATTCTGCAGTCTATTCCTCTTCAGGAACAGATCTCTTTGGATGAGGAGAGAGAAGGAGAACTTTGCAATACATCCACGGAATGGGACAGGTACATGATGTCTGTACCTGCCTCACCAACAGCACCTCCAGTAGATACCCTGCCAGAGGACTTAAAGAGATTTCATAATTTGTTAGAGCGGGCAGCAAAAAGATTTGCTCCACCAATGCTTTCTAAACAAGTGGATTGTTTTTTATAAGATTTTAAGGAACCATTTCATAAATCGGTCAGGACTGTACCCATGATTGATTACATCTGGGGTGAGGGAATTAAGATCATGAAAACCCCAGCAGCCACTATACTGGCGGTGCTTTCACTCCTTGATAAAAAAAAATAAGACCACGGATGACACCCCAGCGTGCCTCACAGTGCACCCAAAACCAGATTCTGTGGTCATGCAGGCTCCTCAACGCCGCATGAAAAATCCTGCGACACCGCTTTCTTCACCGCCTGATAAACGCAGAATTCTGAATCCCATCGGCAAAGCAGAGTCTGGTGGCTCAGTGGACTACAGCAGCCACTGCAGGAGCCTGTGTCCCACCTCATGGTCACAGGTTCAAATCCCGGCAGGTCCACTCAGCCTTTCATCCATTTGAGATCGATAAAATGAGTACCATTGAGTTGGGTAACAATAAACATCTGTTATATAGCGCCAGGACACCTTTGGGTAATCCTGCGCTTTACAAATGCACCTGTTATGTTATGTTAACTGTTTTCACCAATGTCAGCACTGACCGTGAGGGCAGCAAATTCTCAGGCGATCTTAGGTTGCTATGATCACCAGATGGGGTCAGGCATTGCTCTCTACATTGACCAACTGCCGAAGGATGCTTAAGGAGAAGTAAAAAATCTCTTCATGAAGGAGAAATGGCGTCTAGAGAAATAGATTTAGCAATGGACGTCGCTATCCCAGGTTTCAGGCAGCTAGCAGGAACTGCAGTTCTAAGAAGGAAAGGATGTCTCAAAGCCACCTCATTCCGTCCGGAAGTCCAAAATAAGATCTTGGATCTCCCGTATGATGGAGAGACTCTATTTGGAAGTCATGTGGAGGAGGCCTTCAAAACCATCAAGGCGTACACAGATACCGCCAAGTCTTTGGAGATGTTGCATCTCAAGCAAATCCCTTTTCGAAATTCCGAAAGAAAAGGGCAGCCAACCTATAGAGGGGGTGTCACCAGTACCGATGCCCTTCCTGTTTCTTGAATACTCCATCTTAAAGGCCTCAATACCAACAGACCACCACCTCAGACAACCTATGTTTGAGGTAACAGGGGGAAAACCACACGGGCTGGCAAAGATACTAGCCACTGACAGTGATATTATACAGGTTCCGGCTCCAACTCCTCCTCCTCCATGCTTTTCTCAGTCTTCCTCCACCAATGGCAAGCCATTACCACAGAGCGGTGGGTTCTACACCTTTTACACTTTGGCACCCTCCCTCCAACGGCATCTCAAGGCTCTTCAACAAGACTTCAAAAGCATGCTTCACAAAGGAGCAATAAAGAAGGTCCCATTATCAAGCAGGGGCATAGGTTTCTACTCCAGTTTCTTTTTGACAATAAAGAAGTTAAGGCAGTGGCGACCAATGTTAGACCTTAGTATCCTCAACCTCTACTTGAAAAAGTAGAGGTTTCAAATGGTTACATTACAGGAAGTACTGAAGTTCCTAAATCATTGCGATTTCTTGTCAACCCTAGACCTCTAAGACTCCTATTTCCACATACCCATTCACCCAATACACAGAAAATACCTGAGGTTTATGGTAGCCGGATGCCACTACCAGTTCAGGGTGCTCCTTTTTGGTCTCAAGTCCATGGCCATAATTTTTACAAAGTGCCTTGCTTCTGTCGCAGCTTTTTTCAGACAACACCAACATCAAGTCTTTCCATATCTGGACGACTGGCTGATCAACGCACCTTCCAAGACAGCAGAGAGAGCGTGCACAAAAGCCTGCACAACTCTCTTCCGGCAGTTTGGTCCGACTCCCAATCTACAATAGTGCAGGCAGAATCCATTGCAGACAATTGTCTTTATAGGAGCCACGTTAGACACTGTATGCTTAAAAGCAGCAGCGGCTTCTCACCTGCAAATTCCATCAAAAGATACATATCGCTCTTGGGAATGATGTCGTCATGCATAACGGTGACCCCGTTGTGTCGTCCCAAGATGCGTCTCATTTAGGAGGAGCTGGACAAGCAGTGGGTACAATCCGCCCGCTACTTCGACAACCTCATCAAAGAAACTACGCACATGCTGAAAACCTTGGAGTGGTCTACAAACAAGTCATCTGTTAGCAGGGCTGTCCCTACAACAAATAACAGCACTATTGGTAATTACTACGAATGCCTCCCTAGAAGGATGGGGAGCTTACCTTCAAGAACTCAAATAAGTGTCATTGGACTGTCAATCACACATAAATTTGCTGGAACTCCAAGCAGTGCATCTGGCTCTCCAAGCATTTCTTTCCAGAATACGAAATCCAACAATGCTCGTCTGTATGGACAATACCACAACAATTCACTCTATAAACAAACAGGGTGGCATAAGATCTCCACTTTCCAGGGAAGCACTGAAGATCTGGGATTGGGGGATTACACACAATCTGCCTCAAAACGGAATATGTTCCGGAAAAAAAAATACGGTTACAGACACTCAGCAGGCTCATAACGTTATGCCACAAGCGGCAACTCCATTAGCAGACCCTACAGAGAGTCCTCTTTCGCTGGGCACACCAGACTTGGATCTATTTGCAACTTCTCAAAACCGCAAATACGGGTACTATGCAAGTTTGCATCCCCAACCAGGCTCATGGGGGAATGCTTTTTCAAGTGCATGTTCTGGCTTCTTTGCTTACGCTTTTCCTCCCATTCCTCTCCTCCCAAGAGTCCTCAGGAAGATGGTTGAACCCTGCAAACTGATTCTCATTGCTCCAGCATGGCCGCGTTGACGCTGGTACACCAAGTTGCTTCTCTTATTCCAGGTCCGACACATCCGACTTAGTCTTTCCCAATCTTCTGACGATGAACCAAGGGCAGGTTCTACACCCAAATACAAGGCATCTCCACTTATTCGCATGGCTCCTGAGTACAATGAGTTCCAATGCTTGAACATTTCCAGGAAAGGTAGAGAACTCTTAACCAGGACTGACTGTACCAGCAAAACTTACTTCCTCAAGTGGAAACGTTTCTGCATCTCCTGCCATCAAGCAGGAATACATCTTCTTTCCTCCTCTCCAGAGCAAGTCTTACCATACCTTTTACATCTGGTACGGTCTGGTTTGGCGCATACCTCTATAAAGGTTCACTTAGTAGCCATTTCTTGTTGGAGAACATCACTGTCCTCTCCGCCAATTTGATCTTCTAGAATAATCAGAGTTCCTAAAAGAACATGTTTTATCTCCTCGAAGGCCTTATGCCTCCATTGTGGCAGTTGAACACTGTTCTTTCCCAATTGATGAAACCTCTCTTCAAATCAATTCACAAAGCGGAGATCAAGTTCCTGTTATGGAAGTTGGCTTTACTTCTTGCCTTGACCTCGGCCACAAGGATCGGCGAAATTCTGGCTTTTGTTATATAGGAACCATTTTTGCAATTCAAAGTTAACTGAGTTCTCCGCACAAATCCAACATTCATACCCAAGGTTCTATCTGATTTCCATCTTAATGAGCCTGTGGTGCTAAAGACTTTATTCCCAAATTTCTCAACTGCTGCAGAGAGGACTCTTCACTCGCTAGATGTCAGGCTTTGCCTTAACTTTTATATGCAAAAGACACAAACTTTTCGCAAGACTTCTCAACTGTTTGTTCAATACAGTACTCCAAGGAAAGGTTTCCAGCTGTCCAAACAAAGTATTTCTAGATGGATTACAAGTGCCATACAATACTGCCATCTCAAAGCAGGCAGGCCGTCGTCTTCCAAAGTTCGAGCCTATTCCACGAGGGCTATATCTATGTCTACAGCTTTATTTGCGGGAATATCACTTCCGGAAATTTTCCATGCAACAACGTGGAAGAATAGACCCGTATTTACTAGACACTACTGCTTACATTCAGCAGTTCTTAACGATACAGCAGTGGGCCAAGCAGTACTGACCTCTTTTTCCATTAAGGTGAGCCACCCCTGTCTACCCTCCTTCCACTATTGCTGTATCACATTTCCATAGTGTGAGATGTTTTTTCTGTTTAAAACTTAAAGGAATATATTTCTTAAATATTGTACCTATTATTACTGTTTTATACTTGCTATGTATTGAGTGCATGTCTATTGATAAACTGATATATATACACCTATTAAGACATTCAAAACTATTGTAAATGTGCAACTTAACTGCTGCCAATTCTGATTCAAGCATGTGAATCTATGAAAAGTTCTAATAATGGAGTTAGTTACTTACCTGTAACTGTAATTCTTCAATATTGGAAGCTTTCATAGATTCACAGCTCACCTTCATCTATCTTAGCATAGTAAGGCTAGCACTAGTGCTCGAAAATCTGAGGTACTGTGCTTCTCTCTGGAGTGTGCTAGAGGGTGATTCACGCGGATTGGTTAAGGCAAAACTTTGGTCTCTTTTTCAATAATGACTATAATCGGTTAATAAACTAAGAGGCCTGTGGCTTTTTTCTAGTCTATACTTATCATGGTACTCCTATTTAAAGGTACCGGGGACACCCATGTCGACGGGGAATGAGTCAAGCATGTGAATCTACGAAAGCATCCAATACTTGAGAACTACGGTTACAGGTAAGTAACTAATTTCTTCTTCCCACAATGTCTTGCCCAGCAGGGCGCTGCCCCCGGGTGGTCCAGCAAGTCTACCAGCAGCTCTAGGGACGATCTGGATCCCCTGGTCCCTGTCGCAGTCTGCCCCATCTCTCATGTTCCACTGGTGGATTAGCTGCAGGACTTGTGTAGATGGGGCTTGCTAGCAATCCTCACCACTGGTCAAATAAACGGTGAAAGCCTGGTCTTTAAAGAACTTGGATATAGGTTGCCACACTCCACAATCTGGGTTTTTGACAGGAATTGTCTTAGCTACTTTCTTAAAGGCTTTTCGTTTGATAGGATTTGCAATGCACGTCTTTAGTCCCATCTGTTTCATCTGCGCAGATGCTTCTGGGTCTAAGCAAATATTCAGCCCTTCTCCGTTGCCTTGCTTCATTGACAAAATAAAGTAAAAAAGTAAAGTCCACATTTGTAAAGCGCACAATCACCCGTAAGGGTCTCTAGGCGCTGGGGGCCGTCGGGAAGATTAAGCAAGCTATTGCCCAGAGTCACATGGTGCTGGGCTGACCTGCCGCCGTAGCCGGGGATCGAACCGTGGTCCCCAAATTCCAGCGTCAGTCGCCCTGGCCGCGGCGCCACACCTCTTCCACTTGATTAAACTCCTGGATTTCACAGCTTTGCACATCTGTGTTGTACGAGAGACATGTTTGTGGGGACTTGATTGATTTCAGTATGTCTAGGGAGACCCTTTCCTTATAATATCATACGTACAACCTGGTGACTGCTCATGGTAGAGATAGTCCTGCCGTACCAGCATCCTGTAACTCTTGAACTCATGGCTGTAAACATTTTTTTTTTTTTTTATATTGCTGAACCCTTCCTTTGTTTCTTGACTTGAAGTTAGTTATTAACAGCAGAGAGTAACTCCGTCACACATGCCCGCATCAGTCTGTAGTGTGTTGGGCTAGAGGATTCACAATTTTATATTTGGGTGAGTTGGGCGAGGGATGATCAAGGTACAAATTATTTTGAAATTGTGTTGAGATTGACTTTAGCATGAAAGAGATGTGCACCTGTCTGTCACCTGACCCCCGCAAAACAACCGGTCTCTTGAATGCGTTCATGTGCATTTAGTACGGACGTATTTTCCTGGCAGGTGAACAAGAAACTTACTGGAAAGTGAACCTTACCCTAAATGAATAAAACCTTTCCTAGTTATCATTCACAGCTGGTCTGAATACTTAACAATGTTCTTTTACACAGGTTGCCTCCTTTCAGAATATATAAATACTGATTTACAAGTTGTCCTTTTAAGTAAAAAAAAAAGTTATTTGTTTTTGACTGTTTAATAATCGGTTTGTCTTTTTGATTCTTTTTAAGACCACAAATGATAAAGAGACTCTGCTATCTAAGATGCAAGAGACACTGAAGGGTGCAGAGCAGTCAGTCCATCAATTTGACCAGGACATTGCAGAACAAGGGCGAACCATCCAAAGTCTCGTGGGCCAGATGGATCTTTCTAATCAGAAAATATCTTCGTTGGAACATGTACTGTCACTCAAAGAGCAGGAGGTCACAGATTTAAAAATGGAGATAGCTTCTGTGAGGCAGATTGAGAAAAATAACTTCCAAGCAGATCATGGTTTATGTGGCACACTTCAGGAGATGATTGTGCATGAGAGTGACGGAGGAAAGGTGATTAGCAAGAGCCAGCTATTTGATGAGATAGATGTCAAATGCAAGAATGAGCAAGCTACAGTTCAATTCTGTGCTGGTTGTTCCACACAAAATATCCAGGGTTTACACTCTGTTATAACCGATTTAAACCATAAACTCCAAGAGTCTGAAACCCTTTGTGAGTGTTTGCAGCAGGCTCTCCAGAACCAGAAGGAAGAGTTTCATAGGGATAAGTCTGCAATAGAGCGAAAGTGTAGTGATTTGCTGGATGATATGAAATCTCAGCTCACCCGTGCAGAAGAGCAGGCAGTGATGCTCAAGCGTGGAAACGACCGGCTCCTGGAGGATGTTCAAGAGCTACATAATAAACTGCTTTTAGAGGCTGAAAACATTAAAGTCCTTCAGCAACAGATTGATGAGGACACAAAAGCTCATGCTTCGGAGTTGCAAAATGTAAAGCAGGAAAAAGAAGAAAGTTGCCACAAGCTTGTACGATCCCATAGTGCCGATTTGGAGAGGGTTCGGGATGAACTGTGCAACCGTTATGAGGGAGAACTCCAGCTTCTCCGTCAAGAACTGGCTCACCAACATTATTTGAGAGTGGACACATTCAAACAGGAATTGGAGGACTTGAAGAAAAGCCTTCATCATATTAAGTCAAAGAATGTGCATGAAAGGAATGAATCCACAAATCTCTTGAAACCGTGTGAAGTATTAAACATATCTGCAGGCGACAACTTTGATATGGCTAAGTATCTTACGCACACCACTCTACAAGAACAGTCTGCTACAACAGCATATTCTGAGGAACCTTTGGACTCTGAGCTGTCTTTCAATGATGGTGTTGAACTAGATGGAGACCTCACTTTAGAACCCAGCTTTAATTCCACAGTTAGCTATGAACCCTTCAACTCACCTCTTATGATAACCAATGTTTTGGCAGAAGGTGCTGCTCATTGCATGGATTTAGATGCCGAGTCTTTTGCAGTCTATTTGTCAAGGAATAGATTGCCTTCTATGGAACTCGATGACAGTAGTACAAACTTGGATGTCAAAGCCTGCCTAATAGAAAGATGTGTTACGCTAATGAAGGAGCTTGAACATAAAGAAAAAGAACTGACCAAGTCATCGGAGACCCTTCATGAAGCACAAGAGAAATTGATATCTTTGGTAAATGCACTTTCAGCCGCACATGAGGAGTTGGCTTTGTACAAACAGGAGTTCACTGGGAAGATTCTACATGGAGAGGAGCTGAAATACCAAATATGTGCTCCTGAAAAGCTGCTTGAACCAAGTGGCACTAGATCATCTGTAATGCCTCCCTGGACAGGAGATTCACATGGCCTTAGGCTGCAGGAGTCTATGGAACTGCAGCAAAATAGAGAGATGGTAACGGGGCATCTTAAAGAACCAGAGAAAGAACATGGAGGTGATGTTTTTACCAGTGAGGAGCAGTTGTTGTTTGCACAACGGGTATCTGCTCTGCTGAGTGAGCAAGAGCAGTTTGAGGGTGCACTGGAATCTCCGAAAGCTGACCTGTTGGTCGCCTCTCAACTATTTGATCAGAAGACCATGCCGGCAGAGTCTTTAGAAAACGATCAGCACACTTGGAGTTCTGGCATATTTTCCAAGGAAGAAATGGTGTGTGAGCTAACTAAGGAGAAAAGTACCCTGAAGGAGTCCTTGTGTTCAGTTGAGTTGCGTCTGAAGGATGCTGAGCAAGCCCTTGATAAGTGCAAACAGAATGAGACCCGCCTAGAACACACCATTGAGGAACTCCAAGGTCAGATCCAAGATTTGCAAGGGGCAATAGAGGCTTCAAGGCTGGATTTTAATGTACAGTTAAATTCAAAAAATGAGCAGTGCGAAGGGTTGGAGAGGGAAATAAAGGCCATGAATATGGGGTGCTCCCTGAGAGAGCAGGAGCTAGCTGAAGAAGTTGAGCGTCTGAAAGTTATCTATGCTGAGCTTGAGAGCCGTCTTCAGGAGGAGATACAGAGAGGAATTGAAGCTACGAGGAAGGAACCGGTAATGGTGAGTCAGTATAAAACGTAAAAAAAGCAGACTTCTGGATAGTCGCAGAAAGCAACTGTGTGATGTATGCAGCACGAGAGAGAGGGGTAGGAGAGCTTGGGGAGTGGGTGAGGGACTGTTCATGTTTAAGTATTTGGGAATGGATTATTCATACTGAATTTATGCAGTCAGACCTGGAGTTCGGAATAGGGTTGGAGTTTGTGGTGATATGCTTGCAATTGCTACCCTTTGAAGTTAACCAACATGACCTATCTTTTTGAGACTAGTGTGCAAGTATAGGTAAATCATTACATGAGTATTAGTCTTTAAAGACCTTCACAACTTGCATTTAATTGCAGCATAAACCTCTATATGTAGCCTTTCCACATGCAGTAGAATAGAAACTAGAGTCCTGGGCCTAACCCAGAGTTGGTGTTACTCTTGTATTTAGGTTAGCTGGGCATGTTGCAGGACACTTAATATGCTTCTGCATATACTATCATTTGAATTTTACACCTATTTTATTATAGGGGATTTTTTGAATGTTAGAGCACTGTGTCTAGACATATAGTGGGTTTTAAAACGTCTAGTATTCTCCTTTGTTTTACCTTTTATTCACTATGATTTTGTCTTTGTTCTATGACCAATCACATTTTTTTTTCAAATGGCATATTGTGTTGAAAAATTAAGATCCTTCAATATTGAAAGAAGTAAAGGAGAGTGTGTTCAGTGAAACCATTTAATTTTTTTAAAGTTAACGATTAAAAAAAAATGGGGAGGCACAGATATCCGTGATTAACTATAGTAATGGGTGCCATGTTTTTAGTTATAGTAGTATGTAGACAGGAGAGGAAGACCTTCTCGCTCTGCTATTAATTTCTTCATTCTTTCTCCTATCCTTTTGATATATTAAAGTAAAAATCAAAGTACCAAAATTGCTTTCTAGCATTGATTCAGGGAATGACCATTATCGGAGTGCCTTAAAAGACGTTGATCATTCAGTGGCACAAAAAAGGAGTATGCTTATGGGTTTCATATAATGGTTTGGAAGCCTTGATATTTTCTCTACATGGATTCTGTTCCTAAGAACATTATTTTACTCTCCTATATCATTTGCTTGCATTGAAAGGCTGAATTCAATCAGACTGATTCAAACCTTTCAGTTACAAATGCAATTGGTTGACATCTCAAGCACACATCATGTAATTGGAGAGTATTACACACTGTCTAAACTGTCATGTAGTTCTTATAAATCTATATAAGATCTACACATTTAGACAACATACACTACGGGCTTGGTAGCTGCACTGATTCCAGACACCCCCACTGGGTATATTGGCCTGTATGCCAGCTAGCTTACAGTGCCACTAGAAACTCTTCTTATCAAGGAGAGAATAGTTCTTGGCAACTATCGAGCATGACAACCCTGATCTCTCAGAATCGTGGAAACAGTGTAATATTTTTTGCTCAGTCACTCGTGCTCCCTTAGCCTCCGAGATCATTGTACACAGAATAAACGGTATAGATGTTTTCAATAAACGTTTATTGAACATTCGTCATTCTAGTGTAAAATGGGTGTGTTGAAACAATCATCAGACAGTAACAGATATAAATGATTAGAAGCACTGGAAAAGTGAAAGGATGGTAAATCTCTACCATTTTGTTATAATCATGAATGCAGGCAGGTATATAAAATACATGACAATAAAATGCGTTCTCCTACGATGCAATCCTAACTAGATGTACCTAAGTGTACCTAGCATGTGTGTAGGTGTCGGAGCCAAGAATCCCTCTAGGATAAATTCCACCCCATTACCTGAAGTGAGATACTGTGGGACCCCGTCTTGGTGTAGGGTTGGACACCCCCCATTCCGATGTTCAGACCGCTGTAAGCTGGAGAGTCTGCATGCAGGAATCTCAGCATCCGTGTGTTGGCATGGAATTTGTGATCTCCTCTCACTATCTCAGCAAGATGTGACGTTTATATACCCGAAGGTATCCCCAGCGGATCTACTTTGTTGTGCCACTGTCTGACTAAGGATGACGACTGGAATGAAACTTTTACATAGGTACTATGCTGGAGAAGATAGTCCTGCTGATTTTCCAAGAATCCTGAATCCTCATGCTTAATGTATGAGCATTTTCAGGGAAAACCCCACGTTCTGGAAGGAGTACTGTAACTCGGTAAAGGGTCAGTCCTAGCAGCCGTTATGTATGTAAAGCAGGGACGAATATAGGTGACAGGTTGTGATGTTACCTGGGCCTATATTGGGGTCTCTATATGGAATATAACAAAACCACTAGCAATTGCCCTGGGTTGTATACCCACCCTTCGTTTTTTTTCTCTCTCCATGCTACTGTAGATAATGGCCCATCTTCATCAAATTAGTACTGACCCTGCTCCTCATTGGTCAGGCAGTCCATCCCAAACGGTATGTTTGATTTAACATGCTATGTGGCCAAGGGCAAGCCTAGACATGAGTCCCATGTTCGTTCTGCCACATGATCTAAAAGCAATACCTTACTGATCAGGTCTAGCAAGGCTGAAACTGTTCTGGAGTAGCGTGTGGTCCACCTCATCTGGCAGTTATTATTTATTATTTTTTCTGTTTTAATTACTTCTACATATATTTGCTAAATAAATGAAATACATAAAATTTGCAGGCTTTTCAAGGCTAGACCTATTGCCTTTGCCTCTCCCTTAAAATACTTCAACAAAGGGTGGACAGGAATCTCTCCATATTATACCTCAAACTGAATAAACCCTGTAAAAGATAATTTTTATCTTTTTTTTGTTTTATCTTGATATTTTGTACTGCAAGCTTCTTACCCGATAATCTGCATGTATATTTATCCTCATTTCCCTTCAAAATGTACATTATTTTGATCAGTATTGTTACTTTCTTAATGAAACTGTGTGTTTTCTGCATAATCCCTGCTGGAGTTTGGTTTTAGATAGTCTGCATAGATAAGAACACCAAATAGGCCTTCCTCCCTTATCAAAAAGAGAGAAGGAACATTTGCCATAAAGCAAAAGAGAGCTAAGGATTTTTTTACTTTTTTATTCTACGATATGCAGAAGCACAGTACAATGACGTGCTGCAAAATCTGCTTCTGCCTCCAGGGGAACAAAGTAAAAAAGGCCTGAGAATGTAGAACATTTTGAATCTCACCACTCAACTGGTGGTTTGTGCGGTTTGGGCTGTTTCTAGTTTCTAACTAGATCTTGATTTGCTAAGGAGAACCATAATCCTTGTCACCTGATTCACCTGTGCAGTGAATTTCAGCAGTTTTTAGCACTGCAAGCAACATTTTGTGTTTTTCTTTTTCTGTTCCAGTAAATCCTTTACCTCTCCTATACCCATAATACTCATATGCATTAAATAACATCATTGCCTTTGGTCAGGGATGCAAAATCCAAGACTGTTCAGTCAACTTAAACCATGAACCTTCTACACCAAGTTGCTAGGCAGCCTTTAATGTTACTAGTCTTTAATCCCTTTGAGAGTTGCACATTGTGATTCAGAATCCAGGATGCAAGGGACATTCCTAACAGATTGATCCAATTCCATCATATAATTGGCCTCGGAAGAGTATTGTTACATGCAATCGGTCGTAATCTCCTGTTATAGTGAAACTGAACTATGTGATTGGGATTCATTCCCAATTTATACCTCCTTTAACAGAAGCGGCAAATGTGATCGATATGGCAATAACCTTAAACGATCCTCCATCAACTGAGCAGGAACTGCAACACAGTATTTGATTATTAAATGAGCAATAATCTAAGATTAGTAAGTTCACTTGTACATTACTGATTGTATCCTTAACCAATGGGAATATATCTTCAGTAGCATAACTTTTGCAGAGTTGTCCTTTCACAATGTCTACTCACTTGGTGCCATTAAGTATTATTAGACAGGTGCTCAGGTGAATTTCCACCAGCATTAAAGAAAGTCGGCTGACAATACCTACATTTTTAAGTCTATCTGTATAATATTTTAAGAGCTAGTTAAAAATTCTGTCTATATACATCCAAATTGGATGTAAAAAGCAAAAATAAAAAGTCTTTTTCACGAATGACTGCTGCCTTTGCAGCTCTCTGAGGACTAACACTCCCTTCCAAGTGAAACAATCTGTGCCTTCTGTTCTTGTAATATGTCGGACAGGATGGCTGGATCTTTGTCAGAGTAGGTATTTTTCTCCTGCTTGCTGTCATTCAAAATAACATATATACATTATTTGAGTAACCTAGTGTACAATTTGGTTTGGTTCATAGTATATTTCTCTCTACTTCCACACTCACTACTGCTTCCTGCCCAGTGGGAGATGAAAGAGAGAGTCTAAGTAGACCCAAGTGGCATGTGTACCTCTAGTGGTCATCAGGAGGTGATGGACATGGATGATGAGAAGTATGTATAAAGAGATTTCTTTGAGGAACTACACGCTAAACTTTGCAAGTCTGAGAGAAAATGGTCTACCTTCAGCCATTGAAACCAGCTAGAAAGAATGATGGTAGACCAGAAGAGTAAATGTTTTGTGTCCTTCGCTATTTCGTACAAAAGGCAAGGCATGGTGAGCTGAAATCTTGAAGTGCAATTAAGTTTGCCTTGCATCAAGCAACCCCCTCGTTTCTAAATACAAATATTTAGGGTCAGCGGACGGAGACCAATCTATTGTGTACCTGGAATCAGAGACTAGATTATTTGACTATACTATAATCCACGTGGTGTGGGGAGTGATTCTTTTACAGGAATCACTATGTTGTTGTAGATGGAATTAATTCATTATTGATTGTTTTCTGAGTCCTCTACTGCAGGCTATGAATGCATATAACTTTGAAAGAAATTATGTTTATGGGTGATTTCAAGATTTATATATGAGAAAGTTAATGTATTTTCTGTTTGAACTCTGTTTGGGTGTACTTTGGGAATTCATTCATTTTTGTTGTTGATGTTTGGTGGAAAATGTGTTACTTTTTTTTTTTTTTTTTTTTTTTTTAAATCTAGCCAGTTTCTAAAAGCACAGTTGTTTTTTCATTCTTACCGTAATCCATTCAGAAGTGTCTGTGAGAGGTGGCTATTGTGAAAATGGTGGTGGGGTATTGGGTACTGTTATATGGTTTGTTGCAGTTCATCTTTTTCAGATCGATTTGCCCACTGAGCTACGCTACCAGGTGCTATAGCCATTTACATAGCTTAGTGGGTTAACATGCATACTGGGGAAATTTTTGGGTAGATTAAAAGTCCCAGGTTAAAACTTTGTTGTGCCCAATGCAGGTACTGATAAAATGACTACTGCCGAGTTGGGTAATAATGCATATTATTTAGAAGTACGTGAATGCCCAAAATTTGGTAACAAGTAAAATGCCCAAAACAAGCACAAAAATATGAAGGTATGCACAATATTCTTATTGTGTGAAATAAGTGTTCAGTCATTGTAACACGTGTGGATTTGACTTTAAATAACTGTGATGCTAAACCTCTAAACAGCCCATTAAGGATACAAGACTATCCTTATCCTTTGACCCGGTAAAGAATGGTGTGGTTGACGAATACTTCACTTTGCGGAAAGAGTCAACGAGGAACCTCAGGCAATCCCTCAGTTACCTTCCTCCAATACTCCTATCATTTGACCAATAGCAAAATAGTTTAACTGGGAGTTTTTGAGTTGAAACAGTGGAGATATTACTGGGTTTTTTCTTTGGATAAAATGTGTTTAGATTGCACAGCAGAACACAGTATGGAGGATTTGACCAGCATTTTAAGTGATAGTTTGAAGGGTCATGGATGGAAAAAAAATATATTTATATAAAATGATGGTTCTTTGTTTGTCTATTTTTTTTTGTTCATATTCAACTTTACTAACTCGCACATTCACGTATACTTTGTATGTGCCCCATATAGGAAACACGCAGGAAATTGTTTACCTTTCCTCATCCCAGTGCCCACTCTAACTCCCCATAAAATATACTTGGAGCTGAGGAGATATGCAGTATACCCCAGCCTATTTGTTCGAACTTATTTGAAGCCTAGATAATATTTGGGATTTTTTATTGACTTTTTATATTCTCTGGGCTGCTGTATTTCTTTCAAGAAGATTATTGATTGAAGTTCATGCACCACAATGTTTTAATTTAAGTTGCTGAAAATGGCTGGGACCTTTCTGGTTCTTTGGTTTATTTTCCAAAAGCCCACAGGCAGGGGTTGTGAGCTAAGCTCAGTACTTTTTTTGTTTTTGTTAAGTGTAGTCTTTGTAAAACTATCTGTCCTTTCTTTATCTGTAGAACTCGAAAGCTGGCTTTGCATTTGAAATGTGGAATTGCCACAGTAGTCCACCCCTCACATCTGATCCTTTAGCTTGAAATTGTGCCACCTGATCCATGCTTTGACCCTGCTTTGGTGTCCAGTCTAACCGTTGTTGGCTTCACACAAGCAGTGCTCAGTAACAGTAGGAGAATTGCTATGAACATCGTTTTATTCCAGTGCAGCTTGTTAATTACCGATTCTTCTTCTCTCACACAACATAGAACCTAGGAGTGCATTTGATGAAAAAAAGCTTTGAACATAATACGATGATGTGTATGGTCGCACTTGTTCCATCAGCTCTAGTAATGAACCTGCTGTTGTATAGTGACTACTTCCCCCTACAGAAAAGCCTTTTGACAGTTCATTTTTCAAATTTAGCGAGGAGGTAGATGGATTCACAATAGAGATCAGAATCCTCAGTATGCTTTGTTTTAACTTGGAGAATGCCTAGTTTTCATTCTCCTCTTTTTCAGGTGCATGAGCAAGTGTGTGACGGAGAAATGAGGCTGGCTGTGGCAAGACATAAGCAAGACATGGATGGTGTTCGTGGAGCTCTTCCCAAGGAACAGCAGCACCTCTTCGATGAGCTTCAGAAGCAGGCAGAAGAAATGCACCAGGCAGAGATGCAGCATGCTCTGCTGCAGGCACAGGTGAGCGCAAGTAGGTTAAGCACAGCCTGCAACTAGCAAAGAAGTGAACTGCTGTAGAGTTAATCTCTGCTGCATGTATGCATGTTCTTGAGCAGCTGTTAAAGTTCACTGCACTTGTGGCATGCTCTGGTGCAGGTGAGAAATCTTGCTGAAGTCAGTCACATTCAGGCTGAGGTGCAGCACACTGCTGTATGCAGAAGCAAGCTCCGACAGATTTGTCACAGACACCTGCAGGAACAGGTTAGTCAGGTATTTGGAGCACACTGCTGCACCTATAGGGAAGCTTGGACTTATATTTGGCACAGATTGAAATCCCCCTGCCTCTGGCAACCTGCGCTTGAGCAAGTATCTTTATGTGACAATGGAAGCTTAGGTTCACTCTAGAAAGCACGCTACTCATGTTGCTGTAAGCATGCATGAGTTCTGGCAGAGATTTTAACACACTTGACCTTCCATGGTGGAGTTTAGGCAGAGATGCAGTGTTCTACTCTGGCTTAATTTTTTTGTGAAGCTTCTAAAGTAGCTTGCTGTGTACTACCTACTGTTTTTCGTCCCTTTGTCAGATGTTGCATCATTTGGAGATGGAGGCTGTACGCCTGAGTCTGACCAATATGCATACAGCACATCTGGAGCTGAGCGAATCCAACCTGCAGAAGGAACGTGAAACTGCGCTAGTGGAACTTCGTGAAATGTTGAATGGCAAGCGTGCTCAGGAAGTCGCCCTCCTGCAGAGCAGGCACCAGTTTGACGTGGAGCGTATTAGAGAGCAGCAGGGCAAAGAAATCGATGAGCTCAAAGTGAAGCATCAGCAAGAAATGGGTAAACATTGTAAATGCTTTGTTTCATTTGAGCTAAGTTTGCATATACCTTTATGGAACTGTAGAGAAAAATACAATGGAAGCACACAGTTTCATTGGGCAAGGGAGTAAAGATGAGCCTTTATTGAACACATTTTCCCCATTAGCACAGGAAGTGACATCACTGGATCTTCCAACATCCATCTGTTCAGGAAGTGACATCACTAGTTCCCTACCTATGGCAACCTACGACTGCCTGACCCCTTCCAGGTACTTTCTTATTGGCAGCTGCAATGCAGATCTGCCACTGGCATGCCAAATGCAAGCATGTCTCGACTGTACAGTGCCTGGCACCAGGAACCCTGGTTCGCCCACATACCAACTGCTACCTTCCAGAGTGCCTCTGTGCTCCTTTACCTGGTTCCCGCTCGCCACTTAACTGCCACGCCACACTACACCACTCAACACGGAAGGATCATTCACATGCACCTCCTGCAAGTTCTTATGCACTCTTCCACACTCCGGACCCACCACTCCCATGCCAGCACCGCCCCCACTTGCACACTCTGACCAGCCTACACAACATTCCACACTCATGCATGCTGCTCAACACTCTCTCTCCAAACATGCCAAGTAGATGGGGAATCTAATACACAACCACGCTCCAGACCTGCTCTTCCTCATGGAAACATTACTAAACCAAATCTCTGTACAGTACATCTGTACCGCAATCCTTGCCGGCTACAAGGTTTCCAGGCAAGAGCATCAACACAACCCCAGAGGTGCCATTAGAGTCCAAGATGCCACCAGCCACACCACCTTCATGGACAACCCAATCAGCTACATGGAACACCTCCTGCTCAAGATAAGCATCACCATTACATTTCTACTGGGACTTAACCCTCGTACACAGACCACTACGTCCCTGCGCCAATTTCGGCAGCGACATCACAAACTTATTTGCGCCTCTCAGCAACACCTGCACCTTCACACTTTCACCTGGAAGACCTCACCAACCCCAAATCTTTGACCCTTCTAAAAAAACCTTGCATACCTTGGCCCACCCAGCACGTTACCAAACCCACCCACACCGACAGACACCTATTGGACTTGATTTTCTCCTCAATCAGCAATATGACACTTGACAAGCTAGCAGATATGACCTAGAGGGTCAATGCACTCATCAGTTTTTGCATACCCTTCCTGCAACACCACAGACCTACCATCACTGGAAATGTCTGCACCAGCTGGAAAAGCATCACAGGAACGGTGTGGGCTGCTGTACTGTCCTTGAACCAGCTCAAGTACACCAGCAACCTGCAGATAGCCATCAGTCTGACACTTCCCAGGCATATTTTGGCCTACCTAGTACTTTTGCTTAATATGCATTCTGGTATCCTCTGCCATTTTGTCATTGTGGAGAGCTGGTCAAAGAAGGCTACCATCATTAGCTGCATTTTTTGGGGAATCGACTTTGCTTATGTTGATACTTAAGTGCCTTAGTTATTTTGGCAGTTTATTAGTATTATGACTTGGCTATCAATATGTTAAACTGGGCTGTCATTGCTATCACTTGCCCTGTTACGGCTTCCCACACTGCTTCCAGAAAAATGTTTGCCTACTTCCACTAAAATGTTTTTCATGGAAACACAATTGTAAAGAATAAGTCACTTACATGTAATCCTAGTTCTCCTCCAGGTGAGTACTCATGAAAGTCATAAACGTTGAATATTCCCGCCTACGTGCGGGGGGTGAGGAGAGAGAGAGAGAGAAAGTGTGTGTGTGTGTGTGTGTGTGTGTGAATATTTTTGTGTGGAAATGTGTGTAAATGTATGTATTTGTGTGTAAAAGTGTGTGTGTATTTATTTATATATATCCAAGAACCCTCCAAAGAAATGAAGGGCGGAGGCCTCGGTGGGGAACAAAGGGAGCACACTTTATTTCACATCATTACTTCAGGCGAATGCATTTCGGCAATGTGTGCCTTCGTCAGCGCCCAGTGGAAGCAAGGAAAGGGGTAAGTGTCCACACCTGTAGATTTTCCCGCTGCTGGTCGAATGGCCACTCCTTCCGTAGTTGGCCCCGCCTCATATATATATATATATATATATATATATATATATATATATATATATATATATATATATATATATATATATATATATATATATATATATCTCTCTCAGAACACAAGGTTGCCCAAAATGAGGAGCCGCGCACGTCAGGACACATACCACTCCGCAGGCGGCAGTATGGTTGACAGGCATCACGCGTTTCAAACAGCCATATTCTGCCGCAATTAGACTAGAAGTTCTCTCCCCAAGTGGCTTGCCTCCTGCCACTCCATCAATAAAAATCCATGGAGGGTGAACAGCAGTGTATGCCCGGCTTCCCACTGCCAATACCTCTGCGGGTGAGGCTCCTCACGCCCAAGAAGCGCTGGTGGTTACCCGTGCTTCGGAACCACCTTGCAGCGTCGGGGCTCCTCGCGGCCGGACTAGCCGCTGTAAGTTGCAGAACACAAGGTTGCCCAAAATGAGGAGCCGCGCACGTCAGGACACACACCACTCCGCAGGCGGCAGTATGGTTGACAGGCATCACGCGTTTCAAACAGCCATACGTGTTTCGAGCAGGACGCTCTTGACCACTGGCAATTGAAGAGGCAGGAAGCGACTCCTCATTTTGGGCAACCTTGTGTGCAGTGGGAAGCCGGGCATACACTGCTGTTCACCCTACAGGGATTTTTATTGATGGAGTGGCAGGAGGCAAGCCACTTGGGTAGAGAACTTCTAGTCTAATTGCGGCAGAATATGGACTACAATAACCAGCATGCCTGCAGCGCCCACTGGGGCGGGACTTCACATTGTTTAATAAAAAGCAGTTCTTCAATCTTGCTTCCTACCTCTTCAATTGCCAGTGATCAAGAGCGTCCTGCTCGAAACGCGTATGGCTGTTTGGTTGACAGGCATCACGCGTTTCATACTGCCGCCTGCGGAGTGGTGTGTGTGTGTCCTGACGTGCGCGGCTCCTCATTTTGGGGGGGGGGGGGTGTGTGTGTGTGTGTGCGCGCGCGCGCTCTCTCCTCCCCGATTTCTCTCCCCCCCCCCACCCCCCCCCCCCCGGATCTCCAGTATAATTGGAGATGCTGTCGGGCGGTCCGAGCAGGGTCACCGGAAGTCCAAAAACGTCCTTTCACCAATCTCTTTCGTACCAAAAGATACTCGGACACCTTCCTTCTGCAAAAAGTGATTTATTGCGGCAACAAACCGCGTTTCGGCGATTAAGCCTTGTTCACGTTTTATATGTGTATGTATATACATGGGTGTGTATGTATATGTGTATATGATGGCTGAGTTTTGGTCCAAATAAGGAGTAGGTTTGACAACCAAATGTGTAAATGCATGCAGCAACCCCCAGTGGGTCATGCTCAGGTCCTGCCTGCATGCTTGGACATTGAGTCCGATTTGGAGAAAGTCATTCCTGATAGTGAGTCCCTTTTGTGATTAATTATTGTCTGAGCAATAACGAAACATTAAAACCCCCTACAGTGTGCCCCCAAATGTCATCCTGGTACAATTAACTCTCAGCTGCTGCGCTTACAGCAACTTGGGCACAGTTCCTGGTTGCCGCGCAGCCTCTCCTGATTATGTTCAGCAGCCCAGGAAGAAGAGGCGGTGTCTTCGAAACGCGAAGGCTGAAGAAAATGAAAGTTTACATGAAATTAAATGCCGATTTTTTTAATTGAATAAAGCCTGTCTGGTGACAGCTGCTGGGAGTGCATCTTTAAGCTTTTGGGTTCTTTGGATAAAATAATCACACAGCTGCTCTGCCCTGAAAGGTTGCACCATCCCTATACTGGAATGGAGAGGCTGAGCGGCAACCAGGAACTGTGCCGAAGCCAGCGCATCAGCTGAGTTACTTATACTGGGATGACATTTGGGGGCACACTTGAGGGGGTTTTAATGCTTCGTTATTGCTGAGACAATAATTAATCACAAATAGGGTATTGTGGTGTTGTAGGTTTGCACTAGGTGTGGGCTGGTTAGAATGGATGGGTAAAAGGACTTGAGGGCTAGGTGTACCGCCTGCAGCTCCAACATGTTGATATGGTACTTTTTCCCCTTAGCTGACTACAATTCCTGAGTCTGTAGGACACCCATATGAGCACCCCTTCTCTGGAGAGAGGCATCCTTTATGAGCGTTTGAGTGCTCTGGTGAAAGGAACACCAATTAGTAGATTGTTTCGATGAGACAGACCTGGATCCTTTTGCAGCATGAGATAGGGTGAGTTTGTTGTTTCAGTGATCTGAATTGGTTCCACTGATTCCCCAGATTCTTTTGTAACGGTCTCATGTGTAGTCTGGCATCGATAACAATAAATATACATGAGGCCATTGACCCTAGAATAGATGTCATCTGTCTAGCTGATGGGTGTGGAGTGTGCAGGAGTTTGGCACACTTCTGGCCGATATAGTCTCTCCTGCAAAGGATATACTCTTGTGATTTGTGTCCAGGATCACACCTATTTAGTGGAGGCTTTGAGTTTGAATCTGGCTTGATTTCCCCGTGTTGATTTGGAGATCCAGAGAGTGTCTCAATGCAAAGTGGTAATGTTTCTTTGCTTGCTTCGAAGAGGAGCTTTTTATCAATCAGTTGTTTATCTATGGGTAGACTAATATCCTCCTTTTTTTCGTAACGCTGCTGTTATGACCGCTACATGTATGTGTGTGGGGCTGATTTCAGGCCAAACTGAAAAACTTTGTATTTTTCTTTTTTTTGCAGAGTTTTATATAGCGTGAACTAGAACCGAATCAGTTATCAGAGCGCTTTACATAGCACCAGTTACGTTACATGAGGACACACTTTCATTTTAGGCACGGGGAGATTAAGTGATTTGCCCAGAATCACAGGGGGTTTTTGGCGTCGTTACCGAGACTCGAACCCAGATCCCCAGGTCCGAGGTCGAGCGCCTTAGCCGTTAGGCCAACCCCTCTCCCCTGTATTGGTAATATTTGGATGCCACTTTGAAATGCAGGAACGTTTGATGTTTCCTGGCTATTGGTATGTGGAAGTAGGCGTTCTGCAGATAGATGGAACATATCCAGTCTACCTGATGGAGTTGGGGGTATATTTAGTGGAGAGCCAACATTCTGAACTTCTCCTTGCGAATGTATTTGTTTAGGAGACGCAAGTCCAGAATTGGTCTGAATCCTGCAGTTGGGCCTTTTTCTTTGAGAAAATACTGAGTATACCCCTACTGATTGTTTGGAGAATGGAACCTCCTGTATTGCGTCTTTGCGAAGAAGGATGAAGACCTCTCTCTGTAGGAGTTTCAGCTAGTGGCAAGGTGCTTTTAAAGGTGGAACAGCAGGAGGACGACCCTGAAAATAAAGTGAGTTCTCTACAATAATTAAAACCCTTTTGTCATTGGTGATATTGCACCACTCGTTGAGAAATGTGAAGATTCGAACCCCCTGACCCCCAGAACATCGACGGAGCTGTAGTGTTTCGATGTCAAACGCTGCCTTATTGACTCTGGCATAAAAAATTGCCTCGTTGTCGAATGACATCTGGTTGCTGTCAACGGAGGAGTTTATGACGTTGGACGGTGAGCCTGGCTCATCATCGAATTGCGGAACAGTGACTAAGACCTTCAATGTCCTCTCAACAACGTGGATTTTGACGTATGTGTCAGTAGATATCAATCTTTCATGTGAGTTTTTCAACGTCGCCTGTCATTTTTTCACCCACAATGGTGTCTGAGGCAAGGAGTGCCTCATGGGCAACTCCCAACAGGTATTATGTAAAGACAATTTCAAAGATGTATGCAACACGCATTACAAGGAAGGAAGAGACCAGGAGTCAATTGATTTTTGGAGGAGGTAGTATTATTTACCAAGAAGCAAGGGAAAAGATCTTTCGATGTCAATACAGTTAAAACAGCACTGTACAGAACGGATCTTGTGACAACCCAGTGACACTTGGTGCAAGGTGCTATATACAATTGGTGATAGTGAATGTGCAAGTGCTAAAAACAACAGCATTGGCGACGCATTAACCGAAGTATTTACATCAAATAATGGCTCCGAAAGACAAGTTATAATCACTTGAAACACAGTTATTTATACAGGAGCACAAGACGTGATATGCGTCGTATAATTCAAGCTGTACAGTCGACGGCGTTTCGATCCCCTTTAGTCGGGATCGTCATCAGGACAGGGTTGTCGATGAAAACAGTGCTGTGGGCAGAAAGGGGAATATTTGAGCGGGGGATCACGGGTTGGGACAAGGCTGGGGGTGAGGTGGTTAATCGGTTGGAGATCAGGTTTACATTAAAGGTTTAATGTGCATAGGGTGTGAAATGGGTGGGGGCCAGAGCGGGGGGTCGCAGAAGTGTTTATAGGGGGTGACTAACGTTGAAAAATCAAGAGATGATTGGTATATCTAATTATATCCAGTGATGTTAAATTCAATCACGGTGTCAGCCGGTTTTAAGCAAGTGAATAGTGAGGGCCTACCGGGCATGAAACAGTTTGGAAGAAACTTACAGTTGTACCCAGGCAGACGGGCGAGGGTAGGTGAAGTCCGATTAATCATTCAATGATCGAAAACTGCGGGGGAGCAAGGGATAGGGAATTAAAAATAGACCAAGATCGGCCTGTCACTTAGACTGAAACCACGGTAAGTAGAGTTACCTGATCGTAGCTTTGGTCTGAACAGCGGGCGGGACTTGCTGCGCCTGCGGGGAGGAAACGTACTGGGAGTCAGCACGAGCCGGTGGCGTTAGATCGCATAAAAAAACTCACAGGTTTCGAACGCACCGGAGGTGCAGGGGATGTTCTTACCTGATTTAAGCAGGGCGGCAGAAGGCAAGCGGGGCTCTTCTTGCGGGTGGGCTGCAGGCAGTGAATGCGGGAGCTACCTAGGCGCGTGTAGTCCCTACACATAAATCAGGAAGTGCAGGGCAGGGGGCGGAGTCCGGACACCACAAGAGGCGGGGCCGGAGGCGTGTAACAAAGTTACGGAGGTAACATTGGCTAATGGGAAAGCTGGGGGTGGAGTCCGGCCATCACTGGAGGCAGGGTGGGCGTTTAGCAAGGTAACCGTGGTGACATGGACTAACAGGAAGTGGCTGGATCCAGGACATGATTCAGGGCAGATCTCGCAGGCATGACGTGGTGGGGGCGTGCTCGGCGGACGTATGCTCGGGTCAGGAAGGGCATAAATAAATAAATAAATCTACAAGTATATCCACTATACATGTCTTACAGGGTATATAGAAGTACGGCAAGAAAAGAAAAATTCTTATTACCAATCTATATTATAACATGATATGGAAATTTACATATCGAAAAAACTGGTTTGAAACCGGACAGTTAAGTACATGGCAATAGTCTATGTGGATGGACAATGGACTTATACCTAATTGAAGGCTGTGGTAGTAGAATCAAAGGCATAGTATACGGTACAAATTACATCAACTGTACATTTCTATCCAGAGTACATTTCTATCCAGAAAGATAATGAGAGGAGGGATAGATACAAAAGATAGGTGGACAGTGGGATTAGATGGAGATGGTGTTTGTCCATTCATCAAGGGTGTTCAACCCATGGTTGACCGAGTCAACCCGTGCAATCCATTTACACTCCGCTCTATTGAGTAGAGTGGACATGTTCCCACCTCTGATGGGTAGTGTGGGTTTCTCAATGACCATCCACCTCAGGTCTGTGTCCGTATGCGATTTTTCCATGAAATGTGTGACCAATGGAGCAGTGAGGACTTTGCAGTTCATTCTGCTCTTGTGCTGTATTATCCGTTGTTTGACCATTTGGGTGGTTTGGCCAATGTAAATAAGTTCGCATGGACAACGGATAGCGTAAATTACATTTTGGGTCTTGCAGTTTGAGTGGTGAGATAGTTGGTGAGTCTGTCCATTGTAGACAAATTCTTTGGTGATAAGTGTTAGCTCACAGACGCTACAGGATTGACACTTGAAGTGTCCAATTACTGGATTCATTCCCCACGCAGCTGTGATGGTGTGTTTTTCAGTTGTGGTGGTTGGCCAAGTGATGGCTCGAACAAGATGGTTGGCAATGTTATTGCCTCTCTGGTACGAGAATAGTGGTGGTGTATGGAATTGTTCATCAAATCGTAGCACAGACCAGTTTTTTTTGATTATTTTGGCTACCTTATTGCTGTCCGGGCTAAAGACAGAGACAAAGGGGATTCTGTTAATAGATTTTCTGTTTTGGTTCGGCGTTAGTAGATCCTCACGGTGGTTGTACCATGCTCGTTTCTTTGCTTGTTTAGCCAGACGTCGTGGGTAGCCTCTGTTGACAAGTTTCATGACCAAGATGTCTGCCTCCCTGAAGTAGTCTTTGCGCCATTTACAATTGCGCCGAATTCGAAGGAACTGGCCAAATGGAAGTCCATCACGTAGGCTCCTAGGGTGGTTGCTTGAATAATGTAGCAAGGTGTTTCGTTCTGTGGGCTTACGGAAGAGCGATGTTCCAAGTTTCCCTTCTTCTGCATGTACAATGACATCAAGGAATGGTAGGTCATTTGATTTGGTCTCACTTGTGAATTTGAGATGTTCTTGTGAGGAATTTAGCCAGTCCATGAAGGGTTGTAAAGACTTGGCCGTTCCATTCCAGATCACCAAAATGTCATCAATATATCGACGCCACAGATGGATTTGGGGTCGATACGGGTTGATGGAGTTAAGGATCAGTGATTTTTCCAGATCATGTACGTATAGAATGGCAAAGTTGGGAGCGAAGCAAGCGCCCATTGATACTCCCTTGATTTGGAGGTAGTATATATTTTTGTACATGAAATAGTTGTTTTGTAAGGCCACTCGTAGAAGGTCCATAATGAATTCAGTGGGGATTTTGGATGGTTGAGGTCTAGAAATCAGTAGATTTTTGATTACTTCGAGCCCTTCGCGATGAGGGATGTTTGTGTAGAGGGACTCGATGTCCAGACTTGCCATCATTTGACTGTCCAGGTCGAAAGGTTGATCTTCTATGGTATTTATCAAATCCATGGTATCACGTATGTAGGTGTCTGTGATGGGCACAAATTCCTTAATGACTGAGTCCAGATATTTCCCCAGAGGTTCCAGGATGGAACCACATCCTGATACGATGGGGCGTCCAGGCGGATTTCTGGCATCTTTGTGAATTTTGGGGAGAACATATAGGACCGGTGTCCTGGGATGTGGGTTGTTCAAGTACTCGAATTCTTTCTTGGTGATGATATTGTTGTCTCTGGCTATAGTAGTGATAGAGAGAATCTTCTGTCTAATATCTGCCAGGGGATCTTTAGAAAGAACACGATAATGTTCGTTGTTGGTGAGTTGTCGTTCAACCTCTTTGTCGTACTGTGTATTGTTTAGAACGACAATCCCTCCACCCTTGTCCGCGGGCTTGATGACAATCTCCGGATTATTTTGGAGGGTGTTTAGGGCTTCTTTCTCCGTCAAGGGTAGATTGTAGGGGATAAAGCGCGGAGTAGTTTTGAGACCCATTACTTCCTTTAAGACTAGCCGTTCAAAAGCCAGAATTTCAGGTGACATTTGATTGGATGGAGGGTTAAAGGTAGAGGGCAGCCGAAACGGAGAGATTTGGTTCATTCCGGTGTCTGGTTTATCAGCAAAAAATATTTTTACCGAATTCTTCTGAAGAATTTTAGAAGGTTAGATTGCAATTCCAGGAAGTTGGTTCTGACCGTCGGCACGAATGAAAGATCTTTTCCCTTGCTTCTTGGTAAATAATACTACCTCCTCCAAAAATCAATTGACTCCTTGTCTCTTCCTTCCTTGTAATGCGTGTTGCATACATCTTTGAAATTGTCTTTACATAATACCTGTTGGGAATTGTTTTTGCTTACACGATACACCCATCCCAACGTGGTCTATGGGTTTCCTCCTGTTATTCTTATACGTCATGGGCAACTCCGGCATCGACAGATAGCAAATAGGTATTTTTTTTTACTTTTGGAAGTGGTTCTTGTCCTTTTCTCATGCCTGGTAGGAGACCTGCCTTTTGAAATCTCATGAAGAGAGGGTGAAGGATGTCCTTCTTTTGAAGTTTTCTCTCTCCTGAAGCCCATGAAGGCGAATTGTTTCTTTGTCTTTTAAAGTTTGCCTAGAAAACGTCTGAAATGGTGACCAGTCTCAAGTGTATATATACATTTTCTATTATAGTACTTGTAGCAGGCTGGCTCACTTTGTGGTGTACATCTATTGGTGAGGCACTGTGTACTGAGTCCAGGCAACCCTTAGTGATCGTAGTTGTGTTCCCTGATAACCAAAGCTCTCACGGGATAGCTGTGGAAAGCATCTAAGGCTTATTCAGGAGGGTGTAAAGCGGGTTCATTACCAACTAGTCAGTGAAGCTTAAATAAAAGAAGAACCACACCAGAGTTAGAAAAATACATCTGAATTTATTAAACACAATACAATACTAAAACTACCTTGGTATACTTCCTACCCGGAGATATCAATACACATTGAAATCTACTTCAAAACAGGTAAGTAAAGCATAGAAAACACATGGGCCCCTATGGATGGCCAAACCATATACAAAGAAAATAGAATGCGAAGTGAGTACCAAATCAGGACGGATACCCAAGGACAAAGAAGCCAGCGGAAGCACTGAACCACCAAAGGTAAGTAGTTAGGGGCGCCCGGGCGCAGAGATGTAACACCAGGTTAAATGTCCATAGGATAACACAGAGAAAGTCACGGTTGGGATTTTATGGTTTCGGACCCTTCCCAAAGGACTCGGAGGAAACCAGTTAGATCAAGAAAGGTTGGAGAGCCACCCTACCCGTGGATACCCCGGGAACCAGGGTACCTACACCAGGGAATCCTGGTGGACAGGTACGAAGTGGTGTCGGAACCTGTTGATGTCAGTGGAGGGTCTTAGAAGTCCATTGGCTACATCGTCTAGTGGACCAGGTCATGGGACCCAACCGTGGATTCTGGATGAGTAGTACCTTAAAGCAGAGGGGACAGTCCAAACCACTCGAGATGTCCAGAAGGAGCAGGAGCATGATGTTGTACCTTGTCGGAGGTGCTTGCTGTAGCATGCACATCTTGCTGTAGCATGAACGTCTTACTTTAGTAGGGGTGGAGTCCTCACAATGATGCAGGAGCACAGGAGCTGTCCATGAGCTTTCCCACTGCGGTTGAAGATGGCAGGAGGGTAAGTGGCCGGCAGGACCACCAACAAGCCTTGGAAAAGATCAGATTGCAGAAAAACATGCTTTGTCGCAGACCAACAAGGTCTGCGGCACTAACCTAGCAAGTGTAAGTCGGGGCAGGCTCTCAGCACACAGGAGAGTTGGCAGGAATCAATAGAGACCCCAAGAGGACCAGAGAGTCGCAAGGAGACCGCAGCAGCACACGGAAGATGAACATCCATGTTGCAGGAGATGCAGGGAGGACAACATCATTGGAGCTGTATTATGCTCGAGGCTGGGGCTTCTTGAGGCTCGAGGAAGTTTAGACAGGAGAATCCACACGCCTTGGCAACCGTAGACAGACGCAGTGTGCAGGGATTACAGTCTCCCAAGTTGCAGGGAAGACTGGTCAGGCTGCTTGTGAGCCAACAAACCACTGCTTGTGTTGAAGAGCCAGGAGGTGTCCGTGGGACAGAAGGATCAGCAGATGGGTCGTCGACGTTGAGGTACTGCTTATGTAGGGGAGTGACTCCTTCACTACAAGGGACATTCCTTCTTGCTTGGATGCATGCAGAGTTGTGGGAGACTCTGGGATGCATGGCCACAGAGTTGCAGAGCTTGGAGATGAAGTTGCAGTAGGAATCTTCCTACCAGCAGCAGCATTGTCTTAGTTTCTGGCTCGGTCCAGCAGCAGAAGTGTCTTCAGACGGGTCTTGACAAATCTTGACTGTCCTGGATAAATCTACGGACCCACTCTCCGGGGGCCCTTATGTAACCCCTAAAGGGGGAAGGGCAGCTTCTGCAATCATCCACCAATCGGAGGGGGTCAGGGACGCTACTCTGAGGACATAACTCAGATGCTCCCAAGGGCCAAGATTCAGGATGGCAGATTTAAGCAGCCACCTAAAGGAGCTCCGGGCACCCGCCAGTGGAAAAGCTGGGCAGGAGGGTTGTCACTACCCTGTCCTTTGTGTGGTTTTGCGCCAGAGCGGGAGCCAAGGGCTCCTGTACTGGTGGAAACTGGCTTATGCAAGGAGAGCACCAAATGTACCCTTAAAAGCAGTCTGGAGGAGCTCAGGAGCACCCCCACCTTAGCCCTAGACACCTAATTCTAAAGGTGAGGTGGCTATACATCTCCTCTAAAGGAAGTCCTTTGTTCTGCCTTTCCCTACCTGAGTTAAGCTCAGTAGCAGGAGGGCAGAACAGTGCCTGGGGTTGGCAGCAACACCAGCTTGCACGCAGACCCTGCAAATCTGCACCGGTAGACATTTGGGGTGGAGGAGTCCTCTAAGGAGCCCCTCCAGTACTGGGTATCCTGCAACTAACACTGGAATCTGTATAGTTGCATGATTCCAACATATTTGATACCAAACATGACCAGGTTCGGTGAAGCAGTTATGTAGTTGGACATCTCGACATGGGCAGTGTCCACCACATAGCTTAAAATGCCTTCCCCGCACTTATAAAGCCAGAGCATGGACTCCAGGCTTTGTAGCGGTGTCTCTGCTCGTGCAAGGACACCCTCATACTGTGTCAGGAATTGCTTTTACTCATTTCAGGTCTGCTTGGTTGGTATTTTACCAATTCAAAGCTGTAATACTGTGCTTGGAGTGATCAATGGCTTTTGTAATTTTACAGCTCTGCATGGACAGCACCGTGTTAGCCCTATGCCTAAAGACTTTGCTGTAGAAATGGCAAAAGACATTGTTCCTTTCCAGCTGGCGTTGATGGCACTGTGCTAATCCTATGCTTATAGACTTTGATAGAAACGCAGACATTTGAGGTGAGCAGATGTAGAGTGTTGATGGTGTTGAGAGTGCTCTATACAGGAGCTGCTTTCCACCTAAACTTGAGAACTACCCAGAGTTCTCTGCTTCTAATATATATTTTAAATCTGTACTCCGGGGTCTCTGCTCATTGTGCGAATATTCAATGCTTATGACTATTGATGAGGATCCCCTTGAAGAGAACTGTTACACTGGATCTTAGTGTCTAAGTTACTCCGTTCTGAAGAAACATGAGATGTAATGCAGATCAAAATTGACAGTCCATCTCCCTCACTTTCTCTTTGCTTCGTTGTGGCGGAATTCTTAGAGGTAAATACAAAGTAATAACTTGCACACCTCTCTTGAATCACTTTTAAACAGTATTATTTACAATTATGTCTGGTGCAAACCCATATCTTGACTAGCCCCAGTCAAGTTAGTATATATGAATCATCCACAGAAACCTGTGTTATGGGATGCACTGTCCACTAGCCCACTATTGCGTGGTGCTAACGTTTACATCAATGTTCTCAAATATGTTTATACATTTCAACCTCTTTTAAAGAAATATTTCGGTAAAGATACTCAAAAAATGAACTAATACGCGTTAGTCATCACATTACGCACTCATTATGAAATGATAACAACAAAACTGAACAAGAAAACAATTCTTGGTTTTCCTTCTTCAAAAGGCTTTTATTATTCTTTTTTCAACACTTTCGTTCGTGAGAACTTCATACAACACTCCAAAAGTCAACCCATGAAGACATATCCCAATGCATTTCGGCATGCACCTTCATCAGGGGAATACTCTTCGCTGACTGAAAGTCAGACGGATAAGCGTTATATACAAGCACTGTTGACGACCTTCTTAAAGCTTTTGTATCTGGTGCAATATCCGATTCTAATATCCACCGCACAACTTCCACTGTCTCTCTCTCCCTTATCTATTTCACCATAAACTAGTCAAGAAAATCTTCTATGAAACGCTATCCTCTTAACTCCGAACACTCAGAAAGCACTGCTATGTTGGTACTAAAAAGAAATGTGTGGAACTCATGCATTGATGCCTTAATTCATAGTTTGTCGAAGAACTTTTCTTGATTCCAATCTTATAACTTTTTCAGATGGGATGAAGCAGAAGTTGGAGCTGGAATTGTCGAAGTTGCATGACCAGAACCTTCAGGTACAAATAGTGTTTAAACACGTACATCCTCATGACTTGCACGAGGGCTGTAATGTGGTTGTATGGTTTCCATTATCCACAAATCCTTCCCTATTAGTCCCCAAGTTGTTGCCTTTATTTTGCATCCCATTCCCCTTTCATCCTGATCAATATGATGCCATGTACCACTGGTAAGGCAGGCTATATTTCTCACTTTGTAGTGCTTATTGCAGAAGCGGAGTTCTCTTTGACATATGCCATAAGGAAAGGTGTTGTCTTTGGAACTGTGTTTGTTGATGTGTCTGTTCATTGATGATTTCAGTGATGATTCTAGATTAACTTATTGGACGAATAACTTCTTGATGTTGCCATGAAGTCAGTTAATGTGTTCAGAAGAGTGAGCTTTAATCAACAAAGTCACATATGCTTGCACAAGCCGCTAGGTTTGACCTTTGCCCTGTTGCTCGTGGTTGAATGTGTTAATTGGCAGCCTGATGGAGTTATCATATTTTGCTTTCTAGAATTTTGGAAGTGTTCTACCATGTTGTGATGTTTGTAAGGAGCATGTTGTGGAGAAACAGTTTTGTGGTTATGTGATTGTGGTGATGTATTGAGCGTTTAAGGTTTTGAAGTAAGAGTTAAGTATAATCTGTCAGAGGCTTATTAGCGGAGGGGTATATACTGTTGGAGGCCCCAATGCTGTGCCACGGAGATAGTTTTGGTGCTGTTTGCTGTGGGCATAAATGGATGTGTACTGTTGTGGTGATCCTCTAGTATGTGTATAGTATGTGAACTCCTTATGAGCAGCATGTTTCCATTTATAAGGTTTGTTTTTGATGATTATATTTTTGGAAATGCAGTATTGTAACTGCATAGCTTAGCTAGCTGTATGCGGTTGATGCATGAGAATATTGTAATACTTTATATCAGTATGTTTGCTTAGCTTTATAAAACCTATTTAGTAGATGTTGCATTGTGTAGAGGTAGTTTATGCTTTTAGGTATTAGCTGTTATGTTGTCTGCCCTTCGACAATCTCCAAACCCTTTGATGCCATCAAATAAATTGTGTACCACCAAATCATTCTTGCAATTATGTTAAACTTGTATTTTAGATGTTTTAGGCCAAATATTTGAGTCATTTGAAAGGTAGCATGGGTGTATGTGTGGCTGGTAGTGATTTCTCAAAGAAGGGCATCTCCACATGTTTTAGCAAATAAGTGAAACCGATTCTGATGTTACAGGGCCTTTGTTGCCTGACAAGGTCGATCCAGATGTGATGTTTGCATAATGTATACACTTGTTACGTTCCCTGATCAAATTAAGAGAAGGGATAAGTGTTGTTTTGGAGGTATTTAATTTCAAAACACCCTTCTTATTGTCAAGACAGGTTGTATGTATGAGGATCTCAAAGTTAATCTGGTTCCAGGATGTTATATAGATAGGATTGAACTCCAGGATTGCTCTGGGCACAGAACTGTTATTACATTGCTCAAACAATAGTCCAAGCAAGGATGAATCTTAAACCATGTAAAAGGAGCCAAGGGGAATGCTAAAGTTCTAAACCAAGGATGAGATTAAAGTGAGCTCTTGAAACTACTTAATTTCTCCAACGTGGGATCTTTTTTTATATTTATAAAAACTAAACAACTCTGTTGGTGTTAAGGGTGCAGATCTATTTAACAAGAGACCTACCTTAACTAAAGGCATATTTTTTGCACTTTTCTTTTGAACAACCTAGATTAATAATACATTGTAAATAAAGAATAAGGTGATGGATTGAAGCAATAAAACAGGAAAGTTATTCGGGCCCTGTTTCTAGTTAAAAGAAATAAGTAATTACAATTTAAGACCGCAAAGATCTCCAACACCATAGGATGCACTGCACGGGCTGTCAACAATTATTATTTCTGCTTGGTCAAATGAGCCCTTGAGCACATGGGTTTCATTTTATTTTCTGTTTTCTAAATAGAAATCTAGCTTTTTTTGTATTTTAGGTTTGTCATTCAACATTCTACACATCGAACAGTAGTGTCCTCCTGTATACACAACAATTTTCTTTCACACTTGTATTTTCTTTCCTCTGGGGCAGTAACAACATGGTGTCTTAATTATTTGTAAAGACCTCTTTTTGTAATTAAACGGTAAAAAAGACCCTCGAGCACTTATAGTGCATGATTGCCATGTAGTGTAAGAATGTCCGTTTTACTGAGAAATGCCACAGAGGAGGGAAAGAGACTGATAGGGAAAGCATTGGGCTGGTGGGAGGAATGGATACCCTGAAGAGAAAAGCGCCATCCAGTAGGCGTCTGAACTAAATAATGTGGCCGAGGTATCTCCTTAAACGCAGAGTGTTTATATCTACTCTGACTCTGAGAGGATAATGGAGGAGTGAAAACATCCTACAGGTTCCCAAGAAAATTAGATACCCAAACTTTATGCTGGTGAAAACCTTGCAATCCTTCGCAAATCTAGGAGTTTGATGTCTAAAGTAGTGTTGATAGTGATCTGTTTAAAATATACTACCATTATGCTTTGGAAGAAACATACTTCCGCCAAGCACATTGCCTGCAAAGAACTTCGACTTCAAAGGAAGACTTGTCCTCAAACATACCTTAACCATGCAACATGCTTGCTTTATTTTACATTTAATAATCAAACACACCCGGTGCCATGTACCACGTTTCCTACCAATGATCTGCCAAACACTAGTCAAACCCACCTGTAGCCTCTATGGCTAACTTCCGTCTCCTCTCCTGAAACATTAATGGCCTTATGGAACGCATCAAACGCACAGCGGTTCTTCGTTTTATCAAACGGCATCTACCGGACATTGCCTTACTGCAAGAGACCCACTTATTGAGCTCCGACTGCCCCATTCTTCTCAGGTTCGGCTATGACTTTTTTCATTCAGGTTTTAGTAGGGGCGCCATAGGATTGCCATACTGCTCCACACACACTTCCCTCTACTGGTTACACAATTCATCCATAACCCACAGGGCTGCTGTGTTGGGGGGGTGGAGGGGGGGAGGAGGGGGGCTGGAGATTTCTTGAGGGGAAACCATAGAACATCCTCAGTTAATACATACACCCTCAGCGACCAAAGCAGACTCTTGATGAATTTACAAGTGTGATTGCCAAAGTGCAACCAGGGACGGCAATCCTCAAGGTGACTTCAGTGCCACTCTCAACCCAGGCGTGGATATGTGTGACCCAACTCCACCCCTCCCTTACAGGGCATCGGGATTCCCTGTGGTTATTTGATGGTGGGCATGGCACTCAAATGTGCTTTACTATACGCATACATACGCATCTACCAAAACACTCTCTTGCATTGACCTCCTTGTCCTCCCTGCTGTTGTAATGATGCTCACAACAGCTGCATGTGTTCTTCTCAGTTAGGTTTTTCTCTGATAACTCACCAATTATGCTCCACCGGAGACCCCTGTGCAAAAAAGCCAACCACTTTGGCGCCTTAATGTCTGGTCCCTGACCGGTTTGTGGAACATTTAGCTACAGAGATCCAATCTTACTTTAAAATCATTGATGGGTCTATTGTCCGAGTGGGTACCGTCTGTGCAGCTAGCAAAGCCAGAATCAGAGGAGTGGACAAAACCTATCTCGAACACGCCAAATGGGATACATTTAGCAGCATATTGCATCTGGAGACTAAAGTTGCGCCAATATGTCCGAATCCCTCTGTCGACAACTCTAGCTCGTCGGGCTATTTCTGCAAGAGCTTGCGTTCAACAAAGCTTGCCAGTGCTGTTGCGCGTTCAACCGGCACGTATATGAGTATGGCAACAAAAGCGGTAAGCTTCTTTGCTGACTTGCTACCAAAGATGCTAGCTCCAAATTGATCCCCTCCGTTACAGACCCATCGGGACTGCCTTTACACACATCCGATGCAGGTGCCTTTTTCTGATTATGAGAGGCTCTCTCCTTATAACTGAGGCCTGCTCGGGAATTAGCTGACCCTCTTCTTGATGATATACCTCTTTCACACTGTGCAAGGTCTCAACGGGAAGAACTGAAGCTCCCTCTCACCGAAGATGAAATACGGGCAGCGATGCATGCACTGAATCGAGAAGACCCCTAGCCCAGATTGTTTCCTTCTCCAGTATTTTTGGTAAGTTTTGTGACGTCATTGCCATACACTTATTCACTCTACAATGTACCGGCTCCTTCCCGCCTTACTTAGACTTAGCCACTTTTGTGGTCCTTTCCAAACCGGGGCACCCCCAGACTGCTGTGCCTCTTATAGTCCCATTTCTTTGATAAATGCATACATAAAAGTCTTCGCCAAGGGACTTGCAACGAGGCTTCAGCAAGTCCTGGGCTCCCTAGTGCATACAGATCCGTGTGGCTTCATGCCATATTGTAGCAACCAACACTATCAGGCCACTGGTCCATGTTCATGAAATTTCCACAGCGCTACTGCTAATAATAGGCGCGAAGGAAGCTTCGATTCGGTCGCCTAAGTCTGCTTGGACCAAGTTCTCCAACACATGAGCTTTGACTCCACCTTCACTCTGGGCATCGAACCGCTAGCCAGGATTATCCATTTCCCGCCCGAGTGCAGGGATGGAATTGAGGTGGGACACTAGGAGATAGGATTACACTTAATGTAGACAATGTCCTCCTCCTTTCTGGCAGTCCCCCAAGCATCTGGTCCCAGTGTTCTAGACCATCTGTTTGAAGAGGCCTTCATACAAACCGAGGCAAATCCCTTTTAGTCCCAATATGTGAAGATAATGCTGCAGTTACCTGACAATTAGACCTCCCGATCCACGTCCTTATTTGTAAGTATCTTAGTGTTCACATGACCAGAACTTGCACGCATTCTCAACCTCACCCCTCTCTTGGCTACCACTAAAACCAGCTTACACACCTGTGATAAACTCCCCCTAAATACAATGGGACAAGTAGCGCTAATTAAAATGATACTCCCACGATTCTTGTACGTGTGATTAATTTCCCGCTCCACAATCCTAACACCCGGTTCACTGGGATTGCAGCGTTGCTCCGATCCTTTTTCTGGCGAGATAGGCCTCCTTGCATATCACTTGGCAAGTGCAGCCGGTCGGTTTATGATAAAGGGCAGACCTCCGTTTATACTACAGGGCATCCCAGCTCCTTGTTATCAACCATTGGTTGACTGAGGGCTGGAGTGACCTGGCCTACCAACTGGAACTTGTCCATCTCTGACTTGATAACGCTATGCACACCCTCTATGGCTGACCATCCCCTCACACCATAGAAGTCACTAAGACGATCTGTTGCGTCTGGCGGTTGCCAACAGATTTGCAGGTTGGGACAAAAGACCAAGCCAACAGACTCCCCTTTGGAGAAGCCACTGGCTTGGTCATACAGCGCTGCTGGAGGGTTTCAGGGGCTGGGACATGATCGGGGTCATAACATTTGAGGATGTCTGGCGCGGGTCGCTTATGCACTAATTTCAGGACCTGCAGACTACCTTTAAACTATCACATACCCAATTTCACAAATGTTTCTAACTTTGACGTGCGCTCACAATGCACCAAACAAATCTCACCAATTTGCACAAATGTCGGTCTCTGGAGGCGAAGCTGTTGATTGGCTGCAAAGCTTCTCTCACTTCTATCGCTCCTTGGTCTTTAATTCCCCAGAGGCACTTGAGATGCTCCAACACAGATGGAAGTAGTGGGTTGGAAGCCAGAAAGACAATGAATGGTGGGAGGCATTCATGGGCCTTCATGAAAGTGCTATATCAGCGCAACTAAGGATGATACAAATACGCTATCTACACATGACCTATCTCACATCACAGTGGCTATGGCACACAGCCATTCTTCCCAAAGGTAAATGGCACCCGCTGCTCTCTTAGGAACGTCAATTACTTCCATATGGTGAGACTGTGCTCTAATGTGGCACTCTACTGGAAGCTAGTAGCCCAAACTATATCTTGAGTTCTAGACTGAATGGTTCAATTGACATCCAAGCTGGCCCCACTGGGCCTCCTGTATGAGATTGGGGGTGCCTGTGAGGACCAAACATTTGTGGGCAACACAACAGTGGTTGCTAAGAGGGACATTGCACTCAAGTGGGAATCTCAACAACCTCCGACACTATCTGAATGGAGGGCTGGTATGGACTGGTGTGCCAAGCTAGAAGAACTGATCTAAATCGCATGGGGCTGACACTGCAAACACATTAAGATATGGGGCAGATGGTGGGAATTCTACGGCCTATCGTATTTGTTTAGGGGGAGGGGGGCACGCCCCTGGACGTCTGTGATCCATCATGATCTTCCTAAAGACCTGGGCATGTGTGGTTTGAAGTTATTGTACTTTACTTGTTGTACCACCACTTTGAAGACCAATAGTGGGGTTTATGAAAAAATATATATAAATCTGAGTTAAAAGAAAATGGCACTTGCCTCATTCCACTCCTGTGAGGATGCATCTATATGCATGTCATAACACATGTATGCTCTGACTGAATGTTATTAATTTTTGCCGATGCGGCACAGCAAATACACTTGACAAAGCGAATAGGTCAACAATGTGCGTCCTATTGTTTATCTTGCCTTTTATGTTTTTACTATTAGCTGGTGACTGTCATCTAGTCACAATTCCTGTTAGACTCAAGATGTGCGAAAGAAACTTCATATCTGATCGAGACTGCTAGCCGTGGATTCCTTATCTTGGAATTATCCCCAGGTGTCAGACTAGACCCTTTTTGTAATTTTTTTAGCCCTACGCCTGCACACCGGGAGGTGGCGTTGTCCGCTTCGGGAGTGACGTGCGCAGTGCCAATATAGGTGCCACCCCAGTGCGCTGGCATCAGTTCATTTTTTTCCGCACCAGTCCGTGCAGATCTGGAAAGGGCTACCCCCCAACCCCCCTCCAGTAATTTTTTTAACACATTTGTGGGTGTTTTGTCACGATTGTTTGAGACTTGTCTCCTGGTGTAGCTGAAATGTCTATTAGGAAGGCTGCTTTTAAGCCATGGGGCACCTGTCACTGGAGAATGTCTGTGATGGACCTGGACCTCGTTTGCCTCTGGTGTCTTGAGTGCGACCACAACTTCAAGACCTCCATAAATTGTTCCATGCACCCCAAGTGCTTGAGGGAGCAGCCGCTTGAGCTTCTTGCAGCTCTGTGTGCTACTCCACGACTGTCTAGATTCCAGTTTAAAAGAAGGGCCTAGGATTGGTTGCAGAACCATTGGTCTTCGTCAAAGTCACCCTCCGGTAAGTCGATCCAAAAGAAAAAAAAAAAGGTAAGAAGTCAAAAAGGTCTTTGACTTCACCCCGCCCTTCGAAGTCTTCGAGACAGAGGATCTTTGTCAGTCGAGGCCTGGCTCCGCGGTTGAGCCTGCACCTGGGCTGTTTCTCCGCCTCCCCGAGTTTCGGGGAACTCGTGCGACCCCAGCCCTACTGAGTTTTGAGGCCATGCACCTCAAACTTGTGTGACCCGTCCCTGCCGGTGTGCCCCACAGGTTGGAAGGGGCCCCTACTGGCTCTGTGCCGGCAGGTCTGCCCCCAGTGCTAGTTTGGACCCCTTGCATCCACAGATGGATCCAGACTGACTCTGGTTGAGCCACCTTGGCCTTCCCAGGAGCCGGGCCCGTTGCCGATGCTCCCAGTGCAGTTCTTATTCTCATACCAAACTCCCACAGGAAGCCGGAGGGACGTTGTCTTATGCTGACTGGAGCTCTTCCTACCAGGTCCAAGCCGGAGCCCTATCCTTACTGGCTAGGAGTTGAGGAAGATTGGAAGGGGCTACTGGACCATGAAAAATACCAGCCCTTAGTCCCCAAAATAGACTGGTGTGAGGATTTGGTGGATGCCAGTGCACTGCGCATCTCCCCAGATACTGGCCTTGTCTCTCCTTCTACCATGGCAACAGAAGAGGGAGCCCCATTTGCAGCGGTGGTGAGACGGGCTGCTGAGCTCCTGGACCTTCTCCTGCCCTCTGTGGCAGTCGAGAAGAATGTTTTGACAGAGGTGCTACAGTCTGGAGTACCTCCCTCAGAATTGCTTCTCCTATGTAATGAATCTATCACAAAGGTCCTGCTAGGGGCCTATTCCAAGCCCTGCACAGGGGCTCCTGTGAACAGGACAATTACTTGCTGTCATTGTCCCACCCCAGGGGACCCCTATCTCCACACTCGTACACCCATACACCCCACTCTGGAGAGCTTGGTGGTCCAAGCCTCCACTTCTTGAGTAAATCCTGGTGCATTCCCTACCACCACACTGGATAAGCAAACTAACAGGCTAGGATACCTTGGGTGAGAAAATATTTTCTTCCACCAGCCTGGTCTGTGAACACCATATGTCTTTAGGGCCATTACTCCCATTCCCTTTGGAATCTAGTTTGCAGGTGCTGCCCATGGTCCTGGCGGATTCCTGGACCATATTGTCCCAACCTATGGAAGAAGGGAGGGACACAGCTAAGTTTACAATTCTATGTGGGCTGGACATGACCGACTTGCTATGTTGAGCGGTTTCTTTTTTGGTGAGCTTATGCTGCCAAGCTTAGCTAAGGACTGCTGGCTTTTCAGGGGATGACCAAGCTGCACTTATGGACCTGCCCTTAGATCTCTCCCATCTCTTTGGAGACAAGGGGTGGGTGCAGCATGGATCGCTTAAAGGACAGCAGAGCTGTGGCCAGATCCTTTCCATGATTCCCCTGTCCGTCTGTCACAGAAGGGGTTTTCTGCAGTATCGCTACCTGCCAGCCACCTCTGGGTGCAAGCTTCCCAGCCTCTGTGTGGCAGCAGACGCAATACCCATAGATCCTGTGGGCCGGGGAGCCAGAGCTCTGGCCAGTCCACCACACCTTCCAGCAACCACAGCCTCCAAGCCTCTTTAGTTTGCCCTCCAACCATCATGGGCAACCAGTGGGAGGCAGAATACGCCATCACCTGCACCATTGGAGGTTGATAACATCTGACCTCTGGGTTCTCCAGACTGTCTACGGGGGCAACAGGGGTTAAGCGATGTAAGGTGGCGCCGGCAACCCGCAAGAATTACTTGATGGATGGGGATTAGTGATCTCGGGTATGCAGTTCTACTTTTGTGATGCACCCTTGCAGCATACCACTAGATGGCTCACAGTGTCTGAGAATTGGGAGAAAGAATTCCTGAGGACTGAGTTTGGAGAAGACACTTTTTTCCACAGTTGTTGATGCAAGGGGGCAGGTTGGAGTTTCCAGTTACTTATCTAATTAAACTGGCGACAGAACGTTTGGGAGAAGGTAGTCCAAAAGATTCTCGGTAGGGGCCCCACTTGTGGGATCTGATTCCCTTTAGGAATATAGATACAGCCATGTCCAAGGCACGGGGGGCGGATGTCTGGTAGCGGGAGATGTATACCTCAGAGATGCCTTCATTACTTTTCAATATGCACAGGACACTTTTGGGATTGGACCAACCTATTTCTTACATTATGCTAAATTGGAGAGTGTGGTGAAGGAGCTCTGAATGGATTTTCCCTGTGGCGCAGCAGGGACACCACTTGCCCTCTTTTTCAAAGCCCTTAGGCGTGACATGCAACTACGACAATTTCCAGTATGTGGGGCCTGGGAGAGAGATTTGGGATTGGGTGAGTGTGTCTGATTTTGTGCGTACTGTGTACTGTAACAACAGATTTAAACAACAACATTTTCGTTTTCTGCGTCATACTTGTGTCACTCCATATAGTCGAATAAAATAGACCCCAATAAAGAAGCTAAGTGTGTGCACTGTTTGGAGATAGTCACTTGCACATACCTAGTGTGGGATTGCGGAAAGGTCCAGGATTATTGGGAATAAGTAGTACCACGTATAGAGACGGTCACCTAGATTTGAAAACCACAGACTCAGCTAGCCTGCCTGCTGGAAGTGGTGGTACGACCCAAGGGATGCAAAAATCCCTTAGGCTTGCCCGGTTGGCCTTATTATTGGCACAGAGGTGAGTGGCTATTGGGTGGATGGGCAAAAGGGTCCTGCAGTTGGATCATTGGTTCTGAGACCTCTTGGAATGAGGTGTGGTGGAAAAACACCACATGAGAATGTCCCGTACTGATGAAGGGGAAGCTGATGCCATAATGTTGTGGGCTCAATTGCTGGGTATGTTACAGGATGACAGTGATTCAAGCTCCAGGAGCGGTTCTGAGACGTAGGTTTAATACAACAATTTTCTGATGACCAAGTGTATAATGGTGCTTCCTTGTATGATGACTGACTCGTATCCTTGGTTCAATACAGACAAACGGCTTGATTGTTATTGTGCTGTTAGATGTTTCCGCTTGAGACTACTGTATAATGTTTGTTGGTAGTTGTCTCTACGTAAGTGTCGTGACCATATGTATGGCACTGTAAACTCGCTTTGTATGTTCTATTCTATTCTTAATTTGCTTGAAACCAATAAAATAGGTTAAAACAAAAAACAAAAAAACTTTGGTTAACAATTATTAATAAAAGAAGGCATTTAACAAAGTATCATTCACAAAAGAGGTAAAACAGTTTTTGAAATGGCACATAAAGCAGTACTTGCATCAAAGAAGGCTGGCGAAAGTTTGTCAAATGCCTTTCCACCTGGCAGTAAAACCTGTGCTAATGCGAACAGTGGTTAATCTTTTACCTCTGTGCAATTCTTGTAGTATCTCGGTTCAGTCATTCACAAAAGAAAGGTGCTTTTTAATGTGTATGACGTTATTCAAGTCTTCTCTACCTGCTATTTCACTAACCAGGAGTTATTCACATTTGTAACTGAGTCCAGAGACTCCCAAACAGTGTACAGGGCTCAATTCAAACCCAAAGTGCCCTTTTCGTGGTAGAGTTGGCGAACAGCTTTATTCCTAACACAGAGAAGTGTAAGACATTTATTGCGCAACATTGACCAATAAAGGACACATGACTCAAAAAGGAGATCCACACCAATTTTATAAACATAAACTTTGTTTGAGATTTATTTTATGACCGAGGTCTTCGCAATAAGGTTTGTAAGTTTTGCAGGAAAAATACGTAAATAAAAGTCGAGTTACATTTTTGAACAGTTCAGTATTATCCTATGGAGGAAAACAATAATGCGGTTATACAGGTAAGTACACGGCTTGCATTTCAAGTCTTTGGGTCCAAAGGTCAGCAAAGGGAAGGTGAGTACCAAAACTGCACCACCGGCAGCTCCAGGGCAGTCGAGTGCAGATGTCAAAATCTGAGCTCAGCCCAATGTGTTTCAGTGGATACTGAGGGTGCTTGAAGCCAGAAGTGCAGGGGGGGCACAAAGCAGCAACAAACATGCACCACCAGCTGCATTGGGGCGGCGGTAAGCATATAGGAAGTCGGGCAACCAATGCTCTTCAGTGGAGAATTTGCTTTGGACAAACAAGCGGGGGCAGGATGTGAGGGCCGGGGGGGGGGGGGCAGTCTTCCTCCGGTTCAGGAAGTCGCTGACTGCAGGACAGGCGTTGTCTTCGCAGGGTCTGTGAAGCTGGAGACAAACTGGGAGGTGTGGGGGCAAGTCGGTAGTTGTCTTCAGGCTTCACTGCATGCCGTCTTCTTCATCGTTCTTATATTGGCAGGAACTAGTTTCCATGACTAGAGAGCTACCTAAATACTAATTTATCGGAGTAGTAGGTAGGGCCAATTGGCATCTTACCTCCTGGTGACTACAGCTGCTATTATGCCACCCTTCTGTTGGAGGGGGCATAGACCTAGCCCGATTTGATGCGTGTCTCTATCTTCAAGATGGCGGGACTGAAAAATGTGCTTCACCTCGCCTCTGCCACCTTATGGGTGGAGTTGGCATAGGTGGGCACACTTCCTATTCTTTCTTTTAATTTTTCCTGCCCAAAGTAGGGGTGTAAACTGTGGACTGCCATCTGCTAGCAGCAGAGGTTGGGGGGGGGCAACAGTACAAAGTCAGCCCTTTGAAGCCTTCCCTCTTGAGCACTGTGCCAATCCTGTGTGAGGTGTGACACCCAGCACCCTAGATGTGTATTTTTTCTGGTCCCAGAGAGCAGAGGCTCTCGACCCTGGGGACCATATACATGTCTTTCAAGGGGCACCTCTGAGGTGCCCTTTGGGTACATGTTTCAATAAATCCCACACTGGAATCGGCATGGTTTTATTGAGAGGAGTAGTTTAGTACCAAATGCTCCTGTGTTTAGTGAAGCCATCATGGTGCTGTGAAACTAGTTGTCGTGTTTCCAACCCAAGTACTCTCTGTGGCTTCCCTGGCATTTTCAACATTAAGGAATTAGACCCTAATATTGTAGGGGCATATCTGCTCATGCAGATGTACCTACACCTGTGATATAGTGCACCCCTACCTACGGCTGGTTAGGCCTGCTAGATGGGTGACTTATCTATATCTTAGTCAGTGCTATTTGGCAAGGCACACAGGCAGTGCACAATGTTGACTTTGTCATTTTGTCTGCACCGTGCCATGCATGCAGGTGTAGTAGCATTCTGCATGGCCTAGGTGAGGGATTCCTTTCGGACCCTCTTATGTCCCAATGCCCTTAGTACCTAGGTACCATTTACAAGGGACTTAAAGGGGGCCAATTGTAGAATAGTTTTAGGGGAAGAAGCACGGGCACAGGGGACCTGGTTGGCAGGTACCCTGTGCACTATAATCAAAACCACATCATTTTCCAGGCAAGAAGACTAACCATATCATTTCTTCTCTTCTGCATGCTGCTAGCATGCAGAGGTCAGATCTGGAGTTGGGGCCCAATGTTAACCAATGGAGTTGAAAACATGCTGCTTGCAGGTTACAAAGTGGCTGTTAGGTTCAAGGTTCGGAGGTTTAGGCAAGTACAGGGGGTCCACAAGGAAGCTCCAAACATACACCACCAGCGGCACAGGAGGGGCCGGGTGCAGATACGGAGTTTGGAGCCCAATTCAAGTAAATGGAGGAACTCTGTTTTGAGAACAGGCTGCATGCATCAAACTGGAGGCAGCAAGAAGAACACCAGCGACGGCAGAGGTAAGTTGGGTTGCTGTGAGTCACAGGGACACCGTTGTTTGAGCTTCCCAGGGTCTTCCAGTGCAGGGGTGTCCTTTGACGTTGGGTTTCTCTTACCAGAGCTGGTTGCGGTTGGGGGAAGCCTTTGGATTTACACTGCAGGCTTCGTCGTGGAGTCCAGGAGAGGTCAACCAATGCTGGACTTGGACTCAGGATTGCTGGGGAACCTTTTCTGGACCAGTGGGCCACCTGGACTCAGGCCAGAGGCTTCGGTTGGAGGATGGTCAGTCATCGCAGTTCCGGAGGGCACCAGAGTCCTTTGTTTTGGTTTCTTGGGGACAGGTCCGCTGTCCACTGGAGTTCTGGTCTGATTCGAAGGCAGGCAGACCTCCCTGGGGTTTTAGAGGTTACGGACTACAGGACAGGTGTTATTCTCTTAGCAGGGACTTTGAAGCTGTGGACAGGCTGGCAGGGCTGGGGCCATTCAGTAGGTGTCTTTAGTTTTGTGAAGAAAAAAAATGGTTCATACAAGGCCAATTGGTCCTAGAAGAGAGTAATTATCTCAAGAAAACGAAAATGTAATTAAATAGCCAATGGCATAGGGCACTTTTCTAAACAAATTTAGGAAGGGGCACATGTGAACATTGTAAGGTGGTTAATTTATTTACCAATATTTATCATTACAAGTGGAGTATAGATCCAGTGCTCACAAAATAGTGAAAAGGAACGTGATGTGGTGAGTGAAGGAATGTTTAAAAAAACATACATTGCATTAACATGAGCAAAACAAATTGTTCAGAATAAGGAGTTTAGTTGTAAAAAGGTTGACAGCATTTCAATCAAAATAATTAGAGCTCTTAATCAGGACAGAATTGTGAGCATGTAGTATTCAGAGAACCCTAAGGTGGCGAGAATTCCTGGTAGGGCTCGGCGTCACTGGTAATCTATGCCTAATGGGGACAATTCTATTAATATGAAAGGGTTGTCCGGAGGCAGACGGAGCTCCCGCCTGTCCTCTTGTTCTACCAGCTTTCACGGTACAACACAAATGAATTCTTGTAATACCGACTTCGGGGTGTTTGACTTGCTATTAGCTGCACAGGGGCTTGGCTCCCCTCCTTCCCATTAAGCCTCCAGGCCACAGGAGCCTCCTTGCAATTCAAGCTTCAAGGCCACCGGAGCTCCTTGACCACACCAAAGTGGTTCCTTGATGAAATTAACAGACTTGTTCCCATTAGGCATCGACTACCCGGGACTACTCCACCTCTGATCCCCTCTTTCTTCCTGAATGTGGAGCAGACCCTTCTGTTTAGCTGCATTTAGGAAGCTGGCTCTTTACACATATCCTATTCTTGATACATCACATAAAGAGTCCAGGGGTTCCCTTACTAGTGCATAGACCTTGCTATGCAGTCCCAAAGTCCTCTATCAGAGGGGTTGTGTGGTTGAGCAGCCTTAGACTTAACACTGTAAGACATTTGCAAATACGCACAATGATTAATAAATGACAAAACGATTCGAGAGGATTGTTTCTGTAGATTCAGTGGTATAAGTCATAGGGTATAGGCACCTATAGGTAATTGCACTCTGTATTCTGAAAAGGTCCTGAGTAATGACGGTGCTTATAAGGGTAGAGAGAACCATCTGCCTCTCTAGGTTCTATAGCAAAAGCATTTTACAATTCGAGAAGGAGATCCACACCGGTTTATAAAAATAACAAGTATCTTTATATATGTTTAGGCATCAAAGAAAAATTGTTCAGGTGAGTACGTTTTTACATATACATTCTTTTCACTTTAAAAAGTGGACATGGCGCAATTTTGTTTGAAACGTTATCCTATGGAAGAAAGAACAAGTTCTGCAAACAGGTACAGTACATCGACTTACAGGACAAATCTCCAGGAGTTAGTTAGTGGTGGGCAAGGTCCAAGGCAGCACCAACAGTACACCACTAGTGGCACTAGGCTGGACAGGCGGAGGGTACAAAACTGCATCAGCTGCCAAATGCATAATAAATAGGGGTTGGTCTCTGTAAAAAAGAGGCTTCAGGCACTGGCCAGGACTCCAGTCAGGTTGAACCAGCGAGAGGCTTAGACTTTGCGGTGCTCGAAAAGGGAGGGTGAGGAGGGGTGGGGGTGGGTATCCTTTGGTCTTAAGGCATCGGGGTTTTCCTTATCCTGTGTGGAGAGTCTGCAGGCGACATCTGGGAGACAAGGTTGGCACCATTGGCCCACTTCAACTTGGGCCAGAGGTGACTGGTGCAGTGACCGCTCAGTTTTTGGTGGTTCAGGAGGCATTGGAGTCTTCATTTTGGAGTTTCTGCTGAACAGGTACACTGTTCATGGGAGGTCTTGAGTCTATTTTGAGAGCAGGCAGTTGTCCCAAGTTTCTGAAGTCACAGCTGCAGGACGAATAGACTTTGGTGCAGTTTTCGATGAGGGCTGCAGACAGGCCGGCAGGGCCAAGTCAGGTGCTCTCTTCAGCCTTCTCTGCTTTTTCGGCTCTTCAGTGTTCTCTCTTCTTAGGTAGTCAGGATCTGCTTCTCTAGTGCCAGGGACTCCCCTGAATTTAGGGACAGCAGGGGAGTGTAGGGTAGTAGCCAATGTACTGTTGCTTCCTGTGGGACGTTGGCATAACCTGGTCTCCTAATTCCTAGCTATGGCATCACAAAGATGAATACCTGTAAAACAAATTGTGTCCACTTCTCAGTTAGCCCACCTTAGGGGTGGTACGTGCTTGGGGGTGGTATGCCTACCTGACTAGCTAAGTTTCCTACCTATTCAGGTGCCAAGTGGGCTCTGGAAAATGGGGGTGCTTCCTCTGCTGTGAGGGAAGCCAGATTTGCATTCCAAAGGAAGCAGCTCCTTTAAAGCTTGCCAGCCCAAGGAGACTAATCAGTAGGCCATCTGTGGGAGGGGGTGTTACACCCTCTTCCCAAACAGGCTTTTGTTCTTGGTCTCCTGGGAGCAAAGGCTCTCGCAAGAGGTGGCCAGAATAGTGCCTTGGCTGGCAGGATGGCAGAATCCAGTCGACCGGCACACCAGAGCCCGTTAGGTTTTCAGGGAGGCACCTCTAAGCCCTATGAGGGCATCTTTTGATAAATCCAACACTGACATCAGTATGGGTTTATCAGGACGAGATGTTTCGTACCCAACATCCCTATTTTCAGTGAAACCATCATGTAGCTTGGGAACTCGTTTTCACCAGTGTCCAGTACATGGTTTAAGATGGCTTTCCTGGTCACTTGCACTGGCAGCATTAGGGCTTATCAGCACAGGGGCATATCTGCTTAGGCAGATATGCCTCCACATATAATATTAAGCACCCTTCCTTAAGGCTTTCAAGCCTGCTTTAGGGGTGACTGCCAAATATTAGCAGTAGTAGGGGACATGGCACCCGGGGATATGTGACCGGTTGTGTTTTCACTTTTGTCTGCACCAAGGCATGCAGCCTGCAATGACAGTTGTGCATGTGCATTAATTTGTTCTGCAGCCCTTGAGGGGACCCTCCTTCTTTGCCCAGATCCTAGGTACCATTTACTAGAGGCTTACAGTGGTAACTGAAGATTTGCCAATTGGGTAATCATTTTGTACTGGTTTTAGGGAAAGAACAGTGGTACTGGGCACATGATTAGCAGGGACACAGTACAGCTCAGTCAAAGTTGCATCAAATACCAGGCAAAAATTAAAGAGGGTACTGCAACAAAAATGGTGTGCATTCTTCCATCTCATTTTTAGTCTGGAAGTGATGAGTTAGAAACGTTTTCCCTCCTGAGTTGGGCATTAACCTAAGCAGGGTGTGTATGGCTCACTAATGTCACCTGTAAGCCTATAATGATCCCTAATATCACTTTCATGTTAGGTTCTTTTTTCACACCTTTGGTGTCTGAGATGTGCCTGAATAGTTTTTTTAGAAGTTTCGAAAATAGTTTGTTCGAGGCACATGAGCTGCAGATTACACACTATGTATAGATGGCCACCTAGTGTTGGGCCCGGATGTTTGCAGTTTGTTTTGTTGTAGAAAAGTCTTTGGAAGTCACGGGATAGGTGACTCCTCCTTTGGATGATACTGCGCATGGGCATCGGCTCCATCCCCAGATTGTTTTTTTCCGCCACCGGGCTCGGATGTGTTTCCAGCACTCTGTGTTGGTACTGATTTCCTTCGGCGCGCAATCCTCACCAACTTACAAAACTTAGTTTTGAACGCTTTCCAGTCTACTCTACTCTTCAACATTGAGGATCTCGATTCCGGTAATCGTTTACGGCCTTGTGGCCTAGCTAGGCCTCGACTTCAGCTCATGGAAAGGACGCCATTTAAAAAGTGTCCTCAATGTGCGTCGAAGTTTCCCCACACCGACCTTCATGAAGTGTGTAACCTCTGCCTCTCTCCGGAGCACGAGGCGAAAGACTGTTCAGCTTGTGCCTCTTTCAACCTCCAAAAAGACTATCCGGGAACGAAGAGCGAGGAGAACAATGGCTCAAAGATATTCAGCTCCGATTCCGAACGACATCTTAGAAGAAGGCGTCAACGTTCCAGAACACGACGTCGACAGCAGCTCCGAGGCAGAAGATTCCGATGTCGAGGACATCACTCCAGCGCAGCGGGTCGTAAGTAAGACCGTCGACCCTGACCCTTCCTAGACACAGAAGGCCCCGGTCACACCCTCACCCTCGGGTGCACACAGTCACTCTGCTTCTACTGGCCCACCTTCGGGCCCGGCTAAGAAGCCAATTAAGCCTTCAGGCGACTCGGGCTCGAGTCTGCCTTCACACGGTGCCGGCGCACATTTACTGGCACTGAAAAAGACAACAGCACCGACTACACCTACATGCAAACCATCGGCGCCGAAACATACTACTACTCATTCAGCACCGAAACCCAGGGTCGGAACCAAGCAAACCCGCTTCGGATTCCAAAAAAACCACCAGAACCGAAAAAACCATCAGTTCCCAAAAAAACATTAGATCCAAAAACCATACCGGAACCGAAAAAATCCTCGGAACCGAAAAAAGCTTCAGAGCCGAAAAAGACTGCTGCTTCCCCAGTGAAAGACATTGTCAAGAAACCAAAACAAGCCATTTCGAAGCCCAAGCCATCCTCTGCACCAAAAGATCAACCTCCTGCAGAGGATTTACCCTATCCAGACCCTGCTCAAAAGACTAGCTAAGGATCCAATCACTGGACACTTAATTTTGGCTTCAAAAAAGCGACCACTGGACACACCAGCTCCAGCTCCGCATTCAAAGAAGGACATGGCTACCTCTCCCTTAAGACTGCCTTCCCCTTCTTTCACCTGTACCATCACCACATCTTCCCATACCACAGCATTCCCCAGCATTCTCGATCATACCAGACGATCACAACAGGGATGATAGCTCTGATGATATGGGGGGGTAACATACCTGATCCAGCCATGTCTACAGGATCCCCTGACCCGTGAGATGATTATACCACCCCAGATGTCCCAAATGTCCCTCAGGATGACTTATACCCCTTACGCCCTTCTCCACCAGAAGACAGTATAGGGTTTAATGAATTAATTCACAGGGCTGCACAATATCATGGGGTAGACGTACATAAAGACCCTGTTGAGGAGGACTTTCTAATGGATACGTTTGATAGCACACAAAGGTCCTCATCCATTTTACCGATGCTTAAAGGAGTGATCAAGCATGCTCCTGAAGTCTTCAAGGACCCAGTCAGAACTCTGGTCATTAACCTTCGTATAGAGAAAAAATATAAAGCTGCCCCCTCAGACCCAGCATATATTAAAGGTCCAGTACCACTAGACTCACTTGTAGTTTCCAATGCACGCAAGAGAGCAAACTCACAAACATCAGGTGAGGCTGCACCACCAGATAAGGAGTCTAAGCTACTTGAAGCATCAGGGAGAACAACAGCGTCTCAAGCAGAAAACATGTGATGTATCGCCAATACACAGGCATTATTAACCAGATATGACAGGGCACATTATGATCAGCTTGAGTCATTAATGAGGCACCTCCCTGACAGGTACAAGGATAGAGCAAACGAGCTTATCCAAGAGGGGAAAAACATCACAAACACCTCTATTCGGTGTGCACTCGATGCAGCAGATACTGCCTCTAGGGCAGTTAACATCAGCGTTTTACTACGCGGACCCACCTGGCTACGTATATTAGGGTACAAACCTAAGGTACAAAGTGCCATTCTTAATCAAACCTTTGATGAGCAACACCTATTTGGACCCACCGTAGACGAATCACTAGAGAAAATGAAAAAAGATACAGACCCCGCCAAATCTATGGGAGCCCTGCAATCGCAGGCTCCCAGACGTTCATTTCATCGCTCATCCTATCGAGGTGCCACCAAGGGATATACTTCAGACACAGCTTCTACCTCGTACAAAGCCCCTACACAGTCCACTTACAGCAAGGGCTACCAAAGGGGTGGTTACAGGGGTAACAATAACAAAGGCAGAGGTAAAAATAACAACTCGCGCTCTGCCTCTACCCCTGCCCAATGACTCCCTTCCCCTGTCCCATTCCACTCCTGCCGGGGGAAGACTCCAACAATACCTGCCAGCCTGGGAAAACATCACATCAGACAGGTGGGTGCTCCAAATAATTCAATCAGGTTATTGTCTGGAACTAACATCTACCCCCCTAAACATACCACCCAAGCATTGTCCAATGTCACAGGAACATTTAACATTGCTCAGACAGGAGGTAATATCCCTCCTGCAGGAAAATGCAATAGAAATAGTTACAGAGCATCAGAAAAACAAAGGAGTATACTCGCTATATTTCCTAATACCAAAGAAGGACGGATCTCTAAGACCCATCCTAGACCTCGGACCTCTAAACATTTACATGCAGTCGGATCATTTTCATATGGTCACACTCCAACAAGTCCTTCCATTGCTGGTACTAAACGACTTCCTTGCCACTCTAGATCTCAAGGACGCCTACTTCCATATTCCCATCCACACAGCGCACAGAACATATCTCTGATTTGTGCTAGACGAGCAGCACTACCAGTTCAAAGTGCTCCCATTCGGAGTCACAACAGCGCCAAGGGTGTTTACCAAATGCCTAGCAGTAGTAGCAGCACACTTAAGAAGACAACATATTCATGTCTTCCCATATCTGGACAACTGGCTCATAAAAGCCAGCTCATACAGCCAGTGTGTGCAACACTCACGCTACTATTCAACTGCTTCACGACTTGGGATTCACAGTAAATCAGACCAAATCGCATCTGCAACCCTCGCACATACAACAGTATCTCGGCGCTACAATAAACACCCAACTAACACTAGCTTATCCCTCTCCAGCCAGGATAATAAGTGTACAAACTCTCCTAACAAAATTAAAACCGCAACACTCGCTACCAGCTCGAGTGTTCATGCAGCTCATAGGGATGATGGCACCTTGCATATTTGTAGTACCTCACGCAAGACTGCAAATCGTCCACGTCAAGAGTGCCTAGCACGCCAATGGAACCAGGCTCAAGGTCAATTAACAGACCTAGTGTTGGTAGACTGTCGGACTCCTCATTCTCTGCAATGGTGGAACACCAAAAACCTTTCCAAAGGGTGACCCTTCTAGAGCCAGTTCCTCAAATAGTCATGACAGCGGACGCATCGCTCTCTGGCTGGGGAGCTCATCTGCTGCATCACATCATGCAAGGCAGGTGGACACCGCAACAAAAGCTACTCCACATCAACCACTTAGAGTTTCTAGCTGTGTTTCTAGCCGTAAAAGCATTTCAAACTCAAGTGTCAGGCAAATCTGTCTTAGTCCGCACAGACAATATGACCTCTATGTACTACATAAACAAACAAGGGGGGACATACTCTCTACAGCACTCTGTTAGCACAGCATATGGGCTATACCGCTAAAGATCTTCCTCTTAGCCCAACACGTCCCAGGAGTACAAAACACTATCGCAGATCTGCTAAGTCGATAAACACAGCAGATCCACGAGTGGGAACTTCACCCAAAAGTTCTTCATCCGTTCTTTCAAATGTGGGGACAACCTCAGATAGACCTCTTTGCCACCTACGAAAACGCAAAATGCCCAAGCTTGCCGCCAGATACCCATACCCATTGTCCACATGCAATGCAATATGGATGAACTGGTCAAAACGATTTGCGTACGCTTTTCCTCCTATCCCACTACTTCCGTTCGTGGTAGGCAAACTACAACAACATTCCCTGACGCTCATTCTAATTGCTCCAACTTGGGCCAGACAACCGTGGTACACTACGCTGTTGCAGATGTCTGTAGTACCACACCAAAAACTAAACCTATCTCCACGCCTATCAACACAGAACAATGGAGAGATCAGACACCCGGACCCAGCTCAGCTCAACCTAGCGATCTGGCTCCTAGGTCATAGTTTGGTTACCTCAACCTTCCTCCAGAATGTATGAACATTATTAAAGAAGCTAGACGTCCCATTACTAGAACATGTTATGCTGCTAAGTGGAAACCCTTTGTCATATACTGCCTAAACAACCAAATAAATCCCTTAGACGTGTCTATTCAACACATCATAGGATATCTATTACACCTTCAAAAGTGTAATTTAGCCTATACGTCTATCAGACTACACCTTGTTGCCATTGCAGTATACTTACACAATAGACAACATCTATCTCTTTTAAGAGTACCAGCTATAAAGGCTTTCATGGAAGGACTCAAAAGAATAATTCCTCCCAGAACGCCACCGGCACCAGTGTGGAACTTGAACATTGTTCTTACAAGGTTAATGGGTCCTCCCTTTGAACCATTACATAAATGTGAATTGCAATTCCTAACCTGGAAAGTAGCTTTCCTAGTAGCAATTACTTCTCTCAGAAGGGTTAGTGAACTACAAGCATTTACCATTCAAGAACCTTTTTTGCAACTGCATCATAACAAAGTGGTTCTTCGTACTAATCCTAAATTCCTTCCTAAAGTCATTTCACCATTCCATCTAAATCAATCAGTTGAGCTGCCCGTATTTTTCTCGCAGCCTCAAACAGCATCAGAAAGAGCTCTACACACCTTAGATGTCAAAAGAGCATTACTGTACTATATCGAAAGGACACAAACTTTTCGTAAAACAAAACAACTTTTTGTGACTTTTTCACCGCCACATAAAGGCAACCCCATATCAAAATCAGGGATCACCAGATGGATTGTTAAATGCATACAAATGTTACCAAAAAGCAAAAGGTACGTTAACAATTCCTCCAAAAGCCCACTCAACAAGAAAGATAGGGGCTTCAATGGCATTCTTGGGGAACATTCCCCTAGATGACATATGCAGAGCAGCTACATGGCTTACGCCGCACACATTCACAAAGCATTACTGTGTAGATGTGCAAACTAAACAACAAGCCACTGTGGGCCCGGCTGTACTAAAAACACTGTTTCAAACAACTGCAACAGATACTGGTGGTCGCCGCTAGGTGTGGGTAATGCAATACAATCTATGCATAGTGTGTAATCGGCAGCTCATATGCCTTGAACGGAAAATGCTACTTACCAGTATGCATCTGTTCTTGGCATGTAGAGCTGCAAAGTTACACACGCCCACCCGCCTCCCCGGCTACCTTTATCTGTTCCAGTATTATCTTAAGTAGATGCAAATCACATGGACATCACTACCTCTTGTACAGCTCCATCACTTCCCTAATGGCGAAAAACAATCTGGGGATGGAGCCGATGCCCATGCGCAGTATCATCCAAAGAGGAGTCCCTATCCCGTGACTTCCAAAGACTTTTCTACAACAAAACAAACTGCAAACATCCGGGCCCAACACTATGTGGCCATCTATGCATAGTGTGTAACTCTGCAGCTCTACATACCAAGAACAGATGCATACGGGTAAGTAGCATTTTCCTTCTCTTTTTGTGCTTTGTGCAAACCTTGTGCAGCCAGTATGATGCAGTGTGCTTACATCCACATTTGTCACTCCCCCCGGGGTATATTCTACATTGGTTTTGCCCTACCCCCGCTGCTCCATCAACTCATTGTAATCGGGTAAGTACTCTATTACAATGAGCTGATGGAGCAGCTACCAGTTAAACCTGCTTACCGTTCTGGAGTCCTCAAGTACCACAGTATTCTGGTGTACCATATCTAGCATTAACAAAGCTTGCTGTCACCTCTTCCCAGTGACGCCTGAGGCTGCCACCTTGCGGTGTCCACCACTTTATGGCACTTGTTGGATTAAGAGGGACCATCTACAGGTCACTGTTCCTTTGAAATCTGGATGGGACTATCCTACTCCACTGGGCTCTGCTGCACAACTGGGCACAGTGCTCCAATCCCAAGAATAACATGCTAATTTGAGAGCTCAAAAAAGGTTTGGTTGTGCACACAGATTGACTCTGCTGCAAGTTAGAATCTTTTTTTTGCTACTCATATTGGGTAAGGAAACTTATTGAAGTATATGATTTCTTCAAAGCAGGGTATGATGTCTTGGTATTGCTCACCAGAGGGAAATTGTGGTATTTGTTCTACAAGGGGGAATTACTGTTGGCGAAAATAACTGGCACTTCTTGTAAATTGTCATATAAACACTGATGCAGTGTTCTCCAGCAACAGCATTCTCTCATTGGGCATTCTCTGTAGAAAATAACTAAACCATACTCATTTACTTATTTTTTATTTTTTCAGATGGCAATTCTACAGGAAGAGTATGAAGAGCTTAAAAAGAATTACGGCGAACTGAAAGTCCGATCTGAGCAAGAAATTAAACATGTTTTGTCTCAGCTGGACAGCACACGCACAAGCCGCCAGGAGTTGAGTGGTAGGTTTCTGTTTTGCATGGCTTTCCACAACACCAGTTTCTGATCTTTGAGCTATTCACGAACAGTAGCCACTCCCATTGTGCGCCAATAAAGGCAGGCTTTCTTGACTGTTAAAACTGGTTTGTTAACCTAATGATATGCTTTTAAAGTGTTAATCATTTCTGCAGAAACCAACCTCTGTGACTTTTGTTTAATTAGTTTTTTAATTGACATTTGCAGAAACACAGTTGCCGTTTTAACATAGTTCTGAAAGTCTCATGACCACGAGGAGAAACACGAGATTACCCCCTCCCCACTGGCTACAGCATAATCCCAACACTTAACATTTACAGTGCATTGATGTCGGAATCCTTGAATAGAAATGATTCACTATCATCATTTATATAACATAGACTATACTTTCTTGTGCCTTCCATTTTGATACCTTGCCGTTGCAGCCTTCTCTATTTCATATATACCTATGATGGCGAATCATCTGATGGGGAGCGAGTACTAATAGTTTGGAGAGCTTTGGTGCCCTGGCCCGCAGATCGTCAGGCAGTTAATTATCTCTGCGTGTTTTGTGCATGTCGTTTCTCCGCCCTCTCTTATTCAGCCATGTCTCTCAACCAGTCTGTTAATTTAGGTGCCATCGGCGAGAGCCATCCAACGGCGATCCTGCGTTTCCCCAGCCCTCAGCCCAGGATAAGAAATTTGCAGCTTTATTTTTTCTTTTCTTAATGGGTATACCCCCCAGCAAATAGTAACCCTCCTCATTTGTGATCTCCCATCCTGTGGCACTTCCCAGCCCAGCGAGGACCATCCTCCAATCTTCATTCAAGACCAAATCCCAACAAATCATATGTATGAAGTCCGCATTGTCTCCCCTACAGCAGGGACATCTAAGGGAGCGGAATAGACTTGCTGTATCACATTGTATTACAGTTGTTTAAACCGCACATTGGTAGATGTGGACTTTACCTCTTCATGGATGCCCTCACAGTCCTTCGGGGAGAGGGGTGTCTCCAAGTTCCCCTGCCACTTTTGTTGTATTAGGAGCTCTTTCGGGGAGCGTCCTCCCACAGAGCTTGGTAGATTTGGGAAATCAATTGCCTCCCTCCTGCCATGGCCAACAGTGCATCCAGTGTGTGGGGAATCTGGAAAAGACGGCCATATTCCACTTGCAGTTGCTGTGATTTTATCGAACTGGAGGAATTGTCTTGATCCAAGCGGAACTGTATCTGTGGCGTCTGCTAGGGTAAGGAACCTATCATCTGGGTAAAGACCTCCCAGAGTAGTACCACCAGTTCTACCCCCCCCGCCCCCCAAACTTCCATTTATTCACTGACCTACTTCATTCTGGGGGGTCTAAATGAGCAAAATGTCCAGATATTCATATCCGGAGCAAAAGGAGCTTTCCACAGCACTATCTTGACTGCTCTCCCCCACTCCTCAAAACTGTCTGACTACATAGGGCACAGCACCTGTCCCCATCAACAGCTCGGGCAATGGAACGCCATTGCAGGTACTTTTCAATAACCTATTTTCCCAGGTTTCCTAGTCATCTAACCAGTGGACCACATGCTGCAACTTTGCAGAGAGATAGTAAAGTTCCAGGGAGGGCAACTCAAGACCATCTCTACTCAATGGACGCTTCAAAGTGGACAAACTAACACTCTTCCTCCCATCCGCCCATAGCAATTCCACTATAATCCTATCCAGGGCTGCAAAGAGTCTCTGGTGGATTTCGAAGAGGGTCCCTTGGAAAACAGAGACGATCCGGTAATATGATCTTCTTCATAAGTGCCAGCTTCCTGAGCACCGAAAGATGAAGCGTGTTCCAGAATTTGATTGATGGTTTCAAACCATCTATTACTCTACCCATATTTACAATTTAGAACTCCTGGGCCTCGTGCGTGATTCAGATTCCCAGCTATCTCACTACCTCAGTCTACCGAACGTCTAGTCAGGGTAAATTCTGCCTTGACATTCCTGCCAGCTGATCCAATGAAACTCGTTTTGATATGGTGCGATTGACATGTAGACCATTTAACTAGCTAAATTCGGTCAGGACTCTCAACATAATAGGGACTGAGTACGCTGGGCTGTGCGAATACAGTAAGGCATTGTCAGCGTATAAGGAGACCACTTGTGTCAACTCCCTATCTTTATCCCGCTCCCCCTGCATCACGGTCCGCAACTGGCTAGCGGCTTCATTGCCAAGGTGAAGAGTAGGGCGATAAGGGGCACCCTTGTTGTGTCACTCGACTCAGACTGACTCACAGTGAACCATCTTGACACCGCGCCCCACACTGACCTGCTCCAACGGGGTGCAGTATTGATTGTAATCGCACCATTTTATATAGGTCCCCTCAACTCCAACTTTGCACCGCACCGCCAATAGAAATTTCCATGACCGGGAGTCGAACGATTGTCCGATGTCCAGCAACGCCAGTGCGTACCGGTCATCGTTTAGCATTAGGGAATGCATCACTAAGGACAGTCTCCTCAGATTACAAACGGTGTTTCTGCAAGGGATGACCCCACACTGATCATCAGCGATCAGCTGGGGCATGTACCTACTGTAGCTTCGTAGCAAATATTTTACTCGATGTTTTTACATCCATGTTGATGTCTGGTTTGGGTAGCATGACTGGCTCCCTCCCTCATGGAGGCAGGTAGTATTCCCCCCACTATATGCCTCATTGTAAACCTCCAGCAATAGGTCACCCTTTTCCCCGCTCTCCTGCAAGAGAACCAGGAGTGGGTCTTAAACGATGACGTCGTCCAAATCATCTTCCAGGGGGGGACTCTGACCATCGACTTGTTTGTCACTACGGACAACAGAAGATGTCGAAGCTTCTCATCGAGGTACTGCCAACTAAGCACAATAGGAAATGCCCTTTGGATCTAGTAGTCCAGTAAATTTCTTTTCGCTTTTCTGCCGATTCACCTGATCCTGACAGTCCTCATCGAATTGTCCCAGTCAAGAATGAAGATGATCATACCTCAGGAGTGGCCACCTTTCTCCGGTCCGTCCACATCTCAAACTACCATGCAGACCGGACCTGCTAACAAAGTTCAGAGGCCAGATGGGACACTCTGGTCTCTCCTTTTTATATTTGACAGCATGGCTTCTGAGCTAGTGGAGTACAGACAATTAGTTTGGCTGCAAGATTGCATGTACATTCTTGAGGAGGCTAAGTGGCCTTCCTCACCTTGAAATGGAAGAGATTTTTGCATAGAACGTGAACCCTACACCTTGCCAGGAAAATGTCATTCTCCCATACTTACTCCATTTGGTACAATCTGGCTTACAATGCTCTTCTAGAAAGGTTCACCAAGCAGCTTTTATTGCCTACCAAAAATGTCCTTTAATACCCCTGTTTTTCAGAATTCTCTTCAACAATTATTGATGAAAAGATTTTTCCTTCCCATTAGGTGCCCTTCTCTACAAGGGGACCTTACTGTAGTCCTTGTATTCCTTATACTGTACCCTTTTGGGCCCATACACAAAGCATCTCAAAAATCTATCTTGGGAAACTTTTCCTTTTGGCGATCACATCTGCCTGCAGGGTTAATGAGAGCCAAACACTATTCTCTCATGAACCATACACTGTTTTCCACTCTAGCAAAGTGGTTCTGAGAACTCACCCAAAATTCCTCCTTAAGGGTATTTCAGACTTTCTTGTCTACCAGACTATCTTGTTACCTACATTCTTTCAGAATTCCTCTACTTCAGCCAAAAGAACTCTTCGTTCCCTGGATGTGAGGCGAATTTTGCAATTCTATCTGGACAAAACTCGGAATATCCGCACGTTAAACCAATTGTTTTTCAAATATTATCTGGTCCGTACAGTTTTATCCACCTGCAAAATACTCTCTCAACCATAAAGCACACTCCTCTAGAGGTGAGTTGGCTACTGCTGCTTTATGGCGGAACATGCCTATTTCAGAAATGTGTAAAGCAACCTCTTGGAAATCGGTTCATACGTTCACAAAGCATTACTGCCTAGACTCTGATGCTTGAGTGGACGCTCAAGTAGAGCAAGCTTCCCTCTGAAATCTCTTTGCTTGAACATCTCTGTCCCCTCCACTGCTCTCAGTGGGGATGGACTTGCTGTTCTATTTAGTGCTTATGTCTATAAATGAAAATCCTCTGCGAGAGACTTAATAGTTTACCTGTAACTCCAGTTCTCGAGTAGGGGTATTTCCGTTATAGTCTTAAGCAACCCTTCCTCCTCCCCGGAAAAAAGGACAAAGTCTAAAGATAATATTAAAACAAGCCAGTTGTTCATTAACTACAGTCCCCTCAGAACTGGTATGTCTTCTTTAAAACCAATGCTAGCCAAGTGGATAGTTTCATGCATTGCTCGTTGCTATCAATTGGCTAACCAAGCTCTCCCTGGAAAACATGAGCTCACTGTACACATAGCAAAGCCTCATCTGCTGCATGGTTAAGGAATGTACCTCTAACTGAAATTTGTAAGGAAGCCACATGGTGATCAGTTCATACTTTTTTTCAAAGCATTAGTGCTTGGCTGAAGATTCAAGAACTTGTTCTTTAATAGGTTGGGTGACATTAAGGAATTTATTTAGCTAGAAAGCTTTCAAGATGAAATCTTACTAAATGGTCTGATCAGCTTTCTTTCTACACATGGTTCTTTATTGACAACTGCGGATTGAGGGCAGAATTGCCACTCCATATCAGTGAAGATCCTGTGATGCAGAAGGAAATGCTATTGTAATCTTATTTATGCATTGTAGGAATCCTCAATGAAGTTATAAACAACCCTTCCTCTCCGGTTGTCAGTACAACTGTTGACATTTTCAGATATTCTATTAAGTGCCACCAAAAAGAACTGCAGGTGTGAGGCTAAACTGCCAGTGCAATGCATGCTGTAAGGGGTAAGCTGCTGACTTAAAGTAACAGTGTAGTTTTCTACAAAGCTTCGGCTCGTTTGATCTGACAGATACATCTTCATTTTTCTCTATTTGAGTGGAGGTTACAGGTTATTTAGGATAATACGAAGCATTGCCTTCAGTTAGGTCCTGTGCTGCAATGTAGTCTTTTTACATCAAAATAGTATCTATCTATCCTTTCCTGCTAACTATGAACATTATAGGACATTATAGTGTATGTCTTCAACTGCAGATGGACTTTCATATTTATGAAAAAGTGTTCAGGGGTCCTCTGTGGCAGGAATATTCTGTTTGTGACTGCAGTTAGGATTCTTACGATGCAGAACAAAGATTAGAAATAAGTAATATTTCATTCTCAAATCTGATCGGTTTCCCACCATGACACCCCCCTCCCCCCCCCTGCACCCAACCCTCCCAAAAAATAAGTGCAACTGGGAATCCTCTGGGACCACACATTTTCCTATTTGGAAACTGGCTCAAGGTGTCGGACAGATCCATTCCTTTATATCCTCCTCCTGGCAAGCTCTCTGCCTGGAAGTTCTCTAATGAAATCATCTTATGCAGCTGAACCACGTGGAGCTAAAATTCAGCAAACACCCGTGTGCAAGGGTGAGGTCCCCTTATCTGCAGTCTGCCTGGGTGTTGGATGAAGTTGATGTGCCTGGTCTTTACTTAACCAGTGCAGCTGCGTACATAAAGCAAGTAAGCTGTTGCACAGGTTATGACCACGTTGGTGTACCCTGTTTTGGGACACCTGCCATGCCATTCTCATCTCGCCCATTAAGATTTGTGAATTTGGTATGGTGGTGCTCTGTTACTAACAATTTCAGATTTCTAACATTACATATTTGTATTCTACCTGTAGGAAAGTGGCTGTAAATTAGACACTTCTTTTTATATTCATCTATTGTGCTTGCCGAACTAGCATTATGATCCAAGTCTGCGTGTCTGCTTTCAAGGCTTGCCACAGAATATCTTGTGATACCAGCGATGTTGGTGTTAGCCCTCTGTTTCTACTCGTACATAATCTGAAATGCCCCAGTACAGGAGCTGCTCATGGAATCAAAAAATAATCTAATCTATAGAAAGGCTTATACTATTTGTTGATTGGTGTAAGCAAAGCCATACATCGCTCCTGCCATACATCGCTCCTGCCCAAATCAGTTAGAAACTTCATTGTGTGTATAGGTTCTTGTTGAGTAAGTTTTATTGTTCCTATTTTGCTCATGCATCAGTCAGCTATCCTGTTAAAGCCCCTACCCATAAACCACCTCCCGGCTTGGTGTTGTGATAGGAGCCAGCTAATATGTTCCAGGAAAGATAAAGTCTCTGGAGTGTGGTCTTGGGGTAGCAAATGTTTACAAAAGAAATGGATTTCCTGTATAAAGTACCTGTCATAGCAATGTATTTCTCTCGAGTCCTGCCATATATATATATATATATCAGTGAATAGGCAATCTCTTTTCTTCCCTCAGTACTTCTCTCTCCTTAACCTTTGTTAAGCTCAACTTGGAGCACCATGGGAAATTGATGCCTGGTGAGAAAGTGACATTTGGTCTGCCTTTCTGATGATGGTGTGGCATTAACACTTGTGTGTCGGGTGGGGTAGTGCCCTTCTCCACCCCCATTCTCATTGGTTCTTTCGTAGGTAGAACTAGTTTGAAGTCCAGATTCTCTTCTATCTCTGTGACCGGTTTCTTCCCTGGTTTCATTTTGCTTACTCAAGACTTGGGTCATGTGACGGTTGACCGGTCCTGATTCTGTCCTTCACTTTCTTGGCCACTGCCTAGCAGTTTGCTCTACTGTCCAGTCCCAAGCACTCTAAGAAGGCACCGTCAATTTGGCTGCATACAGAAGTCTGTAGTTCAAATGCATGGGCCGCAGTTTTTGTGTGCAACTAGAGAGAGCCATCTATGGCTCAATTTCAAAATGTGAAACAGGATAACCTGAAATCAATACCAGCTCCTGCTTTTCCAAACTATGGAATCCTAGGCACATTATATTTCACACAGCATCTTTTTTCTTTATTATCTCGAATGAGTGCTGTAGGAAACTGGGTTTCTATTGCAGAAACCCCCCATACACACACACTTTCTGTCAGATTTCTGATGCACTTTGACTTGCTGTGTCCTGGGTCCTTACCAATCAGGTTCCCAGGGCCTGTGCTCTTTCCCAAAACGGTTCCTTTCGACTCCCAATCATCACCTCTCTGTCCACATGTGAGTCCCTTGTAAAAGGTACCAAGGGCACGGAGACCAGGGAAGGCAACTGAGGGCTGCAGCACATATTGTGCTACCCTTCGAGGTCCTGTACCTGTACCTTCACACACACACTATTGTGCTACCCTTCGAGGTCCTGTACCTGTACCTACACACCACCACGTGAAGAGTCAACATAATGCACATTCCTGTGTGCCATGCCTACGATCCACTGCCCTGGCATAGGTCAGTCACCCCTCTAGCTGGGTGCACTATACCAGTGGTGAGGGTACAGGTGCATGAGCCCTGTACCCCTACAGGCTCAGGAGCTCCAAACGGGGCCGCTTAATTTGCAATTTCAAATTGTTACTGAAAATAATTATTTTGCAGGCTGCGTGTTTTGGTGCAGAGAAAAGTTAAGTCGACATGGCACACATCCCTTTGTGCCATGCCTACAACCTACTGCCCTGGAATAGGTTAGCCTCCCCTCTAGCTGGGTGCACTATACCATGGGTGAGGGTACAGTGGCATGAGCACTTTACCCCTACAGGTCTGTCTATTCTTAGACATAGTAAGTGCAGTAAAGCCATGAAGAGTATATTGTCTGGGAGTTTGTCATTACGAACTCCACAGTGCCATAATGGCACCATAATGGCTTTACTGATTCCTGGGAAGTTTGGTAGCTAACATCTTAGCATAATAAACCAACACTGACGCCAGCGTGGGATTTAATATACAATGCACTCGGAGGGCATCTTAGAGATGCTCCCTGAAAAACGACAAACCTCTGATCGGTTCCCTGATTGATAAACACCAGCTGCCACCACGAGACCTGTTTCTTGACCCCTGGGGAGGGAGCCTTTGTTCCCTGAGCCCAGAAACAAAGCCTTTCCTGGGCAGAGGTGTTTACATCTCCTCCAGGTCAGGAAGAGCCATCTGTGGCAGGGGAGCTTCAAAGGCCTTGCTGCCTTTGAAACGTGACCCCCAGACTCTCCTGCTATGAAGAGCAGGCCCCCTTCCTGTTTCCCCTCCTTTTTGGCGGGAAAACAAGTGGGAAAAATTAGAACAGCCCAGAAGATGTGCCCACCTCTGCCACCCCTCAGGTGGGGGAGGCGAGGTCATGCTCACTCTGCAGTGCTTGCCATCTTGTAGATGGCAGGCACTCTCCAATCAGGATTAGGGATTGTGCCCACTGTCCCACGTGGGGTGAGCACACTAGGGGTGTAGTCACCCTAAGGTCAGTAGCCCATTGGCTACTGACCTTTAGACCACTGAAACGCCCCTAAATACAGTACTTAGGGGGGGAAACATCCTTAACAACGAGGTTTTTATAACGACTTACCTGATCAACGAATCCTGAACCACGACCAAGCCTTAACAACGACAATTCTAAACCACGACTTTCCTTAACCACGAGTATCTCCCCTCCTCGAAAGTCATGGCATTGGAAGCAGAGCAATTATTGTGCGTGATCTATGCATTGAACTGGCACGGGAGTGCCTGTCACCAGAGCATAATTAATAATTAGCCTCTGAAGTGCACTGAGATAGAGGGCAGGAGGACAGAGGTCGCAGTTGGCTTTCCTGTTATTACATTTTGGTTGTGTATTATACCAAGTTGAAGCCTTCTACCTTTGTACTTTTCCCGTATATACATACCATCGGATGGGCTTTCAGCCTGCACAACTGCTGACAGTTAAACTGTGGCGACTTTGTTCTTCTTACCCTAAACAACCTGGTGTCATTAAGAGGAGGGCAGAAATAAAGCATTTGACAAAAAAAGGCACATGTCCCGTGCTGCGTTACTAATGGTGCGACAGGAACAGGTTCCATTAGTGATTAAACAGTGGATTCTATGTTGTATTACACTAGGTTCCATGAACCTTACTTAATTGAATGTCTAATTCTACAGGCGAAATAGTGCAGTGCGAAGAATCAATGCATCACAAATATCAGAGGAAATTGTCTGTCTGGTACCCTGGATGTTATATGGTAATTACATATATGTAAATACGAACTGCCAAACTGCTATTGCACTTCATAATGCCAAACTGTATTGACCATGACCAAAAAGTTAATAAAATGTTTCCAAAAAACAGTTGCAGAAGACCTGCTGACACCGGAAGTAATGGCGCAGGAGTGGCCCCCTTGGTTGATACTTTAGCTGCTGCCATCCGTTCAGTTTGGGGCCAGGGTCAGACAGGCGTATTGGGCAGTATGGCAGTGCCAGAGGGATCAGTCAGACAAGTCAGTTTGTGTGTCGGATTTATGTCCGTGTGTGGGCTGCCTTCTTCTCATTAGTTCTTCTCAATTGGACGTTTACTTCACACACAGAAGTATTGTTATTACAATAGTGCCATCTATTGGCAAATCACAAGTTTTTTTTCGTGGTTTAGGAACTCGTAAAAAATGTAGTGGTTTGGCATTGTTCGTCGTTTAGCCTACGTGGTTAGGGAATTCGTGGTTTAGAAAGTAGTTGTTTAATCATATATCCATTTAGGGGGCATCCCTGAACCAAGTAGGCAGATTCCCACAGCCTACACAGGATGAACGAAGACGCCCAGCAGTGGAGACTGCAAAGAAGAACTGACTTGGCCCCAGCCCTACCGGCGCTTTTGCAGTTTCCCAGAGATCCTGCGCCAAATGTCACCTTGTCCATCCAGCGACCTCCAGAAGCCTTGGGAAGACTGACTGCCTTCAACAAACACTGGGTCTCCTATTAACAGCAGCTCTTTTAAAAAGAATCACCAAAGAAAGACTCGACCCTGCTGAGGACAAAGAATATAGACTCCTTTGAACCACCACTGCACCAGACGCCTACGGCCCGAGTCTGTGGCTCACCGGTCCCAGCAAGGCCCCCCAGTCCAGGACTACCCGACGTCGCCTGCAGCCTCTGCACGGAGACCCCCCGCAAGTGGCCCAGTAAGGTGAAATCCAACCTCAAAAGGCACCCCTGCATCCAGCCGCCCTGCTCCCTGGAGAAGAGGACCTGCGGTGCACTTATGCCCCTAAGCCCTCCAACTTGCCTGCCCAGTTGTTGGTTCCTCCCCGAAGAGTTCCTGGACCGAGCCTGCAGCCAAAATCCCAAACTGGCAACTCCCATTAAAAACAGGGCATCGACACCAAAAAAAACGCCTTTTACCCCGCTGTCCCAGTGCTGCTGTTGGTGCACCTTGGGTGCTAACTTGAACCCCCCCCCATCGCCCCCTTTGCCCTGAGCTTAATTCCAGGAGCTTTGCTCCCACAACCTTGTGGCCTGCTTGTGAGCAGCCACCAACCGGAGGCCACCTACCCCCTATTGGATAACATTGGGCCTCAGCACTCGGCACCCAGCCGCCCTAGTGCCTCTGGGGGTGCTTTGAGAGTGCATCCTTGACCCGGGTTCTAACCCCAGAATACCAACTCCCAAACTCAAGTACTTGTTGTTAAACCGGTAACATAGTTTTCTCCCATAGGACTGCATTAACTACTTTCTTGTGAAAATTAAGTGTGGAGTTGTTTGTATGAAACCTTAAGCTGCATATGTACCAAAACTGATTTACTTATCTTTTATCTACGACTTATACCAGTGTGATATCTAGACATATCACACTGAGTAGAAAAAGTTGCTTAAAATGTAATCTGAAAAGTAACGTACAAAGTAATCACAGTAGTAACTGCAAATAATTCCAACTTTTTTTTCTTAACTGTAACCTTTCCAATTGCATTCACCTGCATTCAAACTGTATTTAACTGTATTAGTCTTGCAAAATATTATTACACTTCATTGTACCAGGCCTGGCTTGGTTCTAGAAAATAAAATACAGCTAAATAATATTTTGTATACAAACCGATTGGTCTGAATGTGTGACATCATTTTTTGCCTGAGTGTGTACAACAAATGCTTAACACTACCCACTGATAAAGCCTTACTACTGCCCACACTGCCACAAATAGAGAGTAAGTTATCTACTTTAGCCTTAGCCTACCTTTGAGGATCCACTGGACTCTATACCTTACTTTGATAAAGTATATACAGAGCCAGCTTCCTACAAGGGCACTTAAAATATTTGAGTGCTGGATGTTCACTGTAGAAGAACCTCGTATTATTGATTTAATATACTGTAATGTTCCATCTAGAAGAAGAATCTAATCTGCGTTTACATGAGAACTGTTCTGTGTCTTGCGCCATTGTTAGAGACGACCCATGATTGTTTCTGAAAACTTTAAAACATGTTTGTCTATATAGTGATATGTTCTGATGTACTAAGGTGACATGCTTCTGCATGGCATGGTAAATAAATACAGTTTTGCATGTATGTGTGCATGGTTTGTCCCATGTTCAGACACTTGGAGCCAAGCCAGACCCATAGCTCCGCTCTGGCGCATCCTATTAATTTTCCTGCACACCCTTCTCTATTTGCTTCTTGGGCTTAGTACATGAAGCCATCAGTCAGTTGATAAAATGATTTGCTAAAGGCGAGGACTAGAAACATTGAGACCTGTTCACATGCACCCACTTGGCGAATCTACCATCCAGGCTTCTTGTAGCAGAGATGAGAAGATTGTGTGCAGTGAAAAAACAGTTAAAGTAAGTGATCCTAGGGCAGGAACTCCAGGCTATTGTGATGTACAAGACCATGGTCTTTGGTCCTTGAGGAAAAAATAGCAGGCCTAGTTGGATGGGCAGGGCGTAGTTTTAATGACGGTATTTGGGGTGTGAAACCCCTCAAATACATTTTTTTTTTCTTAAATCTGTTTATAACACTCATTTAAATCAAACCATTACACTACAGCATTCCACCTTGGAGACATCGCGGCACAATGTACATATTCACACAGCAGATCAGTGTTAGGAACAGGCAGATTAATATATCTCATAACCGAATTCTATTCGCCAACTGAGTTCGTTGTCTGAGTTCTTAAATAGTCTGTGGTATACCCAGTAATCACGTGGTCTTGATCGGGCTGGTAGTTCTTCCTCATATGTGCGTAACGTGTCTTGACAGTATGCCATGTCCGTAATCCATTGCTTAATGGATGGTGCCTGTTTACTGCCCCAGCATAGGGATATTCTACGCTTTGCGAGCAACAAAGCTATCATGCAAAATTTTCGTTTTAAAGCTTTCACATTTGGTACTAAACCAAACAAGCAACTCTTCACAGAACAGGCCACAAGTACCGCCAGCATGTCTGTTAATGTCCCCGTAACCTGTTTCCAATAATCGTTTATTTTTACACAGTGCCATGCCAAATGTAAAAAGTCAGCTTGATCATAGTTACATCTAATACATTTCGCTTCTGGTCTCAAACCACATTTGTAAAGTTTGACCGGCGTGTAATAGGTTTGGTGTAGGTATTTTACATGAAGTAGTCTTAGGTTCCCGTTTGGCGTCAGCAATTGTGTGAGATTACAGGTCATTAGCCAGTCATCATCCGTCAGTGGATCTGCCAGAGATTACAATGGTCGACATGTTTCAGCCTTTACAGGCTTTCATCAGGACCTACGATAAACACTACTGCAACAAAACAAAATGGTATATGTCGTGATATGATTATGTCGACCTACCAGTAATATTAACTTCAAGGCAGTCTCATATCATAATGTCACAAAAGTCTCCTGAGGAAAAGAGAAAAGGTTATTTAATTACACAGAACAGAGCCATTATCAAACCTATTGACACATCCTCTGGTTTATTCTGCTGAAACTCACTCCATTTGGTGTAACATGTCGACCATTGTAATCTATGATAGATAGTAATTCTTTACATACTATCCCCACTCTGTGTTTGAATCTTGCCGTTTTGCTGTTCAAATCCAATAAAGTTTACTTAGGCATCAGAACAGGCATTTTTAAGTTTTCACCATTTTTCTTTTTTCACACCACCTTTTGTGCACTGCAACTTGCTTCTTCAGCCCACTACTCATTTGTTGGCTCATACTTACACTGGAGGATCCGATTCTAGTAACCCTCATAAAATGAGATGAGGTGTCTAGCGGATACCAGTCTTCAATTCATAAAGACCCAGATGATGAAGTTCCGCCAATGGGTGGGCTGATGGGCATTTTTCTCCACTGTTTTCACTGTCTTCACTCTTCTCCTGAGGTACTGTGTGTTTTTTACTGTTTTTCAGGTCTTGGTAATATGTTCGGTTGAGTCCTGTACAGGCACTACTATTGAGTGTTTAGTATAAGATTTTGAAAGACCCTTGGTATCCTTCGTGTGTGTGGTAATTGTCTAGTTGGGGGACAGGATACTAGTCGGTCTATAAACACTCATTCCCCTTAGACCCTCCTCAATTTTGTTTTCAAGGCTACTATAGTTTCGCCAATACCCAAGGAGGCACGGTATGTTCACGCATCAGTCTATGCGTTCCGCATTGTCTGCACTATCGGTTTGTCGCTGTATTGTCATCTTATCTAGTCCGTCCCGCCGAGCTGTTTCACAAGGCAGCCATCCCGCATCTAGAGCCCTCCCCCCCCCCCCTCAAATACATTCTTGGTTTGATAGGTGGGTTCTGGGTAGGGTGTGCTAAATCTGTCCATTTTTTTCGTCGTCGTGTCACTAAGACGTTTTAACTTATTCCTTTTTTAGATTAGGATCTTAAATATAGTGATTGCTTTACCTAAAAAGTGGTTAATCTGCACCCATAGTAAATTTACACCAAAAGGTAGTTCTACTTTTTGTCCTTAACAGACATTAGCAGTAGTAGGCTTCGAAAGCTGTGCAAGTCTCGAGTTTCCAGGCATACTATTGACAATCGGACTGGCAATCTGGCAATCAGTCAAGCACAAGGTTTTGCGAATAATGCTTGCAAATAGTCTAACCAGTGACAATTGTTCGAGATAGCATTCCAAATCATCCTGTTTCGCCCATTCGTCCCCTCTTGACATACTTAATTTAAATGAGTACTTAACCTGTTCATCATGGAAATAGTCCATCCTGAACCTTGGCCGTCTTACTTCTCCGCCCCACTGCTTTTTTTTGTTGGGAGATTTGAGATTCACACCCCCTACATTTCAGTAACTTAGCTATGCTCCTGTATTGTTCAGAAATATTAGTTCAGGTCAGTTCAACAAAGCTTTATTTCGTTATGAAATATCTTAAAAAGCACAACACACTTAAAAATACATATCTTTCAGGGAATAATCAGATAAAAAGGTTGAAACTAGCAATCATTTTTACAATACAATAGTAAAAGAGTATTAAACCAAGAATCAGCTTTGATGAAAGTTTCAATACAATAACCATCATTAAAATACATTAGTAAAAAGCTTAATTAAAAATCTAGATCCAATGACATCTTTCCTGAGGACTAGCAATGCCAATTCATCGTAAGGCTTTCGATCTTAGCAGCCAGGCCCATTAGCCACCCCACATGCTAGCGTAGTATTTGCATCCGACTGAAGAATTCTGAGGGCTGTTAAATGGTTCTTTGTCTCGAACTGTCGACAGACAGGTCTTAACCATTTCATTCTCGGTTTAAGATCAGCTGGACATACAAAGAAGAAGTGCGGGATGGTTTCAACTACCCCTGCGCAAAATGGGCAATCAGCAGACGTTTGGTTGCGAGGTTTCCACTTGTTTGTACGTTCGTGGACGGGGAGAGTTCCTACTCTAAACTGAATGAAAAGAGCCCTATCTCTAGGTTTCTGGATACAATCCAGGTAGGGCTCGAGGCGAGGCACTATCTTGTGCTGGCGAAACTCATCAGTCAGTCTGCCCTGGTTGGGATCTCTATGAGCCTGATTGTCAATCCATGCCCAATAAAGTCCCTTAATTGCTGTTTTTTGACAACGGGGCCCCTGACTCCCATAGAGGATTAAGGCCAGTGGCCAAAAGAAGTCTTTTGATGTTAGCTAACCAGGCTATCTTATAAGATCCCTGGAGATTCATTACTTCCTTTAGTCCATCGGCATAGCTAGATAGCTCTGGGGTACGCCAAAGGCGACCCCAGTAAAGAAGAGGGCGTAAGCCAATTAGATCCTTAATTGAGCGACGGCCCAGGTCGCTCAAGAGGGGTTTACTAGGGGTTCCCCTGGGAAGTGAAACAAGCTCCCTAAAAAACTTGTTTTCTGCTGTCACAAGGGCATCTACATTATTGAAGCCCCAGAGCTCGGCTCCATATAATGCACAGCCTATTGCTTTTGCGGCATAGATCTCCAGAGTGGGGGCAATAGGTCTGGAGATTGAGGCTTGGTGCTCTCTCCCAATAACACCCATAACCCGCTTATGGCTTAAGGCCATTTTTTCGATGTGCGGCTGCCATTTTAAATTGTCCGCAATTCTAATCCCCAGATAATCAAAGACTTTAACACGCTCCAAGGACTCCCCGTCGAGCGTGGAATTGACCCATCTGCTCGGACTAAAGTAAAGGAGCTTTGTTTTGGTGGTGTTAATTACTAGGCCCCTCAAATTGCAGAACAGACAGAACCGATCAAGCAGCTTCTGTAGACCTACCGGAGTTTTCGATACCAACAGCGTATCGTCCGCAAATAGTAGTGTGGGGACCTTGACCCCAGCCAGGACAGGGGCATCTGCATTGATTTCTGATAGAAAGGAGACAACCCCCTTTACAAACAGCGAAAAAAGGGTTGGGGCCAGGACGCATCCTTGGCGAACACCTCTGTTCACAGGGATTTTGTCTGTTTTTTTAGACCTGGGAACCCCGCCTGATCCGTGCATAGTTACCGTCATGCATGCGGGCCAGAAGGTTCAGAATAGGAGGGGGGAAACCCCATATGCCGCAAGACCGACCAAAGACGCTTGCGAGGAACCAAGTCAAAGGCAGTCTTTAAGTCTATAAATGCCAGATAAAGGCCGCCCTTGCCGATGGTTACAAACTTCCAGTGCAGTAGTACCAGCCTAAAAGCCTGGTCAATTGTGCTCGTACAAGGCCTAAACCCCGCCTGGTATTGCGATCTGTTGTTATTCTCTTCCGCCCACAGAAGGATCCTCTCCAGTAGAACCCTACCAACCACCTTCTGACCAGCGTCAATAAGACTTATTGGGCGGTAGTTGGCAGGGCTCTCCCTGGGGCCCTTTTTATAGATGGGGATCACCTCTGCCCCTTTCCAAGAACTTGGTACTGGTGAGCCCTCTAGGAGTGCATTAATCAGTAATACAAAAAAGGTGGCCCTTTGGTCGACATTAGCTCGGAACAGATCGCCTGGTATTTCATCCTGTCCCGGAGCCTTAGCGGATACAATTTTGTTTATGGCCGCCACCACCTCGTTTTTCCCTACAGGGTCAAAAGAAACTGATGGGCTCAGCGTAAATGCCGTTGGATGACCAGAGTGCCCACTACTCTCTAAGGCCTCGTCCCCTGCATACAGTCTACAGAAATGTTCGAACCACTCCCTGTCGGTGATATGATTGGGAATTTGGTCCGGATCACAACCATTAGATTTCCTTACCAAAGCCCAAAAGAGTTCGCTATTCTTAGACTGACTAGCTGTTTTCAAGCTGGCCCAATGGTTTTCCTCCCATACACTTTTTGCTTCTGAAATGGCTTGCCTATACTGATGTCGTGCAAGGCGTACCTCAGTAGGATTTTGAGTTTTAATGGCAAGCATTAAGGTGGACTTTTTCCTCTTGCAGTTCTTATTAAACCAATGCTCTACTCGTTTCCTGTTCATGGGATACTGTTTTGGGGCCTGGGTCTCCAGAAAGAGAGAGCCTATCAAGTCGATAGTTTTAGTGTAAAAAATTATCTCCGCCCCAGGAGATCCCACCACATTCGTACAAGCTACAGAAAGTTTGGAAGTCTGATTGCTTATAATCTCCTCCAGGGCTTTAATTTTCTGATCATTCAGAGAGAATTTTTGCCATTTCATAAACCTTTTACAGTTAGAGGGGATTATTGCCTCTGTAAGCATCTGAGGTCTAGTACCAGTCTGATGCTCCGTTTTTTGTAACAATTCCCGCATGCAAAGTGACAATGGATTATGATCGCTATGAATAGATGGAATAATTGACATATCGATCACATATTTCCATAACCTTTTGTCCACCAAAATGTAGTCTATTCTGCTTGGACAGGACACCCTATTAAACGTATTGGCTCCCAGAAAATCCGAGGGCGTACGCCCATTAACAGCTTTTAAACCATGTTCCAACGTTAATGCATTTAATTGCAAGACAATCGGCGACCATTTCTTCACTGGCTGGATCTGCAAAAGCGGTATGCCCCATCTAACATCATCATCCTCTATTCCTAGATCATCATTTACTACCAAGGGTTCAAAAGTACAGTTAAAATCACCAGCGATCAAATATAGATTGTCAGTGGGGCAAGATGTCAGTATCTCAGACAAAATGGAAATAGTTGGGGATTTTGACCCCCCTTGCAAGCCTCTGACATAAATGTTAAAAGTTCCAAAATAACACTGTCCTTTGAGTCCTTAATAGTCAGTCTCAAAAGATCCGGTGAAACATTCGGATGGTGAACAATTTTGCAGTTGAGTGCGGCTTTAACCCATATTATCAGCCCACCAGATGGACGACCGCGCCCAGAAGAGATAGCTGGAACATGAAAACAACAAAAACCGGGCTTATACAATGGCTCAAGACTCCATGTTTCCTGGAATATGCACAGATCATAATTGTCAATGAAAATATTCCAGTCCGGTAGGGATAAGTTTTTACACAAACCCGCTATATTCCACGAGACGATTTTGAGGTTCCTAGAGGAGTCGCTACAGGAGATTGTCCCAACGCTGGGGGGAATGAGGCCTAAATCATTATCAGACTCAACCCCCTGACTAGTTGAAACTGAGACTGGTAGTTACGGGGCTAAAGGCTGCCGAGGCCCAGAGGGAGTAGTACAGCTAGTTCTTAATGGGGCAATTGGAAAAGAGGGAGCCCTTGCTTGTACTTGGAGTCAATCAACACTCTAGACCACTAAACCGGTTGTGACAGAAGGTTGGGTTCAGGGTTGACAAGGGCTCAAGCCGACCCCCAGTGAACGATCTCCTCCCATTCCGCTGTAATAATGACCAGCCATCACCTGTAGGTCAAGTGTAACCCGGGGGGTAAAAATAGGACAAAGGGAGGGAAACAATGGAAGCACCAGAGATAAATTGTTTCCAGCTACAGATGTGTCCCACTGTCCTGGGATCTTTAAAATTAAACAGGACATAGTCCCCCCTGATGCCCTTAACCGAGTGATCCACCCAGGAAACCCTTTGCACCATAAGTATTTTATTTAAGATGAACTCCGGTAAGGGTCTGTGTTTGTTTAGCCAATCGATCACCTTGTTCCTTAGGGACAAGAAAGATTCTTGCTTGTCCTTCCTCAGAGCCGGCAACCCAGCCAAAACTACCAGATATGGGCTTACTTCTGGTGGTAGGTCGATGTTAATCCCCCCCCTCCCACCCCCTGCCCCAACAGTCCCCTTGGGAACCCCATCACCCTCCTTCGATTGTACTATAGTACTTAGGCTTGATGTTGCGGCTGTACTTGGTGCTGGTGCCTTTACTATGGGAGCGGTTGCAGCCTGCTTCTCTTGAATCGGAGCTGGCGGAATAGTTAGAACAGCTGCATTCCCCCCAGATCGCATCTCATTTGGGGGAGCTGCTGCCACAGCAGTAACCACCTTTTCCATGCAATCGGCAATTCCCGATGACATGGACTCGATCTTGCTTAGCTTTTGTTCAATTCTAGATAGCCTGTCCTCTACTGGACAATGAAGGAGATTAAATAGTTCGCCTATCTTGGCCAGTAGAGGATCCTCCGTTTACACCCCACTCTCTGGGCTCCTAGCTCCGCCCTCAGCCTGGGATACCAACCCCAGAGGTACTTCTCTATGTGTATGTACAATTGCCTGAGTGGTTGTGGAAGCCTGCCCCATTTCAGCCGTTAGGGTTCCCTTGCATTTGGGCAGCTTCTACTTTTTACATTTCGAGGCAATGGCCAGCCCCTGCTTGTACTTTGGAATAGCCCCTTGACGTCTTTCACGGAGTTGCCTGGTACTATGCTCCTTAGGAGGGCTACCGACACCTAATACTTTGGGAGAAGGTAACAATAGCAGATCAGAGGCCGTAGACTGGTTTCCTATAGAAGAATTGTCCAGATTGCGGACTGCCAAGCCAGTAGATGGAGATTCTGGGATCACAAGTGCACCAATAGTACATAATGGGGCATGATAGTCTGGAGTCCTTGCATTAGCAATGTGCCCCATAGATGATCTCCTAGCAAGTGCCAAGTCCTGGGAGACCCGCCTCTCCATCAATGAAATACTCTCATCAATCGCAGTATTAACCTTGGTTATAAACTGGTCCATGGATCCAATTAGGTTAACACTTGGCGCCTTGAGCCTACCATCCTTCTGAGCCATTGCAGTATAATCAAGGAGGTGAAATTAATTTAAAACTTACAATGGAGTCCTCGGGTTTGGAGAGGTAAGGGGGGTGGCCCGTCCTGTCCTTTTCTGGTCTTTAACGGGCTTAAACAGGCCCGCCCTTGGCCCGGGCTTCGCCCGGCTTGTCCCGCGCTCGTCCTGCGACGCGGTGGTACTCGCTGTTAAATGCGCCTCCTGACGCTCTCGTCGCGTCTCAGGTGCGGTAGATTGTGGCGTCCGGTGGCGTCTGGCCAAGGATTTGCTGGCAAGGTATGGTACCCCCCTGCGCTGTCTCAAAAAAGGGTCCTCAGGCTTCTATGTAGCAGCGTTAAGCTTCCCCACCACTCTGCCGGGGTACTCGCTGTTAAATGCGCCTCCTGGCGCTCTCGTCGCGTCTCAGGTGCGCGCCGTCGCTAGTGCTGCCGAGAGATGTAGTCCCGAGGCGGCGGCGCGGTAAATTGTGGCTCCGGTGGCGTCTGGCCAAGGATTTGCTGGCAAGGTATGGTACCCCCCCTGTGCTGTCTCAAAAAAGGGTCCTCAGGCTTCTATGTAGCAGCGTTAAGCTTCCCTCCGAAATATTAGGATTCTGGAGGAGTAGTAAGACCTGGTTTTTGAGCTGCTTGCAAGTGGGAGTCTGTCTTTGTGATTTAGTATCAAAGCGACAGGGGTTCATAGAAGAGCTGCATAGGGTCCCCTGTGCAAAGAAATACAGGGTTTACTGTTGATCATAACGTTTACCACTGGTGCCCAGGGATTTAACCTTTCTGGTGACCTCAAAACTAAGTACCAAGTTAACACCTTTAGCTATTGACATCCACGGTAGCAATATCAAGGGGTCAAGAATCACTCGGGAAGGTGATGTGAACTCATGTTTCTGGTTGAAATGTGGGAATGTAAGTTGGGTGATAAATATCTCCAACCCTGCAGCACAGTTGCTCGGTGCCACTAGTCTTTACCCAGAACTATTTTCTTCAATGGTGGTATCCTGATCTCCAGCATTCCAGAGGCCTCCATATTAGGATGACCTCCTCTAATATGTATGGAAAAATTCTGTGCCTTAGCCAACTTTCAACCGCCTGTCCTCGTAGTTCTAACAATATAATTTACAGAATTGTACATTCAACCGAGCGACTGACGTAAAGGTGGTATAAGGTCCTTCTGTGCATTTATCTTAAGCATTCAAGTGGAGGAAGATATGTCTGGAGATGCAGATGAACCCCCAAACATGGATGAAAAATGTAGGTGAGATTGATCTTACTAACCATATCTAAGTTGTATGAAGGTAAAGGGCAAGATCCACCAACGAAATAAGAGGTGGGCTTGAACAAGATATTGCACAACAATCCTCTTTGTGAATTTGTTTGTGGAAATAGCTTACTTTGAGGATAAAGATTCTCTAGGTCACATTTAGTGGAGTCTGCCATAGAAAAGTGCTGGGAGATTGTTTTGAATGTGCTCAATGAAGATAGGAGTTTGGACGTTGCTTGAGGTCTTGCCTCTGGCATCTGACTGCTGGAAATGTTGCCCTGTGGAATAAAAGGAGGTTGCATATAGTTTCTAGAAACATGGAATAAAACAAAGAAGACTGTTTATACATCCTAATTATGTCCAGCTGGTTGCATATATTTTATATAATTATTTATTTGCATGTAGACTTGATGCCCTGTGCCATTTAATTTACTTTGTGTTATAGCCTGATGCCCTGTGCCATTTAATTTACTTTGTGTCATAGCCTAAGAGGAACTTCTGAATCATCCATCCAACAAGTCCATCATGGCTGAATAACGTTTTAAAGCTAAAGCTTTACTGGAAAACCAAGAACATATGCTGCTGCGCTTGAGTGATGGTTGTAGCCTGAAACAACATAAAGCTGACCAGTGGCTTAAACTGTGTTTCTTACCTTGACCTAGTATACATCATCAAAACCTGTTACTTTTTTTTTTTTTTAAACAAACTTTATTGCCTTTTCCATGTTGCACAGTATATCCGCTGACCGCGGCACAAATAAACACAAAGCAGACTCATTTTAATGCAACCCACCGCACATCCTGCATGGTCTTACAGTCAAGATTCCTGACTTTATTAGGCGCGTTCTCGATTAGTGCCGCTTCTGCATACAATCTTGAAGGTTCCCCCTCCCTTCTTCCCTTCCCCAACAAACAACTGATCTCTCCTCCATCTCCCAACTACATCTATTGAGCCCAGATGGGCGCCTCCCCTGTACTTGAGGTGTGCGTGATGATGTTTTGCTGGAGCCTCCTTGTCGTATCCCAGTCTTCTCCGGTTTAGTTCTAGGATATGTCCCTATCTCTCTGGATCCGTGGTGCTATCCCGTTCTAACCTGGCCCCTGGGTGTTCTCTATTCGAAGTGGTCTCTCAGGAGTAGAAGCCTCTTTAGGTCTTCCACCAAACCTTCCCACGGTCTAGCTCGTTCATCAAAACCTGTTACTTAATGTATTTAGACCACAGGTTCTTCAAAGTCTCTTTCTCATAGTTCAATCCTTTTCAAAGCTACCCCACATTTGCTGAAGATTGTGAGTATGTAGAAGCCTTGACAAGGGTATTGGTTTATTGGAAATAATTAGTAACTTTTTAATTTTAACAGGCGAGTTATTTCACCATCTCTTATCTCTCTTCAGAATTGAAGGAGCAGCTACTGGCCCGCACATCTCATGTGGCAGAAATTGAGCGAGTCAAGCAGGACTTTGAGATTCAACGGCAACAGTTGAAGAGAGCCCATGAGACAGAGCTGGAGCAACTTAGGATCTACTTCGAGCAGAAGTTGAGGGGCACAGAAGAGAATTACAGGGAGGAGCTTACTCTCCTGCACCAGCGACTGCGAGAAGTGAATGATGATACAATCAAAGAAGGGGCTACTGACCTTAGGTGCCAAAAACTGTTCCCATCCATATCTTTTCTAAACTGTATAATCTTTTTATCTCCCAGGACACACACCCTCTCAAAGCTTATTCCAATTGCTTGTTGAAGTAGGCACAACATTGAATGTTTTTTTTGTTTGGAAGGGCTGTTGATCATCAAATCAATTGCACATTTTGATCCTGTGCAGTCCACAAAATCATGAATATATATTTAATCAGAAATTATTCCTAAAAAAAATGATCCCCAAAACCTATTCTTATCAGAAACTCTGCTCCTTTAAAGGACATGACGATCAGAGAGCATACCTTGGTATGTATTAGCTGGGCACAAGTACATCTTAATGGTGTGACCCAGCATGTGCTGTACCTCTTCTAACTGCATGGAGGGTAGTGCCTTTACAATGCTACACATATTTGAATTCGTCATCTGATTTTTAAATGTTAGAAAGTGCTATATCCCATTGCTAGAAAATCCAGTGTTTGGTTTTTATTTTGTCATCTTTCCACAGTTCCTCCGTTCTTGTGGATGAGGCATCCGACAACCGGAATCATGAACTCTTGGAACAGCTCACACAGCAGCTTGAGCAGCACAGGGTATGTCCTTATGATAGTATTGCCAAACATTGAAGCTTGCAAGGGTTTGCATGATATAATTTCAAAAAAACAGGAAGCAAAAGAATTGTATATATTGGACTATGGTAGTCTCCATTGTGCAGTTATGGGTCAATCAAACTTTCCATTGAAAAGGCATTTTTGTTTTCCTATAACCTGGCCCCCATTAATTTATGTCAACTAAGGCCCTGCTTGCAATTTACGTGCAGTTCCATGCAGGGGAATGAAGTTGAGAGGTGGGTTAAAAAATAATGCTTGTTCCTATTTTAGCTCTCCTAAGAAATTTTGCTCGCTCCTACAGCCAAAACCACTGATTTATAACTAACTTGGCATAAATGTAGAACGTTGCTTAAAAAGTATGCTATCTAGTGTTTGATCTGGATGTGTGGAAGTTGTTTTTCTTCAAAGAAGTCTTGAGTCACAAGCTGTAGTGACTCCTCTTGGTAATAGTGCATTTGCAGCTACTCCCTTGTTGGATTGTTTTCAGTTGGCTGCCTGGTTCGGACGTGTGTGCTTGTGCTGTGGATCCAGACTGTTACAGTTCTCTTTGCGGTTCCTCTTACTCTCGAACCCTCGTCGGTATTGTTTCATTCGTGCTTTACCACTCAGCTTATTGAGGAAAGCTTCTTTGCTCCTTGAGTCGACGCGCTTCCTCCTCTGCCTCTAAAGAGATTCTCCCTGCGGGGCCATTGTATTCACTCTCTGCCAGGTTCTTCAGAGAATGCCCTGCTGGTGATGGAACGGACACCCTTACCTTTCTGCCCTTGATGCCACGGACTGACTTGCATCAGGTCTGTAATCTGTGTCTGTCACCGGAACACTAAGAAGCGGATTGCAAGGCCTGTCACTATTTTCGCTCAAAGAAAATCGTGGAAGACTGTAGAACATGTCTGCTCGAAATGCAGCAGAGTAGAATTGAGGACACTCCTTACATCTTTGTCCATGAAGATATTGGTGAAGAGGACGAACCACACTGCAAAGCTTCCACAGTGAAGGAAGAGGTGTTCTCCGTTGGGGGCAATTCCGACTCCGAAGTTGGCTTCACGATGATGGATCAGACACCAGCTCCACAGTCCGTGAGTATGGTACCCCCGTCCTTCACCTCTCTGAAAATTCTAAAATTGCACAGCCCATTGATCAAGGTCCGTCCTGAGCAACTGATTCCGATGCTCTGCACAGAAAGCCCAGCCGAAGACTCCGTCGTCAACTACTGTGGTGCCCAGCTGTCCATCTGTGCTAATTTGACCATCGACATCCACTGTTTCGACACAGAGTAGAACTTCGTGTTGAAAAAGAAGCACGGCTTGAATCCAAAAGCTTTGAAGCCTGCTTCTAACCACATACTAGCATATCTGTCGAGCCTATCCTCCATTAACTACCAGAAAAGCTGGGTTCTCAAAAGAAGCAGATCCACATTCAACCTTACACCGGATGTATCCTTAAAAGCCTTCAGCTCTGTTTCCCCCCACCATTGAAAAGGCAGCTCTTTCTAAGATGCACTTAACTCACCCAAACCACCTCAAAGGAAGAAAATGAACAAAGCCACTCGTCCTTTGCGTTGTCAACTGCAGCCACCACCACCCCCCACCAGACTCACCATCTCTACCACAATCTGTTTGAAATCCCCTAGATCTCTCACCTCCGGGATCCCTTGGTAATGGTTGAGGTGAACACAATACTAAGGATGACACCTTTGGGACACCACCACACACTGACCCCTGGGATGAATATTATAATGACTCCGCCCTCCCCGGGCACTGATCTGAATTTATATCCCACCCATCCCCTCCTGACTATTCCATTGCGTATCAGGAGCTAATCGGTAGGGCTGCTACCTTTCATGATGTCCAGCTCCATAAGGAACTTTTAGAGGATTTCCTCTTTGGGACCCTTTCATCTACCCCTAGGGCCACTCAATACTTAGCCATGATAAAAGGCATGTTACGCCACACTGAGGATATTTTTCAAAGACCCTGTTATTGCTAGAATCTCTCGCTCTCTAGCTCCATATGCCTTAGGGGACAAGTACCACTAGACTATCTAGTGATAGCTACTGCTCATAAGCGTGATAATTCACAAGCTAGCGGAGACGCCCTGCTGCCTTACAAAGGGAGCAAGCACATTGATGCGGCGGGGAGAAGCAGTGCGGCAGAATCTGAAAACCGTAGGCGTATTGCCAACTCAATGGGTTTACTTGCTCGCTGTCACCGTGTGCACTGGGACGAAATGGAGGAGCTCCTAACATGTCCCAGAAAAGCAGAGGAAAAGAAGACAAGAACTTGTCTCAGAGGGCAAGCTCTTAGGTTGTGCCCTAGACTCTGCTGACACTGCAGCTAGAGGCATCAATACAAGCATCTTGCTTCGATGCCATGCATGACTGCTTATTACGAAATTCAAACCAGAAGTACATTAGAATCTACTTAATGTACCCGTCAACAAAGAGCATCTCTTTGTCCCCCAAGTTGATGAGGCCCGACTGACAGGGCCAGACTGGCCGTTGCGGGCACCAGGCATTTCCCCGGTGGGCCGCTAGGGTGGGGGCTGGTTTTGTTACCAGGGGCCGGCAATGTCGAGCCGGCGTGAGGTACCAGTAGGAGCAGACCTTGTAAGCTGACTCTGCTTCTGCTGTATTATGGGCTCTGTGGTGTGCTCTGTAGTGAATGTTTCCCCATTCCTTGTCCGATGGGGCTCTTCCTCCCAGCATAACTGACCCTTAGTGTGCCCCCTGTCTGTCCCCCAGCCAGCATTGTGTACAGTTCTGATATCAAGTGTTTATCTTTTTTTGCTTATTAGCCGTATCTCAAACTGGGCCGTTAGACCTACAACAGGTAGGATGGAGAGGTGACTCAGTGCCGCAGTTGGAGAAAATGAAATTCATCAGATTTGGGTAAATCGCAATCTACACGTAGTTGTAAAAAGGGAATTATGCAAGCCTCATCAAACAGCGAGCCGACCCGTTTGCAGCACGCCACGCTCCATTTCTGGAAGATTTCTGAATTACAGTCTGATGGAAAGTCCAGGTTGTCCACTATTTGGGTTAGCGGTGAGGGAAATGTTGTCAGGCCCCTATTTAGCACTACGGCGTCCCAAACTTTTAGTGTTGCAGCCGTAATTGATGAGTAGAGACCCCAGGGCCTCATTTTACGTGGTAGCCAGGCCTCCCTCCATATATTCACACCAGCCGCTGCTTGATCCATGAAGGTCCAGTACTTTTCGGTGAGCGGACGATTCCACTCAAATACATCTGAGGTGTGAGGCCTGAAGATACCTATGCACCAGTGGGAGGCCCACCCTCTCGTTTGGGCCGCGTCATTAGGGACATGGGTAGTCGCGACTTCTTCCCACCCTAGATAAAGTTATTGATAGCCAGCTGCAGAACATGCATTGCTTTTGGGGGTGGGACGAAGGGTAGATTCTGGACGTTATACAGAATCCTCGACAGTACTGTCATTTTCACCGCTACGATGTGCCCAAACCAAGCCAGTTTAAGCTTCGACCACCTGCCTAGAGACTTCGTCGTTGGATCCACCAATGCAGAGTAGTTCAACCCCAACGTCTATAACAGCATAGGAGCCAGAAGAATGCCCAAATAGGTTATTGGCTGTGTGGCCCAATGCAATGGAAACCTCTCACGCAGAAGTTCCATGTGTGCTTTGGTGGAGGAAATGTTAAGAATCTGGGATTTGCTTAGATGTACCTTAAAGCCCAAAATCCCTCCTAAGGTCTGTCACCTTTTCGAATTTTAGGTTCCCCCTTTTCCCCCTGACCCATTGAAATGAAAATATAGTACAAATATTGAGGTAATCTCCGGTAAAGGTTAAATACCTAATCTGAATATGGCTTGACTAGTCATTCGGCACGGAGTGTCTGCTTGAGTTCATGTGAAGGATCTGGTAACATACCGTTTATTCTTTTCATAATCCATATTAGTCTGCTCTGTATTTGGTGCAGTGAATTTTGCACAGCAGCTGAATCTTAACTACCATGAGAATTTAGATTACAGTTGAGCATTAGTTACTTCTGTGAAGAGATTGACCCCAGTTTCATAAGTCTTCCATACTTCTAAGACTTCTCTATTGCATTAGGGTTCTTTCAAAATAGATACATGCTTCTTGGATGGGTCCTTTCATTTTCTTAACCTAGATAGTTCAGACATCCAGGTTGCACAGGGTTTCTAGTGATTGCACAGGGTTTGTGTTGGGTTAGTGGTTGAGGGACAGGGCTTCTTTTCATCACCGGGTTTGAAAGCTGTCTGGATTTTAATTTAGTTATCTCGCTTTTGTCTTGAGTCTTTATGTGCCCATGATGCGCAGAGATATTTAACAGCTTTCATGGTTGGTGGCATTGTCTCTACGACAGAGGTATATGTTCTTTTCAGTGTCTGTCTGACTTGATCACTTCGATCCAGATCTAAAACTAAAATTGAGAGATGGCTAGTCTTCTGTACTTCAGGGACAGCACATAAGGTCCTCCAGAGGGAAGAGGATATTTTTGATCCTTTTATTATTTGTTTTTATTCTAAATAGACCTCCCTTCGCAATTCATTTAATAAATCACATCGAAATGATGGTTATTTTAGCCAAGCTTTTCCTTGATGTTTTCCTAAACTGTGTGTGTTCCAGTGGCTGTCTGTTTGGGAATCTAACCAACTTGATGGAAATTGAAGAGAGTCATGGTCAAGGAATAGGATGAAGATTCCATTAATGTTGGTCTTCCTAGAGCTAAGTTCGCTCCTGTTAACACCAGCCATACCTGCACCCATCACCTCTCATCTGACTAGACCAGTCCTTTAGCTGTCTGTGTGCATAAAGGAAGCTTAGAGAGACGCCATTATGCACTGGGGAACGAGGACTCTGCATGTGTATGTGCAAAAGAAATGAATACATATTCCTCAAACATTTAAGTGACCAATTCCTATTCAACTAATAGCATTCACAAACGTTGTCTCTGTGAAGTCAATCAGCAAACTATTTCAGACGTTTTATACAAACTAGTAAAGCTTTTCAGATATTCGGCGTGCTTTACTGTCATTTTCATAATTTCTATAACTCTTAGTTATTTGTGCAGTGGTTTTGATAAAATGCAATTTGCATTGAATGCTAATGTTTTGCCATTTGCCGGACAACCTAATTGGAAATTGTTTAACATGATCTTCTTAACCTGAGCATTTCTCCAAGTAATGAACAGCTTTAATCCTTTCTCAACTGGTTTACAAAACAGGGCCCTTTATTCCAGGTTGTTCGAGTATGTGGTTACACAGGACTGCTAGTAGTTTTTAAGCAATTTAATATCTATATTGTTTAGGCATACCTTTTTAAAAGTGAAATTTGAAGTTTTCTTAATGCTTTTGTCTCTAGGAAGAGTTGAATTTTGTGCGCCTTCAGGCTGAAGAGCAGCACTGTCGGGAACTTGAGTATGTGAAATCCTCACTGGCTCTGCAGTATAAAGAGAACCTTCTCAATTTGAAGCTCGAACTCTCCGACCAATGTATATCTGAGATTGAAACACTGAAAAAAAAGCAATGTCTTGAACTGGAGCAACTGCGAGCTCAACTCTCTGGCCAGCACATCCAAGGTTTGTGACCATGTACAGTACCTGTGTGTAGTTTGTAAGTTTTCATACAATTATACTTTGACTTGTGCATTGGTCAAGAAAGGGAGCATAGTGTCTTTCTATCCAGTGTTCTGACTGTTCCAGTACTCAGACTTTGTGGGTTAGGGAGCAGTTAACTTGGAAAAACAGAACTGTTTTGAGCATCTTACTGAAGCCCTTTCTCGGAAATGACTGCAGAATGCTTGTTATCTTTGCACCTGTCTGCCATGGGAGAAGTGTACACTGTTAACATTACTGCAGTGGTAAATTGAGGGATGGTACTGAAATAATCTTAATGCTAGCTTTACGAAACATGTATATAATATATGGTATTAACTAGAAAGATAAAGTTTAATTTGGTGTGCATTTAAAAATACGATGTCAGATGCATTGGTCGTTAAAAAATACATAGTTGTTACTTATACTAAATGTAATATTATTGTTGTCTGTCCTTGAAATACTGCTGCCAGTGATTTGATGTGAGGTGGGTTTGGGGAATAGAATCTGTTGATGGAAGTACTGGCCTAACAGTAGACAACAATGCACTTTTTCCTTGTTCTACCTTTGTAGAGCCTATCCACAGTTCTTTATTTAAGTCATTCATAAGCAGTAAAGTATGAGTAAGCATTTTAAACAGAAACTTTGTGTAAACAAGCCACAGAACATAGGACAGTAAACATGTATAGTAGAGTGAAGTTTTGAGAGAAGATGGGGGTAAAAGATCATTCCTAGAACAATAACAGGGTGACCTTATTTATACCTAATCCAGTTTACTCATGGCAAACTACATGGCGGACTAAAGAGATAATTAAGTTAGGTCAGCAATTGTTCTCCTGAAGAAGGCTCCTCTACTCGCACATCAAGCTGTTCCCTCTCTCGATTTAGCCTCTTCGCCCACCACATCACGATAACATTCAACTCCTCTCCTGGCCTCCATACCACCCTCTCTACTGTGCACTCCTTTGTCTTTTATGCAGGTCTTTGAACTCCTCTTCTCAACCTTGTCAATCGATAAAATATCTCCTTTCTACCTAGCTGTATCCTACTATAACCACTCAGTTGCTGTCTCTCGCCCACCATTCACCGCATGCAGACAAGTCTTACTGTGCACACCTATCCTTGTACTGTATTCAGTTGGCTTGTAGCTACATTTGATATATATATTCACTGAAAAAACCATAGGTTTCACACCAGTTATAGTTAGCTGAACATTTTTGTCATACAAAACCATTGAAATTCCCACGTTATAGTTAGTTTGACTCACTATAACTCGCGCGCCTGCAATCCACTGCTGATGATGTCACATATTAAATCATTGATGACATGGTCAGTGACATCACTGATGACATCTCAAATGACATCACTGATGACATCATCCATGTGATAATACGATGCACCTCCTCACACTCTAATCTAACCTTTGATACACCCAGTGTTAAATACAAACTACCATTCCTGAAATTGACACACCAATACCCGTAACTACATACACACTCACTGATTCCTAGGTCTACACACACATCCACTCATTCACCCATACAATCACTCATACATACAGTCACTCATCAATAGAACACTATCATATCCACTCATACACCTATACAGACACTCACACGCTGACACTCATCCACAAAGTTACTCACACACCTAGTCAGTTATGCAAAGAATCAATCACACTCCCATTTCCTCAACTACACAGTTATACACACTAAACCTTACTTATTCAAACATATACTAACACATACTCACTCTCTTTTACAATCACTGATACAAGTACACATTGATCCATACAGTCACTTACGCAATCACAGGCTCTCATGTTTAGTCCTTTATATATGCCAACTCTCACATGCACTGTGTTTTACATATGCACTTACTTGGACATGGAGCACTGAGATAGCTATTCACTCACCAACACACCCATGCAGATAGTCAACCACCCATACAGCTCTTTCCACATGCATCGTTGAACACATATACCAAGTGAATCAACTGCTCACACATATATGCACAGTCACACACCTCCCAGCCACCCACATACACACTCACCCTCACATACAAATACTTGGAAAACCAATCAATAACCCATATAGCCACTCATATAGCTACTGATCAACACATGCAGCCGCTTACACAACAGACATAATGATGCACACATTCAGACAGTTTAGTCACTAACCCATGCATTCAGTAAGACACATTTAATCTCCCACTCTTACAGTCAGTCATACACCTACTAAATCCATTATCCAAACACTTATACATACACTCCTTCTACAATATGTTAAACACATTTTTAATTTTCAGGAACACACATTTACTGGATGATGTCATCAGTGATGTCATCAGTGATGTCATCAGTGATGTCATCAGTGATGTCATCTGAGATGTCATCAGTGATGTCATCAGTGATGTCATTTGAGATGTCATCAGTGATGTCACTGACCATGTCATGAATGATATAATATGTGACATCATCAGCAGTGGATTGCGGGCGCGCGAGTTATAGTGAGTCCAACTAACTATAACGTGGGAATTTCAATGGTTTTGTTTGAGTAAAATGTTCAGCTAACTATAACTGGTGTGAAACCTATGGTTTTTTCAGTGAATTTCAAAGGTTTTTTTAAATGCTAATTCCTAACTATAACGTTTTGTAAAACCTATGGTTTTTTTCAGTGAATTTCATAGTTTTTTTAAAAGCTAATTCCTTTGTATATCGACTTTGTAACCTACGATTTTTTTTTTATTAGCTGTTTTTTACAACAATTAATTATATATTTTTAAAAAAAATTATTATTTGTTCAATGTATATATATATTTTTTAATCATTTTTTCCTGGTGCGCCTAGGGTGCGCGCACCGGTAAGCTCTCCTGAGAGCGCTATTTCTGCGTTCATAAAAAAAAACATGTATTTAAACTAAATAATAATGCAAGACATTCAGTACCATACTTATAAAAGTAGTATTTTTGATTTTCCGAATTAAAATGATTTTACATTTCCGTAAAGCGACCAAAATGTCACTCGGGCACGCTGCGTAAGCGCCCCCGGAAGCGCCTACGTTCGCGCCACGTAAGCGCCCCCGGAAGCGCTCTGGTGCGCGCAGCGTAAGCGCGTCAAGTCATGTGACCTTAAAATAACACTTTTCATTGGTTGCTAACAGTTTTTTTTACAAAGAATGAAATCCCCACCCATTTCCTTCACTTCTCCTTTTACTTTTGTGACTGCAAGACCTGTCTTTTTGCTGCTTAATCTTTGTTGGATTATCATGGCTGCCAGAGCATCCAGCAGCAGTGATGACACAGAAGGATTTATAGATGAAGAGGTTCCTCAGCCTAGAGTTAAGGAGCATTTTATCTGGAAATTCTTTTATATACCTGAGGGACGTAAAAGTAAATGCTCCAAAGGTGGAATGCAAGTTCTGCCACACTGTACTTTCCAGAGGAGACCCCACAAGGAAGTACAGTTTTGGTAATTCTACCATGATTCGCCACGTGCAGAGAAGGCATCCCCAGAACTATGCCCGGGAGAGTGTCAGGGCTCTGGCACGAGAGGCTCCCAGGGATGGTGCCTCTACTTCAACCGGAGGACCAACTACATCGGTGAGGGGGCGACCAGAAGAGCTGATCCCTAATATTCAGCCTGCTTTTAATGAAGGCATAATTAAATGCAGATAATGTAATCAGCTACTTCGTTATGGGGAACAAAGTGTTATGCTCATGGCTCGAGCATTAGAGAACCACCGCTGCCGTACCCAGCCCTAATTTTGATTATAATTTTTTGCTCCTTTTGAGCAGTTTCCCATTCCCTGTTTTTGTTTTTGTTCAAAAAAAGAAGAAAAAAAAGTTCTTTTCAGAACTACCTCTAATTCTCATCAAAGAGCTGTATTCTTAAAAAAATGAAAAAGAGTAACTGGAGTGCAGTGAGAGAGGAGAGGAAAATGAGTGAGAAAGCAAAGAAAGGGACGAGAGGGGAAGGGAAGTTACGTAGGGGGACTGGAAGAAGGTGAGTGTGGGGAAGGAGAGTGAACATGGGGAATGTGGATAAGTGAAGAAAATGTAGTAAAAGAACGGGGGGTGGAAGGGTAAGAAAAGAGCAGTGATGTTTAGGAAAGAGTGGAGATACAGACTGGATAAATTGAGTGTGAGACAAGGTGAGTAAGGCAGTGAAGAAACAGAGAAAGAAAAAGTAAGAGTAGAAGACTGAAGGCCTCATTTATGAGGCCATGTGTCACTTTTACGCCGCTGGTGCATCACTTTTTGTGATGCACCAGTACTGTAAAAAATGCACCTTGTTGAGTCATATTTACAAAGTGACGCATCTAGGTAGATGCGTCACTTTGTAAACCCCTGCGCCACATTGTACCTGCGCCAGGTGTAATGTATGCAAAGGGGGCGTATTGACGCAAGGAAGGGTCGTAGAAGTGACGCAGTGAAATCTATGAGATTTCACTGCGTCACTTTTAGGACACCGTTGCGTCAAAATCTTGCGCCTGCCTCACAGCAGGCGTAAGACTGACGCAGGCCCTTTCACATGGGGCTTGCCCCATGTGAAAGGATGCATTGCTGGAGTTGCGTCACTTTTGTGACACACTCCAGCAGTGCATCACTTTTGCGCTTACAGATACGTCAGAAATACTAACGTATCTGTAACTCCTTGCGACATAATGCGCCATACATTAAATATGACGCATGAGTAGAAGACTGAAGGCCTCATTTATGAGGCCATGCGTCACTTTTACGCCGCCGGTGCGTCACTTTTTGTGACGCACCAGTGGTGTAAAAAATGCACCTTGTTGAGTCATATTTACAAAGTGACGCATCTAGGTAGATGCGTCACTTTGTAAACCCCTGTGCCACATTGTACCTGCGCCAGGTGTAATGTATGCAAAGGGGGCGTATTGACGCAAGGAAGGGTCGTAGAAGTGACACAGTGAAATCTATGTGATTTCACTGCGTCACTTTTAGGACACCGTTGCGTCAAAATCTTGCGCCTGCCTCACAGCAGGCGTAAGACTGACGCAGGCCCTTTCACATGGGGCTTGCCCCATGTGAAAGGATGCATTGCTGGAGTTGCGTCACTTTTGTGACACACTCCAGCAATGCGTCACTTTTGCCCTTACGGATACGTCAGAAATACTGACGTATCTGTAACTCCTTGCGACATGATGCGTCATACATTAAATATGACGCATCAGGAATGTCGCAAGGAGAGCGCACTGAGAAGTGATGCATCGCTGCTTTCACGCATCGATGCGTCATTTCTCATAAATGAGGCCCTGAGGGAGCGTTTTTTTACACTGTTTTTTCCGTGGTGCGCTCAGGGTGCGCGTACCGGAGCGCGCACCTGGGAGCGCACCCAGCGCTTACCCCGTGAAGAAAAAAAAAGTTTTTTTGCCCTTAAGAATCTTTCTAGGCCCCCCTCAGAAAACCTAGGGGGTCAGGGGGTGTCTACTCTGCCCCCTTTTAATTATTTCCCCCTTTCTTTTCCACCTCTTGTGTCTCGATTCTACCGAGACACAAGATGGCGGACTCTCCGGACTGTTTAGAATGTTGACAGACACCCGACAGCCAATCAGCTTTCCGCTCGCGCTCTCCCGTAGCGCGCCAGATGCGCTCCCCGGTACGCGCACCTGTGAGCGCTCGGAGAGCGCTTATAGATATGTGTTTTTGAAGTTAATTTAAAAAAAAAACACTGGAGCAATTTTCAGCAAATATAGCAAAGGCACATCTGCGTACCAGTCCCTACAATTTTGCCAAGTTTGGCGTAATTTCGTTCAGCGGGTCGGGCTGTAGACTTGTCAGACCGTCCTATAGAAATTAACATGGGGAAAACACGTTTTGGGACCCCCTTTTTTCTCAGCCCCCACTTCACGAATCCCCCCGAAACTTTCAGGGAAGGAGCGCAGTGGAGCTGGCCAAAATTTTGGACAATTACACACAAATTCCTCAAGCGGCGCCAGAGTTATTCCCAATAGAATGTTGCAGATTTCCTATGGTAGCCAATCCTAACTATAACTACCTACTGGCGACCGCCAGTAGGATATATATATATATATATATATATATATATATATATATATATATATATATATATATATATATATATATATATATATATATATATATATAACGCTCCAATTCCTCTCAATCTTCTGCGAAAGGACAAAACAGCACTCGGAGAGCAAATATGTCAAACACGCTGATATTTATTACGCGGAAGGGGCACACACAGACGCGTTTCGGCGTGCTGCCTTCGTCAGTGTGTGTGTATATATATATATATATATATATATATATATATATATATATATATATATATATATATTCACTGAAAAAACCATAGGTTATACACCATATATAGTTAGGAATTAGCATTTAAAAAACCTTATTTTACTCACACAAAACCATTGAAATTCCATATATAGTTAGTTGCACTAACTATATATCGCGCACCCGCAATCCACTGCTGATCATGTCACATATTACATCATTCATGACCTGATGACATCTCAAATGACATCACTGATGAGATCACTGATGACATCATCCAGTGACTGTGTGTTTCTGTAAAGTTTAAATATGTTTTACATATTGAAGAATGAGTAGATGTATAAGTGTCTGGACGAAGGATTTAGTAGGTGCATGACTGAATGTATGAGTGAGTGATTAAATGTGTCTCACTGAGTGCATGGGTTAGTGACTAAACTGTCTTAATTTGTGCATCATTATGTCTGTTGTTCTGTAAACTGCTGCATGTGTTGATCAGTAGCTATATGATTAACTATATGGGTTATTGATTGATTGTCCAAGTATTTGTATAGGAGACTGAGTGTGTGTGTGGCTGGCTGGGAGGTGTGTGACTCTGTGCAGATCAATGTGTACTTGTATCAATGATTGTATAAGAAAGTAAGTATGTGTTAGTATATGTTTGAAAATGTAAGGTGCTCTATGTTTAACTGTATAGACAAGAAAATGGAAGTGTGATTGATTCTTTACAGGACTGACTAGGTGTGTGAGTAACTCCATGGATGAGTGGCAGAGTGTAAGTGTCTGTATAGGTGTATGAGTGCATATGATAGTGTTGTAAAGATGAGTGATTGTATGTATGAATGATTGTATGGGTGAATGAGTGAATGTGTGTGTAGACGTAGGAATCAGTGAGTACGTATGTAGTAACTAGTATTGGTGTGTCAATGGTTTCAAAAATTATACTCTGTATTTAACACTGGGTGAAACAGAGGTTATATTAAAACGTGAGGAGATGCATTGTATTGTCACATGAATGATATCATCAGTGATGTGGTCATTGATGTCAAATGAGATGTCATCAGTGATGTCATCAGTGATGTCATTTGAGATGTCATCAGTGATGTCACTGACCATGTCATGAATGATGTAATATGTGACATGATCAGCAGTGGATTGCGGGTGCGCGATATATAGTTAGTGCAACTAACTATATATGGAATTTCAATGGTTTTGTGTGAGTAAAATAAGGTTTTTTAAATGCTAATTCCTAACTATATATGGTCTATAACCTATGGTTTTTTCAGTGAATTTTCAAGGTTTTGTAAATGCGAATTCCTAACTATATATGGTCTATAACCTATGGTTTTTTCAGTGAATTTCAATGGTTTTTTAATAGCAAATATCATAAGCTGTCGAATGTCAAGTACGTGGTAAGTAAAAACATTTTCGTGTTTATGCACACTGATCTGCTTTGAATGCTGCCCCCCACCCCTCATTTCTATTAGGAGTACTCTCTCTTTGCAGATAGTGAAGGGTAGTTAACGCAGCCCTTTGCCCCCTTTGTAATCCGTCGTGCCTGCTTCTCTCTCCATTTGATTGATTGTTCTCTTTGGTTCATTCTCTATTTACAAACAAGCACAGAGTCGCAATACTCTGTTTAGTCTTTGCAGATAGCGAAAAATCGTGTAAAAAAACAAAAGGAATCGAGCAAAATCAGTAGGCCACTAATGGGATCTCTTTTTGACCTCGCTAAAATAGAAACATTAGGAACAACCTGTTGAAAATAGCAATGCGTATGTACATAAGCGGCGTTCATTTGTGTTCACAGTACCCCTTGTTGATTGTTTGAATCGAGCATTGAATTGTTCGAAGTTAATTCTCTTAAGGATCTTCTCTGCCTGCAAACGAGTAAGAATAGGAATATTCTCTCTCCCTTTGCAGATAGTGAAGGGTAGGTAACGCAAGCCTTTAACACGTCGTACCTATTTCATTCCTCATTGATTGATTGATTGTCCTGACATTGACTGTTTGGGAATTAGTTCGTTTTGGAGGTATTCCCTGTTTGCAAATAAACGTAGGAAAATCTTTGCAAGTAGTGAAAGGGTACGTAATGCGGACCTTTCTCCCCCGTTGTAATCTGTCATGCCTATCTACTCCCCACTGATTGATGCACCTGTTTCACCCGGACCATTTACTCGAGATACGTCATCTGGCCCGACCAGAGAGCACCCCTAGTGAAAAGGACATATGCAATAATAACGAAGTGATCACTGTATCCTGTTAACAGAAACTTTAGCATGAAACAACCTGGAAAGAAAAGAATAGGAAAACGAAAATCAGTAGGCCACTGATGAACATGAACTTTTATTAAACAACGAACAAAGTAACGATAACATAACGTAATGATAAAACCTATTAATGTCCTAGAAACAAGAAAACGTTAAAATATGCCAGTGGTGAGAGACCAGAAAAACAGTAAGAGAAACCAAATCACCCCTCGCTGTCCCACCGCCTGCCACGCCAAAAAAATCGATAGACTAGGGAAAATGCAAGTCAGTAGAACATCCGCCCCCACTCTGGAAACTTCCAAGGTGGGGCAGGGTTCCGACTACGCCCAGCCGGGAGCAGCCCATATAAGGCAGGTCCTGCTGCCACGCCTCGGCCAGGAGATCCTAACGTAGGGTGTAGCCGGAGGAGAGGCCGAGGCCAGCGGGACCCGGCCAGGGGATTGCCTTTACAACGCTGAACAGTTGCAGGGGGGGGGGGAATGTCTCCTCGACCCTCCCCTCTCTCTCCCAGTCCGGCCGCGGTGGCCCTTGAGAGTTGCAGGTAGTCCCGCCACATGCTCTTCCGGTCCGGCCACCAACGGTCGGGGGGCCGAGGCCGACGGGATCCGGCTGCAGCCGATAAACCAAGAAACCCGTTCATGGGGCCAGAGCCAGGGGCGTCCGGCCGACATCTACCGGAAGCCCGGCCCGAAGACGGACGGGACACTTCTTCTTTCTTGAATAATGGCTGCGACAACACTGGGGGGGGATGTCTTGCACATGCCTCCGACCCCCCCCCCCCCCCCTCGTCCTCATCGCCTGGTCCGGCCATAACAAATCTCAAGCGAGACGCCGTGGGGTGCACTGGGAGGGAGAGACGGTGCGAACAGGCCTCTCCCGCCTCCCCAGGTGGAGGCTTCCCAGCTGCACCCTCAGCGCTCCAGGTGCCCGGAAAAGGGTTCTTCCACTGTGGCCATGCTGCAACGTCTCGCCCGGCAGGGTGGAGCCCGTCCGCTCATGTGACCCCGCGATCGCCGGTAGCTGCCGAACTCTCAAAATGGCGGTCGACCTGGCAAGAGCGGGCCCAGCATAAAGAAATGGCCCGGTCACTGGTTGACTGGTAGTCCTCCACAACCTTGAAGATTCTAGAGGAGCCGCGGGAGTCTCCGACCCCCGATGGGGAATGACTGCCATGATCGCCCGTGGAGTGACGAAACTGTATCCGCGGGACGTCGGCGCTCCCATGCTGGCGCCAGCCTCACTTTGAATTACTAGAATCCTGCAGACCTCACTTCCGGTGAAAGCACAGTGTGACCCGGTAGGAAAAATTATTGCACCCCCTCCCCTTTTTGACTGATAGTTCAAACCACCGATCCTTTCCTTTGCCCTTTTAACGGAACTTTGGACTGCCTCCCCCTCTTTTACATTTTCTAGAGAAAACAAAACATTAACCACTACATTAGCATAGCAGTTGACACCAGAACTGTTTTCAAATTGAAAACCAACAACATCTTCAACAGAATCCTTATTGTTTCTGCTGTGACCCTGCTACAGCACAGGCATTGTCCCCAGCAGTAATTCTGCAATGCCGGTAAGAATAGCTGTGGTGCCTACTGGACTCACTCACCCCCGCGGCGCCCCACGCCGTTATTTGCTGGGCGGCAACTTACTAGACATCACCTTCGTGCCATCTAGATTTCAGCGCGTTCTGCTGCCTTGGAACTATTCGCACAACAGACCGCTACTGACAAGAATATTTCATTATTGGTGCTGTCAATTTCAATAAATCTATTGGATAATTCAAAAGAAATTGCCACGGTCTCTTCGTTGTTTAAATGTTTTTACTGTTTTTGTTTTGTTGTATATATTTATATGTTATTAAAGTTTTATATTCCTACTACTTTGTTGGAGTGCTATATATTTTTAATGTGACACATAATTGTAAAAACTTTGATGTACAAAGAGTCATTCCTGGAATCTTCCGCTTCAGGCTCGGTCCCCTCCCCAATCACAATACAGGATGGTTTTCAGATAGTAGGAACACGTGTGGTGTGACGGATCTCATCGGGTGTGGGCCTTGATCTACTATAACTCCTTTGAAGAGGGGTGATTCTTTACAGCTGGGGCCATAAACTACATCTGCAGGGCTAGCTGATAGCCTGGACAATCGGACACAGAGGAAGAGGAGTGTCAGAGGGTGCGGTAGTGAATAGGGCGAAAGGGAGGTGTCGGGCGGGCACAAAGTGTGATTCTCAGGGAAGAGCAGCGCAGATGGGGGGAGGTTTATTGCCCATGCATAAGACAGAGAGCGGTGGTGACCAGTGCCTGGGGAAGATGCTTGCGTGGGTGAGGAGCCATGCTACGAATCGACAGCGTGCAGAGAGTGGGTCTGGTCAAGACATCTAAAATGGCTGCCGTGCACGACAAAAGTGTGGCATTTCAAAAAAGGCAAGATGGCGCAGACAATGTTTTTCAACACTTCCTCATTTCCTTCGAATCGAACGTTAACAGACGTTGGGGCATATTACCAAAGTTAAGCGATATTTATCGCTAACGATGCTTACCAACGAATTTTTTACCACTAAGCATCGTCAGAAATTATCGAAGATAAACCTTGCTATTATCAAGGTTTATCGCAAATGCGATAATAAACGGCCGCAATGCATGAATATCGCTAAAAACTCAGCGATATTCATGCATTACCGAGCTAATGCTCTTAGCCATGTTATCCACCTCCCATTGGATAACATGGCTAAGAACTGCTCAGGGCAGGTGTTACTTTTTGGAGATATTCGCGCTTAGCGCGAATATCTCCAAAAGTTGGTAATAGGAGATAGATATCTTGCATGTTGTAATGCAAGTTATTGTGGTATATGGAACTCGTACCATAATCTCTCAGGAAAGCAGAAACTGATCCTTTTGGGACCGCCTAAAAAGGCCTAGGGGGTGAGGAGTACTCTACTTTGCCCCCTTTTCACGTTCCGAACTATTTTATTTTACTCTCTTCTGTAATTACACAAAATAGCAGCGATAAGATGCATCGGAGACACACAGTGAGAGAAAGGAGGCCGGAGATGAAGAAGAGATGTCAAATACACATTGGAGATAATATAGTGGCAGAAGGGAAGTAAATATGAGTAAACTTACCATGTAACATAAAAATGTTGCACTCTATACTATAAGTCTCATTTTATACTACAATCACTTCGCTACAACCTCATAAATTAAAAATAAAAATGAATAATGTCTCAAACAATTTTTGATTTCTAAATATAAATTTATTCTTCAGAATTTTCTAAATTTGAAAGAACTAGTAACATGTCCTCATCAGCAATGTCCTCATGAAAAGTCTCCAATGATGATTCTTGTAACTCTATGGTCTCCAAACACTCGATAAATTCGCCATCAAGAGATTGATCAAAAAAATCATTCAAGTCATCTCCTCCTTGTGACAATATTTCATTATTGGTGCTGTCAATTTCAATCAATGTAGTGGAATCATTCAAGTCATCTCCTCGTGACAATATTTCATTATTGGTGCTCTCAATTTCAATCAATGTAGTGGAATCATTCAAGTCATCTCCTCCTTGTGACAATATTTCATTCTTGGTGCTGTCCATTTCAATCAATCTAATGGAATCATACAAGTCATGTCCTCCTTGTGACAATATTTCATTATTGGTGCTCTCAATTTCAATCAATGTAGTGGACAATTCAAAAGAAATTGCCACGGTCTCTTCATTGTGAGCCATTTTATTTTGAAATTGCTTGCTGTAAATTGCAGAAAAAAATAATCACTTTCATTTATCGTTTTTAGTAATACATAATATAAAACTAACTTTATCAAGTATTTAGTATAACAGAAGGACTGCAAATAAATAACAGAAAACATTTTTCAAATTATCTTCAAGTGTACAACATAGTTCCCCTTACAAATTAACAACTCACCTTTTTAAAAGTAGGAGAAGTGTTAGTACTGTGTAAATCAAACACCAGAAATTCACCACCAAAAATTCCTCACAAATGTACCTCAGACAGTAGTATCACAAAATGGCTGTGGTTTCCTCTCATTTGAAATATATACATAACCAATTAACTTTCATCACACACAAATACAAAACCAAAGTAACATTTTAATTGGTTCTAAATTTCAACACTTTCAAATATGTTTTCCCCATGCAATTTTCCATAGGACATTTACATACGTCTACAGCCTGAATGGCTGAACGGAATTACACCAAACTTGGCAAAATGGTACATCAAACCTAAGAGGTCAGGAAGGATCTACTATGCCCCCTTATGGTTATTTCCCCCTTCGCTTTGGCCTCCTCTTGTCTCTCAATCCTACCGAGAGACAAGATGGCGGCCGCTACGGACTGTTTGGAATGTTGACAGACGCCGGAGAACCAATCAGCTTCGCAAAGCTCCGTAACGCAAAAAGTACGCGAAGCGGAGCGCTGTTACAGATATATATCTTTTTTTTTTAACGTTAATTTCTCAAAATCCACTGGAGCACATATATTGAGACCTAGCAAAGGCACATCGGGCTACCAGTCCCTACAATTTTGCCAAGTTTCGTGCAAATCCATTCAGCCGTTCGGGCTAAAAGTGAGGCCAACCGCCCTATGGAAAACTCAATGTTAAAAACACGTTTTGGGACCCCCCTTTTTTCTCAGCCCCCCCTTGACGAACCCCCCCCAAATTTTCAAGGGCTGCTCAGAAACAAAATGTGCCATTTTCCTGAAAATTTCAGCCAATTCCGTCCACAAACGCCAAAGTTATTAGACATAGAATTTTCAAAAAACCCATAGAGAAAAAATCCTAACTATATATACCTACTGGCGACCGCCAGTAGGTTATATATATATATATATATATATATATATATATATATATATATATATATATATATATATATATATATATATATATATATCAAAACCAAAAGGGTCCAAAGATTGAAGACGCACACTATCAGTGGGTGCTCTGCGCAAGGGTCGAACCAGACCCGTGTTTCATTAATTAATTTGCCAAAGGACGCGGCACTCGAGGGAAGTTTGGATATTCAAGTTGTTTTATTGATATAAGCTCAACCGACGCGTTTCAGCCTCCACGGCTTTGATCAATAAAACAACTTGAATATCAAAACTTGCCTCGAGTGCCGCGTCCTTTGGCACATTAATATATATATATATATATATCAAAAACAAACACCCTTGAGCTCCGAGAGGCCACACAACTCTGTCCCCACCATCTGGTTTATTCACCTCATGCATCTCGCTTTTCCAATCTCCATAATAATACTGTTCTGCCCAACGCGTTTAGAGGCTGAGGAGCGCCTCTTAATCATGGGCTGCTGCACTGAGGGAGTGAAAGCTCACCTTTTAAATTATAGAGGCGGAAGAAATCTCACTGGCCCTGATTTATCAATCTATCATGCAGCACCGGGAAGAAATCCGAGAAGAGAGTCAGAGGGCTCAGAACTCTTGTCGGAAACTACAGAATTCGGTCAGGCGTTTGGTCAAATCACATGCTGAATATTTGTCAAGAGTAAATGAAGCAGAGGTGCGCATATCCAGCCTAGAGGACGAAGTAGCCCAACAGAAGACTGTCATTGAGACACATCTGCCTACTAAGGAAGACATTAATTGGAAGCTAGCGGACATAGAAAATAGGTCTCGCCGGAAGGAGGGGTTGAATCCTCGAGGGTTCATAATTGATTTACTAAAAAAGGCGCTTCCGGAAGTTACAAAGTGGGATTGGGATAGGGAGGTTGAGCGGGCGCATAGATTCCCATGCTCTTTTAGAACAGATCAGCGAGACCAGAAACCGAGAGCTATTCTAGTGGCATTTAATAGCTTCCTTGCACGGGAGGAGGTATTCTTGAAAGCGCGTCCGGATAAGAAAAGAAGTGGAGGTGACTTTGAATTTTTTGTACGCCCTGATCTATGCAAGCAATCAGTAGAATTACGGTGGCTGTATCGCCAGATGATTCCTGAATTTCAAGCTAAGGGGGCTCAGGCATTTTTAATGTTCCCCGCAAAAATGAAAGTAATATATAAAGAGCGTACACGCTTTTTTACAACAATTGCTTCAGCTAAAGAATTTCTGGGCTCGATGTAGTATATTCTGTATATAATGAATGCTGTGTTTTGAGACCACAGGGCAAGGAATTTACTTATCGATTTGTTTTTCCTCTTGTTCTGATTTTTCTCTAGTGTTCTTCTTTGCTTTATGTATTGTTCGGATGGTATTATGGCCCGCGGGCAAAGGCAGGGGGGTGTGGGTGAGCTCGCATCTACAGGACCATAAGTCCTAAAGCCTCGTTATTGGGGGGGGGCAGGGAGGGGGTGGTGTCTAAGGGTGAAGGGGTGAGGGGGGCTGTGGTTCTTTTTGGTGGGGTATAAAAAGGGGGAGACCTTTTCATTGCAGCAGGAAATGGTACAAATTGCAAAATGTATATCAAAATAGATATTCAAGAGGTGATAAAAGTCAATGCATGGTTATTATGTCTTCTTCTTTTTCTTATTCGGTGCCATAGATCAGTAGGGGTTGTGGAAAGAGGACTGATGTACAATTATAAAAAATGTTGGGTAAAGGAATAAAGATATCCACTCTAAATGTATCGGGTCTTAACAACTGGGCAAAGCGTCTAAAATTAGCAGCGGAAATTCGTTTAATTCAGCCCGACCTGCTTTGCATACAGGAGACACATATACCCTGCCCTAATAGAGCAATATTGAATGATCTAGGGTTTGTATTATCTGCTTCTGGGCAGCTTGGAACAACCAAGGGGGTAGCAATCTTAGCGTCTAGTGGGTCTATGAAATGTGGGCAGAGTTTGGCGGATAAGCTGGGTAGGTGGGCCATTGTTGAGTGTGATGTGGAAGGGTATTGTTTTACGCTCTGCACCGTTTATGGATCTAATTTGGATGAGCCAGGCATTTTGCATGATTTAAATATAGAACTAGCGGTATGGCCAGCTCCTCTGATAATATGTGTGGATATTAATATTAATTTGACAAATCAGGCACTTCTAGAGGGGCCCCAGAAATATGCTGGACGGAAACCTAAAGTTTTTAAAGCACTTTATGACTTAACTCGTGATCACGGTTTGGTTGATGCCTGGGGTAAAATAAATAAAGGGACATTAGTTGGGATTTACTTTTTATTCACATCCCCACAAAAAATTAGTTAGGTTGGATTATTTTTTTGTTTCTTCTTCCATATTAAATGGCACATCTATTCAGGTACTTCCAAGAGTTTCATCTGATCATGCTCCTGTATTTTTAGAGATAGTGGCCACTAGGGTAAGGAGGCTGTATAATTCCTTTACATTTGATAGGAAATTGTGCTTAATGATAAATTTGAGGAACATGTGGGATTCTGGATTCTGGACTTCTTTGTGCAGAATAGGTTGTCCGCACCTATTAATGTAATCTGGGATTCCTTTAAAGCCTGTTTTCGAGGGGAAGTGCTCAGTTTTGGCCTATATCTTCAGAAGGAAAAAAAGGAGCTGGCCGGGCATTATGAGGTGCTCAGGGTGGCTGAAAGTTCTTTAATGAGACCAATCATTGCAGGCATGCAGGATATTTCAGAGCTAGTAAATGTAGTAGCTAAATGTAGGTCAAGGGTTTTGGGCTTTTGGAGCGAAGACAACGCTAGGAAATATCTCGTTTCTAAACAACAGCTACATGAATTTGGCGAGACTATTGGTCGAGCTTTGGCGCTTCGTTTGCGAATGAAGGGATCGGCTAGAGCAATACAGACCATGAAAGACCAGACTGGGGTGGCACACTCGGATCCGCAAAAGATACTTTCAATTTTTCAGGAATTCTATGCTGTTTTGTATACTCAGCAGGGAGGTGGAGACGGGGGGGGGGGGATCAATGGATTGGGAGATGAGGAAGTGCTACAATTAGATCCTATGTTGGCAGAGCAGCTTGATTCCCCGATAACCATGCTAGAACTAGAAAGGGCTGTAAAAAGCTTAGCTGCAGGAAAAGCAGCGGGACCTGATAGAATACTGGTGGAGGTGTATAGGCTTTTTTTTCTGCTTCTCAAAGACGAAATGTTGAAGGTATTCCAGCAAGCACAGACTGGGCAACCACCTAAATCGTGGTCCGAAGCCACAATTGCCGTTTTCTGTAAAAAGGGTAAACCTCCAGATCAGGTTGGGTCTTATCGCCCGATTTCTCTATTAAATTCCGACAGTAAAATGTATTCTAAAATTTTTGGCTAGCCGACTTTCCTCCATTATTACCTCCCTGGTGTCTTTGAACCAGCATGGTTTTATCCCTCAGTGGAGTGGGGATATTTATGGCAGTTAATGGATCGAAACGGCTTTGGAAAGAAGTTTTTAACAGCCATACAGGCATTGTATAAGGCACCCACCGCTAAGATTTCTGCAATGGGTTTACTTTCAGATGTGGCACCCATTACCCGAAGCACACGGCAGGGTTATCCCTGTTCTCCTTTATTATTTGCCCTGTACATTAACCCCTTTTTGGAATAGTTGCTACATAATGTTCGAATTATTCCTTTTTTGGTTCATGATTATGAAGTTTCTGTTTTTGCATACGCTGACGATATCGCTGTGACCACTGTGGACCCTGCTGGTGCAATGGATGAAATTGAGAGGCTAGCTTTGGAGTTTGGGGCGAAGTCAAGGTATAAGTTAAATGTGTTCAAATAGTACCCAGTTCAGAGATGATCGAGTAACTAAAGAAGTAACATACTTGTGCATACAAATACGATCTGCTATTAATGAGCTGATGGAGGTAAATTGGAATTCCTTGATTGGAAATATAAAAAATTATTTGGATAGATGGGGTTGGCTCAATTTCACAATAATAGGACGGTGCAACATTGTTAAAATGAAGATCTTGCCCAAGGTTCTTTATCTATTTCTCTCCATTCCCTTGGAAGTAACAAAGGCTAGGCTACAAAACCTACAGTCAATCTGTGGTAATTGTATTTGGCGTCCAGGGAAGCCCAGGCGGGCGATGCGTTATATGACTCTATCTCTAGAGAGAGGGGGCTTAGCAGTTCCGGACTTTGCTTTGTAATACTATGTTTCTTTTTTGTTGAAAATGTGGTGGATGCTTACTGGGGAAGGGGCTAGCAGTATGGCTAATTCGCCTTCGATTTTTGAAATTTTAATGGGTTCTATCGCTAGGCAATGTCTATTTAGTGAAGTGGATGGCAGCTATTATACGCGTACGCGGTTCAAGGTTTTAATTAGTGCCTTTAAAGCATGGAAACGAATTCGGACATTGATTAAATTGGGGAAAATATCTTATTATACACCTCTGCATGCAGCAAAGTTGTTACCAGGTATATGTCTGGATAATATTGTTTTAGCATGGAGGAAAAAGGGTATTACAACTTAAGGTAACTTTTTTTCCAAGGAAGGGGTTTGTAAATCTTTTGATGATTTGGTTTTACAGTATGGTATTCCCAGAATACATTTCTTTAAATATTTGCAGATAAGGGATTTTTTACAGCGGGTTATCTTCACTAGGGAATCCCATCCCTTAGTAGAAAAAATTAGGCGACAACGGAGAATTGGAGAAGTATATCAATTATTAGCTGAGCATTTGGATGATTTGGAAAAGTACAAGGTAAAATGGGTTGGGGATCTGGGGAGTCAGATATTATTCTCGAAACTTATTAATCTTTGATTTATATTACACTCCCGCGCGCATGGCTAAGTGGGGGACCAAATTTGATGGTAAATGTTTCCGGTGTCAAGAGGATAACGCAGACACTGTACACATTTTTTTTAAATGTGATAAATTGTTGAGATTTATAGTAGATATTGAAAGTTTTTTGTCATTAGTTAGTTATGAAAGTAAGGATTCCTATCAATCCTGCGATGGTCATTGGGATGGGGCCCGAGAGTAACAGGGATAACGCATTATATGTATATAGACATTTTATTTTATTTTCTATGACGGTTGCACGTCTATGTATCGCCTCTGAATGGCTTCAGAAAGATCCACCTGTTTTTGAACTGTGGCGGGCGAAAATGTATAACTTTTGTAAAATAAAATGGGGTTTGTTTTCTATGAAAGGGGCGAAGAAGCGCAAGATTGGTATGAGTATATGGGGAGTATTTAGGGAATATTTTGAGGACTGAGACATTAGTGGATTTATGTGTATATTCTGAATTGATTTTTTTTATTAGGATTGCACTCTTTGGAATGGAAGTGCTTTGTTTTGTACTAATCTGCTGCTTTGAATGAATAATAAAAAATAAAAAAATAAAAAAGGTTTCTAGTGCATGAAGTAATGATGTCTGATGGAAAATAAATTAGTGAAGTCTGGTCTAGGTACATGGTTGGAAGAGACATAGAAGCAGATGGTTTGGATTTTGGAAGAAATTTCTATAATGGATCATACAGCCATTCAGTGTCTGATGAGGAAGTTAGAGATTTTAATGTGAAGATGTGTGAGATGCATGAAAATAAAAGATGTGGATGTTGCTCTCATAAAGGCGATTGGAAAAGCTGATTGGAAATGCAATCACTATGGGAGTAGGTGTGTAATGAGAATAGCGAAGGTATTGTCCTTTCTTTGAAATGTGAAGAAGACCCATAACTTTAATCTGCCCTGATTAAAAAGTTGACTCTGGTACATAGTAAAGCCTAGGCTTATGCTGAAATTTGATATATCTGAAAGAGACACGTTAGTGATAGATTCCTTACCGTAGAATATCCCCAGGCGTCAGACTGGATCCGGAAAGGTTTTCATCAGCAGTACCCCTGAGCGTCGGTAGGTGGCGTTGTGTGGCTCCGTGTCCATCGCTTGCGTTGTAAGTGCCAAGATGACTTCACGGAGACTACTTGGGCACCACCCATGCACGCTGACGTCCGTTCTTTCTTTTTTCGCACCAGCAAGCGCAGATCCGGTTAGAGCACGTACCCTAGTCACTTTTTGACTAACTTTTTTGAGACTTTTGTCTCTACTTCTTTTGAGTCTTTTACTCTTGGTGCCAAGAAAGGATGCCTGGGTTTAAATCCTGTGGGACCTGCCGCCATACGATGTCAGTGGCCGACCCCCATGGCATATGTCTCTACAGTCTGGAGCGCGACCTTGACTCCAGGTCATGCCTGGCCATGGCTCTGAAGGCTTTGAGGGGAGGGGTCCCGAAAGCTGCTGGAAGCCCGGCAGTCGTCTCCACGCCGTTCGAGGTCCAGGGGTCGCTCGAGAGAGAGACTGCGGAGCCATCATCATCATCGCTCCTCGGGGTCCAAGGCTTCACCCTCGGAATCGGGTTAGAGACGTCACAAAAAAAAGTTGAAGAAGCGTGCACGCTCTCCGACCTCCCCCGTCAGTCTCTGGACATGGACGAGGGGGGCAGGGGTCCTCCCCCCACGGCTCCGTTGGAGCCTGAGAGTCCCGCGGCATACCCGCCCTACCCGGGTCCGTCGGCACCTCCGGCCCAGGTGCAAGAGTTTTTTGCTACAATGAACCGCCTTTTCAGGCCCAGTGCTCCCGCCGGCACGCCTTTGGGCCCCACAGTCCCCATTGAGGGCCCTTGCTTGCCACCGACTCCAGCGCCGCAAGGTTCTTCGACCCAGCGGCTCCGCACCACCTGCGGCTCCATTCCCGGCACCGGCATGGGTTCCGTTCATTCCACTTCCGCCCTTGCCCGAGTTTCCGGGCAATTTTGCTCCGGCTTGTGACTCTAATTGGGACATGGAGCCGGATCGGCGCCGTTCCCAGAGCCGTTGGAACATTTGTTGTCCCCTGTGCCTCCCCCGCCGCTGCAGCCTGTGCCTCGGGCCGTGGAGGAGGGGGATGACTGGGAGTGGTCGGAGGACCCTCTTGCACAGCAGTGCGAGTCAGAACATGAGTGGGCGGAGGTCTCTGAGGATGCAGGTGGCTTTGACCTCTCCTCTGAGCCTGGGTTTGTGTCTCCTCCCGCTGTCATCTAGGAAGGTGCCATATACACTGTGGTGCTCCGAAGAGCAGCTGAGGCACTTGGCTTATCTGCCTACTGTTACGCTCAAGACGAACCTCCTGCTTCAGCCGGCGGCAAGTTCTATGGAACCTCTGCTTCCGTTCAATGAGGCTTTGACGGATGTTTTGATGGGCACCTGGTCTAGAACAGCCACAGGGGTTCCTGTGGATAAAAACGTGGCCAGGCGTCACTGGGTGATCCTGCCTTTTTAACAAATCATCCAACCCCGGAGAGCCTGGTCATTCAGGCCTGCACTTTCCAAAGTGCATTCCCTACCACCCCGCCGGATAAGGAATCGAAAAAGCTGGAGCAGTTTAGTAAAAAGTTGTTTTCCTCTGCCAGCCTGGGGCTGCGGTCAGCCAACACCGCATTCCTCTTGGGCCGCTACTCATGCTGTGTGGGAAACGGTGGCGCAAACTCTGCGCCAGTGCCCGGAGGAGGTTGGGGCTGTACTTTAGCAAGCTGTTGCGGAGGGGAAGGATGCTACGAGGTTCGCCATTCGGTGTTGGCTGGACACCACAGACTCTTTAGGGAGGGCCTTCTCCACGACGGTGGCCTTGCGAAGCTATGCCTGGCAACGGTCCACAGGGTTTTCGTGGGCTGTCCAGAGTTCCCTCATGGACATGCCTTTTGATAGTACTCGCCTGTTTGGTGATAAGGCAGACAGTGCGCCGGAGTGTTTCAAGGACTTTCGGGCTACGGCCAAGTCCTTGGGTCTCTCCACCACACGCCCAGCAGTGTCTATCTTTTGTTCCTTTCGTGGCCACGGAAGGGGCGCCCCTAAACATTCGTTCAGCCAGAAACCTGCGCAGAACCAACCTCAGCGCGGGTGTGGTGGCCTCGGTGGTGGCACAGGGGGCCAGGGTGCGGGTCAGTCTACCTCTGCTCCCACAGCATCCGCCTCAAAGCCTTCCTAGTCCAAGTTTGGGGTGCACACCACGTCGGTGGGCGGCAGGATTCAACATCACCTCCCCCACTGGCGTTCTGTCACTTCGGACAGGTGGGTGCTGCAAATCGTACGAAGGTGCTACTCCCTCCCCTTAAAGTCTGCCCCTCCAACCATGCCACCTCCGTTCCACCGCATGTTGGGGGATCACTTTGCGCTTCTCCAACAGGAAGTCACGGCCCTCTTGGCCAAGTGGGCCATCAAGCTCGTTCCTGGACCAGAAGTAGGACCTGGTTGTTATTCCCACTTCGTCTGGTCCCCAAGAAGGAGAAAGGGGGCCTGCGCCCCATCTTGGACCTCAGGAACGCCAATCGCTTCACTTGTAGGACGCATATTTTCACATCCCCGTCCTGCCGGCCCACCGGCGTTACCTACGGTTCATGGTAGGCCAGGAGCATTTTCAGTTTGCCGTGCTCCCCTACGGCTTTACCAGCGCCCCTCAGGTGTTCACGAAAGTAATGGCGGTGGTCGCAGCTCATCTGCGCAGGTGAGGGGTGTCGGTCTTCCCCCTACCTTGATGGCTGGTTGTTGAAAGTGGGCTCGCCAAAGGCAGTCGCCACCCACCTTCAGTCTACGGCTGACCTCCTACATTTGCTGGGGTTCTCCATGAACGTGCAGAAGTCACACCCGAGTCCCTCTCAGAAGCTCCTCTTCATCGGAGCGGTTCTGGATTTGGTGCTGTTTCGGGTTTATCCTCCTGAGCAGCGAGTCCGGGATATTCAGGCTATGATTCCGATCTTTCAGCCTCTATCCCGAGTTTCAGTCAGGATGACCCACCGGCTCCTGGGCCTGATGCACTAGCAGGATGCAGGAGGCCAACATGCCAGGTGGCATATGCGGGCTCTACAGCAGGACCTAAAGTACCAGTGGGTACAGCATCAGGGCAACCTGTCCGATCATGTCCAGATCTCGGAGGGCACTGCACGACAATTGCAGTGGTGGCTCACGAATCGTGATTGGGTCATGGGCAGATCCCTCTCCCTTCCCCAACCGGAGTACACAGTGGTCACAGATGTGTCCCTCCTGGGATGGGCGGGCACTCGGCAGAAGCGGAGTTTAGAGGCCTCTGGTCTCCGGCGGAGTCCCGGCTCCATATCAATCTTTTGGAGCTTCGAACGATCCAACTTGCACTAAAGCAATTCCTTCCCTCTGTCCGGGGAGGTGTGGTGCAGGTGTTCACGGACAAAACACCACCACCATGTGGTATTGCTACAAACAGGGTGGGGTGGGGTCGTGGACCCTATGTCAGGAGGCTCCATGCCTCTGGACATGGCTGGAACATTAAGACATTACCTTGGTGGTTCAACACCTGGCTGGTTCTCTGAACGCCAGGACGGACGAACTCCGCGCGCTGGGGCTTGGTGGATCACAAATGGCGTCTGAACTCGGACGTGGCTCAAGGTCTCTTTCTGCAGTGGGGAGAGCCTTGGTTAGATCTGTTTGCCACCGAAGAGAACGCGCAATGTTATCAATTCTGCTCGTTGGCATTTCCAAGGCGGGACTCGCTCGGTGACGCACGACCGGACCCAAGTCATCCTTGTGACTCCGGATTAGGCACGAAGATACTGGTATCCTGAGCTACTGAACATGGCGATTGATCCCACTGCTCCTTCGGGAGGATCTTCTGTCTCAGCGGCAGGGGACTGTCCTCCACCCGATCCTCTCCAGCCTCCACCTTCATTCATGGATATTGAGCGGCGACAGTTGATAGCTTTCGTTCTTCCTCCTGAAGTCTGTGATGTCATTCTGGCAACCAGGCGTCCCTCTACCAAGACGGTATACGCCTGCAGGTGGAACAAGTTTGTGGCAAGGTGCACAGCAAAGTCTGTGGTTCCCCTTTCTGCCCCTCTTTCTGAGGTCATTCTGTTCCTACTGCCCTTGGCCCAGCAGGGCTCTGCGCACTCTCAAAGGTTATCTTTAGGCCATCTCTGCCTTTCTAAGACTTCCAGATCTGCCTTCTCTCTTTAAGTCTTCGGTTGTTAACCGTTTCCTGAAAGGCATTACACACCTGTTTCCTCCCGTGCCTTTCATAATGCCTCAATGGGACTTAAATCTTGCCTTGACTTATCTGATGTATACTCCTTTTGAGCCCCTTCATAACTGTCTGTTACGTCTTCTCACTCTAAAGACTGCTTTTCTGGTAGCTATCACCTCTGCCAGAAGAGTGAGTGAGCGCCAGGCTTTCTTCTAAACCGCCTTTCCTTTCTGTTCATCCGGACACGGTGGTTTTAAGGACCCGTCCTTCTTTCTTGCCAAAGGTTGTCACGCCCTTCCACATCGGGCCGACCATCACTTTGCCCACCTTCTTTCCGCCTCCCCATCCTTCAAAAGAGGAAGAGAGGCTCCACCGTCTGGACTCAAAACGTGCGCTCTCGTTCCATGTAAAGCGCACACAATAGTTCCGGGTGGATGACCAGCTCTTTGTTGGCTACGTGGTCGCCAAAAAAGGTAGGGCTGTGCACAAACGAACCATCCCTCGGTGGGTCGTTCCGTGCATCAAAGCGTGTTATTAGTTTGCTAAGAAGGAGTCTCCTGTGGGGCTGCGTGCCCATTCCACCAGGACGACGGCAGCCACTACTGCCTTGGGACTTGGCGTTCCTTTGCAGGACATTTGTCAGACTACTATGTGGGCCTCGCTGCACACATTTACCAAGCATTACTGCCTTGACAGTCAAGTCCGGAGAGACTGCTTCTTTGGCCGTTCTGTTCTCCGTGACTTTCTGGTGTAATTTTGTTCGCAGACCCACCACCGGGGTTGGTATTACTGGGGTTTCTATTCTAAGGTAAGAAATCTATTACGAACGTGTCTCTTTCAGATGCACAAGTTACTACTTGTGTAACAATATATCTGTAAGAGACATTAGTTAGTAATAGATTCCTTACCGCCCCACCCATCCTCCCTGTTCTGCGAACTGATTTCTAGGGTTAAGGTCATCCCTTTCAGGGCCCTAGTTTCATGGCACCAGTGGTCAGTTTCTTGCATGGCTCTGCGTTCCTGGCGCGGAAAGTCGTGTACAGAACGGACATCCGCGCGTATGGGTGGCGCCTAAGTTGTCTCTGTGACGTCATCTCGGCACTTACGATGCCTGCGACTGATGCGGATCCGCACAACGCCACCTAATGATGCAGGGGTACTGCTAACTAAAAACTTTTCGGATCCAGTCTGACACCTGGGGATATTCTAGGGTAAGGATTCTATCACTTACTAATATCTCTTACAGATATATTGTTACACAATTAGTAACTTGTGCGTCATTTCCCTCTGATAAGCCAAGATGTTCAGTACATTCATTGTTTGAGCTATTTGGAACAAGTCTCCTAATCCATTGGGTTTGGTAATAGATTCCAAGAGTTGCAAACTGTGAGGAAATCGAAAATAATGTTAAGGAAAATACCCTTCACTCTGTTCAGCACTCATGTTCCTTCTGCAGCTCTGGTTTGGCCACATCCTTTATTAATTGGCTGCCAAGTATCTTTACATCATTTAGATGGGTTGACTCAAGCCTTCAGAGAAATGACCAGCTGAGAAGTGCTCAGATTTCTGGTTTTGCGAGTAATTAATTCCCTTTAAATAGGTAACCATGTCCTTCTTTTTTTTTTATTTTATTTTTTTTTTTTTTTTTGCATAAGGCTATGTAAACAATAATAGTACTGAAGTACCTGGTAAGTTAGAATTCTTTAAGGCAATCTGCAATTTGACATATGTTCTTCCCTTTGTTTATTTTTAATGTTAATGGCACCTTTTTTTTCCCCCTTTTATTTTCTAGAAATTACCAAGTTCCGTATGCAGAGTGCCCAAGAAGCAGCTCGTCAGGTGGAAGCAGAAGTCTCTGCTAGAGTCTCCTCTTTGAAAGGAGAATGCCAGACTCCACTAGCTGTCCTGAAGTCTGAAAAGCAATGCATTGCAGACCTGAAAGATCCCACAGAGCATTTAAAGAGTACTCATGATGGAAAGACGTTGTACATATGTCAGAATCAGGAAGCATCTTATCAGGTAGGTGTATAATTATCATAGGACATGTGAAACTATGTCCTAAGGAAAACTGTCAGATTTTTCTATTAGTCCTCTTTGTAAAACTCGTTCAGCATTCTGCATCATCCAGTGGCTGCGAGTGATTTTAAAGTTTGAGTGTTAAATATATATATATACCTAGGTGTATTGGTGAATCAGTAGGTGTATGAGTAACTGTTTGGATGACTGAGTGGGCGCATGGCTGAGTATATAAGTGAGTGATTAGGTGTCTCAGTGAATGTATTGATGAGTGACTGGTTGTGTGAATGTATCTGTCTGTCAGTTGATGTATAAGTGGGTGTATGAATGGCTATATGGATGATTGGTTGACTAGCTTTATGGTTGTCTGGGTATCTGTGTGGGTGAGGAGGTGTGTGACTGCCTGTTTTGGTGAGTGAGTCGAGGCCTGTATGTGGTAGTAAATGTATTTGTGTGAGATGCTGTATGGGTGAGTGAGTGTCTGTATAGCTGTGTTGGTGATTGAGTTCTTGTCAGTATGGGTCAGTAACTGTTTGTGAAAGGCAGTATAAGTGAGTGACTGGGTATATGAGTAACTTAATGCATGAATGAGTGAATGTGATAGTGGCTATATGGATGAGTACATGCTTCTGTCAGTAACTGTGTAGGTGAATGAGTATGATTTACTATTAAGTTGATGTGTATGTAATTGTTGGCTTAGTATGTACCTGTATGATTGACTGTATGGGTGAGTGTGTAGGTGTGTGAGTGCCTGAATGGGTATATGAAGGTATGTCAATGGCTGTATTGGTGACTGACCATGTGTATGAGTGGCAGTATGGGTGAGCAAGTGGATATGTGTGTATCTATGAATTAGTGAGGGGCTGTGTAAGTACTGGTATGGCTGAGTCAATGGGTTTGTGAATGTTTGTGTGGGAGTGCCTTTGGGTCTTTAAAAGATTCTATAGGAGTATGAGTGGGTGCGATGGATGATGTGAATGTCATTTGAGATGTCATGAGTGATGTCATCACCATGTCATGAGTGGTGTAATGTGAGGTCATAAGCAGTGCATTGCGGGGCGCGAGTTATAGTTAACTCAGCTAACTATAATGGCTACATTTCTCTGGTTTTGTATGAGTAAAATCTGAACCTAATTATAATGTCCCTGTAACCTTTGTTTTTTTGTGTGAATTTCTAAGGTTTTTGTACTAGCAGTCTTGTTTGCAGAGTGGGCTTACAGCAGGTACCAGGAGGGCTTCTTGGCCCCCATGATCCCTCTGGAGCCAAGGGGACTTTATCCCACAACTAGTAGTGCGCCAGGAGGCACATTCGCAGAGTGGTGGAGAAAGGGAGCGTGGCCTCGGACAACTGCTCAGCAATCCTGCTGTGTGGGACTTACTTGAGGTAACAGGAGGGGTAGTTGGACCCCAAGCATGTCTTATGGGGGCGCCTACCCCGACTGTTACCTCCAGTAGGTCCCACAGAGTAGGATTGCTGAGTTCTGATAGCAGGCAATGGTGGGGACATCATCGGCCCACCAGCAGTGCACCCAGAGGCGTGTTTGCAGAGTGGTGGAAAAAGGGGTGTGGCCTCCAACCACCTCTCAGCAATCCCACTGTGTGGGGCTTACTGGAAGTAACAGGTGGGCTAGTTGGCCCCTAAGGACCCTCGGCAGCGAAGGAGACTTCATATGTCAACTAAGAGCATGACAAAACACACTGCGGCTCAACTGATTTCTCAAGTGTGATTTATACTTTATGGTGCTCAAGGCTGTCAACAAGACGCGTAATGTGGACAGCCACCTTCCCAGGGCTATATTTAATTAAAGTGCACGAGACTCTGCATAGGTAATAATTGTACATTTGTCCGGGTGCAAGTGACTTCTGCTTTCTCAAAAATGATCATTTGACAATACATTTGTATTACATCCACTTGTTCTTTCCTTTGCATGTGTATAAAAAGAAATATCTGGATTCTGGTGCCAGTATGGAATATCAGTGGTTCAGGATATTTGTACTGGAGAGTTCTTTACATGTTAAGACATTACAGCAGAAATGGTACCCGTCAGAAAGGAATGTTGGAGTTTTTGGCAACATTGATTCAGACACAGTACTCTGAAGATATTCTTGTTTGAACACTTTTACTTACTGTTTGTTTATCATGCACCCATCTATGCTCTAAAATTCTAAGCAGTTAAGGGGTCCAGTGTGGCTGTCACGTTTATGTAAAAGTTCATCGCCACGCTGTTGTAAACTGGATTTTTGTAGCAGTTGTTGCACCCCCTCCCCCCGACCACACACACTCACACGCACATTTTTTGTCCCATTTTTAGCTACTAGCTGTTGATTTTTGGCTCGGATAGTGCACAGAGGCCTGCTAATCAGTACACCTCACATTAATAAACCAACAATGATTCTAGTGATGTATTTATTAATACATGCACCCAGAGGGTATCTTAGAGGTACCCCCTGAACCCTACTAGTCCTAGTGTGCTGGCTGACTGGTCCTGCCCAGCCTGTCACGAATTTGACCCCCTACGAGGTGAAAGCCCTGCTCTCAGAGGTCAGAAACAATGCCTGCTGTGGCAGGAGGTGTTTTCATCTCCTCCAGCAGGTTGCCTAGTAGATGAACTTGTCAAGATAGGGAGCTTTAAAGAGACCACCTCCTTAGATGTGCAAACCGGGCTTCCCCCTGACCTGGGGGGTGCCACCTCCTGCCCTAGGACCCCCTTTGCACCAGACGGGAGTAAATTAGCTGTGCAAGGAGGCGTGTTGCACCTCCAGCCATGAAATGGACTGTAGTGACACCTCGTTGGTGACTGGAACACTTCTTCCAGTACAGTATTGTCCTGGGGAAAACCAGTGTATTTTTCACCATAATTACACTGGCACCTGTATCCCTCAGGGCTTCTACTCTAGTCTCATTCACCAAGGTATATGGTAGGTATTTCTTATTTACGTTAGGGTGCCAGACAGCTAAAGTGTTCAACTCTCCCTCCTCTTCAGAAACTAGAACAGCTTCAGTGTGAACCCTGATTTGGTCTGGGCACACTGTTGATCTCATCTGGAGATTTGCCACGTCAGTGCTAACTGGACCTATTAGGACAGGCAGAATCTCAAGTTTTGTGTCCTTCCTTCTTACAGGTGTGACACGTCCAAAAGGGGATCCAAATGTTTACCCTTGTACCCACCACTGGGTTGGGAAGACTTATGGGGCCAACTCTTCTGAGCAGGTTTGTAAGGGCATTTAGAAAACTCTTAGTTTTTATCTTTGAGAGTATCACCGCCTTTCCCCAGATACTGATGGAACTTTTCATTTTTGCAATTCCTAAACATGTGTTCTTTCACCAACAAATTGTATAGATCACCATAGTCCTGCTTGTCACTTCCAATTAACCAACCAGGTAGTGTTTTTACTGAGTAGTCAATGAAGTCAATCCAGGATTGGCTAGGGGTTTTGTGATTCCCCCTTAAACTAATCCTACACTCCTTAGTTGTGAATCCAAAGCCCTCAATCAGGGTGCCCTTCATGAGGTCATAGGACTCGGCTTCTAGCCCAGTGAGGGTATGAAGTCTGCCTCTGCAGTTACCAGAGAACAGTTCCCAAAGCAAGGGTCCCAAAGTAAGGCTCCCCTGTGTGACTTCTTCACTTGTCCCATTCCCTCTCAAAGGCTGTGAACCATTTGGTGATGTCATCACCTTCCTCATATTAGGGGACAATGCCTTTGAGGATTTTAGGGTGATGAACTCTTTTTCCCTATGTTTTATGTGGCTGCCACCATTGATGAGAAATAAGCCCGTCTCTGCTCTCGTTTTCTAGAGCCAGGAGCCTGGACTCTAGGCCTAGTCTTTTGGTCAACCTTGTTAGAAGGATGTCCTGTTCACTGAGTCTGTCCTCTGTGATCTCCTCAGGACCTACCCCACCTGTGTGGGTTCTAGGTGCTGTGAGTACTACTCTTGGAGTCAGGCTGTCAGGGACCCTGCTCCCCCTGTTTAGTGAAGGAGGTTGGGAGTTGTCCTCCACATTACTAACATCCTCTTCTGAGTTGGGATCTCTCTCCTCAGAAGGGTGGTCCCTTGAATAGTCTGGCAAGAGCTCCATGAGCTTGGTCGTGGAAGGATGAGACCACACAGAATTTTTTTTAAGTTTGCACAGGGACCTTGACTCTCCCATCTCTAGATGGAGGTAGGGGGTGAGGTAGAGTTCCTCAACCATATTCTGAGCATCAGTCATTATTTTACTAACAGTGGGTATCTTCTTCCCTGAGGCGAAAAAACTGCTAGCATACATTTACCCCGAACTACAGTAAGTTTTAAACTTTTAGAAAATGCTAAAGGGACTTTTCCAAGGCCATAGTTAGACTTTTGAGTTGAACTAAAGCCAATTTTTGGATTGCAGTCGTGTAATTAAGTGTTGACAAAGTAGTCCAACAAATGCAAAGTTGTAGACCCCACCGCTGATACACTAATGACGGAAGCTGGCTCTGTATATACTATACAAAAAAGAGGAATAGTGTGCACAGTGAGCAGAGAGTCCCCAAAGATTAGACAGATTTAGTGGTATCTGGGCTGAGCAGTTAGGCTTATCAGAGGGTAGGGTTAAGCGTTTGTTGTACTCACTCGGTCAAGAAATGGTGTTACACACTCAGATTGAATCCAGACCAATTGTTTGTATAAAATGTTGATTACTTTATTTTATTTCTTGAACTAAGAATCACTTAGTGCAGGTGAGTTGTACAGTTTGTAAAAGTACCAATGCTTCTCAAGAATGCAGTAATGTTCTGCAAATGCAGTAAATACTTTACAGTTGTGAGAAAGCTTTCTATAAATGTCACTTAAATACATTTTAGACTTTGCAATATAAAATGTATGCAATGATTCAGTTTGACGTATTCCTATTCAGGAAAACAAGGTTAGAGACTTACAGGTTATTACTCTGTTTTGTAGTTCAGACTTCGGCTGGTAGCACTTACACAGGGCAAGGGTCCAATAGGTAAAGAGGGAGCACCCTCCTAGGCACACAGGCAGCCGAGTGCAGAGGTCAAAGGAGAGGTCGGGCCCAATGTTGTGCTATGGGGTCGGGGGGGGGGTACTCTGAAGAGCATCGGTCACAGGTAGAGGTACCTCCGGTTTCTGGGTCTTGGCCCAGGGATCCTAGCTAGGCACATAGGGGGCCACAAGTAAGCACCAAAAGCGCCCCTCCAGCAGCGCTAGGAGAGTGGGGGGGTTAAGCAGGGTGCCAAGTAGATGTCTGGCTCCCAATGGAGTACGTTGGTTGTGAAGAAATGCTGCAGGCTCGGCACAGGAGGTTTTAAGAGAAGGGATCCAGCAACTGGAAGGGGACGGAGTGTTGCAGGGCACAGGACCATGTCGGTCGGGCACCCCAAGGCCAAAGGGCTGCGGGTGAACGAGTGTTCTTTCGTGTCGGGTTTTTCTCTTCAGGTCCTGTCGCGGGGTCCCTTGAAGATGAGGCTGCACGCTTCGCAGTGGAGTTCCATGTCACGATTGCCGGGGGTACCTCGCTGTGGTGTTGGACACTTGGGCTGTGGGCGCCGGTTGCAGAGTGGCGCAGACACGCGGTTCTGTTTGTATCCGGTGTCTGAGCTGAAGTTGTTTATTGGATAAATCCGGTGTGCACTGGAGATCAGTCTTTCTTTGAAGGCAGGGCAGGTCCCCAGGGTTCTGGAGGCTGCTGGCTGCAGGACAAGCCGGTTTTAGTTAGCAGGGGTTTTGAATCCGGAGACAGGCCGGTAGAGCTTGGGCTAAAGCGGTTGTTGTCGCCCTCTTCTCTGCAGCATGGCTCTTTGGTCCTTCTTCCGGTCTTGTCGAATCTAAGGAGCAAGGTTCAGGAGTTCCCCTAAATACTAGATTTAGGGGCGTTACAGGGGTGTGCAGGTCAGGACCTATGATTCCCTTCCCTGGGGCGTCAACACCCCCTCTTATCTCACCCTCCAGTGGGAGAGGGGCATATGCCCCGTCCTGATTGGGTGAGTCCCCTCGTCTTTAAAATCGAGGCGACTTAGATGTGTGCTTAACTTTGCCTCCCCTACCCTTTCTGGGGGAGGAGGGTTTTGTTTATGGACCCAGAGAGTGGGGGCTCGCTACCCAGGGTTCCAGAAACCTGTCTGGTGGTGGCAGATGGCTGGCAGCCAGTCAGGAACCACACCATGGCTGGTTGTTTTTCAGGGGGCATCCCTAAGGTGCCCTCTGAGTGAAGTTTACATTAAATCCCACACTGACATTGGTACAAAACTTCCCAGTTTTTAGTTGAGCCAGCATGGAGCAGTTGAGTTTGTAAAGACAAACTCCCAGCCCCTACAGACACTGTAGGGGCATATTACTATTGCAGCTAGGCTCACCCCTTTGGTATGGCGCACCCTACCTTTAGGGCTGTAAGGCCTGTTAAGGGTTGACTAACCTATGCCACAGGCAGTGTTGGTGGGCATACCACTCAAGTATGGGTGCCATATTGACTCTTTGTGCACCACATCATGCAGCCTGAAATGGCAGTGTGTGGGTGTTAAGGGGAGGGGTCTCTGAGGGTGGCATAATGCATGCTGTAGCTTTCAGAGGCCACAGGGCCCCTGGTAGCAGGTGTACCTTTTACAAGGGACTTTCATGTGGCCCAGAGGTGTGCCAATTGTGGATACAAAGGTACAGTTTTGGAAAGGACACAGGCCCTGGAAGCCTGATTGGCTGGCACCCAGGGCACACTAGTAAACTTTGCATCTAGTATCTGGCAAAAGGTTAGTGGATATCCTTGCAAAAAGGGGCATTTTCCTACAGCACTCAAATCTTATCAGGCAACATACTCTTGACTCTTTTTCCATGCCTCACCTGTATTGTTCTCAACCATATCCCCAGTTCCTCAGCTATGTTAAGTATTTTTGCTTGAATCTGTCCGGCAATGTGTGCCATAATTGTATTGGATAAGTAATTTGAGCATCAATATTATATCTTTACATTTTTAATTGTCACAAACTCCAGCACCATCATCACTGTCCCAGATATATAACAAAATCCATTTCATAAAGAAAATATTTATACAACTTAAGTAATGTTCTCGGATCGAAAAAAGTATATGATAGAGACTTCTAGGTGCAGATTCCTTTTCTTTGAATTCCCAGGCGTCAGGCTGGATCCAGAAACTTTTGCTGAGCAGTGCCCCTTGCGTATGACGTCGGGTGGCTCCATTCGGCTCTGCATGACGTCTGTGTCGACGGCGTCAGTTATGACGTCTCAGTGCCTATATAGGCGCCATCCAGGCGCAAGACCGTCTGTTCTTTTTTTCTGTGCCAAATAAGTGACGATCCTGGAAGAACTACCCCTCTGCTCCTTTTTTGCCAGGTTTTTTCTCGACTTTGTCAATCTTTTCACTTCGTGTGTGAGGGATGTCTTCGAGGAAGGCAGGGTTCAAGCTGTGCAGTGCTTGTCACTGCATGATATCGGTAACCAATCCCCAACTGATTTGTCTTTGGTGTCTAGAACGTGACCACAATACGAAGATAAGCTTGGACTGCCGGGCCAATCGCTCCTAAGCCCTTGAGGGAGCGGGTGTTGAAGCTCCTTGTGGCCCGACAGTCTACACTGGCAAGGAGGAGTCCACGAAGGTCCCGGTCCCGATTGAGGAATGGGAGGTGGCGGGACCACTTCCAGAGCCCAATTCCTCTTTTTCTCACTCTAGGGCCTCGGGACACTCTGGGAAGAGGCACAAGAAGAAGTCCAAGCGGACTTCCTCTTCGCCTCGGCTGGCGTCCGTCATTGAGAGAGGTGGGCAGCATTGCGCTCTAGGCACGGTTACGCAGAGCCTGAATCGACTTCATGCCTCCCGACCTTTTCAGGGAGCCAGAGCGACTCGTGCTCAAATGAATGAGTTCTAAAAGGCCATGCGCCGCTTTAAGTGGAACAACCCCGCTGGTGAGCCCTCAGGCCCCGCGGGGTTGGAAGGGGCCCCATCGGGTTCGACGCAGTCTGCTCCGGCCACAGCACCGGTGGGGCCTCAGGGATCCAGTCACGGATCCGGATCGATGCTGCTCGTGCCACTGTGACCTTCCCCGGCGTCTGACCCGAAGTTGGTCCCATCCCCATCCCCAGTGACAAGGGGCGATGTTGCTCGACACCAATTCTGATGTCAACTGGACCCAGAAGTTCTATGTTGTCGCCGGAGCACTTTGAAGATGTGCTAGGCTCAGGAGGGGACTGGGAAGAGTCTGTGGACCCTCTGGAACATCAGGAAGTCTCTGAGGAGAACTTGTACTGGTATGGGGAACTTGGGGAGGCCAGTGTACTGGACACCTCCCCAGATGCTGGCATTCTCTCTGCCAATGGTGACTACGGAGGAGGGGGCATCCTATACCATGGCGGTAAGGAAGGCAGCTGAAGTCCTTGGACTGGAGCTGCCCTCGGTGCTGGTCAGGACTAATCTCCTGACCAAGGTGCTTTAACCGAGGGCTTCTACATCCGAACCCCTTTTGCCCTTCAATGAAGCAGCGTCTTTCTAGGTTCGCAGCCAAGCCTAGCACATGGGCTCCTGTGAATAGGACGATTGCACGCCGCCATAGCCTGGCTGTGGGCGACTCCAAGTTCCTCAGCCAAACCCCACCCAAGAAAGATTTGTAGTGCAGGCCTGAACGTCCCAAGGCGCGTTCCCTTCAGCTCCTCTGGATAGAGAATCCAAGAGGTTGGATGCATTTGGAAAGATGTTTTCTTCCTCCAGCCTGGTATTGTGGTTGGTGAATACTGCATGCTTATTCGGTCATTTCTCCCATTCCCTTCAGTAGACTGTTGTGCAAGTGCTGCTACAGGTCCCGAGGAAGCCAGGGTTGGGCTCTCCCAAGCAATCAAAGATGGGAGAGATGCAGCAAAATTCACCATACGGTGTGGTTTAGACCCAACTGATGCACAACTTAAACAACTGTGGCATTGAGGCGCCACGCCTGGCTCCATACACCTGGCTTCTCGGGAGATGTCCAAGCTAATCTGATGGACATTCCCTTTGGGGGAACCCGCCTTTTTGGGGAGAAAGTCAGACTCAGCCCTGGTCAGGTTCAATGACTCTCAAGCTACAGCCAGATCCTTGGGCCACTCCTCCGCTCCTCGTGGCCAGTCTTCCTTTTGCCCCTTTTGTTGCAATGGAAGGGGTTTCAAGCCGCGTCAACCTTATCCCAGCCACCGCCCTGCATAGATTATCAAAACCATGCGAGGAATCAGTGCGTTCCAATCCAGGAATGGAGTTCAGAAGTCATCGGCCACACTCCCCTCTGCAACTGCTTCCTCCAAGCACTCCTAAGCTGCATCCTCCAAGCACTCCTAGGCTGATTCTGCAGGACCACACTACTCCAGATGGTGAGAGAGTTTGTCATCATATCCCCCACTGGAGACGCTTAACATCAGACAAGTGGGTTTTGCAGAACGTCTAGAAGGGCTATTCTCTTCCAGGGGATACTCATTAATTGTCATAAGCACTGAATTATCTCAGCCCATGAGCGGGAACCCGGAACACATAACAATATACATATATATGTGTAAATATATCAAAAAGTACATTGTACTAAAATAATTATACACATATACATGTATAACAACCATAATATGCAGCCTAACATATACACATAGGCTAATAAAGCCAACCTTACACACGTTCTGAAGCATGAAAATATGCTAAATATAAATGCAATAAACAGGCATGAGCCCAAAATGCATTTCATAACCATGAAAACCTTTATTTTCATCAAAGAACCTGTTGTAAACAGTTATTAGCCTAAAAGGCTGCATATGAAAAATTGTCTGTGTACAGAAAATCAGACTGGCACCCTGCCTTTAAGGCCCCAGAGAATCTGCACACTTTGCCTTTAAGGCCTCTAGGAGAACTCTGTTCCCATCATGCACCACAGGTGACAGTTAGGTCAGTTCTTTTTTCCGGCTTGTTCTGTGAGGAACCTGGAACTTGAGCTCTGCTCATTTGTAGTATTTTCTGTCAGAAGTTGGTTTTTTCTTACCTTTTTTTGACAAAAGAATATTTTGGTGGTGTTTTCTATCTTGTTCTGACTAACTGTTGGTATTTTTTAGTCAGAATGCCACCTTTATTTTACAAATGTCCTTCCTGTGGGAAGAAGATATCAAAAACGGATCCACACTCTGTTTGTGTGGTGTGTCTTCCAGCTTCTCATAGGGTGGAGGATTGTTATCACTGCCTCAACCTTTCTAGTAGAACTTTAAGAGAAAGGGAGAAAATGAGGTTGCTGGGCCTTCTGGAGAGAGAAAACCGTGGTGAGAAGAGTTCCAAGGGCTTATTCTCCTCTTCCAAGCCATCTTCTCATCCTAAACGTCGAACATCAGCGTCTCCAGAAGGTAGATCTAAGCAAACTCGACTCCAGGGAGCGTCGCCGTCAAAAAAGACATTGTCGACGTCGAAGAGGGCTCCGTCGACGTCGAGGACTTCGCCGGTGAGGCAAGGTTCAGCGTCGAGGCGGTCGCCGTTGAAATCTCTTTCGACGTCGCGACATCTGGTGTCGATTGCTGTAAAGACGACGTCGGGGGTGCCATGTCCGACGTCGAAGGCTCGTGAGAAGTCGACGTCGAGAGAAGAGAGGCGTCCGACGACGAAGGTGTCGACGTCGAAGGATGGTGTGTCGACGTCGAAGGATGGTGTGTCGACGTCGAAGGATGGTGTGTCGACGTCGAAGGATGGTGTGTCGACGTCGAAGGATGGTGTGTCGACGTCGAAGGAGAGACCGAAGTCGAGAGAGAGACTTACGACGTCTTTGAAGAAGAGATCGATGTCGAGAGAGGACGACGTCGAAGGAGTCGACGTCGAGACCTAAAAAGACAAGATCAAGGTCTCCATCGCGACATAGGTCGATGTCGAAGTCTGCTTCGGGCTCGAAGCATGGAGTGTCTAGGTCTCCCCCACCCGAACATGGGTTGGCGTCGAGACTATCCAGACCGGCCTCTCGGACCTCAATTAGGTCTTTGTCGAGGTCAGACATCAGTCCAGAACATTTGTCTTCTCCGCGTGACCAGCAAGACGACAGGTCTGCGGTGGGACAAGAGGTAGTGCACCAGGACTCGTCTGTGGTGGCTCATTCGGGCTCAACCTCAGGACAGGTGTCGGATGATAGACAATTGGTGCCCAGACAACGGACTCCATCTGGCTCATTGTTTTCTGAGCACAGTGTAGTTTCCAGAGCCTCCAAGTCTTCCACTGGACTGAATATTGTGCAGGTGTCACCTGAGGCTTCACCTGAGCGTGTAGGGCGGCCTAGTAACTTGTCTCCGAGGTGGCTGGAAAGCCTGAGACATTGGAAAATGCGTCCAGATGCAGGACTGATGGGGATGAGGGCTCCGGTCCCTCAGACGGAGCTGCATAGAAGATCACGCTCTAGGTCCTTAGTGAGAGAGAAATCACGTTCACAGGAACGAATGAGGCAGCGATCGGCAACTCCTCCGAGGCGGAGTAGGTCTCCTTCCTCATCTTCTACGTCTTCGAAGTCTTCTTTAAGATCTTCCTATAGAGACTATTCTCCCACAATCTCATCTACTCCCCCTTCCAGAGTGTCTCCAGTGGATGATTTGGGCACATTTAATGATGTGTTGTGTCGTGGGGCGAATAAGTTCAAGATCAAGATGGCAGTTCCTCAAATAGCAACGTCAGTCATCTTTGAAACCCTACATCACAAGACGACTGGTAGACCTCTTCTGCCGTTAGTGCCCGGATTAATAGAACCAGCAATGAGAACTTTCTTAACTCCGGTCACGGTGGGTTCTGGTCCTTCTAGGATTGCTAAGAAGTACAGGGCTCCAGCAGAGGATCCTTTATTTTTGCGTTCTGACCCTCCTCCAGATTCACTTATTGTGGCGGCAGTCAGAAAAGCACATTCTGCGGCATCTACCTCTTCTGCTCCACCTGAAAAGGATAGTAAGAGTATGGATTCCTTGGGGAGAAGAATGTGCAACACCTCAGGTTCGGTCATGAGAGTGGCCAGTGCGTCAGCCTTATTGGGTCGCTATGATCGTCTGCTCTGGGACTCAGTGACTCGTTTTGCAGACAAACTCCCTAAGGAGGATCAGAAAGACTTCCTGGAAATAGTGGAAGAAGGAGGATTGGTGGCTAACCAGAGTATTAGTGCGGCTGCTGATGCGGCGGATCTGTCAGCTCATGGTTATGCACATGGTGTTTGTGCTAGACGTACGGCTTGGCTTCGCCTTACGGGACTTAAGCCAGAGGCGCAGAGAAAGATGGTGAATTTACCTTTCAATGGTTCGACTCTATTTGGCTCTCACGCTGACGACGAAATGTCTAAAATGAAAGTGGAGTTGGACACCCTGAAAGCTGTCGGTCTTGAAAAGAAAAAAGAATTTCGACGTCGGGGTAATTTTCGTCCCTTTGACAAAAGATCTTTTCAGCAGAGGGGCCAACAGTCGAATTGGTCCTCGCAAAATCAAGGCCAGAATCAGCAGAGGTCGCAATTTCAACAGCGACGACCTGGGCGAGGCAGAGGCAATGGAAACAGGCAGCAATCCTCTGCTACCAAGCAGCCTCAAAAGCAATGAACGGATGCTTCCTCCACAACCGTGTGCCACTCCGGTTGGAGGAAGTATTGTGTGGTATCTGGACGAGTGGAAGCAAAGGACAGATGGGTGCTGAGTATTATTCAGAGCGGGTACCTTTTGAGATTCAAGAAGCCCCCTCCTTTCATTCGCCCCTTAAGGATGGTTCAGTGGAATATAAGGCGCTTGCAGCAGGAAGCGAACGTCCTTCTGAAGAAGAACGCCATAGAACCAGTACCATCTCCACAGAGAGGTCAAGCCCTGTACTCTCGATTTTTTTCTCGTACAGAAAAAAGGTCCAGCTACGGAGTTCAGACCCATTCTGGATCTGAGAGTATTGAACAAATTCATTCGGAAGGAGAAATTTCGAATGCTGGCTCTTCATCAGATTTTCCCTCAATTACACCAAGGGGATTGGATGTGCTCCATCGATCTGAAAGATTCGTACTTTCATATTCCGGTATCCAGAAAGCATCGCAAGTTCCTCAGGTTCCAAGTAGGGGTTCATCATTACCAGTACTCAGTACTCCCTTTTGGCCTGAGATCAGCTCCCAGAACATTTTCAAAATGTATGGCGGTAGTGGCAGCTTGTCTTCGAAAGAGACGGATTTTCATATATCCGTACTTAGACGACTGGCTTCTGAAGAGTTCATCCCCATCGCTACTAGAAGAACGTCTATCGATATGCCTACAACTCATGTGCAAGTTGGGTCTGCAAGTCAACTACAAGAAGTCCATAATGAATCCCACCCAGAAAATCCACTACCTGGGTGCGCAGCTGGACACAGAAAACGAAAACGTGTGTCCTTCGGAGGAGAGATGGTCATCTATCAAGGCGAAGTGCGTGCTTCTCCTCCAGTATGCTCGTCCGACAGTTCGGCAAGTATCCTCTCTCCTGGGGTCCATGGCATCATGCATATTCATCGTGCCAAACGCACGTTTGCAGATGCGTCCTCTGCAGCAGTGTCTGGAAGATCAGTGGAAACAGAGTACGGGACGCTGGGAGGATCGAATTCATCTCCAACAGTCGGCAAGAGATTCCATTCGGTGGTGGATGAAGAAGGCACACTTGATGAAGTGAGTTCCTTTTCATCAGGACCCACCAACGCAGACTCTCATCACAGATGCCTCTCTCCTTGGTTGGGGGGCACATATGGGCCCTCTTCAGGTACAAGGGCTATGGTCAGACTTCGAGAAAGGATATCACATCAATCTACTCGAACTCAGAGCGGTCCATCTTGCTCTCAAGTCTCTGGCTCCATCTCTACAGACTCGGTCCCTTCTGGTACAAACAGACAATACCACAACAATGTATTATCTAAACAAGCAGGGGGGTACCAGATCCAGGACTCTGTCCATAGAAGCCCAGACCATCTGGCATTGGTTACTTGCAAGGGACCTGTCCTTAACAGCAGTTCACCTACCAGGAAGTCTCAACTCGGAGGCGGACGGCCTCAGCCGAGACTTCGTTGAAGCGCACGACTGGGTTCTCAACGAAGACGTCGCGCACAGCATTTTCCAGGCTTGGGGAACACCAGACATCGATCTGTTCGCAGACGCGGCAAACGCAAAATGCCCCGTCTTCGCGTCCAGGTTTTCCCAGAAAGGGTCTCAAGGGAATGCCCTTTTGATAGACTGGTGTCAAAATTTGCTGTACGCCTTTCCACCGACACCGTTGATACCAGCAGTGATCAACCGGATGTACAAGACCAACTCCAGAATGATACTGATTTGCCCGGAGTGGCCACGCCAGTGGTGGTTCCCAGATCTCCTCCAGTTGTCCATCAGGCCACACAGGAGATTGCCTTGTCGCCCGGATCTTCTGTCCAAGCAGCAGGGGCGAGTGTTTCACCCGAATCTGCCCTCCCTGCGCTTGGCAGCATGGCTCCTGAAGTCATCCAGTACGGACATTTACAGCTGAATCCGGAGTGTATGAACATTCTTAAGGAGGCAAAGCGGCCTTCTACAAGACAATCCTACGGATTTAAGTGGAAACGCTTTTACCTCTGGTGTCAGAGTAAAGGTCTTGATCCTATTCATGGTCAAGAACAGGTGATCTTGCCTTATCTTCTTTACCTTGCTGAGTCTGGTTTGCAGTTTAGTTCTATCAAGGTCCATCTTGCTGCAATAACGGCTTATAGAAAATCGCCTACACAGATATCGTTTTTTCGGATGCCTGTGGTGAAGGATTTTCTAGAAGGGTTAAGGAAGGTTTTTCCTCCAGTCAGGTCTCCTTCTCCACCATGGGAGCTTAATGTGGTATTGACTAAGTTGATGGGTCCACCATTTGCGCCCATACATAAAGCTTCTTTGCAACACTTATCTTGGAAGGTAGCATTCCTGGTAGCCATCACTTCTGCTCGTAGAGTGAGCGAGATTCAGGCTCTGTGTTGCAAGGAACCATACACAGTTTTTCATGGAAACAGAGTGGTGCTTAGGACTCATCCTGCTTTTCTACCAAAGGTGGTGTCGGATTTTCATGTGAACCAATCCATAACATTGCCTACTTTCTTTACAAACCCTTCGAGTCCGGCTGAGCGGACTTTCCATTCATTGGATTTAAAGAGGGTTTTGAAATTTTACTTAGATAAAACAAAGTCGTTGAGACACACGGACCGTTTGTTTGTGAACTATGGTCCTACGAATACTGGTTTGGCAGCATCCAAGAGATCCATTTCTAGATGGATAGTGTCATGTATCTTACTGGCTTATCAGCTAGCCCACAAGTCTTTATCAGGTAGACCTAGGGCTCATTCTACGAGAGGGAAAGCTGCTACCACAGCTCTCCTTAGGAATGTGGCTATGTCAGAGATATGTAAAGCAGCTACTTGGCGTTCAGTGCATACGTTTACACGTCATTACTGCTTGGATTCTGATGCGCAGGTTGATGCACAAGTGGGACAAGCATCACTCAGAAATTTGTTTGCTGTTTCTAGTTAAACACTGTGTTGTTAAAAGTGCATCTATGCATTTATCTGTTCGCCCGCTTCTAGTGGGTATGAGCTTGCTACTCTATTCAGTGCTTATGACTATTAATGAGTATCCCCTGGAAGAGAAGGATTAGTTACTTACCTGTAATCCTAGTTCTCTTCCAGGGGTATACTCATTAAAGTCATAAGCACCCTCCCGCCTCCCCGGGCGAGCAGTAGCATTGAAGTTTTTTCAATATGTATTATGAAGTTTTTAAGTGCAGATTCCTGCTAAAAGTTTACTGTACCGTACAAAAGAACTGACCTAACTGTCACCTGTGGTGCATGATGGGAACAGAGTTCTCCTAGAGGCCTTAAAGGCAAAGTGTGCCGATTCTCTGGGGCCTTAAAGGCAGGGTGCCAGTCTGATTTTCTGTACACAGACAATTTTTCATATGCAGCCTTTTAGGCTAATAACTGTTTACAACAGGTTCTTTGATGAAAATAAAGGTTTTTCATGGTTATGAAATGCATTTTGGGCTCATGCCTGTTTATTGCATTTATATTTAGCATATTTTCATGCTTCAGAACGTGTGTAAGGTTGGCTTTATTAGCCTATGTGTATATGTTAGGCTGCATATTATAGTTGTTATACATGTATATGTGTATAATTATTTTAGTACAATGTACTTTTTGATATATTTACACATATATATGTATATTGTTATGTGTTCCGGGTTCCCGCTCATGGGCGGAGATAATTCAGTGCTTATGACTTTAATGAGTATACCCCTGGAAGAGAACTAGGATTACAGGTAAGTAACTAATCCTTCTCTCCCTCTCCTTTCTTTTCCTTCTCTCATTCGGCCAAAACCGGAACATCTGACAGAGGATGATTTAAAATTGCTCCAAGAGGAAGTTGCAGCTCTCTTGGCCAAGGGAGCTATTTGAAGGGTCCCAGTTTCAGAAGTAGGCAATGGCTGTTATTCCCCGATGCTTTCTGATTCCAAAGAAGAACAAGGGGCTAGGGCCCATTTTAGATCCAAAAGGAGAAATTCAGAATGCTCTCACTGGCTCATGTCTTTTCTGCCCTATACCAGGAAGACTGGATGGTAGGGCTGGACCTGCAGGATGCATATTTTCACATCCCTATCCTGCCGGGCCACAGGCGTTACTTGCGGATCAAGGTAAGCCACAAGCACTTTCAGTTTACCGTGCTCCCCAGGTGTTATTCAAGGTGATGGCGGTGGTCTCAGCTCACCTACGCAGGTTGTAGTGTCAGTCTTCCCCTACCTCAACGACTGGCTGTTGAAGGCATCCTCGCCCCAGGCACTCTTCTCCCACCTTCAGACTACGGCAAACCCGCTGCATTTGCTGGGGTTCTGAAGTCACACCTGACTCTTTTTCAGATGCTCCCTTTCATCGGAGCAGTTCTGGACACAGTACAGTTTTGGGCCTATCCTCCCGAGCTGCGATATTCAGGCTATGATTCCGATATTTCAGCCTCTATCCTGGATTTCGGTGAGACTGACTCTGAGCCTGTTGGGCCTCATGGTTTCCTGCATCCTGTTGGTAAAGAAGGCCAGGTGGCGTACGTGGGCTCTGCAGTGGGACTCGAAGTTCCAGTGGGCACAGCATCAGGTAAATCTCACCAACGTGGTCCAGATCTCGAAAGGAAGTGCAAGAGATCTGCAGTAGTGGTTGATGAACCGCGATTGGGTCAATGGCACACCCTTCTCCAATCCCCAAACGCATCTTTAAGTTGTGACGGATGCGTCACTTCTGGGGTGGGGCGGCCATCTGGTAGAGGTGGAGATCAGGGGACACTGGTCTCTGGCGGGTACATGGCGCCACTTAAATTTATTGGAGCTCCTTGCGATTCGATTGAAGACCTGTCTTTCCTCGGTCAAGGGGAAGCTGGTGCCTGTTACAGGTATTCACGGACAACACCACCGCCATGTGGTACTGCAACAAGCAAGGCGGCATAGGGTCTTGGAGCCTTTTTCGAGAGGCTCTGAGTCTCTGGACATGGCTAGAACAGCTGGGCGTAACCCTGGTGGTTCAACACGTGGCAGGTTCTCTGAACGCCAGGGTGGACTGACTCCGCCGTCCTTGCCTAGCAGATCACTAATGGCGTCTCCAGTCAGAGGTATGGCAAGGTCTCTTTCAGCAGTGGGTAGAACCATGGTTAGATTTGTTCACCTCCGAAGAGAACGTGCACTGTCAGCAGTAGTGCGCGCTGGAATTTCAAAGGCGGCTATCGCTCTGCGATGCTTTTTGTCGCAAGTGTAGCTCAGGCCTGCTGTACGCTGTTCCGCCCATACCACTCCTGGCCAGGGTTCTGAAGAAGATCAGGAACGACCAGGCCCAAATCATCCTGTGGCTCCTGATTGGGCGAGGAGGGTCTGGTATGCAGAGCTTCTGAGAATGTGTTGATCCTCCGATCAGGCTGCCCCTTCGGGGGAATCTGCTGTCTCAGCAGCAGGGGAGTGTTCTCCACCGGAACCAGTCATCTCTGTGCCTCCATACGTGGAGATTGAGCTGCGGCAGTTGATAGCTTTTACCTTCCTCCCGTAGTCTGTAATGTTGTTCTGGGCACCAAGCGCCCCTCCACTAAGACGGTATATGCCTGCCGTTGCCAGAAATTTGTATTGTACTGCTCTGAGAGGTCTATTGACCCTCTGCTTCTCTTTCCACTTTCCTCTAGATCATTCTGACCCTTGCCCAGTAGGGCTCTGCTTTGGTCACTCTTAAGGGTTACATTTCTGCTCTGCCTGCTTTTTTGCGGTTGCCATACCAACCTTCTCTTTTCAAATCTCCCATTATGCATAGATTTCTAAAAGAGCTGGTTCATCTGTTTCCACCTACTCCCTTTGTGATGCCACAGTGGGACCTTAATTTAGTCCACACCTACCTGAAGTGTGCTCCATTTGGGCCTTTGCACAATTGTCACAAGAGATTTGAATCATTGAAAGCAGAGTAACCGTTGTTGCCCTCTCTCTCACGAGATCCAGTGCCACAGAAAGACCAAAAAATATGCTGGTACGGTCAGTGGAACAATGCAACGTCAACTGAATTTCTACCAAGAGTACACCTTGAGAAGCTGAGATAAGAAAGGTAATGAAGACATTGGTTGTCACTCTACTCAACGTTATATATTGCAGAAGGCAGCTGCAGGCAAATTGTACCATTTAAAGCCATGGCGTGCTTCAGAAAAACATTTTTTATTCCAAAAATAGATTAGGACACTGACCTTTGTTCATCGATGTTACTCGCAGAGAATGTAAACGTGAGCTTCTGGACAAACTGCTGTTGTGCTTCATTATGTTCCTTGGCTGCCATAGTACGAGAGTTCAGCTTTTCCATTGCAGCAGTATGATTACAGGAAGTATCCGTTCATATTTTTTTTCTGTTTAAAATATGCGAGCAATGGTAAATTAATTACTGTTTGGTCTGCTCCTCCCTACATTCTTAAACCAGTTAGATTTTTGTATTCTCTGTCATGATGTATATAAATGCACAAACACATATGTATGTATTTTTATTTCATTTAAAAAGTTTATTAACCGAAGGTTAATATTTGTTCCGAAGAAAATATTTGATATAAAGCCAAATAGCAATTCCTCTAACAAATAAGACAAAGGGGCGTATGGTTACAATATAAAACCCCCAAACTACTAGTTAGGTGGGCAGTTCAGCCACTTTTACAGGTGCGAACAGCAAAACACACAAGTTGATGGACGGAATGTTGCACTGAATTTAATCCATCGTTACTTTGCTCAACACGCCACCCCAGTTCAGACATTGCCCTATGCAAATCAGTCTTGACCATGTGCCTCATGGGAACAGTCCAGCCCGAACTGCCAAGCCATGTCTTCCCTGGACTGGAATCCAGCATCCTAGGACCAGTTTCTGGCTATCAGCCGTCATCAGCCAGGTATCGCTTTGTTCGCCCCAAGTTGGCAGGGTATGCCCAGACGTGGGTCCCTTGCTCACTTTGCCACTGGATTAAAGATAGCCTGGCTGATGAGGGTTATGAACCCGAAACTGGTCCCAGGATGCTTGTTTCCGGTCCAGGGAAGACATGGCTTGGCAGTTCGGGCTGGACTTTTTAAAGTGGGTCCAAGGGACTTCCTGCAAGAGTCCCTCGAACCCAACTGTCCAGATATACAACTATTTTTTAACCTTAACTTCTGAAAAAACGACTTAATGGATTTGCACCAAATCACAAAAAGTTCAAGCTGCATACCAAGATCTACATTCCCACCATATTTGGTGTAATTTCGTTCAGCAGCTTTTGCTGTATCTCTGCCTAAATAAGTCTATGGAAAATGCATTGGGATGTTTCCTTTTGGGACACCCTCTTTTTTTTTTTTCTCAGCCCTGCATGACGGATCACCCCGAAACTTTACATGCACAAACTAGGCATAAAAAGAGCACATTTAAAAAAAATAAAATGTTGAGATTCATCAAATGGAGCCAAAGTTATTAGCAACACAATAAACGCATACCCTATGGCAACGCTGACCTAACTAGAACTACCCAGTGGCTTTTATTTATATTGCTATTGCTATTGCTCTTGCTCCCTCTCTCTCTCCCCCTCCATATATTTATTTATACAAGATTTATAATGCGCATGGCTGCCCCAGCGACGAGGCGTCCCAGCGCAACCAGAAACCGTCAGAGCGATCAGGAAACTAACAAATACGGAAAGTTACAGAATGGGGAACAATCATGTTTTCAATGATTTCCGATATGTCAAAAGATTGGGAATCACTCGGATGCTAACTGGAAGAGAATTCCAGAGTTTAGCTGCCATAAAACCAAAAGAGCGACCCCCAGCCCTTGCTTTCCTTACTCGAGGGACACAGGCCAAACCATGGTTTGCGGAGCGCAAAGTGCGCCTAGGAAGATAGGGCTTCAGCAGGCCAGATAGACCAGTAGGGGGCTGCTGTTTCAAGATTCTATGTACAGTGCATAGCACCTTAAACTGAAAACCAGTGCAGTTTCAAAAGTACTCGCGCAACAGATTGAGATCTTGGGAGACCCACTAGCATGCGGGCTGCCGCATTTTGGACCCGCTACAGTCGTTTGATTTTTTTTTTTTTTTAAAGCTTTTTTTATTTTTATTAGCGTTGTGCAACACAGAGTCATGACATTAACAGCATCAATAATCCAATACAGTATCATTTACGGTACAGTCAGCGGACAAACATCATCGTTACAAGGGCTGGAACAGTAAATATATCCCCTCAACATCCCGGAACAAGAGGTCACTCTACCTGAATCACTCCCTCCACCCACATAGCGGGGCAAATAGTGGGGAGACCATCTCACCCCCGTATCCAAGTATCGCCGCAGGCAGGGAGGAGAGCTACCTCCGGTACCACCGGCCCATGGTCGTCCTAGCCCCAACCGGTTTCCCAGCTATGGCACCCGGTAAATTAGAGTGTCATCTGTGTGTCAAGTGAGAATGGCTCCGCTTAGCCTTCCAGTGGGCCGTCCGTGGGAGGACAGTTAGGAGCGGAGTACAGCGGGTCAAGGCCCGTCCTATCGTGTGAAATACAGTATGGCGAGAGTGGTGTAAAGCGCCTATAAATGCTTACAGGCCCGGTATCGGCTCGTCATCTCCAGAGGAGTCGCTGTGGGCCGCTTGAGACATCCAGTATACCTGTAAGGGGGACCAAAAGTCACTGGGTTTGCAGCGGGCAGGTAACAGTTCTGCATAAACGCCGTGCTGGTCCTGGCAATACGTGAGATCGTCCAGCCATTCCTTAAAGTTTGGTGCCCTGCCCCTCCCCCACCTGCAAGCAATCCTTCTTTTTGCAAGTAGCAGCGCTATATCCACAAATTTGCGGTCTGACTTGGGTAAGTTTTTGGTATATCCCAGTAGCATCACCACCGGTTCAATGGAAAGAGGGCCATCGATCATCACCTGGAGCGCAGCATGTACCTGCTCCCAGTATTCCTGTATCACGCCACACTCCCAGGCCAGGTGGAGGAAACCCGCGCCCTCTGCACGGCATCTCGCACATCTGTCGTCTTCCGAGAGTTGAAATCGCAGCTTCCTGACTGGGGTATAATAATATCTCTGTACGAACTTATAGTGGATAAGTTTCAGTCTGCAGCTAGAGGAGACTCTGGCAGTGACCGAGCAGCAATATCTCCACTGTTCGTCAGTGAGTGCAGTGGGTAGGTCTGAGTCCCAGGCAGTTCGTGCCTTGGACAGAGCAAGAGGGCGTTGCTCCCGAATGGCTGTATACAACTTCGACACCAAGTGTCTGCCGTCCGACACGAGCATGACGTGTAATGGCAACACTGTGCCCGGTTCCTCCGGGAAGCTAGGGATTATCTCCTTCATACCCTGACGGAGTCGGATGTAATAGAACACCTCCATTGGCGACGGGGGAGTAGCCCGGAAGATCTGATCCTTTGTACGGAACAGTCTCTCCTGAAACAAATCACCCCAGGTATGAAGGTGGACGCGGTTGCACATGGATCGAAATCCATTTTCCATTAAAAGCGATAGTTTCGGGTGGTACGCAAGGGGCAGCGCCGGTGAGTAGAGCATAGGGGCTCCAAGGAGTTTGGTCACTCTCCGCCACGAGTCCATGGTGCAGGTAACAGTTGTAGCAGGCGTCTCGACATCACCAACCAGGCCCATCAACATGCCCTTGAGCGGCAGCGGGTGCACGATCCAATCCTCAGCAGCAACCTGAGGCATAAAGGGAGCGGGGTTAGCCCAGTAGTAAGCATGTTGAGCCTGAGCACTGAGGTAGTACACCTCCAGATCTGGTACGTCGAATCCGCCCTGGTCATATGGCAGTGTCAAGACCTTCCAACTGAGGCGCGGTTGTTTTCCGCCCCAGAAAAGGCGAAGCAGTTCAGATCGGAGTCTTTTAAAGAAATAGGCTCCCGGGTAATAGGGTATATTTTGAAAAAGGTATAGGAAACGTGGAAGGATGACCATTTTTATCAGGGAGGCTCTGCCCGCCATCGACAGCGGTAGGGCTAACCAGCGGGTCACATTGTCTGCCAATTGGGAGATGGCTACCCCATAGTTCAGTCGAACCGTGTCCTCCTTATCGAGCGATACTACTATGCCCAAGTATTTCAAGTCAGTACTGCACCACTCTAATGGGTAATCAAGCGGGAAATGGGCTACTGAGGGCGTGAGGGGGAAGAATTGCGACTTTTTCCAATTGATGTGCACTCCGGAAATGCCACCAAACAATACAAATTCTCTCAAAAGTGGGTTGAGGTGTTCTTGTGGGTGTCGCACATGCAAAGTAACGTTGTCTGCATAGAGGGAAATGCCAATCTGCCTTTGATTGCAATCAAAGGCGCTGGCCTTATGTAATTGCCGGATCCCGCAAGCCAGCGGCTCAATTGCCAGGGCGAATAGCAGGGGTGACAGGGGGCAGCCCTGTCTAGTCCCCCTCGTGATTGGCATCTGCGCCGACAGCCCACCGTTGACTACGACCCTGGCAACTGGAGAGGTATAAAGCAATGTCACCCAGGTGATGAATATCCGGGGGAAACCCATTCTGCTTAAGATGGCCAATAGGTAACCCCACTCAACCGAATCGAACGCCTTGGTGGCGTCTAAGAACACAGCAGCGACTGGCAGGTCTGGCGAGATGGTAGGTATGAGGGAGAACAGGGTGCGGAGGTTATGAGACGTGGCTCTCCCTGGGACAAATCCAGATTGATCCGGCAGCACCAGGGTAGTCATAAGTAGGGACAGTCTAGTCGCGAGCACCTTTGCAAGAATCTTTGCATCGCAGTTTAGCAGCGATAAGGGCCTATAGGCATCAGTATCCGTCGGGTCTTTCCCTGGCTTGAGAAGCGAAGTGATCGCCACCTCTCTCATAGAGCCCGGCAGTATCCCCACCTCTAACGACTCTTCGAATACCTCCTTCAGTACTGGTGCCATTATGTCGATGTAGCATTTATAAAATTCGGCCATTAGGCCGTCCAGTCCTGCAGCTTTGCCGTTACTGAGTGACATGATCGCTTCCCAGATTTCATCGATCTCGAAAGGGCATCCCAAGAATGCCCTATCGCCATCGCTCAGCCAGCACAGTGCTATGTCGTCCAGGAAATTCCTGAGCTCCACCTCACCAGTCTGCTGTGTGGTATATAGCCGTTTATAGTGCTGCAGGAAGGTTTCCTGTATCCCTTTAGAGTCCTGGTAGGTCCTGCCTGCACCATCAGAGATTTCTAATACGTGTGTGGCAAACCGCTGGTGCCTTGTGAGTGCCGCTAAGACTTTTCCCGGCCTATCTCCCTCGCAGTAACGCCTAGCCGTCCAGTATTTGCCGCGGAATTTTGCTTCCCTGGCCGCTTCCTCCTCATAAGTTGACAGTTTGGCCCTGAATGCCATCGCTAGGTCAGGGCAAGGATTACCGACCATCTCCGCCTCTAACGCCTTAAGTTCCGCTTCAAGGCTTGCTAATGTGCGTACAATGTCCCTGAGCACGCCACAGCTCTTAGATATTGTAACACCCCGCACAGTCACTTTAAAAGCTTCCCATACCGTTTCGACCATATCAACAGACCCCTTATTCCTAGGGAAGAAGGCCTCAATTTCCTCACCAAGTTCCTGCTTAAAGACCGGATCAAGGAGGGCCGAGGGGAAGAGCCGCCACGGCGGACGTACTCTTGCATAGCCAGGCATATCCAGAACAGTCAATACAGGGCAATGGTCCGAGTAGGTGCGAGGCAGATGTTTCACCGTAACGACTTCACCAGCTAAACCTCGTGAGATAAAGCAGTAATCGATCCTGGCCCATGAGCGTGCGTGTGTGGTGAAGTGGGTGCCTTCCCTAGCTGCCGGGTGTAAATGCCTCCAGCTGTCCAATAATCCCGCCTCCGTCAGTATGCCCTGAAGCGTGTCCCTAGCTCTCGTGTTGTACTGTCCGCTACCATCTGATCTGTCCGCCCCCGGGTGTAATGAGAGGTTGAAGTCCCCCCCCCAGACTACGTGTGTGGCCTCGACCTCCAGTGCATGTCCCCATAATGTCAAGAAGAACCCAGGTGTGTCAATATTAGGTGCATAGCAATTTATAAGCATTATCACATCAGCACCCAGTCTCCCCCAAAGGATCACGTATCTCCCCTCGTTATCCGCCCGAACTCCCAGCTTCTGGAACGCCAGTCTTTTATTGACCAAAATGACCGTACCCCTGGAATAGGTGGAATAGGAAGAAAACTCTCTCACAGTCGCCCATCTACTTGCAAACTGAGGGGCACAACGCGGGTTCAGGTGGGTTTCCTGGAGCATAGCTATCTGTACCTGGTGTCTATCTAAATATGCTAGTACATTGCTGCATTTCCGTGGGTTATTAAGGCCTCGAACATTCCAGGACAATATAGATACAGTAGTCAAGGCGTGATCACCCGTGCTCATCCCCACATCCCTGTAACCAGCAAATGCAGAGTGCCTTAGCCCTCTGCAGGCCCGCATCATGTATCACCATCCTCACTGTACAGTACCTTCGGTTCTTTCGATCATTCATGCTGATACAAACCGTAATTCCAGTCCTAACATACATGCCATGAACACCATCCGCACAATCATTTCCTCTTACAACAATTCCCACCCCAACAAACAAACATCCCCCGTACTCCACGCACAGCAACACAAACCCCGTTCCACTAGTCCTCCCCCAACCCACTGAAGCAACCCAAACTTGCCAGTACTATGACCCCTCCACCCACCCCAAACCCCGTACTCAATAACCATAGAAAAACCATGTGGGGAATCCCCTCCTGGGGGCAACAGAGGTACACACCCATTCACCCCAACACTTCCCTCCCGTCCCGCATGTATCATACGGGGAAGACCGAGAAGAAGGGGTGGTGCCTGGCAGTCATAAGCCCTGCAGGTTTAAGCCTATTCATTAATCCACAGCGCCGAACCCGCCGCCCCTCAATCACAGAAGACATCAATGAGTTCAGGCGTACCGCCCAAATACCAGCTGTTGCTTGCAATGTCACCTGTAATGCCACCAGATCGTGCAATCCAAGTACCAACCAATCAGCGGGGTAGATCATACCAGCATGGCCTTCAGTCTGCTGCAGGTCTATGGTGCAGGAGAGCAGCCATCCATGTCTCCTCATGTAGGATAAAACTGCCCCAGTGCAAACAGGGCATAGAGTCCAAATAAAACGCCAGCAGTTCGACCAGGGGCCAGTAAGCAAACGTTCACAGTGACCATATCTCATCACTGCTCCCACAGGCAGACCAGGCGTTGATCAATGTAGACGGAGCGCCTACACGTCTGCTGTCGCCCATATTGTTACCCGCACCGTTGCATATGTGCTCAATCCCCGCACCACACCAGCAGCGAAGCAGGGCACGCAGAGTCAGTTATCACACAGTGATGGATTCAAAATACCGGAAAACAACTATCTATGCCTCCACAGGTAGGGCTGGGTAGCTACAGCTCAGGTAGGGCTCAATATCCAGAACATGCGCCAGTAGTTTGATAGGGCACAAGTGATCAAGTTATCATAAGGGTACCTTTAAGATTCATCGTGCTCAGCAGGATTCCCTCCTGCTACGTCCTCCTCCGCATTGCGCCTGTCCCTTCTATCAGTGCGGAGTTTCTTAACATAATCCTCAGCGTGCTGCGGGTTCGTAAAGAAATGTTGTTTGCCCTGATGGGTCACCCGGAGCCGCGCCGGGTACAGAAGTGCGTAATCCACCTGCATGTCTCTCAGTTTCTTTTTCACATCCAAGAATTTCCTCCGTTGGTCTTGCACCATGGGCGTGAAATCTGGGTATAGGGAGAACTGCACACCGTCACAGGACAAATTCCGGTGTGTTCGAGCTGCGCGTAGCGCCACATCCCGATCGCGGTAGTTAAGCAACCGGGCAATGATAGGCCGCGGTTGCGCCCCCGGCTTGGGGATCGGGCCCAAAGAGCGGTGCGCCCTTTCAATGATAAATTGATTTGAGAAGGCCTCCTTACCCACCGCAGTTAGTAGTATGCGTTCAACATAGTCCTCCATGCGTCCAGTGTTGGTGGACTCCGGAACCCCCGTGACGCGTATGTTATTGCGTCTACTCCTCGCCTCCAACTCCTCATTCTTCGCCGCTATCACTCTGAGGATATTATCCATGCGGGTGAGGCGCGTTTCATGTGTCGTGGAAGTGTCTTCCGCAGTGGAAATGCGTCGCTCTGCCTCTGACAGCCGTTCTTCGTGGACCTCCAGTTTTTGCACGACACCATCCATCCTGGAGGACAATCGATCCACCTTATCCACAACAGTGGCGAAACCCTGTGCCATCTCTTCTATGATCAAGCGCAGCTCAGGTGTCATGAGCGCAGGAGGTGGTTCGGCGCTTGATGATCCCGAGGAGCTGCCGGCCCCCATCGTGCCACGTGTCGGTTTTTTGGCGGTCGTGGGTTCGAAGGACAGTTTGGGTTGTTTGGCATCGTTTTTGCCCATCGTGCCCTATCTGCGGGCGCCCAGTGGTGTCAGTGAATGAAGGAAACACACATTCTCCTCCTTCTTCAAATTAGAGTGCTCGCTCCGATCATTCCCCACGTGGCGGCCTCTCTAGAGTCAAGGACAGCAATGTGGATAGGTAGATCAGCGGTGCCTAATATGCCTCTCGCTCCCCCTCGCATACCATCGTGGTAGATCAAGGCCACTCTGGAGCACACACGCTGGCAGGTGGGCCGCCACCCTCCGGGGCACAGCCCAGCAGTCCTCGGCAGCGGGAGCACCCGGGGTGATGAAGGGCAGTGGGGCGGGGTGATGATTGATATGCCCCCGCAGCAGTCGCAAGAAGGACACCACCGACGTTTTCTAACGGTCGCCGGTTTCGCCCCAGGCCGCTATATCTGGATGCAGCGGTTTCGCTTATGTGTCCCGGGGGATCAGCGGGGAGACGCGTAGTGTGGTCGGGGAGGCTGCCAGTGTCCCTCGTAGAGTCTAAGTGAAGGATGCTCCCTCCTGTCCGCTGTCACAGTAAGGGCACTGGTGCAGTGAACAGCCTCTCCCCCTTTTGCAACGTCCCTGGGGGGTGAGACTCACCTCCGCTTGCCGCCGGTGATCCCTCAGCAGGCCGCCCGCCTTTCAGGCCGAGTTACGCGACCTCGAGGCCTGGCCGCCTCGTGGGAAGCCGCGGTCTCTCGTTGCACAGCGCCCGGTCCGTCTCAGCAGCTCTCCGCAGCGGCGCCTCCCGGGGAATGTTCACAGCGTCGCCGCTCATGCGCCGGACCTCGGATCTCCACCGGAGTTGAACAGGCTCTGCAGCTCAGGTGTGACTAGCATCGGCGCTGTTTTCAGGCGTCAATCTGCAGGTGAAGCGGATAAATGAAGGATGTTTCTGGCCAGGCAGCCAGAGCCTCACAGAAGTGCGGCTATTAGCTCGTGCGCCCTCTAGCGCCCCCCCCAGTCGTTTGATACTTGCCTTATTGGCACCTAAATATAGGGGGTTCCCATAGTCAAGCCTCGCAAGAATGGAGGCTTGCATGATGGTTTGGCGAACGCTGGGCGGAAAGAGACCAAGTAAAGGCCTCAGTCTTCTCAGGAGCCCAAAGCAGACAGCATCAACAGCTCTGGTCTGCTTCTCAAAAGTTAGGCCGGAGTCGAACCAGACACCCAGGTTCTTTACCGCCTCCTTTGGAAGCTGGGCAGGTTTCAGATGTTCAGGCCACCACAGCTCAGACCAGAGCTCCTGGTCCTTCCCAAATAAAAGAATCTCAGACTTGCTGGCATTTAGTTGAAGGCAATTAGCCTTCATCCAGTCTGAGATAATAGCCAGATCCTCTTTAAAGGACTCCAAGTTGGCGCGACTTTTCTTTGAAAAGGCAATCACCAACTGGGTGTCGTCAGCATACGACACTAGGGACAAACCTCTGCCTCTGGCTACCTCCGCTAGGGGTCCCACATAAAGATTAAATAACAGTGGGCTCAAAATAGAGCCCTGGGGTACCCCTCTACACAGGGCATGTTCCTGTGAGTGGAAAGGGGGCACAGATACCTGGAACGACCGCCCTTCCAAAAAGGAACGAATCCAGGCCAGAGCCTCACCTCTGACTCCAATTGTCCAGAGCCGTTGGAGAAGGATCGTATGGGATACCGTATCAAAAACGGCACTTAGATCCAATAGGACCAAGGCCGCGGAGTCACCTTCATCCAACCGACTACGAATAGTCTCTGTGACAACAAGAAGAGCAGATTCGGTGCTATGCCGAGGACGAAACCCGTGTTGGGAAGGGTCGAAGGTATTGTGCTCCTCTATGTATCTGGACAAGATGGAATTAACATGAGCCTCCACCACCTTAGCCATAAACGGCAGTTGGGAAAGGGGGCGATAGTTACCAGGGTCATCTGAGTCGAGTGAGGTTTTTTTTAGTAGTGGAATGATTTTAGCATGTTTCCACGCCCTTGGAACGGAGGCTGATTTCAATGACAAATTGGCCAATTCAAGGGCCACAGGGGCAATAGATGGTAAGGACTGATGAAAATAGGATGCCGCTATTGGATCCGCAGGTGAGCCCGACTTGAATTTTTACACTTAGCGTCTCGAACTCCTGAAGCGCAGCAATGGAAAACACAACAGGCCCCCACTCAGCTCAGTATCTGACCCTCTCAACAAAGCATCTTCATTTGGGGGGCTACCTGTAGAGAGGCCCTGATAAATCCGCTCCACTTTCTCCACAAAGTGATGAGCCAAGGCCTCACAGTGATGGTTTGAGGCCACAGGGGAAGTATTAGGCAGACCTGCGCTCTTCATATTTTTAAGTAGCGAGAAGATGGTCTTAGTCGGATTAGCGCTGTTCAAGATTTTATTGGCCACAAATTCAGCCCGCGTTTTGCGGATGAGCTTGTGATAATCTTTCACTGCCTCTCGATAAACTGCTTTCGGCGTGGGCTCATAAGAGCGGCGCCAGGCACGTTCCAATTGCTTACAACCCTTCTTTGCCTGTGTTAATAGGTCTGTGAACCAAGGGTTAGATGGCCCACGCCTCTTACCTCCCCGTTTTGCTGGAATGCAGCTGTCTAAACCAGCTATCAACCAGTCATGGAAGCACTCTTGTGCCTCCTCGATGTCCACAGGGAGCTGAGGTCTCAGCTCTGCCAACTGAGTGGCGAGCGATTCTTGGTCTAACTTATACCAGGGCCGTTTGATCATGACTACAGGATGGACCACTTCAGCTCTGCCCTGCCACCGCAGAGAGAAAGGAATAACTGAGTGGTCAGTCCAAGTCAGTGGAACCGGGGAAAGGACCTTCAGGCATTATATGTTGGAAAAGATGGGGTCAAGTAAATGCCCGGCCACATGTGTGCCCTCCAAGACCAGTTGCGGTAGCTGAAAAGCTTCTAAGTCCGCTAAGAAATTGGAGATCACAGCCTTACCCTCCAACTCAAGGTGGAGATTAAGATCTCCCAGGATGGTGAAGTTCGCTACTTTACTAGCTAAAGGCCCAACTTTATTCACCAGATCTTCACAAAAGTTCTCAAAAGGCCCCGGAGGTCTATAAATTAAAAGACCAGACATAGTCAGGTTGCAATTAAGCGCAATTCTAAATAGAGCACTCTCACAGCCTGCGATTTCCTCCTTCAACAAATTACCACAATACCGCCCCCTCTTCCCCCTTCTCTGTTGATGTTATATAAGGTAAAACCATCTGGAAGGGCCAGCCCTGGTTCCGCTACAGTATCTTGGGTCAGCCAAGTTTCTTTGAGGAAGAGGGCGTCAGGGGCCTCCGCCATGAGGTCAAATATTTGAGCGTAGTGACTCACCATAGAGCGACAAGTTAGGCTGAGAAACTTGTATATAGTTTGGCTAGAAGTACATAGGGACTGTTTCACCCCACTAACCTTGAAAGTGCAAATATCGCATGCAAAATCCAGCTCATGTAAGGCCCACGGTACCGCTGAGCACTCAGAGGCCAGCCCCATCAGCTCCTCACGGGAGTAACGAAAAATTTCACTAGTAAAAGGTGCAGGGGCCTGGCGTCTGGCGTCGACCCGGCGCCTGTATATCTATAAGCATTTCTTGCATTGCAAGGCATTTTCCTCTGCCAGGTGTCACTGCAGTTAATTTAACCTGCAACTTGGCCAGAACACAGTGGTGCTTCTGGTAGAAAAATACTTTTGTCTTGCGTGTTGATGGCGTAAATATACACTGGAGTCCATATATGAACTATAACTTTTTACGTAATAGAGGCAGTTTAGGCACCATTCGTACACTACACTTGAATTCTGAGTACCCAGTCCCTTTAGCAGTCTATTTAATATCACTTTAATTTGTGATTCTATCTGTATCTGCCTATGGGAGGTCCTGAACGTTGCCTTTGAGTGTGTTACTGTTTGTTTATTTAGGAGTAATTGGGGAGTGTGCATCCTCTAAAGAGTGTACTATGACTACTAGTACCAGTCTTTGCAGAGATGGAGGGGATTGGGGTAAGCATGGTAGTGGTAAGTTTAAGGAACAGAATAAATGAGAAAGTTTAGGTTAAGTGTTGGCTCACCTTTCAGAGTATAGGAGCTAATCCAGGGACTATTTCTTGATGCTGCATGGTGGGCAAATGGGCCCAGCGTCTGTCCCTTTCGTGCAAACTATTTTCTGTGATCTAAAGGTGTTGGACGCTGTGAAGGACTCCTCTTTGTTGTCCCACTGTAAACAGACTACTAACCCTATGCTGCTCTGACTATGAGAACTTTCTATCAAATGTTTTCTTTGTACCCCGCACCTCCCAACACACACACACAAAAACGTCACTTATGACGTGGTACCAGGCTTGCAAAAAGGATACTGCTATGATGCAGCCAATGTATCCGTGCTTTCTTGCGGTTTTCATATGGAATAATTGGTCATTTCTTGATTGAAAGTTCTCTGCTGAAAGTTTTCAGTTTACCTGGCGCAGTTATGTTTTTTTGCGTGCAGCAGTTGTGGAGTGGTGAAAGCGCGTCCAAATCCAATGGTGATTGAGAAATAAAAATCTGACATGAGGTCTGTCCTGGTGCATTTTGGATTTTTGTGACAATATCGTTAATAATCTGCAGCACTTCAAGACGCAACCAGATTGTTGTGTGCAAGTAACTGTTTGTTTGCATGCTTGTGAATAAGCATTATTTCTAAGAGCAGTGTGGCTCAGGGAGTACCCTTGATCCTCACAAAAGGTCATAGGGGAGCACTGAAACTCCTTACTATAGATGGCATATTTCACAGAGGTAAATTAGCACAGGGTTGGCACTGTTTAGACTGTCCTTTATTAAGATGTGTTAGTAATATATGTAAGCTGTGCTCAATATAAATGGTGAACAGATATAGCACCTTGGTATGTAAATCCTAGGTTACTCTAGAAGGAAGGGAGAAAACCCCTAAACATTAACCCTCTACGCTATTCACGTGACTTGGCGTATGTTATTTCAGTCAGAAGTTACCTTGGATCACTATGGTTCCTAAGAATACTAATTTGGCCAGAAAGTACCCTGTATTACACCAATCACTGAATATGTAGCACATTAAAGAAGCTAACCGAATCTTCTATTCAGATTATGATGTTATTTTTAGTCAAAACTTTAGTGCACTTAAGTTAACAAGAGCATTTTCTCTTGTTGGGTGTGATTGGTTGCAAAAGCATTGACTTGTGTTCCCTGTGTAGCTTTTAGTATCTACTCAGCATTTGTATTGTTGACAGGTAAAATCCCAGCAAGACGTGGAGAGTGTGAGAGCTGTAGACGTTGAAGTACAAAATAAAGAGCATAGTGAGGAAGATGAATTGCAGCTTGCCAAGACTGAAAAAGAGGCTGACCAAACACAGCTGAGCAAGGAGGTTGAGGCACAAACACAGGAGAAGCTGGACCTGGTTTCCATAAGCCTCCAAGCAATCAAAACGCAAAATAAAGCTGATGAGATGGATTTACATGAGGCTGAAATAAAGTGCATCCAAGAGGAACAGGCTGCCAGAATAGTGGAACTGGAGAAGCAGGTAAAGGAGCAGCAGAATAGCATATGCCAGCTAGAGGACATCTTGGCCAGCGAACGCTCTATTAGAATTGATCTTCATGCAGAGTCTCCCATTAAAACTTTCATGGAAGAAGAGTTGGAGGATGCTACACAAGCTTTGAGATTGGATTCTACAAAAACATTCAAGGAAGCAGAATTAAGGTAGGAACTTGTTCATAAACCTTATCAGCATTTGGAAAGTATCATACGTGTGGGTCTTATTTTCTAACAGACTTTTCAGTGATTGGCTTGGAGGATATAATAATGGGCGTATTTTACAGAACCAGCATTTTTAGTATGGAAATACTATTGTAATCCTAGTGTCCTTCCACATCTAACACTAAATTCCAGTTAGTAGGAGGTCCTGCACACCCTCAACAAGATCAGAGACTGAATTCAGGTATGAAAAAAGTGTTTTCATCAACCAGATAGTGGATACACAAAAAATGTTTTGCCATTCTGTTTCCCTCCTTCAAAGTGTACCACCTGTGTTCTATGTAAGCCCAACAGAACTGTCAAACAGGATTTGGTACTGTGATTGGAGTTTTCCTGGCTTTAGTGTAGAGGGGTTGGGGGAACTTGGAGGGGGGAGACTATAGGAGGAAGGGGCAACAGAAGTGCCCTGCCTTGGTCTCAGCTAACATATTCCTGTGACGTGGAGGCTTCTTTGGTGTGGGCCCCATGTGTCATATGAAAAACCCCAGCAGACCTGTCAAGCTGGATTTGACACTCCAGTGTCAAAAAGGATGCTTGCAGCCCCACCCTACATAGTCTGTTGTGTTCAGATGAGTCATCAGTGCCATTCAGGTCAGCCTATTATTTGTTCCTGGGAGACGTTCAAACCCATTCACACCTATTCAAATGCTAACTAACCCAATAATTGCTTAGCCCCCCTCTCTCCACCCCCCACCCCCCCCTTGCCAAATTTTGCCCTCCTGGTTCCAGCACCCTGGGGATTCAGAAGGTACTCGGTTTGTGGAATCACTTGGAGGGGACCATGAAAATAGCCAAAATATAGCTGAGTTATGGGGGAAACAAATTGGAAAAAAGTGCTCCGAATAAGTGACTATTCCCTCCCCTCTAAAAGTGGCATCAACACACTGTTTGTTGTGCTTAAATCACCATTTTCCTAGCAACATCCACAGCTGAATTAAAAAATGATTTAAAGAAAAAACTAAATTAAACCAGTTTTGGCATTCTTCAGAGAGGCAGCTCATATTTCCACCTTTTATTTTTATAACCTTCTTCCAGTTTCTGGTGGAAACTAGTGTGAAACTCATGGTGATCAAGGAAAGCTATAGATTTTGTAAAAGTAGACAACATTCCGAATTCAGCAAGAGGTCATGTGTAGATTCCTCAAGGTTTTTAAAAATAAGCTAACTGTTGAAATAATGAGATATTGAAAATAAGTAGGGAAAAACAGGCAGTGTGACAATGTTTTCATCTGTAACTTTTTGTCACAATGGCCTATTTACAGAAGCAATAGACCATTATGTCCGCTAGACCCTTCTGGTTGCAGGGATATATAGGGTTTGTAGGTTCTCCAAGAACCCAAGGTACCCACTGCCAACAACTCAGCTGCACTATACAATGGCTTTTCATTGTGTACAGGGTATATACAAAATCATATGATGTGTATAGTGAAAAATGGGTATTAAGGAAACCTGTGTATTTCTGAAATTGGCACGTGATATGGAATTTAGGACCAGTGGTTAATTGTATATCTCTGAATTTGAGGGTACCGGTACTAGCAAATGAATTCGAGTATTTTTCAAAATGTCTTCTTTTTAACACACTGGCTTACATTTGGAATGCACAAATGCCAACTTCAGTTGATAATAACAAATGTTCTACTGTTCTATACTCCCACATGTCTTCCGATAAAAATTATACCTCACTGTGTGGATAGGCCGTTTGCCAGCGTCCTGAAACGGGCCAAAAAACAACATGGGCACATCACATTTTTGCATTCAAAACTATCCCTTTTTTTTCCAGTGTGGGTAGTTGTGGATTCTGTACCCTAGCTCAGCTGGCACCTGGAGAAACCTAGCAGACCTGCACATTGCTCCAGTATTGGAACTTTCATAGATTCCCATAGCTTGTCTCATTCCCCGTTGTCGGAATGGGAGTCTCGGTAACAAAAATAACATAGCAGTAGGTACAAAAGAGAAAGAAAAAGGCCTAGGCGTTCATTCCCTTTTGTAGCATATCCACCTCTTTTTGCAAAAGAGACCAAAACTAAGCATCAGCCAATCAGAAGAGCCTCACCCCATAGAACCCTCCTGAAGGAACCTCAGAGCCTCAGATTTTCTACCACACATTAAGTTCTGCTCATTTCTACTCTATTTGAGTATTTTTTTCAACTTTTTTCTTCAGGATTGTTAGGTATTTCTTCTGAGATGTCTGACAGGGAGAGAAAAGCTCTTTTCAAGTCATGTTCCACCTGTGGCAAGAAAAGGCTGTATGTGGAAGACAGGCATAAGGACTGTATTTATTGCCTGTATCCAGATCATAAGGCTGCGGACTGCAAGATCTGCCGCACCTTCTCTTCAAAGACCCTCCGGGACCGTGAGGATCTCCTCTTCACTTGGCTCCAGAAATTAAAGACCAGGAAGGAAACTGTGTCAAGAGATAGTGAGGACTCTTCTTCTGCAACATCATCTAGAAGGTCAGTCAAAAGGGGTAGGGCTTCCCCTTCACCTTCTATGGAGCGTCCAGTTAAGGCCTCAAAAAAGACCCCCGTGAGTCTGAGAGCCAAAGTCCTGTTAAATCTCCTCACCACGGTGTAAAGGAGAGGTAAAGACCATCTACGCCTTCAGCAGTGGTGGAAACTGCTACAACTTTTAAGAAACCATCTTCTCTGTCATGTGAGAAGTCAGAGAAAAGCTCCCAAGTCGACGTCGACGCAGCAGAAGACTCAGTCGACGAAGGCGTCTAAATCTAAGGTGATGAAAGTTATACCGTCGACTGGCTTGTCTACGGTGCAGTCGGCGTAGACGGGATTGTTGACAGTGACAGCGTCGTCGTCGGGGGTATCGACGACTGCAACGATGACTAGGATTTCGTCGACGATGGTGATGACGACGGTATCGTCGACTAGAGCTTTGACGACGACCATGACGACGACGGCGGGAGCGTCGACGGTCTCGTCTACAGCAGTGTCGACTATGCCAATCTCGTCGTCGACAGTTCACCCGTGGACGGTGACTCTTCCGTCGACGACCTCGTCAACGAGTTTTCCTCTCACTACTCCATCTCCCACTGTACCGTCGCCTATGCAGTCGTCGACGGAGAAAATTACAATTTCCTTGACATGATAACACCGGACATGACGTCTCCAAGGAGGGTTACCCCCTTGCCTCCCGCTTTATCGCTGGAAGAAGATTCTGATGAGGATGATCAGGACTCTTTTGGGTATGCTCACAGTCACTCTCAACTGTTGGTAAAATGCCAGGAAACAGACTCTGAGGGCGAGTTTCTTCCTGAATGTTCTTACCAACACTCTTATCAACGTCAGGAGACTGCAGGCCAGGAGATGGTGTCTGTTCCTTCCTCACTCTTGGCGGATCTCCATAGCATGCTGCAGGATTTTAAAACCAGGTTTTCTCAGGCTCCAACTCAGGTTGCCTCTGTCCCGGCAGTTAAGACTATGCCTACCCCTACAACTCCGATGATGGTTTCTCCGGAGTTGCTGACCCAAGTGTTCTCTCAGCCACAAACACCTGCTCCAAATATACCTCCGGTACTACCTGAAGTTCAGGATGATTCCTCGGATGAGGATCAGGATGTTGATAATAGGCCTAATAAGGGCTTGAAATGGGATGAGTATGTGATCCCGGATCCAGCGTCACCCAGTCCGGACCCAGTGGATTCTCCCCCAGCAGATATTGTGGGTTTTCATAAGCTGATGGAGAGAGCATCTAGTAGATTCAAGCTGCCTATGCCTTCCGTACAGACTGAGTGTTTCCTCTATGACTTTAAACAGCCCTACAGGAAGGTGACCCGTTCTATACCCATTGTGGACCATGTGTAGGAAGAGGGTTTAAAGGCGATGAAAATCCCAGCTACGGTAATTCCAGTCTTACCACGCCTGGAAAAGAAATATAAGGCCCCTGAAGATGGTCCGGCGTCCTTGACTGGGCAGCCAAAACTGGACTCTGTGATATCGCAGGCTGCACAAAGAAAGTCCCGCAACCCTTTGGCACCCCTTACAACTCCTCCTGATAAGGAGGGCAGGCGACTTGATAACGCAGGGAAGAGGTTCTCTTCTATGGCAAGTCTTCTGGTGCGAGCGGCAAATGCTTTGGCGATACTGGGCAGGTATGATCGCCTATTATGGTGTGACCTTTCACCTTCTTTGGAACAACTTCCCCAGGAGTCAAGAGGAGAGGCCAAGGAGATACTACAAGAAGGGGAAGCGACATCGGCAGATGTGATAGATTGTGCCATGGACATTGCTACTACGGCTTTTCTTTCATTGACTGGTGCAACGGTTCTTCGTCGCCAAGCATGGCTTAGAGCAACGTGGTTCAGATCGGAGGCCCCGAATAAGATCTTGGACCTCCCTTTTGATGGTGAGGCATTATTCGGTAAATACATTGATGATGTCCTCCAAGAAATAAAGAAGGATACAGAGACTGCTAGGTCTCTTGGTACACTTCAGTATCGGAAAGCTCCATTCAGGGGTGCCAGAGGAAGGAGTACTACGTCATACAGAGGCTCGTACCAGCAGCAAAGATACTCTGCATACAGTTCATCGTCACAATCTTATCGGCAACCCTACCACCAAAAGCAAGGTCAAGCCTTGTCTTTCTCTAGATCGAATGCTAGAGGGAAGTATACCCGCCAGGGACGTGATACGTCCAAGAGGCAATAGCGGGGTTCAGGCTCTGCCTGCTGTACCCACCTCCACAACAACATCTGTAGGAGGCAGGGTATCTGAATACCTCCACAACTGGACACTGATAGCATCAGACCGTTGGGTGCTCCACATCATTCGAAAGGGCCATACTTTGGGGTTTTACTCGGATGCCACCGTCCAAGCCCCCTGCTGCCATTCCTTCAAAACATCCACGTCTCTGGCAGCTCGAAGTTCACCAGATGCTCCTCAAGGGAGCGGTGGAGCTAGTCCCCTTAACTCAGAGGGGAGAAGGATTCTATTCCAGGTTCTTCCTGGTAAAAAAGACACCAGAGAAATGGCGCCCTATTTGAGATCTCAGGGAGCTAAACACCTATCTCATTTCCCAATCCTTTCGGATGGTTTCACTCAAGGATATCTTGCGTCTCCTCAGTCCAGGGGATTTCATGGCCACTCTTGATCTCTCGAAGATGCGTATTTTCATATATCCATTCACCGAGCGCACAGGATGTTACTTCGATTTGCAGTAGCCAAGAGCCACAGTTGGCCTGCCTGGTGCCTGGCATTATCTCCAGTGTGCCAGCACCCACATGTTTCCACCGTGCCCCTTTTGCTAGTAACGATCTCTCGTATGCCACAACTAGTATTATGCCACAGGCCTTACTATGCCAAGAATCGCCTCCAGTATTCCAGCCCATTTCTAGCCTCACCTGTGCAGGTGACCCAGTTCTTCCATCCACTGCGCCTTGGCTAACAGCAATTACCAACCAACTGAAACAACTAGAAAATCGAACATTACCTATAAATAAACCAAACCCAAACTGATATTATAGTTTTCTCAAACTCAAAGATTTCATAGACAATGAAAATCAGAACATTAAAGTTGACAGTGTAAAGCACCTCAGCACACTAGGCGCGGGCATTTATCCCAGATTATAGCCTTCCCTGTCCACTGAAGGCCAAAGCTTAGCTGCTGGACTGGAACTATTTCAAACAGCATAAGTGGTCAACTTGTTCTGTTGCCTTCAACCACCTGCGTCAAAGCATAGACTCCGCAATGGAGTGCGGTGTGCCGTGGTCTTCCAGGTGCCTCATCCACAGGCTGGACATCTGCAAAGGGACTGTGCTTGGCAGATGTGAACCTCTGGCAGTGCTAAAGGGGAGAGGAGATGGCCAGAAGGGAAACTAGCATACATACAAAGGACTCTTGGACCAACTACCAGGCCCACCTCAAACCGTGGGGCAGACCTGCCCCGGACTTTCTTGACACAACCGATGTAAATGCTGGGCGCAGCGGGCGCCAAACCTGTCTTTGCCTCTATAAAGACCAGATTGGGGAGAGGATGTATTCTTACGGCTAGAGCGGCCGACCTCGAAGCTGGGGAACCGGGTTAGTCTCGGCAATGACGCTCAACATCCTGGGATTCTGGGCAAATCACTTAATCTCCCCGTGCCTTAAAAAACGAATGTGTCGTCCTGTTACAAAACTGGTGCTCATGTAAAGCGCTCTGATACCCAATATCTCGGCGCTATATAGAACTCAAATTAAAAGAAAACAAATAAGCAAGCGTTACCCAAATATAACCTCGACTCAGGGGGGGTCACTGTCCAGTTATCAAACACTGACAGGAATCTCCAGTTAAAGCAAATAACCGGGTCTGGTCACTCCAGCAGACAACACTGAATCCAGCATCAGAGAATGTAAATTCAGCATATTCAGAAGACAGGCCGTGGTAGCCGACATCCTCTCTAGAGCCTCGTAACACAGGGCTTTTTATCTGTCTGCTGGTCAGTCCTGAATTTGAAGGCGCCTGGGTTACAATCTCCAAGTAAAACCCCCAGTGTGATTGAGTGCGTCAAGTCTAGAAACATTGAACCACATAAGATGGATGTGTGCACCTCTCTTGGGGCTCTGGGGAAACATCTGCGGCCCGACGTCAGGGGGGCAGTCCTGCGGGTGGGCACAGGGGAGGTTACATGTTCTAGCTGGGTCTGATCGCAGTCTTATTATCTTTACAATTGTAACATGATTTTACTCGTATACAATAAAATGTACTGATTGACTTGTGTCGCACACTGATATCCCAGGACATTGTGCATTCGGGGGGTTTTCGTGAAGCATCCCTACAACAGTGATCTGCTTCCTGCGCTGGTACCCCAACAATGAAAATACGCCATACAGAAAACTGTGCAAACTCTGGTTTAACTCCAAAAGAGGTGCATAGCACCTAGAAGCCAAAGGTTCCAGTACACACAGGGCAGTTTAGGACGGGGGAGGGGCAGTGGGATGGGGAAGGAGGTAAAGCGAGAATATGAGAAAATGAGCAGTGCCTCTGTCTCCTGCGAGTTGTAGGTGCTAGTCCTGGTGGGTTGACATGTCAGGATTGTCCCGCTTCAATACCTCAAGGTCACACTTTTAAAAGCCAATAAATCAAGCTCTGAGGTTAAATACGCCCGCCCCGGAAACTCTCCCAGAAGTGCTGCTGCTGAGATGTGTGGGTTGGTAACCCGTAAATCACCAGAAGCACCGCAATGAGGGAAATATACATTATATTATATACCATGCATGCTGAAGCTCGACCGGAATGGATGGTGGAGAGAAAAGAACCGGGCGAGCCAGCTTCAAGATCGAAGCGAGCAGACAGAAGCAATGTGCACGACCCTGGGTGACTTGTTTAATTTCACTTTCGCTCCAGCCAGAATGACTTAAGACACATTCCCTAATTTAACCCTTGCCTCGCGATTCCAAGGCCTTGCTTTTGTGTGTGCTTCTAAGTAGAAGACAAGAAAAAAACGCAAGCACCATCTGTTTCCAATTAATGCCAACGCAATAATTATGTTAGCTCATATTTATAAAGCGCATGGCTACTCCACCGAGTCTCCCAGCACTAAATTGGAAACAGATGGCATTAATGCACACTCCTGAGGACTCCTGGCCATGGAACAAACAAGGCGGGACAATCAGCCGCCTTGTACCAATTGCGTGCTGTGTTTTAAAAAAAAGACGCATGCACAGGCCATTTGCGGGCTAATAATATGCGTGTGTTTAGAGCTCAAACGCCCTTACTAAATACCTTGCAGGACAGCGCATGCGCTGGCTCAGGTGAGACTTAAAAAGGTGCATTTTCATTGCATAAATGTGATGTATCGATGTTGTGTTAGTGTTTTCCATCTTGGGCGCGAAGGTCACAAACAAAAATTGGGTTTCTTTTCACTGAATGCTGGTTGGTTGTCAATTCGTGGATCTCAAAAGATTACAGGAAATTCCAAAACAAAATGTAAATAAATGAGTAATCTTAGCAATGTACACACTTTAAATTTTTGTACGGCATTATAGGAAAATGAACAGAATCAATGCAAGTTACAGCACCTGGAAGCCACGTGGTGTTTAGATTTAAAAAAAAGAATTTTTAATAAGGGCCAGGTTTAAATTTTGGCTGACAGAGAAGACTCTGTCTCCCTTGGAGAAGGCTTAACGTCTGCCATACTGAGACCAGTAGCGCAAAGTTCTCCAGTATTGGGGTGTCTTTCATAGATTCACATGCCTGAATCATTCCCCATCGTCTGAGTGGGAGTCCCACGTTACATAAAAAAGCAATAATATGCACATAATAAACAAAAAACTATGGTAATAACCAACCAGGAATTAAAGTAGCCCTAAGCTACAAGAGCAAAAACTTCCACACTCATGACTATCCTAGTCATTTTGTATAGACCAAACTGCAGCCAATCAGGCGAAGGCACCCACCAGAATGTTCTCCCCAGAGGCTCAGGCCCTCAGATTTTCTACTGCACGTCGTGTGAAGGGAGTCTCACTGAGCTCTGCTCAGTACTTCACAACTTTGGCTGGTTTTTACCTTAGAATGTCCTCTTCTAAATCCCTTTTCAGGCCTTGTGAATCTTGTGGGAAGCTCAGGCTTTTTAAGGAAGATCCCCAGAAGAAATGTATTTACTGCCTGTATCCGGACCATGAAGTTAAGGATTGTAAGGTCTGAAGGACCTTTCCTCAGAAGACCCTCAGAGACAGGGAAGGTCGTCTTCTGTGGCTGCAGAAAATCAAGGATCAGAACAACCACTTATCTGAGGTAGGAAGTGCAGCCTCGGGGTCAACTATATCCTCTAGGAAGAGGATGGCTGGGGATCTTCTCCTGGGGCTAAGGTGTCGAGAAAAGCTCAATCCACCAAGGATTCTAGCTTGCCTTCCTCCTCTTCCTCAAAAAAGACTGCTCCACCTTCAAAATCTAGACCTATTATGCCCCCGAGAAAGTCTGGAAAGTCTTTGTCATCAAAAAGGCTGTCTCAAAGTTTTACCCCAGAAAATGAGTCCTCATAATCGTCGACGGTCACCTTTTCGTCGCCGAGGCCTAAAATGATAAAATGATAATGTCTTCAGCCTCTTTACCGTCGACGCTGGTCTCTGTTTCAGTTCGACCCATCTCGTCGACAAAGGTAATGCCATCGGTCGTCGTCGCTTCATCATCAACGAAGGGTAAGAAGATGCCGTCGACAAGCGCATCGTCTACTAAGAACACCTCGACGGCGCCTACCCCGTCGACGAATGCCACCCTGTCTACGGATTCCTAGTCGACGTAGATCACCTTGCCATTGACTACCTCACCTTCGACGAAAATGACATCGTCGTCGACGGCCACATCGTCGACTAAGATTGCCTCATCGTCGAAAGCATAGTTGACGAAGTTGACTATCTCGTCGGCGGCCACTATCCATACACCATCACCGTCGACGGTCCATCCGTCGATGCCCCTTCTTTCTACTTGTAAAGAATTGCAAGTCTGGGCACCGTCTACAGTCTCCTTTGCCTCGCCGTGTACAGCAGCTTCTTTATTAGAAAGGCGGGGCTCTCCTATTAGCGGCTCTATCCCCGCTGAAGTTGCTTGAACAGCTATTGGACTCTGAAGAAGATGAAGAGCAATCAGATGTGGATGAGAGGTTCCGCGCAGCTAGGAGTCCATCTGAGCTGCTTATAAAATATCAGGAGAGGATCAGGAAGAAGAGCCGTTCCTTGAGCCTACAGGTCAGGCTCCTGCCACGGTGCCTACGGCACAGATGCCATTGGCTCTCCTCAACAACTTACAGTATATGTTGGACGACTACTATCGCCGGTTCCCTCCATCTGAATCGGCAGAGTCGCTCCCTTCGCCCATGCCTCAAGCCTCTGTATCGGCGTTTAGACCTCCAAGACAATCTTCTCCAACACCAGCATCTGAAATGCGATCTATAATTCCACCTTCTCCGGTGCCATCCCACCATTCCCAGGAGGCTGTCACCACTGATGAGGACAGGGAAGAAGGAGAAGTTGATGATAATTCTGTACTGTCGGAGTGGGATGAGTATCAAATGCAAACCCCATCACCATCTGCTCCAACGCCTGCGGACTCTCCGCCTGGTTTCCATCTCATAATGGAAAGAGCTACAAAAAGGTTTCTAATTTCCATGGAAACGAAACAGGATGACTGTTTACTTTACGATTTTAAGGAACAACCGCAGAGGCAAGTGAAAACAATTTCCATAATAGACTTCATCTGGAAAGAGGGGCTGAAGATTATGTCAACACCAAATTCTCTCCCTGCAGTCTTGCCTCGCGTAGACAAAAAATATAAGGCACCACACACCTCGCCTGCATGCCTTATAGGGCAATCAAAGACTGATTCAGTCGTCACCCAAGCGGCTCAGAGACGGGCCAGAAACCCATCTTCACCGGTAGCCGCTCCACCAGACAGGGATGGCAGACGTCTGTACTCCATTGACAAAAAAGTCTCAACTATAGCTGCAACTACTGTTTGTGCTGCAAACTCCCTAGCAATATTAGGGAGATACGAAAGACAAATGTGGTTGGATATCACCATATGTTGAAAAGCTTCCAGAGCCTGAAAGGTCAGAAGCCAGAAAGATCCTACATGAAGGGGAGTGTACTTCTGCAGAAATGACTGATGCAGCAGTAGATGTGGCATCTACAGGCTTCAGGCAGTTGGCGAGTGCAGCAGTGCTGAGAAGGCAGGGTTGGCTGAAGTCAACATCCTTTCGCCAGGAGGTCCAGGCTAAGATCATCGAAATGCCATATGATGGGGAGTTTTTCTTTGGCCAGCATATCGACGAGGCCCTGCAGGCCATAAAGAAAGACACGGAAACTGCAAGGTCACTGGGAAGCCTGCAGTTTCGTAAGTCGTCCTTTCATGGTGCCAAAGGACGTGGATACTTCTCCAGTAGAGGGGGCTACACTCAGCAACGATCGTACCAAGCCTCTCAAGGTAACCAGAGGTATTAGCCATACAAACAGCAAGCATACGGACAGCGAGGTAACAATTTCTCGCAAACAAAAAGGAGGTCTTCTTATCGGGGACGAGATTCCTCCAGAAAACAATGAGACATGCCACCTGCCACCATTTCTGCCCATTACCAAATCAAAAGTTGGAAGAAAAATATCCCGTTTCTACTCGAACTGGTCCAAAATTACTACAGACAGGTGGGTCCTGGATGTAGTTGCCAGGGGCCACACTTTAGAATTTGTCAAAACCCCTCCAAATTCTCCTCCCAAAGGCCCACCTCATCTCACGGAGCTGTTCTCCCAAATAAATGTAATGATTCGGAAAGGAGCGATCGAAAAGTCCCTCAATTGCAAAAGGGAACGGGGTTCTTCTCGAGGTTCTTCCTCATACGCAAGAAGTCAGAGATATGGCACACCATCCTCGACCTGTGTGCCCTCAACAAATAACTCAAAAAATTGTCCTTTCGGATGTTAACGCTTCAAGAAATCCTCCAGCTTCTCTCGGTAGGTGATGACATGGCCACCCTCGATCTTCAGGATCCTTATTTTCATGTACCGATCCTTCCCAGGCACAGAAAGTTCTTAAGATTCAGAGTGGCTGGCAGGAATTTTCAGTTCAAAGTTCTCCCATTTGGACTTCGTTCAGCGCCCCGTGTTTTCACGAAAGTGTTCGCTCCAGTGGCAGCGCATCTTCGCTTAGAGGGCTTTTAAATCTTTCCATACTTGGACGATTGCCTTATCAAGGCCAGTTCTTTAGAAACAGCAAGAGCGCATGTTCTAGGATGCCTGTCACTGTTCCAGTCTCTGGGTCTCTCAATCAATTTCGAAAAATCCCATCTAACTTCGTCTCAAAGAAAGTCATTCTTGGGAGCCACACTAGACACTCAACTCACTCAGGCTATCGTCTCAAAAGAAAGACAGCTCAAGATCTGCAAGATGGCTTGCTTACTGCAACAAAGAGTACGTTTCAGTTCAGATGTTAAAATCTTTCCTAGAGATGATCTGATCCTGCATCCCTCTGATACCCAACTGTCGTCTCCGAATGAGACCTTTACAAGAGGAACTCAACCTCCAATGGTTGCAGGTTTCAGGGTCGTTTGACGACATGATCAGCATAACTCCTCATATGAGAGAAGTCTTTCACTGGTGGATTCAATGGAAAAATTTACAAGAGGGATGTGCATTCCTGACAGAAGTACCAAATTTTACCATCACCACGGCTGCTTTCCTCCAAGGTTGGAGTGCACACCTTCAGGGAATGACTGTCAATGGAAAGTGGAATGTGCAACAAAGGAAGTGGCACATCAATCTTCTAAAGCTGCGAGCCATTTTCTTGGCCTTGAAGTCCTTTGGAACAGTCTTTAAAGGGTCCTCGATTCTAATTCGGACAGACAATACAACAAGTATGCATTACTTAAACAAACAGGGTGGTACAAAATCGGCCCTTCTCTCCCAGCAAGCCCAGGAAATTTGGGATTGGGCTCTGGATCACAAAATCACTCTTTCAGCGGTTCATGTTCCAGGGATATCCAATGTACTAGCGGATTCTCTCAGCAGATCTGCAATATCCAATCATGAATGGGAGATCCATCAACTGACGCTGGACCGAGTATTTCGAGAGTGGGGTTACCCCGATCGGGACCTGTTAGCAACAATTCAGAACCGCAAATGCCCACACTTTGAAAGCTGGCTTCCCCACAAGGACTCCTGCGGGTGTGGTAAATAAATAAATAATACCCTATTTTTGACTAGACATATATCATAACAGATAGCTCAATAAATAAGAGTCAAGATTCGAGGTAGTAGGAGTTTTGCAGGTTTATTACAGCATAAGGACAGGAACAGGACAACCTGCATAGGAATAGGATGACAGGGCCTAGTAGGGCGACAGGGGCCCAGCAGCTGCTGGGGCTGGATCTGGGATGAGCGCGCTGGGAAGGACAACCTTTTAATAACAATACGTGAGCATATATACATAACGCAAACACATAGCATTACATTGCAGTAGGCGTAGCAGTGGGTGGAGCAGAAGGCGTGACGCGTAGCAGTCGCGAAAGATAAGAGTAAAAAGAAGGTGTAACTGGGCGTGTACATAGACATGTGGTGCAGACGTAACAGAATATGTCATGAATGGGGCGGAAACATAGGAGGGGGCTACCTAAGGAGCCGGGACCTCTAACCTGATGGTGGTGCGCAAACTGGCAATGACGTGTTACGAGGAGAAGCTGGGGGCTATGAACTCTGTGCTAGGAGCAGAGACTGAAGTCTGGAGGGTCGGAGCGACATGTACCTAGACCCTATCTGGTATCTAATGTTTAGGGAACATGTTGATATAAACTAGAAATCATGAGGGGAGAAGCTAACTGACTCTAAGGCTAGAGCATGCATTTATTCTACATGTAGTACGTGATGAAGAATATTAAATGACCATTAAATCCAGTATTTCTCTTACATGGAGCCGAATAGGCTAGACAATGACGGAAACTATTGATGCAGTTCAGTAGCTTAGGAATGCAGAGAAGGAGGACTAAACTGATAGCTGGAATCATAACATAGTCTTGGCAGACTCGGAGGCAGAGCCAAGCTGCACCGGGCACTGCGAGGCAGGAAGTAAGTGAAGGGTCGAGGATACAGGTGGGGGCTGTATCGCTCCTCAGCGAGGCTTCAGGAGACAGGGGCTGAATCTGATGTCCGGGCCCTGTTGAGGCCTAGAAACGGGGACTTTATAACGAAATAACGTGCACACTAAGAAACGTGGCAACATAACTTTACATAGGCCTGATATTCGTAGTATTCACGAGGACTGGAAACTGGCATACTAGAGGTGGACACAACTGTAATTGCGTCATTAATCAGACATGGGGAATAACATATGCATATTGGTCATGCACACATAACATATGATGGATGATACGTAGGGACACAGAACATGACAAAATTTACTTTTCCACATTCCCTCCTTGTCACTACGTTTCCATCAGGAAACATCAATATTCATGATACCATCTATCATTTCATACAGTACCATTTGTTCATCTCGAATTGTCTTGGAACGGGATTTAGAACGGGGCTTGGGACTAGGAATACAAGAGGTAGCACAAATGCCGCAAATCGCAGGGCCACATTGTATACAGAGGCAGCAGCAGCTGAATATGATCGCTACTGCGATACCTAGAAAGGACAGGACTTTCCATCCCCATGCGGAAATTATATTCCAGAACCAACCGGACCATGTCCAGGTGCCTGGATCTTGGTGTAACATATGGGCAATTTTATGGAGTCTGGTTATAGCTGAATAAACAGACGGCGCGTTATTTGGAATGAAAATGCAGCAACTAGATCCGATGACTCTACAGGCCCCGCCCCTATCGGCCAGTATGACGTCAAGGACGAGACGATTCTGGAGCACGACAATTCTCATAAAGGATTGCTCTTCGGTTAAGTTACCTAGAGCGGAGGCAGTCTCATCTACTACAGCTTCAAGGGTTCTTGTTAACCTACGAATTAGCTTACTATTTACAACTGTACCTAAATAAGGGAAAACACCTTTATCAATATCAATGAATTGTTCTGCAGCAGTTTCAGTATAATCGACAATCGGGAGATTTCTCTTGTGTCTAGTATGTACTAGGAAGGAATTCCTATGATAGTCAGGTGGGGCTAGGAAAACAGGTGGCAGTAGGAAGGCAATGTAACAGGTTCCCTCCCAATCGAGGGGCAAACGAACATATGCGGTTTGATCACAAACAAAATAAGAATGACGTGAAGCTTTAAAAATAGATTTCCCACTGTCACTATACTGGATAATAGTAGTACAATCACTATGTCCTACATGTACGGAACCCTTATTTCGGACACATAATTCGCCTTTAACTGGTAGTACTGAAATAGCAGGTGAGTCTGGAGTAGTATCAGACTGAACATTCAGGACCATGAAATTCGAAGAATAGTTACCTAAATTGTACACTTCATTCTCTAGATCTAAACCTGTTCTGTGGGGGAAACCTTGCTTGTCTGGGAAACATGTACTGTTAAGAAAAGACATATCTGTTAAGGATGACGTTAACGTGGACCATGCTCCACACGAACCATTATGTGAAAAAGGATAAGGAAAGAGTGGCAGAACTCCTTTCGGTGTCTGGAAAGGGGGGAGTCGACCACACACCCAACAATTAGTGGCATTGCTGGTCTGGTGTGAGTAATGTAACATACGGATAAATGAGTTATTACGCATAGCGAGGCGGTATGAATATTCGTGAGGAGGCAGATCACTAAACGTGTGCTCTACTGTAACATTAGCAGACTTATTTACATGAGGAACTGGAAAATACAGGAAAAATGCGTAACTGGTGCAGGAAATCATTATGCTGATGAATAATATGAAACTTAGAAAAATGATACATTGAATTGAGTTTCGACTAACTCTCTCACTATGGGGGTCTATTTTATACATGTCAGAAACAGTCTAACCGTTTCAACTAGGGGAGGACTTAGACAATCAAACTGACTGACTTATTTTACTAGACCGGAGTTTTTGCTTATACTCCTGCTGCGGAGTTTTCTCTAACAGGGGAGGGGTTGTAGCAATGTCTTTTGCGGGACAGTCCTTTAAAACAATATTTTGGCAGGTCTTGATATCCTGGGAAATGTTCTTTAAGGCGGGTTTCAGTCCGTTAAAAAGTTTAACATGAGAAAGGTGTATCCATCCCTTGCGTCCTTCCAACTTCACGGCTGTACGGGTGGTGAGGAGGACCTGACGGGGCTCTTTCCATCGAGGCTCCAGCGGACTTGATCTGTCAAAGTTTCGGACCATCACCATCGAACCTGGAACGATTTCGTGCGGTGCCACCTCGGTATTGTCTGGAAATGCGGCGGCAACCTGTGAACGACATGAGTTGAGGGCAGACATCAAGGAAGCTAGGTAATCTGTCAGCATATTACATGAAACATCAGTAATACTTCGGGGTCTAGGAGTACCCCACATGTTAGGGGGGCGGCCGAATACGACCTCATACGGGGACAGACCTGATCTGGAATGTGCGACCATGCGCATATAAAACAAAGCGACTGGCAGAGCTACTAGCCAGTCCACACCTTTTTCTTTGCATACTTTGGCAATTCGAATTTTCAGAGTCTGATTATGTCTCTCAACGAGACCGGCTGCTTCAGGATGGCGTACACAATGAAACTTCCACTGGTACCCTAACAACAGGGAAACGTGCTTCATCAACTCAGATGAGAATGGCTGACCGTTATCAGAATATACGACTCTAGGGAGTCCATATCGAGGGAAAAATTCACGAACCAACTGCTTGGCAGTGGTCGCGGCTGTGTAATCTGGGACTGGATATGCTTCTGTCCACCTGGACAAAGCGCATACTACTACAAGGACATACTTGAAACCTCGACATCGCTCCATCTGAATATAATCCATCTGGAGGACTTCAAAAGGGTGGTCAGGAGGCTGGAATCCACCTTGTTCCACCGGGACACTTTTACCTGGATTAAACTGACAACATATCATACAGGTACGGACTTTCTGCTTGGCTGCAGCTCGTAAATGCTTGTTGAACCAAATATTCTGGATACTGTCTAACATTGCTTTTTCTCCTAAGTGTGCTGGACTATGTGCGGTATTAATGATGACTTGAACCATAGAGTCGGGGAGAAACCATGTGGTTCTACCCTTTGTTAACCATCCTTGATCTGTCTGGACCCCTCCTTGTTCGGACCATTTCTTGATTTCATCGGGAGTAGCATGTGACTGGATATCTATGACATCTTGTGTAGGGTCCTTAACTGTCATACATGTAATCGGATCTGGAGTATGTGTCTTGTTAACTGGAATGTCTGGAGTCTGGGCTGTAAGCTTGGCTGTGCGATCTGCTAGATCATTACCTTGGGAAATAATGTCAGTAACTTTCGTATGTGCTTTGCACTTCATGATAGCGATAGATGTCGGTAAATGTATGGCATCTAACAGAGCTTGAATAAGGAGACCATGCTGAATCTTGGTTCCATGAGAAGTCATGAAACCTCTCTCCTGCCAGAGCACTCCGAAGTCGTGTACGACTCCAAATGCGTAGCGTGAATCTGTGTAAACATTAACTTTCAGGTTCTTGGCGTGTATACAGGCTTGTGTCAGAGCAACTAGCTCTGCTGCTTGAGCGGACAGAGTGTCAATGCGGTGTGTCTCAATAACCTCAGTGTCAGTAGTCACTGCATACGCGGCAACTAAATCTCCTGTACTAGTTCTCATACATGAACCATCCACATAAAGTGTCAGGTCAGGATCTGGTAACGGAATGTCTGTCAGGTCTTGTCTTGGCTTTGTCGTAATGTTGACTACTTCCACACAGTCGTGTGTGGCAGAATTTGGATTAACTGATGGTAACAGTGTAGCAGGATTCAGGATGTTGCAGCGTCTGATTTCTATGTGTGGCTGAAACAGTGTCAATTCATAACCTGTTAATCGTGCAATTGTCAAGTGTTGAGTTTGTGTTCGATTTAAAAGAACTTCCACGGAATGTGGAACTTGTACTGTCAGAGAGTGTCCTAAAACTATGGAATCACTTTGTCTGATAGCTAGGGCTGTGGCTGCAACTGACTTGAGGCACGCAGGCAACGCCTGGGCGACTGGATCTAATGTGCTCGAAAAATAAGCACACGGCTTGTATTGTCCTGCTTGATCTTGTGTAAGAACAGATAATGCTGTACCTTCGCGTTCAGTGACGAAAAGTGTAAAAGGCTTACTGTAGTTCGGTGTAGCTAGGACTGGAGCTTGACATAAAGCTTTCTTTAACTCGTTGAAACTAAGTGTATGTTCAGATGTCCAAGGGAGGACAGTCGATGCGGCTGCCTCCTGTGTCGTTAACTGTATCAGTGGCTTGGCTAGAAATGCATACTGAGGAATCCATTGTCGGCAATAAGAAGTAAGGCCGATAAAGGCACGTACCTCCTTCTGGGTTCTGGGCTGGGGAAGACTCGCTATCAACTGGATACGGTCTGGTGTCAACTGCCTACCCCTCTTGGACAGCAAGTGTCCTAAGTATACCACTTGCTGGACACAGAATTGAAGCTTCGAAGGGGACACCTTGTGCCCCATCTCGGCTAGGAAATACAGAACCGTCAGTGACGCTCGCTCGCAGTCACGTTCAGAACGGGCTGTGATCAGTAGATCATCGACATACTGGAGCAGGGCAGTGTCAGTTGGCATGTGAATATTATCTAGTTGTCTCTTAAGTGCTTGACTGTAAATACTAGGACTTTCTGTGAAACCTTGAGGAGCTCGTGTAAACATATAGCTCCTTCCATTTAAACAAAATCCGAAAAGAAACTGGCTGTCTGGATGAATAGGAACACTAAAAAATGCGTTCTTGAGGTCTATGACAGTGAAGAACGTGGCTTCGGAATCAATGGCTGTCAATAGGGAAGAGATATCTGGGACAACTGGGTACTGAGGAATAATACATTTGTTAAGCTCCCGTAAATCAATCACTAATCGATATACAGGGGGTGCATTTGGATCAGTACGTTTCATGACTGGAATGATCGGAGAATTACATACATTGGAGTCAGTTTCTACAACTACTCCTTGAGCCATGAGCTCGTCTATAATTTTGGATAAGGCTGCTACAGCCTCAGGTGGCAATCTATACTGCCTGATTCGGGGTAACACTACACCTGGTTTCAGAGTCACACGATAGGGTGTGATTTGCATGTAACCTACATCAGTTGGACCTTGCGCCCATAAATGCTGTGGGACATTAGACAGTCTTGAATCAAAATCTCGTAATACATAGTGACCCTTAAAGTCACGTAGGAACAGACGTATTCCCTCTGGGGAACAGCATATAACTGCACCTAACTCTTTCAGTGTTTTAATGCCTAATAGATTTTCTGGACATGACTTAGTAAGTAACAGATCAGTAGTACGGGACAATGGACCTACTTCTAGAGTAACTGGCTTTGAAATTTCATTTACGATAGGCTTTCCTGAAAATCCAAGGGAAACATTTCTTGAGCCTGAGAGCGGAGCCCCTGGAACCTCGGCATGACTAATTGTGGTCCTACTTGCCCCTGTATCAATCAAAAACTTTCTGTCTTTCCCTAATACTTGACTGTGAACATAGGGACCTTCTTGATCTACAGGTATCTCGATGAGAGGCAAGCCTACCTCCCTCTCTAGGCTGTTTCATGAATACTGCTGGTACTCTGGATACTCAGACTGTGCATACTGGTACATCTGCGATGTAACGTGCTGTGTTGCAGCGATAGGCTGTGGTACTGTAACTGTCTGTTGTGCATTCTGTGACTGAGGAGTCTGTGAAACTTGTTCTTGTCTAGGCGGACGTGGTCTTTCTTTAGTCTTACCAGTAGCTATGTTGTGTTTCAGAACTGCACACTCATTTATAAAATGACCTGGCTGTTTACAATAATTGCAGTTCCCTTTAACGGGAGCTGCAGGATGACTGGCTTGATTCGGACCCCTCTTCTGACTGTCTTGAGGAACAGATTGTGCAACTAGTACTTTCATTTTCGTGTCTTTCATACGTTTTCTTTCGTGTTCTTGCTCTTCTCTGATTCTATTCTGGTGATACTGGAGCATCTGGAGCATCTGGGACGGAGTATTTGCTTGCCAGGTGCTTTCGACTTTCAGAACTCGGTTTTTAATTTGTGGACTTGAATTCTCGACTAATTTAGTAACAAAAAGGTGAGGATATGACTCACTACTTGTCTTGAGACCACTGTTGATACTGAAACATTTTTCAAATCTAGAATAAAAATCACTAATATCTTCATCTTGTTTCTGTTTACAGGCTGAGATTGCATCCCAGTCTTCTTTTCTAGTTGTTAATAATCTAGGTAAAACTTGTATTAATAATTCTGGTAATTCTTTACATTTATCTCCAAGACCGGTACCTGGTACTCGTGCCTTGTCTTCAGCTTCTAGAACTGCCCAATCGATCTTTTTCTCTCCCACCTCCCATTCTTTCTCTTTGAGCTTTTCATACACCCCTGCGGGCAACAGGACCTTTAACATTTTAATGATATCTGGGTAAGTGTATTCTCCCATACGGAGCATGTCTTTTAATTCTCTATGGAACCCTGCTGGATCTTTGTCATGACAGGGAATTAATTTCTTCATCTCGAGGAGTTCCATCTTTGTTATTGGAGTGTATACAAACACTCGCTGCATTTCGCCACCCGTTCCTTTAACTGGGTGGACTTCTCGTAACGGATTCTGTCTGTCTATGTAGAATGATTTACTTTCTGGGGGTGAGGCATGAACAAAATGCGGGTTCAGAAACGTTCTATATTTGTGACGCTGTTCTAGAATGACACTAATTAAATCGGTACCTAGACCTTTCCATCTATACTGGAGTAACTCGTTCAGGACATCATGTAACGGACCTGGATCAGAGTGTTGACCCTCATACAAAGTAATGAGGTGCTGAATCATATACATACCCACCAGTCGTTGCTCGGCCGGGGGCATTTTCAGAAACATTTGTGCCACTATTTCGTCTGGAAAAGTGGTAGAATCAGTAATCCATCGGACTGCTGATCGGGCTAGTTCCTGTTCATGCATGGTACTTAACTCACTATAACCGATTCGTGATTTCAGAATGTGATCGGTAGCTTGAAATACTTGTTCTAGAGAACCTTGTTCTGGTGCTGGATGATGAAAAATAGACCTGTGTTCTAGGCGTAAATGGCGATCTGGAAATCTAGATTTTCCTACATACGCTATTCTGGCGGGATTCTCGTCCTCTACCTCTTCAGGATCAGAGATACTTTCTTTCTCGCTTACTTGTGCTGCTTTACGTTGTTCGTGTATCTTTATTATTTCCCTACGGATTTTCTTGTACATACTCTCCATAGCACCGACGGTCTTGTGCTTACCCTCGGCTATATTATCACTCCACCTTGTCAGGATTTTCATTTCGGCAGGATCTTTAGACGGGTAATCTTGTTCTCTTATTAGACAATTTATCAGAAACTTTAATATCATGAGCTGGATCTCGGCTTTCCTTTGAGACATGGCCTCGCAAATACTTTCTGGATCATCCCCTGTACGGATGAAACGATATATTCTGTCTAGATCTTCTTTCATATTCGGTAAGGTGACTAGATACTCGGCCACCTTTCTTACGCGGAATGAATATAAAACCATATTATCCTCGCCTGGGACTGGATCATAGCAGCATTCGGCAAGGGATTTTCTTATTTCTGCTACAGTCTGATGTCTGGGCGTACGCTGTGACGCTTGTGCATGTAATTCGGCTAACGTTAAACGCTTGTGTGGCGGCGGGGTTTGAGGAGGACCTCCCCCTGCGGCCCCTAAACTAGAGTCGTCTACTGAGGCTCTTCGTCCTGGCAGAGTGGGAAATGGAAATGTAGGCTGGACTTGTATGGCGGGCTGGACCGGGGGTACCGTAACAGGTACTCCGGTGTCTGGAGGAGCGGGAAGTGCCTGATTTACAGGAACTGGCGGAGCGCGAACAGGATTTGCATATTCTGGGACTGTGTCGTCCAAATAGGACGAAATAAAAATATCAGCTGCGGTCTGTTTGTGACGTAGCTTGGTCGGAACTAATGGTGGCGGGAAATTACTGGATGCCTCTGGGGTCGCTTTTGGCAAGCCTTCGGCAAGAAGAGGATACATACCCCTAATAAGGGCATGCCTCTGTCTGTCTAACTGTTCGGCTTTGACTTGTTCACCTATCTCGATTAGTTCTTTTTCTTGGGCTCGTTCTTGGGATTCTCTACTTAGTTCTGTCTTTCTGATTTCCTTTTCAGTTCTTTTATGAGATTCTTTACGCCATAACTCGATGGCATCTTTCTGTGACTGTCTAGCTTTCTTTTTCCATAATGCTTCTTCTACTCGCATGATGCATTCGGCATCCCATGTACCCGATACGGGCCATCTATACTTTTCTTCTAACTGTTTGGTATACTCTACCCATAAATCTAGATACAATATGGCGCTTATGCCATGTTTCTGATACATAAAATGACCTGGACTGTCCCTCGGCGGAACAGGAACTGCTTCTTCTAACAAACCTTTTCTAGTTTTTAGCTGACGTAATCTCGAAAAGAGAGACATTGTAAACTTGAATCGGAACACAATACAATACACGAGGAACAATAACAATTGGGAGAACAATTCAGGCATACCACGACATTGGAAATACATTGAACAACATCATAACATAACAGTTCGGACGGAATATTACCTGGAATACTGAGAACAGAAACACAAGAATTTCTCGAGAACGGAACAGACTAGAGTTACTGGATGCACTGCTGAAACAGTACGGAACATACCGGTCCCATAAAGGGACGCATCAAGACCCGTATCCACCTAGGTGAACACTTCGTTTGTGAGTCTGGGTACCACCAACCCACGGACCAGAGTCAATTTAGATTGACCCTGTCTAGATACTACCCCAGTAATGGTACTCACCGGGCAGCAAGAACGGAAAGCCTCGGACTGGACTGGACTGTTACGACGACGGACGACGAACTTCGGACTTCAGTTACGGGTGGGCCTCCGGATACCTCGGACCTTGGACTCTTGGCTTGGGCTCTGGTCGGGACTCGCCGCGTTCCTCCACCGTCTCGTTTGGATGCTGGACCGCCTCCTCCGTCTCCTCCGTGGGCCTGAGGGATACTTGAAGCAGAAATATCTGCCGGTGCACGGTATGGTTCCGTCACGGCTGCAGAGGGTCAGGGGGTCGGCGTGGCTTCACCGACGCGTGGGGAAAGGGCAGGTCCCTGTTCGGGCGCCATTATGTGGTAAATAAATAAATAATACCCTATTTTTGACTAGACATATATCATAACAGATAGCTCAATAAATAAGAGTCAAGATTCGAGGTAGTAGGAGTTTTGCAGGTTTATTACAGCATAAGGACAGGAACAGGACAACCTGCATAGGAATAGGATGACAGGGCCTAGTAGGGCGACAGGGGCCCAGCAGCTGCTGGGGCTGGATCTGGGATGAGCGCGCTGGGAAGGACAACCTTTTAATAACAATACGTGAGCATATATACATAACGCAAACACATAGCATTACATTGCAGTAGGCGTAGCAGTGGGTGGAGCAGAAGGCGTGACGCGTAGCAGTCGCGAAAGATAAGAGTAAAAAGAAGGTGTAACTGGGCGTGTACATAGACATGTGGTGCAGACGTAACAGAATATGTCATGAATGGGGCGGAAACATAGGAGGGGGCTACCTAAGGAGCCGGGACCTCTAACCTGATGGTGGTGCGCAAACTGGCAATGACGTGTTACGAGGAGAAGCTGGGGGCTATGAACTCTGTGCTAGGAGCAGAGACTAAAGTCTGGAGGGTCGGAGCGACATGTACCTAGACCCTATCTGGTATCTAATGTTTAGGGAACATGTTGATATAAACTAGAAATCATGAGGGGAGAAGCTAACTGACTCTAAGGCTAGAGCATGCATTTATTCTACATGTAGTACGTGATGAAGAATATTAAATGACCATTAAATCCAGTATTTCTCTTACATGGAGCCAAATAGGCTAGACAATGACGGAAACTATTGATGCAGTTCAGTAGCTTAGGAATGCAGAGAAGGAGGACTAAACTGATAGCTGGAATCATAACATAGTCTTGGCAGACTCGGAGGCAGAGCCAAGCTGCACCGGGCACTGCGAGGCAGGAAGTAAGTGAAGGGTCGAGGATACAGGTGGGGGCTGTATCGCTCCTCAGCGAGGCTTCAGGAGACAGGGGCTGAATCTGATGTCCGGGCCCTGTTGAGGCCTAGAAACGGGGACTTTATAACGAAATAACGTGCACACTAAGAAACGTGGCAACATAACTTTACATAGGCCTGATATTCGTAGTATTCACGAGGACTGGAAACTGGCATACTAGAGGTGGACACAACTGTAATTGCGTCATTAATCAGACATGGGGAATAACATATGCATATTGGTCATGCACACATAACATATGATGGATGATACGTAGGGACACAGAACATGACAAAATTTACTTTTCCACATGGGCTTTCGATGAACTGGTCTCCGATATTTGCATATGCCTTTCCTCCGATTCAGTTGGTTCCCAGAGTCATCCGCAAAATGAAGACAACCGTGTCGCCTCATTCTCATTGCTCCCAGATGGCCTCGCCAATATTGAGTCACCGAACTTCTACTCCTCTCGGAGTGCGATCCCATTCTGTTTACACCAATACCAAACCTTCGGACCATTCAAAGGGGTCAAATTTGTCACCCGGACCCAGCCTCCTTGAAATTAGCAGCTTGGCTCCTCAACACATTGAGTTCGCACATTTAGATATCCCTGCGGACTGTCAAGAGGTTTTAGCCAATGCTAGGCATCGGGCACGATTAGGACATACAAGCTCAAATGGAAGAGATTCTGTGCCTGGTGTCACTCTGCCAATTTACACCCAATTCATGCTAAACCAGAACAGATCGTGCCATTCTTTCTTCATTTGGCTAGATCGGGTTTATCTCATTCCACGCTGAAAGTATTTTTGGCAGCCATTTCGAGATTCCGTCAGTTTGGCTCTACCTCTCTTTATTCTGCTAGAATAATTCAACAATTTTTTAAAGGACTATTCGAATGTTTCCTCCTATTCGACGTCCACCTCCATCCTGGTATTTAAATGTGGTGCTCGCTCAGCTCATGCGTCACAACTTTGAACCTATTCATAAAGTGGATCTCAAGTGCCTTTCATGGAAAGTTTCTCTACTTTTAGCGGTGACGTCGGCAAGAAGGGTCAGCGACATTCAGGTGTTCACGATCAAGTCTCCTTTATTACAATTCACTTCAAATTCAGTGGTGCTTCGTACAAATCCAAGTTACATGCCTTAAGTTCCCTCTGACTTTCACCTTAATGAACCAGTAATTCTAAAAACATTTTTTCCAAATCCGCAAACCGCGGCAGAAAGGGCTTTGCATTCCCTAGACATCGGGCGATGTCTCAAATTCTATCTCCAACGAACTGCAACAATGCGGAAAACAGATCAGTTATTTGTAGCTTATGGAAGGCTATGTCAAGGATACGCTGTATCCAAACAGACTATAGCCCGTTGGATGTCCTCAACGATTAGTCTGTGTCATCAACAGGCGGGAAGGCCTCTACATTCTATGCCAAGAGCACATTCTACAAGTGCGGTCTCCTCTTTCACAACTCTCTTTGCTGGTGTGCCTCTTCATCAGATCTGCAGAGCGGCAACTTGGTCCAGCAGGCATACGTTCACCAAACATTACTGTTTGGATGCTGCAAGTGATGCAGATACTTCAGTGGGACGAGCACTTCTTCGCAATCTTTTCAAATAAGGTGAGCCTCTGTTCACCCACTTCGACTATGCTCTTTTTAGACGCTTATTTCTACATGTTATTCTCTTTTGTCAAGCATGCATTTGTCACCATTCATTTAGATCTGCTCATATTGCATTGGAAGGCATGTTTGCATATATACTGTGATACAAGAAGCGTCTAATGAGCATTATGAATTGTACTGCTATCTACTCTGATTCAGGCATGAGCATCTATGAAAGACACCACAATAGTGGAGAAAAACAATAGTTACTTACCTGTAATCTGTGGTTCTCCAGTATTGGTGTCTTTCATAGATTCACATGCACCCGCCCACCTCCCCTCAGAGGCTCCTCAGGCGATTGTTGGTTTCACTCCTGTGCGAGAAAATCTGAGAGCCTGAGCCTCTGGGGAGAACATTCTGGTGGGTGCTGTCGCCTGATTGGCTGCAGTTTGGTCTATACAAAATGACTAGGATAGTCATGAGTGTGGAAGTTTTTCCTCTTGTAGCTTAGGGCTACTTTACTTCCTGGTTGGTTATTACCATGGTTTTTTGGTTATTATGTGCATATTATTGCTTTGTTATGTACCTTGGGACTCCCACTCCGACGACGGGGAATGATTCAGGCATGTGAATCTATGAAAGACACCAATACTGGAGAACCACAGATTACAGGTAAGTAACTATTGTTCCTAGTGGTGAATTAAAAAGAGCTGCCATCACAGCTGTTCTTGTTGATGCTTTTATCCGTTTGACTAACTGCTCCAACATAACGGAGCCATCCATCCAGTGTTTTTTTTTTTTTAACCAAATCATGAAGCCAGATTATTTTTCAACATCCCTCTTTGCCGGTGTACCCATACAACAGGCAAACCACTATCTTCTACAGCAAAAGCTCACTCAACTAGAGCGGTTTCCTTTTCAACAGCCCTCTTTGCCGGTGTACCCATACAACAGGTCTGCAGAGCAGCAACCTGGTCTAGCAGGCACATGTTTACACAGCTTTACTGTTTGGAAGCTGCAAGCAACATTGGTGCAGCTGTAGGACAAGCGGTTCGCCGTAGTCTTTCAATAAGGTGAGCCTCTTTTGCTTTCCACCTTCCAATATGATTCCATTATACTTGTTCTGTAACTCCTTCCGTGCTCATGACGAGCTCAGCTCGTCCTAACGGTCACAGCCCGCCCATGAGCGGTAATTCCCCACCTGTGTTGGAGAATTAATCAGTGGATGGGGTTGGGGGTTGTGACGAGCCCAGTTCATCATGAGCACAGCTCCACTTTGTCGTCCCCCCTCCCACCCCTGCCGCACCGTGGGGTAATTACCCCTGCAGCAAAGGGGTTAACATTTTGTAGATATAATATACATGTATTTGCATTGTTGTTGATATGTAAACATATATATTAATATACATCATATATCGGTTAAGTATGTTTTTGTCTCATATAGGAATATATTCCTAAAGTTTAACTGCTATCTATTCTGATTCAAGCAAGTGAATCTATGAAAGATCCTACCTGTGAGTCTATGAAAGATCCTACCTGTAACTGTGGCTCTCCAGTATTGGTATCTTTCATAGATTCACATGCATCACCACCCTCCTTCCCATATAGGCTCCCCATGGTATTTAAATAGGATTTAAATTTCCCTTAGCTAGAAAATCTGAGAGCCTGGAGCCTCTGTGGAGAGGGTTCTAGAGGGAGCTGCCTGATTGGCTGGACTTTGGACCATTCCTAATTACTAGGATGAGATATTATAGTGAACAGTTTTTTTCTCCTTTAACTTCATTACTTACTGCTTTTAATGTACCGTGGGACTCCCACTTTAATGGTGAATGATTCAAGCATGGGAATCTATGAAAGATACCAATACCGGAATTCCACAGTTACAGGTAAGTAACTTATTTTCTTAACTGCTGGCCTAGATAGAACTTTAGCATTGTTTGATGAATTTGCTCAAAATTTCGCAGAAACTTAGCATGCGAAGTTTACCGTTTGTATCTTTAGATTTATAGGGTGGAGGGACAGTTAATTGGGGTAAAAACTATTGCCGGTAATTGCGCCTGAAATTTGGCAATCATTTAGCATGTTTAGTTTTCAACTTGGTTTTTCAATTGTGCAAATCCTAAAAGGTATGACTAAGTTAAAGGGATTAGAGGGTCCAAAAATGATTTCATGTGCTGATAACCATCGACAGCGATACAAAAGGGGATGATGGACGGAGCGTTTGAGCAAATCAAACACTCACCCCCAGTCAACTGATCTGGGTTTAATCCATCACCATTCTTTAGCCCACTCAGCCACCCCATTTCAGACATGGCTATATGCAAATCAGTCTGACCCTGTGCCTCATGGGAACAGTCCAGCCCGAACTGCCAAGCCATGTCTTCCATGGACCGGAAACAAGCATCCTGGGACCGGTTTCGGATTCATAATCCTCATCAGCCAGGCTATCTTGAATCCAGTGGCTGGACTGTTCCCATGAGGCACAGGGTCAGACTGATTTGCATATAGCCATGTCTGAACTGGGGTGGCAGAGTGGGCTAAAGAACGGTGATGGGTCAAACCCAGATCTTTTGACTGGGTGTGAGTGTTTGATTGGTTCAGATGCTCCGTCCATCACCACCCCCTTTTGTACCGATAACCATCGCACAGTTTAAGGAATATGCATGACTTTTTTTCAGGGTGTTAGAAAGTTAAACATAGAGCTGGGATCTCTGATGTCATGCAGATCTGACGAGGGGTGGGGCAAAGTTTAAAGGAGGATCAAAAAAATCTTTGGTGTGCTGATAACTTTGTTGTAATTTGATGGATCTGTATGGAACTTCACAGATGCATAACAAGAAGGGCTTACACCAGATATTTTGAGTTTCAAGCAGATTGTATACTAGGGCACAGTTAAAGGAGCATTCACTTACTGGTAGTGTTGGCGCTTTTATTGAAGAACACCAAAATTACTAGCTTATAAACATGCTTTTAGCTCCGCTGGTAGATCTTCACAAAACTTACCATACCCACAGAAGACTAAAAATGCCTTGCAAGCGTCCTGCGATTTGTCAAATGATGCCACAGTTAGCTTTAGATTTTGGCTCCATAATCTACATAAAAATTGGCAAACCCTTTGTGTAATCTGATAAGTTCTGGCATTGTATTTTTGGGGGTATCTGTGTAGGGGGAAAAAGTTATGAGGGTATGAGGAGGCCAGAAGAATTGTTTTTCCAATGTAGCATCCATGGTAAATTTTGCTTACCTTACAGCACAAACCACTGAACACATTTTCACCAAAGTAACTTAACTCAGAAAGCATGAGTTCTGGTGTTTGGATGTAAATCTTATAGGTTGTCCGAGATCTCAGCATTAAAAAAAAATAAGTTCTAAGTGATAATACGTTTGTACCTAAAAGCTGTTTTAAATCACAATTTAGAAAACTCAAATTGTTGTCAATCATAATTGATTTTTGTCTTGAAAGTGATTGGCTTATATCGGGGGATTTATTTTTCCCCTGCATCTTAAAATTTGAGACACTGAAAAAGAATTAATAATTTGCACATATTATGGTGTAGACAAAGAAATTATACAGCAACAGGTAGCTCCATGAGGATGCCAGGGGATTGCTGTGGGCACCAAGAGGCGTGTAAAATGACCCAAAAAGTAGCAATAAGGTTTACTGCAATAAAATGTCGATTTTAGTAAAGATTGCGATCTTGAGGTGTTCGTTTTGTAATCAGCAAGAAGGGTATCCCTTTGTGCTGAAAATACGATTTTCATTAAAATCGCTTTTTTAAAGTAAAAAGGAAAATGTGACAGTTACTTTTATTTTTAAACAAAAAATAAAATTGGTGTGACCTGCTGTGCCTAGGTAAATGACACATCCGGTAGGGACTGGCTGCATGCATTGGAGACCAGCTGTAGGTTGGCACCTTGTGCTGGGTTGATCGCAGGCCAATCAGACTGCAGATGATCAGAGGTCGTGCACAGTGGGATTGCTTTCTGTGAGTTTGATGCTGGCCCAATTTGCCAACTCCTGTTGCGCAAGACCATACGCAGCAGGTGTTACAAGCCCACGTTGGGGTCAGTCGCTGGGCCAGGTTTTAAGGTGCTTTTGCATTACATCATGTGCAATTGCATATTGCCACGTACTTGGTCTTCAGTGTATGTGACTCACCTTATGCACAGTTTCTAGCTCCGCAACCATGCCTTCAATCCTTAACTAAAAAGTAAGTTTTAGGTCTTTCCTGAGACTGTGCACAGGCTGTCGCTTGCGAGATATTTTGTTACAATAAACTTAGTTTTTTTTAAACAACCTATGTAAGGCAAGGAATATGTTACTGTAGTATGTGGGGGGTGGTGCGATGTTTAACTGATGCATGTTCTCCCTTTATTAATCACAAGATGTAATCTTATATCCGTTTTGAGATATGAATACTACACTAAATATAAAATTTGTTTGGCTAATAGAGGGCAAGCAGGGCTACTTGAATTATTACCTGCTTTGTTATTGATCAGAGGTGGCTGGCATATGTACTCAGAATGTCTGATTACTATGTTACTTTAACAATGTGTTTCTGGCTGCATGTAAAAGTGCAAGATATGTGTTTTGAAGGGGGCGTCAGTGGTGTTGCAGTGGCCGTGCTCAATTAATTGGAAGAAGAAAGGCTTGGCTACTACTGGGGACACACACAAACTTGTTTGACAAGTGGATGACGTTTGTTGATTCGAAACTGACAGCCTGTGATTTTAACTGATATTGCTGTGTGAGCAACATTGAGGCCTATCTGCAACATGGCTACTGCCTGATCTTGTCCCCATTGTCTATCCATTCATAGAAACCTCACCTTTTTTAGGGGAAAGATCCACCAGGGGGAAGGTGAGAGGAGGGCAAGCAACATTGCAGGGAAGAGTAGGAAGGGGCATGCAACAATGCAGTACAAGTGGGGCGGGGGGGTGGCAAGCAACGGGCCGGAGCTTGACGGAAGGGGTAAAGCATTGGAATTGGAGCCAAGTGAGAGAGGGGTCAAGCAACAACACAGGGGTAGAATGGTGAGAAGAGTGTCAGGCAACAACACAGAGAGGGACAGAATGGTGTAAAGGGCCAAGCAACAACACTGAGCGGTAAGAGTGTAGAAGTACATGAGGAAGACTGACTGCAAACACATGTACTCTGTTGAAGCACTCCACCTTTCGGCCTTACTTGCCTGGTGTCCAAATCCTTCTCGCACAGATGCTCCAGTACGTATACAATCCACTTCCTGCAGTGAATGTTTGTGCTGTCAATCCCCTCTGCAGAAAGTTCTCAAAGTGATTTATAAAAAAACACAAAACAATCGCTGAAAAAACTATTAAAAATAGAGTTCCGGATCTGGCTCAAACATGTGGAACCACTGAAATTCTCTGCTTATGTTTAGAAAATCACTGCATAGCTCACTCCACCCATAATGTTTTTCTCTAGGTAGATACTTGTGTTCCTGTGCTTATAGCAAAGTGGAGTATTTCACCGTTGGGTGGTGTGAGACATGGCATGCATTGCTGATCATAACTGGATAATTTCAGTGATTTTCCACATGTAAGCCAGAACAATAAACTCTTACGTGGGTTTTTTTCTCAGTGAGAATCTAATATATACTATTTTGACTGGATTAATGAATACAAACCTGTATAACCGCTGAAATTATCAAATTATGGTATGTAACACTCGCCAAAATCAATGCTGTCTTGGTTGTCTATCCTGTTTTTTTTTTTTGTTTTTTTTTACCAGTTCCATTGGTAAATTGGTATATTTAGTATGGCGGGAGACGCGAGTTATATGATGTGCGTTGCATATCACAACTTGGGAATTTCGGGGTCATTCTGGCTTTGAATACAAAAGCCTAGAACTAATCTTTAACTTCTTCCACATGGACGGTGTGCTGGAGCCGTTTATCACAGCAGTGCTAGTAGTGTTCTGTTGATGACTCAAGCATGTCCTGGCATTACAATTGAAGATTGGTAACAGTTATTTATGAGCACTCAGCATGTAAAGGTACTTGTAACTATTCTTATAGTAACAATTAGGTGCTCAGGTAGAAGGAAGTCGGTTACCACGACTTAAAGAAAAACCAACATGTTATTCAAAAGCTATACAAATTTCTTCCGAGCACTCAATGTTCAAATTATCAGTCCTTTGATAGTCAAATTTTCAATTTATTTTCTTCATTGAAACTTCTATTTTTCCATAGTATTATGACGCAGCCAACACTCGTTTCGTCTGGTCTGTATCGACCTTTGACTCTTCAGGGCTGCAACCTAAATAATAACATATATGTATTCAGAATTAACTTCATAAATGATTGTACATTTAGTTACAACCTTATTCACAAGTTATCACATTTCTATAAAAACAGTAATTAATACACCATCTATCAGTGATTATTCGTAATTCATTAGATTCTAAACCAAATTCACTCTCTAACCACCTTAGTCAAAAACTTCTAATCTAATATGGTACATATGATCTCCAAAAAATCTCCTTATTCTTAAGTCAGAATACAGGTTTTATCCTTATGTCACTCGATGTGGTCTGTTCGAGCTACATTGCACCCACATAACATGAATCATATCTGCTTAATTATTCTGTCCATCAACGTTTATGTAATATAATTAAAAGATAACCTCACCCGTCTTATTTTGCCTCTAGTTCACTGCTTGACATCTTACCTGGCAATTTCTGCAAACAAAATACTCATCAGTACTTTAAGCTATTTTATTATCCATTTAACTACACTCAACATTTATTTATGTATATTTCGAATCCTCACCTAAATTTATCAGTTGTTTATCGTTATCCTTGTCCTCTTAGATTTTTCGATTTTTCACGTATATTTTATGCTGATTACAACCTTAGTGTACGAGTACCTCACCTAAAACATAAATGGGTTCTGTCAGTATTACAGTAACCTATTCAATTGACTTAGTACATTAGTCTTGCTTACACGACCGAAGCACCAGCTCACCTGTTGTAATCATTCCGCGCACCAAATGCGTAGCGTTCTACGCCGGCGCCATGTTGCTATTCGTTTTTATACGAGGGCTCCGTAAGCGCCATTTTAGTAAAGTTTTCCCGATCACCCTTTATTTGATCGGGTTTTCCACTGATATTAATTTAACTTATATGGTTTCAGATTGTTACATCTATTCGGAATGTATTTAGCTATTTAGTTACATATTTATAAATTGAGATCGTTTTTTTCATAAAAACAGGTCGAGTTTTAATTTTATACATAAATATATGTATCCTGTTCCTGAAATTATCATAAACCCAATTTTCTATAAGGGTATTGAATCAAATTGCTATTCGCTAAACTATTAATTCAAACGGGCGCCATCTTGAATTGGGTTTTAATATATTTGACCATTTAACTTCACATTATCGAATTAAATATATCTGTCTCCAAAACCAAAGCCTATATAAGTTACTCATTATTAGTTATTGCTTCTTATTTACGTCCTACATTATAAGGTTAAGTAAACCTCATTATCTATACTACTGTTAAGTATACCTTCTGTTCTTTCCTTTTCTATCAAACATAGCGATCGCCATCTTAAATTGGGTCGCTATGGTCATTGATGATTCTACATTTGTTTATTTCGAAAGTACTTGTTGTCAGACTTGGGTCGTGTCGCAATATCCAATGTATTTATTTATTTCTCCATATACCCCTTATTTGAGTAATTGTTTGAGCGAATATGTTTAACTTATTTATTTACTGTATTCTAATCTGCTATGTTAAATGTGGTGCAATATGCCCCCCAGAACACAACATCTTGTGACTATGAATCTCTTAATAACATCATCACTATTAAGCAACTCAAACCAGGATTGAGAGTACAGAGGGGAGAGTTGATCATAGTATCTTGATAAGATCTCCTCAATATTTATAGATTGCATTTGCATGATATAGTTAGTAACATTTTCTATTGTTCCTGATCGAATCATAGTTTCGATAATAATGATATTCTCCGTATGATGACATAGTAATACATAAAATCATTCATATTTACATCATTTGTAGTGAAGTGGCCTTTAGAGCAGCGCTACCTGACGCTATTAGCAATCTGGCTACGGGGTGTTCCAATTTTACCATCATCGGAGACTTAAATCTGCACTTCGACAACTCCAGCAGCCCCTCAGTATCCAGTTTCCTGGCGGACCTTGAGGCGCTACAGCTGAATCAGTTGGTGACGCAGCCTACACACTCAGGGGGTCACACCCTTGATCCGTTTTTCACCAATCTTACGGAAGCCTGCGTCACCAGCTACACACCCCTGGCATGGACTGATCATTATTTGATACAGATCCACTGCCCGATTGCGGCCAGTCTACCTAAGCCAGTGGTGTGTTCTGTTCCAAGACGACGCTGGAACAAACTCAAGCTGGATGCGTTCTTCCATCTCTTATCGGCTGACCCGTTTGACGTCTCGGGCCCGCCGGATCAGGTATATGACAGGTTTAGCGACTGGGTATCGAGGGCCCTGGACACCCTTATTCCCGTGGTAACCTGCAAAACTAGAACTGGCAAGGCCAGCCCCTGGTACGACGACTCACTGCGGGCCCTGAAGGTTTCTTGTAGGCGCGCAGAGCGGGCGTGGCGTAAAGCCTACTCCAGCTCAAAGAAAGCCCTATATTTGTCAACGGTGAAGCTGTACCATCGGGCGGTATGTAGAACGCGTGCCGCTTTTTATGCGACACAATTCAGGAATAGCTCGAACCCGGCAAAGGCTATCTTTAAGGTACTGAAAGACCTCACTGCCAAAAAAGTCACAACATCTCATCAGAGCTCTGTGGAGCACTGTGAAAAGTTGGCAGAGTTTTTCTTGGAAAAGGTGAATGCCATCTATCGAGCCTTCCCTTCGGTCGTTCCCTCGGCGAATCCACCTTTTAAGCCACCACCATCTGAGGGACTACATTCTCTACCTTTGCTAACTCCTGATAGCCTAGGCACTTTGGCCCGCAGAGTGAAGTCTGGGTCCCCAGAGGATCCACTTTGCCCTGAAGTGTTCAAGGACTTAGCGGTACATGACATCTCACCGCTCTGTTCCTTGGTCAATTTGTCATTAACATCTGGCGAAGTTCCATTGAAGTGGAAGCGAGCCATGGTTCGTCCTATTCTTAAGAAACCGAGCCTGGACGGGAGCAAGCCGGAGAGCTATCGGCCTATTTCACTCTTGCCATGGCCGGCTAAAGTGATGGAGGCACACGTAAATGCTGTTCTCTCGGAACATCTTTGTCGAGCAGATATTCTCGACGCTACGCAGAATGGGTTTAGGGCAGGTCATAGCACGGAGACGGCTCTGCTTTATATGGTGGAGCACCTTCGCTCCGTGCTTGACGCGGGACAAACGGCAGCGCTTGTGCTATTAGATCTAAGCGCTGCCTTTGACACCGTCTCGCACCCTATCCTTCTGCTGCGCCTAGAGGAGGCTGGTGTTACCGGCACTGCTCTCGAGTGGTTCCGGTCGTTCTTAACCAACCGGGCCTTTAGCGTGACCGTCCCGCCCTTTCAGTCCAAATTCCATCCGTTGAACCTGGGCGTCCCCCAAGGCTCCTCGCTGAGCCCTACGCTGTTTAATCTTTACGTAAGGCCGCTAGCTGAGGTTGTCAAACAATGGGGTATGACCATGGTGTCATATGCCGATGACACCCAGCTAGCGGTCACGATCAGCGGGGATGCCGAAGTCGACGCTTCCAGGTTTCAACAAGGACTGAGGGCGGTCGCGAGCTGGATGACGTCCAATTGTCTTCAGCTAAACGCTAGTAAGACCGAGGTCATGGTATTTGGTAGACAGCCGGAACTGTGGGGAGAGAGATGGTGGCCGGGGGAGCTGGGTCCTGCTCCCATCCCAGTCGCCGAGCTTAAGAACCTCGGGGTCTGGCTGGACCCCTCCCTTACGTTTGCATGCCACACTAAACGCACGGCTGCATGCTGCTTCGGCATCTTGCGTGGGCTACGTCCTGTGCTAAAGTTCTTCGATGCCCCCACCAGGCAACTCATGATCCAAGCTACTGTCATCTCCAGGCTGGATTATGCGAGTTCCTTGCTGGCCGGTTTAAATGTGGCAGAGATCGGGCGCTTACAGAGGATCCAGAACGGCGCAGCGAGAGCGGTGGTAGGCCTTCCAAGATTCTGTCCTACCTCCAGCACCATACGGGCGCTGCATTGGCTTCCGGTGGCCCAGCGGATCCAGTTTAAGGTCCTCTGCGTCGCCTATAAGATCTTGAAGGGGACCCCGGCAATGATCCTTACGACCCTCCTGGCCAATTACATCCCAGCACGACTCTTAAGATCGGCAGACCTCGAATTGGCCGTTGTGCTACGCTTCAAGCGAAGTAGGGCCGGTGGACGCTCATTTCGAGTGCGTGCAGCTACCCTGTGGAACTCCTTACCCCCGGCAATTCGCGCTATGAGCGATTTGCTTTCCTTTCGTCGCGCGTTGAAAACGTTTTTATTCCCTTAGTTGTATGTTTGTGTTGCTTATAGTTTAGTTGTGTTGTGTAGCTGCCTTGTCGGGCGCCAGGACGCTCCTTAGCTGGAGCATCTGTGCGCCAAATAAAAATCACATAACATAACATAACATAACATTTCCTGGATATGCATTATTTACAGATCATTTCATTATTTTGTAAAGTTCACTTCATTCTTGTCCCAAAAAGAATTCATATTCATGATCATTATTTAGTCCCTGTTCCACCGCTTTCAATTTTATTAACCACATTACTTCTTTTCTTCCCAATGTCAACAGTCTATTCCCACCTCTTGGGTCAGGTTTAATGTGGTCAATACCATGGTAACTGAATTTATGATGTTCTCTATCTTCAAAGTTTTGAACCATATGGGATGCTATGGGATAGCGAGTATCTCCTTGCTTTAACTCTCTAAAGTGTTCAGCCATTCTATCTTTGAATCTTCTAATTGTACTTCCTACGTATATTTTACCGCAGGTACAAACAATAATGTACACCACATAGGTGGTGTCACAATTTATAAAAAATCCAATAGTATTCTCTCCAGTTCCATTATAATTAAAGGTGGTTACTTTTTTCTTCGCCCACCTACATGAGTTACATCTTCCACATTGGTGAAACCCTTTATGACTAGTTAGCCAATCTGAAGTTTCCAATTTCTTAGGGTAACTTGGACTCAACATGTTGGATAGTCACTCCTTTTTTAAAAGTAATACTTGGATTAACAGTAAGATAAGGTTGCAAGTCTAGATCCAATGTTAACAGGTACCAATGTTTCTTTAAACTTGAAAAAAGTTTTGAACTTTCTGTACTATAGTTAGTAATTAGTCTAACTTTGTCTTCTTTGTCATCCTTTATTTTCTCTCTAAGGGTTCCACTACGTTTCAATTTCTTTACTCTTTTAATTGCAGATTTTATTACTTTATCTTTGTAACCGCGATTTCTAAATCTTAGTGACATATCTTCAATGTTACTCAAAAAGTCACTATCTAGAGAACAATTTCGTCGTGCCCTCACCATTTCCCCATATGGTATAGCATTTATTTGACTGCTGGGATGGCTACTTTTAGCATGTAAGGTTGCATTACAACTAGTTGGTTTCCTAAACATTCTGCTTCTCAGTTTATCACCTTCTACAAACAACTCTATATCCAGAAATGTGATGTTGTTATAATCATACTGAGTCGTAAATTGTAGGTTAAAAGTGTTTTCATTTAGATAGTCAAAAAAGCCTTTTAATTGTTCTACTGTTCCTGTCCAAATTAAAAGACAGTCGTCAATATAACGACCCCAGTATTGTATATACTGTATCCATTCTTTATTTTCAGGACCCCAGATTCGCTCCGCCTCATACCACCCCATAAAGAGGTTAGCAAAAGACGGAGCGAATCTGGATCCGGTACTTGTACCATTTTCCATTAAACAAAAATACATTGTTCTTAAGAACCAATTCTGTCATTTGTAAGATCATCTGGGTGTGGTCATATAGTTCTGCTGACCTTCTACTAAGAAAAAAGTCAAGTGCTTGTATACCAAGTTGATGATCTTTGTTAGAGTAAAGTGATACATCTAATGTGGCGAGTATCATCCCCTTCTCCCATGTCAAATCATTCAATAGATTCAAAACATATTTGGTATCTTCTATAAAAGATGGTAGGTTATACACATATTCTCTCAAGTATGTATCTATATAATGCGATAAGTGTTCAGTTGGACCCCCTATGCCGGATATAATTGGTCTTCCAGGCGTTTTCTCGCGGCATTTGTGTATTTTAGGTATGGTATACATACAAGGTGCCCTAGGATAAGTCACTTTCAAATATAGGTATTCATCATAGTCTAAAAGTGTTAGGTCATACCATTCTTTAATTTTGTTGTTAATCATGTTTTCTAGTTCTCTCATTGGGTTAGATAGCAATTTCTCATAGTATACAATATTGTCTAATTGAGACTGAACTTCATTGTTATAATCCGTTGTATTTTGGATAACTAGATTCCCACCTTTGTCAGCCCTTCGTATCGTAATTGTCTTATTATTCATCAGTTCCTTTAAGGCAGTTCTTTCACTATTAGATAAATTATCTTCTCTGATATTCAGTTTCCCTTGTTTTTTATCTATTTCTTAATCTATCTCTGAATTGACTGCCTTGAAGAATACCTCTATGGTATTACCCGGGGTCAGTTGTGGTGTCCATTTGGATTTTATCTTTAGACCACTCCCTTCAGAATGGAACCGTTCAACTTCCAAATCTTCTATTAGTTTTGATATGGTTATGGGGTCATCTTCTTTTTCTGTGAGTGACAATAGTAACTGAGTATCTTTTAATTCTTGAATCGTATGATTACTATTAAGTTATTTGACTGTAGTTTTCCTTTTTTCTGGTACATTAGCGAAGAATTTTTTCAATTTTAATCTTCTAACACATTTAAATAAGTCTATTTTTGTCATATACCAGTCTTGTCTCTTGGCAGGGCAAAATCCTAAACCCTTTTTAAGTAAAGTTACCATGTCATCAGATAAATCTAACTCAGACAGATTGATTACTTCAATGTCACTTACGTTTTGTTCTGTGTTTACTGTTGTTGTTTCCATGATCTCAGGCTTCTCTTTATTCTTGATTCCGGATCTCCTGCCTCCTCTCCTCCCTCTCCTGGTCTTATTGCAATTGTATTTCGATTCCAATTTTCCGTATCTCGATTCCCTCGTCTGAGACGTCGAACTTCTTCTAAAAAATTTGTCTCTGGAATTGTGGTAGTTGTCATAGTAGGGTTATCTTCATTTTCGTCACTCGAAATGTTACTCGAGGATGCCTCAGTGTCACTCATCGTTGGGGTGCTGCCTATCTGTTTCCCTCCTTGTTTCTTATTCACCAGGTAGTCATCTTTTCGCAAATGTATATATGCGTCCTGATTGATAATCATTTTCATCCCTTTTAAGTTTACGGGCTTTTCTTTTTTTGATATCCCTTTGTACCTCATTTAAGATATCATCTAATATCGTATAATTTTTTATTGTAGCCTCAGGGAGATTTATTTCTTTTATTTCATCTTAAATTTTTTGTATTTCAGTCAAGTTTCGCTATCTTTCTCTCTGCATTTTCGATAAGAATATTAATCAAATTGCATTAAGTTCTTTCTCCCAGGTAATATACAGGTCTGGTTCAAGATCTTCGTAAGCTAGTATTTGAGATCCTAGACCACGAGGTATTCTATTTAATAACAGGTACTGTTTCAATGTGGCAGCATCCCACCATTTATTCAACTCTAATCTTTTTAGTGATTCTATTTTGGTGAATTTGGCTCTGAGTCCTTCCTTTTTGTTTTCTCTTGGAGGTCCTATCGCTGAACCTATTGTGCCTCCAGCTTTAAGGCTACTATACAGTTGTTCTGCTTCTTTATCACGATTCATTCTAACCTTTGCGGCTGCTCAATTAACTTATGTAATCACAATTGAAGATTGGTAACAGTTATTTATGAGCGCTCAGCATGTAAAGGTACTTGTAATTATTCTTATAGTAACAATTAGGTGCTCAGGTAGAAGGAAGTTGGTTACCACGACTTAAAGAAAAACCAACATGTGATTCAAAAGCTATACAAATTTCCTCCGAGCACATGTCCTGGCATTAGAGGCAGGAAATCCCTTTTCGATCTGCAATGATGATTGGTATGCATGGCGCACTGATGTCATTATAGCGCAAATGAAAATAGAATAAGCCTATAAGCTAATTTACTTTCACTTACATTTGTGCTCGGGGCATATCTCCTCCCCGACCACAGATTTGTATGGGGGAGGTATCAATAGAACTAGAATGATCTCCCCTTTCGATTGGTACCTTTCCCTAGTGGATACCTGAAGGAGGCAGAAAGCCCTTTATACACCAGGGAATGTTGGGAATGTTCTTTTTTTTTTTTTCTACTTGAAAACTGGGTCAGGGCGCCCTACCCAGGTATCGTGCCTAGCCCCAACAGATTTCTGCCCCCCATCAGGAAGGCAGGAGATGTTTTTCTCCCATCTGCCCACTACCCTAAAGACTTCATGCCTCCACCCCTCCTCAGCCCCCCACCCGAACTTCCAGGCAGATTGGACTTGTTTTTGTTACTTCCAGTGTGCTCCCAAAGGGATCACAGAAAGCTCAGCAGACACCAGGAATTGTTCAATACAAAATGGGTGGGGATGGTGGCCCGCTCAGGCATCAAGCCTAGCCTCGCCGCCCCCTGCCCCAAACAGTCTTGCTGACCCCGACCCCCACCCCCACCTTCCCCAGTGGGTAAAAGGTTCTTTCCTCCAATCTGCCTCCGTGGTTGGGAGCAAGACACCTACTAGAACCCAGAGATTTTATTTGGAGGGGGGTTTGCCTCCCTCTGCGTTGGGACTAGTTCTCCCCCAGCCCCGAAAATCAGTATGCCCACTAGACACCAGGCATTTATTTTTAGGAATAAATAAATGAGTTGGGTGGCCTGCCCTGACCCCTCAAACGAACCACAACAGTTTTTTACCCCCTTGGTGGCAGACAAGAGTTGTTTACAAGGAAACAAGGCACATTTGCAAATTTAGGCACAATTTGAGATTAACAAGGCGTTATGGGTAAAAAATATGGGGGATCCACGTGGGACACACCACTTTGGATTCCCCTGGGTGTCTAATTTTCCGAAATGTCTGGGTTTGGTTTGCTTCCCTGTTGGGCCCACCCCCAATTACCTCACCTACCTCCATTTCCAAATCAGGTCCTTTTTTTTTTTTTACAGGAAATGTTGATGTCTCCTCATTGTATTTTGGGGCCTTTCTTGTTGCGAGCACTAGGCCTAACCACACAATTAGAGTACCATTTGTATCAGGAGAATTGGGGAATACTAAATAGTAGGAAATTTGTGTCATCTACATTCCAGTACTTTCCCAAACATAAATGAGAAAAATATGTTTTTGGTCAAAGTTTGAGGTTTGCAGGGGCTTCTGGGGTAAGTAAACTTGGTCAGAGCCATTCAAGTGAACCCCACCTTGGATTCCCCCGGGTGTCTAGTTTTAAAATAAATGCACCGGTTTGCTAGGTCTCCTTAGGCATCGGCTGAGCTAGCGCACAACATCCACATCTACCTACATTTAAAAAAAGGGTCAGTTTTTAATGGAAAAAGGTGATGTCTCGCGTTGCTTTTTCGAACATTTCCTGTCCTGGGCATTAGGCCTAACCACACAAGTCTGTACTGTTTTATCTGAGGTTTTGGTGGAGGAGCGGCACAAAATAGTAAAAACACCTGGATTTCTCTGCATTTGTGCCTTACTGATCAGATGTGAGCCAGTGTGTAGGAAAGAAACCATTTAAAAAAAGAAATAATCTGAATCGCATGTTAATATGGGTACCCACAGATTCAGAGATGTAGAAAGTAACCACTGCTCCAAAACTAAGTATCTGGTATACATTTCAGCAATACATAGGTTTCCTTACACTCACGTTCCATTCTTTAAATGTTACCATATGAATTGTTCTATGCTCCGTACACAATGAAAAACCTTAGTAAGGTGCAGCTCAGTTGTTTGCTCTCTGTACCGCCGGTTCTTGGAGAGCCTACAAATCCTATTAATCCCTGCGACTAGCAGGGTCTAACTGATGTAACGGTATATTGCTTTTGTGAATCAGCCATCTTGAAGTTACAGATGAAAACGTTGTCACAAATGGCAGTTTTTTCCTACTCATTTTCAATATTTTTTATTTAAACAGTTGGTTTCTTTGGGAATACCTTGAGGGAATCTACACAAATGACACCTTGTGTAGAATCCCCACCCCCCTCCCTCAAATAATATTTAGTTAGATCTTGGCCCTTATCTCGGCCCCACCCCTCTTGGGGATTCCAGAGGCTTGTGGGCATCTTTAGAAACCCCAGGATGTTGGAATAAAGACACAAAATTGGCATGGATACATTATGTGGCCGAAAAATAAGTTATGGAGGCCTGAGCGCAAACTACCCCAAATATCCCAAAATAACTTAGCATTCTAGGGGGAAAGGCCCTAGCAGTGAAGGGGTTAACAGTGAGTTTTTTTCAGGCTATGCATTTGCTTTTTATGATGCACTACATTCACCTTCCATGAACCCATGTCGCTTTGCACGATTTGTAGGCCTGAATGGTTGTACACCAAACCAAGCAAATGCATTTCCTGAGTAAAGCTCTAGTTTTATGTCAAGTTTGATGCAAATCCATTGGGCGGTTTTTACTGCAGCTGCATACGTATTTCCAGTTGGAGGCAAATTGGGAAATCGTATGGGTTTTCAGATCAGCCCGCAGTTGTAGGAAAACAAAAAAATGCATTTTCAATTCTAAACAAGCATTTGCAAAGCAATCGGTCTCGACTTTGGGACCTTCTATGTATCCAGCTGTGCAGCACATTAGCCTGGATGCTGAAACATCTACTGTTCTTTAACATGGAGGTAAAGTAAGATCCACACTGCGTGACATGCCCGATATGGGAACACATGGAGAGAAATATTACCTTTCAGCGGGAAATGGTATAGTCCAAACCTCTGTTTTTAATATAAAATCAGGGCCTTTGGTGGTCATATAACTGAAAATACAAAATGTAAAAAAAAAAATTGTCTACGGGTCCTCGTGGAAGACGATTGCTATGGACTGGAATCTAGAGAATGCTAAAGTAATTCCAGCATTTTACTGACCTCTGCTGGTCGTTTTCTATCAAGACAGTGAAATAGAGGCACTTGAACACAAAAAAAGTCCCTAAGCGGAAGCAGACAAGTCCTAGGGCTGATCTCCAGAGCCCACAAAGAACATTCACATCTAAGTATATACTAAAGTATAGACAAGAGGTTCCGAATGCTCGATCTAAAAAGTACAGCTGAACCGTAACTTCTCAATGCTCAACGTGTAAATAAAAAAATATTTATGTATTCTCGTTACACAATTCTGGAACCTTATGTCATGGAGTCAGTGAAATTGTGTATGATGTGGTGAACTAGAAATACATTACGTTTCCATGTAAACAATTTTTTCTTCATTTTTTTTGTTTTTAAACTTGTTTTGAGCTACACAAGTTAACTCCTTGCCTCTTTGAATTCCTATCTGCTGTGCATACCACATAAGCTTCAAATATATTGTTGTAGTTCATTGACTGCTCAGTCACGCAAAAATCAGAAGCAGTCCAGGACTCCGTTAGATATATAATGTGTTTGTAAAGAATGCCTTGAGAAAGTATAACATTCAAATACCCCACTTCAATTAAATATACACCAGGTACAAGGTCTGTCTTTTAACTTTATCCGTAAGCATCTGCCTTTTTAAAACATCCGGCTTTGTGTCCCTTAATAGCGGACTCCTCAAACCCAATCTTCTGCTTGCGTAACAGTCTTATATTTACTTCTTGACCCCAGTCAGCTGTATTTAGCAAGAACGTCTCTGTACTAAATGTTACATGCCGTATTTCTTTAGTTAAAAGTTTTTATTTTTTATTTTTAGGTTTATGGAAGAACAAGATCCGCTGTTGGTAACACTCTCTTCCCAGCATGAGGATGCTTTGCAGGAGCTGAGAAGCAAGCACATGCTTGAGCTGAATCCCCATGGGTCACACGTGTTGGAGCTGCATCAGGGACAGATGGAGTCCCTCCCCGAAGAGCTGCTTGCTGAGCACAGAGCAGAAAAGCAAAAACACCAAATTGAGCTGTCGCTTCAGCAGCAGTCTCAGTTGGACGCTCATGTTGCACAACTGCAGGCTGCACATCAAAGTCAGATTGAGGAGTTGGAAGCCAAGCACTTGTCCAAACTGGATACTCTGGAGTGTTCTTACTTGTCTGAAATACAGACCATCCGAGATGAGCACAGACGCTCTGTGCAGGAGCTTGAGGTCTGCTTGTTGGATCGCCTGCGTGAGAAGGATGTGGAGGCAGCCAAGCACCTGGCAAGTGAGACCGAAAGACTCCATGCTAAGCATGACCAAGAGCTGCAACTTGCACAGGAGCAATTGAGAAAAGAACTGGCCTCCCTTCACAGGGAGAGGATTGAGGCCATGGTTGCTGAGCTAGAGGCGGTGCATAAGGTACGTCACAAACAGTGGAAACTTAGTGAGTGGCATGATGCAATGCATGCGATAAAACCGAGGAGTGGAGTGGTGGTTTTAGGACAACTTACAAAACAAGTCAGTTGCAGCATGTAAATATTATGTTATGTTCGGTGAAATGCATGCAGTTAATCCCGTGGTTCTCTGATCATAGCTTGATTTCGTTCTGTCCATTGAACTTTGAGTAGCCATATTGACTCGTCAGTTTTGAGCGTTTTTTTCCCATTGATTTGTAAATGCCTTTACGGTGGTGCTTTTTTGCTTTCTTATGGGAGATGCTTGCGATTAATTTGGGTGTTACCAGCTTCCATCATTGGAAAATTATCTTTGTTTATGTATTTCGGCCTCTTTGCTTTTCTAGCAATTGTGTGTGTTTACCATAGAGTTGTGCTTTGAAATATGACAGGATATATGCTCTGTTTTTAGTACTAATTTCGAAGCTTAAAAGTAGTTATTTTATAACTCCTGGTCTAGTCAATTTGTTGCAGTGCTTTTCTCCTTTGACTATACTTTACTATGGGTGCTGTATTTGTAGGCATGAGTGGAGTAGATATTCAGTGGCATCTTCTTATTCCCCAATTCCCATCTGGAACGACCTTGAGCACAAGTTCTCGGTTAGGAAGGAAAGCTATGTAGATTAGGCTGACTACTGATCTAAATTGGCTCATGTTGTCAGAGTGTATTCCCTCTTTCCGCATCCTTTAAAACTGGTATAATTATCCAGCAGTGCTAAAAACGATTTACCGTACTGTGCCTTGTTATTAAATACCCATCCATGACCTCTTTTATTTTTTACCATGGGTGAGATTACACAGGTGATTTAATAGGCCGCTACAAAATTCTCCTCAGTCTGTGCTTTCATTTTTTCATAACCAGAGCAAGATTTCGTTGGTGGGTTGTAGCATTTAGTAACTTATTTTCCCCTCTTACACAAGATGTTTGAAATGCAAGTGTGCTTTTTAGGCTGGATTTGTCACAATGAGTCTCTTCTTAGATTATTGACAGCACTGTTGTTCACCAAGGTGCTTAGTGCAAAAGCAAAGATATGAAATTAGTTCTTTAAAGGACAAATTTATTCCCCTCACTCACCTGCCTTTGTCATGTTGATTGATTTAAAGATCAGATTTATAAATGTACTGCCAGAAGTGATTCCCATCTGTTTAACCAAGTAGCGGCGGGTTAAAAAAAAAAGGCAACTGGAAGGAGTGGGAATAGTCTTTGGTTGAGCCCTAACTCCATACTTGAAGTTTCAGCAACCTCCAGAGCGAAAGTGTGACCATATCTGGGCAGCCACTCTTTGTGAATTGCATTTTAGAGTTCGTAAAGTAGTACTAATTTATGTACTCCAAAATAACTTTTCTCATCGGGTGTCCAGCATGACCCATGTTTTTCTTCTTTTTACCAACTAGAATTGTTTATCCTGCCAGTGAAGTAGTATTGCATGATATTGCTCCTTCATTTCCACTAGCTCCAAGCAACCTGTTTTGTGGGCATCCAATTGCAAAAAGATATTGAGCATCAGCTGCTGGTTTATCTTCAGACAGTTCACTAGTGAGTCAAACTAGTCTCCCTCATTGGATACACAAATAGAAGTGTGCATAAGATGGTCTACAAATGGAAAGTCTTTAAGAAGGTGAAAGAGTGTTCACAAAAAGGTTAAAGTTGTTAGGTGTTTGGGTCAGGGACATTGATGTCCATGCTTGCAGGCTTCTTGGTGGCAGTCTCCTGTGTCTCCTTTATTCATAGGGCTGCAATGACTGGCAGGAGTAGAGTTAACGCCTGGATGAGGGCACAGGTAGCAGAGTGAAATAGAAGAGCAGCATGAAACACATCTCCCAACATTAAGGGGATACCCGTTGACCAGTAATGTTCTGCTTAGCTATGTATGCTGATCCATGAGCATCAGATGACCGTTATACGGTAGAGCAGGGAAGGAGCAATCAAGAGAGCAACTACATGCTGATTGCTATCCCTTGCATTTGAGTGCACCTGTGGTCCCCTAGAATTTGCTAGGAACGGTGTTTCCCTCGCAGTATAGTGAGTGAAGGCCTAAGACTTTGCCCGTAGATGATGGTAGGAGTGAGTCTTTTTGGCCTGCAACAAGATGTTTCAGGAAAGAGTTTTGATTGCATAGTGGAAAACCTCATCGGATAACAGCAGTTCTGGAAGAAATGAAAACTGATGCAGAAGAGCTGCCATGTTGGTGGTAATGGACTTAAAACAATTCACCCAAGAGAGTGCTAAGAGACCTTGAAAACTTCTGTTTAAAGGAGAATGTGTTCTTTATATCAATTCTGGGGGTACAGTAGGGAAGAGAAAATCATAGCAAACAATGTGGCAAGAGTTACTGCTTTACAGATCAGCAAGAGCTTGTCCCAAGTACATATTGACCGCACATACCAACGTTCAGCAGTGTGATATACCACATTAAAGGGTAGATTAATTCCCTTTAAGACAGAGCTGTAGTTACATTCTCGCCTTTACCCATTTTGGTAGTGATGAATCCCTAAACTAGTTATTGTATGACTGCCTTCACTCTTCACAATTTCAGATACTCACATTTCGAACTTTCACCAAAGATGTGAAGGGGCATGAAAGCTAGTGGCTATAATTTGGGAATTTTAGTGATCCTGAGAGTTGAGGTTTCCTTTTTGTAAAGTATCTGAAAAGAACCTGCGTGTTAAAAATGTACCAAATACTAATCTTAGTCGACCACAAAGGCAACACGAACTCCACAATATTGGAGAGGAAGTCACCACGTTGGGTTTTTAAACACAAAGTGATCTGATCGCTATCACTAAGAGGAAACGTCTTCTGCTCAGTAAACCGAGGAACGATCTAACCTATCTAAGTGTACCGCAAACCAAACTTGAAACACCAAGTGTTCAGGGGTTGGTGAAAATTGGCATAGGTTTGACTGCAGTACGTTTTTAAGTGTGCACTATGCAAACATTGCCAAGTGAAATACATTTGAAATACTTTATTGATAATCGGTTGAGATGAAGTTATTTTCTTTATGCCAACATTTGGATTGTCATTTATATTTTTGTTCATTTTCTTGGGAATGAGGAGACTCTTAAGAACTGCAGTTGATTGATCTAATGTGATCTACTTGTTATATGTTGCTTTTCTTTTTGGATGTTGAATCAGAAATGTTTTGGTTTGGCAGATCTCGACTTTTGCTGGTCTTTAGTACGTCCTGAGACTGCAGTTTATCCTTGAATTGTCATACTTTGGCAGAATGTCATTTTTATCATTTTTATCATTTTTTTCTCCTTTTTATCCAGTATTAAAGACTGCACGGACACATATCTGCAAGACACCTGCTGGCTTTACTGGTGCTAGCTTTCTCTCAGGAGTCCAGTTTCCAAGAGTTGCTTTTGTTTGTTTTAGTTCCCATGGTCATAACCGTTGCTAGGATGATGTTTCCCAGCAGAGATCTTTGTAATAGTTAATAATGGTATTTTACACCGAGACTGGTGAAAACAATTCTAATTTGTACTGTTAGTGAATACGAATGGTGATGGTTAGGGACCTCTTTGGTACTGGCTCAGTGCCTAGTTTTGTGGCTTTACTATACACAAAGAAGAGGACGATGTTCCCACTTCTGGGCAGGAAAACTGCCAGTCAAGTCACCACTTTATTGTTGGTCGTGTCACCATACCTCTGCATGGGACTGTTCGGTCTCTATGCCGCTTGCGTATGTAGGCTCCTTAGCAAAAGTGATATATGATGGCCACTTGAATCTCTGGTAGCAAGAAGAACTCCTGCAGTCAATGCTGTTGCCACTTAAAAATTATCTCAACTGGAGGTTGACGCCTAAGTCTACAGGCTAGAGCACTTAAAATAGTTTTGGAACCTAAGTGCCCTTCATCGACAACTTTGCTGCGTGAGTTGAAGGCAATTTTTACAGTGTTGAAGTGTATCCCAAAACATTGTCCCATTCAAGGATGGAGGAAACACTTTAGAATATCGCTGCCATCTTCACATATACAAGAAGAGGGACTTACTCTGGTAATTGGCAATAGAGCTGTTTTTGTTTTTGCCATTGTGCTGTCTTAGTGTCGTGCCTTATTGTCTCTGTTATAGCAATTCACTTATTTCATGATCATGCATATTCGATTACTTCAGATGCTTTTTGGGGAAGATACTCCTTTCTGTTCTGGGGATGGGGCATGCAGCTTTCGATCTTCCTCAGTCCATTTGCCTTCAGTGGTTTCCAAATTTCAGAGAAACCCACCATTTAAAGTCTTCCATTGGGTACCTATTGGGCAGTCATTGTTGGTAATTTGACATGCTGATGATGAGCTAAAAACTGCTCTGGAGGTGCTTGTAAATGGTCTATTTATGTACTCTTGACAGACGTTTTTGGGGCAGGGCCTAAACTTAATTTAATAGGGTTTCATATTATATAAAGGCAATGTGAACAAGTAGCAGTGTATTGGAATGATTAATTCATGCATTCCATACAACACATATTTTGTACTTGTAGATGAACTTTTAATCCATCGACTGCTTCACCTCTTTCCTCTGACTCTGTATACATTTCCTATGCAATAAAAGACAGACCCAGTTAAAAGAATTGTCCCATCCCATAAAATATTTGAACAGATGGTTTATAGTGAGTATAAGCTCAAGTATTTGAAGGTGGTGTTTAACTGCTATTCCTAATATCTTCAGAGTGAGGAATCTTCAGATCGTATTTTCCTTGAACATTACTGTTTTGCAGGCATAACATAGCACAGATTTGGTACTGCCCAATCCCAAAGATTTGGGAGGCTGGTGTTCACTTGATATAGCCTTCTAGTTAAGGATTCCCCATTGCCCACAAATCGTAATCCAGACTTTTGTTGTCTAACCCCCTACATCCAAAGAGTGCAATTCGGATGACCCTAATAGCCACAGCATTGGTTTTAGCTAGTTATACATATATGTGATGGCTGCGTACCTCATAAAGTGATGGAATGGCTGAGAAATGCGTTAGAAAAGGCATAGATTATGGGTCTTCACACGCCTATATGATTACATTGAAGGAAAATTGATGACTTAAGCCTGTATAGGAATGAAGTATTGTACGTAACTGATAATCTCTATAGAATCTCAACCGCTTTGAGAATGCTATATTCACATTCTAGTCGGACGTCTCAGGTCTTGTGTATGACAACATGAATGCACTATGAAGCATGTTGTATTCAATAGCCATCAGAGTGCAGACACACATGATTTGATTGTACTCTTCTGCGCTTTTGACTTCAGTCTGTGACCTGAGCATCTTGCCAGCTATCAGTAGTGAATGTTACTTTTTATTTTGTGTAGGAGGAGTTAAATGAAGCTCTTAATAATCAGAAGTGTTTGCTGGAGGCAGACCATCGCCAAGCACTGGACATTCTACGGGAGGAGGTGTTGAAGTTGGCGGAGCAGCATAAAAATGCCATGCAGGAGTTACAGCATCTCCATGCAGCAGAGATCCAACAACAGAAGGGAAATCTCGAACAGCAACTACAGAACCTAAGATCGCAGCATGAGCAACATCAAAAGGTTAGCACTTCTGTGTTTTTCACAGAAATTAATTATTTTACCGATATGAACATTTTTAACACTGTGAATCTGAAGAAGGGCAAACTTAACTATACCTTCCATCCGGAAATGATTATATAGGGATCCCGAGCCTCCATTTTTTTTAGGGCTAGAAAGCAGTTTGCCTTGTGATTGGAAACCGTTGATGTGGCCTAGGTCTCCTGTGGCAATGAAAAGCACCAGTTTTGCACCTCTGGGAAGTAGGCCTACTCTCTTAGTATCAGTGTAATGCAGACTTAGGTATGACTATAAGCATCATTGGAGTAGGTCTAACATTATCTTTAAGTCTAAGAAGCTATTACTGAGACCTGTGTCTCCTGCACCTTTGAGCGGCTGATGCACAGGCTTTTTCCCACACATCTGAGAAGCCAAAGACCTGGTCTTGGTATCCTGTGTGAGGTAGAATGGGCATTTGCGCTGTTCTAGTAATAGGTGCAGTAGATTGTACCTTTGTCTTCTTGTAACTCTGAAAAGTTGTTGAGCATGGTGTCCATATTACCTGTCACAGTGAGTTGAAGACTAATACTGAGCTATTCATCACCTCTTAAGCAGAATTCTAGATACCTGAATTTTTTGTGTACGCTTCTAATGCAGTGCACTAGAGCTTTCTCTGATGATCAAGTCTGGCTCTTTAAACTGCGTACAGTGGATTTCTTATTTACTAGTAACCATAGTAAAACATACTGTGATCCTGCTGTCAAGGAACAGTAAGTAATCTCACCTCCAGTGCTGTTGCAAGGGGAGGGCAACAGGGTCTCTTTGTATCTGGTATTGCAATATGTATTTAAATAATATAAAGGAGGCCAGACCTGTTCCTTTGTTCCGCAGCTAACACTTTGACGCTACACCCTGGGGTGGGTGAAACTAGCCCTAAATTCGCAGAGGCCCTACGAAATGTTACCCCTAAGTATGAAACAAAGTCAATATACTCACCTGGAATGTAAATGGATTAGGTTATAAAATAAAGAGGATAGTCTTGCTGTACTTGGAGACATGCACCGGACATAGTCCTCTTGCAGGAGTCACGTGTCCAGGGAACACACGATGGAGCACTGAATAGATGGGGTTATAGGTTGGTGGCACACTCAGGCTATACTAGAGACTCAAGGGGGGCGTGTGTGTATTCTAATCCGTATTTCCTTCCCCTTTATGACCCAGTAGATTACGAATGATCCGCACAGATGGTTGGTGGTGGTCTCCGGCTGCTGGGAGGGCCAGCCCTTCAATATAATTTCGATTTACATCCCTCCCAGACAGCAGTCCCAGTAGTTGTTGGAGTTTGGGACGATGCTCCTTGGACTCCTCGAGAGCAGGTTTTTAATTGGGGTGGGGAGGGGACTGTAATTTGGCCCAGTCTCCAGCGATTGACAGACTGCCCCCACGCCAACATGACCAAACAAGCACTGTCTTAAAAGATTTTCTGTCAGTGATGGGTCTGTGAGATATCTGGTGGGGCCTCAACCCCACTTTACAGCAATACACATGCCTCTCTGGAGGGCATGGTAGCCTATCATGAATAGATTAACGTTTTACACTGGCCCACCAGCTACCCGGCTTCCGTGACGCCCATCATCTAGCCCGAGGAGTTTCCGACCACTCTCTGGTGTGTCTCTTAACCTCTTCAGTGCTGCGCGAATTTCGCTGTAGTGCTGAAGGGTTTAAAATCGTATTGGCTCATGACGGAAATGTTCCGTCATCAGCACCGGAGCACCGACGCTGATGACGGAACCGTTCCGTCATGAGCATGGAAGGGGTTAAGAACTGGACGAGACACGTCAATCTCGTATGGGGGGGGCTTTGAGGGGAGGGGGTGGAAATAGGCTCTTGGTATTTCCAGATATCCCTCTTTAAGGCTACAATCCAAGAACCAACAAACCAATAGATCTCCCAGAATGAGGGTATGGTAGACTCTGCCTGTACTCTTTGGGAAGTGTACAAAGTAGTAATTAGAGGGCAGGGCATTTCATTAATAGCGGGAGATAAAAAAGAGAAGCGCTCAAAGCTAGACTCATTAGAACGAGACATCCAGGAGCTGGATACTCTTTTGGTCACTGCCAATCACGCGACATCACCTGGCACTTAAGCAGACCTAGCATAAGGCGGTAGCTGAAGAGACCGCAAAAGCCAGATACCGTGTGACCCAGCATAACCTCCAAGAGGTGGGGGACAGGGCCGGCAAGCTCTTGGCTTGGCTGGATAAGAGGATGGTGGTCTTGAGATGGGAGATGAGTGAAGGGGAGTGAGCGGGGTCCGGGGAGGAGCACAAAATAGCAGACACATTTGCTAATTATTATGGGCAACACTATACTCCGGCCTCATTGCTTCACTTGAAGAATCACAAGAGTTGCTTGCTACCCTCCAAACGCGTTGCTTAGGCCCGGAGGACAGGAACCACCTTTAACAGGAACTGACAGTGGCCGAGATATACAGGGCGATTCAAGACCTATGATCCGGTAAAGTGGGCGGCCCAATGGCTTACCAATTGAACTGTACAAATCCACTGCAACGAAAGTGGCACCCCTTTTACGATACATGCTTAATGAGAGCTGTGATAGAGTGAGACTTCCTAGAGACCGAAGAATAGCTAATATTGTGGTCATTCATACGGATTCCAATGAATGTGGCTCATATAGGCCTATCTCCCTTCTCAGAGCGGAAGTAAAGATCTTGTCCAAATTGCTCGAAACCCACCTGACCCAGGAGATGCAAACTAGTTCACATGGATCAACCCGGCTTTATCCCGAGACGAAGCATAGCACTCAATCTCAGCTACATGGGGCATGGGTAGGGCGGCTATCCAGGAGGAGGCAGTAGTGGTATCGTTTGATGCCGACATGGTGTTTGATACAGTAGAATGGCCTTTTCTATATGCAGTGCTGGAAAGGCTTTGGGCCAAGTTTCCTTGCATGGATTAGGCCCTTGTATTCGGAACCCCTAGCGCAGATCTCAATGCATTGTGGAGGGGGACAAGGCAGGGGTGCCTGTTCTTCTCCACCCCCCTATATCCCCCCCTTCCCCGCTGTTCTCATGGATATTAGAACCTTTGGTGGTATGGGTACGTGGAGATCCCATGGTACAGGGACTGCTTTGGACCCCGGAGTGGGAAGATCACTTTTCCCTATACACCGATGACATCTTACTGCAACGATCCATAGCATACTGCATGTATTCGACCTATTCCGTAAATATTCAGGTTATACTATTAACTGGGAGAAATCGGTGCTATGCGTCCTAGCGGGAGACACACCCAAACTCCCTAGACGAGGTATGATCCGTATATTCTCCAACAGGTTCCGGTACCTAGGGATGTATATTGCTAGAGGCCCAACGATTCTCTGAGCAAAACTAGACGCCCCCGCTGGATCGCCTGAAAAGATATATCCAGCACTGGAGGTCACTGCCGCTGTTGCTCATGGGTAGGGCCACACTCTTCAAAATGATGGCACTACCCAGATTTGTGTATGTACTCCATAATTCGCCCTATTTTGGCTCCCCCACCCTACTTCAAGCAGATACTCTGCAGTGCGACAACTATTATGGGATGGTGGGGTGTCTCGAATCTCCCTAACAAAATTGAACAGGGGATGGTATAACGGTGGGATGGCACTTCCCTTCTTCCGTAGATATTACTGGGCGGCCCAACTTACTGTGTTCAACATACTTGGTGCCTAGACCCTTAGATAGTCCCGCTTACAGAAAGGATAAAAACTCTCAATAAGGTAGGCATATGGTGCATCTACACCGCTCCAAAAATATCATGTGAGGGTCGAGGGGCAGACACACACGTGTTAAGACTAGAACCCTCACTCACCCTAAGGTGACATGCTTCATCATTGGGTGCCCTCTTGCACACTTGGACCGCAAGGTGCCCAGTGTGGGCTACAACTCTGCCACACTAGAGGAGCGTGAGGTGTTTTGTGTCATCCAATGTAAGCTAGAGCGAGGGGCAGAGTGCAAAAAAAATGTATGTTTAAAATTATCTCCTGGTTGACAAAGTCAATCCTTTATTAGTGTCCCCAGTGGATAGGTTCAAAAACTAAGTGAGAATAGGGATATGGATGTTCCCTATTTGGATCTGGTCTACATGTTTCTGCCTTGCTAGACCAAAAGGTTCTTGCCATTCTTCAGGACTATTCGCTTTGTCACTCTGCTAGATACATGTGAGTAATAAAGTAATCATAAAAGATACTTTACTGGTATGGCACTGATCAGGGGTAACAGCCTGCAGCCTCATATTGAAGTGTTTCCCCTGACCGGGACCGGCTCAAGTAAAGAAAATCCGACACCTAAGGGCACCCCTGCATCCTGAACACCCCCACCCCGCCCCCCTTGACTTTGGGGATCCCAGCAGACAGTGCTCAGCCCTCTTTCGACTTCTCAACTTACCTGTCCGGCTGGTGGTTACCTTCTGTAGTAGGGGATCTCTGTGTATAGTCATAATCTAGGGAATAGTCCCGCCCATGTGCGTGGACCCCGGAGCAATCAAAAATAATCTCCTAAGTTGTCAAAAAATGCAGAACTGCACAGACACTTAAGAGAGAATTTAAAGACCGATAATGCAGCCTATATCCACAGGCTACACTGTCCAGTACTTAGACTAGAAATTCCACCAAAAAAACCACAACAGCACAGCCTGTCCAGGTTTCTCCACATAGAAAAACTTGCTTTTACCAGCAAAACCCTCAGGAATGATAGAGAGGAAGGAGTGGACAGACAAGCCCCATAGGCTGCCATTATGTGGCTCAGAACAGGATACCGTGCCTTTAAGAGAACTTTCCAGAACTCTCTCAGTATCCCAGAATGCACAGCAGGTCCCTTCTACTTTCAGTTCTTTTTTCCGGCTCCTGCTAGCAGGACCCTGGAGCATTGAGCTCTCCCTTTTTAAGGGTTTATTAGTGATTTTTTTCACTCTTTCTAGTATTTGAGTGCTTTCATTTGAAGTACTATGGTGCTTTCTTCCTTGTATGTGTTTCTGAGCACTCTTTTATTTGTCAAAATGCCTGCTTTGTTTGACAAATGCCCAGAGTGTTCAAAGAAGAAGGCCAAGTCGGACCCACACGAGGTGTGCATCATCTGCCTTCCCTCATCTCATGTCCCGGAGGAGTGTGACATTTGCCAGGGCTTCTCCAGCAGGACCCTGAGAGATAGGATGAAGATCAGGCTCCAAGGCCTGGAAGACAGAAGACAGAAGACTGAAGGCACAAGGTGGGTGTGGGCAGACTTCCTCTGCCCATGCTGAGGCCTCTGGGGGGGGGGGGGTAACCAGGGGCAGGAAGACCAGCAAACGTCCCTATTCTCCGCTCGGCGTCGAGGGAACTGAATAGACCGCCGTCGAGATCTCCAGTGACTATTTCATCGTCGTCGAGTAATCGACGTCGAGAGGTGGCCCGGTGTCGGCGCTCGCCGTCCAGGCGACACCGCCGTTCGCGAAGAAGAGGAGGTGGGCGTCGAGAGGGTTCGAGGCATGTGGGCTGCTAAATTCATATCTTAGCATTAGATCGCCGCCTAGTGTTGGGCTCGGATGATTGCACATTGTTGTCCTGGAAGAGTCTTCGAAGTATCCTGAGATAGGTGGCTCCTCCCCTGGACTACAGTGCGCATGGGCATCGGCTCCATCCCCAGATTGTTTTTTTCCGCCATTGGGTTCGGATGTGGTCTCGACGTCTTACTGTCGGAACCAAGTAAAACTACCTTTTAGCGGCCAAAAGGCCTCGATTTTCTTGCGTCGGTATTGTCTGCGCACGGTCTCGAGTCTTCCGTCTCTTGGAGCCGGAATAAGCGGAGTTTTCTTCGCTCTCTGAACTTTGAGACCTTCTCATCGCGACACGACTGCAAGCCTTTACGGACATGGAGCGGAGCCCGTTTAAGTACTGCCCGCTCTGTGGGTCCAAGTACCCACACATCGATCTACACCCCGTGTGTAACAAGTGCCTTTCGCCGGACCACGACGACGGCAAGTGCAAGGCCTGTGCACAGTTCCGCTCCAAGAAAACTCTCAAGCTTCGGCGCGCGGTGCACTTGGAAGCTAGGCAAGCGGCCCCGGATCCGGAGAACATCTTCGGCGACCAGGAAGAAGAGGTCCAGGGTCACCATCTACAAATCTCCCCATCACAGACGGAGGTCGAGGCGGATCCGGGAGACGACGACGGAGTCGCGGGTCAAGTCCTCGAATACGTCGAAGAGGTAGGAGACGACGATGAGATTTATGGGGCCGCGGCAGACAGCTCGGGGGACGAGCTCTGCCCTGAAGGTTACGAAGATACCGACCGGGACACGGGATCGCCTGTCGGCCTTACCCAGGACCCGTTGCCGCAAGCCACAGCCCCGCCTTCAGGCCCGGCTACGGACTCACTTGCTGGGCACGCTGTTTCGAAACCGAAACTGAAACCATCGGGGTCGTCAACACCTAAAATGGCCGACCCGAAATCGAAACTGAAACCTAAGGACTCGAGTGTCCCTAAGATGGCTGCCGTGCCAGTGAAGAAATCGGTGCCCGTCGCCCCATCGGCTCCGTCGACCTCCGGTCCGCAGAAGCCGAGGAAGTCTGTCGATTCCGATGCTCCAAAATCGAAACCGACGCCCGAGGAAGGGGCCTCCAAGAAAGATGGTCGGCACGGATCAGCGGCTACGGCGCCGTCCAAGCCCGCCAAGGTCGGCTCCAAAGAGGCTACGCACAAGAAGTCTGCGCCCCGGCCTCAGGAATCGGAGGTGCCGAAGACGGTTTCCGCGCCCAAAACGCACAAGGCCCACGAAGAAGTCGGATCCGAGGGACCGCTCAAAGCATCCTTGTCGGCGACGAAACCCACTGGCAGTGTACCGTCCCCCATTGCGGAGTCACTGCAGTGGATCAGGGAGAAAGCCTTTGCTCCATCGGCTCCGATGCCATCACCGCAGCCGCAAAAGGACACTCCGGCAAAGCCTTCTGGAAAACTCCTCTTTCTCTTGCCACCTAAGGAGGCGCCGAAAGCGTTTTCGACGAAATCGGCTCCGAAACAGGGTTCCTCGCTGGCTGACCCTCTTCCACGTCGTGTACTCGAATCGGAAGACGATTCAGAGCGTTTCATCGATGCTGCCACCGGCAAGCTGACACTCTATAAAAGGAAGATCACTTCTGAGCCGGTGGACTCCTACATCATCCCACTGAAGAAAAAGAGGGTGCCCCTTGACGCCTCAGGCCTCACGGAACCGATCCAGCCTCCTCCAAGACGGAGCCCCACTCCCTCCCCAGAACACTCTGTGGGTGAGGGGTATGATGAGGATGAGCAGTACAATTTCCCTATCGATGAACCTGATGTACAACCGGATTCATACGATGACACTGGTGACCAGAACACCCAAGGTGTGGGCCAAGACCCGCAGACCTTTAATGCACGTGCATCCCCGACTGAGGACTCAGCAGGATTTCATGCACTAATTGAAAGGGCGGCGGCCAATCATGATGTGGACATGCATGCCGACCCGGTTGAGGAAGACTTCCTTTTCGACACCTTTGCAATATCTGAAAGGACAGTAAAAACACTTCCTATGCTGAAAGGTGTCCTCAAACATGCTGGGGACATTTTTAAGGAGCCTACGAGGGCGAGAGTGGTCAACCCTCGCATTGAAAAGAAGTACAGGCCTGCACCTGCGGACCCCGCCTACATCCGGGGACAATTGCCACTGGACTCTCTTGTGGTTGCCAATGCCAGGAAACGTGCCAACTCCCAGACAACGGGTGAAGCTCCTCCCCCGGATAAGGAGTCCAAAGTGCTAGAGGCAGGAGGCAAAAGAGTAGCTGCACAGGCAGCAAACTTTTGGCGCATCGCCAATACACAGGCGCTCCTGGCGCGTTACGATAGGGCGCACTACGACACCCTAGAACAGGTTATACAACACCTGCCCCCACAGTTCCAAGAAGGCACCAAAATGCTTATTGAGGAAGGAAAGCTAATATCAAACGCAGCCATCAAGTGTGCACTTGACGCTGCGGACACAGCTGCTAGGGCTATCAACACTAGCGTTATGCTGAGAAGACAAGCGTGGCTCCGCATCTCAGGGTTTAAGCAGGATATTCAGACAACAATTCTTAATCAGCCAGTCAATCCTGATAGTCTGTTTGGTCCGGATGTTGACACCACCCTAGAGAAAATAAAGAAAGACACAGAAACTGCTAAGTCTATGGGGGCCCTACAGTCCCAACAGTTTCGTGGCAGCAATTTTCGTCGCTCAGGTGCACGTGGCGTCACCAGAGGACAGATGGGTCAACAATCCCAGTTCTCCAAAGGTGGGGCGCAATCCTCGTTCACTAAACAGAACAAGGGAGGTTACAGGAATAACAGCAACAGAGGTCGCGGCAGAGGAAACAACAGCTCCCGCACCTCTACTCCAAGCAAACAGTGACTCTCTGTCACTGCCCCCCGACCACCTAACACCTGTCGGGGGGAGACTGCAGCAGTTCCTGCCCGTCTGGAGAAACATCACCACAGACAGGTGGGTGAGACAACTAGTCCAGTATGGTTATTGCCTAGAGTTGAAATCCACTCCACCCAACATCCCACCAAGGCAAAGGCCTATGTCCGCAGAGCACTTGCACTTATTGCAGCAGGAAGTGGTGGCGATGCTGCAAAAAGGCGCAATCGAGCTCGTGCCGGTGGGGGAGGAAGGCACAGGGGTATATTCCCTGTACTTCCTTATTCCAAAGAAGGACGGTTCTCTCAGGCCCATTCTCGATCTACGTCCCCTCAACCTGTACATACTATCGGAACATTTCCACATGCTTACACTGCAGCAGATTCTTCCCTTGCTAAACCAGGGAGACTTCTTAGCAACCTTAGATCTCAAGGATGCTTATTTCCACATTCCACTACACCCGTCACACAGGAAATACCTCAGGTTCACTATTCAAGGCAGGCACTACCAGTTCAAAGTCCTACCCTTCGGAGTCACAACAGCCCCGAGGGTGTTCACCAAGTGTTTAGCGACAGTGGCGGCGCACCTCAGGAGGCAGAATATCCATGTCTACCCCTACCTAGACGACTGGCTCGTACAAGCCAAGTCAGAGCAACAGTGCGCCGCAGACATGTCGACTACAATTCGCCTGCTTCACGATCTGGGTTTCTCCCTGAACTACCCAAAATCGCATCTTCAGCCGGCACATGTCCGGCAGTTCCTGGGTGCTACGATCAACACCCTGACAGCCATGGCTCAGCCAAACCAAGTCAGAATCGACAGCATTCAGTCGCTGATCCAACGATTCAGACCACGACACTCCCTGCCAGCGAGAGTGTTCATGCAGTTGATAGGCATGATGGCCTCCTGCATCTTCATAGTCCCTCACGCACGGTTGCATATGCGCCCGCTCCAGGAGTGCTTAGCGAATCAGTGGACACAGGCTCGTGGGCAATTGACAGACCTAGTGTTGGTTACCAGTCGGGCATACGACTCTCTGCATTGGTGGACTCCACACAACCTTTGCAAGGGCCGACTGTTCCAAGAGCCTGTGCCGCAGATTATCCTGACAACGGACGCATCTCTCCAGGGATGGGGAGCTCATGTGCTCACTTACACAGTGCAGGGACTATGGACGACGCAGCAACAGAAGATGCACATCAACTATCTGGAACTGATGGCAATCTTCATGGCGCTCAAGTCCTTCATTGTACATCTGAGCAACAAGGTCGTGCTAGTCCGGACGGACAACATGACCGCGATGTACTACATTCAAAAGCAGGGAGGCACCCACTCGCCACAGCTGTCTCATCTGGCTCAGAGCATGTGGAAGTGGGCCATTCAGAGGAACATTTTCCTCATGGCAGAACACCTCCCAGGAAAGGACAATCAGATGGCGGATCTGCTCAGCAGATACAGCCATCAGATGCACGAGTGGGAGATACACCCTTCTGTTCTCCACCCGTACTTCCAGCAGTGGGGTCATCCGGAGATAGACCTGTTTGCCACAAAGGAGAACGCAAAATGCCGACTCTTTGCCGCCAGGTTCCCTCACCCACAGTCGCAGGGGAATGCGATATGGATAAACTGGTCAGGCAAATTTGCGTACGCTTTTCCGCCAGCCCCTCTAATACCGCTGGTCGCAAGAAAGCTAAGGCAGCACTCCATGACTCTCATCCTGGTTGCTCCAACGTGGGCACGCCAGGCTTGGTACACCACGTTCCTCGAACTCTCAGTGGTGCCGCATCAAAGACTGCGCCTCACGCCCAGTCTTTTGACGCAGAACCATGGAGACATTCAGCATCCAGATCCACAACAGCTCAACCTGGCGATCTGGCTCCTGAAGTCCTAGAGTTTGGATACCTTAACCTACCTCCAGAATGCATGAGTATCATCAAGGAGGCGAGGAAACCAACTACTAGAGCATGCTATGCTGCTAAGTGGAAGCGTTTTGTCATCTACTGTACGTCCAATGACATCAACCCACTAGATGCATCTATCCCCAACATCATCTGCTATCTGCTACATCTCTACAAGTGCAATCTGGCGTACACTTCCATTAGGATACATCTATCAGCCATAGCGGCTTATCTTCAGAACAGGCAGCACCTCTCTGTCTTCAGAGTGCCCGCCATTAAAGCCTTCCTTGAAGGTCTGAAGAGAGTCATTCCCCCAAGGACACCCCCAGCTCCGGTGTGGAACCTCAACGTCGTTCTCACCAGACTGATGGGACCACCATTTGAGCCACTGCACTCGTGTGAGCTCCAATTCCTTACGTGGAAAGTGGCCTTTCTTATAGCTATTACGTCTCTGAGGCGTGTCAGTGAGCTGCAAGCGCTCACAATACAAGAGCCATTCATTCAAATTCACCCAAATAGGGTAGTGCTACGCACTAACCCTAAATTCCTTCCTAAGGTGGTGTCACAGTTTCATCTAAATCAGACCATTGACTTACCAGCATTCTTTCAAAACCCGCGAACGGTGGCGGAAAGGATGCTCCATACCTTAGATGTACGAAGGGCGTTGATGTACTACATAGACAGGACACAACACTTTCGAAAGACAAAGCAACTCTTTGTTGCCTTCGCACCACAACACAAAGGCAACCCAATCTCCAAGGCAGGGATAGCCAGGTGGATTGTTAAGTGCATCCAGATATGTTATCAGAAAGCGAAGCGCACTTTAACAATACCCCCCAGGGCGCACTCCACGCGCAAACTGGGGGCATCCATGGCTTTCCTGGGGAACATTCCTTTGGAGGACATTTGCAGAGCAGCCACGTGGGTCACACCACACACCTTCACAAAACACTACTGTGTTGATGTGCATTCCAAACAGCAAGCTGCTGTAGGACAGGCTGTTCTCAAAACACTTTTTCAGGTTTCTGCAGCTGGCACGGGCAACCGCCGCTGATGGAGGGACTGCTATGTATTCTATGCTAAGATATGAATTTAGCAGCCCACATGCCTCGAACTGAATATGCTACTTACCAGTATGCATCTGTTCTTGGCATGTAGGGCTGCTAACATTCATATCGCCCGCCCTCCTCCCCGGTGCCTGTCGCAGCTGCAGATATACTATTGTATTTATTCATTAGCATGGACATCCTTTACACTTTCACTCCATCTTCTGCCACAATGGCGAAAAACAATCTGGGGATGGAGCCGATGCCCATGCGCACTGTAGTCCAGGGGAGGAGCCACCTATCTCAGGATACTTCGAAGACTCTTCCAGGACAACAATGTGCAATCATCCGAGCCCAACACTAGGCGGCGATCTAATGCTAAGATATGAATGTTAGCAGCCCTACATGCCAAGAACAGATGCATACTGGTAAGTAGCATATTCAATCCATGACGTCGAGGATGACGTCGAAGTCTTGTAGACGTTCGGCTTCGAGGAGCTGCTCGTCGTCGAGGCGAAGGCGGTCGCCGTAGAGGCGAAGGTGTTCGCCGTCGAGAAAAAAACGCTAGTCGTCGAGAAAGAGGCGTTCGCCGTCGAGAAGGAGGCGTTCGCCGTCGAGAAGGGGGCTGTCGACGTTGAGGGACCGACGGTCGCCGTCGGGGTGACGTTCTTTGACGCCAAAGAGGCGCAGAAGCAGTTCTGGCACCAGAAGTCATTCTAGCCGGCGGCGTGTGCCGGTAGGGGACTCCCCATCGCCTGAGAAGAAGGGAGAGTCACCGGGCTCGGTGTACTCTGAGGTATATACACCTCCTAAGCCGAGGTCGACTCCACCTCCTCCCCCAAGGAACCTCCGCCGCGGACCCCCCACCTCCGCTTCCACCTCGCCTCCGCTTCCACCTCCTCATCAACCTCATCCTCAGCCTCAACCTCTTCCTCGGCTTCCAACTGGCGGACCGCCTGTGGTTCCTCCGAGGACAGCTTCGCTGCCACAATACCCGACTCCGCCTAAGGGGACTCCTCAGCCCAGAGGACCCCAGGCCGGCCACGGTCACCTGCTCCGGTGAGGCCTGTGGAACGTCCGAAGCCAAGGAGATCGCGCTCGCGCTCCGGTCGGAGGTGGAGATCGCGGAGTCGTCACAGGTCGTCAACGAGATCAAGACGCCGCCACAGGAGGCGCAGATCACGGTCCCACACGAACTCTTCTGGGACCGGAACCTACTCACCGACCGTCTGAATCCCCTGGGACGAGGGTGTCGCCTGTAGACGACATCGTCACATTCCAGGATGTTCTGCTGAGGGGTGCAGCTAAGTTGGGCATCACGGTTGTAGGAGCGTGGGGTCTGCAATCCTATGGTCACCCCAGATTTTTGCTTTTTGCTTCACTGGTTTACGACTTTCCCTGGCTGTGGGCCTGGTAATCAGACCCACAGCCTAGCTGTTCTCTCTCTAAATTGACAACCATGTACTGTAGGTGCATTTACCAATTGGTACTGGGCCACCTTATCAGTCCCTGTACAGTGTACCTTAGGTACCCAGGGCATAGGTGTACCCAGGGCCTACCAGGGGCTGAAGCATGTATTATGCCACCCCTGGCTGGCCATCTAAAACTGACACAACTGGCTGCATGACAGCTGGGGCAAGGTGGTGTAATCACCCGTTGCTATAGATATAGTATACCTATATCTAACCCTAAAATTGACACATATATTCATATCAATCACTCCTATGGCAGGCCTTACCAATCCTGAAGGCAGAGTTCTTGGAATTATGCGAGATGGTGCTCTGGCATGAGCTGAGCCCGTCTGCAGCTTGCGGAACCAAGTCCTAATAGCTGTTCCATGATAACGCTATACCATATACTCTTAAGTGCATTATCAACCTTGCGGTTAAATGCTAACTCTGGGATAACATTATCAAAACATGTCGAGTAAGGTGTCATACGAATTGGAATACTACCCCCTCGCCAATTCTGGACACGACATGTATGTAACTGTGAACCCCGGTTAAAGTCAGACACAGCCTCAGCTCGACAAAATGGATGCTGCCACCACAGACACAAGTCTGACCTCCTGCTGCTGGGAGTCCTTCCAGCGAGGGAGGCTTGGACAAAGGGTTTCCTGCCTTGGGAGGTGCTTGCACCACCCCAGACAGGATTTTGTGTATTGGGTAGGACAGGCCTGAAAGGAATGAGACATGCCTGGGGCACCCAAGGTGTCCTGTGCATACACCGGTTCAATCCAGTTGCTGGGGCATCCCTGCCCCAGCTCTGGCGGGAAACCAGACAAAGGATAGGGGGTGTAGCCACCCCCCTTCCTGGTCCCACCCAGGGGAGGGACCTAGTCAGTAGTGCAGCCCCCTTTAGGAGAATAAAGGTAAGAGCTGGTCCCATTCCAAATTAGATTATCCTGAACAATTCTACAAGTAGAAACTCTGGACTTCGACGTTCTGCTCCACAGAAAACTGAAGAATCACCCTTGTGGACAAGGAGTGTGTCCACCCTGCAACTGCAGGCACCATCAAGCGTCCAGCGGCTTCACTTTGTCGTCTTCCCTCGAGGATCCAGACTTCAGAGCCCGACGAGACCCGGATTCCCAGACCTCTCCGACCTCAACTCACATCTGCAGCAAAGCTGAGACCCGTGGTGCGACGAGACACGTGGGACTGGCCATCTTGAAAGAACCTGCACTTCGCTTCCAGCACGACTCCCGAGGTAAACTCGACCAATTGCTTTGGGGATTGAGAAGCCCCAGCCCCGAGCAGCCCCTGCACCGAAGATCAGCCCCTCAGCCTCCACGAGAGCTGCGTGGGGCCCTTCTGCTTGTTTGCTGCTCGACGCGTTGTCTGGTCACTTGCCGGCTGGCTAGTGCCCTCCTAGACGACGAACCTTTGAATCTTCACTGCTGGTCTGGTTGCTCCAGACTGGCCCTTGCTCCCTTCCAAAAGAGGGGCACCCCGGACTCTCCTAGTCCGCACCAGACTTCTTTTCCACTCACCGCGTGGGTTGCCTTTGCCAAGGCCTATTGACTCCAATTCCAGATCCGACACCGCCGACAGGGAGAGCCTGTGTGTGACAGCTCGTGCCTCCATCCTGGTCGTCGAAGACACCTCCTGGTCCACGTGGCTGCAGAGTCAAGCGTCCACTCTTCACCTGATCGCGACGACAGCAACTGGTTCCTTCCTGGTTCCACACCGGTCACTGGCTAGTGACTTTGAACACTGTCCCCTCTGCTTTCAGGTCCTCTTCTTCACCGATCCACCCTTGGATCGCACCGGACATCTTCCTCCTGGTCGCCTGCAGCATCTTTTCTTCCCGGCTCCATAGACTTCAACGCGAGAACCCGACACACTTTGACACCTATGCACCCGCAGCCCGTGGGTGAGGTAACGAGAGCATTTCGGTGCTCAAGGGTAGTTTAACTGTCCTAGTGTCCAGTTCCACAGTCGTTTTAGTTCTAACTAGTCAGGATTGTCCATACTCACCTTTAACTTGAACTGTACTGTCCATAGACGTTGTTACGCATCTCGCGTGTGAGTTCACACTCTGCACACGCGTTCCGTGGGCCTCCTATTACTTACCTAGGGTTAGTGTAGCGTGGTCCCAACGATCCTACAGCCTCTGGACAGCTCCATTTCTTCCATCGACTTTCACATTCCACTTACTTAGTATATAGTTTGTCGTGCCCCTAGGGCACCATTGTAATTTCGTGCAACTTGTCGTATTTTTCGTAAGAGATTGTCATGTGCTTAGCCCTCTGATCTCATAAAGAGTTCAGAGGTGTTGTTATTAATAAATAGACTGTTTATTTTCATAACAACCTGTGTGGTGTCCTTTCATCTGATATTCAAGGGGTTATATTGTGGTAAAACAGCTGGCTTCACATGCCAAAAGAGTTTAGCCTAAGACTGCTTTGTCCATGCTACCATTAGGATAGCTGGTCTATAAGGTTGACTTACAACCAATCACCATAAGGGTTGTTTGGACTGATACAAGGTGATCACTAGAACTAGTGAGCATCATATATCAGGCCAACTTCTCACAACGGTGACGGTGCCTACTCCCACGACGTCCGTGATTTTCGAGACGCTCCATAAAAAGCACCTGTCTCGTCCATTGCTGCCTCTAGTACCAGGATTGGTAGAGCCCGCCGAGGCGTTGTTTCTCACTCCCGCGGTGACGAAGGCTACTCCCTCTAGGCTCCTTAAGAAGTACCGGGCCCCGGACACTGAGCCAGCTTTTCTTCGGCTGGATCCGACACCGGACTCTGTCATAGTGACGGCGGCTAAGAAGCAACATGCCACCACCCCGTCTTCTACCGTACCTCCGAGAGCCGATGGATAGACTCGGCAGGCAGAAAGGTCTGTGGGACGGCATCTACTGCGATGAAGGCGGCTAGTGCCGCGGCTTTGCTGGGGCGATACGATCGTGCCCTATGGAAGTCCCTCCAGCAATTCGCTGAGTTCCTTCCTCGAGAGAAGAAAGAGGACTTTCAAGAGATTCTGAAGGAGGGGATGCTGGTGTCGAACCAACTCATCAGCGCAGCTGCTGATGTCTCTTCTGGCGGCACATGGGTACTGTCATGGTATCAACCAACAACGCCACGCTTGGCTTCGAATTACATCGCTCAAGCCAGAGGCTCAGCAGCGGGTGGCCAATCTGCCTTTCTCGGGGTAGACCCTGTTTGGCAAGCATGCGGATGACGAGATGGCCCGCATGAAGGCGGAGGCCGAGACCCTGACGGCTGTCTGGTTGGAGAAGCCCAAGGAGAAGACCTACCGCTCATTCCAGAGACGGTTTGGGGCGCAGGGCAAAGGGTGTGGGCAGACTTCGGGACAGCAGCAACAACAGCAGCAGCAGTTCCGGCGACCCTTCCAGAAGCGCCAGAAGAGCCGAGGCGGCCAGCAGTCCGCAGCAGCGAACAAAGGCCCAGCTGGGTCTCGACCCTGAGCGGTTACTTCCCCTATATCCGTTACCCGCTCCGGTGGTGGGGGGAAGCGTTCAATTTGTTCTGGCAGAGTGGAGAAAAATTACTCTGGACAAGTGGGTGCTGAATATTGTTTGCAATGGATACAGTCTTCGGTTCACCAGCCCGCCTCCAGCAATTCCACCGGTAAGCTCGCAGTTTCAGCTGCGCGAGCTCCAGGCGGAGGCCGATATCCTGTTAAGGAAAAGGGCGATAGAAGACGTACCTCTGTCTCAAAGGGGAAGAGGTCTGTACTCACGGTTCTTTCTGGTTCGCAAGAAGGACAAGAACGAGTTCAGGCCCATTCTGGATTTGCGACAAGCAAACAAGTGGATTCGCAGAGAGAAATTTTGCATGCTGTCATTGCATCAGATTTACCCTCAGCTACAACAGAGAGACTGGCTATGTGCTATAGACCTACAGGATGCGTACTTCCATGTGCCCATTGCACACAAACACAGGAAGTTCCTGCGATTCCAAGTCGACGGCAATCCTTATCAGTACACAGTACTGCCATTCGGGCTGAAGTCTGCGCCCAGGACATTCTCAAAGTGCATGGCAGTGGTAGCTGCGCACCTGCGGAAGAACAAGGTGTTTGTCTACCCGTACCTGGACGATTGGTTGATCAAGGCCTCCTCCTTCGCGGAAGCTCAAGCACACTTTCAGAAGACGTGCGTTCTCTTGGACATGTTGATGTGCAACCCCAGTTTGTTCAAGTCTGTCCCATCTCCGGTCCAGTGCATACAGTACTTGGGAGCCTCCATCAATACGCTGTCGGCAAGCGTGTATCCTTCGGAGGAGAGACGATTATCACTCCTTCGGAAGGCTCAGGCTCTTATGACCGCTCCATCTACAACAGTGAGTACGGTGTCTTCTCTACGGGGGTCGATGGCCTCTTGTATCTTCCTCACACCACACGCACGGCTGCACATGAGACCATTGCAGGAGTGCTTGGAGGATCAGTGGGATCAAAGGAAAGGGTCTTGGGACGACAAGATACGAATGTCTCTGCGCGCTCTTCAGTCTCTGAAGTGGTGGTGTTCAGTGGAGAATCTCCTCAGAGGGGTTCCCTTTTACAAGGACATTCCCACACAGACTATTGTGACGGATGCGTCTCTCCACGGCTGGGGGGCGCACTCTGGAGACTTACAGATTCAAGGAACGTGGTCCCCGACGGAGTCCACGTACCACATCAGTTTCCTGTAACTCAGAGCTGTTCACTTGGCACTGAAGGCCTTTCATCCGTCCTTCCAGGCCAACTCTCTGCTTGTACAGACGGACAATACGACCACGATGTATTACCTCAACAAGCAGGGGGCTTCGAGATCACACACTCTGTCACAAGAGGCGCAGGCGATCTGGCGCTGGCTTCTGGCCAGAGGAATGACGATAACGGCTACCCATCTACCAGGTGTGCAGAATGTTCAGGCGGACACACTGAGCAGGCTGATTCAGGAAAACAACGAATGGGACATAAACGACGAAGTACTAGGAGAAATTTTCGCAAGGTGGGCGACTCCAGACGTAGATCTGTTCGCTACTGCCGAAAACCGCAAATGCCCAAACTTCGCTTCCAGGTACTACCAGCAGGGGACACTGGGGAATGCGTTATGGATCAACTGGTCGAACAGCTTTCTGTACGCTTTTCCACCCATTCCCCTGATTCCGGCGGTGCTCATCAAGCTGTCCCAGTCCAGGGCGCCGATGATCCTGATTGCCCCGGAATGGCCCAGGCAGTGGTGGTTCACGGACGTGCTTCACCGGTCTCTCCTTCCTCACATACGGCTGCCATGCCGGCCGGACCTTCTCACAAAGTTTGGGGGGCAGATGGTGCACCCCAACCTCTCGTCTTTGAGTTTGGCGGCATGGCTCCTGAGATAGTGCAATATGGCCATTTGAATCTACCAGAAGATTGTATGGACATACTGAAGGAGGCTAAGCGCCCTTCCATTCGGACTTCCTATGCTTACAAGTGGAAGCGTTTTTGCATCTGGTGCAAGTCCAAGAACTATGACCCAACGACATGTAAGGAAGATGTCATCCTTCCGCATCTTCGACATTTGGCGCAATCTGGCACTGATATATATTCCATTAAGGTTCATCTTGCTGCGCTGACTGGCTACAGGAAGTGCCCTTCACAGACTTCCTTCTTCCAGATCCCTGTGATCATGGATTTTTTGGAAGGCTTGAAGAAAGTGTTCCCTCCTGTCCGGCTTCCTTCGCCTTCATGGGAATTGAACGTGGTGCTTTCCAGATTGATGAAGGAGCCTTTTGAACCTATCCATAAGGCTTCGTTGCAGCACCTGTCCTGGAAGGCGGCATTCCTCGTGGCCATTACATCGGCCCGCAGGGTGAGTGAAATTCAGGCGTTGCGTTGCCAAGAACCTTACACTGTATTCCATGCTGCTAAGGTTGTTATGCGTACCCACCCTAAATTTCTTCCAAAGGTTATATCTGATTTCCATGTTAACCAGACCATAACTTTACCTACTTTTTTCAGAATCCTTCATCTCCAGCGGAAAGGTCTCTGCATTCCCTGGATGTTAGGAGGGTGTTGAAATTTTATCTGGATAAAACCAAAGATATTCGTAGGTCAGACCAATTGTTTATCAATTATGGATCAGTCAGGACCGGTCTTGCTACCTCTAAACGGTCCATCTCTAGGTGGATTGTGTCCTGTATACAATTGTGTTACCAAAAGGCTAATAAGACCTTAGGGGGTAAGCCTAAGGCTCATTCCACCAGGGGCAAACCTGCCACGACTGATTTGCTACGTAATGTTCCAATTGCAGAAATCTGCAAGGCGGCCACTTGGAAGTCGGTCCATACCTTTGCTAAGCATTACTGTCTGGACACTGATGCCAGGACAGACGCTCAGGTTGGGCAGGCTTCGCAGCGAAACCTGTTTGCACAATATTGGTGTTATTCTCTTTTCTCCACCGCCGCTTTGGTGTGGGGATGGGCTTGCCATTCTATTCACTTGATTATGACTATACACAGAGATCCCCTACTACAGAAGGAGTAGTTTCTGTCCTATAACTCCAGTTCTATAGTAGGGGTATCTCTGTTAAAGTCATAAGCGCCCGCCCTCCTCCCCGGTGGAGGGAGTTATTCATGTACGGAATGCTACAGGTCTGGCGTGTTATGCCTTCAAAAAGAACTGAAAGTAGAAGGGACCTGCTGTGCATTCTGGGATACTGAGAGAGTTCTGGAAAGTACAGTATCCTGTTCTGAGCCACATAATGGCAGCCTATGGGGCTTGTCTGTCCACTCCTTCCTCTCTATCATTCCTGAGGGTTTTGCTGGTAAGAGCAAGTTTTTCTATGTGGAGAAACCTGGACAGGCTGTGCTGTTGTGGTTTTTTTGGTGGAATTTCTAGTCGAAGTACTGGACAGTGTAGCCTGTGGATATAGGCTCCATTATGTCTTTAAATTCTCTCTTAAGTGTCTGTGCTGTTCTGCATTTTTTTGACAACTTAAGAGATTATTTTTGATTGCTCCGGGGTCCACGCACATGGGCGGGACTATTCCCTAGATTATGACTATAACAGAGATACCCCTACTACAGAACTGGAGTTACGTTACAGGACAGAAACTACTTCTTCATCTAGCCTCCAGGTCAGAGCCTGCAGCCTCTTTGTGCGACCGAGATTCCCAATTGAAAAGCATTGGGCGCTCACCAATGATTTGCACCCTGCACCTGGCCGTCCCTGTGGTGTAAGGTTGGTGCTACCTGGTGGCCCCCCTGGGGCCTGTACCCTGAAACCTTGGGTACATCCTTGCAAACTGCACCTCTTGTTGGTGCCCCCAGTCTCCATTGACTAACACTGGGCCCAGTGACCTCTGCACCTGGCCGTCCCAGTGTCGCTGGTGGTGCAGTACCTACCTTGGTCTTACCCTTGCCCAGTGTTGGTCCAAACCCCCGAAGATTGGACAAGTAAGTAGAGTACTTACGTGTAACTGCATATAACTGTTTTTGTTCCATAGGATTGCGTGCGTTTCTACCTATTACCCTAAATGTCTATCTTTTACATTTGCTAAGTTTGCCACTGTATGATTGACATTGCCAAAGTATTTTCATACTACTGTTATGTATTTAACTGCCTTTACAAAACAATACCTACTGCACATAAAAAAGTATTCCCATTCATTACATTTTTACTTACCTGCATCTGAGTTCCTCTCAGTTCTAAAATTTAAATAACAAGTTATAACTTTATTTACAAAACAATTGGTCTTGGATTCAGTCTTCGTGTGTGTAATCATGTCTTGCCTGAGTGTGTACAAGAAATGCTCAACACAACCCTCTGATGAGCCCAACTGCTCGACCACACTGCCACAAATAGAGCTTTTAGTATTATATCCCTAAGCCTCCGGGGATCCACTGGACTCTGCACACTATTCCTTACTTTGGTATAGCATATACAGAACCAGCTTCCTACATTGGTGAATCAGTGGTGGGGTCTACAACTTTGTATTTATTGGACCACTCTGACAGTAAGTGAACACACAACTACAATCCAACAATTGCCTTTAGATTTACTGTCTTTTTTAATTGACAATTTCCCCAAATTTTAAAGTCTTGCTAGGGCCTAGGTTAAGTCCCTTTAGTATTTTAAAAGTTTAAAAGGCCTACTTTAGTTAGGTTGAAAAGACTTGGACGCTTTTATTCAGTCCTTTTAAAAACGGCCCCAACTATCAGTAAAATAATGAAAGGTTCAGATGATATGGTTGTGGAACTCCACCTGACCTCTTACCTCCATCTTGAATGGAAGGAGCTTAGAACCCTCTGCAAACTCGAAAAACATAAAAACTGGTTCCAATCCTACCAAGGTTAAGCTTCAGGATCTCTTGGCAAAATATTCATAGGAACACAGTTCTGATGGGAATGACCTCCCCGAAGGAGGAGAGAGGTAGTGGTGAGGGGGACAATTCCCATCCACCAGATCTGGTCTCTGCACCCATCTTCCCAAACGTAATAGGGTACCTAGATCTCACACAGGTGGAACAGGCACCCCAAGTGACATTGAGACTGCCTCCATGAAGAAGACGTCCTTTTTGCAAGGTTGACTAGAAGACTATCCCTAGACGTAAGCTCTTAGCTTTAGAAAAGTAAAGAGTAGAATTTGGTCCAACACACATATATGGTGGCACCAAAGGGATTGTCCCTCAAAATTAGGAAGGTGATATCACCAAATAGTTCACAGCCTTTGAGGGGTTTTGTGGAATGAGAATAGTGAAGAAGTTACCCTGTAGAGCATTGCTTTGGGAACTTTTCACTGGTAACTGCAGGGACAAACTCCTGACCCTTACTGGGGCAAATGCCAAGTCCTATGACCTCATGAACTGCCCCCTGATTGTTGGCTTTGGACTCACCACTGAGGAATATAGAATTAGGAGGGCTCACAAAACCTTGAGTCAGACCTGGGTTGACTTCATAGACTACCCAGTAAAAACACTAGATGGATGGTTAACTGGAAGTGAAGTGCATGATTATGATGGACTTTATAATATGTTTATGAAAGAACACATTTTGAGTGCTTGCATTAATGAAACCTTGCATCAGTATCTGGTAGACCCAGGTTTACCAACTCTCTCCAGGAGAAAGATAAAAATTAGGAGTCCAGGTATTCCCCCCCTCCACCCCCCTGGCCCTCCTCCCCCCATCGCCACCAAAAAAAGTAGGGTGGGCCCAAAGGCATCTCACAAGTTAAACTTGGGTACCAAGGTAAGAATTGGGATCCCAATTGGGCTTGGTGTCACAACTGTCAAGACTGGACACCACACCAAGGACCCTAGCTGTCCTAAAAATCCAATCCCCGGTGTAACTCCAGGGGTTGTCAGTGTAACCTCTGAAGGTAGTCCCTCAGATGAGGAAATCCACATAGGCTTCAACTGGAAAGTGGGCCCTAAAGGTGAGTTTGAGATTCCAAAGGGGAGTAGACACTTCTACCTACTGGTGAATGGAATCCCAGCCACTGCCCTGAGAGATGCTTGTGCCAGTCACACTGTGGTGCATGACTGGTTGATTCTTTTCAACCAATATGTCCCAGGGGAGACTAAAAGGGTAAGGGATGTCCCATGGGTGGTCACTGTTAGACCTGTGGCTGTATTGCCCCTTGAAATATTAATTGGGGAGGTCTTAGACTACCATTCTCCAACTAAGTGACCCAGATGTCTCCTTGGGAATGCTCCACTATGCGTGTCTTGACTTTGTGACTCGTTCTTTCTACATACAGTAACCCACATAGACACTTAATGGCGTAAATAACCCCCTCCGTATTGCAATCCGATGTGTGGTGAAGTCTCATTTTTTGACCTGTATGCAGGTGTGTAAACGTGTCTCCCAAAATTACATTGCCACATTGTCCACAATTATGACATTTTTTCATGCCCTTTTGAACCTGTTTTGTGGTGACTGTGGTCGATTTTTAGCAGTTCTCGTAAGTTCTTAGGTCTGTTGTGTGTAAACAATGGTAAACCCTGAAATAACCCAGCAAAATCAGTTTCTTGTTCAATGATTTCCCACCGCTTCCATATGATGGCCTTAATTTGCGGTGCTTGTACTGAGTGTTTTAATACGAACACTTCTCGATCCTTGGGCTTTTTCTTAGCTGGCTAAGGCAAATCCTCTCTTTTTCTCAAAGCAACTGTCCGTTCTGCTTTAGTTAATGTTTCATTAGGGTATCCTCTGGCTTTGTATCTCTCCAGTTGATCTTGTATCACATTTTTACATGTGGTGTCATCAGAAGTTATTCTCTTAATCCTCGTAAGTTGGGAAACTGGCAGATGTTGTTTAAGAGAGTGTGGATGTGAACTTGTGCAGTGCATTGTTGACATCTGTGGGCTGTCTGTAAACCACCGTCGCAAGCCCTGAAGCAGTCTTACAAATTTCAATATCCAGGAAATGGATCTTCTCAAGTTGTATTTCATGTGTAAATTGTATTCTGGAATTGTGACAATTCAATTCTGCGATACATTCTTCAATTAGTAACCTAGATCCTTTCCAAATTACCAGTATGTCATCTATGTACCGTAGAAAAACGGCCGTGTTCACGCGCCATTTGGGATTGGTAAGAATATGTTGCTATTCGAATTAAGCCATGAAGGTGTTTGCGTAGGATGGGGCTCCGGGAAAGCACATGGATGTGCCAGTTTTCTGTAAATAAAATGTATCCTGCCGAATGAAATAACTGTGATATAATGCAAAGTGTAACAATTGCAGAAGAAACAGGTCTTTCTCCTCTGTCATGGATGATTGCAGCAATCTCCACTCCACCGCCTCCAGCCCTTCGTTATGGGCAATAGATGTGTATAAAGCAACCACATCGATGGTACATAGAAGAATCTCCTCGTTGAAATAATGGCGAACCGCTGCCAGTTTCAACAGACAATTGGTCGTATCCTTAATGTATGTTTACCAAGACTACTAAAGGTTACAAATGATGGTCAAGATAGTACCCTATAGGTTCATGAATTGGACCGCATCCGGCTACTCTAGGACGAAAAGGTGGATGGAATCTGTCCTTGTGCATTTTGGGGAGCATATAGATATGCGGAACTTTCGGTGTTTGGTTCATTAGAAATTTCCGGGTGTTATCAATAATGCCATTATCCACTACTCTTTGTACAATGGTACCTAGTAATTCCAAGAATTCTCTTGTGGGATCTTGGTCCATTGGAATATAGGTGTCCACATTTTGCACTTGAGTATTAACACTGTTGGTGTAGTTATCTGTATTGAGAACCACTAGGACTCCGCCTTTATCAGCCGGCTGGAAAGTAATCGACTTATCCTGTCGCAGTCGTTCAAAATGCGGAATTCCTTGCGGGATAGATTAGAGCATGTTTGGTGTGTATGCTGCGTTCCAGATTGTTTTTTCACTAGGATTTCAAAAGTATCCAGGGTTTTATGAGAGAGCGGAGACATAAATTTACTTTTCAGACGGAAAGGCTGTAGTATTTGAGGTTGTTCATCGAAGGTCATATTGGTTGAGAAAAAACATTTGAGTCGCAGCTTCCGCATAAACCTGAATAGAGATATCTCGGTTTCCAGACTGTTGGATGTATATGTCTGGACGAACGAAGTCCCTTTGTTCAAAATCTTCAATTCTTCAATGCTCAAAACCCTGCTTGAGATGTTCATTACTTGAGAGCCTACTTCCTGAGGTTTCTCTGCAGTCTGCCTGTGTCTGGTGCCTTTTTTTTTTTTGCAGAGTTTTATATAGTGCGAACTAGACCCGAACCGAATCAGGTATCAGAGCGCTTTACATAGCACCAGTTACGTTACATGAGGACGGACACACATTCATTTTAGGCACGGGGAGATTAAGTGATTGCCCAGACTCACAGGAGGTTTTTTGACTTGTCCCCTGCGGGTACGGTGTCTAGAGGCGTAGTAGTTTTGTCTGATGGTGACTGACGATTGACCTTCCGCTAAAAAAGACGGCTTCATGCCTGACGTGGTCGCTGTTCAATCTGTCCACTGCTCTGTTGTGTAACTGACCCTACAGCAGGATGTTGTAGGGACAAGTCCTGGTCGTTGACTACACTTTCCTCAGATGAGGTGGCTCCTGGTTTTTTAAAAAAGCGTTTCTGAGCGTAGGCCTCAGCCCATGAATACACCTATTCTAACTTGTAGTCAATAGTGTTTCTTCGAAAATTGCAAATTTTTCGCTCATGCACTTCTTTGGCATGTGCATCCAGGTTTCTATTGATGTCTTCCAAAACCTTATTCCAGTCTTCCTGTTCCATTTTTTTTTTTTTTTTTTAGATAACTCATCCTTTAGTTTACTAATGTCATGTGCCAGTTCTATGAGGATTGATGATATTTCTTCGATGATTAAAATAATCAAATTCAAAGAACATTTATTAAATATAGCATACCAGCTAGACATAAATGCTTTGTTAAATTTGAATAGCATTGGTCTCAAGGCAATCCTCAGCCCTCTGGGGATCCTTTTCACTTTGATACTCGATCAAGGTGGTGGCGTGGAGGCGCTGGTTTACCTCCTTTCTCATCATGTACTCAAGCTGTCTTAACTGCTGTGTTGTAGTGCCAGTGGAGGAACTGAATTCACGTACCTCTCTGACTAAAAAATAAATAGATTCAGCATCATCTACAGAGTATGCTTTAGTTTCTGCCTGATTAGTCGTGAGGTCTGCTATGTCCTACCAAGACATCTTAGAATAGGGTGCTAGTCCACTAGTGGGCTCAATGTACTAATAACGAATCAAAGAGTGGTCCTGCACACCATATGTTAAACTAATATATCCAAACTGTGTGACACAATGTATGCAATTTATAACACTATTATGCGTGTACTCGCGTGTAGAAGGGAATTAGCCCTGTCCCTGTGTAATATAAGAGTGGAGGCCGTGGTAAACAACTGGAGTCTGTTGACATTTTTAGAGACATTTATAGTCTACAGCTGTGCCTCACGTAGGCAGTGGTTTACCACGGCCTGGACTCTTCTTATATTACACAGGGCTAAATCCCTTCTACACGTGATTGCACGCATAATAGTGTTATAAATTGCATACATTGTGTCACACAGTTTGGATATATTAGTTTAACATATGGTGTGCAGGACCACTCTTTGATTTGTTATTAACACATCCCTGTGTGCCATGTCCGCAACCACTGCCTGTGGCATAGGTAAGTCACCCCTCTAGCCGGCCCTACAGCCCTAAGGCAGGGTGCAGTGTACCACAGGTGAGTTTATAGCTGCATGAGCAATATACCCTACAGTGTTTAAGTCCATTCCTAGACATTGCAAGTGCAGTGAAGCCATATTGAGTACATGGGCTGGGAGTTTGTCATTACGAACTCCACAGCTCCATGATGGTGTTGCTGAATCCGGAGAAGTTTGGTATCAAACTTCTCGACACAATAAACCCACACTGATGCCAGTGATAGATTTATTGCAAAATGCACTCAGAGGTCATCTTATAGATGCCCCTTGAACAAGCATTGGCATTGCCAATAGGTCTTGCTTGGGGACCTTATAAGTATTTAGTTTTGCAGCACAATATCCGATTATGCAACAACGATATTGTGCTGCAAAACTAAATACTTATAAGGTCCCACAAGCGAGACTTATCGGCAATGCCAATGCTTGTTAATTCTGACACCAAAACGCATTACTACAGGCACAGGCCCAAACGACAAGCCGCCATCCGTAGCGCGTGCATCTCATTGCCAAACCAGACGACACGAAAAAATCCCATGGGGAATAAGGAAGGTTCTAGAAATCTCCTCCGTGGGCAAAAAGGAAGCAATATGTGTCCGGACATTATGTCTTTGAAAACACTGTCTAGGCTATTTTTCTGCGGATAGAACTTTTAATATGGAATACACAAAAATTATTTGGAATGTGAAAAACCAAAATTTAGTTAGATATTTATAATGTTCTGGTTTCCATTAAAAAATGGTATCCCGGATGAAGAGGTACAGGTAGAATTGTGTTTTTCTGAACGCCGATACATAGATAGGCAGGCGGGACCGGAAAACCTAACACAATAAGTATAAATATACTCAGAAAATATAATACACACGGTCGAATGACAACATGCCAACACTGAATAAGGACACACCAAACGGGGTGGGGGTACTACTGCTTGAGGATGAGATGGTTTGTGTGGCTTTCCTCATTCACAAAAACGCAGAGAGAAAGTGGCACGAAAAATAGAAACAACGGAAACATTCTTGACAAAATAGTTCATGCAACATTTTTCTAATGACACATTTAGTTTTTTCTTTAATTTACACTGATTCAGTGGAAACTCTGGTTTCCATGTATCTGGTGTAGCATGTTAAACCATATAACAACCACGATGCGGCAACGCATCGTATGCGTTTATTTCGCTCGCTGCTTCACTCACTGACTGACTTGCCTCCTTTGACAGAAACTAATGCACAAGGTTGGGGAATCTAAGACCAGCGACAGAATACAACGTGGATGCATGTGATTAACACTGGATACGCAAAACGAAATCACCAGACGATATAAAAGCGGGAGGGATGATAGGAGGGAGTCGGGGAAGTAAGGCTGAGAGCTAGGGAGTACGGATGGATGGGAGGGGACGACGGAAGAAAGAAAAAGAAACGCGGGAACTGAGGGAATAATGTTTGGAATAGGAAGGAAGGCAAGAAAGGGGACGGAAGACTTGAGGAATGGGAAAGAATTAAACGGAGAAGAAATTAAGGCTATAAACTGAGGGAGGGGAAGAATGAGTAGAGGAAGAGGAAGGGCCTCATTTAAAAACAAGCAAAAGCAAATGGAAGCAAATGGTGGGGGCCTGAAGGAGGGGGTGCGAGGGATGAGGGAACACGGCCTGGGGGAAGCTGGCTGGGGAGAGAATGCAGAGCGCACGCTGGGTGAAGCCCTTTGATGTGCTGTGAGCGGCCGGGAATGAATGATTAGGGGAGGAGAAGCGGGAAACTGAAAGTACAGCCGGCCTGCGGCCGGCCATGAATAATTAGGGGAGGAGAAGCCCTGGCCGTGAATGCGCGTGCATGTTTGCTCACGTGGTTCACATGAACTGCATGAAAACGCCAGCAAAAAGCTGGTGGTTTCATGATGTTTTCGCCACTTGAATTCTCGCTCCGCTCGATGCGCATGCGCGCATCGATAGGTCGCGAGACCTAAAAACTACCAGCACACTAGTGTACAGCGGACTGGTCTGCTCCAGCCTGCCACACCAAGACAGGTTTCTGACACCCTAAGGTGAGAGCCCTTGTGCTCTCGTGGGGCAGGAACAAAGCCTGCTCGGGTGGAGGTGGTTCCCACTTACCCCCAAGCCAATCAGGTTAGGGAATGCCCCCTCCCCAAAGGGAGAGGGCATTCAAAGCATGTAGGCACGCTAAAGACAAGTAGCCCATTGGCCAACATCTGCCAGTACCATTAACACCCCTAAATTCAGTATTTAGGGACACCCCTGAACCTCTATCCTTAGATTGTGTGAAGTTATGAAACTCTAAAATAGTCCTATAAAATCAGCCGAGTAATGAATTTCGAATTACTCACCTGGGGTCAGGAGAGAATCCAGTACTGTACCTTTCAGCCCAGTACTGAACCGCAAAAGTAATTAGACCTGTACTTACCCATAACCTGAATTTTCTTCCATAGGAAACCGTTGACTGCTTTTCTGTGAAATTTCTTCTAAGTGTCTACTTTTGAAAATTACAAGTATTCCTTAAAAACCGTACCATCTACTAAAACGTAAATACTTAATTGTCTTAGGTAGAGACCTCAGTACTGAACCTAGGACTCCAGTCCTGGATTACAAAAGTAACGAGAACCTACTTTTCCTGTGACTTGAATTTCCTTCCCTAGGATAACATTGCTAGTTTTTCACTGAAAAGTTTCTGAAGTGTCAACTTTTAAAATACCTTTATATTCTTTAAAAATCATTGCAATAACTAAAACGTTTTTACTCAACTGTTTTCAGCTTAGACCCCAGGACTGAATCTAGGAACCAGTCCTGGAGTTACAAAAGTAATCTATAAAGTAATCAACTGCATTTATGTAGAAAAACCCATTGAGCTCAATGTAAAATTGTTTAGAATTGTCGCCTACTGCAACCCCTGTACCTATTGTGTTTACTACTTTTCTGCAAAGTAATTATCTGAGATCACTCGTATTGAGAAAAGTATATTTTGATACCTTGATTGTGTGAAACCTTTTGCTGACTGAATGTGTACAACAAATGCTTTACACTGTCCTCTGGTACTGCCTTACTGCTCTACCAAGCTACCACTTTGGAGAGTAAGGTCAGCCCTGACTTTAACCTCTGTTATACCTCTGGGAGCCACTTTCTCACACCGTCCAAATGAAAATCCGTTAAAGACCATGTCTCCGGGAGACAAATCAGCTCATGACTTGTAACAAAGGTCAACCAGCCCTCGTTTCCAAGCTTGGAGCAAGACCACTGACTCCCTGTCAGTAAGACTGCACTCCCATCCTCACAGCTTTACCAATAAGTGAGGCCCTCTGAGAGCCCCTGCACTCCTGTAGTGCTGGTGTTCGAGGCCCTCCTCCACCCGCAGGTTACACCCACGTCTCATCCCTGGTGGTCCAGTGGACCCCTGACCCCTTCTTTCACTCAGCTTTCTGCCCCTTCTTCCTTTCTGCTCTGTTTTCAGCCTCTTGACCCTTCACTCTTTTCTCCTCTTTTTCTGCCTTCTGCTACGTTCACCCTTTATTCTCCCCCCCCCCTTTTTCCTCTGTATTTCTCTTGCTCTTTTGGCCTCCTTTTCACCTGTTTTCCCGTCGCTGCTGCCCCTGCGCCCCCTCCCCCAGCATGACCAGACCGATCCAGTTTCCCTCCCCGCTCCCCCCTTCCAGCTGTCAACCCTCCCCGACCCCTACTTAATGGCCCGGAGGCGCACCAAAGGCAAGCTCGTCCGCGACCCGACCGGCGCCAGGATCCCTGGAATTCCGCCCGCCTACGATACGACCCAGCAGCACTCCACACGTTCAACCCATGCTGCAACAACAACTGCAAGCTAGCATCATCAGCCGACACCAACGAACCCTTCAGCTGTCACTGCTCCCGGCTCACCTGAAGCACCGCCAAGAACACGTACCCAGCTCAACCCGCCCACAAGAACACAACCAAACCAAAGACCCTGCAATGCATCCTCCTCAACGTCCGATCCCTCCACATACACTCCACCGAAATCTAGAAACTCCTCGACAGCACTACCCTGGACGTAGCGTTCTTCACCGAAACCTGGGCCAACACCACCTCTGGACCCTACATCATCATCCCCAACTCCCAAGGATACAAGATCTCCAGGAAGGACCGCCCCACTCGCCCGGTAGGAGGAATCCCCATCGTCCACAAATCCACTCTCTGCCTGAGCACATTCCCAGATGAACCCACAGACCTGATGGAACACCTTCACTTCAAGATACTGGCCAGACCCACCGCCCACCTCCGAGGAACCCTCAGCTACCGACCCCCCTGAACCCCGTGGACCCTTCACCAACTCCATCAGGGAAATCATCTCCCCGCATGCCATCGCATCCACCAACTACACCCTACTGGGAGACCTCCACTTCCACCTCGACTACCAACTGGACCTCAACACCACATCCCTCCTGGACAACCTCCACAACATTGGACTCCGCCAGATCATGACCGAGCCCACACACTCCGCAGGACACTCCCTCGACCCCCTCTACAGGAAACTCCATCACCTTCAGCCACACCACCCAACTCCCATGGACTGACCATTGTTGCGTCCACTTCACCTTCAGAACACCCACCATCCACAGACACCTGCTCCTAGGAAGAAACTAGACCAAAATCACCAACAACCAGCTCACCTCCTCACTGAACAATTCCACCCCAACTATCGCTGATAGCAACGACCCCAATACCTCAGCCCAAACCCTACATAGATTGATCTCGGACAGCGCCAACACCATAGCCTCCCTCAAGAAAAACTACAATACCCGCACCAAAAAAGCCAGATGATTTACCTCCGAACTTTGAGTCCAGACACACTTGCCGCCGCCTTGAAAAGGCCTGCAGGAACACCAAATCCACAGAAGCCCACAACAACTTCGGAGCCGCCACCAATGCTCACCACCATTTCAACAATGAAAATTTAAGACAGTATCTCCACCCAGGCGCACAACAGTAAAGCATTGTTCAACATCATCTAGGAGTTCGCCCAACCCTCCAGCGAGTCTACTGACATCCCCCCTCCAGCAAGACCTATGCGACAAACTCAGCACCTTTTTCTACCACCAAATGAAGAGCATCTATGACCACTTCCAAGACAACCAACACACTGCACCCTCACCCACCACCCCCGACACCTGGAAACCATCGATCGACAACTGGACAGCCCTCACCACCGAAGACTCACTGAAGTCAATTAAGTCAATCCACTCAGGGGCCCCCACGGACTCCTGCCCCCACCATATCTTCAACAGAGCCGTCAACACCATCGCACCCATCCTCTGTCACACCATCAACCGCTCCCTGGCGACCACCTCGTTCCCCGACGACTGGAAACACGCCGAGGTCAACCCCCTCCTGAAGAAACCCTCGGCGGACCTCACCGACCTCAAAAACTACAGCCCCATCTTCCTGCTCCCGTTCCCAGCGAAAGTCATCGAGAGACCCATCTACAGCCAACTCGCCACATTCATCGAAGAGCACCACTTCCTAGATTCCTCCCAATCTGGCTTCAGAAAGAAACCACAGTACGGAAACTGCCCTCCTTGCCGCAGCAGACATCTGCACCCTACTGGACAAAAGGAGAAACAGTAGCCCTCATCCTCCTTTACCTTTCCGCGGCGTTCGACACAGTCTCTCACCGCACCCTAATACGCAGACTCCACGACCCAGGGATCAAGAACAAGGCCCTCGACTGGATCCGCTCCATCCTCTCCGGCAGAACGCAGCGGGTCAGACTCTCCCCTTTCTTCTCGGACCCTACACCTACCACCTGCGGAGTCCCCCAGGGCTCCTCCCTTAGCCCAACGCTCCTCAATGTCTACATGGGTCCAATCTCCCCCATCGTCAGAATCTGCGGACTCAACATTGTGTCATACGCAATCGACACCCAACTCACCCTCTCCCTATCCAACGAACCCAACATGCCAGACACAACATTCAACAAGGCATGGAAGCAGTCGCCAAATGAATGAAAAACAGCTGCTACAACTAAACCCCAACAAAACAGAAGTACTCATCATGGGCCCTAACTCCGACACCTAGCGCAACCCTGGTGTTCCCCCCCCCCCCCCCCCATACCCTTACCCCCCGCCAACCCCCACAGACCACGCATGCAACCTGGGAATCATCCTGGACTCCGAGCTCAAAATGGACCGCCAGATCAACTCTGTCTTGTCGTCCTGCTTCCACACCCTTCACCTCCTTTTGTAAGATCTTCAAATGGATCCCCCTCGAGCACAGAAAGACAGTCACTCACACCCTGGTCACCAGCAGACTCGACTACGGCTACACACTCTACGCCCGAATCAACAAAAACCTCACCCACAAGCTACAGAACATCCAGAATGCCGCCGCAAGACTGGTCCTCAACCTGCCAAAACACTACCACATCTCCTAGCACCTGCGCACACTCCACTGGCTCCCCGTCAAGGCTAGAATCCCCTTCAAGATACTCACCCACACACACAAGGCCCTCCACGACACCGGACCAGCATACCTGAAAAGCCGACTCAAATTCCACGCACCCCAAAGGACCCTACGATCAGCCCAGCTCTCCTACGCCGTGGTCCCCCGCACCAGAAAGACCAGATCAGGAGGCCGCTCCTTCTCGTTCTTCGCGGCCAAAGCATGGAACTCCCTTCCGCTCCACCTCTGACAGACAACATCGCTCCCCATCTTCGCATGAAACCTCAAAACCTGGCTCTTTGATAGACTGGAACGTGCTCCCCCAACCCCCCCTCCCGCCCCTCCCCACTCCTAGCGCCTTGAGACCCTTAGGTGTGAGTATTTGCGCTTAACAAACACCTGATTGATTGGTTGATTGATTGCCCCACAATGTTCCTGGATAGAATTTTAAAGGGGGAATTTGTGCCAGTCTGTTGGGAACTGGTCACCTCCCTGTTTCCCAGGGTCCTTGCGTTGTCAGCGATAGGTAAGGGGACCAAACCTTCTATGCCTGGGTTCAGAGTCTGATAATTGTCATATAACTGAGGGCGTCAGTATGCACATGGGTTAGTAGTGGCCAGTCATTCTCTTCCAGACTGTAGAGCAGAATAACGATTACTCAGAGATCAGGAGAGGGGCGAACCACTGCACATTTTGAAGTCTTAGGGTTGGTAGAAGGAAATCTGTGGAATCCCATGATTGACACACAAAAACAACGCAACTGTAATGGTCTTACCCTTCTGCGGGAGACTGTCAAGTTACCTAAGAGACAGCAGTTTCCTCACCATCCCTGGTGATCTAAAATGGACTACCACACAATCATGATCAGGAAGACTTGGTTGGTAGCCAATACCAGAGTTTGGCTGCATAGGAAGTGTCTCATAGAGGCTCACACTTATCCAGACATTGGAGCTGAACAATTGTAAAACATTTTTTTTTCATAGCTCCAGGGTTAGTCTTGGCATGCATGACATTTCTGGGATGAGATTATTTCAGGACCAAACCGGTCTTGCAGTTTCACAATGGGTATAAAGTGATGAAGTGGCATTACCAACCACAAATAATTGTACGGCACCAGTTTTCTGAAGCATGTACTTTGCGGCCTGGCACGTAATTTTTTTTGGGGACAGATACCCTTGGTGACTGTGGGTAGTCATTCCACTTGCTTTAATTTCTTAGTACTATTTAGTTTGAGAGCCAATCACAACTTTACAGACTTGTATGGCTCAACTGTAAATACATGATGCGAAAATATTAATGAATCAAGGTGAGCATTCCCACCCATTGGTATAAACCTCCATGACGTGAAGTGTAAAAAACTCTGTGTACACCTGGGTCCTGATGTGGGACTGATAAATGCTGTATGGGAGTTCTGGGCAGGATTGGGATAACGAAAGCTCTCCTCTGTTATTTCTAAACAGTGTTCCTGCACCTCTATCTTTTGCCCGTAAGAGAAGAAACTAGTATGCAGGTCCCTGGCAGTTTTACAGTTTGTCTATATGGTAGTGCAGACATTTTTTTCATGAAGTCAAGACAAATGCAAATTAGTCCCTATATTTATTCACTGTTGGGAGCTGAGACTGCAATCTTGAACAGGCCGTATTGCAAGCTTCTTTGAAAATTAGAAATCATCCTGCAAGACTGATTAGAACAGCTCAGTGTAGTTTGTATGTATAAATCAAATGGTCTCAGGTAAGTTTCTATCTCTCTACTCCTACATTACATGAACTTTAGGTTTGGTAAAACACCAGTTATGTGATAATTGTGAGATTTGACCCAATTTTGGAGCCAGTTTACGAGCACTTTTCCACCAGTGGTGCAGGTGAAAGTGTGGAACTCCTTATCCGCTTCTACCAACTGCCAATCTCACTGGCGCTGACAAGCTTTTGGAGATGCACCTATTTTTTTTGTTTGTATATATTTTATTAGCATTTCTTAAACATGGCAAGTATGTTCAATACAGGCAATGACAGTCATCAAAAGATTATGGAAAAGGAGAAGAAGAAACATATATCGCCTGCGAATTGCGCGATATCATAGCGGTACATTATTCAATAACAGTGTGAAATTAAATTCCGTATGCATATCGGCAGTCTGGTAAATACATTGTTCAGTTTGTGTACTGTATCGTGTATTCCGATACGTGTGATAACGCCCAGTACCGGTGACAGCTCAGGAATAGACATTTCCTCCATTTTTCTCATTTTTTTTTTTTTGTTAGTTGAAATATATCTTCTATGGAGTTCACAGGAGAAAAGACAACTCAATTGGTACATGATACATTTGTCCACATCTCATGGGCGCATGTCGTAGTTGCGGGACGTATCATAATGTGCAGTGGGACAGTGCGGTGTACAACTGAACAATGATGCAATATAAATGTTCCTGTCATGACAGTGCTGTAATCAAGATAACATCAAAAAATTAACAACTAGTAATAGAAACAGAACCTAAAAGGGGACGTAAGAGGGGGGGTGGTCATCGAACGTGAGGACGTGGTGCGCGGTTCGGATCAAGGACCTGTCAGTGCATTGTGGGTTCATGGGTACCTACTGGTGTTGAGAGCGGGCTATTGCTTGGTGTCGGGGAGGGTCGAGGGCCAGTGGCAGGAGGTGCGTTGCCTGTGTGTGTAGTGAGATGGGTCTTCACCGTGGCGAGCACGGTGGGGCATCGCCGGTGGGTGCACCAGTGGTGTCCTGTAAGTGGTCACAAGTGTCTCTGTCGGGGGCTTCAGGGTCACGGGCCATGTTCTCTGTCTCGGCCAGCACCTCTTGGCATTCCTTATGGAAGGAGCCCAGCATCTCGTCCCACAATGTTGCGATCGGGAACTTCCGCAATCCCGCGGTTTCCTCATTGTGTAGGGTGATGCTCTCTGCTTTCGCCCAATTGTCCAGGGAGGTGCGCCAGTGTTCTGCTAGGGGTGGGGTGGGTCGTTTCCAGTGTTTCGTGATCAGCCGTTTGGCCTTGAGAAGGCCAAGGTCCCAGAAACGAGAGGGGACTTTATTATGCGTGGTCCGCCTGTATACGCCCAGTATACATGCTTCCCATGTGTGTGGTACCTGCATGTCTGTGCAGCGCTCCAATGTCAGCCGCACTGTCTGCCAGTACAGCTGAAGTTGTGGGCAGTGCCATAGCATGTGTAGTAAGTCCGCTCCCTCCAGTGCACATCTCGTGCAGCCAGCCGTGGCGTCCGGGAAGTACAGGTTAATTTTGTCTGGTGAGAGGTATGCACGATGCAGTATGTAGAACTGGATCAGCTTAAAGCGCGCATTTTGTAGGATATTCTTGGGGCCTGATAGTATCACCTTCCATTCTCCATCTGTCCAGTCCTTCCCCCTGTCAGCCACCCATTTATCTCGCAGTGGCTGTAAGGTATGTTGCGTGTGTGACAACAGAGCCTGGGTCAGCCAGTGCACCACATGTGTACCGTTCCCCATAACGTGTAGGTGCTGTATCAGTTGATGTGTGGGTGGTTCCTCTGTAATGTTCCCCCATCGTTGCGTGAATGCCATGACTATGGAGGCATGCTGTAAAAACTGTCCCGCTGGGAGACCAGTGTCGTTAGCTAGCGTCACGAAAGGAATCCGGGCGCCATCAGTGTATAGGTCCGCCATGGTGTCCACCCCTGTGCGTGTCCAGTGTTCCAGTGCTGCTTCCGTGACGACAGAGGAGGTTTTGGGGGTGCCCAGGAGTGGTAATGCAGGGGCGTACGGTTTAGTGTGTTTAGTTAGTTTTAAGCTCCTGGTATAGCAGGTGACAGCAACGGCTGCATGTAGTTGTGATGTTCTCCTCGTGGGCGCAAGGGGGTGGAAGAGAGAATGTATTTGTGCATGAGTCAGCATATCTGTGGCCGTGGCAGTATCCTCTAGGTTCCTGCCCGCGAGCCAGGCCGTTACCCACTGCAATTGTGCCGCCAGATAATAGAGTTCTAGATTCGGCACTGCTAGGCCTCCGTCGCTGACCGGGGCGTAAAGTGTGCGCAGGGCCACTCTGGGTCTTCCGGTATTCCATATCAGGTCCCGGACCATGGTTTTCCAGCTCCTTGAAAGTGCGGACCCGAACATATGTTGGGATGTTAGCAAAATAATATAGGAGTCTGGGCAAGACGATCATTTTCGTCAGTGTCACTCTACTCGGCACGTTGAGTGGGAGCGTCTTCCAGAAGGAGACCTGGGATCTTATGGACGTTATGGCGCGCGTCAGGTTGCCATCGAGAATGTCCAGGGGTGTTCTGTATATGTATATGCCTAGATACTTGAACGTGGTGTGGTGCCATGGTAGCCGCTCGCCGTGGATCGCGATCCCGGGGTCAGGAGTATCCGGAGCAAAGGCATACGCCCCCGATTTGGCCCAGTTAACTCTGAGGCCTGACATGGACTCGAAGGATTGAAAGATTTCTGACAACTCCGGCGGTATGCGGGTGAGGTCATTGACATATAAGAGTAAGTCGTCCGCATACAGTGACACTGTGTACGCCGTCTGCCATTGGGATGCCCCAGTGCGTGCCTCTGGCGCGCAATGTCTCGGCAAGGGGCTCTATTGCCAGTGAGAATAATAGTGGGGATAGCGGGCAGCCCTGCATGGTGCTGCGTCGGACTCTGATGGAATCAGACAGCAATTTGCCGGTGCGTACTCGTACCTCTGGGTGGCCGTATAGTAGTCCGACTAATTCAATATAGTCGTCTCCTAATTCGAATTTGCGCAACACTGATAACAAGTAAGGCCATTCAACCGAATCGAATGCCTTCTCAAGGTCTAGAACCAGGCAGCCCGAACACGGCCAGTCCCGCACTGCGTAGGTCTGCACGCGGAACAGCCTCCGTATATTGTGGGAGGTACACCTAGCAGGTACAAAGCCGTTCTGGTCAGCGTGCACCAAGGCAGGCACTAGGGCCGCCAGGCGTCTGGCTAGGGTCGACGCCAAGATCTTATAGTCTGTGTTCAGCAGCGCCAGTGGCCTATATGATCCAAGGAGCATGCCATCGCGGCCTGGTTTAAGGAGGGACACCAGTGTCCCCTCGTTCATTGACTTGGGCAGAGCTGAGTCGTCCAGCGCCGCCGAATATACCCCGAGTAGTTCCGGGATCAGGATTTCGGAGCAGGCTTTGTAATACTCCGCCGGTAACCCATCTCGGCCAGGGGCTTTACCATTTGAGAGTGCAAAGATGGCGTCACGCAGCTCATCCGCCATCAACAGGGCCCCCAGATCGTCACGTTGGTCGTCCGTTAGGACAGGTAGTGTGATTTCGTCCAGGTATGTCGTGATGGATGACTGTGCGGTCAGCAGCTGGGACTCATACAGCGTGCTGTAGTGCGCCACAAAGGCCTCGTGTATTTTCGCCTGGGTGTATACTACTGGGCCATCGGCCGGGCGAATCGCTGTCACGGGCGACGTGCGCTCTTCGCGTTGAATCAGCCAGGCCAATAATTTGCCAGGTTTGTCTCCAGTGTGATGTGTGCGGGCTGAGTGGGCTGTATAGTTGACGTGTTTCAACCGATCAGTCTGTCGTGCTCTGCCCGCGCGTCTAGTAAGTCGTGTTGTCGTCAGTGGCCGCTGCCTGCTCCTTCTGTAGCAAAGTCGACTCCAAGCGCCGGAGGTCAGTGTCCAGCTGGCGCCGGGAGCGGGCCTGGGTGCCTAGACAGTGCCCCCTGAGGACCACTTTAAACGCATCCCATTCTACTTGTGGTGTCGATGCGGTGCCTGTGTTGTCCTCGAAATATTGCGCTGTCTGTGTGTTTATGGAGCTCCGGAACGGGCCGTCCAGCAGTAGATCCGGCTGTAGCCTCCAGGTGGGTATCTGGGGTCGTGGTTGTCCCCATGCCAGGTCTAGTATATGCGGGTTGTGATCTGAGTGAGTGCGGCCCATGTAACAAGTGTCAGTGATGTGTGGTAGGATCTCGCCGGACACCATATACCTATCGAGGCGTACATGCAGGGCGTGTGCCCCTGAATAATATGAGTAGTGTCTAGTGTGTGGGTTGCGGCTACGCCATGCGTCGTGTAAATCCCATTGTGCAGACCATGCCCGAAGTGCGTTTGCAGTGTTTTGCGCCTGTGAGTTAGGTGGTGGAGGGTGTGAGCGGTCCAGGGCGAGATTCAGCGTGCTGTTGTAGTCACCGCCGAGTACCCAGGGGACTCCATGCCAGGGGGCCAGTGCGTTCGACATCTGTGCAAGGAAGTCTGCCAACCCAATATTGGGTGCGTACACTGAGACCAGAACCAGCGGGTTACCGTCAAGCTTACCATGAATCGCGACGTATCTCCCCTCGGGATCTATGTGTGTGTCTATCGTCGTCCATGGAAAGCCCGGTCTGACCCACACCAGTGTGCCTTTGGCATAGGACGAGAAACCTGTGGCATGCAGCTGCCCACGCCACCTGCGCCTCAAGGTGGGTATTTCCGTAATGTTAAGGTGCGTCTCTTGGAGAAGAGCGATTTGAATGTGGTGGCGTTTGAGGTATGAGTAAATCTGATATCGTCGTGTTGGCGTGTGTATACCTCTCACATTCCACGTACACATCTTAACAGTAGACATTACAGGTAGTTGCGATTCCCACCACCCGGATCCCACTTCTCCTCCCCGGGCACCCCATGGTCGTTATCGGGTACGCTTCTCCCACAATCATGCAGATATATATAATTGTACACCACTTCAATGAGAGTGAGGGAGGGGGGAGGAACATAGCTAACGAAACATGAAGCCATTGAACAGTATGAACATTTGAAATACCAAAAGGTCGGATGCGAAACGTGCTCCCGTCCATACTCTCTAGGAGAGCAACAAGGTCTAGGTTTAAGGGGGTGGATGTGCTATGCGCACAATGTCAGTAGTTGCAAGTCAATAGAGTTGTTATGTGAAGGCGTGCCTCTATCCCGGGGGTGGCGTGCCAGTCTATGCCGTCTATGCAAGCAGGGGACCCCAGCAGTACATGTAGGAAATACCATACTTTACGTGTCTCGGGCCAGCAGTATCCAGGCGAAGTGTCTTCGGATCTGTGCATCGGCTGGGCGTGGGTTTCCAGTGTCTCTCCTGGTCTCTTGGCAGCCGGGGGGGGGGTTCAGTGTTGGTCAGCCATGTCTCGAACCGTGAGGTGCAAGGGTGTTGATCACTGTTTCGTGCACTGTCCGCTGTCGCAACGCTGCGTACCAACCCGTGGGTGACAACCGGTCCGGTCCGACGTGGCTGTCCCTGGCAACGTCTCCAAGGAGCGCCGGAGGCTTGGCGCGGTTAGCCTATGTAGTCCGCCGTTTGTGGAGTGACGTCCGGTCGGTTCCCCGACGTCTGGGAGTCCGGCAGACCATAAATTGCGTCGTCGTCGCTGGGGAGTTCCTGTATGCTGTCACTCGCTACTTCGCTCCGTGCAGGGGATCTGCTGAGCTCCATGACTAGGCGGAGGGCGTCTTGTTTCTCCTGCCTCGCGGCATCTGCTGGGGGGGGGAGTCCGTGTCGCGCCATTTGTGCCGGACCGTGTCCGTTGGCGGGGCCTGCGTCTCCTTCCTCCGCCTCCGAATTGCCTCCGGGGTGCGGGACCCATGGTTGTTCTGGGGTCTGTGTCCACGCCGCTGTCTAGCCATGCTTCCACGTCCGTTGGTTCCGCGAAGAAGTGAGTGCGCTCCCCCGCTACTACTCTCAATTTCGCTGGGAACAGCAGGGAGTATTGCAGTCCAAGCTGCCTCAGGCGTTTTTTTACCTCTAGGAAGGAGTGCCGTTGTCGCTCTACTTGTACCGTGTAGTCCGGGAAGAACATCACGGTCGTGTTTTCAATCCGGACCTCGTGAAGTTTGCGTGTTTCTCGTAGGATGGAGTCTCTGTCGCGATAATTCAATATGCGGAGCAGCATGGGTCTTGGGTTGGAGCCTGTCGCCAGGGGTTTGGTGGGAACCCTATGAGCTCGTTCTATCACGAAGTGAGGGGATAGCGACCCCTCTGGTAGTATGTCTTTCAGCCACCGTTCCATGTGTTCCTCTGGGGTCCTCCCCTCCCATTTCTCCGGTACCCCGACCAACCGCACGTTGTTTCTCCGCGCTCTACCTTCTGCATCTTCGGCCCTGTCTTCAAGGAATTCCACCCTGTTCAGTAACTCACGGATCTGCTTGTGTGACTGGTCGGCTTGAGGTTTGAGTTCCTGTACGTCGCTCTCCAGAGTCGTGGTGCGTTCCGATAATTTTTTATGGTCCGCCCGCAGGTGTGTCAGGTCTATGACCACACTATCAATCTTCGTGGCCAGGGACGTGCGAGTCAATTGTATGGACTCCTCCAATCTCTCCATGGCTGCCAGCATGGTGTCCAGCTTCGCCGTCGTTTGGTCGGGGTCGGAGCCTTTCCCGGACTTGTCCATCTTGCCCTTTGAGTTGGAGCCGCCGGTTCCGGTTCGGGCTCTGAGCCCGCTAGACATCCGTCACCGTGTTTCGCCTCCGCCCCAGCCGTGTGGTCCGTACCAGAAGGACTATGCAGCGTGTGTAGCGGTCACGTGGTCGCTGTGGCTTGTAGGTTGGCAGAAGTTCGTGACCGTGGCGGCGTGACGACGCTCAGTGTCGTCCTGTGTCAGCTGGGCTGGGCTGCCGAGTTTTCGGGGGCATGTAGTTATGGGCAGGTGCTTGGCTTTCAGGGGTGAGGCTGTCGCGGTTGTGGGTTGCGCGGGCTTCCACGCCGCCCGCGTGGTGCTGTGGGCTGCGAGGGCACTATGCGTCCCGGGTTGCAGTCGTCTGCGCGTTCGTACCGCCCTCCGTCGAGAAATGGGTGCCCCAGCCTCTGGCGCAGGCCTCTAGGTCCGCCCTGTGATGGCGCCCCCAGTGCCGGTCAGTTCCGCCGCCTGGCTCGATCCCGTTCACCTCCCACGGCGAGCTGCGCCTACATATCTGGCCTGCTGGGGTTGGGGCGGGCGTTCAGGCTCTTGTGGCAGGCAGCGGTGATTTTCCGCAATCGGCGGAATAGCCCCGGTTCTCTTCGCCCCAGGTCCGGGCCCCCCCGGTCTGCGCCGGTCCGCCACTCGTTGCCGCTCACCTCTCTTTGCGTTGTGCGCAGGCTCTGCAAGCGGGCCGCCGTTTCGGGCCTGGTACTTCCGGTGGAGCCCCGGCCTGTCCCGGGCTCCTGCCGACGCTGGGTGCGACGTGGGCGGCCCTGGCGCCGCGGAGTGCTCAGTGTGGTGCGGGCAAAAATATTTACAACAAGGGGTGGTGAGGGACAGAGTCTCTGAATTAAGCAGAATACTCTCACCCAGTCAAGAGATCAGGGCAAGATCCAACACCGTTTTTTAGCTCATTGCACCATCCCAGTTTCAGAACCTGGCTGTATGCAAATTAGTCTGTCCCTGGCCCAGTGCATCATGGGAACAGGGCAGACCAGACTACAAAAGCCAATTCTTACACTGGGAAGGAAACAAGCTTCCGGGGGCCGGTTTCTGGCATTACAGCCGTCTTCGGCCCGGCTTGCTTGAATCCTGATGGTGCAATGAGCAAGGGACTCATGTCTGAGTATACCCTTCCACGCTTAGGGTGGACAAAAATATTTACAACAAGGGGTGGTGAGGGACAGAGTCTCTGAATTAAGCAGAATACTCTCACCCAGTCAAGAGATCAGGGCAAGATCCAACACCGTTTTTTAGCTCATTGCACCATCCCAGTTTCAGAACCTGGCTGTATGCAAATTAGTCTGTCCCTGGCCCAGTGCATCATGGGAACAGGGCAGACCAGACTACAAAAGCCAATTCTTACACTGGGAAGGAAACAAGCTTCCGGGGACCGGTTTCTGGCATTACAGCCGTCTTCGGCCCGGCTTGCTTGAATCCTGATGGTGCAATGAGCAAGGGACTCATGTCTGAGTATACCCTTCCACGCTTAGGGTGGACAAAAATATTTACAACAAGGGGTGGTGAGGGACAGAGTCTCTGGTGTGGTGCGGGTGCACCGATCGCCGCCAAAGTCGGTAGGGTGCCGAAGGATGTTGCCCCACTGCCGCGCCGTCGGCTTTCGGCTGGCCAAAGTGCGTATGTTCCGGATAATTACACCGGGAAGGGGAGCTCGGAGCGGAGCTCTACCCCAAGGCGGCCATTCACATTGCGTGCTTAGCCATGCCCCCTTGGAGATGCACTTATGCTCCAGTGAGAGGCACTGAGACATGAGAAGACTGTGGCAGCATTCTCAGAAATCCCTGATGTGAATTCCTTTTTGTTTATCGCTACTGATGAAGGATACAATCTAGAAACACATGCATAGAGATGAACAGCACTATCTGCATTAACTCTGGTGAGAAATTACAGCTTGTACTCAAGTAAGAGCAAACATTGTACTGCATTTACCATAATGCTAAGGGATGAGCTGTGCTGGGTTGTGATGTGATTCAGTGTGCTCCCATCCTCCTTCTTTCTATAATTTGGTAACAGCGTAAGAATTATCAATTCAAGTAAGTTATTACAGCCATGTTAGAGCAATCATTAGAAATTACCTTCCATCTCTGTATTGGTCTATTTTCGGCCAAATAGAGAATGGCTTTACTGATCAAGTTGTTCCGTGTTCACGTGTGCCACATTCCTCTTACTTACTTGTGCTAAATTCTAAAATAATAGTCTTTGTAAGCATGTTACCATGAAAAAACATTTTTCATTCTTAATTAGTTAACTTAATCAGAACTATCTATGCTGAAGGTGAAAATAGTTGTTTTTAGCCTTATTCCAGGACCTAAAGAGATGAAGAAATTCAAGATATTGGGTTTATCTTGTAATGCTGCAATTACAAATTTAGTAGCATATGGTCTTCCACACCCGTATTTGTTGACTTTTTGGGGAATTTTGGGTGAAGGGTGCAATAGGGCTGTCTAGGGAAGTCTCAATTCCTTTCAACTTGAAGTAAAACAACTTCTCCTGTTAACTGATGCAGCTGAGAACCTCATAAGACTCACTCTTAATTTCCCTAAACCAAAGTGGACTAGATTTTATTTTTTTACAATTTTATCTTCAGTGTTGCCTGCCCACTGTCTGATACTGGTGATGAGTTTGACATTCTATTCATTTTTTATGAATATGATGGAAAGGCCACATACTTGGTAAGTATGCATTCCATATAGCACTGTGCATTTTAAACTATACTTGTTTTCCCAGGAAAATATGAATGCTTTTGCAACATGACCTAGTTGCTCTGTTAGCACAGTTTGTTTTGATTTTCAGCTATATTGATTCTAGTGGAAGAGAATTGTTCCCTCTTTTAACTAAGAATGACTGTCTAATACTGCTTTTGATTCATGAGCTCAAACATCTAATTTTGCTTCTTTGACATTCGAAGACCTTGGCCGCTCAAATAAAAATTTACCTGGCAAGCAGTAGTCTAAAATTGATTAGCCTTGTGAAGGATTAGAATAATCATCCATTTCTTCCTTATAGTCCTATTATTCAAAATATATTTCATCCTACTTTCTTCATCTCCAACATCCTTCATAATTTTAAATGTAATAGTGATTCATAATTTGGAGACTCTTGCCTTAACCTCTTTAGATATTTATGTACGCACATTTAAAAACCAACAGTCATGGCATTTTGTTTTCTTGCTGGTGTTATTTGTATGGGAGCCTCTAGTTTTTATTCAAAGCATTTGTTACACATATAGTGTGCGTCCACTCTAAAGTATTTTAGCTAATCCATGTTGGAAACAGGAGGAGATTACTGAAGAGGGGCCACAAAAGGCAGACAAATGATGAAACCCATCTTATATATGTCCTCAAACGCAAGAAAAAATATTCTTTATCGAACCTACACTGTTTTGCCCTTACTTTTTCCGCTTACTGTTGTAGGGATCTGACGCTCCTAGCCTTTGCTGTTGGTTGAGCTACAAGTAAGTGTGAAAATGAAATGTTCACTTGACCAGCTGTTTTGTTTTTCATCCTCCTTGAACTTCATTAATGATTTATTGGTAAGGATTAAAAGAAGCAAAGATCTGTCGAAAGCATCACAGGTTGTCTTTTGTGTGCAGGTCCAGTCAGCTATTTGTGCTCAATCTTTCCTACTTCCTTTCTGGAATGGTGTTCCAGAGTGTCTTGCTTAAGTAGTAGAATGCTTCTGGGCGAACCCTCTGCACATACTTCCAAATCGTTTTGAGAAGGAAGCAGAACAGTGAACATATTTCTCAGAGCAGCTATGTTCCTATAGATTTGGCCCTTCTAGAACTATACATTTAGATTAGAAAGTGATCTGAGCTTCAGATTTGTGCTCCTCCTGCCTCCAATTTAATTGAGACACCATATCATCTGTACACCAGGAATATTTTTCTGATTCCTGGCTGGGATTTAGTGTAATTTAAGTGTCTAGTTACAGCAAGTTTTCCATGTGGCTTACTGCTCCCTGGTACAGGTTGGAAAGTGTATACTTGACTCTTTGCTACCGAACTAGGACTCCTCTTCTTGGAAAAATAAGTGACCATGCTAGTTTAATTTGTGTGTTGCTCTAGAGCAAGTACCACAGCTTTCGTACTGTGTGTTCCCCCCAAAGTTGTAGTTGATTGCTTTCTCATAGGGGCTTCTTGTTATCTTTGCACTTGAGCGGTCCCGGACTAGATAGATTTGGATGTCGTAGTGGCTCATATTTTTGGCAAGGCATGTCCTCTTTCACTGCACTACATAAATTGTCTTCAGAGGAATATAATTTTGGGTACATTACTTTTTTCAAACTCTTTATTTAAGAAAAATGTGACCCTAACTTTATTGACCTTTTTTAAGTCAGAATTGTTTTTCTTGTCCACCTCCTCTGCACAGAACCACAGGCATCGGACTCCGTTTTTAGGCAATTTTGTAGGTTGCTGGAAGGGTGAGGTGGATATAAAAGTTATGAACCTGGTAAGGATCCAGAACTGGATAACCTTATCTCCTCTGGAAGGGTGGATACATTTAGCAAGTCCTTGGTACCTCCATCCAGGTTATGTAATTGGCATAATGATTTTACACCATAAGATATTAATTGTTAATCATAAACCTTCACATAATTTCCTTCTGCGTGCTGGGGACCCTGAACGCATTTCGTTCCAAAAAGGATGTTAATTTAACATGTCCCATGTAAAAAGATTGTAAATAGCATATCCAGACCAGGTTTTCCTGAATTTATACCTTGTAAGTAGTAAGCAAACATAACAAAACTACATTACAATATTCTATTCATACATTGCTGCTAAGTGTGAGGGTTTAAATGAGGTCTGCTAGGCAGTACGTTGTGGTGCACACCAGCCTTGTGCTTTTAAGAGGTCTAGATGCCTCCAGTCCCAGTATGCTCTGTACTTGGAGTTGCCTGTCCGAGCCAGTTATCATTGATCAATATGTAGAGCGAAGATCATTTTGACATTATGTAAGTATTCATCCACAGGGCTGAGAAAGGCAGGTGGGTCATTTATGACTTAACAAAGCTCATTAGGATGCAGAACCAGTACCACAAGTAACTATTTCTTCTGATACATAGGATTTTCATAAATGGTAAAATAGAGTAGCAAACCTATTCCAGAAGGATTAGTTGCCGGGCCACCAAGGATGAATCCAGTCCCTTACCAATGAGATCCTGTTGGACTTAAGAAAATACATTCCACATTTGCTTGACCTAATATAGTGCCTTCCATATAGTTGCCTTCCATATAGTTGCTTTATGCATCTCAGTTAATTAGATTTTTCATAACCATGCTATAGTGGCTGCTTTACCTCTAATATGAGCATTGTGTTTAGCCTGAAGTCTTTTTTTATTTGATCATTTTTAACCCAAAGTTACACAAAAGGAAATGTATATTGAGATAAGTTGTTTCAATATCTCTAGTCCTGGTTTTATTAGACCGCAATCAAGGAATAATTAGTTAACTATCATATCTGATTTGCCTTTCTAAATAATATCATAGAAAATACAGGAACTGTTCTCACTTGATTGATAGGGACATTCTCAACTATTATATATCCACATCGACCCCAAAACCACACTCAGAGGCACCCTCCTCTACAGACCACCAGGACCCCGCGCAAAATTCAGTGAAGACATCACGGACTTCATCACCCCACATGCGCTCCCCTCCAAAGACTACATCCTTCTGGGAGACCTCAACTTTCACCTCGAAAAGATCAACGACCGCAACACCGCCACCCTCGTGGACAACCTCGCCAACCTCGGACTTAAACAACTAGTCACTTCCCCCACCCACATCGCAGGTCACACACTCGACCCCATCTTCACATCCAGCAACCATGTCTCCTTCAGCCACACTACGGACCTCCTCTGGACTGACCACAGCTGCGTTCACTTCACCTACAACAAACCAAAACCCAGCATCCACCTCCAACCTACCCTACAAAGGAACTGGAACAAAATCACCACGGACCAAATCTCCGCATCGCTCCTTCAAAACACCCCAGCCCTCTCTTCTAACGCTAACGAAGCCGCCGCCAACCTCACCCTATGGTTATCCAACACCGCTGACACCTTAGCACCACTGAAAAAACGTCAAAATAAACCTGGCAGCAAGAAGGCCTCATGGTTCAACGATGATCTCAAGAAGTCCAAGAAACTCTGCCGCTTTTAAAGGCCTGGAAAAAAGACCCAACCACCAGCACCAAGGACGCCTTCAAAAACGCCACCCGCACTCACCACCAACTAATCCGAAAGGCCAAGAAAACAGCATTCAAGGATCGACTTGACAACAACGCCCACAACAGCAAGGAACTTTTCAACATCGTCAAGGAATTTTCCAATCCCTCGGCCAACTCCAACGACATCACCCCCTCTCAAGCCCTCTGCGACTCCCTAGCCTCATTCTTCCACAACAAGATTGCAGACATCCACAACAGCTTCGACAACCAACCCGGAGACCAACCCACCCAACCATTTGCTGAACATTCTCCCCCCGTGAACACCCTTAACGACTGGAACCCAATCTCCACTGAAGACACCATCCGCCTGATGAATTCCATCCACTCAGGATCCCCCACAGACCCATGTCCTCACCACATCTTCAACAAAGCAGACTCCGTCATAGCACCGCACCTCCGAGACGTCATCAACTGCTCCTTCAACTCCGCCACCTTCCCGGAAGACTGGAAACACGCTGAACTCACCGCCCTTCTGAAAAAACCCACAGCGGACCCCACCGAACTCAAAAATTACCGCCCCATCTCGCTTCTTCCATTCCCGGCCAAAGTCATCGAGAAAGCTGTCAACAACCAGCTCGCCGCCTTCCTCGAAGCCAACAAATCCCTCGACCCCTCACAATCTGGCTTCCGAGCAAAACACAGCACTGAGACCGCCCTCATCGCAGCAACAGACGACATTCGAACTCTACTGGACAATGGAGACACAGTCGCCCTCATCCTCCTCGACCTCTCTGCAGCATTCGACACAGTTTGCCACAGCACCCTTTTACAACGCCTCAATAACATCGGAATCCAAGGAAAAGCACTTGAATGGATCACCTGGTTCCTCACCGGAAGAACCCAGAGAGTCCGCCTTCCACCATTCAAGTCCGAGGCCTCTGAAGTCATCTGCGGCGTACCACAAGGATCCTCACTCAGTCCCACCCTCTTCAACGTATACATGAGCCCCCTCGCGGCCATCGCACGCCAACACAACCTCAACATCATCTCATACGCGGATGACACTCAACTGATCCTTTCCCTCACCAATGACCCCAGCACCGCCAAAACCAACCTACACGAAGGAATGAAAGAAGTTGCCGAATGGATGAAACAAAGCCGTCTGAAACTGAACTCAGACAAAACAGAAGTCCTCATCTTAGGTACATCCCCCTCCGCATGGGACGACTCCTGGTGGCCGGAAGCCCTCGGAAAAGCACCCATCCCGACAGACCACGCACGGAACCTAGGCGTCATCCTGGATTCTTCACTCTCAATGAACAGACAAGTCAGCGCCGTATCCTCTTCCTGCTTCAACATTCTTCGCATGCTCAGAAAAACATTTCGCTGGATCCCCTCCGAAACAAGGAAAACAGTCACCCACGCTCTGGTCACGAGCCGACTGGACTACGGAAACACCCTCTACGCAGGTACTACCGCAAAACTCCAGAAGAAACTCCAACGAATCCAAAACGCCTCAGCCAGACTCATATTAGACATCCCACGCAACGATCACATCTCTGGTCACCTTAAAGACCTCCACTGGCTACCCGTCAATAAGAGGATCACCTTCCGACTGCTTACCCACGCACACAAATCACTCTACGACATCGGTCCAGATTGCCTCAACTCACGACTGTCCTTCTACACCCCCTCCCGCCAACTACGTTCTTCCAGCCAAGCCCTCGCCACTGTACCTCGCATCAACAAGACCACCATGGGAGGCAGATCCTTTTCATACCTGGCTGCTAAAACATGGAACTCACTCCCCGCTTACCTTCGCCTTACCCAGAACCACCTAGAATTCAGAAAGCAACTTAAAACTTGGATTTTTGACAAGTAATCCTCCTCCCCTCCCTAAGCGCCTTGAAACCCTCCGGGTATGTAGTGCGCTATATAAATTCTTTGACTTGACTTGACTTGACTAGAACCTACCCTTTATTTCATAAGTCTGTTGAAATGGAAAAAGTGCATAGGGCTCAACAGCTAAGTGTGTCTGCAACTTGCTAACTGAGCCAAAGTAATACTAACTAAGAAGGCTCTCTTTCAAGATGGATGATGAACTGAAGCCTTGTGAATGGTCTCGAATGGAGGGTCCAATATTTTCGGAAGTTTAAGTCCCAAGGAGGTGAAGTTCCTTACTGGAGTATACACTTTCTTTAAGCCTTCAACAAAATCTTTCACTGTAGACAAAAAATTTTTGGGGATACAAGTTTGAATTGGCTAGATGAAGAATGTTCAAGTTCAAGTTCGGAAATTTGTATAGCGCACTACTCACCCAGAGGGTCTCAAGGCGCTTGGGGGGGGGGGGGGGTATTTAACTTATCGAATATCCAAGTTTTAAGTTGCTTTCTGAAGGAGAGGTGGTTCTGTACAAGGCGGAGGTGGGTGGGGAGAGAATTCCAGGTTTTGGCCGCTAGGTAGGAGAAGGTTCTTCCTCCCATGGTGGATCTATGGATGCGCGGAATTGCGGCGAGGGCTTGATTGGATGATCGTAGTTGGCGGGTGGGGGTGTAGAAGGACAGTCGCGTGTTGAGGCATTCGGGTCCTAGGTCGTAGAGGGCTTTATGTGCGTGGGTGAGGAGACGGAAAGTTATTCTCTTGTTGACGGGGAGCCAGTGGAGGTCTTTCAGGTGACCGGAAATGTGAGCTTGGCGGGGGATGTCCAGTAGGAGTCTGGCTGAGGCGTTTTGGATGCGTTGGAGTTTTTTCTGTAGTTTGGCTGTGGTTCCGGCGTAGAGGGTGTTTGTATGGCAAAATTGTGTATTTTTGTATTGAAATAGGGCCAACCCCCTGACATTGACACCAATTGTTGACTATTTCTTTTAAAAGAATAACTGATTACCTTGTTGATGGTCTTTTTGCTTCCCGTAGACTATTACTGCATACTTGAGTCAAATTCAAGTGGCCACATTGTCTGACATTAGGTGTAATGCTGCCATATACAATGATGTTCAATTCAGGTGACTTATTTGGCCTTGTCTTGTCTATACGATTGGCTTGCATGACACTCTAGTGTGGGAGAAGACATTTGCAGAATGTCTGTGAACCACAATTTCCTAGGCTACTTGGTAGCAATTGGAATTATTGTTGCTGTGTACGTCCTTAATTGCAATCACTGCTTGAATTAGAGGGATGGGAGGAAACTCATATAGTAATGTTTTTGAACAGGTCATCGAAAGGGCATTGCCCAGAGTTTCCGGCTCCTATTTCCTGGAGGTGAGGCCTTGGCATTTTACATTCGGAGATGTGGCTAACTGGTCCATCTCCAGACACACAGTCTGAAAGGTGGTCTTGCAAGAATCTTTTGTATGCCTCATCTGTAATGTCCTTTGAAATATCTTCCTAGCAAATTTGCCCTTGGGTTTTATTGTCCTGAAAGGTGTAGCTACTATCACAAGATTCTGGGCTAGTGACTGTGATCAGATGTTTACAATGGTCTCAATGCGGTACCACCTTGTTTGTTTAGATTGTGCCTGGTGGTGGCGTTGTTCATCTACATCAAAATCCTATCTTTTGTTGGAGATGGCATAAATGCCTTGACAGCTAGGTGGCCTGCTCAGCTACAAGAAATATGATGTGCCATGATGTTTCTTCTAGAATCTGTAGGCCGGGAAAAGACAATTGTCTTAGGTGAGCAGTCAATCCCAGCAGTGAGCCATCCATCGCAATTATCTAGTGGGGTGGATATTGGTGGAATGGAAGGGATTACTTTCCTTTTTTCTGTGCTCCTGTTGGTGATTGTGTGGGACTGCGAGCTGCTGAGGCTCTCAGTGCTCTTCCCGCTGCTGCTCGCGGAACCCGCTTCGCGGGTCCCGCTTCGTGTGGGGATTCCAGTGCCAGCTGCTATTTCCGTGACGCTTGTGCTAGGAGGCAAGCACCCTACGTCTGTGGCAGGGTTTGTGGACAACTGTTCGTGCAGGGCTGCGAGCGAGGGCGGGCGCAGGACTACAAGTCCCAGGAGCGCCCGCCAGCCCCTACTGCTGACACCTGGGACGCTCTCCCTGCAGGCTCCGCCCCTCTCATACTGACTCTACTTAGCCTATGGACTTGTCCCGCTGCGCGGGAGCGACCGGGAGAAGCCCGGGACAAGGGCAGGACCGTCTGTGGCCGTCCGTGGTTGGGCGAGGTTGGGTTGGGCGCTAACCCTTTGGCTTTTTCTTTCTTACTGCCCTACATCTTGTTATTGATATTGTATCATCCCTGGGGTTACTGTTAAGCCCGCTGTCTTAACCCACTGATTGTTGTTGTGGGGCTTTTCCCCTTTTATCTTTGATTGTACCTTGTTAGTATTTTCCAAGCATTTTTCCAGTATGCCGCTACGCTCTGGTAGGGATCGCTCAGTGGCCATACAGACCGCTAAGGGGGTGGTCTCGGGCCCTCTGGACGCTTTCGTAACTAGAGCGATTAACAAACAAAGTGGTTCTGTTGGGTAGCAAAAACAATTCCTTTGGGAGAGGCTTAGAACAGCTCAAAAGACAAGCAACAAGCACACACTCTCTGATATACAAAGTTTTTATATATATTAAAAACCGAACAAAAGACAATATCCTGGAATTACTTCATTCCCTTACATTGCTAGTAAATGCATTAACTTTGTGAAAAGGTGACAATGGTGATTAAGGTGACAAGTGTAATGTATACAGTGACACTTATATACACAACAATTATTTACAATAAAACCTTAAGGAGAAATGACCAGGGGCGGTGGGGGGATTGGTTTGGAGAGGAAGGAGGAAAACTAGGTATTTTTTGTCGTTTAAGAGGCCAGTTTTTTCAAGTAGATATTCCAAGGAAAACAAAATGGTTATTATCCAAGTTCCTGGAGTTTTAACTTGGCCAAGGTAATAGCGTCGACGTTTCGACCCTCGTTGCACCCCAGTTGGTGGTTGCGGCGGGTCTTTATCAAGACAGGGGAAGGGCTGGAAGGAAAAAGGGTAGGGATCAGAGAAGTGCTTGTAAATAGCGTCAAAACTGACGAGAAACGCTCAAGGTTACTTACACGGGGACCGGTCAAATGGTGAACGTATTCCAGAAGGTAGCCCGATGGTCAAACTAAATAGAAAAGGCCTTTTAGGTCCATGTGTTTGAAATACACACGTATGTCGGGCATTGGTCAAAAGACATATTTAATGTGACTAGGTGATTGTGGAGCCAGGTAATCTGATTCCTTTAGTTACTCGGTGTAATAAAAACGTGCCTCTGTGCTTTCACGGCTGGCAAGGGATGTGCCTAAGTGATTTGAAATTAATTAAAACCGGGTACAAGTCCGATTTCGGAAATGAAACCCAAGCCCTGACAATGGGTTAGATTATTCCGGATATCACTCGGTAGGTATCCGAGTTCGAGGGTCTCAGAACTCTTACCTTCGATGCAGTATTTATCTGCAGTTAAGCACAGCGACCTGGAAATGAGCGCCAAACCGAGCTGTCCGGGAGAAATGCTCAAACTGCGGTGCTCCACCTAAGACGCTAAGTATACTCGTAGCCAGGCAACCACAAGCGGAAACGAGGCAGGAAGGCTTAGCCAATCACAAGGGTGGCGTAGCCTAAGACAACTTGGTGCCTTTCGCCTCGAGGACGCTCTGCGCGTCGGTTACTAGGAGACGACCAGCCGAGAATGGCCCAATCAATGAGGGGGCGTGAGACGCTAAGCAAACCGTCTGAAAATTCTGTCTGAATAGCCCACTGGATGGAATGCTCGGGGATCGGTGTAGTCCTATCCCAAGATATTAAGGTTTACGTGTTCGGCTTGGGAGTTCAATGTGGGGTCATATTTTTAACACATCACTCTTTAAATTACAATTAACACCCACATTCATATTTTATCCTATGCTGACAATCATATTTGTATTTTATCATATGGACACCAGGAGGTCGTTTTTCGGGAAAAAACACGTCTATGCTTTTACAATACGTATTCTACGTAAAAGTACAGTAATACAAACACATTTGTGCATTATCATATTAAGGAGGTAGCAACATGGGAAAAGAGGCATTAGGTTATTACCATTGCAAGAAAACAAACAGGTTACAATAAGGCCATTTGTTTGGAAATTTCCTCATGCTCGTTCAATCCCTGACTCACAGAGTTCAAATTGTGGATCCATTTACACTCTTTCCTCCCCAGTGTAGCGGACATAGACCCCCCTCTGGGATTCACATTAATTTTTTCTAGGATGCGCCAGCGCAAACTTTCAGGGTCATGATTCTGTGTGAGGAAATGGTCTACCATGGGTGCGCCCTGTACCTTGCAACGGATCCTGCTCATGTGTTGCAAAATGCGACACTTCACTTTTTGAGTTGTTTGTCCTACATAGGGTTTGTTGCATGGACAAACGATGATATAAACAACATTAGTTGTGTTACAATTAGCCAGGGTAGGCAGGCCATATGTCTTGTTTTCATAGGTAAAGGATGGACCATCCATGCACATAGGGCACGCCTTACAATTTCCTAACTAGAGCAACGGGAATATTGGAGAAGGAGATATCCTTTGTTGAGAAAAGGCTATCCTTAGATTTAATTAGCGGGAAACGATCCTCTTTAGGGCATATAGCTTCTGTAACTAGCCCCTTACCCACTTTACCCCCCCAACCAATAATACAAGTGTAGTCCTTGTTTCAGCGGATATACACGGTGACTTAGCTGGTCCTTCCAAACTTCCAAATGCAACTATTGATTCTAATGATGCTGATATATCAGAAGGTGAGGGGGGAAATAGTGCGCTATCGGCTAGCCCGTCCCTAGTAATTTCCACATCTGAAGAAGAGGCTACAGAGTCAAGTCTTACTGGCAAAAGGAAGCGCAACAAGGGACGCCAGAAAGGGGGACCGTCTAAGGTTCTAAAAACTTCTTGCCCATCACTACCTGTAAGTAATACTTGTTTACTAACTGGAGACCTGTTACTACCCCAATCACTTAATAGTCTAGAAACCACCCCTTTTGGGGTTCCAAGTACGGGCATAGCTAATATGAGTAATTGTGACATCGACCTACTGACACGTATGGAGGTTCTATTTAAGACACTCCTGTTGCCAGTACTCGAGAGAACAAGACTCATGAGCCTCAAAATTGACAGTTTAGAGTCCCTTTTAACAGCTAATTCAATCTTTCTTAAAAAAACTGGTACAGGAACAGGCTGTTCAATTGGCCTCTACGTCCTCTCAAAGTAACCCAAAGCCCAAGGGGAATGATTTCCCAGCATCCAAGGTTCAAGCAGCTGGTGGACCATCTAATATTGGCTCCAAACAACCGGTTCCAAAGGATAGGAATCCTAAATCGTCTGGTGCTTCCAACCAACCTCCGACCCCGGCTGTCCACCCTCCCATTCCCAAAAAGGCTGGCAGCAAATCTAATGGCGTGCCACAGCCTGGCACCTCCAAGCCTATGTTTCATGCTCAGGCCCAGACTGTGGTGGTAGCCAAACCTAATGCTCCCAGTCTCTATGTAGCTGGTTCTAGCTCTAGCTCCAGCTCTATTGCTGGTCGGACTCACCCCCTTAGGAATGGTTCTAGAAGGATATCCCCTCCAGCGGACTTGCCAATTTAAGCTACGCCATATACCATAGTTTTGACAGGCGTTGCACCTCTCAGGGATGGCCAATCTGAGTCACATGGCGACCTACTGAACAAGGTAGTTTTTTGGCTAGATAAAAATCGTCCCCTCCCACCCAACTCCTCCACTAAGATTTTGACTGTTCGGAGAGTTAACTGGGTGGGTTACTGCACCAAGGACCTGGATGGTGATTGCATTTTAATTAACCTTCGTGATCCTTGGGTGGTTGAGTATATATGTAGGGAGGCTAGGTTTGGAAGGCTGCGGGACGTTCAATCTTTAAGCTTGAACTGCTTCTACCCCAAAAGGAATGGCATCCCCCCTCCCCCCCCCAACACCCTACCATTATTTAGACCAGTGGGGAGGAATCAGGTAGCGTGTTATTCCAACCTCCCCTATTATCCCTCTTTCGAATAGGTTTGATCCCTTGTCTGGGCTAGAATCTATTGATTGACTTGAACAGGAAAACAGGCCTAATGGTATTAGAAGGGATCACACAGGCATTAGCAAGTGGTCATCTTTCTCAGAATTGAACACTGTGGAGGAGGATTTATGTAACGAAGACAGTGTTCTTATGCCTGAAGGCCCCAGTCTGAGTTTGAGTCCTGTACATAGGGTTATTGAGACCAGGGTGGTGGATGTTAGCTCACCAGAGTCTAGTCCAACCTGCAGCCAAGCGGGGTTGCTCAAAGTAGTCTCCTGGAACATAGCTGGGTTAAGGGGTCGCTTGGACAATGAAGATTGGGCAGAATTCATCGACACCTTTGACATTGTTATGTTTCAGGAGAGCTGGGCAACAGCCCCGTTATTTAGAGCAGGGTACCTAAACTACTACAAACCTGCTATTCAGGGCCCAAAGGGAAGAGCCTCTGGAGGGCTGGTGGTGTGGATTAAACACTCTTTGGGGTACCGTCTCTCTGAAATGTTGGTAGGCAGCCCAGACCTCTTAGGTATTAAACTTAGTAGAGGTAATGATCAGAGCATTGTGTTAATAAATATTTATGCCCGGGGCTGCCAAGGAGGTCGTAAGCAACCAGTCTTGAATGACCTTGATCTGCTTCTGAGGGAATTGGGCAGTGACAATTTCATCCTAGTGGCAGGGGATTTAAATTGTTCATTTGAACCTATTCTTAGTTTAGTCGAGGATTTGGGAGCTGATGAGGATACTGTTTGGAACATCCCACCATTGTCTATAAACAAGGGAGTTAGGGGAACTGAGGCGGCACTGCTTTGGTTGGGATTTTGTTTGGAGTGGGGGTTGCGGGCAGCGAATGGGCGTACACTTTCTGACAAGTCTGGCCATCCGACCTTTAATAATGGGATCAGCATGAGTCGGATTGACTATGTCTTGGTTAAAGTTGATTTCTGGTCTTTTGTGGTTGACATGGAGGTTGTGGTACGGCCAGAGAGTGACCATAATCCCCTCTCTTTAAGCCTCAGGGTACCCGGTGTGGGGGATGGACCTTCTGTAACAGCATGCCCAACGTCCGATGTCATTCTGTGTAATGACAGAAGACGGGTAAAATGGCCTAGGGTCATTGCAGACCCCTCGCTTATCAAAGATATAGAGGAGGTAGTAATGAAAACAATGGGTGTCATGGCGGATTTTCCATCTTCCCCTGGGGTTAATTTTCAAATAATTGATTTACACGAGCAATGCTTTATGGAATTAAAAACTTTGCTTACAAAGCCACTGAGGTCTAAGAATGATAATGCTCACAAAAGGTGGTATAATAAGAGTTGTAGGGCAGCACACAGCAAATTAATCTCAGCAGTTAAATCTAGGGATATTAATGACATCAAAACTGCCCGGATATCATACAAACAAGTATTGTGGGCAGCAAAGAGGGAGTGGGATGACCAATATTGGTCAGAACTCCTCTTGGCGTGTCAGTCATCAAACCAAACGAAGTTTTGGGAGACCGTCAAGTGGGGCAGGAATTCTGATTCCCAAACGCCTGTGAACCATGTTTCCGCAGTGGATTGGGTGGTCTTATACTCCGCCCAATTCAAAGATATGAGTGCAGCACATGTTATCCAGCAGGAGCCAGCAGTGGTTTTGCCTTTTATTGATGGGGCAGAGCTTACATTCTCATCTACTGATACAGAGCACGCCCTTGGTGCTGTACAGTTAGGGAAAGCACCTGGATTGGATGCAATCCCTGCAGATCTTTTTAAATCAAATCTTGATGTTTGGGTTCCGTACATAACTATGCTGGCCAATGCCATTGCGGCAGGGGCCAGGATCCCTGACTCCTGGAAAGGGGCAGAGATTTTACCCGTTTTCAAAAAAGGGGACTGCTCACTTCCAGGAAATTACCGCCCTATAAGTCTGATAGATTCACTTCAAAAAATAGTTGCTAGGATGGTACTAGCAAGAATACAGGGGTGGATGGAGCAGGAAAACATACTGTCCCCCATGCAAGCTGGGTTTAGACTGGGCACTAGCACTTTAGATCAGGTCTTCAGACTTACTATGTTGTATTGGAAGGTGGTACTACTGGGTGGAGGTGTTATCTATGCCGCCTTTGTGGACCTTAAGTCGGCTTTCGACTTGGTCCCAAGAGCAAAACTGTGGGACTCTTTGAGACTTATGGGTTTACCCGTAGAACTTCTGGACATAGTTATGAGATTGCACGAGGATAACTTTGCCAGAGTGAGGTGGGGCAAACCAGGTCAGGTGACTGACAGCTTCCCGGTTACACGTGGAGTGCGCCAGGGATGTGTGTTGGCCCCCACCCTTTTCCTCCTGTTCATCAACCAGGTAGTCAAATTGTTTTCCAAATCACAGACAGATGCACCATCCTTGGGCGGGGTCTAAGTACCCGATGCTAATTTTTGCTGACGATACCCTGCTTCTTTCTAAAACTCGTAGTGGGTTGCAAACAGCCCTGAATAGGTTTGCAGAGTTTTGCAGGATAAATGACCTACAGATTAATGTAGATAAAACCAAATTTATGGTTTTCAGTAATAAAAATCCAATCACAAGTTCTGTCCGCTTGAATGGTGTTTTGATTGAACAGGTGAAGGTAATGACTTATCTGGGTGTGACTCTGGATTACCAACTAAGTTGGAAACCCCAGATTGAGGCATTATACCTCAAATTTGTACGTCTCACGGGTTGTTTGCTTGTGGAACAAAAGAAATCCTTGACTAAACGAATTGCACCCGTACTAAAAATCTATGAAGCTAAGATAAATGCAGCTACTTTGTACGGTGCGGATATTTGGGGTTTTAAGGACCGGTCTCTCCTGGTCAAAGCACAGAATAAGTTTCTGCGTAATTTGGTAGGCCTTCCCCAGTCCACGCCTACTAAACCATTGTTGCTTGACCTGGGTTGTAAACCCCTAAATGAGATGGCCCGGTTTCGTCTGGTGGCATTATGGCGACGGATCTGGACGACTCCGGAGCTTAACCTTTTTGCCAAAGAATTAGATGAGGTCAAATCATTGTGGGGAGCTTCCAGAATCCCATGGCTTAGGGAAGTGAAACAGGTATTGTTAGAGATGGGCCTACATCAGCTCTGGACCAATCCGGGGGGTTCCATTTTTCCCTCCAAACAAGAGTTTAAAGACCTGTTCTGGGCTTCTGTTAAGCTAACTGCAGTTACCCAATCGGAAGATACTAATTTAACAGGTCTTTTTTTAACCCACAAACTGACACCTTACCTTGAGCCATACTGGGATGTGATTTGTAAAACCCTTGACCGGAAATTATATAATCAATTCCGTGTCGGGACGCTCCCGATCAATTCCTTTACTGTCAAGTGGGTTGCGAATTCAACTAATAGTTGTCCTTGGTGTCCGGATCATCTAGAGAGCATTGGTCACTTTTTCTTTGCCTGCCCAGCCTATCGAGCCCCACGCCTTAAATGGCTCAAACCCTTATGTTGTAGACTGGATAGTAAGGGGTATCTTGAAGCCCTGATGACATTTCGTACTAACCAGTCTGAGTTTGTTGTGGTTGGTGTGGCCAAGTTTTTAGGTTGGGCATGGATTATCCGTACTAGGAATCCCAACATTTTATAATGGTTTTAAATATTGATAATGTTTTATAATTGATAATGTCTGTAGACATTTTTTATTGTAATGTCTTTATCAATTGTTTAATAACTTTTTAAATGTTCTTCTGATATGATGGTTTTATTAATATTCCATGTATTGTATATTTGTCTTTTATGAATTTTATTTCGAAATAAAGACTTATTGAACTGAACTGGAACTCCTTGCAATAGATTGCTCCTCTTGCCCCACTGTCTTGCTGAATGTGACAAATTTTGCTTGCTCCAGTTCTTTCTGGTTATAATAGTCTTCTAAACATTGCTGTAGACGGCTCATATGTAGCCTTGTATTTGGAAAATAGCTTTACATGACTTAATCGAACTCTGAAGGGAAGATATCTGGTGTGCTGGTTTGGGTTTGGAGACTTCATAAGAAATACCCTTTTCCAGAATGGAAGATGAAACTCTATAGCCTGAAGGGAACCCTTTTCTTTGTTTTGTGTGTAAGGCCCCTTCCAAGTAGTTCAGGGTTTTGAGTTGGGTGTACAGTTGACTTTTGGAAATTCATGTAGGGTATCTAATCGCTAAACCTAGGACATTTCTGTCTGTAAGTACTGCCTTACCTTGGCACTGTTGATGGGTTTCGGATAGCAGGATGTTGCAATCTAGTTATGTATGTTTGTTTAGGGGTTATAGATTCATGAAAACTTTTCCTAGGTAGGCTATTTGGAGAATGATTTTTTCACATTAGATAGGTTTCAATTGACGTTCTCTTGGAATTATTTGTGCAAAGTGTTCCTGGTCCCCTGCATGAATGTGGGAATTATTCTAACGTATGACTTTGGTGAAGATCAATGTGATGCAGTACCAGGACAACAAGTGAATATTCATTTCTTCTATTTGATATTACTTCCTTTACAGAGGCTTCTTTGAAATACCCAAACCAAATGCTTGAATCCTGTAAACCATTAATGCTGTCAAAAGATATTTTAGCACTGGACAGGATGATACAGAATACCTAAATGGCACTGTGTGTCACACATTTTCATATTCATTTCAGTGCACAGGTTTTGTAACTAACGCTTCCGTCAATCATGGAATTTAAAATTAAATTTGGACTTTTTATTTGGACATTTTTTTGCTTTGTTTTTTTCCTTCTATATAAATATAACTATGACAAAGCCTCATTAGGTTTACAGTGTGTAGCCTAATATCAGCACACTTATAAACAGTTGGTTGCTACTAGTTGAGCTTGTCTTAGAATGATTTCCTAGGGCAGATATCCTGGAGAAAGGAAGTTGGCAATTCTGTTAAATTTGTTCCCAGCGAGATGGGTGGCAAATCATATAGCAATGTGTGCCAAGGGGAAGAGTTACACCTCTGGCAGTTGGGGGATACTCCCTTTTCCCATTTACTAGGGGAGGGTCATCAATGTTGCCAAAAATTCAGTCTCTCCTATGGGGATGAGCAGTGTGGTCCAATATCCAAACCTTAAGTTTGCGACTCCCAAAAGTCCATCATAAGGGGACAGCCTACACTTGGAAAAAGACAATGGCGGGGTTGCCCCTTCCCAGAGAATTCCACTGAGCCATATTTAGGTTTTGGCTAGACAGCGCTTGCACTGTCTCGTCGAGACATGTTGTATATACTTTGTAGGCTTCAGCTCGCCCTTAGGCTTCCCATTTGCTGGCTCCATCTTCACTCTCCTATTTTTATTCTTCCCATTTGTCCCTGGCATGCATGTGTCATGCCGCTTCCTGTGTTTAGCAGTCCCTAAGCGCATAGACCAATTACTATCTCAGTCCACTGGTTTAATTTAAGCATCTGTTTTAGGGACTACATATTTCTTTGTTGAAAAGCAATTCACACGATCGGTCCTGTTTTCACTTCCTCGGATTTTGCTCCATTTCGGTAAACATACCTGTAAATCTTGTCACATTTGCTGAGCATTCAAACACTGAGATCAAATATCAGACCCTGTTTTCAGAGGCCTCCTGTTCCCTCATTGCTTTTTTTTGCTTAGTAAGAGCTGCATGCTTGTTTTCGGTGATTAGAAATTACGCAAAAACGTTTAAATCCAAGTACTCAGTCTGCCTGCTGGCACACCCCCATCGCATGACCTAACCTACAATTAAGGGTTTGTTACCATTGCATTCTTCACTGTATTGTAACTCCATTGAATTAAATTGTCTTTTCTCCATACTAGCAAATTTAGGGTTTCCTAAACACCCTCAAACGTTTTGACTCAAGACTGCAGTCTTTATTCCTGCAGCTCTGCCTGTCGGCAATGATCAACTCTCATCTGGTTAGGTCATAATCGCATACATACATTGAAATGGTCACTGTTCATTAGCAAATATGCAAGATTCACACATATCCACAATTAAAACTCCCTTAGAAACGTCCAAAGCAGAGAAAGCGAACAGTGTAGTTTCATGTGGCCTCTAAACTGCCTTGATGCCAGGGAATCAGTTTAGAGGCAGGGGTGCTGGAAGAATTTTCAGAGTGGAAGTTAAGTTATAGAAGCCATATGACCTGTGAAAAATCCAAGCGTCACACAAATAACAAATTATAGCGATTTAGTCACTCCCATTCAGACAGAGACTTCCTATTTCTTCTTTGGCGAGTGGACCAAGTACCGATTGATGCTAGTTTGTATCTTGTATTCTTTCTGCGCATCTTCCCCATATCACATTTCACGCCAGTCTATCTTTCTCTGTCTTTCTCGTACATGAAGTATAATCACCAAGTAGAGCAAATGTTGTCAATAAACTAGAGTGTTCTTTTTAAAAGTCAGGACAGTGGGGTTGGGGATAAGTTAAGCGTATGCAAAGCAGCTTAAAGGCTTACAGTTCCACATGCAGTATGGCCTCTCATGTACTACGCTAGAATAAACATCTAAAACAACCATATGAAGTGTTGACGCGAGGATTAATACACGTATGTTCTACGATGTAAATGGTCCTTTTAAATGACATTGATGCACATTACTTGCAATTGCCCAGTAGAGTGCTTGCTGAAATTCTGCTTTAGGCTTTCTGTACAGCTGCACAGCAGCCCTGCAGATTGGTTGATGACACGCCCAATCAGGATCGCCCCACTCTATTTATATTGTGTTCTGAGATGATGAATATGGGTGGGTTGAGGGAATCTGTGTTGATTTGTATGTTTAATGGATGGGTATTTAAACTGCTGCATTCCTTGTCCACGCTCATCTGAAACCCTTTGTTCCAAAATAAGGTAAAGTATCTTAGTCTGGTACTAAATCACAAACACTTGAGTAACTAATTCAGTTAATGACTTGCTGTCCACTATGTATTAAACATTGACAAAGACGAATAGATTTGGCTTAGGCGAAATCTATTGGCTTTGCAAATGCTTGTTAATATTTTTTAGAAGCGGAACATTATAAGGTGGGCATACCTGCTTAATAAACTATAAATGACCCTGCTCTGACGTTTTCTCTTCCTTTTTTCCTCCATTCTTGTGCTTCCTATACCCGCCCATCCCATTTTCCTGTACACACCTAGTTTATTCCTTCTTCCACACTGTAGCTTTATACAAAAACCCTGACGTCTTCCCCCATCACTTATTGTCGACCTTGAGCCACAGTACTTCTAGTCATTATGTGTAAGTCATTCCCCTGAGGTTTTCATTTGCATAAGAAGGCAAAAGACTGGAGAGAACCTGCTGAACACATGATGTAAGTTCAGGGGTGAATAAGTATGTGTCTCGACTCCCAGCAGGGACCACAACCTGTGTACCCATTGTGCCAGAGTCTGTGCCTGTTTCTTACATTGACCTAATTACCTCTTTGTCTGCTTACAGTAGGTGCGGTGTAGTATTGGCTCTAGTTGAGTATAGCATATATATATTCTCTGCTCAAAGCTACCCAGCAGAACGGACTTGCTGCACCTCTCCACATCTATCCCTCTCATCTGCATGATACTTTCCAGTCTGTCCACCCAAAAGCCTGTCACCTTTAGGAAACTAATACAATATGTGTGAGCATGTCTGTCTGTCTGCATCCTCCCCTCCAGCATTGACATGTCTTCTTCTGCTCTATCCTCTGTAGCCTGTTAGGACTGTACTGCTGCCTATATAGAATCTTATAATTCCTCTCTAACTTGGGCATGCCTGGCAAAATCGTTTGCCCTCTGATATATCCCCAGTTTCATACTACCTGAAAGTCAAATTTAGAGGCCAGTGCAGGGGGAGTTTCTGAATTGAGAAGGCTATATGTTTTAGAAACCAAACTACTAGGTGAGGTTAGATTCCGTAAGAATTTCTCTAAGGGAGTGAGTGCTTGTCACCCTAGCTCTAACTTCAGGAAGAAGCACTCAGTGACGTAGTAGGTAGCTGTAACACTCTGCTTCAGAAAGCACTTTTTATTTTTTACTCATCTATCACTTCAAATGGTTTGATTTTTCCTGTATGAAAGATGTTGCCTAATCTGAAACCACAACCCTTTTCCCGGTTTCTGAAACATCCTCCATACAACCCAGATGCGAACACCACGTTGAAGAAGGGAGGTGTGAAGGTGATGGATAATATGGTAGCTGTTTGTTCGACAATTTTAACGTGGTTTTTGTGGCAGAAGATCTCTCCCTGTGATGCTTTGGGATCCTAGGCATCTCCTTGCCAAGGAGCAAGGCACTAGGTTTCGATAATTAAAGCAACATAATTTATCAGTTTCTCCACAGGACCATTCAGTCAAGTACCACTGTTGAAATGCTTTATTGTACTGTAGAAGATTTGGCAGCCCAAGACTAGCCTGTCTCTTGTGTACAGTGAATTGTTTTCGGCCTAACCTTTGTCTTTTCTCCTCCCAGACATAAGTACTTGAGATGCTTTGTAAGCACTTGATATCACTATATGGTGTACGCAATGGCAAGTCTTGTAATAATTGAAGTATTGTTGGTGGAAGCTTAATTTTCTAGGCAGTTATTCTCCCCACCCAAAATAGTGTTTGTTTATCCCAAGACCTTATCACACACTTCACCAGGCAGAACAGGGCAGAGACATTCTTAGTTGCACAGTGGCAAATATTAGTGGTCAATTCGATCTTATGTAACGGGCCCATGGCCTTCTCAAAAGAAAAGTAGTACATTACTCAATTTAGTTTAAAATCGCTGGGCTCCAACAAGTGGAAGCCCCCTGATTTTATGAATGTTAACAAAAGTCCATCACCTCTCAACACATCTGACTCATCAGCTATCTCAAGGTGGATGAAAGTCTTAGGTTTTCCCACTAGCAGTGCAACTTGTTATATCTCTTTAATCTATTAATATTATTCCCCATATCCTCCCTTCATGGCAGTGTGAATGACCGATGTCACCTATTGTGTTTGCATTGATGCCAAGCATGATGTTTTAGATGCTGTTCTTCTTTTGGCTTATTACATAAAATGTTAGCTCACAGCTGCATCCTCCCATCCTGGATTTTAAGCCTGCCTGCTTGCCCTAATGCCAGTAGCTTCCCATCTCAATTATGTCAATACCAACCTTGTCCAAGCCTTGTGCTGCTAATGAAAACATTCTTCTAACCTTGTTTCTTTCAGATTGTATTAGTACCAGTGTCCTCCTGTCGTTAAGTTTTTAGTAATAGTCTCTCCCCAGCCATTTTTTTTTAAGCTGGCTTCATCGGCTCCTGTGTACTGATTGTAGTGCTTTTGTCTTCTGCAGACATGGGTCTCCGAGGCAGAGGCTTTGCGGTGGGATCTTGTAACACAGCTTGAGGAGAAGTCCAAACAACTCTTGGTTTTGCAGGAAGAGATGGAGATGCTCAAGAGTCAGTCTGAGATGTTACTGGAGCAGCATATTTCCCAGCTTAAGGTATGGCGCGGTGAATTAACTTGTAATGTGAGCACTAATGATTGAGCTGAAGTTCTGGTTATTGTGAAATTCGTGTCTGGCCCAAGTGAGCCGGAAGGCTCTTTATGTTGTTCTGTTAGGATGGGGGGGGGGGGATGGGGGGGGATGGGGAGGTCTCGTTCTGGAATTTATATAGTGTTTGTTTTATGATAACTTAACGTTTTCAAGTTGTGTATTCCCTTGAGGCATCGTCGAGCCAGGCATACATTAATTGCAGTAGAACCATAGGCTGCTGTTAAACTGGCAATCTAAAGTGTTGATCAGCTTTAAAACAAGAACAACCCCTTTTTGATCAGAGTAATGAAGTATTGAGCCTTCACGACTGATGAGGTTTCCTTCTTAGCCAAAGGAAAGAACCGTTTGGTTCCCATGAACTAAACTCTCCATTTAAGGTCACTTCCTCCATCCCGGCAGGAGAAAAGTCTATGCCTTTTCCCTAAGAGGAAGGTATTGTGCTGCATTGTACAAGCTGAAGTCCATTTCATCTCATGCAAGCAGCTGGCTCTTTGCCACCTCATTCAGGGAAGAGATGTTTGTCTCCCTTGCCTAAGCTGATGTCTCCATACTGCCCACTCAAGTTTCCTTCAGCCTTCTCCCCGACTTGGCCACTCTTTGCACTGCTATGTAACCTCCAGTTTAAGCTTTCACTGTTTTTTTCTAATATTCTTCTTTTTGAAAAATAAAACAGAGCTCCAATTTTAAAAATGCAAGTTTTTTGTTTTTATTTTTACCTAGTTTCCGTTCTCAGATTCATCAGTAATGGTTAGTTACTAATTTTCTTGGCTGTTGTTTTTACAGATGAACTACTCCCATGATCCAGGGATTTGAGAACCTGGAATAAAGAAATCTTGTTTGCATTTTGGAAATGCAGAGAGGAAGTCTTATTAAAACAGTGTAAACCCAGATTTTAATGACATTTTCGAAGTAAAATCTAGCACCAGTCCACCAGGGGGTGCGCTAAAAATTCTTTCTTGTAATAGTGTGTATTATAGATTGATTTTAAAATTTAAGCCATGATCCCATAAAAGGCCATAAGAAACTGTGTGCCTTGTAGTTCCTTCTAGTAGGCATTCATTCAGTCATTCTAGGATATGTTTAGAAATTGTGGTTGCATATGCTCTCTAGAGGTAAATAAATCTAGATCACCCACCCAGTGTCTATCCAAAAAGGAGCAGGCAGGAACATACCAATGGGGTAATATTTGCTGGTAGGACCCCAACCTTCAGTCCTGTGTCATCTGGTGGTAGCAGTGCATTTAGAGTGTGAGTGGATATCCTGCACTCTTCTATGTCTGCAAACCGGCAGCTGTGAGCCCTTATTTCTGTATCACGCAGCACCAGCATTATATGATAAATCACAAGTGCCAAATTGCCAGTTATGCACAATTGCCTACATTTTTGTTATGGGTGAGCTAGATAAGCAGGATAAGGTCATGCGGATTCTCATTAATGGATGTGTTTCTTTTATTATACTTTAGAGTGAAATGGTAGCTTGGCCAAGCATTTGAAGTTCTTGCTGTAGAAGGTGCAATAACTTGGAGTCCAGCTAAAGTATAACCCAATAATTAGACTGGTTCAAGGTCAATGAGAAAGAAATGTGGCTTTATTAGCAAGCAAGAACAGTTATAAATAAAAACAAACTCAAAGTACCAAGTACCTTCAGAAGCATACTTTTGAACCCAAACATGAATTAACACTTAAACGTTAATAATCTTTAATTGATAATTCTTCAGAGTTCCATGTTCATCTGTATCCTGCTCATGGCGATTCTTCAACTCTAGCCCTGCTTGTGTCATCACTAAATAGCTACATTTAAACAATGTTGAGTAAGTTCCTGGTTGCCAACCAGCACCAATCAACAAAAGTATGTTTGAAACTGTGAGCTATTTGGAAATATAAACACGGTTTGGCAAAGCCAGTAGACTTGGACTTTATGCAGTACTACATGTACCATTATCACATTATTAAGAGAGACACAGTAATAAGCAAGCTGGAGAGACGGAGGGCCATAGTTGTAAACTATTTACTCATGCAGTTCACTAAAAACACTAGAGGGAGGCAGAGGCCATTTGCATTAGGTGAGGCTCAATTCACTAAATCAGCCTCTGGAAAAGCAATGTGCAGAATATCTGTCAGATTACTGCACAGGTGAGCAAGCTTGCTAGACCGAATTGCTGCTTACTCACTTTTGACAGTTGTCTTGGCTGAATGGAAGTGGTTGTCCATGATAATTTCGATCCACTTTATTGAAACTCCAAGCCCTTTTGATTTGGGTATTGGCTCTTCTTTAATACATCCTACATTTCTGTTTCAGCTGGAATTTGCCTTTCATCTTCTGGTCTTAGGCTTCTGCGCAGTGGACTAGCTCCTTCTGCTTAGATCGCATAGGAGCTCCATGCCATTCTTCTGGCTTTAAAGGATTCTTTCTAGCTTCAGGGCAGCTGCAGCAAGGTGAAAGTGATACTGTCAAACTATACTTCCATCTGTTCTGTTTTTTTTTGTATCAGACCTTGAGCACTTGTGCTATGATGTCAGTATTTATAAGTGCAGGGGAAACTGCTGAACAATAGTCAGTTGATTTTTGCCCTGTTCACATCCACAATACCTATCCATTGGGAACTTTGTCAGATTTCTATATGGGTGTTACTGTTTGGAGAGGAGAGCAATTATAGCATAGGCGAAAATTACAGTTTGTGTTTCTTAGGCAATTACATTCAAGACATCTTCAAAGCAAGGGTGGGGTCTTCCTCAGCCTCAAGAGCTGTTGCGCACAGGATAGATTGGACTGTTTTAGGTTCCAGGCTCAATCCCCACACATGTACCAGGGTCAAATGTCTAGACCCATGTGAAAGCTATGTTGCAGACACAGAGGGAAACACCCCTTTTGCCACATTCATTCTTTAATTCTGTATGTGGTCCAAGAGAAGCTGATTTTACTCATCCTTTTGGAAGGCCATGGGTGGCTCCTTCCAAAATAAGAGACTAATTTAGTGAGCAGAATGATTGTTTTGAATTCCTACCCACGATACCAGTGTATTAGGACACGGATTCTTATATGGCTGGCAAATCTGTACCACAATGTCCTGGTTTGACTGCCTGTCACATCCTTTGTTTTTTGCCTGGACATTAATTTTTCACTGTAGGTGGTCTGATTGTTTCTGACATTTGACTACAGGGTCTTTGGCTGTGGGTATAAGAGGGTGCAACCCAAGTGTATCCCCACCTGTTTTCAGGGTTGACAGATGACCCCACAAACCAGCTTATTTCCAGATTAGTGATTGCTATTGTTTTGAGGCACAGTCCTGTTTATTTGATCCCCTTGATTGAAGGTGGCACTACTGTTCCTCACCAAGCAAATCTGCCCAGTTCCTGTATTAGTTTTACTCCCTGATCCCTTTAATGTCTCAAATGAGAGAGGACTGGACTGAAGATAAGTGTGTTGTGTGATTGTTTTGAGTACAGTTCATGTTGTATACCTGGGAAACCATGTGTGGGGTGAAAGGTATCCTAAGCTCAAAAGGCGGGGATATTGTTGGATTGATTAACTGTGTTCTTCTGGAAATGACCACCTGCATGCTGTTCGTCCCTGAGACCCTGCTGGTGTCTGGTGGACATATGCATCTGCTTACCTTTGAGCTACTCTCTGCATGCCTAGCAATTAAAAGGCTTTAGCAGAGGGAGTCTTCATAATATGGGATCCATCTCAATTCCATTGAGCAGCCTATCCCCAGCCGTTTAGAAAACCCAAAGAAGATGCAAGTCTTACAAAGTGCATTCTGGTCTGACTAGAACATTTTTCTGAAGATGGAGTGAAAGCGGGGCCATCCAGACCTCAAGCTATATTCAAGAGCCACTATACACTACTGAAAGAATGCTGCTCATATTCAGAAAGATGCTTTAGCAGGACTTGTTGCAATTTCCCTGAAGGCACAACCCGGTTTACAGCTCTGAAGTAGCCATTCTGCAGATACAATCTGCCTTGGAAGAAGAGGGACCTTCAAATCAGTGTATGTGGGAGGCCCTAAAACAGAAGAATTAAGGGTAAAGATCAGGGTGTACCTTACTGATACTTGTATAGAGGTTGACTTGGAGGAATAAATTGCCTAGAAGATAAGGGGATGGGGACTTTGCAGCCCAGTTTGATTGCATGAATCCAAGAACTGATAACGTTTTTCTCTTAAGCTTTGTAAGAAATTGGATTTATTATTATAGGCACTGCACATCCCAAGGAATAATCACAACTTTTGTCAATGCGAGGTCTCAAAGTCACTAACCTGAGGTTACCCCCTTGTTAGCTATGAAACAAAGCAGCCATGCTTAACTTAGGGCAATGTGTAAAGTGTGTATGCAGTACCAAAACAATGATTACATTCAAAATGCAAAATAATACAATTCCAAAACCAAATTGGGGACAAAGCTGATGCCACTCCAGAGCGTTTTAAAGGGAGCAGAGCTACTACATGCTTTCTAGGTTTCTCCGCTCCAACTCGCCAATGGCAACAGTTCCACCGCTCTTTGTGTGAATTTGGCTGAGATTACCCGTACCTCCAGCCTGTCCAGCATCCACAAGAAACCCTGCAGTTTTGTGATTGGGCCATGATACCCACCTGCTTGCCCAGCCAAGGCCAATGGACACTCAGTCTACCACGTACCCTGCAGCCCCAACTTCCAGACATCTTTAGCATGAAATTTAAAATGCTCACCCTAGCCCAGGTCCCATCAGCCCTCTACCCTATAGACTGGATAGTGGCTGGGACCTTCTGTACGCCTATTTCCATAAGCCCATTCTGCCGGCCCAGGTGAGCGATCTGTGGCTTGTAGTGGGACAAGAGCATTTTCAGTTTCCAGTTTGCACTGCTCCCCTTTGGTCTCACCAGTGCCTCTCTGTTAACAAAAGTGATGGCTGTGGCAGCACAGCTTTGGAGGCCTGTGGTGCCAGTCTTCCCCCTTCCTTGACCGGCTGCTAAAGGCGGGGTTGCTCCAGGGCGTCGATAACCACTTCCAGACCACGGCAAACTTCCTTTCATCCCTGGGGGTTCAATATAGATATATCAACGTTGCACCCGACTCCTCAGGTGCTCGATTTCATCAGAGCCATTCTGGACATGGTTTAGTTTCGTGCTTTTCCTCCAGTGAGGAGAGTCCAGGACATTCAGGCTAAAATCCTGACCTTTCAGCATCTGTGCTGGATTTCAGTGAGGTAGGCTCTGAGGCTACTGGGGTGGACAGTCGAGCATGCCGGTGGCGGATATGGGCCCAGTGTGCTAACTTCAAGAGCACCTCTCTGACCACGTTCACATTTCGAAGCGGACTGCAAAAGACATGCAGTGGTGGTCGTGACTAGGTCAGCGGCAGAGCCCCTCTCTCTATCTCACCCATAGCTCACAGTTGTGACTGTTGCATCGCTTCTTAGATGGAGGCAGTCATCTGGGAAAGGAGGAGATTAGAGACATCCGGCTCAGCCTCTCCCCATCTCCCTGTTTTGTCTCCTTCCACCCCACACCCCCTGACAGGGGAGTCTGAGCATTATGGCCGATGCCCGGTGCCAGACAGCTATAGAGGAGATCGGCACTGGTTCATCCCCTTGACCGTCACCTACATAGCTGGACATTGAGCACAGTTTCTCCCCGTTCTCCCAGTTTTGTCTCCTTCCTCCCACTCCCTTTGACAGCAGAGTCTGAGCATTATGGCCAACACCCAGTGGAGCTGGCAGACAGCTATAGAGGAGATCTGCCCTGGTTCTTCCTCTTGGTCGTCACTTGCCCAGCCGGATTTGGACACAGTTTCTCCCCATCTCCCTGTTTTGTCTCCTTCCTCCCCTCTGACGAATTTACCTTAACACTGCTTTTTAATCCTATGTTTGATTATGCTTTGTAACAAATGTATCATATGAACAAGTTACTTACCTTCAGTAATGCCTTATCTTATTTATTTAAGCAACTTGTAAAGCACGCAAATAACCTTAGGTGTCTCGGTGCTGAGGACTAAAGAAGAGGTAGAGAGACAACCTAGTCGCAGATTCCCTACCAACCCACCCATCCTTCTCGCTCTGCAAACGGATTTCTAGGGACAGGGCTTTTCTCCTTTCAGGGCCCTAGTTTTTCACATCAGTGGTCAGTGTTCTTTGTTCCTCCACGCTTTTGGCGTGAAAAGTAGTGTAAAGAAACTGACGTCATTGCACTGGGCTAGCTCATATATAGGCGCCATGCCCAAACCATCTGGTGCAGACGATGCCATGTGCAGCCGATAACTCCATCTACCCACATGCAGGAGTACTGCTCACAAAACTCTTCCTAATCCAGTCTGCCGCCTGGGGATAATTCTAAGGTATGGAATCTGCAGATAGATAGTATCTACCAGATAAGGTGCTGCCGAAGTTAAGAAAAAAAAATTATAGGCGGTCACCAGGGGAGAGGTGTGGCGCCGCGGCCAGGGCGACTGACGCTGGAATCCGGGGACCACGGTTCGATCCCCGGCTCCGGCGCAGGTTAGCCCAGCACCATGTGACTCTGGGCAATAGCTTGCTTAATCTTCCCGAAGGCCCCCAGCGCCTAGAGACCCTTACGGGTGATTGTGCGCTTTACAAATGTGGACTTTACCTGTAGTTAGGATGTAGTTTCCATAGGAAGAGCGTTTTTTCATTTGCCAATAACTTTGGCGTGGTTTCACAAATCCTCGCAAAATTTTCAAAAACAAATACGCCATTCACTTCACTGCTGGCTTGAAAATTTTGTGGTGATCTGTCAAGCGACAGCTGAGAAAAAGGGTGGGTCTCAAAAGGCTTTTTCTCCATGTTCATTTCCATAGGAACTGCTACAGCCCTAACTGCTGAATGTAATTGCACCACATTTGGCAGAAAGGGAGCTCTTGTTCCAGAAAGCGCCCTTTTTGTTAAGTTGTGTAAATCCGTTCAGTAGTTACTGTAAAATGTAAAGATTTCTTAGATGTACAACTGAGGCTGCAGTGGATTTGCAACCCCTCCTGAACTTGTGCATGAGATTTGATTCACTGCCAACACTTCAATCCAGGAAGGGTTGGCAGCCATCTTGTGACTCTGTTGAACCTGCCCCGGGGACAACAACCTCCTCTCTGCAGGCCCCTACTCATGCAAGGAGGGGGGGGGGGCACACAGACACCACCCCCTCAAACTGCAGGCTGGGCCCGGGGGATGGGGTCCTCAGGGCTGAATTCGCCTGGGAGGGGCCTCCCTCCCATGTTTTTTTGTGGTTTTTTTTTTTTATTAATAAAAAAAAGGTGTGCAGGCCCCCTTGGATTGAGGTCCCATGGCTCGGGAGGAGGGGCCACTCTGCCCATTCCCTTTAAATAAAGATTTTTTTTTTAAATGATTAGGCCGGGCCCTGGGGGATGGGAGCCCTGTTGCGAAAAATGCCCCCCCCCCCCCCCCGTCCTTAAAAAAAAAAAAAAGTATAATAATTTAAAAAAAGAAATCGCCCTGGAAGCCCCTTCCATCTACAAAAAAAAAATACAAAAATGGGGCAGGCCCCAGAGGATGGGATCCCCGGGACCCAAAACAGCCTGGGAATGGGAGCCCCACTTCCTAAAAAAAATATAGAAACAAAAAAGGAAGAAAAAAAACCAGACAACACCCCATCCCCTTTCTCCACCACTCTACGAATGCGCCTTCTGTTGCGCTGCTGGTTGTGTAAGAAATCCCCTTTGCTGCTGAGGATCCTTAGGGGCCAACAAGGCCTCCTGTTACTTTCAGTAAGCCCCACACAGTGGGGTTGCTGAGAGGTGGCTGGGGGCCACACCCCCTTTCTCCACTTCTCTGCAAATGCGCCTCTCAGCACACTGCTGGTGGGGGGATGAGGTCCCCTTACCTCCTGAGGGCCTCCAGACTAAAGTGGACTTCTTCCCCCCCAACCAGAGTGCGCCAAAAGGCACGTTTGCAGAGAAAGGGGGTGTTGCCTCTGACAACCTCTCAGCAATCCAGCTATGTAGGTCTTACTGGAGGTAATAGGAGGGCTAGTTAGCCCCCAAGGACTCAAGAGCGAATGGGATGTCATCCCCCAACTAGTAGTGTGTCAGGAGGTGCCTTTGTAGAGTGGTGGAGAAAGGGGACGTGACATCTGTGAGAAAGTGAGTTTGTTGCAGTACCCCCCCCCCCCCCCACACTTTTTGCCTGATGCACTTTTCCTTGGTGTGCCCTGGGCCTGTGTCCCTTCCCTAAAAACTGTACAAAGCCTAAACCCAATTGGCATCTCTGGCCAAATGTCAGCCCCTAGTAAATGGTACCCTAGGTACCCAAGGCATTGTGACCAGAGAAGACCCCTGAGGGCTGCAGCACTTATTGTGCCACCCTAAGGGGCCCTGTACCCTGACACACACACTGCCTTTGCAGGCTCAGTGTTCTGGTGCAGAACTAAACAAAGAGTCGACATGGCACACATCCCTGTGTGCCATGCCCACAAACCCACTGCCCTGGCATACATCAGCCACCCCTCTAGTTGGGTGCCCTGTGCCAGTGGTGTGGGCACAGTGGCATGAGCTCTTACCCGGGGCCCTTCGGGGCACTGTAAGTGCAGTGATGCCATTAGGAGTATATGGTGCTGGGAGGTTGTCATTATGAACTCCACAGCACCATAATGGCTACACTGAAAGCTGACAAGTTTGATATCCAACTTCTCAGCACATTAAACCCACACTGATGCCAGTGTGATATTTAATGTCAAATGCACTACAGAGGGCATCTTAGAGATGCCCCTGAAACCTAACCTACTATCCACGTCTTGTCTGAGAGGCTGCCTAGGCTGCCACACAGCAGACATGTTGCTCGACCCCTAGGTGGAGAGCTCCCGCTCTCCTGGGCCTGCAACAATGCACATCCTGCGACGAGGTGCCAAGCCTCCTCCTCCAGGATGGGCAGGGGAAGCTTCAAAGGCATTCCACCTTTGTGAGCTTCTCCAGACCACTTGCTGTACTCAGCAACTGGGCCCCACCAGTTCTGACCCCCACTCTGGTGGGAAGACTGGCGGGAAACCGTACGTCAGAAAGGGGGGGGGGTGCCAGCCTGGGCCAACTCCACCCCTCAGTTGGGAGAGGCGAGGTGATGCACGACCCCGGGCTCTGGCCATTTTGAAGATGGGGAGCCCTGCCCAATCACAGCTAGGCTCCTGCCCCCCTCCCACAGTAGAGGAGCAGGCTAGGGGGTGTACCCACCCCAGGGCAGGGACCCATTGGTCCCTGACCTTGCCCTACCTGTAACACCCCTAAATTTAGTATTTTAGGGGCACAATGAACCTTCTTCCACAGATCCAGATTCCGAAACGAGAAAGAACAAGGAACACGAAGACCTGCCGTGCAGCTGCTAAAAAGAGGAAGACACCAACTGACTTGGCCCCAGCCCTACCGGCCTGTCGACCCTCAAACCTGCTCCTGCTAAACCTCGGTGTCTCCAGTGGTCCGCAACCTCGAAAACCCCGGAGTACCTGACTGCCTTGTGACTCTAACTACCTGGGTCTCCCAAGAGCAGTGGTACTGCTCAAAGCAAGTAACAAGCCCTGACATCAGCCTGGAACCGCGAACCCTGCACACTCTGCACCCGCCAGGCCTGGTCTGTGCTGGAGTGAATCAAGACCCTGAGGATGTCCCCCCCCGGTGATTCTGACCTGGAATCCAGTGCCCAAGGACCCTCCTCGACTCAGACGACGCCTGCAGCCTCAGGACAAAGGACCAGCAGAGGGTAAGATTTTCCGACCTCAAAAGACACCTCGGCGCCCCACGGCCCCCTGTGCCCAACTCCTGGGTTCCTGCCTATCCTCCAAGATCCCAACTTACCCCTCGAAGTGTTGGTCGCTCCAGAAGATCCTCCGTCCCCAAGCCTGCAGCCTTTGTTCCTTTTTCAAGATCCTCATTGAAGAACATTGAGCGCCCGACGGCTCAAAAGCACTCTGCACCAAGCCGCCCCAGTGCCCCTGGGAGTGCAACCATTGTCCTATCCCACTTCCCCATTTGCCCTGAGCAAGTGACCAGGAGCCCAGCTCCCACAGCTGTGTGGCCTGCTAGCCAGCACCCACCAACCGAAGGCCCCCTGCCTCTCATTGGATAACATTGGGCCTAACTACCTCTGCACCCGGCCGCCCCTGTGCCGCTGAGGGTGTACCAACTGTACCTACCTGACCCTGGGGGACCCCTGAGTCTATGCCCGGAACCTTAAATTCACCAGTCGAGTACTCACCTGAAAACCAATGACTCACTTTCCTGCTATAGGATAACATTGACTGGTTTGACTCGAAATTTCTTTTAAGTGTGAAGTTTTTAAACTTTAAAATATTCATCTAAAATCGGCTGAATTACGAATTTCGAATTACTCACCTGTGATCAGGTGAAAAGCCAGTACTGTACCTTGTAGCCCAGTACTGAACCGCAAAAGTAATCACAACCGTGTTTGATAGTAATCTAAATTTCTGCCATAGGAAACCATTGACTGTTTTTCTGTGAAAATTCTTCTAAGTGTGAATTTTTGAAATGGTAAAATATTCATCTAAAATCAGGCGAATATCGGAATCCGAAGTACTCGCCTGTAATCAGAAGAGAAGCCAGTGCTGTATCTTTTAGCCCAGTACTGAACCGCAAAAGTAATCACAACCGTGGTTACTAGTAATCTAAATTCCGTCCATAGGAAACCATTGACTGTTTTTCTGTGATATTTCTTGTCTACTTTTGAAAATTACAAGTATTCCTTAAAAATCGTACCAACTACTAAAACGTAATTACTTACCTGTTTTAGGTAGAGACCCCAGTGCTGAACCTGGGAGTCCAGTACTGGATTACAAAAGTAACGAGAACCTACTTTACCTGTGCTTTGAATTTATCTTTTATATTCTTTAAAAATCATTGCAATAACTAAAACGTTTTTACTAAACGTTTTCAGCTTAGACCCCAGGACTGAATCTAGGAACCAGTCCTGAAGTTATCAAAGTAACCTATAAAGTAATCAGTTGCATTTATGTAGAATAACCCATTGAGCTCAATGTTAAATTGTGTTTAGAATTGTGTTGCCTACTGCAACCATTCTACCTATTGTGTTTACAAAGTTTATTGCCTCTTTGCAAAGTAAAGACATGAGTACTCTTATCAAGAAAATTATATTTTAATAACTGTTGGTTCTCAAAATAGAACTATATCTTTGGATATTAAAACAATTGGCCTAGAGTTCAGTTCTTGAGTGTGTGAAACCTTTTGCTGACTGAGTGTATACAACAAATGCTTTACACTGTCCTCTGGTCCTGCTTACTGCTCGACCAAGCTACCACTTTAGAGAGTAAGGCCAGACCTGACTTTAACCTCTGTTATACCTCTGGGGATTGTGGACTCTATACACACTGTACATTACTTTGTTCCAGTACATATAGAGCCACTTTCTCATAACCTCCTACTAGATCTCAGCAATCCAGGTGTGGAACTTACTGTACGTAACAGGAGGGGTAGTTGGTCCCCAATGACGTCCTTGATTGATTGATTGATTGTGGGTTTCTAAAGCGCTAGAATCGACTCCCGAAGGAGTATCTCTGCGCTGTAGACCTCTGGGGAACCCGTCCTGGCTTTCCCTGTGAGATGGTCCCTACTGGGTATCGCCAAGGTGAAACTAGGCATCCCCAGCGTATGTGGGGGCCGTTGTGGAGATGAGGCAAGCTAATGCCCAGAGTTGCCAAGTGTGATCCCTATTTAGAGTAGGCACCGAGGCGAGAATTATCGAATCCGTTGACCCTGGTCCAAGACCCTGCCGCATCGGGGATTGAACCCTGGTCCCGGGCCGTCCTCTGCTCCTGGGTCTGCCGCCTCTAACCAGTGAGCCACACCACTCCACCTAGGGGCCAACTACCCCTCTTGTCATCTCCAATAGGTCCCACAAATCGGGATAGCTAAGAGATCTTCGGAGGACACACCCCTTTTCTCCACAACTCTGCAAACGCAGCTAGTTGTGCACTACTGGTTGGGGCATGAAGTCCACTTTATTCTTGAGGGACCTTGGGGTCAAGAAGCCCTCCTAGTACCTCTTTGTAAGTACTTCACAGCGGGATTATTGAGAGCTGGTGAGTGGCCAGTCCCCTTTGTCCACCTCTCTGCAAACATGGCTACTAGTTTAAAAAACATAGAAATTCACTGAAAAAACTAAAGGTGACCGGAATGTCTTCGTTAGGCTGACGTTTCTCGTACAAAACCAGAGCAATTCAGCAGTTCTAGTTAGAGAGCTAATTATAACTTGTGCTCCCTACAATGCATTGCTTATGACCTCACATAATACAGAACTCATGACATGGTCAGTAACATCACTGATTTTGGTTCATTAATGTTTTTATCCTGCTCAGGGTGTACCTCACCCCTGGGCACATTAACAAATATTTCCACAGAGAGGAAAAGAGTTGCCCACGATGTGGCCAACTCTGAGCAGAAATTTTTCACATGATCTGGACATGTCCACTGGGACAAAGTCACGAAATGGATGGCAGCCATCATTTAAAGGCCTGGCTCACTAGCCTTCTGTCTCCTTGGCCTATTTCCTCATACTTTCAAAACAAGGATTACAAGCAGATTTCGGGACCTGGCCTTTATCCTAGCTAAAAGGTGAAGTAAGGGGACATTAGAAATCAATATAGGGGCCTCAAATAGTAAGGTGGAAGAAAGAGTTGGATAGATTGGCGGGATGTGAAGGAGGAGTTCTGCTTCAAAATGCCCGGTGGGGAATTTGTTCGCTCGAGCGAGCCAGAGCCTGAGAGGCCCTGGTTGATGCTACAAAAGACCCAGAGCCTGACTCTGGAGAATCTACACCACTGGAGAAATCCCCTCCTGAGAGTATATTACTTTCCGAACTGGGGGATAGAGTATTGGGAGGTCCACCAGATGAGAATGAAGGTAGCCACTAGATTGATTGCAAACTCTGCTCCACTTCTACTAAGCAAAAGCACAAAAAATGCTCTTGCTTTCTAGAAGTGAAGCAGAATTGGTTTTGGACAGAGGGAGCTGCTTGTTCAGCAGCAGCCTCTGTCCAAAAGCAATGCCGTCTCCTGCAGAATCCGGAGAGCCAGCAGCGACCGTAGGGGCATTCAGGCTCCCCCTGCGGTCCTCAATTAAATGTCTGGGTGCCCTGGGTGGGATTAGGGCACCCAGTATAGAGGCCAGGCCCTGAGGGATAGGGTCCCAGGGGCCAAAATCTGCCTGGGAAGGAGGTCTGCTTGGCTCCTCTCCCTTTAATTTATTATTTTTTTTTAAAAAGGCCGAGCCCGGAGGTCCCCAGGGCTGAAATCAACCCGGGTAGGGCAGCCGCAGGGCCCATCTCCCTATCAAACCAGCATTGGCATAGCTAATAGGTCTCGCTTTTTGGACTGTATAAGTATTTAGTTATGCAGCAGAATATCCTTGGTGCAACGACACCAACTGTTGCATGGCTAAACACTTCTAAGGTCCCAAATGCGAGACCTATTGGTTATGCCAGTGTTTGTTGATATTTGGAAATTGGAGGAAATGTATTGTAGTCTTGTCTTCAGAAAAAATTGTAGTGTTTTGCTTTGCACAAATTCTGCTAGTTCTATTGCATCTTACGCAGGCAGCGAACTAGCCCAGAATGGATTTGCACTGTTTTTGTACCAGAGAAAAGTTATGTGACGTGTTCCTTCTTCTGTTGACGGTGTATACTCTTGGTGCATATCTTGTCTTCTCAACTTCTGGGAGCTGATGGCTTCCTAATAAGCACATGTGATGGCAATTTCTTTTAACAAAATCTGAAGGTCATTTCATAGTCCAGCATGCCATAAAAAGAAAATAATGCAGAATTGTCAGGGTTTTTATGTACATTTGCTTGGAGAACACTGTGATTATGAGCCCTACGTTATGTTTTTAATAATAGTTTCCAGCCCGAGTACGATGTTCTTTCTTAAAAATAATATTAATTAAACTAAAAAAAAACCTAATAAAATTCACTGATGCTACTTGGCTGTGTTAAATATTCTAGAACATAACCCTGTGTCAAAGAGAGAGTGTAACTGCATCTTTATTTCGTAATACACTATTTTAAAAGTCTTCCGACACCTTCTCCGCTTTGGACAGTAATCCATTGTAGCACCAGAAATCCGCCAAAGTTGGTTTAGAATTTAATAAAACTGACAAGAATGTCTAGCACGTCAGCAAGAAGGTGCTTTCAAGAAGGACATAGTACCTGCAGGCTATTTATAGTCCAGTATCTTCTAGTTTGCATTTTATAGCTGATACCTCCCTCGCATTCCCTGATGCTCGTTACGCGGGGATTGTGTCAAATGTGCATTTCATGACCTGGAGCTTGACGTGCATATTGGAAGTATTGAATGTACATGTTATCACTGGCGTAAAAGTAACGTCAAAGCGGGCGCGGAAGTGAAAGCGAACGCGATCAAGCGAGGCAGGCGCTGCGCTTAATGAGCATAACGAGGAAAGCCATATGGCGCCTCTGCTTGTAAGGGCGCGCCCGCGCACATGCACGCAAGCTGTAGGCCGGCCATGGTAGCATTTTTTTAAGCCCTTATTAAAAGACTCGCCAGACCAGCGCATGCGCTGGGTCAGGCGAGACCTAAAAAGGGCTCCCCCCGGGGTCCAAAACTGCCCATGTGGTCCTCTCCCTAAAAAAGCAACAAAATAATTGGACAAAAACCAACTTGCAAGTCACCGGAGACCCTGCTCCCTTTCTCCACTACTCTGCAAACGCGCCTCCTGGTGCACTGCTGCTGGGGGGTAGGGCATCAAGTCCCCTTGGCTGCAAACGGTCCTTGGAAGCCAACAAGCCCTCCTGTAATCTCCAGTAAGTTTCACACAGGGGGATTGCTGAGAGGCCTTTGAAGGCTACACCCCCTTTTCTCCAAAACTCTTCTAACTTGTCTCCTGGTGCACTACTGGTTGGGGAATGAATTCCACTTTACTTCTGAAGTCGTCAGGACTTTAGTGGACTTCTTCCCCTAGGCAGTGGTGCGCCAGGAGGCGCATTTGCAGTGTAGTGGAGAAAGGGGGCAGGGCCTCCCAACAACCTCTTATCAGTCCAGCTGTGTGGGACTTGAGATAATAGGAGGGGTCGCTGGCCCCCAAGGACCCTCCGGAGTAAAGTGTAATTTATCCCCCAACCAGTAGTGCTCCAGGAGTTGTGTTTGTGGAGTGGTGGGATAGGGGGGCGTGGCCTCTGAAGACCTATTAGCAGTCCCGCTTTGTTGGAGTTACTGGAGTTAACCGGAGGGGTAGTTCTGCACTCACATCCACTAACTCCTATAGCCACTCATACACCCACTCTCACTAATACAACCACTGACATATTCACTCATACATACAGCCATTCACACCCTGAGTCAGTCACAAACCCATGTAGCCACTGACTCACCCACTCACTCATCCATACAGGCAGTCACACACACCTTCACCCACGCACAAAGACACACCTACAGGTACTCAGGCAAAGAATTACCCACCCATACAGCCACTTAGACACCAACTGATAGTCAAACAACCTCTCATCATACATTCACTGAGACACCCCTAATCACTCACTTATACAGTCATGCACCCACTCAATCACCCATATAGGCACTCATGCACCCACTGATCCACCAATACACCTTGGTGTATATATATTTAACACTAATAAATGTGTTAAAAACAGTCACTGGATGATGTCTCTGTTTAAATTTAAAATGTTGTCCATTGTCCAACGGGCTTTGTATGGGCTGGGCCCACTCTACCTTCAGAAGCGCTTTGCCTTCTACACGCCCTCTAGACAATTGCGGTCGTCTGAACAATTCCTTATACAGACTCCCCGGTTCAAACGCCACCGGCTGGGCGGCTGTTCCTTCACTCGTAAAGCTGGCTTAGCCTGGAATGAGCTCCCTCTTGCCCTCAGGATGGTGTCTGACCCGGCGGTTTTTAAGAAGAAACTGAAACCGCTGTTGTTCTGATGCCTTTTTTTCCCTCCTGACGTTCTGATTCTTCAGCTGGTTCTGTGGTAGGCTTTTTTTTGGTAGCAGCGCCGGGATACTTTGAGTAGCTGTGCGCTCTATAAAACTAGTATAGTATAACATAACATAACATAACATGTCATCAGTAAAGTCACTAACCATGTCATGGTTGATGTGATATGTGAGGTCATAAGCAGTGCATTGCCAGAGTGCGAGTAGTTGGCTCAGCTAACTATATCTGCTATTTCACTGGTTTGTACGAGTGAAACCTGAGCCTAACTAGAACGTCCCTGTAACCTTTGTTTTTTTATAGTGAATATATATATATATATATATATATATATATATATATATATATATATATATATATATAGTGTGTATGTATATATATATATATATAGTGTGTATGTATATATATATCACACACAATATAACTACACACGTATACTAGTGGATTGCAATTTTGTGGTGTGAAATTAATGGTGTCGGAATTGAAAGATTTGGCTGAATGCTTGTTTAGAACATTGGTATACTGGTAGCTCCAATGAGGACAATGAAGTGGCTCATGGCTAATAATGGCGTGTAGAAGTTTTTTGCCACATTTCACTATTTGTTTGTTTGTTTCTTGCTCTTTAATTTAGAACATTCTACCCACAGTGGTGGAATGATCCAAAAGCCTGAAATACCTGCCTCTGACTATACTAGTTGTTAAAGGCTCTCTCCCTTGTTATAGATCCAGGACTGTGGTTCGGGCCTATTACTCTGGTTCAGAGCCTCTAACAACCAGTCTAGCTCGTTGCAGCAAACAGTGTGGCTATATTTATCTACATTTTTATGTTTTTAAACCAGTGACGGATTACTTCCAAGCACCAAATTAACAGAATGTATTCATTGGGAATTGCATACACTTTGAAGTTTGCTTTTTAATCATGTATTCTGGCCTTTCTTTGCATGTAGGCTGAATTTGAAGCAGAACGGAAATCCTCTTTGCATGAGTGGGAGCAGCACAAGCGTGATGCGGAGTCTTTGCAGTCACTTCACCAGCAAGAACAGGATCAGCTCTTGCAGCAGATCCAGGAAAAAAATGAGCTAATTATCCAGGTGAGTAATGAAGTTAATTGAGATTACGCTGTAAAGGCAGGGCTAATCATCCTGGGTAAGTTTAAGCTGGCTCTTGATGGGAAGGTTGAGAATACAGTTGAGGACAGTGAATCAGGGTTTTATTGATGCAGATGCAGACAGTGCTCATTGTTGGGAGAATGGGTAAGGCCTTCCAGCTGACCTCATGTGTTGACTGAGCATATCTTTCAAGTAAGGAATATAGAAACCCCTTGGGATACTCAAATAAGAGTTGTGTGGCTGCAGGTAAAGACTGAGCTCACAATTCAGGAGAGTGAATAAGCGCTCCATAGTCAATAATTGTAGTTGAGCTCCTTGGTTAAATGAGAAGTTCAGGCACCTGATCTGTCAGTAAATAAGTGACCAGCACATCTCATCATTCTGGTGAGTTAAGAAGAGCTTGACATTTTCAATGAGGCAAGCTCGTTCAGTTGTTGAATATATGGAGCTCATGTTTCCTTTGATTAGGCTGGTTTGTAAATCAGTCAAGGAGATAAAAAAAAATCCACAGGAGCCATGAGAAGACAAAATAGCGCCTATGAGAGTGAACGGGATCCGCGCGCACTGGAAGAGTATACGGAACTTGGATAAAGTGGATAAGTATGAATTTTGGAGTCATCAGGAACACTCTGAACACTTTTCAGATAAATAAATGTGTTCTCCACAGACCCAAATATGCAGTTGGAGGCTTTAAAATGGATCAATTTGTAGGAGTACACACAGCCATTTGAAATACGGTTGTCCTTTCCCACGTCATCTGTATGTATTTTTATGTTGCCTCACCAAACCTTTTTCTGGATTTCCAGCCACGTAAGATTCTTTCTCTGTTGAAGTGGCACTTTTCTACCTTCAGTATGTTCTGTGCCACTTTGCACCCCAAATTTGACTGATATCAGTTGTGTTATTTGCAGAAAAATTTCGAATCTACACTTGACACAGTTCGGCACAGAAAATTTCAAGGGAGGAAAGGTTGGGGGGTGGGGGGGGGATTAACAGGAATGGACCAAGATAATATTAATTATAAAAAGTTAACACAGTTATCAGCTATTGTAGCCGTACAAGCAGATTGTCCTGATTTTAGGAATGCACTGTCTACCCAGTGTGAACTGAGCAGCTTGAGTTAGTTCTGTTCCATAAGAAACATGTCTATAGGGTTGGGTTAATGTCCTGTGGTGGTTAGTGAGATTATTTTTAGTCACCTGTGGCTTTGGTCATTTGATGGATGATATATTATATTGTTGGTATAATTGACATTTTCGAAGGTAGGTTAGAGTAAGGTAAGCTTGAGCAGGATTATTTAAAACACTGGTGTCAGTGGGGCCATAAGGGAGAATCAACATGGGTTAGACGAGAGGTTGGCAAGATAAAAGCTGTAACATGCAAACCCATCTTTGTTTAATGTGGAGGTGATAGAGTTTAAGCAGTAGCAAAGGTCAACATCCTGTTTACAGATATCTGAGTGAGATCCTAATGAAACGTACTCCTCAGCACTGCCCTCTCATTGATTTCTATTTCATACTTAAAAATAATAGATATCCGTGCAAGACTGTGCATTGTATGTTGGATAAAGTGTTAACTTCGACATGCCAGTGTCTCCTCAGCAGATGGTATCTGCAGTCCTGTAAGCTAAGGGATACATATTAAAGTCAACTGTAACCTTTAGGAACTTTCAAGAAGTCTAATGTTGGGTATTTGGAAATTTGGCTTTATTGGCTAACTTGGTGCTTTGTTTTGTTTGGTTCCTGTAAACCCTTCAGTTGTGGGTGAATAGTATTTTAGTATATTGTTTTCGTAAGGATGCTGAAAGAAAAGTGACTTTGATTTAGAGGTTTTTAGATTTGAATCTGCTTCTGGTGTGCTCTGTATTGACTGGTTTGTTCTTTGCCCGTTTCTTCTTTCAAATAGATTTGACTTGTTCCACGATTGATTTTGCTTTTTGTGTTTGTTTACTCGTACTACAACTTACTGTACATGTTTCTCTTGAGCTTCAAATTTTCCATTTTGTCAGCAGTGTAAAGAAATCTGATCCCCATCGCAATGTCCATGGTGATGCAATATGTAGACAAAATTAGATGTTTTCTGTGCCAATACTTTCCACCTCAGAGCACTTGTGAATACAACAGAAAAAGCTAAGACAGGGGATTTATCATTTACAGAATCCTTTATCTTTTCTGAGAGTATCTTCCATTGGGATGCCGGAATTGTGTGCAGCAATAGGAAAGCTTAATTTGGATGGCTGTGATCAAGCACAAGGTTTTTTTTTAAAACATACAAATAGCTTCATTTGTATCTACATTTTATCAGAACAATACATGCACAGTACAGTAAACTGTAAGCCTGCCACATCACATTAAGGTTAAAGGGTTAGTCAGGAGAATCAGTTATTTGAGGCAACTGATAAGCAATGAGATTTGGGGAAAAAGGGCTCTCAGCACTCAGTATTGGTATGAGGCAGCTTAGTTAACAAAAGTAATTGCTTCCACCACGTATTCCTGCTTTTTGTATTCTTCTGAGATAGACCACAGGCTTTGTAAACAAACTTATACACTTTTGCACAGAAATACATGGCTCGTGACCATTTAGTCGGACTACATTCCTTTTTGCCACCATAACACCAACCGCTACAAGCATGTTTGTTTGCCCCTCTCCCAAATCTTTCCTGGAGCCTAGTAGCACTAATTTACTGCTGATGTCTATAGGTCTGTTGATGACCCTCAGGGCAGCACTAACTTTACACCAATATCTCACAATCAAAAGGCAGGACCACAACATATGCAAAAAGTCGCCTGCAGGAGAAAAACATCGGGTACAGTTAGGGGCGGGTGCTCTTCCCATTTGTCATTACCTGCTCGGGGTATGGTGGTAACCGTGAAGACATTTAAATTGAGTAAGACTCTGGCATGATGATGTCAGTAATTGTCCGGATATCAGTATCTCAGACTTTTCTTCGTTATCTAGGTTGCCTAAGTAGTCTTCCCAATGCCTCCTGGGCGGAAGCAAATGGTATGGGGCATTTAACATCAGCCCTTGATGTAGCTGAGAGATTCCCTTAATCCTCATTAGTTTAATCTCTAGTGTATTTAATTCTTTGATTCCCTGAAGCAGATTCTGGTGATTCTATCGGGTGTGTCATAGTTGAAGGCAGGGAAAAAGTTTTGGGCGAGATCGTCAAACTATTTAATATGGGCGTTTGACCAAATGCTGCCGGACTGGAGATCCCTATTAGTTCCCATTACCCGAATTCAGTTAGCTTAGCCGCATATGGGAGCCAGTTACCTCCCCATATTATAGTGGCTACCGTAGTTACGTTATGGCATTTGAATATGCGCAGAGCAACATGCCAGCATAAGAACGGCATTCTCGTAATTGTTGGGAGTGCGTTTGGGACTGAACTGCTGTGCAACTCTCGATGCAGGCTAATTCAGCTTCTACCGTTTGGTCATAACAATCCCCAAATAACCAGTAGATGATAGGGATCCCTTGGGAGGCCCAATTGCATAATCTGAGGTCTGCCTAACCCAGGCAGACAATGAATGTATACTGTCAGCAATTTGTAAAGGAGACATGAGGCATTGATCCAGCCCACAAAACAATTGGAGATCTTGGATGTGAGATCTGTGAAGAAAGCAGGGGGCGAGGGGTGTATAGGGATAATTCTGGAGCGTATACAAAAAGCATGGTAAAGCGAACATTGTAAATAAAGATCCATGACCCATCAATGAGAGAGGTGGTCACCCCGGCCTGAAGGTCCTTCATGAGGGATGCTAAGAATGGGTTAATATTTAGTCCCTAACTTCTATCTTGCTATTCTACAATTGCCTTTCACAGGTAGTGAAAGTGGTCTACCCGCAACTTGCAAATTCATACGAGTAAAAGAGGGAGGAAACTGTGCAAAGTGGCAGGTATGTGGGTTTCCCACAATTTACTCATAGGCCAGAGTTGCCTCCATACACTTCAAGTATGCGGATCAGCCTAGGAATTGTGACTTTTGGGTATCCCATGAATATTAGCATATGATCGGCATACAAAGCTGTTTTATCTTCTCTACAATCTTCCCAAACAATGTCAGACACTTGTGTCGCTTCGAATCCATTCCGCTAATGATTTGAGAACAATGGCAAACAGAAGTAGGAGAGCAGGGGGCCTTGTAGGGTGTGTCTCTCAATTTGGAAAGCGGTCGACAGCACGCCATTTACCCTGGCCTGCGCCCATGGAGAGGAGTATAAAGCAGACACACGCTGGATAAAATAGGTGCCAAAACCTATCCGCTTAAGGACCCCACACATAAACGACCAATGGACCGCGTTTAATGCCTTCTCTAGCCCAGCAGTTAGCAGGACTGTGAGCGTCATGATTGCAGGCATTCTGGCAAGAATAACTTGAAGGCAGGAAGACAATGTGTGTTTCTAATTGGTGTAAAGCCTTTTGGTCTTCATGAATCACAGTAGGTATGACCACTTGCAACCATGTGGCTAGAATATTGGCCAATATTTTTGTTTCAGATTTCAAGAGCAATTGGACAGTAGGAGCCATAGCACTCTGGGCATTTCTGTGGTTTTAAATTACGGAAATTGTTTCCCCACATAGGTTGTATAAGAGTTGACCATTCTCGATTAAGGTGTCCTGTAAATCTCTTAAATGGAAAATTCCATGAGGAATTCATGGAGGCTGGGTTTTTCCTGGAAGGCATTGTTAAAGTGGCTTGTCGAATCTTTTTGATAAAGAAAGATATAATTCATCCTTGTCTTTGAGAGAGAGGGTGCCGATTGGGAGCTCCCCGATAATGGGATTTTTAAGCTTGGCCCATGGGACACAGATCTCCGTTTAAAGCACTCCGTAGTAGGCCAAGACATAATAAAATTTGTGTTCATAATCTTTAGTAGCATTTTTAAAATGTGAAAAACCAGCATTGAAAACCAAAAATAAATCATTGACTAACTTCCTTCAAACTGCTATTTTTCTTTATTCTTTGTTTAACCATGGTATATATTTGCACCACAGATATTCTTGAGCATGGTTCCAGCTTCCTGCTCTAATGTTATCAGATCTAGTTTCAGGTGATGGTTCCATATGTTGAGAGAAGAGGAGTAGTTACCACTACCCGTCATTTGTGACTTTGTGGGTCACCTTCACTCCATCTACACATACCCTGTTCCCCACATGTATGGCGTTCCTTGTTGTACCAAACTTACACCCACTGGTAGTCTCAGTTCTTTTAAATTAAAGTGCTCTCCACACCACTGGAGTCAAGCTATCCAGGCTGATGAAGGCTGATAGCCAGAAACCGGTCCTTGGATGCTTGATTCCGGTCCAGGAAAGACATGGCTTGGCAGTTCGGGCTGGACTGTTCCCATGAGGCACAGGGTCAAGGCTGATTTGCATATGGCCATGTCTGACCTGGGGTGGTGTGGAGTGCAAAAAATCAATGGATTTAGGCCCAGATCTCTGTACTGGGGTGAATGTATGACATTGTTCTGCATTCTGTCCATCAATTGTTGTTTTTGCATTTAAATTAAAGAGGGCATACATCCCCTTTGGGGGACTGCAGTTACAGCTCATCACTCCTGCAGTGCCATATTTTGTTTTCATCTTGGGACCTTTTTCCATAGTCATAGATGCTTGAATAACTGGCTGCTGTGTGTGTGGACCCTGGAACACTTCTTTCGTTTTTGCAATGGTTTTTTACATGGAAGCAGCATCACAAAATGTCTTTATACGTTAATAATTAGGGCAAGCCAAACAGGAAACACATTTTTTCATAAATGTTCAAAATAATCCTTCCGATTAATGTCATAGAACTACATTGCAGCATCCAAGTGTAGAGAAAACTCATTTCAGCAGAGAATGTATAGTTAATAATGCAGCCTGATTGGCTTACATATCTGATAGACCTCTAGCTGCAGATTCCGGATCCTAGAATCCTCCCCAATGTCCAGACTGGTTCTGGAAATGTTTTCAGCAGTGCCTCTGCGCGCAGGAAGAGGGCGTCTAGCTACACCGTAGTGACCTAGTCTCCTGAATGTGATTTAATCGGAGTCTATATAAGCCCTCCCCCGACGTGCTGATGTCCGTTCCTTTTCCATGCTAGCAAGGCAAATCCATAATGCAGTTGCTCCGGACATTTTTCGGCCTACTGGACATATTTCCGTAGACGGTTCAGTGTGCCTTTTTCTACCCTTTTTCAATATCCTCGGGGTTCAAGCCTTTGGAGACCTGTGGACAACAAATGTCTGCCACAGACCCTCACTCTGTTTGCATGTCGTGTATGGGTGAGCACTGTGACTCAGAGTGCGACCCTTGTCATCAGTTGTGACCGAAAGTGTGACAAGAACATCACATGAAGCTCCTTGCGGCGCAAATGTCAGTTATCCAAGTCTTGTCATTCTGGGTCCCCTATGCCTTCTACAGATTGACTGCACATCTGCTGTAAGAGCCATTCCTGCGAGTGTTATTCTCCTTTGCCATCCGGAGGTAAGTCTCGGTGTAGGCGGTTAAATTGCTTCACCTCCTTCCTATGTCGTCTACTGCTAGCCCCCGATCTTCTGCTAAAGTCAGGGCATGAGTCTGGTCTGCTCCTCCTCGCTTATCCTGGGGCCGTGGCGACTTTGACCCAGATGAGAAAATATTATCCATCTCTCAATTCATTTTTGGTTTGTCCCCTTCCTCTGGAGCACCCTTGTGCCCCACAGAGGTGCATGAGGTCATGACTCGTCCCCGCCAGCGGATTCTACCTCTGCTTCAGGTTGCCTTAGCAATGCTGGTGCACAGTCTGTCTAGGCCATCACCTTCGGCTCCGTCTTCTGGTCTGCAAACGGCAATGTCGGTGTCTGTCTCTTTTTTATCATTTCTGATTGTGGCGCTGTTGATGCCGCTCGACGCTCCTTTGGATTTCGAGGCGTCACATTCTTTGCATTGACCAGCTTCGGTTATGGTGTCTGATGCGGCGCCGATGGAGTCGACTGTCTCTGCCAATTTTCCTCTTGCTCACTGGAGCCCTTCCTCTATTTTATCCTTCTCAGGACCATAGTTGGGGGGGGTTCTAAGGAAGGTGTGGTGTGTCCCCTCCCGGACACTGTTCCACCCACTATGTAGTCTAGCTGGTTACTTGCCTTGGGGGATGCCAGTAGCTTAGAATCTTCTCCAGCCTCCAGTGAGTCCAGGCTGTATTCGATTTACAACTTTCTTCTGTGGAATTGCCAACAGACCCTTTACTCTGCATTCTACATCCTGACCAGTATAACGCAGAGCCTGTCCGTCCTTATAGTGAATAACATGTCCCTCCTTATAGTGAATTCCTTTTTGATATCATGTTGGGTATTTGGAGTAAACCTGAAACGGGGCTCCCTCTCGATCACCCTATTTCTCACAGGCATCGTCTAGCCCCGAAAGATCCATCTAATTGGAGCTCTGTGGTACAGGCTGCTTTTTCCACCCAAAATATTTATTTTTATCCCTCCTGTCCCTCCAGAAGGAGAGGTCAGGAAAAGTGACGCTTGATGTAGGTGTATTTTATCTTCTTCTAGCTCTGCCCTGCGAGCTCTGCAAACTTCGTGTTCTCACCCGCTTCTCCCACACCTTGTAGGAGTCAGTGGAGTGCCTCTTGCCCACCCTTCTGGAGGAAGCCCAGAATGCTCTTGTTCCAACGGAACGAGATGGGCAAAAAGCTGCCAACTTAGCCCCAGCTGTAGTATTGAGACCACTGATTCTGCTGGTTGAGCTATGGCCTCTTCCGTAGCTCTACATCCGTGTGTATGGTTGCGTACTTGCAGGTTTGAGGTTGACATACCCTTTGATGATGTCTTCCCTTTTTGGCGTGCATGCTGACTCTGCTTTATGCCGATTCAAAGATTGTTATAATGGTCCTGAGTTTTACCTTTGTCGTCGTAGTAGGTTTTTCAGGATAGTTTGTTTCCCTTTGTTTTGGCTCTTCTAATCCTTCACAGGGCGGGGTACTTCCCTCCCTTCTGGGGTTACACCCTGTGAGAAAGTGGCTCTATATATGCGGAACTAGAAGGAAGTACAGTGTGTATCGAGTCCACCATCCCCAGAGGTATAACCAAGGTTAAAGTCAGAACTGACCTTACTCTCCAAAGTGGTAGCTTGGTCGAGCAGTAAGGCAGTACCAGAGGACAGTGTAAAGCATTTGATGTACACACTCAGTCAGCAAAAGGTTTCACACACTCAAGGACTGAACTCCAGGCCAATTGTTTGTGTATCCAAAGATATAGTTGTTTTATTTTTAGAACCAACAGTTATAAAAATATGCTTTTCTCGAGGTGAGTATTCTCGTGTAAGTACTTTGCAAGGAAGCAATAAAGGTTGTGCACACAGTAGTTACAGTATAAGCAGTAAGCAGCACAGTTCTGAATCACACTCTAGCATTGAGCTCAATGAGTTTTCATAGATAAGTACAGTTGATTACTTTACGGATTACTTTGGTAGTCCCAGGACTAGATCTAAGATTCAGTCCTGGGGTCTAAGCTGAAACCAGATTAGCAAAAACGTTTTAGTTACTGTGCAGAATATGCAGGAATATAAAGCTGTTTTAAAAGTTCACACTAAAACTTTTCAAGGTAAATCTGACAATGTTATTCAATGGGAGGAAATTCAGGTTGCAGGTAAAGTACGATCGCATTACTTTTGTAACCCAGCACTAGTCTCCTAGGGTCAGCACTGAGGGCTTAACTCAAAACAGGAAGGTAATTGCGTTTCAGTATTTCGTACAATTTTTAAAGAATATTTGCAGTTTTCAAAAGTAGACACTCAGAAGAAATTTGATAGAAAAGCAGACAATGGGTTCCTATGGAGAAAATACAGGTTACTAGTGAACCCGCTAGGGATTACTTTTGCGGTTCAGTACTGGGATGAAAGGTACAGTACTGGCTTCTCCCCCTGGTCCCAGGTGAGTACTTTCGGATTCGGACTTGGGCTGATTTTATAGGAATATTTTCAGTTTTCAAAACTTCACACTTGGGAAATTTTCGGGTCAAAATGGGTCAATGTTATCCAATGGCAGGTAAGTAAATTACCGGCCTCCAGGTGAGTACTTGGTTGGTGAAGGTAAGGTTCTGGGCACAGACTCAGGGGTTCCACAGGATCAGGTAAGTACATTTGGTGCACCCTCAGCGGCACTGGGGCGGCCGGGTGCAGAGGTAGTTAGGCCCAATGTTAGTCAATGAGAGGCAGGGGGCCTTCGATTGGTGGCTAGCAGGCCACTCGGCTGTGGGAGCTGGGCTCCTGGTCACTTGCTCAGGGCAAGGGGGGGGGAGTTGATTAGGGCAAAGAGGTCACAGCCAGCGGCACTCGGGCCGCTGGGTGCAGGCCCTGACTGGCCATAGCGGGCACCGGGCAATACCCCGGTGCGCCGCAAGGGTTGGGGCCGGTTTTGTTACAGGGCCGTTTTTGTAGCATAGCTGCAAAATCGGCCCTGCAACAAATTTGGCCGAAAACCGGCCCTAGCAAAGCGCTCGGCGGCACCTCCAACCCCCCCGAGTGGGGAGGGGGAGCCGGCCGAGCACTTTGCCAGGGCCGGTTTTGGTTCCCAGTCCGGCCCTGGCTGGGTGTAGGGTGGTTTTGAGCGGTCGGGCGCTCAATGGTATCCAATGAGGATCTTGAAAAAGGGAAAAAGGCTGCAGGCTCGCTGACGGAGACTCTCCAGGGGCGACCAGCACTTCGAGAGGTAAGTTGGGATCTTGGAGCACAGGTAGGTACCCCAAAGGGAGGCACAGGGGTCTGGAGGGCGGCGGGTGCAGGGGTGTCTTTGGGTGTCGGAAAAGCTTACCCTCGGCTGGTTGCGGTTGGGGGGGCCCTGGTTTTGAGTCTGCAGGCATCAGCTGATTCATCGAGGAGGGTCTTTGGGCACTGGAGTTCGGGTCCCAGTCGCCGGGGGGACGTCCTCGTGGTCTTGGTTCGGGTTGGCCCAGCCCCGGCCCGGCTGGTGCAGAGTGGGCTGGTCCGGCGCTTCCTGGCTGGCACCAGGTGGGTTGTTGCAGCAGAGCCTCTACTGTAGGGAGTCCCTATCTTCGAGAGGGTCAAGGCAGGCAGGTCCTCTTGGCGTCCCAAGGTTCTGTCCGCGGAGGTCGCCGGGATTAGGCAGGAGCAGGTTCCAGGATCAACAGGCCGGTAGGGCTGGGGCCCAAGTCAGTTGTTGTCCTGTTGTTAGCAGCTGCGTGGCGGGTCTTCTTCTTCTTGATCATCTTTCTCCTTTTTGTTATCTGGATCTGAGGAAGGAAGGTTCAGGGAGCCCCTAAACACTAAATTTAGGGACGTTACAGGTAGGGCAAGGGCAGGGACCAATGGGTCCCTGTTCTGGGGTGAGGACACCCCCTAGCCTGCTCCTCTCCTGTGGGAGGGGGGCAGGAGCCTCGCTGGGATTGGGCAGGAATCCCCATCTGCAAGATGGCCAGAGCCCGGGGTCCTGCTCCACCTCGCCTCCTCCACCTGAGGGGTGGAGTTGGCAAAGGTTGGCACACCCTCCTTCCTGACTTAGTTTTTCCCGCCAGTCTTCCCGCCAGAGTGGGGGTAGAACGGGTGGGGGCCCAGTTGCTAGGTACATCAAATGGCCTGGAGAAGCTCTGAGATGGAATGCCTTTGAAGCTTCCCCCTGTCGATCCTGGGGGAGGAGACATAGCACCTCGCCCAGGATGTGCATTTTTGCAGGCCCAGGAGAGCGGGGGCTCTCCACCCAGGGTTCCAGCAACATATCTGCTGTGTGGCAGCCTCTGCAGCCACTCAGCCCAGACGTGGATTGTAGGTTCGGGTTTTGGAGGGCATCTCTAAGATGCCCTCTGTAGTGCATTTTACATTAAATCCCACACTGGCATCAGTGCGGGTTTAATGTGCTGGGAAGTTTGGTACCAAACTTGTCAGTCTTCAGTGAAGCCATTATGGTGCTGTGGAGTTCGTAAATGACAACCTCCCAGCACCATATACTCTTAAATGGCAACACTGCACTTACAGTGCCCAGGAATGGCCCTGGGTACTGTAGGAGCACAGGGCTCATGCACCTGTGCCCTCACCTCTGGCATAGGGCACCCAGCTAGAGGGGTGACTGATGTATGCCAGGGTAGTGGGTTCTGTGGGCATGGCACACAGGGATTTGTGAAAAACCAAAGGGGATGATGGACGGAGCGTTGACAATACAAACACTCACCCCCAGTCAACTGATCTGGGTTTAATCCATCACCGTTCTTTAGCTCACTCCGTCACCCCAGTTCAGACATGGCCATATGCAAATCAGTCTGACCCTGTGCCTCATGGGAACAGTCCAGGCCGAACCGCCAAGCCATGTCTTCCCTGGACCGGAATCAAGCTTCCCAGGAGACAGGGATTTGTGCCATGTCGACTCTAGTTTTAGTTCTGTACTTAGGCATTCAGCCTGCAAAGGCAGTGTGTGGGTGCCAGGTTACAGGGCCCCTGAGGGTGGCACAATAAGTGCTGCAGCCCTCTGGGGTCTTCTCTGGTCACCATGCCCTGGGTACCTAGGGTACCATTTCGTAGGGGCTGACAGGTGGCCAGAGATGCCAATTGGGTATTTTGTTTCAGCATAGCTTTTCTTTTTAGGGACGGAACACAGGCCCTGGGTACCTGATTGGCAGGGACCCAGGGCTGACTCAGTCAAAGTACATCAGCAGTTCAGAAAAAAGTGGGGGCATACCAAGGCAAGAAAGATGTCACTTTCTCACACACCCATTGTGGTGTTCCTGCTTGCTGCAGGTGCTTTTCTTCTCATTTATGCTGCTAGTGACCAGTTTACTTTCCAGCCATCTGGAACATATCTTAGTTTGCAGCATCGTGTGACCCTGTTCTTACAGCTTCTTTTTGTCGCTTGATTTTTTCTTTCTGAGTACTTACTCTGTCAGGAATTCCGTTTTATTGTGCGGATGCACTACAGATATGTTTCCTGTTTTCTGAGGAACTTATTTTGTAGGCCTTAGGGGCATTTTATGAGGCACCAATACACTTAGTATCCCTTATAGAGACTTAAACTTCATCTTTTCTCGTCTCCTTATGTCCATATGGGCGATAATGGTACCAAAGGCAGGCAGACTCTTTGGCCTGGGTACATCTTTCTTGTGTAGGCCTTTGTTCTACTATATTGTGCTCCTGATGCTGTTAATCTTCAGATGTTTGGTGTTCTTTCTATTTGTTTTTACCCCTGAGGTTTCTTACCTACCTAATTGGGGTTGCAGCCACTGCTGTTGCTTCCTGCGGCGGTGGGGGTATATTTACATTCTGCCATCCCACCCGTAACGTAGCTGTTGTGTCTGCTGTTCTTTTCAGCTCTGTTCCCCTGGGACACCAGTCCCTTTGATTGTTTGGATTGATGTCTTGGTATGCTTATCTCACAGGAGGCTATGTTTCCCATTTCTTTCCTGTATCTTTCTTCCTCTTTGCAGGTGGAGATACGGTTCTCTCCCTCACAGCTTGTATGTCACTCCTGGCTTTTGTGGCGTTGTTTTTCTATGTGGTGAACTACTTTCTCTTTTTTCCCTCCTTCCTCTTGGAAGAGGTTCCGTTTACCCTCCTTTTTATGGTGGGGGTATTTAATTATGGTTTGTTTGGGCATAGCCTATCTTCTGTCCAACAACGTATTTCTGCTGCTTCTGCGTTGTCATCCAATGCTGGGGGCTTTTTCCCCCTTCCTGGGGTTTGTTCCCCTCATACTCTGTACTCCCAGTTTTCGTCTAGAGTTTGTGTTAGGCTTATTACCTGTTTCTCAAGCTTCCATGGGTTGGACAATTAAGGATTGTCAAAATTGACTGTGTTGTCCTTAGTTCTCGTGACAGTCTTCTTCCTCTACTTCTTATTCATGGACTTCCCACATGCTGTTTACCCTTTGTTTCACCAGTTACCACCTGCTGGCACCCTTCCTCATTCAGTGGCATTGGTTCTTGGATGTTTGTCATTGTTTTCCTGTAGTAAACAATGCCTTCCACTTCTACTCTTATGTGGCATTGTTTTGCTGTTTTCCTGCCTTGTCTTTGTCTCCACTCAGTTACTGTTGTAACTTTACAACAGTAGGATGTATTACATCTGTCCTTCCTTGGTTACCACTGTTCTTGGAGTGTCCTTAGTTCCTCCACTTCTCGTCCTCCTGCTCACTGGTGGAGGACGCGGGCTGCCTTCAGAGGAGTAGATATACTTTTGCTGTACCCTTAATGTTTTGTATGTGTATGGGAATTGTAGTCTTTTATATGAATATTTATCCTTGTATACATTTATCTTTGGATGTATATGTCTCTGCATGTACATACATCTCTCTTGAATGGATCTGTGGTAGATGTCTTTTACTTCAGGTATATATGTGTGTTTTGTAAATATGGTCGTCCGGTCTTCTGTATAGTGTAAGTCTCTGTAGTTTACCTACACACCCCTTGGTGACCTGGGTAAATTTTCGTGGTTGTACTTGTCTGTTTCCTTCCTTCTCTTAAGTGAGCATCTCTGTTGCATCATTCCAGAGGGTGCCTTATATATCTATCAAGGTTCTAAGTATATGAGCGGTTTCTTTTTACCTTTCTCGTTGTTTTCCTAGCTTTGCTTTTTAGCATTCTTTGTTCTCTCGTTCCTCCATCATTATGTCATTGGAAGTCCCTTTTTTTCAAAATCTGTTCCTCAGGATAGTTTCCTCTATGATCGGTGGGTACTCTTTATTCGTTGTGTCTGTTTGCTGCAGCTGAGCATGCTGGAGAAGGAGAAAGTGTCTGGTGAAATCTGAAGGTGGATTCTAGTTGAGAGGTACCTGCAAGCAGAGGTGACAGCGTCTGTCCCTCAGTTACCCGGAGACCTGGAAGACGAATGCCCTCCGATGTCGGATGTTGCAGAAGAGTTGATGGTGACCTTGATTCTGCAGCTGTAAGGACCAGGCGACGCTGAGGAAGACCAGGAGCCATGCATGAGCTGTCCCACCTTGGATGTCGAGAGTTGAGGAGTCGGTGTCCGTTGGAAGAACCAACAAGTCTTGGCAACTGCAAACAACGTGGATTTTGAAGAAGTTGCAATGTCGGGACCAGCAAGGTCCATGGGACTCCCCACCAGCAGTGGAGTCCGGGCAGGCCCTGAGCAATCTGGGGAGCCCGGAAGAAACAAAGGCGACCCTCAACAGAACCCACAGGCCGGTGGGACTGGAGTTGCTAGAGGACCTTTAGCAGCTCACTGAAATATGCAGGCCATGATGCAAACAATATGGTGTGGACAAAGATTCTGGTCACTGTAGATGCTCGGGGCTACTTGGAGCCTGAAGATCTTGATGGAAGGAAGCCTTCAAGCCTTTGCAACGGCAAGTCGACGTTGTGCAGAGGGGTTGGGTTCCTGCGGCTCCCACGAGGGATACTGGCCTCAAACTTGGTGAGAGGGCAGGCCTCGAAAGCTGTGGAGAACCACCACCTGTGTTGTTGTACCTTTCGGAGTCCGTAGGAGCTTGGGATCAGCAGACCGGTCAGCTTAGTTGCGGTGCCTGCAGATGCAGTGAAGCGACTGCTTCACTTCAAGGGAGATTTCTTCAAGTGTGTTGGATGCCCACAGGCCATGTAAGGTTCCTGTATGGTGCACAGACAAAGCAGCAGACTGAAAGGGAGACTACGTTGAGGCCAAACGAAGTCCAGCAAAGACCAGAGTGCCCAGACGGTAGAAGTTGAAGTGGTGTCTGAATTGAATTGTCTCACAACAAATCTAAGGACCTACACCCAGGTAAGCCCTTAAGTATCCTAAGGAAAGGGTTGGGACGATTCAGGGGACCCTCCCAGGGGAGGGTCTGGACAGTGAGGAGGTTACTCCCATGTCCTTTGTCCAGTTTCGCGCCAAAGCGGGAGCCAATGTCTACTAGAGCTGGTTTGAAATGGACTGTGCAATGGGACACCAAATGTGCCCCTCCTGCAGACTGAGTGGTGCTGGCAAGCCCATCCACCTGGCCGAAATACACTAAATCCTGTCTGGGAGGTGGTCACACCTCACTGTGATAGAAAACCTATTGTTCTGCCTTACCCTGCTCGAGCTTGGCTCAGCAGCAGGAGGCAGAATCGTGCCTCTGGTCAGCAGCAGCCATGTTGTGCAGTCCGGGTCTAGAAGACTGGTACCGGGAGCATGGAGAGCTTAACGGGGGGCTCTTCCAGTGCTTGGAAACATATCTCCCACACCATTTATGGTATGATTACAACATGTTTGATACCAAACATGAAAGGATTCGTTGCAGTAATTTTCGAGATGGTCATCGCATAATTATGTGGTGCCCCTCTATATGGTATATCGATGCTTCACTTACAACTCGGGAGAATGGACTCCATAGGCTGTAGGGGTGTCCTGCTCATGCAGGGGCACCCTAACACTTGGAACCCATCACCCTGCCTTGGGTGCCTTGGGGCCTTCTATAGGTCACTTATAGGTTTTAGTGCAGTGACCCTAGATATAGGAAACCTATATCTTTCGTAAGTGGTGCTAGCACCAGCTTACACAGGCTGCAATGGCAGGCCTGTAGTTAGTTTGAATGGTCTCCCGTGGGTGGCATAATACATTCTTCAGCCCATGGGGGACCTCTGGGTTACCTATGCCCTGGGTGCCTTATTACCATATACTAGGGACTAAGAAGGGTACCCCAGTATTCAATTTGAGATGTACTGAAGTACTGAACATAACAATTTAAGGGAGAAAGCAGAGAGACTGGGGTCCTGCTTAGCAAAATCTCAGTCAGACTAGTCAAAAACAGCTTAGCACCAGGCAAAAAAAGTTGGGATAACCATGCAGAAGGATCCTACCTTCCTACAATATCTGTAAACTCTATCATACTTTACATAGTATCACAGGTGAAACACCATTATACTGGTGAAGTTTGCAGAAAGAAATTACAATGCATTAGATTCTTCAACATGAACAATTAACCCGGTTTTCACCCACCTTAAACTTGGCATTGTCACTTTAAAAACAAACAAGTCTAAGGTCATATATTTGTCAATTTGTGTCATTGTACTAGAACAAACCCAAGTAACGAGGAGGTCAGAAGCAGTTGACAACAGAACTATCTCAAATGCATTTAGTTAGGTCTGTCTTGGGATCAGTTATAATGCTTGTAAGTATTAAAATCACTGTTTACTCCATCCCAGATGCTGCTTACATGCAGAGGTGCTTTTAAAAATGCCCACAATGGAGTAAAAAAAAAGCTAAGTATATTTAACATCCTGTAGCGAAAAGAGCATTATTTAAGAACACTTAGGAATGTATTTACTCTCTACAGAATGTAGTACTATTTCTGGTAAACACATCACTTACAGCAGATTCCTCATCTTGTGAATCTCCCAAAACACCAGATTGAATCACAAAAACAACTACAATCGCTCCAGTGCACTGGGAGGTGATGGCATCAACATCCATCGTGACACTGTCTAACTACCTACTGGAGACACTCCTGCATGCAAACTTCAGTTGTTCCTTTTGTCTACACCATCAGACACAGAGCATGGCTGTCAAGATGGAGTTTTTACCAGCACATTGGGAGAAAAATTAGAACTTAACTTAATCTTCTCTGCTATATATTGTTCTCATAACTGTTATCTAAACAGGAGAATTGCAGCAGGATTTTGAGAATGACTCATGGCTGAATTGTGTGACAACCGGGACAATGTAGACATGACACTACAGGGCAAATACAAGAGTTGATAGAAATAATAAAGATCTGCCGACCAGAGTCCAGCCAAGAAAGTTAGTTTTAATTAGTCTATGGGTAGCCATCTAGCTCAGTTTACTTATTTTACTTAATGTTTCCTGGCAACTTACTCCCCTCTTGGAATTGCCTAAACATTTAATTCCCTCCCCCAAGCTTTTTATATATGAACCGTGGTGCCAAGATGCCACATCAAAACGTTCCTTTCTAATAGACAGTGGGGTCCTGAGCACATGTAATTTGGAGGAAAATATTTGAAAAAGAATTTGATTCTGAAGATACAGCGAGTGCCGTAAACTCAAAACTGGGGGTCGTTTGAGATGTGGTTTAAGCGCACTCTTCCTCGAAATAGAACCTTTAATCCATATCCAGTTTCTGCTTCTAATAGGGAATCAACAAGAATTGAGGTTCTTGATTGGGTAAGGGTCTTTTCTTCAAGGAGCCTTTCCCTTCACTGCTTGTATATGACTTGCTTCCTGGCTGCTATGCACATGCTCTATGGGAAACGGTGCAGTTGTCATACTGCACCTTCCTGATAATCTTTCGGACAATTTTGTAGTGGTTGTGCAACCTGGGTATGATGTAACCAAGAACCTGTGACCTGGATTGGATTAGGTGGATTCAGTAGTACGGTGCATTGGCTCCTCCATTTGCCACCCTCCACCATCCTTTGATGTGTTTCCCTGGATTCTCCGGTGGTATTGAAACAAGTCTTTTGGGCATGCCCTCCAAAGGTGCGTTCAATAATGAAGACTATGCTCTGGATTGATTCAAGCAGAGTATGACTATCGCTTGATCTCTGGGACTAGCAGCCTATATACGCCAGTTCACTGCTGTATCATAAATTCATGTGTTGCTCCCATGGTCCACCCTTTCGACGGCCTCAACCCGCATAGCCTATGCAACCCTTTCAGAGCTACTGGGGGATGTGGTGGTTCGGGCAGCTGTCGTGGACAGCAGCAACGGTCCTCATTGCATGCCTTTGTCCCAAGCCTTATCTTGACATTTTGAATGCATTGATTTGCAAGTTCAAAATGCTGTAACTGGCACAGGTTCTCTTGGCTCTGAATCTGAAAGACTGAATGATGTCCTTCAACTGCAGGGTGCATAGTTTCACATTAATGAGCCTGCAGGAGGTATTTGCACTTTGTGGTTGATTCAGCCATTTATACATTTGTGGTTCTCCTGCTTGGATTAACAGAAGTACTTTGAGTCTAAAGTGATTTTGGTGATTGCCACACATCAGAAAACCTTGGAATTTCTGTAACTCTGTGAATGGTTGCTGATTGCATGTTTACAGTAATTTGGGTTTTACCACCTGTGGGTCACGATCTCCCTGCTGTTTGACCTAGATTTTTCCTAGCAATTTCCTCTTCGCCCTCTGTGTCTCCTCTTCATTGAAGTGAAGTTGAATACGGTCTCCCTAAAGGTTTTCTTCCATCGCTAATGCCTTTGGGACATTCATGCTATGATCCGATGTTTCAGGAGGGAGCTCTTTTCTGACACATGGTCTGCTCCTTCTGGGTCTCCTTGAGCATGCATCTTGCTGGTGCCTCATGCTTTGTGGTACATGTGTACTGTGTGCTGTTCCAGTGACAAATGAAATGGGAAAGTTTTCATGGGCAGCAGTCTGAGTTCCTGGTGGGTGGCTTGCGACCTTCAGTGATAGCGCATCATCACATGCAAGAATCCAGTCTACTAGTGGTTGTCATAGTGGTGACTGAAACCTTCTCCTTGTGTCGTGGTGGTCCTATCACTGTACTGGGGGTCATAGGCCGTTGGTCTCCCTTATAGTGGAAGTATCATGTCCACCTAAAAAGGAGGGAGCACAGTGCCTGCCATACCTGCACACAATTAGCCCAGATGTATTGTGGTAAGTGTAGTGAATGATAACCCTCACTTCAGTTGAGTCTTTAGTATTCACCATTGTTTGTGCTGCCACTGCTGGGTATCTCTATACAGGTGTTTCAGGATTGTTGTCCTTAAGTAGAGAGTAACGTCTAATTTGGGTGTGCTTTCAATGCTACGCAGTTTTCTCAGATTCAGTTTCACTCCCAAAGCACAGGTGCATCCCAGAGTTCATCAGCCCAATAATTCAGCAATGAGCCAATCACAAAAGGAGGAGGGAACACACTGTCTGGCATACCAGCACGCATTTAGCCCAGAAGCACTGTGGTAAATGCAGTGTATGACAACACTCACTTGTGAGGCAGTGTGCTCTCATCCTCTTTTATCAGGTCAACCTGCTTGCAAGATTCTCATTACCTTCAAAGCATTCCTGCATTCTGTCCACTCTGTCACTTCAAGTCCTAAATGAAAACATGACTTGCTACAAGCAAGAGTGTGAGCTCATGTCTCCATATTTATGGAAGCACTGACTTTATGATCTTGGGCTCCGGCTCATGCTCTGTGGATCATGAACCATCTGATGGGCCACCTGAATGTGGAGGCCAACGATTTTTTAAGCCACCCGACCATTACTCACACCTTCCTCCGGAGGGGGTTCAGTCCGTCTTACCACTCTGTGGCACTCCTTGGTTGGACCCTTTTGCCTCCAACAAGAACAAGCACTGCCTGTAGTTTCCACAGCAGTATCTCCGGGCTGGACTGCCTGTAGAGGGTGTGGTACTCTGATCTGTTCTGCCTATTCTCCTCAGTGCAGAGCTCCTCTCGTAGTGGGAGGGGGAGTTCTACATCCAAGCTTCCAAAGTCTCCACCTTCACGCTTGAAGCTCGAGTTAATTCGATCTGCCTCCTGAGGTTGTGGGGTGATTTTACGGTTTTATTTTTGTTAGCTTGTTGCCCCTCTACCAAGTTGGTTTTAGGTCTCGCGCCTAGCGTTGCAGTGCGCAGCATTACTCGCGCAGCACGAGACCTCTTGTACGGGGTTCTGAAAGCTGACCACACGCTCTTGCGTGTGGTTTTGCTTTTGCCGGAAAGCATTGGCTTTAGCGTGTTTCTTTTTTTTTTTTTTAAAGGCACGCAATTGGGCAAAGGCGGGCGCATGTCCCTCCTTTGCAACGCCCATTGCCGTCCATGTCTATTACGTGTAGCAGCGTGCGTTTGTCTCACTGACGCTCTCCCTCGCCCCGCGCTCCCTCACCCCCGCTTCTCTGTGGTGCGCGCACACCACTGGTTTAATCTATTCTGGTTTTTATGGCCCCAGTGTATTGCAGCTGTTTTAGGTTAGAGTATAAAGTCAAGAAGGGCCGGCCAGATGTTTATGAAATGAGTGGCGAGCCAGTGCACCTCCCAGGCTATAAAGAGTTGACATGAGAGGCACGTTATAATAAATAAAAATTAATAAGGAGGGGAAAATAGCTAAAAGCCAGTCCCTTCCTGTAAGCGCCCCTCACATGACCACCTTCCTGCTGGTGTGACGGCCCCCAGCTGGCACAGACCAGACAATGGCGGACCAGGAGTCCATGCCGCTGCAGCAGCAGCTGAGTTACTGCACCGGCCACTTCCTGAACGACCTGTGCACTTCAATGTGGTTCACCTACTTTCTGCTCTACTACCACTCGGTGCTGGGCTTCAACACCACCTACCCGGGAGTCCTGCTGCTCCTGGACCAGGTGGACGATGGCATCTGCACCCCTCTGGTGGGCTACGAGGCGGACCGCTCCACCGGGTGCCGCTGGTACAGCCGCCGAAAATCCTGGCACCTGGTCGGTAATTTTGTCGTTTTGTCATTTGTGTACTGGTGTCCATGTTTGAGTGTTAATTGTGAGTGTTGCAGAAATATTGTATTGCGAGTACCTCTGATATATCAAGTTTTCTCATTTCTGGTGTGAGTACCTGAGAGGTCTCATGATGTCCCAGGTTAGGCGTGAGCTGTTCAGGGATCTCAAGCTGTCTCACTTTTGGTGTGAATGGTTCAAGGTTCTCATGTTTCATGTGTGAGATAAGTGTAGTTAAGACACTTGTGGTCGTCCTGTGCTTGTTCTGGTCTGAGATGAACGGAGATCTCCAGGTGACGTGTGTTCAGAAATTTCAGATTGTTTGGTGACAGATGCGAGTACCTCAGATATTCCCAGTGGTCTAGTTCCGGATGTGAGTACTTTCCAGTTCTTTTGTTTCTTGTTTTTTTTTTTAACACCCCCTACCGCCCTCCCTGCCATCGGCTACCACCTCAAGTGTGGAAAAAAGAAATGCGCTAGCCCAGACTCGCCTGAAGCTTCGCCACAAACTCTTATACTCAGCTAAACTAAGCTGGCTTCACTCCCAGGGCAGGTTGTGTGAGATAGGGAAGGTAAGCTGATTTACTGGCTGGCAACGGCAAACCACCCATGCAGAGTGCTAGCCTACCTACGGAGGGCGAGACACAAAGGGTGTCCAACCTCATAGCGTTGGAATTTGCCTTGTATTTCCGGACGCACACACGAGTGTGAGGCTCCCCCAGACCTTCAAGGCACGACAATTATGGGTATTTTGAAGGCTAATAAATCCAGAGTGTGGGTCATACAATCAGTAGTACATGGTACACGAGTACCAAAAAAGCTTTATGCCAGGCAGGGGCATTTGGCACTGCTTGCGTCATTTACATTTGGTGCTTGCTTATTCGGAGGAGCTGTCGGGTGACTCGGCACCCCTTATCGCTGATATCGAATGGACATTCAATATGGTGCATTAGCCTTATCTTTTGGCGGTCCTCCGCAAAATGTGTATTGCCCCCTTTTCCAATGGTGGGCGTCATTACAGTATACCGATTTGTGAGCTCAGGTCAGTCAGTGGGGAGGTCATGTTTCGTTGTAGGCGGACATGCTCTTCATTCAGAGACCTAGCAACCCCCTACTGAGGCTCACAAAATATTTGAGCTGTACGGGGAGGCCTCTGGGATCGAAGTCAACTGGGGTAAGTCGACCTTGTTACGTATTCCAGGGGTGCTGGACCGTGAGTAGGTTGATCCTCTATTGCGGATGGAGGACGGCACTTTCAGCTATTTGGTCATGACAGATGCCCTTCCTAGGTCGAGCGACTGGAACCGTAACATAGTCCCGTTGATGGCCAGGGCACGGAGTGACAGAGGAGTGCTCTCCATAGCATGCCGTGGGGCCCTCTCTTAGATGGTTTCTCTCCCTCATTTTCTGTATGTACTGCAGCACTACCCTCATACACTACCGCCAAACTATCGACTTGCAGGTGCATATCATCAATTTCCTATGGGTGGGTAAACACCCAGAGTGTCCTTCAAGAAGTGCCGGTTCTCCCCATTTGAGGCAGGGTTACGTATGGGCAGATATCAGGCTATAATATTTGGCTTTGCAGTTGGTCAGTATCAACGATTGGTTCCGAGCTGATGGAGGGGACCCAGCCCATAAACTGGAACTGAACTTGCTACACCCATATAGTCTACTCTCTTTGCTGTACAGCAGGACACCCCGGGTTCATTACCATGGAACACACAGGCCCCTCTACGCTGCTCTTCGCCGCATGAAATGGTATGGAACCCTTACAGGGAGACTTCCCTGTGGCATAGGACGTGGATGGCAGAAATGGCGGGCCTGTTAGGGTTTCATCTTTGAAACCTTATTGGTGTCTCAACACATATGTCTGGAGGGAGGGGCACATTAGTCATTTCAGGAACTGGCAGCAGAGTTCATTTTCACTCCTCAATTCTATAGCTACTTCCAATTGTGCCACGCTCTCGAGGGCTACAAAAGAAACTGGGGGCCATCCCGGAATACAAAGTGCTGGAATTTCCTGTAAATAAACAAGCTACAAAGTCTATGACCAACTTCAACCACTTCTTCACAGAACCCTACACCCCCAAAAAAAAAACACAGCTCAGTTGCTTTACACCATGATCCATTGTCAATGTCTTAAGCACCAATGAAAGTAAGCAATTAAGGGGCACCATCAACCTCAAATACGTGATAAAGGGGTCAGTCTTAATTTCAAAGCTGTAATGAGTGCTTTAAGAGCAGCAGTGGTAAAAGCAAGTTGGAAGAATGAAGAAGCCACCATGAAAAGAATAGCCTACATCACAACAGAAATCTGGACTATACAGCAAAAAAAGATGGCCATCAATCAAAATGAAATGATGCATTATTCTACCATCCATTGGTTGGGTCCGTATTCTTCTGTTAGTCCTCTCTTTTTAGGTCTCGCCTAGCGACGCAGTGCGTGCGCTGCTCACCTTGGCGAGATATATTGTTGTGGGTTTTGCGTCTGAAGGGGGACAGGAGATGTGCACTTGCCCGGACAGCCGATGTGCATGCTCACGGCGTCTTGCGTGCTCCCACAGCGCTTTCACTTTCGCGCGCTCAAGCAATGCCCCCGCTGCACTTGTGACACACTAGTGACCATATTAACGTGATGGCTTTGTTCCTTTAGAGCTCACATTCCTAGAGTGACATCTAAAGAAACTGCCGATGATCTATTTATTCATTTTTTTAAAACTCTCACTGCTACGTTCTCTCTGTGACTGGCGTTCTGCTACGTTCTCTCCGTGACTCGCGTGATTTGAATTATTGTAATACCGATATGTTCCACTCAATTCATGGAGCTCTTTCAAGTGTAAATAGGAACATAGAAACAGCAATAACTTTCTAAATAAAAACTATAAATAGACGCCCTTTGTATGTGGTACTGTTTCAGCCAGTCCAGGTTTCTTCTCAGACAGCTCTTTGCATACTAGTATATACAATTCATGTATTCATTTTTTTTTTTTTACTTTTTATTATAATAAAACATCAACAAGCAAACAAGGCAATATAACAATAGTGCAACCATTAGGCATGTGCTCAAGGAGGACGGGAGATACACTATAACAGAAGACAAAATTAGTCGATTACAGGTAAGGGGGCTGGAGGTGAGAATTGCCTAACAACAATAAGATACATCACATCATAGCAGGAATGCCGGGTCAGGGCGATTGGGGAGGACTAGAGTTCTCTGTGAGTGGGGGGCGTACATATATCTCCCCGGTACGAGTTCCACTGGTTCCAAATTTCCCCCCATTTTCTGGGTCTACCTCTCGCCACATACACCGTTTTCTCTCTGAACATGCACCAGTCCATACTCTCTTTCCAGGCAGTCACTGTAGGGGGCCTCTGGGACCCCCATAATTGTGCAATATCTCGTTTGGCTATCATATTGGCAAGAGTCGCCCATAGAAGCTGTGACACATCATAATCATTCGGTCCCCATACATTCAATAGACATTGCCGGGCTTCTGGCATCATCACAATACCCGTTACCTCACTCATAACATCATGTATACGGTTCCAAAAACGCACCACCTCAGGGCATTCCCAAATTATATGAAGAAAGGTGCCAAGGAGACCACAACCACGCCTACATAAGCCATCCGCGGAATAGCCCATATGGATCAGGCGGGGGCCGGTGACATAGATTCGATGGAGAATCTTGAGCTGGACCAGGCGGAGGCGGGCCGGATTCGCAACCTCCCTGGGAGAGGAGATCGCGGATTGCCAGTCCTCGTCGTCTAATTCAATACCATCAGCAATCCAGGTGTCCCTAAGGCAGTCAAGCAAACTCGACCGGTCATTAATCATCTTTTTATATAACAATGAAATGGTACTATCCGGCACATGACCATCCAATATACGGTCTTCGAGGGGGGAGGATTCCGGAACGTCACTACCCACAGGAAAAACTGAATTCAAGGCATGACTTATTTGAACATAACGAAAGAATTCCCTATCACTCAGCTGATATTCCACTTGCAAGTCGGAAAAGGTCTTTACCCCGCCCTTAACCCAGAGATCACGTACTTTACTAATACCGATCGTATCCCATTTGTCAAACCCCTTCGTCTTCCACAGACACCCCAATTTTGCGGAGGCATAAAGCGGAGTTGCACGGGTTAATCTATCTCTCCAGCCCATAGCCGCATTCGCGCTATGCCATACACGCACGGCTATAGCGGTAGGTCCTGAGTTGTAGACGGGAGGATCCCGAATAAAGCGCCCTGTTATAGTCACCACCCGGTAGCAGCCACCTATCCATTTCAAACGCTGCATTCCGCGCTGGACCATACATCCCATGGTTGATGGCAGCAAGTTGGGAAGCCCAATAATACCTTCGAATATCCGGAAGTGCTATGCCGCCATCATACCAGGGAAGCGTTAACTTTGGAAGAGCAATGCGCGTACGTCCGTCCCATATCAATTGCCTCTGCAAGGATTCTACCTCTCGGAAGTACTTCGACGGAATCACACCAAAACTGTTCTGGATTGCATATAGAAATCGCGGTAAGGACATCATTTTAAAAAGGGCTGCACGCCACAGCGGAGAAAACGGTAATTTACGCCAGCTCACTACATCCGAACGCAAACGTTGGAGTGGGGGGGGGGAGTAGATTACGTTCGTAGCGAACCGCAGGGTCCAGCGAGATAAACACACCCAAGTATTTAAAACCAGACTGCGACACCTGGATGGGGCATCCCCGCGGCAGAAGGGGGACACCACCCGCGAGCACATAAATATAGGATTTTGACCAGTTGATAACAAGGCCCGAGTTCTTCCGGAAGGAGTTAAGCACGTCGAACAACACATTAAGCGATTTTTGGGGAGACGTGAGGTATAATAAAATATCATCCGCGTACAATGAAATACGATCTTCAAATTCCGGAGTCCAATATATACCCGTCATAGAGGGTTCCCACCGTAGCCAAGCAGCGAGTGGCTCCAACGCAAGAGCAAAAAGAAGCGGGGATAACGGACAACCCTGCCGCGTGCCCCTCCCAAGAGCTAAGGGCATGGAGACCCGACCATTAACCACTACCTGCGCCAGTGGCGTCTCGTACAAGAGTTTAACCCAACTAATAAAGCCAGCGCCGAAACCGAACTTGGGGAGTGTGGCCCAAAGATACGGCCATTCGATTGTGTCGAAGGCCATCGTGGCATCCAAGGACGCCAAGATGGCCGGTTCACTCCATGTCGCTGCCCTTGCAAGAACACCATGCAAATGCCGCAAATTCAATGCCGTGTTACGATGTGGGATAAAGCCCGACTGGTCCGGATGAATCAGATCACTGATCACCGTAATCAGGCGGTTAGCGAGTAACCATGTATTCATTTTTTTTTTTTTTCACAACAAACTTTTATTGATTTTATAGATCAGGTAAAGCAGAAATGCAGTCCTCCACATTCAGGAGAATCCTGCCACAATGTTAAGCATACAGGAGCAAAATGCAAGCCCAATCAGAAACAGCCCCACCCGTCCCCTCCACCACCCAGCACCCCCCAACGAACCCACTACCCACCCCTTATCCCTCCCTAACCCCGTGCACGTGATCATCGCCGGTCACCAGTAATCGGTCGTATCCAGTAAGAGAGCCAGTGTCGCCTCAGGCCTGCTGCCCGTCCATCGAATCTGTTTCTCCGTCGTCCGGTTCCACCGGGGGATCCAGTGTCAAACCCCTATATTCCGCCCACCTCTTCCAGATCTTGAAATGTTTACGGGGGCACCCTCTTGCTTCAAACACCGGGCGCTCCAACCCCATGCAACAATCAATCCCTGCCTTCCAAGCACTCAACGGGGGAGCCCGCTCACTCTTCCAGGCCTGCGCCAAGTCCCGCTTGGCAACGACAAGGCCCAGCAGCAACAGATGACGCTTGTAAATGTTTCCCCCAACACCCTCTAGAATGTGGAGAAGGGCCAGACGATGAGTCTGGGGAAGATCCCATCCCAGTACCTCCGACAGACAGCTCCATACACCCCGCCAGAACCGGGACAGACCAGTACAGGACCACACAGTATGCAGCAGCGTACCCGTTTCAGTACCACATCGCAAACACTCCTGGGACCCAATCAAGCTCGCCTTCCACAATCGCTCTCGCGTATAGTAGGCCCTATGTAGATATTTGAACTGAATCAGTCGCAGGCGCACCGCTATAGCTGCACCCCGCGGGGACTCCAGAGCCTCCCTCCAATCATCCTCATCTAGTGGGCCAATGTCCCGCTCCCAGGCCTCCTTCAGTTTAAGGAGGGAGGAGGAGCAGTGAATGACCAATGTTTGGTATATGCGGGACACTTTCTTATCGCCTAGGTCTCCCATAAAAACCTTCGCCTCTAGAGGGCTGAACTCCGGCAGCGACTCCAAGCCCACCAAACTAGGTCCAAGCGCGTGGCGGAGCTGAAGATATTTAAAAAATTGGGTGTTGGGCATATGATACTCAACTCTGAGCTCCTGAAACGACTTGAGTGCCGTGCCGGACACAACATGTCCTAGCGATGAGATCCCAATTGAATCCCATCCGTCAAACCCCGACAGCGTGGCCAATGCGGGGAGTTGCCCATTATGCCACAGTGGGGTCTCGGCCGTCAGTCTGCCCCACCAACCCATGCGGCGCAGCGCTTGTCGCCATATCGTAATACCACCTGTGTGGCACAGGGCAGCCGCCGCCGCAGTCTGGCCGAGTAGAGAATCGTATGCAAAGTGTGGCCTCCCATCAGCAGGCGCTCCAAGGCGTATGCTGGGTCCCCTCTATCTCCATACCACCATTCGTTTAGGACTAACAAGTGGGAGGCCTGGTAGTAGGACAGTATGTCCGATGTCGCAAGCTCGCTACAGTAAGTGGATAGAAAACACGTACGCAGCGCCACTCTGGCGGCGCCCCCAGCCCATAAGAAGCGTCCTAATGCCGAGTTAACCTGCCGAAACCACTGGGGTGCAATCGGATGTGGGTGATTCTGTAGCTGATATAAAAGGCGCGGAAGTGCAACCAGCTTAAATATCGCAGACCTGCCAAAGATAGTAAGGGGCATCCGCGCCCATGTTTTAAGGTCCGACTGAACTTTATCCCAGACCGGCACCACATTTCGCTCCCAAGAAATCGACGCAGATTCGGACAAGAACACACCCAGGTACAACAGGCCTCCAACCGCCACCTTCAGGGCAGACGCCCAGTGGCCCGCTCGCGTCCCATTGCCCAATACCCATAGGGTGGACTTACGCGGGTTAAGGTACAGACCCGAGACTTCTCCGAAGATGCGTATAATTTCTAATACCCGCGGGCCTGACCTATCCAGGTCTGTAAGGAAGAATAGGAAGTCGTCCGCATACAGCGCAATCCTACCAGTGCGTCCCCCGTCCCATCTGAAACCTTGCAACTGCGCATCAATGCGCACCCAGGAGGCAAGGGGTTCCATAGCTAGCGCAAACAGGTAAGGGGACAGTAAGCAGCCCTGACGGGTCCCCCGTCTGATTGGAAACCGCGCGGACACAGCACCCGAGACCCGCACAGCTGCCATGATGTCAGTGTAGAGCAGCCGAACATATGAGATAAAGACTAGGCCCAGATTAAGGTGAGGCAGGAGCGCAAACAAGTAGGCCCAACTCACGGAGTTGAACGCCCTATCTATATCTGTTAGCAACAGGGCCGCCCGCTCACCCGTGGCCCCCATCGCATCTATGGCTGTCTGTGCCCGTCTAACATTGTGTCGCGTCGCCCTGTGCGGCATAAAGCCTGCCTGGTCCGGATGAACTAGATCCGCTACATAGGGGAGAAGCCGGTTCACCAGCACTTTTGCCAGTAGTTTAGCCTCTATGTTAAGCAGCGATATGGGGCGATACGAGTCGTGCTTAGCAGGCGGCCTACCCGGTTTCTGGAACACCACCACCTCAGCATGTCGCCAATCAGCGGGCAACCGACCCAACTCGCGCGCAGCCTCCAGGACCGCCTTGTAGTGAGTCCCCAGTTGGAGCTGGAACTAATTGTAGAATTCGCACGGGAAGCCACTCGGCCCGGGCGCCTTTCCCGTGTTGAGTTGCGCCAGTGCGTCTCCCAACTCCTCCCCTGTAATAGGAAGGTCCAAGATCGCCCGCGCCTCGTCAGAGACAGCCCTCGGGTGCAGGTCAGCAATAAACTTGTCCGCTGCTTCGGCTGGGAGGCAGTCCTGCGGCGCATAAAGTTCCGCGTAGTATCGCGCGAAGCTAGCCGCCAGTTCTACCGGATCCGACATAGTAACTCCAGCATCATCTGTGAGTCCAGGCAGCGTAATCGGCTGCATGGTATTCTGACAGTCGATGGAGCATAGTGCACGACTTGTCCCCCCATTGATAAATTCTACTGCGGGTGGCGAGCCATGCCTGTCGAGCTTCATCAAGCAATACATATGCATAGGTCTGTTGCGCCTGCAGGACTAACCGCACAGCTTCGCCACCTCCCTCCCCTTGGCACCGCCTCTCGAGGACCTCTACACGCGCCGCCGCTGCAACTATGGCCTCCCTGTGTCGGCGGCGAGCCGCCGCGCACCACGCTATGTCTACCCCACGAAGCGTGGGCTTCATAGCTTCCCAAGCTAATGACTTGTTACAAAGCCAGGAGTAAGTAGACTTAACACCTCGCACTTGAAATGAGGCCACTAAACTATAACCGAGTCGGCCACAAATACAGACATGGCTTCTCTAACATTATATTTTATTCGCATTGGCATCTGACATTTAGTATTCGATTTTCAAGGCTCAATATTACATGAGAAGCTCATTACTTTTTTATCCCCGAGAAAGCTACACATGAAAGTGGTTGTGCAAGATCTAACTAGCCTGCTGTGAGCCGACAGGATGGGAAAAAACTGGAAGCCTTTACTGTACAATTAAGCCAGTGCCTACGCTAGGTTTCGGCGTGACGTCACCACGGGCCAGTCACCTGACCCAGGAGTATGCCACAATGTCTCAGTATGGGTGGAGCCAACGGGAGAGGAATCTACTTGTTGCACTGGAACAGGTAAGAGACCCTACTGCACAGACTGTGCCCCCCCGCACATTCAACATACAATACCCTTTGTTTAATGTTTACCCCATACTCACAGAGGGACACTTGCACTGTCCGCTCTGAGCACTGTTAGCGCTGTCGTCTCTCCCCCCTACCCTCATGGGGATCTGGTCTTAAAGGGCGGCTCTTTGGGGAAGGTTTCTCTCCGAGTAGGGAAACAAGCATTTGCAATGCAATAGGTCTCACATTAACGCATGTTTAAGCTATTGGCATTGTAAATGACACTGCCTTTTATTTATGTTTTAAAAACAAAAATAAAAGGCATTGTTATTTGCAATGTTAATAGCTCAAACTCGTTTTCTGAGCATTGGTCCCATTTATTTCTTTGTGCGCCAAGACGGAAGTTGGCATTCTTAATGTTCTGAATTGCGTTTTGATTATTTAGCATTGAAGGCTTTCTTGTTGACCATTTTAAGAGCTATTTGTCGGCCCTTTTGGCTTTTCTTAGTCCACCAGACCAACAATCATTATTTGCCTACTATAGTTAAGTATTTTCTGAAAGAGTTGCTCCATTTGTTTTCTCACTTAAATTTTCCCTCACTGGGACATTAACTTGGTGCTCACGTTCCTGATTTGAGCATATGCACAGCTGTCCTCCCGTCAGCATTTTGGTGAGCTTCAGCTTTCTCTATATCCTCCTTTCATCACAAATTTCCAGATAAGCTGGTTCTTAGAACCAGGTCTCCCTTTTGTCAAAAGGCTTCTCCCCGTTTAATGTTGGAAACCGGTATTACTCTAACAACTTTCTGCCCGCCTCCTCATCCCACCAATGATGAGGAGAGACTGAGCTTCCTGGCACTGTATTGATGATATCAACTATAGGGCAATGATTGGATCAAAAATTGTATCACAATTCAGAAACAAGCTATTTCTCCTGGTTGGTGCTGTGCATCATGACCTGCTACATTCTTGCTGAGGAGCGTCGTAAAATCACTCGTGGCCATTCCACCAGGGCGAAGGTCCTATCCTCTGCAGTTTCCAGAGGTTTCTGTTCTGGGCATGTCTGCTGACAAAGCGGACTTCGGCCCATACCTTGAGTATGGACTTTGAAGGTTGCAGGTATCGATTTTTAGTCAGATCTTTGCTGCAGGACATCGTGTTTGGGGTACTGCTTATTGATTCATGCATCAATCAGTTAAGAGTCAATCAGAATAAGTTGCTTTCCTTCTGCAACTATCTTTTTGGTGGATACTTGGTCTACCTGTAGATTCCTCACAATCCATCCCATCGCCCCAAATTGAGGACTGGTCATAGATGCACTGCAACTTCTGGAAATCTTGACTGTCTCCTCTGCTTCTCAGAGGGCATGAAGAAGGGACTGCAATTTGAAATAGGTGTGCTGAGGTGGGGGAGGGTGGGTACCTTTTTGCACAGAAGAGCTATTGCAAAGGTTCTGGCTCCACCTGGTCCCTGGAGTGATTCAAGAGGTGAGGAACTTACAGGGAGATGATTATATCTACTCAAAAGATGATTACTGAAGTTAAATATCTTATTTGTTGAGTTTTATTTTGAAAGTGAGGAAAATGAAATTGTGTCTACTTTCCATTTAGAGTTTTTTTTTGTTAAAGTTCTGTGATCCTATGTTGAGATCTTCAGTTCATATTTCATTATTATCACAAAGGTACCAGTGATTTAGATTAAGTTTTTACGGTGACCAGATGGCTCCATGTCACTGCTTTTCCATTGCTAGACTTTGCTTTTACTTATCATTGTTATCAGATGTGTTGGTCCATTTGACTCAATCAAAATTAACCAAGATTTCAGCTCACCGGATGCACTGATATGTAAAAGCTAAGTCCGGGGATGGAAAAGTGGTATCCAGATGGCATGGAGCCATCTTTATGCCTAATACATTTTGTAACTCTCCCACCCATAACGTCTAGTAGTTATCCCCAGCATGAAACACTTTGGAAATTGTTGGTGGTCACTGAAGGCCAAAGATGTTTGAAAAGGTAATATGCCCATCAGGAACGTCTTGAAACCATCTTGAACGCCAAAGCAACTGGTGCACTCTTGTTTGTAAGCCACAAAATACAGCTGTAGCCCGAGCAGGCAATGTAAGGGTTCTTTCTTTATTTTGGATATTTTACCGCTTTTAGTATCTTGATTGGTTTTGCTGCAGTCTAAATCCTATTTAACAAATACCATTGAGCTGTGCATATTGACTATGGCAGGATTTTTGTTCATGCCAGCTTGTTTGGATTAACAATGGGAAGAGATAACAGAAGAGAACTCTTGTTTATTTACTGAGTATTTTTGATAAACTGGGCGTAGAATGCTTTATTTAGCACAATCTCCAGCGCTTTCATTCAGCGGTTGCTAACTTCATTTTAAGTCTGTTTGATTATGTACTGCCAAGACTTGTGTTCTGAACTATTTTTGACTATGAATTGTCTGGTTCCTATTCCTTTTAGCAAGCATGCTGTGTGCCCTAATTCATAATTTAGAATCTTGCTTGCTTCATCTAATGGCTGCCGCCCAGGTTTAAGTAATGGGGTCTTTCCAAATACTGAAATTGTTTTGTTATGTTTTCCTGACTGAATAAATGATAATTATTCTGCTGTCAGCGGGATCAGCATTCAGCAAAGAGTAAGTTGGCAAGGAAGTATCGGCCCACACTCCCTCCCTGTGTCTGTGGTAGGAAAGCGGATAGCTGTGTGTTTACATGGCCCACGCTGTTGCCTTGACAATGCCAGTGCGTTAAGCAGGTGTGCCCAGGGTAGTCCGTGCCGTGGGAGTTAAAGATTGAGAACGTGAAGAGCTCTCCGAGAAGCTGGCGAGTGTGCGCACCTGTGTACTAATCCTCCGAGAGCACAAGCACTGCTGGCTCAAAGGTGAGACGTCCCCCCGAGAGAGGGAAAGAATTAAAGGTCATTCTCTGAAAAGCTTGCAGTTCTGAAGTGGCAGAGGATTTGAGAGCAAATGTCTGTGGAAGAATAGTCTGCCACACCACTGGGACCTCAAACTGAAATTAGCTAACATTTCATCTCGTGCAAGTTGCCTAAACCATTGATGTGCAAGCTGAAGCTTCAGAGCAGCCTGTGAATGCTTGTGTGTACACTTTCAAGCAGCTCTGAAAGGGATGCCGCGCAAAAAAAGCCTTGCTGGAGGGGAGGGGAGTTGGCATAGTTGCTGTTGCTCTGAATCTACTCAGTGTGGAGTTTTTGTCTCTGTGCGCTACTCTTTGCCAAGGCAGTGCTGCCTTTATTCTCAACTTTGAGAGGAAGTTTTCTTTAGAAAAAAACCTAAACCGCATGTGTCTCCTTCCCTCCCCAAAATCGAAATGTTGCTGTTGCTATGTTTACCAAGATCCCCTTTTAGCTTGGCATAGTCGGAACTCCATTGAAACTTCGGAGAGGTTTGAGATTTGTGCTTTAATCTCTCCACTACCCTGCGCTGTAGAAACGTGCTAGCCTCTGTACCCCTGCATCACTTGCGGCCTTGTTCCCTATCCTGTCTTGTTTACTACAACCCACGATGACTGGTTTCTTATCTATTGTCTCCTTATTTGGATTCTCACAGCTGGAGGGGAAGCTCTCCTCTTTAAACAAGAAGATGGAGGAATCTCACCTTCAGTTGGAGGCCCTGGTGCAGAGACGGGACCGAGAGAACCAAGAGTGTGAGGTCTTGATCGCCCTGCTGAGATCCGACGCGGAATCTGCTCACAATAACCAGTTAGTACATTCTGAGTGCTGTGAAGAGCTATTTAAATCGCCTCTGGGGCTACGAGGAGATTGGCTCAGTGGTGCTGGGGTTATAGTACTCTTTACATGGTGTTGGAATGCTACCTATTATCTCTGCTGTGAGAGACAGGTCTTTAACCAATGGCTACAGTTCAGATTTGACTATGAATGTGCAGGGAGTGCGAATTGTTTGTGCAATGGTTTTACAGACAGTTTGGGTACTAGTAGCATGAGGGTGGTATTATGTAGGGTGATCGTCTGTTCTCACTTGGATGATAGTCTGTGAAAATCAAGGGCAGCGCCATTTGTGACGGGACAGTGAAGTCAGGGCCGTTGTACGTCTGTGGAGTTAGTGGGTTGTATTTCTTTTTTCAAACGGCCTGGGGTTTTTCCAGCACCTTTGCACCAGCAATGTGGGCTGATTGGATTAGTTGTAATCGTATGAAATTACCTTCTTTATCAGAAACACTATTTACCAGTGGTTAAACATTGGAAGTAGCCTGGCTGTGATTAAATAGAGGTAGCAAGAATGTGGCGTGGCAGAGGTGTATGTTACTACATGAATGCATTAAATTCCAGGTGGGCGGTAAGAGTGTAAAGACTTGTGCCTCCTTGAATGCCGAGAGGGATGGCAGTACTTTCACCTGCATGTTGAGGGGACACCAGCACAGGTTTCCAACATCTTGCAAAACCTCGGATCTCTTGAGTCGTTTTTGTGTAACTGCCTTTGTGTGGAACATTGGAAGGTATGTGTGTTTCTTGACCAGCGGTGGTGGTCATAAGCAGATGACGGTGTGAATTTAGGTCTGTCATGCTGTGTTGTCTTCCAGACACTGAAGCAGAACTAGCTTTATCCTGTAAAATCTTCTCATGCTACCTATCCATTGTCCTACACATATTAAACTGGGCCTGGTTGACTCGATTGGCCCCATGTACACGTTGCCTTTTCCTGGGATCTACGGAGCATGTGCTCTAGTTGTTGCGTATCCACCTTTCTACAGTCCCTATTGTCTATGATTTAGACGGAAGCTAACAAACTCTTTGTTCTTCCTCTCAGAAAGTCGTGGCAGGATTCTTACCAGCGAGTCATGAAGGTCTTCACTGAGATGGTGAGATCCACTATAGCAACGGAGGACCTGATCAGTAGGAAGGTTGGCTTGTGCCTGGATGACAGCTTGGTGTCCGCTGGTGCCGGGAGTGACTCTGCGAATGTGGGAGAATCCCTGGGAGGTGCTGATGAAGAGGTGGAGCAGGATAACAGTAAGAGCACTATGTTCTACACATACTAAGTGGTAACCTTAGCAGCACACGGGGAAATGGATGCACCCAGTTATGTCTGCATTGCTACCAAGATACTTAGATATTGATGTCTGAGGTCATTTTCTCATTGTTAATGGAAACATATGAAGTCTGTTGAGCTTCTTGCCAGACGCATGTTTCACGTTTAGTCCCATGAACAATCCGAGTGCAAGAGATTGTTGGACTTTGTTGCATTTAGTAGCGGACATTCAATTGGGGCTATTAAAATCAGTGCCCACTATCCCCAAAGTCCGATCGTTTTGTCAGAAATGATTGCTTCACTCTTCAGGTCTCTTCTTGCTCCTCTCGTCCCGTGCCTCATTATCGCATCACTTCCTAGTGTATCAGTGTCCTGCTCCCTTCAGGGCCGCTAGTATGTTGTTCACAGCTTTCCTTTTCCCCGAGCCGTCCAACTCCCCTCACTGACCTGCTCATTTCCCTCACATGAGGAGGAATCTGCGCCCTTGTAACTTTCTGGGACTCTGTTGCAGGTGAACGGCTGCCGGGAAGTCCCGACGGCGAGACCTTGGCGGACCACAGCCAGCTTTCCACCCTGACGGACGAGGGCTGTGAGCTCTCGGAGCACCTCTGCGAGAGCCTCTTCGGCACCCCCGAGCTGCTGGCCGAGAGCGAGAGCCGGATCCTGAAGATCAGCCGGCGCCTGCGCACTGCCGTGGAGCGGCTGCTCGAGCTGGTGCGGGACTCCTCCAAGCAGGTGAGCGAGACGGGGGGAGTGCAGCATGGGCGACGCCGCGGTCACTTCTGCGGCTCCACGGGATCCGTAGAACTTCCCTCTTCACAGGCTGATGCTTTGGATCAGTAGAGCTTCTGCTTATGCGTCAATTACTACGAGTTAAAGGGCCTTAGATTATTAGGTCGAGCATTCGAGACCTCTTGTATATACTTTAGTATAGATTTATATACTTTAGTATATATATGTGTGTGTATATATATATATATATATGTGTGTATGTACTTTGTGGGTCTGGAGATCTATTTTATTTATTCAAAGTTTTATATAGCGCGAACAAGATCTTTACAGATATCAGAGCGCTTCACAGGGGGGGAGTGGGCAACAGGAGGGTGACTAGACATAATACTTGGGTACAGTATAGTAAACGGTAGCATAATAGGATAACAGTCATGTGCTAATAAGATACAAGTAAACATTCAGATAGACAGTAAAATAAGGCGGTGCAGAGTCTTTGATCTAGCTACAATAGAGATCATGAGATAACAGTAAACACTCAAATAGACAATAATATAAGACGGTGCAGAGTCTGATCTAGCTACAATAGAGATCATGAGATAACAGTAAACACTCAAATATATGAATATAATATAATGAATAAATGAATATAAAGTTATTGGACCATTAGGTATCCAACGTTACGAAATCGGTGCAAAGTCTCTGAGCAGCAACAGTAAGGATCAGGTGAACTTGGCCATAAGGATGGCTTTCACTTCTTTCTTGAAGAGTGCAGTGGAGGAGATAAGCCTCGTTTCAGGAGGGAGTGCATTCCAGATCCTGGGTGCCATTCCTGAGAAGGAGCGTTTGTATGTTTTTTCCTTACGGAATCTGCGAGGTTTCAGGAGCAGACTTTTTGTACTTCTATTGGATCTCGAGCCTCCTGATATAGATAACTTTTGAGTGAGGTAGTTGGGTGCCTTGTGGTGTATGGCTGAGTGTGTCATAACAGCAATTTTCAGTTGTATTCTGGCTTCAAAGGGAAGCCATTTCAGGGATTTCAAGTCAGGGGTTATATGAGAGTGTTTCCTTGAGCCAGAAATGAGTCTCGCGGCAGCATTCAAGGAGGCTCTTAGGGGTGCGGTTGTTGCTTGAGGGAGTCCACTGAGGGCCACAATTCCATAGTCTATGCGGGGGATGACTAGGGCTTGTACAGTAGTTAGGAAATCTTTGGCTGGGAGGAAGGGTTTGAGTTTCCTCAGAGTGTTGATTTGGAAGTTAGCTCCTTTCGTTGCTTTGCTAATGTGCTGTTGCATATTGAGCTTTGCGTCAAGTGTGATACCTAAGGATTTCGCAGAGTCCACGATGGTGGGTCGGACATTGAGTGCTGTTAGGTGATTGAGCCATATTTGGGTGGTGGTAATTTTCGCAGGGGGTGATATCAGGAGGAACTCAGTTTTCAACGCATTTAGTTTGAGGTGATTGTCGGCCAACCACGATTGGGTGTTTCTAAGTGTGCAGTTCAGAAGTTTGATATCTTCCGGGGATTGTACCTTTCGGTAAAGTTGAGTGTCATCGGCATACATATGGAAGTGTACATTGGATGCTTGGAGCAAGGTAGCGAGTGGTTCCATGATGAGGTTGAACAGCGTGGGTGAGAGGGAAGATCCTTGTGGGACGCCTAAATCTACTGGCACAGGTGAGGACAGCATGTTGTTGATCTTGAACTTCTGGGATCGGTTGTGTAGGAAGGAAGTGAACCATTTGAGCACAGTCCCGGATAAGCCCATTCTGGTATTTAGGAGCTCTAATAGATTCTCATGTTTGACCGTGTCGAATGCTGAGGAGAGGTCCAGGAGGATGAGGAGGCAGGAGTCATTGCGATCAAGGATTTGGAGGGCGTCATCAATTATGTGTGTCATGGCCGTTTCCGTGCTGTGTTTCGCTCGGAAGCCTGATTGATGAGGGTCGAGGAGTTCAAACTGGTCAATGTGTTTTGTTGGAGTTGCACACATTTTTCCAGTAGCTTGGCCAGAGTGGGGATATTGGTGGTAGGGCGGTAGTTGTTTAAGTCAGCCGGGTCAGCTGTAGGTTTCTTGAGTATGGGCGTGACTTGCCCCACTTTGAGGGAGTCTGGGATGAGACCTTGCTGAAGGGAGCTGTTAATGATTTTAGTCCAGAGTGGGAGGAGAACGGGGGTGAAGTCTCTAACAGCATTAGCAGGTAGTGGGTCTGTGAGGTGATTAGAGGGCTTCAAGGTGCCGAGCAGTTTGTGTATTGCTTCTTCAGAGTAGGTGTCGAAAGACGACCAGGAAGCGTTATTTTTAGGTTGGGTGTCGGGCCTTTTGAAGAGGCTCGGGTATCGACTTACATCAATAAGGAGGTCACTCCTTATGTTGTCGGTCTTTAGCTTAAAGAAAGCAGAAAAGTCTTCACAGTGTGGGATGTCATTTGTTGTGTCGTTTGATAGTAAGGGTTGCGTCTTGGTTTGAGTTTTGACGAGTTCGAACAGCTTTCTTGGTCTGTTTTTTGCTTGGTCCAGCTGAAGAAGTCAGATTTCGCGCGCTTGATTTTCCTAAAGTAGGCATTTCTCTTGCTCTTAAGTATTTTGCGATGCCGTGATGAGGGGTCAGATCTCCATGTGCGCTCTGCCATTCGCATAGCACGCCTGTCTTCATTGAGTCTGCCATCATACCAAGTGTTCGAGATCTTGGTGGAGACTCTCTTTAGTTGAAGTGGGGCGGCTTCATTGATTATTGAATTCATAGAGTCGAGGTAGTGGTCAGTCAGTGATTGAACATCAGAGGTGCCAGGTGGGGGAAGGAGGCGATTGGTGAGGTGGGGAGGCAGGGAGTTGGGGTTAAGGTTCTTCATGTCCCTTTTCCAGATCTTAGATTTGGTGGGTTGAGCCGTGATAGGTTTAACCTTTTCATTGATGAAGAAGGTGATAATGTGGTGGTCTGACCAATCACAAGGTTGGATTGCCCCTAATTGGGTGGAGTCTTCGTTGGCGATGATGAGATCAAGTATGGAGCCTTTGTCGTGTGTTGGGCTGTTGCATATTTGGGTGAGGTTAAACGCGTCAAGGAAAGTTTTGAGACTATTCACCACTGCGTCTTTCTGATCGTTCCAGTGGAGATTGAAGTCGCCCAGGTAGATTTGCGTGATCTGCCGACCAGCGTTGGATGAGATCGTGTCCATGAGTTGTTGGGTGAAGATGAGGTTGTCCCCAGGCGGGTGATAGATGAGATGTAGAGCACATACTGGTTTGCCCTCGCTGGAGATATCAAGACAGAAGAGTTCACAAGACGTGAGGGAGGGGGAAGTGATTTTAGCAACGGAGAGGTTGCTCCTGAAAATGCATGCGATTCCCCCGCCCGTCTTGCCGGTCCTGTCGAGTCTAATGATGTGGTAATTGGGGGGAACTAGTATGGCCATGATAGGTGTAGAGGCTTCCGTTAACCACGTTTCAGTCAAAATGGTTAGGTCAAGATCCATTGATGTGACGAGATCTGCAATGTTGGAGGAGTGCCTCTGGGCCGATCTGCAGTTGAGTAGGATGCATTTGAGTCTGGGGGTGAGAAGGGTGGTCGAGTGTTCTAGAGCGAGGGGTATTTTTCTGAGATTGTTGGGGATGGAGCATCTGCTGCTTAGAGTTGGGTGCCTAATGGGATTTGTGAGAATTGTGGGTATGGGGAGTTGTGAGGACGATGTGTGTTTTACCGGGCCAGGGCCAAATGAGCGGAGGAGGGTGTCTAAGTCATGAACCGACAGGGAGTTATGAGCGCGACGGGGGCGGTGTATGTTGCTGCGGTCGCGGATAGTGGGCCAACGCGGAGAGTGTGAGCCCACCCGTCTCACCCCTGGAGCGTGATGAATGCGAGGGCCTGTGGGGAAGGTGTGGCCTTTGTTGGATACGGAGGTGTTGGTTGTAGGTCGGTGTTGTCTGGGGTGTGTGTGGAGAAGTTCTTTGATGGTGTGGAGCTCGTCTTTGACTTGTAGGAGGGTTGTTAAAATCAGGTCGAGCTGTGAGTTGGGGCTAGCGTTGGAGATGAGGGCCGTGGGTGGGTTGTTGAATAGGGAGCTGGAAGGCGAGCTGGGGACAGGGGGGTGGGGTGTGCAAGTGTCAGTGGAGTGTTCTGCGGTAATAGTGAGTGGGGTGGTATTCGATGGATGAGAGAGAATGTGGGCGAGGGGTGTGGGTGTGGGTGAGGAAGGGGTAGGCTGGGACGTAAGGGCGAGGCCATCGTTGGGAGGCGACGCCGGTGAGTTGTGGGATGAGTGAAGACTGAAGACAATAGGGGTGGCAGGAAGGTAGTGGGGGCTGAGTATGGGAGGGTAGAGAGGGGGGGATGTTAAAAAGCGAGGGGTGGTGAGCTCTGTGTGTCTGGTTGGGAGGGTGGGGAAGTGAGGAGTGAGAATGGGGGGGAGATAGGGTGGGAGAGACATCTGCCACGTAGGAGGGGAGATATGCTCCGGGCCGTTGTGGGTTCAGCGAGACTCGTAAGAGGTGTGGAGTGGGTGGAGGGGAGGGTGGGGGTATGTGTGATGTGGGAAGGGGGACGATCTTCGTCAGTGAGTGAGGGGTGTGGAGGGATTACGTTGGGTGTTTGACTAACTATAGCACTGGGGGGATGGGTTGGGTGTGTGTCATTCCGCTGGTGAGATGGGCAGGGTGGGTTATATTGGGGGATGGAGTTGGGGGGTGTGGTGCATCTTGGTGTGTGCGAAGTGGGGGACCGCATTTTGGTGATGTGATCTAGGAAGGTAGGGAACAGGTGGTCGAGTCGGTCAAGATTCCTATCTGTGGCTTGGAATAGAATGATCCCGTTGTTGTAGATGGTGATGGTGGCTCTGCCAGGGAAAACTTGGGATGGCGTGATAGAGAGCGTCAGGCTGTGAGCGGATTTACTGGTGGTGGAGCTAGTGAGAATGGAGAGGAGCGCTTTCCTCCACTGTGCTCTACGCAGAGTGTGGAAGATGATATCAGTGCTCGTGGCTCCATTGATCTGTGAGAAGTAGGTGTCCACACACGGTGTTTCAGGGTGAGCCATCAGAAAGTTGTGTTTGTAGCGTTTGGCGTTTTTTTTGGAGAGCCCTGGTGTGTAGTTAATTTTGTATGTGTGCTCGCCTGTGCGTTCCATGGTGGAGGAGGCGTAGGCAGAAGAGAGGGGGGGGGGGTGTACGTGGGTGAGTTTGTGAGGTTTGTGAGGTTGAGGGGCTGTAAGCCTAAGTGGTCTTAGGTATGGGCGGTGGGTGTGGATGACTAGTCTAAGATGGCTGCCCCAGTGGAGGACTAGTCAAAGATGGCCACCGGGATAACATAAAGGGGTACAGGGGTAGTAGTCCTTTCTCTGTTGTTGATGTGCCTTAGAGAGACAGATTCACTTTCTGCATTGGTAATACTGATGAAATGCAGGCAAAAATATAGGTGCTAACAACAAGGTTAATGCGTCAAGTGACACAAATGAACAGCCAGAAAAGTATGAGGTGGCGATCGTTGCAAAGTGAGTTGGGTGCACGTTAAGAATACCCAAGTTACAAGATGCAGTATAATACTACAATAAAGAAATATATCAGACCTAGGACTAGTCTGCAGCTGCTTAGGGACTTTTTTTTTTCTGTTCAACTGCCTCTCTTTAACTGTCTTGATAGAAAACAACCAGCAGACGTCAATTAACTACCAGAATTGCTTTCTTCTGAGGGACTTAATTTATTTTATTTTTCTGGCAACTGCCTCTATTTAACTTTCTCAATAGAAAACGACCAGCAGATGTTAGTAAAATACCAGATTCACTTTAGCATTCTCTAGATTCCAGTCCATAGAAATTGTATTCCACGAGCACCCATAGACAATATTTTTTAAAATCTTGTATTTTCAGTGATATGACCACCGAAGGCCCTGATTTTATATTAAAAACAGCTTTGGACTATACTTTGGTGATCCTGGGTTTGAACCCCTATGATGAACATCTTTGTTTGGTGACTTTCACCTTTGATGACTTGTCTTTTTCGGCCTTCTGTCCCCTACACACCTTTCTCCTCTTGCAGTTTCACCCTTGGGATCGCAGGCACTCTAATCACCATGGTTTTGTTGCATATGTTTTGTATCATTTTTAGCCCTCTACAGTTGGGATTGTTCCTTAGCATGATTGACTTTCCTGTTGAAGTTTGCTTTCGGGCCTGGCCAAGAAAAAACCGGAGATGGTATCCCTAGCTTTACTAGCTTCCTGTCCATTGTTTTCTGACCTCCTGGCCTCTAAGTTTATGCTTTTGCTCTCTCTTTTAGATGCATCCGGACGAACTGCGATTTCTCCGATTGTTTTACCACATTTCTGATTTTTTTCAGTACGAGCCTGGTTCTATTTATTTGACCTTTTAGGGTGGTGATTAATCCTTGCAGTGCCATGGCCTCTTAAAGAGACAGTCTGCAGACTTTCAGTTTCCATTTGCTAGCTTTCTCTATAGGCTTGTGATTCCATGTATCTGTTGAAAGGAACCAGGTGTTCTTTTTCATCTGCACCTTGGGTGTTTGTATGGCCTCCAGGTTTACCCCTTTTAGACATCTGTTTCCCACTGCATTCTCGAAGGTCCCCACTGCTTTACTCCTGTACAGTGTTACTGTGCGTCTTGGCATGTGTGACCTATCTTGGTTGACCACATTTCATCTTTTTAGAACCGTGGTGTTCTGCCACTATGCTTATGCTGAGAAATGTGTTCTTTCTTAGTACAGTGTTGTATTGTGTACCCTGATTGTACTAATTATTTTTCTCACTCGCTGACTAGGGGAGTGTACTGAACAACTTCCATTTGGACCACATTTCTAGTTGGTTTTATTTTTGCTAGAAACTCAGAAATGAAGGTATAGTAGTGTCTTTTAAGCCTGTTCCTTACATGTTTGCAATATCGCTGCTCTGCTTCTGTCTGGCAGACTGGATACAGAGCAGCATCCTACCTAACATCGACTGTTTAGGCCGTTTTCCACCGAAGTTCTCATTTAAAGTGTTTCCTTTGCTTGGTGGCAGGCTCTTTTTTTATTTTTTTGATTGACACTCCTCCATCTAATGTCCCCTCAGAAGAATGGTGCAGTTTTTGGTTGCAGCAGGAATGCTTAAAACAATAGACCTATCTTTTGCTGCCTGCCTTCTTGAAAGCTTGGCAAGCTTAGGAGTGGCTATGGATCAGTGGGTGTCTTTCTGGTGTCTCTACATTTCTCTAGCTGTCCTTCTAAGAGCCTCCCATTTGGTTCTTCGTCCCCTGAATAAGTCTTGCAATTTCCCCAATAACAACCATAGTAGACTTTTGTCTTTCCCTCTCTTCCTCCAATTGTGAGGGAAAGAACAAAATAGGTCTTGTTTTTAGCAGAAGTAGATGACCAGGCAGTGGCCCTGTTGCTTTCAACCCTTTTCTGCCCCTGGATAGCCACACAGTTTAGACTAATTCTAAGGACATAGAGGTTCTTGCTTCACGTGCCATTGCTTTTGACTCCTTTGCTCCTACTCTATCTTAGAGGTTGAGTTCTGCTCTCCTCCCTTTGAGAGGGCAAACTGGAGTGGAAGAAGTGTAGGGAGCGGGACCAGAGAATGATTATATCATGTGCACCTGTAGTTTTGTATGTGGATTGAGATAGTCTGAAATTTCCCTGAGCATAATGACGATTATATAGTGCACAGGTTGCATGTAAACGTATCCTGTTGAAAACAGCACACACCCACTCCACGTATGAACAAATGTACAGGAAGTGAAAAATAAACCAGAATGCCAATATCTATTTAACATGCAATGACATTTAAAGTCCCTACAGTAAAGCACTTAAATATGGCCATGATCCTACTGGCATGCTTATTTATTTAGTTTTATATAGTGCTAGCTGGACCCAGGGGTAACAGCGCGCTTTCAAGGTTAAAGGAAAAAGTTTGCAAGCGCTACAAGAAGGTCATCATAATATCAGTCATAAGATGGTACAGCACTAGTGGTTATAAAGTCACAAAGTATAAACATAGGGCACATGGGGGAGAACATAATCCGGGATAAAAAGGTGATTCAGCAAGTCATTACACCATCTAGAAGGCATTAATCAACTCAGGAAACAGAACAGTTTGTGTGCATGTTGAGGTAGTTCTGGAGGTGTAGAGATTTGACTTCACGTTTGATGAAGGGGAAAGAGAAATTGCAGCAGAGATATTTGGGTAGTGAGTTCCAGATCTTTGGAGCATGTCCTGAGAAGGAGCAAGCCTGGAATGATTTCTCCTTGAAGTTGGGGGGAATGAGAAGAAGAGCATTCGAGCTGCAGCTCTTGAAATTCTGGTTTCTAGGTATTTGGGAGTATTTGTATGACCCACTTTGTGGGTGATGCAGGCTGTCTTGAAAAAGCATCTTACATCAATGGAATGCAAATTAAGACTAATGAAGGCAGTAGAGATGTGATCACATTTTTTAGTACCTGTGATGAGTCTGGCAGCTGCATGGGGAGAGCAGCATTAAGGGGCGCCCGGTGACATTTAGGAATTCCTGTGAGGAGGGAATTTCCGTAGTCAAGTTTTGAGATGACAGCAGATTGCACTACCGACTTAAGATCGTCCGGAGGAATAAACCACTTTACTTTCCAGAGATGTCAGAGTGTGTAGAGCGCTCCTTTGGCAGAGTTGTTGATCTGTTCCTCCATGGGTGTGTTTTTGTCATGGGTGACACCCATAGATTTAAAGGACTCAGACAGAGAAAGAGCAGTTAAGAATCTCCAGATTCTTGATCCAGTCTAGGATAGGCAAATGGTTGTTTTTGAGGGAGAAGAGCTGAAGATCAGTCTTATTGGGGTTGCATTTAAGATGGTTGGTTTTGAGCCATGATTGTATATTAATAAGTGTAGTGTTCAGTTGTCAGAGGTATTGGGGTGATTTGATCTTGCAGTAGAGCTGTATGTCGTCCGCGTATAGGTGGTATTTTACACCTGCTTCGTTCAACATGGTGGTGAGGGGGTTCCCAGGAAGATATTAAATAGGGCTTGGGAGAGGATAGAGGCTTGAGGTACACAGGAGCTGAGTTGGAGAAACAACTTTGTATTTTTATTTGTTGACAGCGATGTTGTTGATAGGACAATATTTAATCAATCTTGTTCATCTTTGTTGCTGAGTAAATGTTTGCTATCATTTTAAATTCTGTATGATTTAAATATCAGGCATAGCGCTAGTTGCAAGTATTTATTGGAGTTTGCGTTGGATCTTTTCATAATTATAGAACATGACATTAAAGAATACATTATCCAGGGCAATTGTCCAATATCCTAATGTCCTCATGTTGAGCTTTTCTCTTTATTTTCACTGTTGCATCACATCCAGGGCGATATCGTTGTTAGTCGTATCCACAATTCTTTTATACATCCAAATGAGATTGTAACCAGCCAAAGCACGTTTCATCTTTGATGTAAATCATGGACTTCCCCAGGGCTACAAAAATAATCAACCCTTAGATGTTAAGATGAAACATTTTACTTTTCCCCAACATCGACAGCCCTCCAAATGTTCATTCTTCTAAGTGAATCTGGCATTTACCATAACACAAATAGGAAATTAAGATGCTGGAAGGGGCTTTTTTTGTGTATGATGTCTGTATACTACAGTGGCTAATTTTAGTGGTGGTCCACCCACCACAGTGTTTCTGCACAACTTTCGACTTTGTATAGATGATCTTAACTGAAGGAGCATCATAAAATAAACTTTGTATATTTAGATCCTTTGATTCCTGGTGTAGTACAGGAATCATTATGATGGAAATTGACGGGTGTCTGGTTTTCCATTCATGTGCAGGCTATAGCTGCAGTTGTCCAAGTTCTTACAGTTCATTGGTATCCGTTTGTCTTTTCTTTTAAGTTGGAGCAAACCCATGAAATCCAGGCCCACTTTGAGGAGGAGTTTAACCAAAGAAATCAAGAAACTGCTCAAGTAGTCAAGCAGCACCAAGAGCTCCTTCAGCGTTTAAATGAAGAATCACATGAAAAACAGCAGCTTGTACTGGAACTGCACAAAGCGAGAGGTAATAAACTGTATGAAGGCCTTTTCACTGTTTGTCTTGACTGCATGTGCTAAAATAACATTACACAACAAACTTTAAAAAATCCTAATGGAATCCCCAGTTTCTTAATCCCAGTAGACGCGTATGAATCGTATGCCATCTTTGTTCCTTGAATGATAGGAAAATATCATTTAAGATCACTCCTCTCCATTAGCTTATGTTAAATATATTTGCCTTACATTTCTTAGGTGTTATTGATGGGTATGCAGCAGAAAAGGCAGCTTTAGAAGAAGCTTTGAATGAGAAGGAAGATTCCAGGCTTTGTGTGATTTTGCAACTGGAGAAATTGCGGGAGGAGTTTCAGGAGCTTACCCAGGCACAGGCTGTGCTAGCTGAGGAACGGGAAGTGTTGCAGAGACAGAAGACTGCTTTGGCTGATGGCTCTTCTGGTATCGGTAAGCCAAACTAGGCTTTTAATGTTGACTTCAATAATGGATTTGTTCTGTTAAATGTATATTTTCCTGTGTGACCTACCTGCACTTTTTCACATTGTGGTGTACTTAGACTTGCTCAAATTGTAATTTCTTGTTCTACTTTATCCTCTTAAAGATTCAGTGTATTTATAAATTAATTACTAAAGACCAAAAGGCACATCGACAGTCTATAAACTCCCTAAATTAGTTTTAAAAACGTTTCCTCCTTCAATCATCATAAAGACAAATCTGATAGACGTCTACCTGCAGATTCCTTACCTTTGAATTCCCCAGGCGTCGGGTTGGATCGGGATACTTTTTCTGGGCAAAACCCCTTGTGCGCGGCATCCGGTTACTCCATTTGGCTCCACGTGACGGCTTCCGTAGCGTTGGTTATGATGTTACGTTGCCTCTATAGGCGCCACCCAGGTGCTCGTACGTCAGTTCTTTTCTTTCCATGCCAGTTATGCGCCGATCCGGGAAGAGCTACCCCTCTTTGGCAGGTTTTTTTCTTGACTTTTGTTGAATTCGGGGTATTTTATTCCACTTTGTGTGTGAGGGATGTCTTTGAGGAAGACCGGTTTCAAGCTGTGCAGTGCTTGCCACTGCATGATGTAGGTTACTGTTCCCCACCTCATCTTACTCTAGTGTCTCGACCACGACAACGACTCAGTTGTGCTCAGACTGCTGGGTCATGGCTGGGAAGGCCTTGAGGGAGCGAGTGATGAATCTCCTTGTGGCCGGGCAGTCGACACCGATCAGTGAGGCTTCGCGGAGGTCCCGGTCCCGATCGGAGAAGGAGGTGGCTGGACCAGTCCCGAAGCCTTATGTCCTCGTAATCCTACTCAAGGTCCTCTGGACACTCTGGGAAGAGGCATAAGAAGAAGAAGAGGAAGTCCAAGCGGACTTTATCTTCACCTCGGCTGGCGGTAGTCATCGAGAGATGTATGGAGCATTGACACTCTAGGCACGGTTCCTCGGAGCCGACTTTGCGTCCCCCACCCTTTCTGGGAGCCAGAGCGTCTCCCGCTCAAATAAAATAAATTTGTGAGGTAATGTGCTGCGTTTTTGAGCGGAACAACCCTGCTGGCGAGCCTTCGGGCCTCGCGTAGTCTGAAGCGGTCCTATTGGGTTCGAAGCCATCTGCTCTGGGCGCCGGTGGGGCCTCCAGCATCCGATCCTGAAACGGGGTAGAGGCCGGTCATGCCAATGCGATCTTCCCCGTTTTTGGACCCAAAGTCCGTGCCTATGGCGCTGCCAGTGCCCATCGGGGGCACCAGCCCCGTCCTCCTCCCCGATAACAGAGCTGGAACGACTTCGCTCAACGCAGATTCCGGCGGGGTTGAACCCAGTGGTTCTCTGTTGTAGCCTGAGCACTTTGCGGATGTGCTAGGCTCAGAAGAGGAATGGAATATAATCGAATGGGTCTGTGGACCCTCTAGAACACCAGGGTGTCACTGAGGAGAACTTGGACTGATATGGGTAGCTTGGGGAGGCCAGTGGACTGGCATTTTGTCTCCGCCAACTGTGGCTACAGAGGAGGGAGCATCCTATACCATGGTGGTGAAGAGGGCAGATTAGGTCCTTGGACTGCAAGTCAGGATTTATCTCCTGACCGAGGTGCTTCAACCAGGGGCTTCCACCTCCGAACCACATTTGCCCTTTAATGAAGACTTACAGACGTCCTCCTAGGCACGTAGTCAAGCCTAGCACAGGGGGTCCTATGAATAGGACGATTGCACGCAGCCATTGCCTGGCTCCGTGCGGCCATAAGTTCCTCAGCCAACACCCCACCCCAGCAAGTTTGGTGGTGCAGGCCTCTACGTCCCAGGGTGTGTTCCCTTCTGCCCTTCCGGATAGGTAATCCAAGCGGCTGGACTCATTTGGGAAGAATTTGTTCTCTTCCTCCAGCGTGGCATTGTGGTCTGTGAATACCGCATGCTTATTGGGCCTTTTCTCCTATTGCCTTTGGGAGACAGTTGCGCAAGTGCTGCCACAGGTCTCAAAAGCGGCAAGGGCTGTGCTCTCTCAAGCGGTCAAGGATGGGAGAGATGCAGCAAAATTCACCATACTGTGTGGTTTAGATACGACCAATGCACTGGGCAGGTGAATCTTCACAACCGTGGCATTGAGGCGCGATCCCTGGCTTCGAACAACTGTTTTCCCGGTGTAAGAAAGTGGCTCTGTATATACTGGACCAAAGTAAGGTACAGTGTGCACAGAGTCCACAGTCCCCAGAGGTATGGCAGAGGCTAAAGTTAGATATGACCTTACTCTCTAAAGCGGTAGCTTGGTCGAGCAGTAAGGCAGTATCAGAGGACAGTGTAAAGCATTTGTTGTACACACTCAATCAGCAAATGGCCTCACACACTCAAAGACTGAACTCTAGGCCAATTGTTTTGTATATAAAAATATATAGTTGTTTATTTTAGAACCACAGTAGGTATCATAAATACTTTCTCAGAATGAAATGTTGCAATTGAATACTTTCAAATAGCAGTTGACTTTTAGATGCAATGGTTACAGTTGTTGCAATATGCAACACAAGTTTAAACACAAAATAACATTGAGCTCAATGGAAGTTATTAAGTAAATGCAATAAAATCACTTTATGTATATTTTTCTAACTCCGGGTTGGATCCTTGATTCAATCTTGGTGCATTTCCTGTAAACAGTTGAAAGAAATCGTTTTTGTTATACACGTGATTTTTAAGGAATATATGTTAAGTTTAGGAAATGGACACTTGGAAGGTTTTCTGGCAAAAACCAGACAATGAATTCCTATGGAGGAAAATTGAGTTAACAGTAAACCACGGTTATAATTACTTTTCAGGTTCAGTGCTGGGCTGAAAGATACAGCACTGGGATCTCTCCTGATAACAGGCGAGTAATTTGGAATTCGTTGATCGGCTGATTTTTTTTTTTTTATTGAATATTTTAAAGTTGCAAAACTCCACACTTTGAAGAAATTCTGAGTGAAACCCAGCCAATGTTAACCTATGGAGAAAATGAAGTTATCAGTCTTTGGAAAAGTACTCGGCTGGCAGAGGAAAGGTTCCAGTGGTAGACTCGGGGGTCTCCCAGGGTCAGGTCAGTACAGTCGTTACACCCTCAGCGACACAGGGGCAGCCGGGTGCCGAGTGAGTAGGCCCAATGTTATCCTATGGAGGATAGGGGGCCTTCGGTTGGTGGCTGCTAGCAGGCAGACAACGCAGCTGTGGGAGCTGAGCTCTTGGTCACTTACACAGTGCAAGTGGAGAAGTAGAGTAGGGTAGTTGCTGCACTTCCAGTGGCACTCAGGCGGCTGGGTGCAGGGTGCTTTTGGGCCTTCGGGCGCCCAATGTTATTCAATGGGAGACTTGGAAGCTGAACAAAGGCTGCAGGCTCTGGGACCGAGATTTTTCAGGTGCGACCACCACTTCGAGAGGTAAGTTGGGATCTTGGAGGATAGGTAGACACCCAGGAGTTGGGCACAGGGGGCCGTGGGGCGCCCGGTGTAGGGGTGTCGTTTGATGTTGGGAAATCTTACCCTCAGCTGGTCGCAGTTGGAGGGGTCCCTTGTTGTGAGGCTGCAGGCGTCGTCAGGATCATCGAGGAGGGTCCTTGGGCACTGGATTCGTGGTCACAATTGCCGGGAGGACGTCCTCAGGGTCTTTGTCCACTCAGGCACGGGCTGGGCTCGGCGGGTGCAGAGTGTGCTGGATTCGCTGTTCCTGGCTGGCACCAGGGGTTGTTGCTGTTTGAGCAGAACCACTGCTCATGGGAGTCCCAGTCTTTAGATGAGCAAGGCAGGCAGGTCCTCCTGGGTTTTCGAGGTTGCTGTCCACAGGAGACGCCGTGTTTTTAGCAGGAGCAGGTTCAAGGATCAACAGGCCGGTAGGGCTGGGGCCAAGTCAGTTGGTGTTGTCCTCTTGTTAGCAGCTGCATGGCAGGTCTTTTTGTTTCTTGTTTCAAATCGGGATCTGAGGAAGGAAGGTTCAGGGTGCCCCTAAATACTAAATTTAGGGGCGTTACAGGTAGGACAAGGGCATGGACCAATGGGTCCCTGTCCTGGGGTGAGTACACCCCCTATCCTGCCACTCTCCAGTGGGAGGGGGGCAGGGTCCTAGCTCTGATTGGGTAGGGCTCCCTATCCTCAAGATGGCAGTAGCCCAGAGTTGTGCTTCACCTCACCTCTATCATGTGAGGGGTGGGGTTGGCAGAGGCTGGCACACCCCCTTTCCTTCCTTTGTTTTTCCCGCCTGTCTTCCCGCCAGAGTGGATGTCCGAACCGGTGGGGGCCAGTTGCTGAGTACAGCAAGTGACCTGGAGAAGCTCACAAAGGCGCCATGCCTTTGAAGCTTCCCCTACCCATCCTGGGGGAGGAGGCTTGGCACCTGGTCCCAGGACGTGCATTGTTTCAGGCCCCGAGAGCGGCAGGCTCTCAACACAGGGGTCCAGAAACATGTCTGGCGGTGGCAGCCTCGGTAGCCACGCAGTCCAGACACTGGGAGTTGGTTAGGTTTCAGGGGGCATCTCTAAGATGCCCTCTGTCGTGCATTTGGCATTAACTCCCACACTGGCATCAGTGCGGGTTTAATGTGCTAGGAAGGTTGATATCAAACTTGTCAGTCTTCAGTGTAGCCATTATGGTGCTGTGGAGTTCGTAATGACAACCTCCCAGCACCATATACTCTTAATAGCATCACTGCACTTACAGTGCCCAGGTATGGCCCTGGGTACTGTGGGAGCACAGGGCTCATGCACCTGTGCCCACACCACTGGCATAGTGCACCCAGCTAGAGGGGTGACTGATGTATGCCAGGGCAGTGTTTGTAGGCATGGCACACAGGGATGTGTGCCATGTTGACTCTTTGTTTAGTTCTGCACCAAGACACCCAGCCTGCAAAGACAATTTGTTTGTGTGTGTGTGTCAGGGTACAGGGCCCCTAAGGGTGGCACAATAAGTGCTGCAGCCCTTAGGGGTCTTCTCTGGTCACAATGCCCTGGGTACCTAGGGTACCATTTACCAGGGACTGACATGCGGCCAGAGATGCCAATTGGGTTTTGGTATCAACACAGTTTTAGGGAAGGAACACAGGCCCTGGGCAACTGATTGGCAGGAGCTCAGGGCACACTCAGTCAAAGTACATCAGCAATCCAGCAAAAAGTGTGGGCATACCATGCAAGAAAGATGGCACTTTCTCACAACCGGAGGCTGTCCAGACTAATCTGATGGGCAAGCCCTATGATGGAACCCACCTTTTTGGGGAAAAGGCAGACTCGGCCCTGGTCAGGTTCAAGCAATCTCTAGCGAATGGCCTAATCCTTAGGCCTCTCCTCTACTCCTCGTGGACAGTCTTTCTTTCTCCCCTTTCGTTGCAGCGGAAGGGGTTTCCAGCCGCGTCAGCCCTATCCCAGCCACCATCCTATACAGTTGTGTGAGGATGTGGATGCTGTGCATTCCGATCCAGGAATGGAGCCCAGAAGTGATCGGCGACACTGCCCCCAGCAGCCGCAGTTTCCAAGCACTCCTAGGCTTATTCTGCATGGCCACGCTACTCCAGTTGGTGGAAGAATTAGTCATCATCTCCCTCACTGGAGATCCATTAAATCGGATGGGTCTTGCAGATCGTCCAGGAGGGCTACTCTCTGCCTTTCTTTTCCTCCTCTCATTTTGTCAAATCAGGAACGACTGACTGATGGTCATTGAAAGATGCTCCCAGAGGAAGTTACAGCTCTTGTTGCCAGGGGGGCTATAGAAAGTGCCCCGATTTCAGAAGTATGCAGTGGTTATTTCCACTACTTTCTGATTCCGAAGAAAAACAAAGGTCTGCGGCCCATTTTAGATCCTCGAACTGTCAGTCTCTTCCTCAAGAAGGAGAGGTTCAAGAAGCTCACTTGAGCTCATGCCTTGTCTGCCCTAGACCATGAAGACTGGATGGTAGCATTGGACCTCCACATCCATATCTTAAAAAAATCTCTGTTAAAGAGCGCTGTCGTGGGGCCCATGAGGGACTGCAGCGCCACCCACACGAGGAGCAACGCCCGATGATGAAGCACGACACCCTCAAGGGTGTGTGAGCACACTATATACCAGAGGATAATTTCCCCACCCCGCACTATCTCCAACAATACGGAGAGTCACATCTTTACAACCAGAATAGGTTGCCCTATCCTTGTTCTTTAGAAACAGTCACCCCTTAGTGAATATTATGTTTACATTTGGGAGCCTGGGTACTGGACCTGCTTCTTTCTTATTTAGCTCCCTGTCTGCTCCCCCGTCCCATTTTTTTAGGTGCACTTTGCTAGATAATGTTTGCCAGATAATGCTTTACCGAAGGTAAGTAACTTGTTCATCAGTGAACGTATTACATCTCAAGGTGTACAGAATATCCTTCAGCGAGAAATGAATTGTTAGGTACACTATTCGGACTCCTAAAAAGATGCCTGCCAACACGGTGGCACCCCAGATTAATTTTTTTAAAGTGCTATTTATATCCAGTGGTACCACTTCACACTGATGAACACTACTACAACTCATTATGTACATAGCATCTTTATATAATAATAACAATAATAATAATAATAATAACAATAATAATAACAATCCTAATAAACAAGTTTATAAAGCGCATGGCTACACTAGCTAGTGTGTCCCCGCACTGAGATTCTCTGCTCCATTTTGAGGGTCACTAGATTCACACTCTAAAACACCTACTATAGATTTGTAATGCTTCCAACATATTGCATGCCTTCTGTGTACAGCAAAATGGCATGGGTGTGATTTTTAGGATCCCTGACTGCTGTCCATCCTAGCACATGGCAAACTAAGGGGTATGTAACAGCGCAACAAATAGCCGTTAAAGGGGGCTTCTTGTCTTGTGCCGCATAAAATGAACAGGCATCTGATACCACTCCACCCAAATTAATCCAGGCTGGACTATTTGTGTACAGATCTATCCATTTTATTATTTCACACGAGATGCTGTTTCCAGTTCTGTCCTAATTGTCAGTTTCAGATCTGGAACCTTCTTTGGCCTGATCCCGGCTGTTTAATTATGAGATTGAAAAAGTGCAGCACTTGGTCATGGAGAGTTTCCATAAAGATCCCTTACCTCGATGCCAGTATTAATGAAAAGTTGAGCTTTTATTTGGATCAGATTTGAAGGCTGTCCAGGGTGTGTAACCTTCATAATGCATATGTTCCTACGTAGCACCATTATCACACAGTCACTTTACAGTTAAGTACCACTCAGAATTTTTAATATAAAATTGTTGTCCGCACTTTGCATTCCCGATCATAAGGTGAGCTGGTGTACACCGCACGTAAGAGCGGGTCACTGATCATAAGCCATCTTGGTCAGCGGTCTAGTTGTCCTGAAAGAGGAAGCTACCCTCTCTCTTTAAACCGATGCAAGCGCGAGCTCGCAGCATGCGCGCTGCTGGTACGCTGAAGGTGCACCCAAGGCAAGCACAACTGCCCCTGTCCACGCACCGGCCGCACACTGCACCAGCCATACTCCCGTTTTGGGAATAAACTCCACAGGGAATCACTTGCCATCGATATGAGGGGACAACTTCTGGCAATAAGTGAGCAGGGAGGCGGTGTTCTTATTTACAGGTCACTGGTAACTGCGTAAACAGTCTCTGAGAAAGCAGGGCGGCCAACCTTAAATGTGGCTTAGTAAATCTCAGATCCTGGTGAAACATTACTTGGAGATCAACCTCCTGTTGGAATTACATGACCTGGATGTGGTGTTTCTGACGGAAACATAGACATGCCCTGACTCAGGTGTTGAATTGGGGTTGGCTTGTCCACCAGGCTACAGGGCCTTTCACAAGCTGCGGCCCAACAGAAGAGTAGGTAGAGGAGGTTTTCGGCAACTAGCTGGAGCAGCAGTTCTCTATCATCCAAGAATGGCTCAAGTCCACCATCTTTCGCCCTGAGGTGCAAAGTAAGACCTTAGACATGCCATTCAATGGGGATGCGCTATTTGGTAAACACTTTGACAATGTTTTACAGGAAAGTAAGTAGGACATGGACACAGTAAAAGCTTTAGGAACGCTCCACTATAGGAAAACACCTTTTTGAGGGGCAATGGTAGATGGTCATATTCCTTTCGAGGGAGCTATCCGAAATACCATCCGCAGACTTGCCAACCTAAAAATGGTTATCAACCACAACAATTGTATAGAGCTCCGCCAGCTGCCGCTTACTCCAGACAGCAAAACAGGAGAAAGCAGCCCCCTCCTCAACCCCCCCCCCCCCCCCCCCCCAGGCCAGACACCTTCCCAGCTCCTGCAACAATTCGGTTACACATCAATCTCAATACTGCAAACTGAGCTCTTGAGGCGGAAGCCGGGAGCGTGATTTGACTTGTTTTTAAAATACCCCATTTCAATTGTCACTTGAATAAATTGTTATTATTTACTCACTTGCTCCGGTTCTGGTCGCACAGCGGATTTAGCGCTGTTGCGGCACCCCAACCAAAAAGCTCTTCTTGCCGCCATCTCGGCGAAGCCAGAGGCCACGCCCCCCGCCGCCGACCTACAAAAGACGCTGATTGCAAGCGCCTACACCAGATAGCACTGAGCTCTTGAGGCGGAAGCCGGGAGCGTGATTTGACTTGTTTTTAAAATACCCCATTTCAATTGTCACTTGAATAAATTGTTGTTATTATTTAGCTGGAAAGACTCTTGTAAGTTCCTTAGTCCTTTCCTCCCTGGACTATTGCAATAGTATTTTCATTAACGCACAGCTCTGTGTCACCAATAAATTGCAAACCATACAAAACGCGGCAGCCAGAGTTCTGTCAAGAACCCCCAAATTCAAATCAGTTTCACATATAATAAAGAATTATCACTGGCTGACGATCCGCAATAGGATCAAGTTTAAAACCTTATGCGTAGTCTATAAAGCCCTCCACAACGAAGGACCACAGTTTCTTAAGAATCAACTGGTTCTCTATACCCCCTCCAGACAACTTCGATCTACCACTCTTAAAACATTTAGTGGTTCCTCGTACAAAAACAGTTTCATGGGGCGACCGACGCTTTTTGGTATCCGCCCCTAAGTTGTGGAACACACTACCTCAATCCATTAGGTCAAGCCCCACACTCTGGCTCTTCCGTAAACAACTGAAGACGTGGCTTTTTAATCAATAAAATCTTCAGCTAATCTTTCGTGAGACCTGTAATCAATCATTAGCGCCGAGATACCTACGGGTATTCGTTCGCGCTCAATAAATGGCAATAATAAAATAAATAAATAAATAAATACTCTCTTGCTCCGGTTCTGGTCGCACAGCGGATTTAGCGCTGTTGCGGCACCCCAACCAAAAAACTCTTCTTGCCGCCATCTCGGCGAAGCCGGAGGCCACCCCCCTTTCAGAGGCCACGCCCCCCCGCCGCCGACCCATCTTCCTATAAATTATGTGCTTCTTCCGGACGCGCAGCGGGCGCGCCGTCTGCGTGCCGAAGGCGCGCCAAAGGTAAGCCCGTCTGCGCCCGTCCGCGGCCGACCGGGCCTAGGGGCATCCCACCTTACCCAGACTGTCCAATTCTCCTCCACACAGCTCCACAACCTACGAGGTCCGTGGCCTCTGGAGGACCCGGTGATTTTATACATCGGCAGACTGGGATTGACGACCTTGTGCCCACTCCCTTCTTACCCGTCCTCACGCCCCCTTTCCCCTGTCCCCTCCGGTCCACCCCCGCCCCCCTTGCCCCTCCCACGCCTACTACCCTGACCGTTTATTTTCTTAACACCAGGTCAGCAGTCAAGCACTGTCACAAACTTTTCATCCTATTGGACTCTCACAAACCGGATCTCTTATTTCTTACAGAGACTTGGTTTTGTGACAACTCCCTTCCTTCTCTGTTAGCAACCCTTTCCGCGGCCTACTATGCCCTGCGCACCGACCGACCCTCCGGCAAATCAGGCGGCGGCGTCGCTCTGATCGCCCGTAGAGAATTCACCTTTCAGCTGTTAACCTTCTTTTAGAGTCCCACTCACCTGCCTGCTTATGCACCGTCCCCCCCAACCCTCTCAACTCTTTCTCCCCGGCTTCCAAGATCTAGTGGCCACTCTAGCGGTCAACAACTCCTCCATCTTGATACTAGGAGATTTTAATTTTTGGCCATCCGACCCCGCAGAATGCTTGACTTCTAAAGAATTCTCGGACACCCTTCGCTCCCTCAACTTTGAATCCCACGTTCACTCCCCCACCCACACTCTGGGCCACATCCTTGATCAGATATGGTCCCTTAATTGTCCTATAGCCTCCTTGTCTGTCTCCCCCTGCACCTGGTCCGACCACTTCTTGATCTCCTTCTCTTTTCACCTCAGCCCAGTCACCAAGCCCTCTCTCCCCAAAAACACCTGGGCGCGCTCATGGACAAAGGTGGATGTGGCTGCTCTCTCCGCCACGCTCTCCGCATCCAGTCCGGACCTTCACGGTTTGTCATCTTCCACACAAGCTGACTGTATTAACTCCTGGCTCCTGCCAGGCTGCGACTCGGTCGCTCCCCTCAGGCGGGTGTCCTCCAGACGCGCGAACGACGCTAATCGCTGGTTCAATGAGGAACTCAAGGCCCTAAAACTCACAGTGCGCCATGCCGAGCGGGCCTGGAGGCGAGATTACTGCCCCAACCTCAAAACCCAGTATACCATCCTCCTGTCTCAATACAAAAAAATCAATCTTGGCTACAAAGACGACCTACTTCTCCTCTAAAATCTTGGCGGGCGAAAATCAGCCTAGAGAAATTTTTTCTATCATTCACGACCTTGCCTACTCCGACAGAGCCACCCTCAAAGCCTCCCCCTCCCAGACTCTATGTGACTCTCTTAACACTTATTTTCTGGACAAAATTTCCAATATCAAAGCAAACATCCCCTCTCCCCCCTCTTCCTTCGTCGATCCCCAGATCCCATCAGTCGGGGCACGCCTTGACTCCTTACCTCCTTTGACAGAGGAGGTTTTTCTCTCCCTCCTCCCTTTGGTGAAATCAGGTTCACCTCTAGACCCCTGTCCTGCCCACATCCTGAGGCACATCTACTCTGTTTGTACGCAGCCCCCTCTTAAATTTCTCAACAGCTCACTGTCCCAGGGCATTGTCACTCAACCCCTAAAAATGGCCACTATTGTCCCATCCTCAAAAAACCAGGTGCTGACCCTTCCGCTCCTGTCAACTACCGCCCCATCTCCCTTCTGCCCTTTTTGGGGAAGGTACTGGAGCGCCATGTGACCAGAGCACTCAGTACCTTTGTGGAGGAAAACAGGGTGTTAGCCCCCTGTCAAGCTGGGTTCCGCCCCGCACACTCCACCGAGTCCGTAGTGTTGTCAGTCCTTGACAACCTCAGAGAGGGCATGGACACCAACCACCCCCAGGCTCTGGTCCTCCTCGACCTCTCCGCCGCCTTTGACACAGTTGATTATTCCATCTTACTTTCCCGTGTCAGAGCGGCGGGAATCGGAGGCTCAGCCCTGGTCTGGTTGTCCTCCTTCCTGAGAGACCGTACCCAGGTAGTACGCCTGGGCGACTTCACGGCGGACTTCCGGAAAGTGCAATGCGGGGTCCCTCAGGGTTCCTCCGTTTCCCCCTCTTTTATTTAATTTGTACATTGCCCCTCTCATTTTTGCTCTCCAGCAAATGGAGGTCTCCGTGTACAACTATGCGGACGACCTTCAGCTTATCTTTACTTTATCTCCTTCCCCTGAGTTAATGGAGAAATTCCAGTCTGTCATGATCTTTATCCGGGACTGGATGAACTACAACCACCTGAAGTTAAATCCAGACAAAACTGAGCTGGTTCTGACAGGTGGTTGCTCCAGTCCCTGGACCCCTCTCTTCTGGCCCCCCTCCCTAGGCCCCCCCCCTTCTCCTTCTCCCTCTGCGCAAACCTTGGGGATCAAACTGAACGACCAACTCACTCTGCACTCCCATGTCAGTTCTGTGGTGTCCTCTTCTTTTCTTTCACTCCGTACCATCCGTAAAGTCTCTTGTTTTTTCTCTTTCTCCGCCCTAAAACTCATTGTCCTGGCGATGGTAATCTCCCGCCTAGACTATGGCAACGCTCTATACTGCGGCATGCCTGCCTACAGTGTGCGGCGATTACAGCTTGTCCAAAACCAGGCTGCCCGCCTGGTCTACAACCTGGCTAAATTCCACCATGTCACCCCGCTCCTGAAGTCCTTGCACTGGCTCCCAATTCGACAACGAGCTCAGTTCAAGATGGGATGTATCACCTTCCAGGCCCGGGTGGGCGCAGCCCCTGCCTTCATTTCCTCGGAAATTAAAGCCTACGCCCCCGTCAGGGAACTACGTTCATCCTCCCAACAACTGCTGACAGTCCCCCGCTTTAGGCGTAAAAAGTGGGGGTCACGACATTTTCCACACTTGCCCCTGCCTTTTGGAACGCTCTCCCCACCCACCTTAGATCTTCCACTCAGTATCCGCACTTCCATAGAGCCCTCAAAACCTTCCTCTTCTCACAAGCCTTCCCAGTTTAATTGCCATTTTTCTTCCCTCCCCCTCTCCCCGATCTTCCTTCCCTTATGGGTTCAGTACTACTTAGCGCCATGAAACCGCCAGGTGTACGTGCGCTCTATAAATATTTTAAACTCAAACTCATTTCTTTACATTTCGATCAATGGAGAAAAATCACTTCAGACAAATGGATCCTGGACATAGTAAATTATGGTAATACTCTGGAATTCATAAAGATCCCACAGCCTCATCTGCCTCTAAAGAAGCTTCTACCTCTTCGCAAACTCCTCCAAAAGGAAATCATGTTTATGCTCCGGAAAGGAGCTATAGAAAGAGTGCCTCACTCTCAGGTGGGGAAAGGTTTTTTTCCTGTTTCTTACTGATAAGAAAGAATGCGGGGGAGTGGAGGCCAATTGTAGACCTAAGAAAATTAAATCAATATTTGCAGAAAAAGTCCTCCTGCATGGTCACTTTTCAGGAGCTACTGCAGCTTCTCAATCATGCCGATTTTATGACAACACTAGATCTGCAGGATTGTTATTTTCACTTCCTTATTCATCCCAAACATCGAAAGTTTGTTCGTTTCACTGTGGCAGATGCTAATTTTCAGTTCAGAGTTCTCCGTTTTTGTCTGCGGTCAGCACCAAGAATATTTACCTCTTGGCTCCAGTTGCTGCTCATGGGCCTGCAGCTGTTACCTTACCCAGACGACTGGTTAGTGAAAGCACTGTCTTTTCAACAAGCTTCAAGAGCAACTTCAAATGTTTCGTTCCCTGGGGCTTACTCTCACTTTTCAGAAGTCTGTTCTGCATCTAACTCAAAAGATGCTTTTTTTCAGAGCAGTCTTGGACACTATCCAAGACAAGGCATTCTTGTCCACAGAAAGGCAAACGCATCTAATTTCTCTTGCAACAAAGTTAAGAGGAAGAAAGTTCGCTTCTGTGAGACTGATAAAACCTCTACTGGGAGTGATGGCCTCTGCAATTTTAATGGTAACTTGCACTTGTCTCAGAATGAGACCAATACAGGAGGAACTGGGCAATCAATGGCTTCAGGTGACCTGATCATTCAACCTGGTGCGAATAACTCCAGTCATGCAGTCGGCTCTGCTTTGATGGCAGCGCTCCAACAATCTCTCAATAGAGCAATCTTTCCATTCTCGGACATCTGATTTAGTCCTCAGTACAGACACCAGGATGGAGAGCTCACCTTGAAGATCTCTGGATAAGGGTCAAGTGGTCCAAAGCGCTTTCAAAAATGCGCTCAGATTTTCTAGAGCTTTGGGCCATTTCTCTAGCCTTACAGGCTTTCCTCCCAAGGATTCAGGGTTCCTCGGTTCTGATAAAGACAAACAATACCCCATGCATGCATTACCTGAACAAAGAAGCAGGCACACGCTCCCACATCCTATCGCAGGAAGCACAGGAAATATGGATGTGGCTTCTCTCTCCCCAAAAATGTATTCAGGTGGAACATCTCCCAGGCATGAAGAAAAGTCTGGTGGATACCTTAAGCAGGGCTTCCAACTCTTGCCACGAATGGGAGCTGAATCAGAAGTTCTCGAGTATATCATCCAGATGTGGGGCAGGCCCAACTTAGATCTCTTTGCTTCCGAGATCAATCGGAAATGTCAATTCTTTGCCAGCTGGGAGACTGAAGAAGAAGGTTCATGGGGAAACGCCTTTCTAATGAGGTGTTGCTAGAAATCTTTGCCTAGCGCCCCCCCCCCACACACACACCCCCTTCCGTTAATTCCAAGGCTTCTGATGAAATTGAAAAGTGCCATGTCGAATGAATCTCAATGCTCCAGGTTGGCCTCGTCAGCACTTGTTCACAAAGCTTCTCCTGCTCTCAGCATGCAGACCTCATCGTCAACACTGTTAACACTGAGCAGGGGACAGATTCTACACCCACATCCAGCCCTGCTGCAGCTACATGCATGGTTACTGAACTCGCTGAGTTCAAGGAATTAGATCTGCTGCAAGACTGTAGAGACATCCTTTCCAAAGGCATCGTCCGTGATTAAAACTTACACTCTCAAATGGACAGGTTTCTGTTGATGGTGTCTTCGTAACAATGTGCACCCACTTGAGCCTTCTTCAGATAACATTTTACTTTATCTGCTTTCTCTGGCTAAATCCGGCCTTCTCATCCAGGGGACACATCAATATTCATAATCTATGAATAATCCCCGCCCATGTGTGGGATCCCGGAGTGATAATAACCATGAAATTCTTCAAAAGCCCACTGGGGCTTAATTGTTAAAACATGCGGAGAAGTATGACAATTTTGGGTTCAGTATATTTATGGTGATCAATATTGACAATTTTACCATTACAAGACTGAATGTTCTAGCCGTAATCACTTTTTCATTGCGGTACCATTCCATATTTAAGGTGTATGGATATCATTATACCGATGTACAATTAAGCACTTGTTATATTGTATACATTGTATGAATTGGGTTTCTCTCAAAAAACTTTATTGAAACTACTGTGCTATTGGCGATTGTGTATACAAAACAACAAATGGCCTCCAAAAACGGAGTGTAGAGACAAGTAGTCCTACTTTAATTTCTATGAATTTTCTGCACTATATGTAAAGTGAATTTTCAAACAATTCTTGACCCGTGACCAAGGTGCCTTTGGGCATGTTATTTGCTTGCATGTCTTAAATAAATTATCACGCTGCAAAAGAAAATTTGGGCTTGAACGATTCTTTGGTGATTGCTGGAGGAATCAAGTATGGAATATATATATATAGTGGTCCAGTTGAAGGCGAGGAGCCGAAACGCGTAGACCGTCCGTTAATTGATGCACGTTATTTTGCACTGCTCCAATTGCCATTGCCCACAGTTGAACAGCACTCCAACACGGTTGAAAGGTGGCAAACCTTTATTCACAGGGTACAAGCAGGCTCTTTTTTTTTTTTTTTTTTTTGGGTTATAAACTTTTATTCATTATTCAAATGCAGTACACCGCTATTCAGCCAACAACCCGGAGGCAGGCAGCATCTTTATTATCATGTTGACCATATCTTGCGGTCCTGCACCATGTACATGTGCAAGGATCATGTTTCAGTAACTTTTCAAATAACCTATACAACCAAACCAACAACGCTTTGCCATTTGTCATAAATTATTTGTCAATATAAAGGGCTTTTTGACACTTATATTAGGGCGATTTCCAAGTAGGTCACGTCAAAGAGGTTGTGGGGGGGTATGTGCGTGTGGCGAATAACTGCACGTGTGAGGGGGGAACTGCGCAGCACCCGAACTATTCAATTCAATCCTCCCAGAAGCACTCACGTAGTCACACGTTCGATTTCCATCGTTATACAGCCAAAAACCTTAGTAATGTTCCTCTAGTGAAATCTCACACCACGTATGTCCAATCTCCATGCACCATTCATCCATCGCTACCAGGCATCTCCAGCCTCTCACATCCAGGCTCATTCGTCTATCTCTGCTCCAGCCAACCAGGTCGTAAGGGGCAGCCAGATATCAGCAGGTCTAGACCGCGGTGGTAGGAGCTCCCAATACGTAGTCAGTTGATCCCGACAGTATAGTGCCGAGTTTATCCACCCCGTCGTTTTTGGAGCAGTTTTCCTTTTCCAATGTAGTGCAATTTGTCTTTTCGCCAGTAGGAGTAACAACGCAGCTAATTTCCTTGAGGCACTGGGTATGCCAGCGACATATCCCAGTAGAGCCACCACTGGGTCAGGAAGCAGTGTTTCTCCTATTATCTGACCCAATTGTGAAAAAACCTCCACCCAATATTGCTGCATCGGCGTGCAACTCCATGTGAGGTGAAAGAAGTCCGCCTCTATAGCCCCGCATCTCCAACAGCGAGAGTCAGGTAGCAATCCTATTTTAAAGAGTTGCACAGGTGTGCGATACGTTTTATGTAGGAAATTAAAGTGTATCAATCGCAGCCTATAGTTAGGCGACAAGTTCTCCAATTGGTCGCAGCAGAATTGCCATTGTTTATCGGTTATGTCGATTCCCGCCTCCGTCTCCCATTGTGATTTCGAGGTAGGTCGCACCCATGGCGCCGTTTCTTGCGTTATTTTATAGATCCGGGTGATCAGCTTTCTTGGAGAGCCGTTGGTCAGTACGTTCTCCAGTGCCGAAAGCTACGGAGGCACTGCTGGGAACATCGGGTATCTGGCCTTACATGCCGCTCGCAGTTGGTAGTATAGCAGCAAGTCAGAGGCCGTAGGTACTTCTGATTCGCATATGTCCCTCAGTTTCACAAACGTGTCGTCTGGGTATAGGTCACTCGCCACCACCAGACCACGCTGTCGCGCCCTCTCAGAAATCGCCGCATCTGTCAGAGGACCTAGCAAGGGGTTGCCGCTCAGCGGCATGGATGGGGCATACAGCTCAGAGATGCCTGCCCGGTTCGCGATGCCCTGCCAGGCCCATCGCACTGTTTCCACCGTGTTTATGTCATCCGGCGATCTTTTGTATTTGTGATACAGCGTCGTTTTCAAAGGGGTGGGTGCCGACACATCCATTTCGATCGCCGCGTGGGGCTGATATGGGATCGGGTGGTGCCAGAAGTGTAGATATTGAGCCTGGGTGCAGTAGGCATATAACTTGAAATCAGGAGCCGCCAGACCACCCTGGCGAAAAGGGAGCGTCAATACTTTCCACTGCACTCTAGGCTGTTTGCCCGCCCACACTAGTTCCAGTAGGGCCGAGCGTACGCGTTTGAAAAAGGATTGTGTAAGTGGCAGGGGCACATTCGCAAATAGATATAAGAACTTTGGCAGTATAATCATTTTTGTTATGGCTATACGCCCTGTCAGTGACAGCGGCAGGGTGATCCATTTTTTCACCTTCGTCTCAAGCCAATCCACGGCGGTGCCATAGTTGAAAAGCCATAGGTCTTGTATCGAGCGGCTTATATGTATTCCCAGGTATTTCACCTCACCGTCCACCCAAGTGATGGGGAATTCGGTAGGGCATTGCGTCGTACCGTCAGTCAATGGCAAAAGCGTGGATTTGGACCAGTTGACGTTAATGCCGGTCAAACCGCTGTATCGCACTAATTCCCTCATCAGGGGGCCAAAATTGTCAGCCGGGTTTTGCATAAAGATTGTTATATCGTCCGCGTACATGGACACTAATAAACCACTGGAGGTGAATCCTATACTTCTCTGGGTGTTATGTTGTCTCAATCTCGCCGCTAACGGCTCTGTGGCGATGGCAAAAAGCAGCGGCGATAACGGGCATCCCTGTCTAGTCCCCCTAGTGATCCCTATAGGCTGTGAGACTTTCCCGTTAACTTTCACTCTAGCCGTGGGGCCACTGTAAAGGACGCATATTTTTTGGATAAACAACTCGCTGAACCCCATTCTTGTGAAGAGTGCCTGTAGGAACTTCCACTCAAGAGAATCGAATGCCTTGGTTGCGTCCAACAAGGCAGCCGCGGCCTGGACTTTTGGGTCCAGATAGTGAAGTAAACCAAATAGCGTGCGTAGGTTGTGTGACGTGGATCTGCCCGTAACGAATCCAGACTGATCCGAGAGTGCTATTTGGGGTATCATTGGTTTCAGGCGTTCCGCCAGTAGCTTGGCATAGATCTTGGCATCTAGGTTGATCAGGGACAGCGGCCTATACGAATCCGGACACGTGGGGTCCTTGCCCGGCTTCAGAAGTGTAATTATCATGGCCTCTCGGAGTGACGGGGGAAGGCTCCCGGTCTCAATCGCTTCCATGTATACCTTGTGCAGCCGTGGGACCAAGATGTCAGCATATTCTTTGTAGAATGCAGCCGTGAGGCCGTCAGGTCCAGGAGCCTTACCCAAGGGCATGCCGGCGATGGTCAGACGTATGTCTTCCTGCGTCAGCGGTAAATCCATATATTCGCGTGCTCCGTTGTTGAACCACGCTAGCGCCACCGTATCTAGGTAATCTGTTATCATATCATCCTCGGCTGCATTTTGGAGGCGTACAGGTTCCCATAATATTCTTCCATAGCATGCAAGATATCACTCGGCGTCCGAGCCATCTCGCCAGTTTCAGTGGCCAGTTCCAAAATATAATCCGCTCCTCTAGGTTTTCTGAGCATGGCGGCCAACGTCCTCCCAGGGCGGTCTCCCTCCCCATATCTACGAGCCTGAGCGTATTTATGTAGGAATTTTACCTCCCTCTCTGCTTCTTCCTGATACTGGGTCAGTTTCACCCTGAAGGCCGCCCGGGCCCTATCTGTAGGCGATGTCGTAATCTCGACTTCCAGCGTCGCTAATTCTTTTTCGAGCGTATCAAGTGTGCCTTTAATGGATCGCAGTACTCCAGTCTTTAGCGCCATACAGTGCCCCCTAGTCACCACTTTACAGGACTCCCAGAGTGTGCCTGGCGAATCCACTGTCCCTTCATTGAGCTCAAAGAACTCCTCTAGTTTACCTCTCAGTTCCTCTTTAAACACAAGATCTAATAGGGCCTGCGACGGAAACCTCCAGCTAAATGGCTGTGTGTATTGAGTGGGGGTCGCCAGCGTTATTCCCACCGGAGCGTGATCTGATAGCGACCTTGGCAAGTGCATCGCCGTCAAGACTGACGTATGCAGGTCTCTGGACAGTAGCCAGTAGTCAAGTCTCGACCACGCGGCTCTATGGGCTGTGATGCAAGTACCCGCCCTCGTCTGTGGGTGTAACAGCCTCCAGGAATCTACCAGGGATGCCTCTCCAACAATGGCGCCCAGTGCCTCAGCCGCCCTCGGGTGGTGCTCTCGGGCAGCGCCTTGTTGATCCATAGCGTCAGACAGCACTACATTGAAGTCCCCCGCCCAGAGGATCGCTGCAGTATCAAATTGACGCATTTTACCCCACAAGCTCTCGTAAAATTCAGGGTTGTCGTCATTCGGGCCATACACATTTACAAGCAGTACTTGGATGCCACACAGCACCCCCAGAATCAACGTGTATCTTCCATCCTCACCTCTCAGTACCTGGTGTGTCACCCAGTGTAGGCCCTTACGGATCAGAACCGCCACTCCTCTGGCATAATTCGAGTAAGGGGCGTGTATCACCTCCCCCCATCTCCTGTGTTTGAGCTGCGAGGCATCTGTGATATGTAAGTGCGTTTCTTGAAGCATGCAGATGTCTACTCGTTTCCTCTCTAAATAGGCATGCACCAGTCTCGCTTTCCTCCTGTCATTCATTCCTCTCACATTCCACGATAGGCATGTTATTGACGCCATTACGGCCTGCACATCAGGGTGTATAGTTTCCCCACTCCCCAGTCTATCTGTAGATTCCACCACTGTGCCAGAGTATAAGGGTGCAATAAGATTAGTAGAGCGCCCCTTGCAGTCCTCCTAGGGCACAAGCGTTCCAGCTCCACAACCACTTGTAAAATCCACCACACCCCTCCATCCCCTAGGCATATCTCAACAGTGTCAGCGCCCATCATGTAAGTGAATGTCAGTGACAATTGCAACAAAGCGTTTTCATATGTGAACAGAACAAACCAAATAAAACCAACCCCCATCCCACCCTTCCCACCCGCTCCAACCCCCCAATCAGGTCGTGCAGTCTTCCCCCCCTGTACCCTCCCACTCAACAACAGTAGTAGAAGGGCTAACCATAGTTTGGGAGTCATCCCTGGGGGTACGCAGGTTGTTGCCTTCCAACCCTGTACTTATGACAGGGCGATCGAGCGCGGTTCGGCTCTGTGCGGTACAGGGACCCCCGGCCCCCCAATCAACCAGAGCATCGGTCATCTCCTAACATTCTGCAGGATAATGTAGTAAAAAGTACGACACCTCCCCAAGGAAGCAGCCAGCGCCCCAAAATTCCCGGTAGCAATGCCGCACATACCCTCCCTCAGCACAGAAGGCCCTAATGACTCAATATTCAACAACACAGGACATTATTCAATATCACTTAGCTGGCCAGAGTCCCCTTGGTCACCAGTCTCCGTCCGTCCTTTCTGGTCTTTAGCAAGCTGCTTGGCGAACTTCAACGCCGCCTTGGCATCCGTGAAGAATGTGGGTTTACCCGGGCCCTGCACCCTCAGTTTCGCCGGGTAAATCAAAGAGTATTCCGTGCCTGTTTGTTGGAACACCTTCTTAGCGGGTAAAAATTCCCGCCGGGCAGATTGGACTTGGAGCGTGAAATCAGGGTACATAGCAATACGATTTCCTTTGTATTGTAAATCCGCCATGTTGCGTGCCAGACGCAGGATCGAGTCCCTATCTCTATAATTCAACACGCGTGCAAGGATTGTCCTAGGTGGAGCTCCTGGCTTGGGCACTGGACCCAGTGCGCGGTGCGCCCTTTCCACCAGAAACATAGGGGAGAGACTCTCTCCAAACAGGTCTTTAATCATCTGTTCAACATAGCGTTCCATATTCGCAATGTCCGTCGATTCTGCCACTCCCGTGATGCGAACGTTGTTTCTTCTGGACCTCGCTTCCAAATCCTCATTCTTCATTTGGATCAGGGAGAGCACTTTGTCCATTCCCCTTAGTTTCTTGTCCAGTTCCGATTGGCATTCCTCCGTGTCCGTCACACGTGTTTCCAGGACCCCGACCACTCCTTCCTGCTTATCCATTCTCCTCGTCATGCCGTCCATACGTGCAGCCAATGCGTCCATCTTACCATCTATGCCTTGCAGACTTGACTTTAGTTCTTGAAACATTGCCTTAATGTCATCCGCCGGTAGCACAGGTTGGCTTGCACCCGATGTTTCCTGATCCGGCGCTTCCTGGCTTGGCGGTTTCTTGGTCGTCTTGTCGAACATAATTTTGGGCTGTCGTGTGTCCGGCTTGCCCATGGTGACGACCGGCCTCGTCACGCCTTGCTATCGCCGTCCAGGAGCGCCTGACTTCCACTGATATCAGTCAACCCGAATTATGGGGTGCACCTCGGCGCCCACGTGCAACTTCAGCGCTGGACGCGTAGGCGCCAGTCTAGAGCAATGTGTTCTGGTCCCCGAGTCGGCGGCACCAACCAGTAGGTGTGGCGGTCAATGGCACATCAAGTCCGGTGCCCTCACTGTAGGTAGAGGTCCGCAGACTGCCTGTATAATTCCACTGTGTCTTAGGCCATATGGCTGTGCAGCGCAATAGTCTCCCTCCAGCACTCAAATTAGAGGCACTAGCTCGCTTTTGGCGCCTTCACCGACCCCTGCAGTGCCAAGGCTCAAACTCCGGGAGAAAATGGCGGTATGCGCCCGTCCACCCTCAAACGGCGTTTTTCGCCAATGTCAGTTAATGGAGGGGATTCATTAGTGCCCAGCAGTTCAAAGTTCCATTTCACCCAGAAATCGCAGTCTCGGGCAGTTAGCTTATCAGGCGCCCCACCAGCTCCTTACCGGCGGCTGCACGTCTGCGCCTCTTCCCGCTGAACGATCTTGCGGCTTGTAGCGTGCATCGCGGCTCAGCGCCTCTTTTCCTTCAAGCGCCGTCGCACCTGGGTCTGGGGCAGAGGGTAGGCGCAGCCGTCCACTCCGCCAGACGCCTGTACCAGGCGTCCGCTAGCCAGCGGGCGCCGTCACGTTTCCCCAGTCGACCGATCTGGCGACGCAGCGCCGGGCACGCAGTCACTTCCGGCCCGCCAGTGCGAGCGCAAGGGTCCGGCGCCACACACCGTAGCAGGCCTCTCACCGGCAGAAGGTCCGGGAGGTGTCTCACACCAATGCGCTGGGCGGATTCCTGTCAATCCGTCTTGAAGCGATGGAGGGTCGCTCCGCTCGTGGAAGGGGGCCGGGACCCGAGCCCCAGAGTCGGTGGAAAGCGGATTTATGCCGGATTAATACACTCGATCAGCGGAGCTGCGCTTTCAGGCAGCCATTCCGCTCGGCAGCCAAGCCACGCCCCCGGGTACAAGCAGGTTCTGGTGGCAATTTCAATCAGACGGTCACTGATGCGAGCTCCTGACTCGTTTTGAAAAATGTATGTATATGTATATATATATATAACCTCAGCTTGGGCGGGTTGCATTCCTTCCTGCCCCTGCCTAATGACATTCGTGCTCTAGGTCGAAGGATTAAGGGGATTAGAGTGACATTTTTACATTTTCTACGGGGATTGTTTTAGCGTTTTGCACAGTACCTAGCTTCTCGCAAACCCTCGGCAGCACTCACCTGGATTCCATTGGTGCATCCTGGGTGTTGGAGTCCTGGATTGTACAAGGACCTTAATCATCAAGTGTAATTACCTGTGGAGGGGTGGAGCGGATACTGCACCAACCGGCATGCAGCATTGTACATTTAAATGCAGAGCGCTTGTAATTCCCTTGTTACACCACGGCGCTGACGAGGCCTGATGAGGCCGAAATGCATACGCCAAACCCACAAATTAAAGGTGTTGTCTTCGAATCCCCTCGGGGCTCCTGCTTCTCTCAACTTTGGAAGGAGGTTTTCTTTGTTTGTATGTGTATGTGTATATATGTATGTTGACTGAGAGGTGTTTCCTTTATACTTTGCAATGTATATTTAAATGACCGGTTAAACGTGTGTAACTCACACACATTGACGAAGGCCAAGTGCCGAAACGCGTCTGTGGCGAGCTTGTAGTTAATAAACTACTGTGTGACGAGTACCTCTCGAGTGCTGTCTTCTCTTTTCCTGCAATATTGGATTTGGATGAGCGCGATATATATATATATATATATATATATATATATATATATATATATATATATATATATATACACACACACACACCAAACGTCCTCTCTCACATCGAAAGAAGGGACACAGCGGGGCTCCAGTGAACATTTATTAAAGAAAGTCAGCATGACCGGTTTCGGCGTCAAGCCTTTTTCAAATGCCGCAGTTCGTACAGGATGCCTCCGTTCAGGTAATCATAGAGCTCCTCCCACCATGTGATGTAAAAGGGCTCAGCTGCATATATATGTGTGTATATATATATAAGTGTATGTATATATATGATATGCAGCCTAGAATGTTTCCAACATGGCAAAAATGCTGAAATTACATCGGTTTACACAGCAAGAACAATACCCTCCTAACCCATAAGGAAAAGAGGAAGCAGTGAGAAATTGTCATTCAACAATGCTTTATTGCCTCAAGGAAAGCTTCTAATTGCAGACAGTTGCGACTGGGGGCCCTCGCTCTTCACTGTTGGTGGCTCCAGTTCCAGCAGCGCTGTCAGCTCCGGCCCAGGCACTGACGTTGCCCTTGCCCCCGGACGACCTTGACCCCGGTTTCAGCCCTTGATGTGGACACGGCGCCAGAACGGCATCGCTCGATGCGGATTTTGCTGATGGGGTCTTTTTTATTTTTGACCTGTTAGACAGCCTTCAGAGGAAGGGGAGGACTGGGAGGGGTCTGAGGACCCTCTGAGCACAGTGTGAGTTTGACCCGGACTGGGCAGAGGAATTGGGGGATGCCAGTGGTCTAGACACCTCTTCTGGTCTTGGCATGCTAACTCCTCCTACCGTGGCTACGGAGGAGGTTTGCGACTTTCGCAGTGGTGTTTGGCCAAGGCCCTCCACCGTGAGCTCCCTACAGTGCCAGTCAGGACTAACCTCCTGACAGAAGTACTTTAGCCGGCGCCTACCTCTGCGGAGCCATTGCTGCCCTATAATGCACTTTCTGATGATCTTTTGGGCACCTGGCCCAGGCCGAATATAAGGGCTCCAGTGGATAGGAACATGTCGACGCCATCGCCTGGTACGGGTGACCCCATTTTCCTTTCCCAGCACCCCACCCCTGAGAGCTTGGTTGTCCAAGCCTCTGCGTCCCAAAACTCATTCCCTTCCGCACCCCCGGAAAGAGAATCCAAGAAACTGTAACAGTTCGGTAAGAAAAAAAATTCTTCCGCCAGTTCAGGGCTGCGGTCTGTGAACACCGCATGCCTCTTGGGCCATTTTCCCCACTCTGTGTGGGATATGGTGGCGCAGGTGCCGCCTCAGTTTCCGGAGGAGGCCCGGACAGTGCTCTCTCAAGCTACTGCTGAAGGGAGAGATGCAGCAAATTTCACAATTCGATGTGGCCTTGACACCGCCGACTCGCTGGGCACAGTGATTTCCACGACCGTGGCGCTCCGTTGCCACGCAGCCACGCCCTGCTGAGGACAACTGGTTTTTTGGGGGGATGTCCAGAACACTTTGATGGACATGCCCTTTAATGGCATTCACCTTTTTGGCAATAAAGCAGAGTTGGAGCGCTTTAAGGACTCGCAGGCTTCGGCCAAGTCCTTGGGCCTTTCGGCCACGCGCCCTCCTCCGCCTTCGGCTTTTCACTTCTTTCGTGGCCACGGAAGTGGCGCCTCGACATCTTTGCTTCGGAGCCATAGGCCCATGCAGCAACAGTCTCGCCGCGGACATGGGACCCGCCGAGACGGGTCAGGTGGCCAGCGGGCGGGTCAGTCCACCTCCACCCTGGCCACCACTGCCTTCAAACTCTCCTAGTCTGGTCTTTCTGGCCCATCAAACGCCAGTGGGTGGCAGGATCCGCCATCACCTCTCCCACTGGCGCACCATGACTTCGGACATGTGGGTTTTACAAATAGTCCGGAGGGGCCACTCCCTCCCCTTCAAGGCTACCCCTTCAGCCGTGCCACCCGAGTACCAACACATGTCGGGGGATCATTTGGCACCTCTTCAACAGGAAGTTGCGGCCCGCTTGGCCAAGGGGGCCATTGAGCGCGTTCCTGCGCCAGAAATAGGACGTGGTTGTTCCCACTATTTTCTGTTGCCCAAGAAGGACAAGGGCCTGCGTCATATCTTGGACATCAGGGTCGTCAATCGCTTCCTTCGGAAGGAGAAGTTCAAGATAACTGGCTCAGGTCTTGTCTGCCCTCGACCCGGGAGACTGGATGGGAGCGTTGGACCTGCAGTATGCATATTTCCACATTCCCTTCCTGCCGGCCCACAGGCGTTACCTGCGATTCACTGTAGGCCATGAGCACTTTATTTACCGTGCTCCCCTTTGGCCCTACCAGCGCCCCTCTGGTGTTCACGAAAGTGATGGTGGTGGTCGCAGCTCATCTGTGCAGATCAGGGGGTTTCAGTCTTCCCCCTATCTCGACGACTGGCTGTTGAAGACTGGCTCGCCCTGGACAGTCGTCTCCCACCTCCACACTACGGCTGACCTCCTGCATTTGCTGGGTTTCTCCATCAATGTGCCGTAGCCGCACCTGATTCCCTCTCAGAAGCTCCTCTTCATCGGAGCGGTTCTGGATACAACACACTTTTGGGCCTATCCTCCCGAACGGGGAGTACAGGATATTCAGGCTATGATTCCGATATTTTAGTCTCTATCCTGTGTTCCTCATGGCCTCCTGCATCCTGCTAGTCACTCATGCCAGATGGCATATGCGGGCTCTGCAGTGGGATCTGAAGTTCCAGTGGGCGCAGCATCGGGGAAACCTGTCAGATTACGTCCAGATTTCAGAGGGCATTGCACAACAGCTGCAGTGGTGGCTCACAAACCGGCATTGGGTCAGTGGCAGATCCCTCTCCCTTCCCCAACCGGAGCACACAATGGTGACGGATGCGTCCCTCCTGGGATGGGTTGGCCACATGGGAGAGGCGGAGCTCCGAGGCCTCTGGTCTCTGGCGGATTGCAGGCTCCACATCAACCTTTTGGAGCTTCGGGCAATCTGACTTGCACTGAAGGCATTCCTTCCCTCTGTCAAGGGAAGAGTAGTGCAGGTGTTCACAGACAACACCACTGCCATGTGGTACTGCAAAAAAACAAAACGGGGTTGGGTCGTGGACCCAACGTCAGGAGACCCTGCGCCTCTGGACATGACTGTAACATCAGGGCATTTCCCTGGTGGTTCAACACCTGGCAGGTTCACTGAACACCAGGGCATACAAACTCAGCCGCAGGTGCATGATGGGTCACGAATGGCGTTTTCACTCGGACGTGGCTCAAGGCAGGGCCGGCCCTAGGCATGTGCAAAGTGTGCACCTGCACAGGGCCGCCAAACCTCAGGGGCCGCCACGACGAGGATCGGATCGGAAGGAATGACTGGCACTGGAGGCCCCCTGACAGGATTTGGCGGCCTGCGGCTCCGACCCCGGCTTTCAATATAGGCATCAAACTAATCTCTACGAAAGCAGAACAAGTACGAGATGAAATTGACGGTGCCATTGTGTAATGCTGGTTGTGCTCCACTCACTACACACTAACCGCGCTATATAAAACTCTGAATAAATAAATAAAATAAATAAACCCCGAGGCTCTCGGAAACGTCAGGAAGGGATAAGGTGAAAATTTCGTCTCATGTTTTCATTTTGAAACATTCTTTTTGAGGCAGTTGGCACAACTTGGTCTCCTCATATAACGTGTTCTCTGCGACGCAAGCTACATTCAGGTACTGTTTAAAGTTATCTTTAATTCATGATCCACAGTGTGCAAGCTCCATCTCGGTGACAGGCACACCTTTGACTTTGATCTACAATTAATATAGCGTCACTCCTCAGCTGGGGCGTCCCTTAGTTTCCGTGTAAGTTAACTTCCGCCACTACACCCTTATGTGCTGACTCTGAGTACAGTACGCCAGAACTGCCTGCTCTGCGAAGGAAGGTACGGAGCATTACTCCCCGTCCTTGAGATGTCTCGGTTGGTGCACCTCTACCCTGGCGCACTCTGTTATTGCAGTACTAGTATCACTCTCACAGTCACAAAGTTCGACCAGTGCACACAAAGCCGGCCTCAGTGCCCTGCTGCCCCCCTTGTCATTCCAATAAGCTGGTCTGCCAAAAAGCCTCAGCCAAGACATGCAACCCCCTGCACTTCGAGTACCAATGCCTCTGCCCCCTCCTTCAAGTACAGAGACTGAGGCTACTTCCAAAGCTCTTCCACTACTGGGAGCCCCACCCCGCCAATGCACCTCAGGCCTGACTCACAGCCCTACTGGCTGTTGCACTGCTCGGACCTTCCTAGTTGCAGGTGTCTGCCAGCAAACCTCAGTTTGACAAGCAACAGTACTGAACCCCCTATGTAGTTCTGCCAGTGACCCTCAGTCCTGGCTGGCGGTAGCCAAATAGGACACAATGCCCTCCTCCTCCTAAATTGTATCGTTCTGAGACGAATTCGGAAGGGTAGGAGCAGCCGCAGGTACTGGTCATCTAACGACTTTTCTGGATGTATTATTATAACACCTTCCTGAGCTCCGCCCCGTCCGGACCCCCTCTTCCGCGGCCCCCACCTACGCTCCCTGCACAGGGCCACCATGAGCCTAGAGCCGGCCCTGCTCAAGGTCTTTCAAAAGTGGGGAGAGCTTTGGTTAGATCTATTCGCCACCGAAGACAACGCTTAATGTCAACTGTTCTGTGTGTTTGAATTCCCAAGGTGGCACTCGCTAGACAAAGCTTCTCATCGCGAGTTGAGTTGTGGTCTGTTGTACCCCTTTCCGCCTATACCACTTCTGCCCAGAGTGCTGAAGAAGATCAGGCGCGACCGGGCACAAGTAATTCTTGTGGCACTGGACTGAGCTCCAAGAGTTTGGTATCCCGAGCTACTCTGTACTACCCCTGATTCCCCCCGATCCGACTGCCTCTACGGGAGGATCTTCTGTCGCAGCATGGCGGACGGTCCTCCACCCGAACCTGTCCAGTCTCCACCTCTTTGCGTGGAGATTGAGCGACAGCAGTTGATTCCTTTCAACTTGCCTCCTGAAGTCTGTGAGGTCATTCTGGCAGCCAGGCGTCTCCACTAAGTTATTATACGCCTGCAGGTGGAACAAATTTGTGGCATGGTGTGCAACAAAGTCTCTGAATCCCCTTTCTGCCCCTCTTTCAGAAGTCCTACTGTTTCTTCTTTCTTTGGCCCAGCAGGGCTTTGCTCTGGGCACTAGCAAGGTCTACCTTTCTGCTATTTCGGCCATTCAGTGTATATGTTTGTATATATATATATATGTGTGTGTATAAGGTAATTTTGCATAGAATATAAACTTACTTGCTTTAATTTGTGGAATATTTCCAGTAAAAGATGATGGCAGCTAACTTTTCTCTTTAGATCTACATAAAGAGTTAGACCGCCTGTCCCAAGAGAAGTTGGAGTTGAAATGTCAGTCTGAAAAGGATCGAGCTAATTTGTTGTCTCAAATGAATGTGCTGGAGGCAGAGCTTGAGGAGCAAATAAGCAGAAATCAAGATTTAGCTACGGCCACATCTGAAGTCTGTGACCTTCGACAGCAGATCCAAGTTTTGGAGAAACAACTGAAAAACCAGCGACACTTCATGGATGTAAGTTTTTCTCGGATCTCATTCTTGTAGAACGTGCGTTTCCGGAAGTATTGTCACACGCAAGGGTGAAACAAGGGTATTTAAGAGTGTGATGTTAACTGTTTCATAAATTTGGGTCTTGTATGGCCTTTGAGGTAGGGAAAGAGATTGTGTTGCCAAACTAAGCTTTTTTGCACATTGTGGTTGCCCTTGTTTTTTTGGGCTTTGGTATTTTATGGTAAATGTATGAATGTCTGCTTTATAGTGTACCTGCAAATGTCATGTTTGTGCACTTATTCTGGCTCTTTAAGGTGAACCCAGCAAACAAGCTTGGACTCTGGAAATCATTTTGAGTTCTCACTTTGCTAGTTGATTAAACAATATTCTAATGTTTACTCTAAAAGTTGTTTATGACAATGGTCAATAAGACGTTTGCTGTAATAGAGCATCAAAGGGTTGGCATTAAGGAGAAATTAAAGTCGCATTTTAGTTCTGATCTTCCTTTATTTTAACTCACTGGCAATTGCTTGCGTTTGGTGGAGAAAAACTTCTGATTAAAAATGCAGGCACTAAAAAAAAAAAAAAAAAAAAAAAAAAGATTCAGTGGGTCAACCAACCTAAGCGCCCATTCTCGTGTCCCAGCTCTAATCCATAATTTTTCTGTGGCATTTACCACTTTTGTTTTGTGCTTTTCATGGTAGTGTCATTTTATTCCTCTATTTCTATTAGATTTATTAAAAAAAAAAAGTGTTTTGCCACATGCTGTTGTAGGTCCCTTCACGGGGTCAAGTGTGAAAGAATAGGAAGGTTAGGGAAGGAACATTAAAACAGAGATAAAGAACTGGAAACTTTCACTGCTATGTGCGTCATATTCAAGGTTCCTATTTATCAGGTCAAAGCCTATGAGGAGGATTGTCTTAATGGGGAGTAATTATAGAGTAGTTAAGTCAGTTGGCTTCTTCTCTCCTTAAGAAGGGAATTCAAGATTCTCTCGTAGGGGATTTCCTTGTATAGCCGTAAGTTTTGAATAGTCCCGCCCACGTGCATGGACCCTGGAGCACATTTTAGGTCTCGCCTAGGCAGCGCTTGCGCGGTCTCTTCGAGACATGCTGTATTCAGGATACGTGTATAAAGCTCCACTTTCTTCCCACCCATCTTTTTAAATGGCTCCTGTCCTTTGTAAATGGTGGCTTTTCATTTGTCATTAGGCTTTATAGTACCTCCTTAGTACTCCCTTGTCTCTTCTTGTAACCTCCCATGAGGACATCCCCTGTTACATTTGTTTTTACGCCTTAGGTTTTAATTACAGCCTCAAGGCACTACCTTTTTAAAGGCCTTCAGACAGGACACTCACTTAGTCCTAAACTAGACTGGCAGTGATTACTTCACTCACTAGCACATCTCACATTTATTTAATTTTTTTTAACAAATTTTATTGCCTTTTAGATGTCATGTAACATTCTCCTTAGAGCGTCTAGGTACAGTAGCTGTAACCACCCAAGATGCTATGTCTGATCTATTTAGTTTGTTGCCACCATCGCTTGACCCCCTTGGTATATAGCAACTATAATGATCACGATGCTATCTCGTACCAGTATACCACGTATGTAGGATATACCCCCTCCCCTTCCCCCAACAATAATACAACAAACCAAAACTTCCCTGGCTCCCCCCCCCCCCCCCCCCACCCTCCTCACACTGCTGTCTCCCCTCGACTATTCAGCTCAGTGAGTAGGCTCTCGGGCACTTTAGGCGTGTAAACCGATGTTGTGTCGGACCTTCCGTTGTGACCCCCTTCTTCACCCGTGTGTGTTGGTGCCATGTAACGCTCCCATGCGCCTGTCTCTACTGGGGTATTCCGCCTTAGTCTGATCCCTGGGGGTGCTCTACATACTGAAGCCTCTCTGGGGTGGAAGCCTCTGAATCCCTGCCAATTCTTGTTAAGTCCGCTACCAGCCCTTCCTATGCCTGCGCCCGTTCCAGTCTTCCCACTCCCCGCTGTGCATTCCGAAGTAGGACCCTGCCCTCGCAGCCCACCCATTTCACCAGCTCACATTTCCATCTGAGGATACTGGGGCCCCCTGGTTTCTTCCAGCTACTGGTTATTTCTGGTTTCGCGAGAATAAATGCCAGGTCCTGATACCTGGCTGTGGTTTTGGTTTTAGCAGAGTTTGGAAATAAGTGGAGCAGTACATGGGCAGGTGTGCAGGGGACCTCCCTCTCGGTCACCCTCGCTATCAATTGTGTTACTTCATGCCAATAGTGTGTTAAGGAGGCACAGCTCCACATCATATGTATAAAGGTCGCCCCCTGATCTTGACACCTCTGCCATCTAGCGTCCGTGCCGTCAAAATATCGGTTGATACGTTCTGGGGTAAAATAGGCTTGATGGAGTATATAGAAGCTGATGAGGCTAAACCAGGCATTGCGAGATACTTTGGCAGTGCGTTCTAAAATGTTGTCCCAGTCCTTGTCATCTAGCGGCCTGCCAATATCATTCCCCCCTTTTGTGTCTTAATCTGTCCAGTGGTTGTGGGGAGTCCCGTCCTATGGCTGTATAGAGGCAAGCCACAGCCTTAATGGTCCCACCTGCCAAACTCTTATATTCACATGTGTAGTGTTGCGGCGGTTCCGTTGATCCCTCACCCCAATGTCTTCTCATCGCTCCTGTGACGGCCCATATAAGAGAAAGTGTCCCTGCGATATGTCCCAGTCAGTACTGAAGTCCTCAAAGGAGAGGAGCTCCCCGTCTCGGAAAAGATTCCCAACCTTCATCACTCCGGCATCAACCCAGTCGTCCAGGCCCCGCTATTGTCCTCCGTGGAGAAGGGCTTCCAACAGCGACGGTGCCATTTCCGGACCTAGTCAAGCAGTGCTGGTGCCTAGGTCACAGCTTGTGCTACTGCACTGAGACAAGTAGTGCTGGTACCTTGCTCACTAGGGACATCTAGACACAGCTTGCTGTACTGCACTTACCACATCTCTATTAGACCTTCTATACATTTCCCTTAATCAGCTCCACATAGAGTACAACCTAATCTGGAATTAATATAATAATTATTTTGTCACATTTCAAAGCTACTAATTGTATACATGGACATAGCTATTTGAATGTACTTGTGGTACTGTCTTGCATGCAATGCATTATGGGTGAGGTAGATTTACCAAATCTTCAAAGTTTATGATGCTCACTAGGGACCTCTAGGCACAGCATGTGCTACTGCACCTAGACAAGCAGTGCTGGTGCCTTCCTCACTAGGGATATACAGGCGCAGCTTGCTGTACTGCGCCTACCACATCTAATTTATATTAGACCTTCTATAAATATCCCTTCATCAGCTCCACATAGAGTACAACGAATCTGGAATTAATATGATTATTATAATAATTATTTTGTCACATTTCAAAGCGACTAATTGTATTTGTACTTCTAGTCGTTGCTTATGAGAAGCAAGGCTGGCAGTAACTGTGCCTCTATTACTTCCAGCCTTGCTGTTTATAAGCAAGGACTATAAGCACAAAGTGCGTGTTTAGCACCGCTTACAGGTTTTCAAAACACATAAATAAAAGACATTGTCGTTTACAATGGCAATAGCTCAAATTCTCGTAATGCGAGACCTATTGCATTGCAAATGATTGTTTAATATATCTTTCAAAATGGAGACTTTCGCCTTTCTTCAGGATAGCCTGTAAAGACACTTAAGAAAGAGACAAATAGTGCAGCCTACATACATAGTGTACAATGGCCCAAGTCAAAAAAGAGCACCACATTAAATATGAGAGCAATTTAAGATGTTTTGCAAGCAGCAGAAATCTCCCTCCCAAACTCCTTTTTAGGTCAAGCATGGGCAGCGCATTCGCTGCTCTGCGAGGCATGCTGTAATGTACTCTGAGGCTTGAAGCCCCTTCTCTTTTCCCTTTCGTGCCTTTTATAAATGCATGCTTGTGTTTGGTCAGCATGTCTTATTACTCCTACCTTTAGTTGTTTTAGATCCTCACTGCGGACTGCCTCTGCCATATGTGTTCTTACACTTTTTAGGACTCGCCTGGCGAAAGTAGCGCATGTGCTGCTCCCGCCAGAGAAGACTTTTTGCAATCGATTCTGCCAAAGCCTTACATGCATGTGCAGGGATGGACAAAGATGGCTGCTCTAGCCATTTGTCCAAGCCTAACAGCATGCACGTGCATGTAAGGACAGTGGACAGTCCGCCGCCATCTTCTGCTTGCTTTCACTTTAAACACAGTTTAAAGTGAAAGCACGCCGCCATATGCGTGCGCGTGCACTGCGCACCAGCCCGGCCAACCTCCCTTGTTTTCTGAAGTGCCAACTGAGACATCCCATCACACCTTAGCAGCCCTTTGCCTAAAATACTGAAACACATCTGGAAGCGGTAGAGGTCCCTGCTGTCACCCCGTGGTGTCTGCGCCACGTGATCTCGAGTGCTGTTTATGAACAGTCTTATGGCTCCTGCTTCACATTTGCGAGCTGCCTGTCATTGCTGCTTGTTTGTCTCGTAACAGCAGCAGATTTATTGCTGGGCCTGTGATATCGCACTTTGGGGATATGTCTGAGAGTAAAGCGGACCAATTAGGCCGTCTGTGGCCTTTCAAAGCGAGCGCGAGGAGTGCACGTGCTTCTGATGTTTTTCTTGCTGAGGAGCGGCATGGATTCACAGGGATGCACCAAACGTTTAAACACACCAAATGTAGAGTTTACTTGATTTTTCCATTCAAGTCAGGAAGGCAGGACGTTGATAGACTAGGGTTAAGGCCATTAATAAACATTTTTATTCCATTGTTAGCTCCACCTTGAAAATCATTCAAAACCAAGATATGCCATACCGGCTGCATGGGACAGTACTATTCATAATGGCCCAATCATATCGTATGAGCAACGATGCCCCCATTGGACCGTAGACTTCAACAGTAGAAGGTGGGCAGGTATGTTGTGTTATTCACATTTGTATGGCATCGGGCATCATTTCCATGGCGTCCTGAGGCATTCTCTAACAGGGCCTCCTTTCTGCTGGGATTGGGACGTGCCGTCACACGTGCCTTTAGTTTGAGGTTTGATTGTGTTAGATTAGTAGAGAGTCGTTTAAAAGGGTTTGTGTGGATGTGTGCAAGTACATGTGCACCATCTTGGGCAATCTTTGTAGAATGCTGTGCATAATGGTGAATGTACGAAGGGTCCTCACGTTTTTCCTGCATTTGGTAGTTGATCGTCCAGTTCTTACCCAGAGGAAGATGTTCCCTATCACTGCATCAGAATCTGGCAGACCGTTATGATAGTGTTGTTCAGATTAGGCGGTGGTCTCCTTCAAACTCTGCTGTTAGTGTGGCTATATTTTGTCTACTGCCTGGCTTTGGTGCAGTGTTGTAGACATAAAAGTACAGATGTTCTGTCTAGTTTGTGCTGTCTGAGTGTTAACATTTCAAGGAATGAGGGCGTCTGATGATTTTGAGTGGAGAGCGCTGTTGGATATGTGATAGACCCGGAATATGTGATATTCGAAGAGTGTTGGGTAGAAGAGTGTTGGGTGCGTGTGGCAAGTACTGTCTACCATGGGGAGGGTGTGTGGTGAGTCTGGAGTATGGCCGCAATATGTTACCAGAAACGAACTATTCTTTAATCTAGATCTGCAGTGTACGTATGTGGTGTTGAGCTTTACTTCCACATTGTGGTGGGTCTGGACTGCTCACTCAGTTCTTGCATTGCGAGTTGAGTGAAACTGTGTGGAGCCAAATTAATTTGTAAAGAAGAATGTTAGGCTTGTCAGAAGGCTTGTCCGAAGGAGAGAATGCTAAATAAGATGACTGGAGTGAAGAATGTGTGTGGGGCCTCCGGTAGAGTACAGTATATCCTTGCCTTTAGAGCTAGCCACACCACAGGCAGGCTAGATGGACATTCTTGAGAGCTAATCAAAGCCAGGCCAGGAGAGATAGGCTATGATTATCTACCTTTGATTGGCTGTTTTTGGAATATCTCCGCCGCAGAAGGCTTTCTCATGTTACAGGTGACATCCAGAGCCAGACTTGGTAAAGGCTAGACTTTGTCCAAGTCCCTCCTGCTCCCACGGTGGTGCAGTGAACCATTGCAGGGATCTTTGTGGTTAAAGGATCATGCTGTCACCTTAGGGGCACCAGATGAATAAGTATTACTATGGGGTAAGCTGTCAAGGAAGTGTCTCTGTTTCTGGCATCCAGAGGAGAGCCAGAGATGTTTGGGCAACAAAGGAGCAGAACCAGCTCGTGCCACAGAGCAGCTCATCCAGTCATGTGTCTTGCTGCACTAGGGCTCCCCCTGCTGGCATAACAACTTACTGTGGCCATTTAAGGTGTTCTGGGTCACCCTCCCACAAAGCTGAATGACTAAAAACTCAATGGAAGCGAGGTGTGAATTTCGGAGAAAAATAGATACTGAAGTGGAGGCAAAGGAGGGCTCTTACGGTCCATAGGCTTGTCTAAAGAATCTAGCGAATTGCTCAGTTTTTATTTAATAAAGTCCCTCATGGTTAAGAAAGCAATGCATGCCTTGTTTACTCACTCTGGCATTTTATGACAACCTATTTGGGATAATTATTCAAGGAATGCAACTGAAATTTCGTAATATGTCATTTCTTATGGAAGGGAAAAACGAAATTAGCAAACCTCCAGTCAAATAGCTTCACAGGGGTATAATAAAGATTAAACTATGTCTTGTAGTGTTGGGCCCTCAAGTTTGAGGACCGAAGTAATTTCTTATTTAAAAGTAGGGCTAGATCCAGATCTACGTCGGGATCCCCCAGCTTTTGCGCCAGTGCAGTTTTGGATTTCTCCAGATCGTCTTGAAGGCCCGACAGCAGATAATTATAAGTTATTTTTATCTTCTTGCCCCCTTTTATTAAATAATCAACCATTGGGTTATCTGTAGGGAGAGAAATCCTTGGTCTAATGGCCGACAGTGTTTGTACGATTTGGCCATATAAAAACCAATGATTTCGAGGAATACCGTATTTCTGCTGTATTGTTTAAAAACCAAGGATATCATCTCCTACCATAATATCCCCCAAAATCCTCACCCCATGCTCCTTCCAGAACGAGCAGTTCCTATTCAGGCCTAGATGTGGAAAAAGGCTAGAATTCCATAGGTTAATATTACCAGTAATTTTTTGAATATTCAAGAATTTTCTAACAGCCTACCAAGTCCCCCACGCCCCTTCCATGATCTTATATCGAGCCCTCTTGTAGTACCTACGGTCTACTTCACACATGAATACACCAAGAGCCTTTCTCCCCAGTAAGAGCTCGAAAATGGATGGGGGACACTGATTGTCGCCCTGACCTTCCACCGGCCTTGAATCTGGTTGAAACAATGTAGTCATTTGTGTCAGGAGGCATGTCCAATGATATAGCCTAAGGTTTGGCATAGCCAAGCCGCCCCTTACGTATGGTAATGACACAAAGTTAGTAGAGCGTCTGGCCCTGCCATACTGCCAAATAAACCTTATAAAAACAGATTCTAATTTTCTGATTACACCTTCTTCTAACAGCAGTGGAATGGCCCGAAACAAATACAACACTTTAGGAAACAGTCATTTTTAAGACATTTACCCTCCCGATCAAAGAAAGATGTAGCACGTTTAGTTCTTTTCAGGTCCGCTTTGATCGATTTAACAAGGGGGAGATAGTTATCTTCAATGATCTTATCGACTGTAGCATTCACTGTTACCCCAAGATATACAGCTGAATCAACGAACCTTTCATCTGCCTTAATGATATTTTTGGTGCAGATTATTTGAGTTTTCCCTTCGTTTAAAAGGTACCCTGACCGACTCCAAAAGACCTTCGCCAGTTGAGCCAAAATGGGCATCGCCTGCTGAGGATCCGTGGTTATTACTGCCAGATCGTCAGCATAGGCTAGCAATTTTGTGGTAAAGCCATTAAGCACCACTGGGCTAATCTGTGGGCAACCTAGAATCTTCTGTATCAAGGGGTCAATGTAAAAAGAGAAAAGAATCGGGGAGCAGGGACAACCTTGGCGCGTCCCCCTCTTAATTACTATCTTATCGGAGCCCTCTCCCATTACTAGAACTCTAGCTACCGGATCTTCATACATTGCTTTAATAGCCCTCATAGCTTTATTTCCAAAGCCTCTACCAGCCAAAATGCCCCACAAAAACTCCCAGACCACTCGGTCAAAAGCTTTCTCCGTATCGAGGAGGATCATGGCCATCTCCCCCCCCCCCCCCCCCCCCCCCGCGGCACCATGGGCATCGAACAACGCTATAGTCCGTCTAGTATGGTCCGTCGTGCCTCGATCTGGCACGAACCCATGCTGCCACGGGGAGACGAGAAGGCCAATGATCCTGCCCAAACCTTAGGATATAGTTTCGTATCAGCGTTTATGAGCGAGATTGGGCGATATGACCCTGGGATCTCCTTTGGTTTCCCTTTCTTATGGAATATAATTATATTCGTTTCCTTCCAGGAGTCCGGAATTACACCTGAACATAATATGCCATTAAAGAGGTCCAACAAAATTGGAGCGATCTCTGCTTCTATACATTTATAGACCTCCAAAGGGATTCCGTCGGGGCCTGCAGCTTTCCCGGCTGCTAGCTCCTGTAGTGCAGTTGTGATCTCACTCAAAGTCATATCTCTATCCAGCTCTTCTCTACATTGTTCGTCTAGTATTGGGCCTTCATCCCTGCTATCTACCCTCTCATCGCTTGTACAACCCTCCTCATCATACAAGTTTTGGTAAAAGTTCCTAAAAACTCTTAGTATTTCCTTAGGCTCGATATACTAGTTACCGTCTTCATGTATACTAGATCTTGTATTCTTAACCTTATCCTGTCTAATCCGAAGTGCCAGTTCCCTCCCTGCCTGTTCCCCTGTTTCGTATCGCTTTGCCCTGGAGGATTGATATTCGCTAGTTGCCTTCTGTTACTATTCTCTTGAGCTCTGCTTTAATAGTAGTAAGTCTCCTTTGGCTCTCCTGACAGTCTACCCCCTGTCCAATGTCCTTAATATGCTGCTCTTCCGTTTCCGCTAGTTCGCCCATAAGTCTCTCAACCTCTCTCCTGTCCTCTCTTCTTAACCTTGCTGAGCAGCTTATGGATTCACCCTTTAGGGAGGACTTAAATGCTTCCCATACTCCGTTACGTGATGTGCTGTACCGGTTTGCATCAAAATATTCTTTTGTCCATTTTCTAAGATGTTCCACAAATCTATTATCAGCTAGTAGTCGCCTTTCGAAAGTCCAGCTCGTGTAATTCCTCTCTACTTTGGCCACTTCACAGAACAAAATCAGCGGGTTGTGGTCCGAAATTGCTTTCGGAAGTTTCTTAATGCTGACCTTATTCAGCTCGGAAGAGGAAATTAAAAAATAATCTAGCTTAGTATGTTTCTGGAAAGGACTAGAAAAATAAGTAAAACCAGGGTTGTGTGGCTCCTTATCCCCCCACACATCCCTCAGCCCGTGTGACCTCATGAGAGCATCCAAAGCACGGAACACTCTAGGTTTCCGTCCCGAATATGCAGCTTGCTTGTTCCAGTCAACCGAAATATTTAAATCCCCACAAACTATAATGGGGGTGGGCCAGCTGGCTAGTTCTCCTTCCCAAAAATCTTAGATCTCCGGGTCGTCCTGGTTTGACCCATAAACTACGCCCAATGTGTAACCTAAATCAAGCTCGGCTATCGCCCATCTCCCCAAACTATCGGCCTTGAGTCGCTTAGCCCCCCCTAAAGAGGATCTTGCTAAAATAGCAACCCCCCTGACTGACGATGTTTGAGAAGAGCAAGCCAGCAGCTCAAGACCTCTGATATTCATCAGGTTCCTTTTTATCCATGGAAGGTGAGTCTCTTGGAGACAGAGTATATCAATACCATTATATTTGACAAAATGAGCCAGCCTTTGACGCTTCCTCCAGTCGTTCAGCCCACCCACATTGACTGTACAGATTTTAATGTTCGGCATCTTCTTGAGCTATACTTCCCTGAGAAACATGTAACCGGGCCTTAACTGGACCTTTCCCTGGACCAGACAAGAAATAACAAATATACTCAAAGCACCAAATTATCAAATTTTTTAGTTTTCCCCCTTACCACCCGCCCCCCACCGCCCTGCCCCCCATCCCCTCCCTCCCCTCCCGGCTCTGAAACCCCAACCCCCCTCCCCACCCCTGCACCCTCTCTCGTGAAGCGCTCAGACCTAGTCTGTGCACGTGATGTTCACAGTCGAAGCAGTGAAGAAAAAATAAGAAAAACCAATACCATTAAACTCAGTGCCCCTTATAAACTTCTAACTATACCGCAGCTATCCAATCCCCCAACCCTTTTGTATTGTATTTAGTTAACCTGGGAGAAGAATACAAACATTATATATGATTAAATTCCCTGAGAGTCAAGATACTCCTTCGCTCTGATTTCGGATGCAAAGTATAAAGTCTTTCCTTCATTTATTATCTTTAATTGAGCCGGGTTAATCAAGTAGGCCTGCATCATCTTCTCCTGAAAGGGCTTAATCATTTGCCTCAATCTCCAGCGTCTCAACGGTTGTGTGGCAAAAGTCTGGACGGACAAAGAATGCCACCCCTTCGCTGATCCTCTTTGCGTCTGGTCTTGCCTTTTCTGCGATCGCCTGCCTCAGCACAAAGTTACCCAGAAAGATTAGTATTGCCCTGGGTTTATCTCCTTCCTTTGCATTTCTGTGTATTTTGAAAGGGGTACGATGTGCCCGCTGGATTTCCCCAGACCAGTTCCAACTTAAAGCTCAGGGAACGCCTGCTCAAAGAGTTTGATGGTATATGCTCTGACGTCTGATCCTTCTGCTCCCTCCGGTATCCCCAGGATCCTAAGATTGTTCCACCTGAGCCTATTCTCCATGTCTTCCAGTTTCCACTGGATATCCGCTACTTGAGAGCAATGGGCATCGACCTTGCTTGTGGCTGCTGCAACCTCTGCTTCAGTTGAAACAACTCTCTCCTCAAGGTTTGATACCCTGTCCCCCATGTTGTTGGAGGCTTTGGACAGCTTTCTCACCACGCCCTGCATCTTCCTCATGGCGGCTTGAGATTTATGGCTGTCCTGGCGAGTTTCCTCCCTGTGTGCAATGATCTCTTGATGAATTACCTCCAAGACTGAGATCTGTGTTGATTCAACACGAGGACTACCCTGCAGTGGCATCGCAGATGAATGGTCCCAGCTAAGTTCACATTGGGGGTGCTCTTGCCCCTTTGATACAGCTGGAGGTCTAACTGCCGTCGCCAGAAGCTCGTGCTTGGGATCACTCTCAGAGTCAGGATTACTGTCCTCCAGGTAGGAGCTACGATCTTCATCCTCATCGGACCATTCGGCCCCCTCTGATACCGAGAAGAAACATTCGCTTGGAACTTTCTCTTTATCTTTACCAGCTCCCAGAGTGGCATCACTATCAGCCATATCAATAACCAGTCCGCCTGCATTGATCACAGCTGGATCAGCCCCTATTATCTTACAGGATTCTACGGTTGATATACCCTCTTGAGCTCCGACAGCTAACACGGCCTGTTCATGCTGCTCTTGACTGCTACCAGCCAGTCCTATGGTTATAGAGGTGTTTAAAGCTGCATTTGCTGCATCCAGTTCTTCGGTGGCTCTTAGAGTGGTTATCTGTGCCAGGGGAACGGCTACTGTGTCCTCCGCTTCTTCGACCTGAGGGGGAGGTATTTTCCCCTCCAAACTGACTGAGGAAACCTTCTCCTGTCCCTCTGCCACCTGAATCTGCCCTTCCCCACCTAGTCGCGCTGCCTCCTTAGCCCCCTTCTCCTTACCGCTTTTGGTAAATATGTCCGCTATTGGGGCCGTAGCCAGTCTAGTCCTAGCTGCTACCTGTTGCTTCTTTGCTGGGGGCGTTTGAATTTTCTGCCGAATTTCATTTTCTTCAGCCGCCACTTCAATCCCGGCTTTCTTCTTACTCCCTGCCGCTTTTGCTCCCGTGTTCACCTTCGGAGCCATAGCTCCCCTTCGCCTCTCTTTCCTGCTGTGCCACCAGCTTTGGGAGCCACGATCCTTGCTGCCTTCTCCGAGCTCCGCACTGAGCTCCGCAGCCTCGCGTTGGAACTCCGCCCCTCTGTGTTCACACGGAGTCGGCAGCTGGGCGAGAGGGAAGCAACAGCCAGCGTCAATGCTCGCAGCAGCTGTCTTGCTGATCCGTGGCAGGTAAGGGGAGAGATCATCATTTTCTCAACATAAAATTTGTTAGCTTGTAGCTTGTTATATTTCCCAGGTTGTAGATTGAGAAACTGCGGTAAAAAAACCGGGTTCATTAGGGCTCCATCCTAATCCTCACTGCTCCGCTGTGTTCAGCCACAACTAGGCGGCCGCCATCTTGCTTCGTCTCCTGTTGAAGTGATGTCCTAATGTGCTTAGAAGGAGAGGCCAGTATACTCTCACAGGTATCCCCCCCCCCCCACCCTACATAGCTTATTGGGTTTAAATTATTTCAGTGGCTTCAATGAAGATGTACTTAGGGCAAAAACAGTGCAGTAACCCTGGGCATTCTAAGAATTTCTCCACCGTCTGCTAACTAGAACATAGCACCACCCTGACCTTTCGTGGTCTCCCCTGCATCCGACATGAATAATAGCAAACCATGTTCGCCCAGCAAGACCTGCAAAGGGAAAACCACACATCAGTGAATCTCACTTTGGGGCCTCCTCCATTATCACATCCCACTGATAACCCTCCCTTTCCAGTTTACAACACAAATGAAGTGTTCAACACAGCCAGAAACTATATCCTCTCTCACTAATTTCTGTGCCTTTTAGCCACTCCAAAAAATAATTGATTGCCATTGATCGCCATTGATCTTGCTGTAAAAAAGAAGTGAACTCTGGAGCGGTAACAGATACGTGGTGGCGGCACATACTATGTGCACCAAAGTGTGTTGTTGTGGTTGCCATCTGGCTTGAAGGATGGTCACTGGCTTCACGCTTGGCTGTCATCCATACTCCGGAAAAGACAACATTTTAATAACTTTTTTCCTTTTAGAAATTGCAAATCAAATGGCTATATTTACTGCAGGGAAAGCAAGGAGATAACTGAAAGCTATTAAAAAACCAGAAATGGCTGAGGACACGACAAATAACTTTGGCGATAAAGATACCTAAAATGCAGAGGGTTGGGTATTAATCGGTCTTTCCCTCCCCTGGATTACAAATCAAGGACTCAAAGTCCACATTTGAGGGAAACAACAAATCAACCTCAAAACACTGTGGTCATTTCTGGAGCCATCCTTCATATTAAACATGCCTGTGTAGATTCACATGACCAGTGTAATGTGAGTACTCTGGCCTCTTGGCTATTCATTGATCAGGAAGACCCTTCTTCTACTCAGTTGACCTTTTCTCTTGTAATTTACAGGAAGAGCCCCTCGCTGGTCAAGCAATGAACTTTAACATCCCAGAAAAAAAAGCCCTGAGTCAAACTCTGTCTTAACTGAATCTCTTATTGGAGGTAACAACAGTCGCCGCAAACTGGCATTCTTATAAACTTGCTATTCAGACTGGCGTGCCTCCGATAATGTCAGTATTTGTTGCTTCCAATAACACCAGATTGAGGATGTGGAGATCATTGTCCATTTAGTAAAAGAGGAGTTTAGAATGCCTGCCGCAATGTGCCATCGCTCACCAGACTTGCTGTCCTCAGTAGTTGAAGGGTTAGAAACCAACCAACCAGGAGAAATGTTATGTCTCCTCAATTTCCATGTCAAATGAGGTAATACATTGATTCACATATATCTCGCACCTTTTCCACAACCCAAGAAGATTCTGGTTCTAATCGAGCAAAGCTTGCAATTTGCGTCAATAAAACAAGCATTGAAAATGCAATAGGTCTCGCTTTTGATTAAGTAAAGCCATTTGCTTTGCTAATGGTATTGTATAGCAAAGCAAATGGCTTTAACTTGATGAAAGGCGAGACCTATTGCATTTTTAATGCTTGTTTTAATTTTTGTTCTTTTGTGGACTATTTTTCTTTTGGGCGTTCCTCGGGATAGTGTATCTGAAGGCTGTCCAGCTTAATGGACGCTGCCCTTGCATTTTCCAAGGAGTATATATTTTTTTATATTATAATCCGCACGACTGCTGCCGCGTGGAGTTGGGTTTGCGTTTTGTTGGCCATCCTCTCCCTGATTGCTGCTTTCCGGTTCATGCCGGCGCCCCGTCAATTGCCTCTGGCTGCAGGGGCCAGCTCTTCCTCCTCACCACCCACCTGGCCCCTGCAGCTGCCCAAGTCGCTGATGGACTGCGCAGCCGAGTGCATGGCCGACAGCTGGGCCTTCGAGCGGGTGGAGGAGCGCTACAGCTGCATTCCCTAGCCCGTGCAGCACTACATCGTTTACTGGAGCTTCTCCCGCTCCGAGGGCCCATTCCTGGCAGATACCTTATATACATACTCCTCTGACACAAGTAAGTATACATGATTGGATAGCGTCTTGCGCTGTATACTATTTGCACAATATACCTTTCCAATATGGAGACGTAATGTAAGTCCTCTTTTGTTGTCTGCACCCTCATGTGCACACTAATTTAGTGTCTGCGATTCCACTGTCACTCACCTACTTTGCAAAATACAGGGTGAACTTTTGATAGATGGGTAAGTGTAATATGCTATATTAGTTTAATAGCAGCTTGCAAGATGCGTGCAGGTGCTATAAAAGCTTCACGTAAACCCTACTTTGTTCCCAACCGCAGTGCTTCCTCTTTTATTATTGCGGTCATAGCTCCCACTTTATTTCTTGCTTCCTTTGGCATGTATTTCTTTTTCTCTCTTATGGAAGGTCTTTACTGCATGCCATCGAACATACAGCTAGCTACACCCTTCTTTTTGCAATATGGCAGTTTCTTTTTATGACTGTAGGAAATGTTTTTTAGGAGCAGTTTAGCGATATCTGTAAATTTACCTTACAGTTTGTAAAACTAACCTAATTCCTGTCAAATGTCTTATAGACTTACACCTCTGACAGAAGCAAGTATACATGATCGGATAGCGTCTTGTGTTGTATACTATGGTGCACAATATACCCTTTTAAGATGGAAGCTTGATGTTAGTCCTGTTCTGTTATATGCACCCTCGTGTGTATGCTATTTCAGCGTTTGCGGTTCTTCTGTCACTCACCTTGCTTGCAATAGACGGGGGGACTTTTGATAGAGGGGTTAGGGTAATATGCTTGTGCTAATTTCACGGCACCTACAAATATACGTCTACTCTACTGGCAGGTATATCGCGTATTATAGCACTGTTTATCGTACATGTACGCAGTAAGTAGTACACAAGGACAATCCATTATGATTTAAGGATTGTTGGTATTACCATTTTCATTTTGCTTTTAGAAGCAATATGGCCCCGGCTAAAGGACTTCTGTGGCAATAACGCTAACACTAATGTGCCAGAAGCCTGCTGCCTTCTGTTCATACTTGTTTTTGAGTGAGTCTTATAGTCTCACCTTGTTCAGTTTTTCTGCAGCCTCCCACGTTTTTGCATATTCTAGGCCGTGTTTCCTACCAGTATTTTATTCTGTTGCAGCTTCATAAACTCAAGCCGGCATGAGCTGTCCCACGTCAGAAGTAGAGAACCAGGGGGTCGATGTCTGGCAGGAGCACCAACAAGCCTTGGCAGCGGCAACCGACGTGGAATGCGAAGGAGAAATGTTGAGACCAGCAAGGTACAAGGGGCTCACCACAAGCAAGAGAGTCAGCAGACCCTGAGGAAGCAGGGGAGCCCAGTGGAGCAGGAGAAGACCCCAAGAGGGGACACAGGAGTCGCAGGAGGACCTCGAGCAGCTTAACAAAGATGAAGTTCCATGATGCAGAAGATGTGTTGAGGATGCTGATTTTAGCAGGAAAAGATGCTGGAAGCTGGGCTTCTTGTAGCCGGAAGATTTTTGGAGTGCAGAGCCAACAAGCCTTAGCTAGTTGACTCGGTGCACAGGCGTTTGGTCCGAGCTGTTCTGAGCCTTTCAAAGTCAGTGGGATGTCAGGAGCAGCAGACCGGTCAGGTTGGTTGTGGTGCCTGCAGATGCAGGGGAGTGACTCCTTCACTCCAAGGGAGAATACTTTGGGTGTCCTTGATGCCCACAGGTCTGTTGAAGATCGTGGATGAAGCACAGACACAGATGACAAAGAAGAGTGGCAGGACGATGAGACCTGGATCAGCAGGAGTCTTCATTGATTCAGTCTTGGTCCGGGCACAGTCCAAGATCCAGATGGTCCAAGAGTGACGTGGTTTCAGGCTTGAGTCTTGTCCCACGACAAATCTGAGGACCCACACACACTGGTAAGCCCTTAAGTACCCTAAAGAAAGGGTTAGAACTACTCAAGGGGGTCTGTCCCATAGGAGGGCTGGACAGAGGGGAGGATACTCCAATGTCCTTTGTCCAGATTGGCACCAGAGTGAGAGCCAAGGACTACCTGAACTATCTCAAACCGGAGTATGCAAGGAGGACACCAAATGTGCCCTTCAAAGAAGTGTGGTGGTGCTGGCAAGCCCCCCCGCCCCCCATACACTAAGTTATGTCTGGGAGGTGGTCACACCCCCCGTGACAGGAAACCTATTATTCTACTCCCCCTGCTCGAGCTCATCAGCCGAAGTGCAGAATTGTGTCGGTTGGGAGCAACACTAGCTTGCTGGCAGACCCTGAACGGCTGTTACCGGGAGTACTGGGGGCTTCCTGAAGGCATGGAATCATATCTCCAACACCGGTAACAGTGATGGGGTATTATTCCAACATGTTTGATACCAAACATGTCCAGGTTCCGCACAGCCACTACATAGTTAGTCATCATGTTGTAACTGATGTCCACTATGTGTATCGAAATGGCTGGCCGTACTTATACAGTCTGGAGAATCTATTCTGGGGTTTGTAGGGGTGTTCATCTCATGCAGGGGCACCCTCACACTTATAACCCAGCACCCTTGCTTCAGGACTGAAAACCTGCCTTAGGAGTGACTTATTGGTTTTAAGTGTAGTGACCTCAGATATAAGAAAACGTATATCTGTTGTAAGTGGTGCTAGCACCAACCTACACAGGCTGCAATGGTAGGCCTGTAGTCAATTTGAGTGGTCTCTCGAGTGGCACAATACATTTTACAGCCCATGGGAGAACCCTGTTGTACCTATGCCCTGGGTGCTTAAGTATTGTATACTAGGGACTTAGAAGGGTACACCAGTAGCCAATTGTGGTACTTACCATAGTCAATTTTGGAAAGAAGCAGGATCCCAGTTAGACTAGTCAAAAAAACATACTGACAGCAGCAAAAAGTGTGGGTAACCAGGAAAGTAGATCCTACTTTCGTTCAGAATGCATCTCAACTTCCAGGTATACAAAATGCTTAAGCAAATTCTCTCAGAAGACTCCTCAAAGAAAACAGCAATTCTCTTCTATATAGGTTCACCAGGAAGCCCTTACTGTCTACAGAAAATGTCCTCACAAACCTTTCTTCAGGCTCCCCATCCTTAAGATTTGAAGACTGTTTTTCCACCCATAAGGCGCCCTTCCCCTCCATGGGAGCCTAATGTAGGCTTTTCACTCCTTATGGAGGACCTCTTCGAGCCCATACACAATGCAACTTTCCAACACCTGTCTTGGAAAACCGCTTTTCTGGTGGCAATTACATCTGCCCGTAGGCTTACTGAGATTCCAGCACTCTGTTCACAAGAACCTTACACCGTATTTCATTCGGGCAAAGTGGTTATGAGGACTCACCCAAAATTCCTCCCTAAGGTAGTTTCAAACTTTCATGTCCCCCAGACAATCTCATTATCCATTTCTTTTTCAGAATCCCCTTACCACAGCATAAATAAGTCTCCATTCCCTGGATGTGAGGAGAGTTCCTAAATTCTATCCTGACAAGATAAGGGACATCCGGACATCAGACCATCAGTTTGTCAACTATGGCCCACTCTGTACAGGCTTAGCAACTTCTAAGCAAACCATTTGATGTAAATGTGGGATACTTGTAAAGCGCACTGTTACTCTACCCGAGTGTCCTGGCGCTGTAGACCGCTGGGGAACCCGTCCTGGTTTTCCCTGTGAGATGGTCCCTTTCTGGGTATCTCCAGGGTGAAACCAGGCATCCCCGGCGTCTGTGGGGGGCCGTTGTAGAGATGAGGCAAGCTTAATGCCCAGAGTTACCGAGTGTTTTCCCTGGTTAGAGTAGGCACTGAGGCGAGAATTATCGAGTCCGTTGACCCTGGTCCAAGACCCTGCCGCGTCGGGAATTGAACCCTGGTCCCGGGCCGTTCTCTGCTTACAGGTCTGCCGCCTCTAACCAGTGAGCCACACCTCTCCACATTTCCCAATGGATATTTTTGTGTATTTTGCTCTGCTGTCAAAAAGCGAATAAATCACTCCACAAGACCAAAAGCTCCCTCCACTAGAGGGAAAGTAGCTACTGCAGCTTTGCTGCACAATATTCCTATTCTGGAAATTTGCAGAGCAGCTGCTTGGAAATCACTTCATTCATTCACCAAGCACTACTGCCTAGTTTCTGACGCTAGAGCAGATGCTCAAGTAGGGTCGTCTTCCCTCAGAAACCTATTCGTATAAACAGTCTAGTTCATCCTCGGTCTCCTCCACTGCGCTATGTGGGGATAGGCTTGCTATTCTAATCAACGGTTCTGACTATACATAGAAATATCCTACGAGAGAAGGAATAGTTCTTACCTGTAACTCCAGTTCTCTCGTAGGGGCATTTCCATGATAAGTAATAAGCGACCCTCCTTCCTCTCCCGTGGAATAGACCGATATCCTTACATCAACATATCTCACGTAGCCTTCAAAAAGAACTGACTTAACTGCCACCATCTGTGCATGATGGGATACTGGTGGTCTCTAGGTTCTTTAAGGTGCAGCCTCTAATTTAGCCATATAATGACAGCCTAGGAGGCTACTGTGTCCTGCAATCCTTCATCTCTATCATAAAAAGGGGGTTGTGAGGGAGATTTCTGCTATTTGCAGAACATCTCGTTGTTTTATTTAATCTACTTCCCTTTTTTGACTTCATGCTGAAGAATTGGGCCATTGTAGTCTATGTATATAGGCTGCATTATTTGTCTTTTTCTTGAGTGTCTTTACAGGCCTTCATGAAGAAAGGCAAAACATCTCCACTTGAGAAGATATATTAAAGAAGTGTTCCAGGGTCCCCGCACGTGTGCGGCACTAGTCAACGCTTATGACTTATGGAAGTTTCCCTACAAGAGAGTTTCAGATAAGAAACTCTTTTTGATCCAGCTTTAAATTCACTGACCTCGAATGACCTGGTGGAAAACCATAGTTTTCATCTCTGTGAAATATGAAGTTGTCTTGATGCTACCTGAGACCATGATTCTGCGTCTTCCAAACTTCTAGGCCTTGAGCTCCCAGCATTTCAGCTTCAGGTATTTTGCATTATGATTGTTTTTTCCTCATTGAACCAAGGCTCCTAGTTTTTTGTTTATCAGATTGCTCAGAAATTATGACCCCTTGACAAGTAACCCAGCATTTGATCTTTCACAGATTTACATTCATGAATCCTTTCCCATCGTCGTCGTCCTGGGTGTCGGTTATTTTACAATAGCAGTACAAGGCACTTGCCTACCTGCAGGACCTCAGAACAGCTTCCCTTTATTAGCACATCCACCTTTCTGGAAAATAACTAATGTAAAGCCAATGAGTTGGGAGGGAAGACGGCCTCATCCTTCCAGAAGTCATCACTCCTCTGTCTCCCTCACGCTGTGTTGAAGGAGTGCCTGAGATTTGCTCTAATTTCTCAGCAGATAAGTTCTTAACTTTCCTGAAATACATAATTTTAAAAAATCCTGGCGTTGTAGGTGTAGGTTCTTTTCATCAGTTCGTTTGGTTTAGGCTGAAAAGAATTAAAAATGGAAACATTAAAAGAAGCCTCTTTAAAGGTTTGTGACTTCATTTGTAAAAACATTTTTACACAGATCTACACAGGATGTTTTATTGCCTGTTCCCAGATCACAAGCCTAAATATAGTGTAAGATCTGCAAGACCTTTTCAGCTAAAATGTTTAATCATAGGGGAAGTCTTCTGAGATTAAATAAAAAATAAAGCTGCTGAATCACACTCCTCTGGGTAAGAGTCTGAGGCAAGCATTCCTACACCCATAGAGAGAGAGAAAGGAGTCCAAAAGAAAGCCTGATTCCGGTGAAGGATCAGAAACAAAATTATTGACTACAGAATCCTACTCTGGAGATCCACAGGAAAAACATCTCATAAAGGCTGTGAAAAAAACTGCCAGGCGAACTTCTTTTGAGAAGGAGCAGCGGAGACAGTCACCAACTTTTATGTCTCGGTCTTCATCAGCTCTAGAAAAAAAGACCAATTCGAAGCACCATTGACAGTAACTTGATCTGTCAACTCCTCCAAGGCACCATCGTTAACAACTTTGTCAGCAACACTACAGACCGTGCAACTGGTGGTGACCCTGTTGACTGAAGAATCTGGTCTTAGAAAATTACAGACAGACATGTCCATGAGTAAACAATAGACAGTGGACCCTTTGAAGGTCCTCTCAAATAAGACAAGAAAGGAAGAGATAAACTAGATGACATAGCCCAGAAACTCACTTCTTCACACCAAAGTAAAAAAAGAGTCTGATCCTGATAACTGTTATGGAGCAGACTATAGCCCTAGTCAGCTTAATAAGATTTGTCAAGATACAGAAGAAGAAATATACTAGCATAGCCCAAACCTTTCCGTCCCAGTTACCCAAAACAACACTGGGAAGAAGAAATAATACTACTACCACAATAATCCTTATAAAGCTGCACATGGAAACTATTAGTCATGGCCAGTGAGGAAAATCCCAGGAGATCTGGTAAAGGCTCTACGCCATTTCATGGTGGTCTGTTATGAGATTTCCATCAGGTCTACAGGCACAAATTGCCCCAGCAGTTAATGGTCTTAAAGTAACCTTTACTGTCTGGATCGAATCCGGATTCTCTATGTCCGGAAGTTGTTGAAATTACACCACCCCAACTCTGTGGTAATAAAGAAGGTGGTTTTTGGATTTTCCACAAGATCCAATTCAGATGGACATGTCTGACGAGCAATACACCGATATGGAATAAGGAGTGCCTAATATGGATAGACAAAAAGACAAATGTCCACAGCGGACCAAACGAAAAGGCACCTCAAGCTTCAAAGAGTCCCATAAAGTATTAAGTCTCTTGTGCTGTACAACCTCCAAGACCTGCTGTGGTTAGGTCCCACTGGGTTCCCAGATAGAAGTTCGAAGACAAATGGAGGCAGCACCAATTTCAAAGTAATTTGCAAAGGCGGGAAGTTGTGTAAAATATATTATTCTTTTTATTAATCTTTTTCAAAGGTGCACAGGACAGCCAACGCGTTTCGCTCCCCAGCCTTTGGAGCTTCGTCAGGGCAAGAACAAACGAATTAGAACCCTTGTAGGTCTCAAAGTCAGATAGGGGTGGCACCGTCCCTAGTAGTGTGGTTTAACAGGCGCTGTGTGCAGATATGTTGCTCCGGCGAAATCCAATTAGACAAAAACAGAAATCGGAAACAAATAGAAATAACTGATTGCTCCACGTTTGAGTCCAAGTCAAATAGAAGTGACACCGTCCATAATAATGTGACTTGACAGACGCTGCGCGCAGATATGTCACTCAAGCAGAATCCAATTGGGCAAAGATTATACTCTGAGACAATTAGAAATAACTGATTGCTCCACGTGTTGGTCCAAACGTGTCAAGGGGGCAAAAAGAGCTAACGTCAGATTGCAATTGTGTGCTATTGCGTGTTGAAGTCACATAGATGCCGAATTGATAATGGGCAGTCCTTGATAAGCTGCAGAGTATACTCGATCTCACACTGATGTGGAATCTGGACAGGCCCCCGTGGAAAACGCTACGTCAGGTGCTTGGGGTTATCTATGACCGCTTGCCAACTCCAATCCGCCTTCTGCCCCTGTTGTGGCCACTGAAGGGATCTCCAACTGCACCCTTACCTTCCCAACCACCATTGCCAACAGCGTTCAGTCTTTTTGTGTCAGAGGGCGCGAGCCCCGCAGATAACGTGGAACAGGTGTCTAGTAGTTGAGTCAGTCCACCTATTTCCCGACAGCTGCTCCCTCCAAGCTTCTTTATCTTGCTATCCGACAATCATAGGCACCTAGTTGGAGACAAGATACCCCCTCACCTGCTCTACTGGTACTCTGTGACATCAGACCACTGTGTTCTCCAGATCATCCTACAGGGCTACTCATTCCTCTTTGTGACTACCCCACCACCCATGCCATCCATGTGCATTCGGCTGACTGAGGACCATCTCTCCTTGCTCTGTCAAGAAGTGCATACTCTCTTGGCCTAGGGTGCTGTAGAGAGTATGCTTGGTTTCTATTCCTTTTACTTTCTGGTGGCAAATAAGAATGGAGGAGTTTGTTCTATCCTATACCTGCCTCTTCTTAACCTTCTTGAGGAAAGAGAAATTCAAAATGCTCATGTTCGCCCAGTCTGGTCTGCCCTTGACCCAGGAGACTGGATCGTAGGATTGGACTTGCAGGTTAGATATTTCCACATCAACCGTCCTGCCTGCCCACAAATGTTCCCTATGGCTCATGTGGGCCAAGAGCACTTTCAGTTGGTGTGCTCCCTCCAGCGCCCCTCAGGTGTTTACAAAAGTAATGCCGGTGGTTGCAGCTCATCTGTGGATGTCGGGGATTCCAGGCTTCCCCCTACCTCAGAGTGGCTGCTGAAGGCAGGCTCGCCCCAGCAAGTAGTTTTCCAATTTCAGACTATTGGGAACTGCTTGCATTCACTGGGGTTCCTTACTAATGTCCTGAAGTTACACCTGACTGCTTCTCAGGAGCTCCTTTTTATCAGAGCTGTTCTGGACACAGTGCAGTTTCTGGCCTGTCCTACAGAGCAGTGAGTCCAGGATATTTAGGCTATGATTCTGTTTCAGCCTTGTTGCTCATTCATGATGGTGTATGCAGGCTCTGCAGTGAGACCTGTAGTCCCATTAGGCACAGCATCAGTGAAATCTCACACATGGTTCAGATCACTGAGAGAATTAAAAAAGATCTGCAAAGGTGGCTAGCAAACCGCTGGTTGGTCAGTGACATACCGCTCCCCTTTCCCCAACTGGAACTGACTGTAGTGACAGATGTTTCACTCCTGGGTTGGCCACGTGGGAGATGTGGAGATCAGAGGACTCTGGTCTCCGGTGGAGTCCTAGTTCCACATCAACCGGTTGGAGCCAAGGGCAATTTGCTTGTTACGGAAAGACTTTTTTCGACCAAGGGAAGGCTAGTGTACATGTTGTCAGACAACACCACTGCCATGTGGTATTGCAACAAACAGGCGGGGTGGGATCATAAACCCGTTGTCAAGTGTCTTGGCAGTCTGGGCATTTCCCTTGTGGTTCAACACCTGGCGGTCTCTCTGAACACCAGAGCCAACTATCCCAGCTGCAGATGCATAGTGCATCATGAATGGCATCTCCATCCAGAGGTGGTGCACCGTTTCTTTCAGCAGTGAGGAGAGCCTTGGTTAGATCAATTCGGCATCGCCGGGGATGAGCAGTGTCCACCGTTTAGCCCGCTGGTGTTTTTAAGGCTACCGTCTGAGCCGCGTTTCGTCTCAAATGGAGCTCTGGCCTCCTTTATGCTTTTCTGCCATTATGTTACTGCCCAGAGTTCTCAAAAAGGGCAAGAAAGACGGGTTCCAAGTCATTCTTGTGGCTCCAGATTGGGCAGGAAGATTCTGGTATATGGGCTTTTGAGCATGACCATTGGACCTCAAGTCAGGCTGCCTCTTCGCTAGGTTCTCCTGTTGCAGCAAAAGGCAAGGGTTCTGCAACCGAACCTGGGCACTCCACCTTCATGTGTGTGACAGTTGACCGCTTTTGAACTTCCTCCTGATGTCTAACATTATTCTGAAAGCCAGGTGTACCTCCACAAAGTGGGTATATTGTTGCAATTGGGATAAGTTTGTGTTATGGCGTGCCTCCCACAACATTGAGCTCTTTTCTGCATCCCGATCTCAAGTTCTGTTTGTATTATCCTTGGTCCAGCAGTGCTCCGGTCTGGGGTTACTTTTCTGCAATCTCTGTATTTTTGCGATTGCTGTCTAACCCTCTCTTTAAGTCACCCATAGTGACTAAGTTCCTTAAAGGCTATCAACATATGTTTCCCTCTATGCCTTTCATAATGCCTCAGTGGAACCTCAATTTGTTTCTCTTTTCTCATGTGTACTGCATTCGAGCCTCCACAGGGCCCTCTTAGGCGCTTGACTTTTAAAAACTGCCGCCTTAGTGGCCATAACATTGGCCAGGAGGGTCTGTGAATTACAGGCACTCTAGATGCACCCTCCTTACATCACTTCCACAAACATGCCTTCTTCCTTCCAAAAGTAGTGACTCCATTCCATGAAGCCAGAACATCACCCTGCATACTTTCTTTGCTCCACAACGTCCCTCCAAAGAGGAGGAGAGCCTCAACAATCTGAATCCAAAAAGAGCATTTTCATTCCACCTTGACAGCACAAGAGAATTCCAAGTGGACAATCTACTCTTCATGGGCTGTGTGGGAGCAAAAGAAAAACTGAACGCAGTTCAGAAGAGAAAGATCTTGCGATGCATTGTCCAGTGCATTAACATCTGCTACAAATTGGCCAAGAAGCATCTCCACACGGGTTTGCGGGCTCTCTCCACCATAGCGTAGCGTGCTACTACTGTGTTAGAGCGTAGTGTCCGGTCCTGGACATCTGCCCGGCAGCAACAGGGGGTCCCTTCACACGTTCACCAAGCACTACTGGCTTAACAGTCGGGTATGTACCAACTCTCCGATCCTTACCAGTCTATGAAACAATTACGGTTTAGGGAACACCCTTTCACAGGCTTCAATTTGATCAAACCAGTGGTCAGTGCTCATCGTGGCTCCGCACTTCTGCGTGAAAAGTTGTGAAATAGCAGACAACGGCACGCCAAGATGGTGCCTATATAGGTACCGTACATGTCCCTTCCTGCACTGACGACGAAGCCAACACCATGTGGATCCTAATGACACCACTGGTGCGCCGGGGTACTGCTAGAAACCTTTCCAAATCTAGTCTGATGCCTAGAGATAGTTTTAAGATCAGGAATCTTCAGCTAGATAGTTTCTACCAGATAAGGCATTACCAATGGTAAGTAACTTCTTCTTTAGGGAAAACTATTATCTTAAGTGATTCTACCCATGATCTTAATTGAGCCATTGTGAGGAGTTTCTTATAGGGCGTTGTAGATACGTTTCCTCCTGCTCTCATTATTATGCCACAGTTGAACCTTAACCTGGTCGAGATTTCCTTAATTTGTGCCCCCTTCAAACGTCTCCACAGCTGTACCCTTAGGCTCCTGACCGTGAAGTGGCTTTTTTTTCAGAACACATTTTTATTGTTTTCTTGAGTGAGATTGCAAGTAAACCACAGTTCTCCGAACACCGGAGGGGCTGTGAGCATATGATCAAAATGCAAAGAATAGCAATCAATACAGTAGTCAAAATGAAGCGTAATTGCTGGAATTCTCCCACCCCCCCCTGCCCCGTATTAACTACCCCCTCCCGGATCCCTCCCTAGCCCCTTACACGATGTCCTCACAGGTCCAAGAAAAATAGTCATTATGAAACTGGTGATGCATACTTTCCCTCACCCTGGTTCTCAAAACAACTGTTCAGCAGCGACATCCCGCTGCGCTGGCTGCTCCAGCCACAATCCCCTGTACTCCGCCCATCTCTTCCATGTTTTGTAGTGCTTCCTGGGGCAACCTCGGGCCTCAAACACTGGACGCTCCAGTCCCATACAGTAATCTAATCTCTGTTTCCACACTCCTACCGGGGGGCCCTAGGGTCCTTCCAGGCGCGGGCCACATCCCTCTTGGCCACAGTAAGGCCAAGGAGCAGTAAGTGTCGTTTGTAGGTGTTGCCACCTACTTGTTCCATTACATGGAGAAGGCCCAGCCACGATGTACGGGGGAGCTTCCAGCCCAATACTTCATCCAAGCAGTCCCAAACACTTGTCCAGAATCTCTCCAGTGCCCCACAAGACCATACCGTATGTAGGAAAGTGCCCACCTCCCGGCCACATCTCAGACATTCGGGGGACGCAATCAAACCGGCTCGCCACAATCTCTCTCTAGTGTAGTAAGCTCTATATAAATATTTAAATTGGATGAAGCGTAACCTTACGGCAACTGCCGCACCCCTAGGAGCAGCGAGAGCCTCCCTCCAATCTTCTTCTTCCAGCTCTCCCACATCTCCCTCCCATGTGGTCCGCAATTTATCAAGAGGAGGAACAATGGGTAACCAACGATTGATAGATGCGGGATATTTTGTGAAGCGGCTTTTACTTATCATAGTCACATCTGCTTGTCATGTTGGCGAGCTGCTAGTTTGGCAGTTAAGCTACTTTATCTATTTTTGAGAAGCTGATGCTTAGGAAGCTTGCATCATTTATCCTATAGGTGGGCATCACTTTTGTATGTAGTGCAGTCAGTCCCTCTCGAACCATTCTTTTTTCCTCTACTCCTGTCCATGAAGGAGTGGCATCACTGGTTTAATCTTAAGTGTGACCTTGTGTTTTATGTAGTACGAGGAAAAAAAATGGATATAGGTGCTAGATTATCATCCCACAATTATAGTGGAAGGTTGGATGCACACAACAGTCTTAAACATGTATTTTCACATTGCTAATACTAATACAAACAAAATTCTTTGGGTCTGCAGTTGGAAGCAAACCGCATCAAAATCTTGGCTACAACGTAAAATAGTCTCTAACAAAGTTTTGCAAATGTTGAGCTGTCCACCACCAATTGCATTATATTAGCTCCCAGTAGAATGTATGGCTATCCTTGTGCACACCAATAATATTGTACGCTTCACTTCCAGCTATCCACAGTTAAGTGAAAATTAATTAACTGAGTGTAACTATGCACAGTCCTTCCAGCAATTGAACGCTTTTCAGTCTTTCAAGGCAAGTGCTGCTTTTCAAGATGTGACACTGCAGCACCATGGGGGTAGGCTGTTCTTCTATTGCTATCACTGGGCTGGACACCTGTGCTTAGTCTATGGTAGGAAGTTACTACTATATATACACTTCTGTCAACTTTCCCTATCAATGTACATCTGCCTTAGTCAGTTTCCCAAGATCATGTGAAGGACAAGGAGAGGAACTGTTAGATATCTATATGCATACATGTTCCAACGCTGGTTCTTCTGAGGTTTCCAGGAAATCCGGTATATTCCTTGGAAGTAGTGCTTCATCATCTAGGCGTTTTCCTGGCCGATCTGGATGTTCTGACAGCTGACCAGAAATCTTCCACCCAGCCACAGTACAAGAATGACTTATTGTGGTTTTTCTGTTGGGCATTGCCTAATGGCATGACCCTAAGAGCTGCTCTGTGGACAGTGGCTTTCTAGATGCCAGCGGAAACCAGATGTGCTGATAAATACCTATAAAAACCTTTTACCAGTCTTGAAGGTAAATGTCTATCTGATAGAGACTACTAGCCGCAGATTCCTTCACGTAGAATTATCCCCAGGAATGAAACTGGATCCCAAAACTTTCTTGCCACAGCATCCCTGCACGCTGGGGGGGGGGGGGGGCATCACGCGACTCTGCCCGGGCGTCGTCCGCGTACGTGACGTCAGCGAGGTCACAAGTCCCACCCGGCGCGCCTACGTCAGTTTTTTCCTTTTCCGCGTGCAAGGCGGATCAGGTCTCTGCTCTAGCTTGTTTGGGCCCCTTTTTTCTTCCTCATTGTGCTTAGTGTTTAGGGGAAGATCACGGCACCACTGATTGTGAGGCATGCCAACAGTTGAGGGTGAAGTCGCGGCGGGAGCGCCGGATTAAACTACTCTCGGCACGTCTCTCAAGGTCTGCTTCATCCCCTCGATCAGCCTCAGCAGAGGGTTTCAGAAACGGCCGTTATCGTCGTCCTCGCTCCTCTCCGATGTCGTGAGAGCATCTCTCCCCGGTGGGTAAGTGTCGCAGTTTGTCCCCAGGGGCTGGTGTTTGGCCTGCCGGGGGCGTGGGCTCTCCGTGGGTAATGCGGCCCCACGTGTCGTCCTCCTTTCCACCGTTTCCTGGTGAAGGGGCGTCGAGAGTCCAGATGGAGACATATGCGGCGACTTTGCAGGCCTCGCTGGCGACACCTCCTCCTTCTCTCCCTGGGACGTCAGCGATCCCTTGTCTTGCGTAGGGCCCTCTGTGATGCTGGCGGCTCCGGCCTCTGGGCCGACTGGTTCAGCTCCAGGTTTGGAGGATGTGGTGCTGTTGGGGGGGGCCCCTCGGGGGTTCCTCCTTCGGACCACGGCGCCTCTGGCTTGCTGCAAACACCCGTGGGAGTCCCTGTGGTGTCGCGGGAGGTCGCTGGGGCTTGGGTCGCATCCCCGAGCTCCGCTCGGCCCTCTGGAGAGGCGGAAGTCTTGTCCACGGCTGAGCTAACGCCATCGCGGCGCCGGCACCTGCTGGACCGGGCAGTGCCACAGAGGCCGGTGGATTCTCCTCGTCCCTCTCTGGGTCGAGGCTGGGCGCGTGGACCCCTCGTCCCCCTCCGGGCCCCTCTCGCCCCTCCACGCAGGCGGCTGCCTCGTCGGAGGGCGAGTCAGAGGTTGAATCGGCCCTGGCGCCGGCGCATGGGTCGCCGTGCCACCTCAGTCACCTCCTGGGCCCAGGCTGGCAGAGGGCTTCGTGTCACTCCCCTGGTCCCTCTCGTTCCTCTACGCAGGCGGCTGCCTCGGCAGAGGTAGAGTCTGCGTCGTTCCGGCGCCGCCCCTTCGGCTCCGGCTCCATTCCGGCGCGGTGTGGCTTGGAGGAGTCCTATTCGGCGCCGGATGGTGTTGACGTCCTGCCTCAGGCGGCAGACTTTAATGCTCCACACAGGCGTCGAGCCGCGGATTAGTCTTCAGACACTCCCTCTTCTCCGGAGTTTGGGTGCCTACTGGTGTCATCCTCCCCGGAGACAGGCCGCTGCTTGGTGTCTTTTTCACTGGCGTCATCGAAGGGCGGCTCTCAGCCATTTCCGAGGCCGAGGTGTTCGCCAGAGGAGTGGCAGGTCCCTCAATCTTCGGTTCCATCTGACTTCCAGGTCTGGCCTTTGCCCGCCCCGCTTGGCTTTGGGACGGCTGCCTTCGTTTACAGCAGTCGCCCACGGAGGAGCTTTAACACCTTCTGCACCAGCACCTTTAGGCGCCGCGTGACCCGGCGTGTCTTTCCCTCCACCCCTCTGCCTCAAGTCCACTTTTGCGGACTGCTTTTCCTTCCCTGCAGCCACTGTTGACTCCGCTGTCCCGGGAGGCCCGCTGACTGGACTCTTGGGAGCGCAATATGTTTGCATCGACCAGCGCTTAACACCTTGTGTGTTGGCTAGGGCCTCCTCTTGTTTGTGGGACTCGGCTGAGTCCTTGGGATCTGCAGCTTCCCTGGAGACAGTTCAGGTGGACTTACGGCATCATGCGAGGGATGGACGGGAGCTAGCAGCGTTTATTCTCCGCTCTGCTATGGACATCTCGGAGGTGCTGGGCGGGGCCATGGCTTCCTCAGTCGCCCTCCGTTGCCATGCTTGACTTCGGGACGGCGTGTTCCCTGATAATGTGCGGGAGCGGGTGATTTATCTTCCATTTGATGGCAGCCTGTTATTCCATGCCCCGGCTGACTCTGCAATCCAAAGGTTCCTGGCAGGGCTCTGTCCTCCTCCTCCTTATCCTCCTTATCCTCCTCCTCCTCTTTCCCCTCCTCACTGCTGAGTTGAACTGGTTCTGGACCTTCTTTTGGGCCGGTTGCCCTTGCTGTGGAGTGTGTTTTATAGGCATTCGAGTCCTCCTTACTGGGGCTATGGCGTTGTTGACTGTGTGTTTTTGCTGGAGTTGTCTGCACAGACTTGGCCCTCAGATTAGGCCTTCTGCTTTTTTCTTGGGCTGCTTGACAAGCCTTCAGCAGTTCTTTTTTTCCCCGTGGCTCTTTTGTTTTTCCTCTGCTGCAGAAGTTCTTCCGAAGAGGGTTCCCATGTCTTGGGACTTAGCGTACCCTATGTGGGGTAGTGGTAGCAGTTATATAGCTTGCGCTCAGCTAGGGAGTTCTGGGTGCCTGGTCTCCATGGCGTTTATGTATGTTGCGATTGCTTCTTGAGGTCGTGTGCGCGGACCCCTCGTAGTGGTGTGTCCGGTTATTTCCTCACCTTCCTGCTCCTGTCCTGAGGGCTGGGATGATTCTGTGTTTCTCCCTTGTCAGGCATCTCCTGCCCGGTCTTCCTGGTGCCCGGGCTGTTCTTGCTTCTGGCGGCTTATTACTGTCGGCGCCGCTCTGGCTGGCCTGTTGCCTTCCATCTGGGGTTGTCTCGCCTTCTTTTCCTCAGTTTCCTTGGGCCCTCTAGGTTTTTCCTCTTCCTCTTCCTGTCCTGGCATTGGATGGAAGCTCTGTTGCCCTGTAGGGGAGTGGGGTGCTTCGGCTTCTCTGGCCTTGACCTTGGCTCCTCTGTTGTGTACGGGCCTCTTAAGACTTCTTTCTTCTTCCTACATCCCTCTTGGGGTCGGTGGTGTTCTGCTTGTGGGGGTTCCTCTTGCCTGGGAGGGACGAGGTTACTTACCTGGTCCGCAGGTCTGGTCCCCTGTGGGACCCTCTGGTCATGTCCAGGCTGGTGGGGTCCTTTCGCAGAGTCCGTCCCCCCCCCCGCGCCTTGAGACCCTTGCGGGTATGTAGTGCGCTTAACAAATGACTGACTGATTGATTGATTGATTGATGAGGTCAAGACAACTATGTTCACCTCCTAACTTGACTTATTCAAGCCCTTCTATCGCATTTTCTCCTTGATGCTTCATCATGAGGAACAGTGCAATAAATCCAGGAAAGATGTTTGCCTGTTGCTGCCACTGTACGTCAGCAGAGTCTCCAGTAGCAACAGCTATGTGCTACATGCCCAGTTCTGTTTAGAGTTTCAGAGAGATGTCGATTTACCGGGCGCAGAAGAGGCTGGGTAGGTTATGTTATTGTAAATGGAGATGTCTATAGTGAACAACTGCGTTGATAAAATAAGTTTCAGTCCTCATGGCTGTTCATGAGTGAGCTTGGATGATGTCATTGCATTTGCAGGACAACTGTTTCCATATACTAGTTGTCATCTCACAGGTAGTTCTTGAAATGTTGGCTCTTGGTTACATTTTCCAGTTTCTTATTTTACAACCTTATTCTAATGCATTAAAAAAGTTAGATTTTGTTGCCTTGGATACCTTGGTTTAGTTGAAAACACCCTTTCAAGAGAACTATATCCCGTACTTTTCCAGACAAAATGCTCTATAAATACCAATACAATCTAATCCATTCCAATAATTAAAAAATGTAGATCAGGTGTATTTAGTAAAGCAGTATATTGCAACTAACCTAGTAGACAATTAAAACTGGTGCATTGCACTCTACCACTTTAGGGTGTTATTTGTGGACTGGGCAAGATTTGGAGTAAAGCTGTGAGTAACTTACAGTATTAAACAAATGTGAAGGCTGTTTTGCCCTCCAGATGGAGATATAACAAGCATTTGCAATGCAATAGGTCGCGCATTAGGAAAGTTTGAGCTATTGGTCTTGTAAATGACACATTTTATATTTGTGTTGGTTTTGAAAATAGCTAAATTAATAGCTTTGTCATTTACAATGCCAATACTTTTAACTTTTGCAAATGTGACACCTATAGCATTTGTAATGCAACATGTTTTGTATTTACGTGACTTAGATGTATTGATATTACAAATAACCATGGCTTTTAATTTTTTTAAATAATTAATACTTAAATAAATGTTGTTGAATGGTTGCACAGGGTGATGCTGTGGCGTTGAGTGATGCTGTGGCGTTGTGATGCTGTGGCGTTGTGATGCTGTGGCGTTGTGATGCTGTGGCGTTGTGATGCTGTGGCGTTGAGGGGTGCTGTGGCGTTGAGGGTGCTGTGGCGTTGAGGGGTGCTGTGGCGTTGAGGGGTGAGGGCGACAGAGTGAGGGCGACAGGGTGAGGGCGACAGGGTGAGGGCGACAGGGTGAGGGCGACAGGGTGAGGGCGACAGGGTGAGGGCGACAGGGTGAGGGCGACAGGGTGAGGGTGAGGGCGACAGGGCGACAGGACGACAGGACGACGGCGACAGGGCGACAGAGAGAGAGGGGTGTGTTGTATGTGTGTGTGCAGTTAGAGAAGGATGTATGTGGAAGAGAGCAGAAGATCAGCACAGCAGAAGAGAATAGAACAGGGAGTTAGAGAAGGAGGTGGGTGGAAGAGAGGAACAGATCATCACAGGAGAAGCGAACAGGGAGTTAAGGAAGGAAGCGGGTGGAAGAGAACAACATATTAGCACAGGAGAAGAGAACAGGGAGTTAGAGAAGGAGGCGGGGTGAAAGAACAGCAGATCAGCACAGGAGAAGAGAAGTGAACGGAGTTAAAGAAGGAGTTTGGGTGGACGAGAGCAGCAGGTCAGCACAAGAGAAGGTAACATGGAGTTAAAGAAGGAGGCGTGTGGAAGAGTACAGCAGTTCAGCACAGGAGAAGAGAAGAGACCAGGGAGTTAAAGAAGGAGGTGGTGTGGATGAGAGCAGCAGATCAGAATAGGAGAAGAGACCAGAGAGTTAAAGAAGGAGGCGGGTGGAAGAGAGCAGCAGAGTAGCACAGGAGAAGAGAACAGGGAGTTAATGAAGGAGGCGGGTGGAAGAGAGCAGCAGATCAGCACAGCAAAAGAGAACAGGGAGTTAAAGAAGGAGGTGGGTTGAAGAGAGCAGCAGGAGAAGAGAAGAGAACAGGGAGTTAGAGAAGGTGGGTGGAAGAGGTAGCAGATCGGCACAGTAGAAGAGAACGGGGAGTTAAAGAATGAGATGGGGTGGAAGACAGCAGCAGATTAGCACAGGAGAAGAGAACAGGGAGTTAAAGAAGAAGGTGGGGTGGAAGAGCGCAGCAGAACAGCACGGGAGAAGATAACAGGGAGGTAGAGAAGGAAGCGGGATAGAAGAGAGCAGCAGATCAGCAGAGGGAGAAAAGAAGAGAACAGGGAGTTAAAGAAGGAGGTGGGGTGGAAGACAGCAGCAGATTAGCACATTAGAAGAGAACAGGGAGGTAGAGAAGGAGGCAGGTTGAAGAGAGCAGCAGATCAGCTCTGGAGTAGAGAAGTGAACAGGGAGTTAGAGAAGGAGGTGGGTGGAAGAGAGCAGCAGATCAGCACAAGAGAAGAGAACAGGGAGCTAGAGAAGGAGGCGGTGGAAGTGAGCAGCAGATCAGTGCGGGAGAAGAGAAGTGAGCAGGCGGTAGAGTGAGTGCGGGCGGTAGAGTGGTAGAGTGAGGGGGAGGGCGATAGATAGGGAGGTTGGAGGTTGGAGGGTGGAGTTGTGGAGTTGTGGAGGGTGGAGTTGTGGAGTGGTGGAGGGTGGAGTTGTGGAGGGTGGAGTTGTGGAGGGTGGAGTTGTGGAGGGTGGAGTGGTGGAGGGTGGAGTGGTGGAGAGTGCAGGCATGCAGCAGTGTGAGTCGTGCGGCAGTGTGAGTCGTGCGGCAGTGTGAGTCGTGCGGCAGTGTGAGTCGTGCGGCAGTGTGAGTCGTGCGGCAGTGTGAGTCGTGCGGCAGTGTGCAGCATGCAGCAGTGAGTCGTGCGGCAGTGTGCAGCATGCAGCAGTGTGAGTAATGCAGCAGTGTGCAGCAGCGAGCAGCAGTGTGAGGCGTGCAGCAGTGGGAGAACAAATTATTGTAATTTATAATGGCAATAGCTTAAACTTTTGGAAATAACTTTTGGAAAGAGGATGTTCAGTGTATTTTATTGTGATGAAAATCCAAGAACAGAAGTGAAATATTAACATCTTTTTGTGACATTTGTAATACAGCTTGAAACATTGAGAGAACATATTAGAACCAGTTGTTGTTGAATGGTTGCACAGAGTGATGCTGTGGTGTTGAGTGATGCTGTGGTGTTGAGTGATGCCGTGGTGTTGAGTGGTGCCGTGGTGTTGAGTGGTGCCGTGGTGTTGAGTGGTGTTGAGTGGTGCCGTGGTGTTGAGTGGTGCCGTGGTGTTGAGGGGTGCCGTGGTGTTGAGGGGTGCCGTGGTGTTGAGGGGTGCCGTGGTGTTGAGGGGTGCCGTGGTGTTGAGGGGTGCCGTGGTGTTGAGGGGTGCCGTGGTGTTGAGGGGTGCCGTGGTGTTGAGGGGTGCCGTGGCGTTGAGGGGTGCCGTGGCGTTGAGGGGTACTGAGTGATGCGTGCGGCAGTGTGAGTCGTGCGGCAGTGTGCAGCAGTGTGCAAGCAATAAAAAAAATGCTCACTACAGAATAGCTGGTAAATAAATCCCTTTAAAGAATACCTGAAATAAATGTTTCACGAATCACGATTAGTCCAACTGGAAGGTGAGGCGGGAGATGGTGGATATGTGAAGCATGTGGGTTCAGCGAAGTGCTACGTTTTGAAATCAAATACTTTCAGGCAATGAGGAGTGTGGATTATGATTGTCTAAATGTTAACTCTGCGACATCCCAGCTTTTTAGCCACCAGTACTTTGCATTCTGGGAATTGTAGTTTTATGAGCATCATTATCCCCGCATGCAAAAGGCAACTGCCGCTTGCTGGTCACCGAGTCCAGGAAACACCCTGGAGTGCTAAGAGCCTGTCAGCAGACCCGGAACCGCTAGGACCCAGAGGCTTCAAGGAAGGGGAGAAGTTGATATCCAGGATACAGGTCGCGCGCATGGTGTAAACATAGCATTGAGTTGTGAGTCGAGTTTGGAAGTGCACCAAGATGAGTTTATCCTGCCGTGAAGCTTGCTTACCTAATGTGCCATACCCCTGTTAAAAGGGCATTTCAAACTGGATTGTGAGGAAAGTGTGGCAGGCAGCCTCTATATGTCTCGTCACCAGTGCTGCGCATTGGCAGTACGAGACCTAAAAAAGGGAAGGCTAACAGAAAGGAATGGTAAAAGGGGGATCGGGCAGAGCATACAAGGAGCCAGAAAGAAGGCGGAACCCCCGCAGTTCATTTTACATCTGGGAGGAGAGAGCTGAAAAGAAGCCACCAAGATAAAAGGCGCGCACCTTTTATTGTAACGTTTTTGCACAAGTCTATTGATAACTCAATTGTAGTGAACAGACAACAGAGCACACACAGCAGAAACGAGTAGGAAATAGTGAAGACGTGGTTCCTGTAATAGTTCCGTAGCAGTGCGGCCGGCTTATAAAGGAGAGAAAAAAAAAGACAGTGGAGTGCAGCCGCCTGCGTGTGAAAGAGTGAGAAACGCGGCAGGGGTGGTGTGTCTGGAAAATTAACGAGAAGGCGCTATTCTTTCAGATTAAATGCCAACAGCGTGCAATCCAAAGCGAAACAAGATGACCTCTGAGGAGATGCAGCGCGAAGCTGCAAGTAACACGAGAATGTCGTTATTGGCATTGCTGTGGGGGGGGGGGGGCGGGGAGGGGAGAGCATTGCTTTGAAAGCTCATGGCGGGGGCGGGGGAGCAGCTTGGGAGGCATTCCATTGAAGTGTGGTGCGAGGCTGTGCACGCGCGTCTCACACCACTGGATAACATGAATTGCAAGTAATCCGCTTGGTGAAGAGTTTGTTTTGCCTACTATATACTCTGCTATTAATCCCTGCGGGATATAATAGCTGAGACCTTAAAAGGGTGACCATCCAAGTTCGCCAGGTCTGTAGGTGTCCAGTGTCTCACCTAAACTAGAGAGAAAAATTCAAAATATTCTAGATACAGATGTTTGTGTAGGTTACTGTAGAGCTAATAGTATGTTGCTACATATTTTTGTGATATGAATTATGGACCATTGCACATTGGTTTTAATAAGCATTCAGTACTTGTGAGAAAGTGCCTCTTTTGCATGGTTAGCCCCCCACTTTTTGACTAGTTTTGATGTGGTTTCAAATGCGGTGCACAGAGTCCCTGCCGTCCAGGTTCCCTGTACCAGAGCTCCTTCCCTAAAACAAACCCCCAGTTGGTACTTCTGCCTCCGCTAAGTCCCCAGTGAATGGTACCCTTGGTACCTAGGACCTGGAAGCTGGAGCGGGTCCCTTGAGTCCCCCTTCCCTGGGACCATGCCACTACCCTTTCAGCTTGCATGCCCCTGTGAAGGAGAAAAGGACAGTCGACATGGCACCCTGCCTGGGTGCCATGCCGTCTAGCACTGCCTGACAGTGTAGGTAAGTCACCCCTCTAGCAGGCCTCACAGCCCTAAGTCAGGGTGCACTTTACTTCAGGTGAGGGCATATCTGCATAAGCAGATGTGCCCCTACAATATTGGGTACCATTTCCCAATGTTGTAAGTACCAGTAACGCCAGAGAGTACATGTGCGGGGAACTGACAAATGTGTGGAGGTTCCCCAGCACCATGATGGCTTTGCTGAATATAGGAGTGGTTGGCACCAAACTACTCCTCAAGAAATCCACACTGATGCTTGTTAGAGATTTATTGCCCCATGTACCCAGAGGGCACTTCAGAGTTGCCCCATGAATCACTACCAACCCTCTTGTAGTATTTGATCTTCTGTAGGCATCCAGCCACCCACCACCAGACATGTTTCTGCACCGTGGGTAGAGAGCCCCTGCTCTCTGGGACCAGAAACAATGCACGTCCTGGGCAAATGTGCCATGCATCCTCCCCCAGGATGAGCCAGTGCTCAAAGTAGGGAAGCTTTGAAGGCCTGCCACCTTTGTAATGCGACCCCCAGCCTCTGCTGCTAGCAGCAGATGGCAGCCCCTGGTTTACACCCCCACTTTGAGCAGAAAAACTGGCGGGAAAATTCAAAAAGATAGGTGTGCCCACCTCTGCCAACCCCACCCCCAATGTGGGGGGAGCACACTTTCCAGTCCCCGCCATCGTTCGGATGGGGGAGACCCCTCAAGTCAGGGCTAGGTCCCCCTCTCACAGGAGGATTGCATAATAGAGGGTTTAGTCACTCCATGTGAGGTGCCCATTGGCCCTACCTGCTACTCCCCTAAAACGCCTCCTAAATTTCGTATTTAGGTGGTTCCCCAGACCTGGATGCCAGTTCTGTGATGACCTCAGAAAGAAGACACCCTGCAGCAGAAGGCAAATGACAACTGCCTTGGCCCCAGCCCTACTTGCCTTCAATAAAGACTCTGATCTCCCGAGAACAGTGAAACTGTCCAGAAGAAACTGATTGCAAAGACACCAGATCTGCATCCCCAGCCCACTCTGCACCTGACGGCCTGAGTCTGAGTGGCTTACCTGTGCAGTGAAGCTTTCCTGGCATTCCAGATCTCGTGTCCAACATTTGCCGACCTCTCCTTCCCTCCGCGACTGCAGCTGCAGTGTGAATCTAGAGGTTACCCGCGACTGGCTCTGGTTAGAAGATTCTGACATACAAAGTCACCCACGCATCTGAAGCCCCTGGGCAATGGTGAGCGGAATAAACGGTATCCCTGCAACCCCGTACATACCAACTTAGCTCTGCTGTTGACCTTCCTCCTGGCACCTCCGGTGCCACGCCTGCATCCTATTTGCCCACTAAAGAATCCTCATTGAAAAGCAATGGGCGCCCAACGTCAAATTTGCATCGTTAACCCAGCCCCCTCAGTGCTTCTGGTGGTGTATGCTTGGTACTGATTTGTGGCCCTTTCTGTGTTTAACCTAATGCCCAAATCTTGGCCTCTGCAACAGATTTACTTACCTGCAAGCAGTGTGGCTTGGGCACCCCCCTGTCTGCATTGGAAAGCATTCGGTTGAGCTCCGATTGCGACCTCTGCACCTGGCCGCCCCAGTGCCACAGGTGTTGCAGTGTTTGAACTTACCTGACCCCTGGCCCTTGCTGAATTTTGGCTCCGAAGACTGAGCTTGTAAGTTCGATGCTCACCTGTTTAACTGCGATATTGTTTTCCCCATAGGATAAAATGTGAAAAAGTTTCTAAGTGTCGCTTTTTTAAAGTGAAAAGAGTTTTTGATTAAAAACGTACTTACCTTATTACGAAGACCTGGGTCTTAAAGTAAAATACAAAATAGTATAATTTTTATAAAATTGATAGGCATCTCCTTAAGTCGTGTGTCCATTATTTATCATGTGTGTGCAATAACTGTCCTACACTCGTCTGTTAGGCCTAAGGCTGCTCAGCCACAATACCACTAATAGAGCACTTTGGGTTTTGCATTGAGCCCTATACACTTTTGGGGAACCCCTTGACTCTGTGCACGGTATTACCACCTACTGATAATATCATATACAGAGCCAGCCTCCTACAGTACTCACAAACAGAATAGAGTTCTTAAGAGTGAAGAAGCTCTTGTCAAAACCTACTCCACAGTTGCTTTCAATCCTTCAATTTATAACCTCTTTTTTGTATTAAAAATGTTCAGCAGGTTTGAGATTTATTAAACATCTGTAGCAATTATCATGTCAATCATCCTTTTTGTACATACTTTCCACATCTGGAGTGATACTGTCTCATGAAGTAACTTCTCTTTTGTCTACTTTTTCAACCAGGAGCAAGCAGTAGAAAGAGAGCATGAACGGGATGACTTCCAGCAAGAGATCCAGAGACTGGAAGGACAGTTGAAACTGACTGCAAAATCTCAGACAATTGGTGAAGGCAGGGGATATACGGTGAGTGATCTTAGTTAAATAGAGATGGCAGAGGTCATGGATCATTATTTCAAAGTAGCATAAATCATAGTTCTAATGGATGAGTGATCATAGGGGACCAGAAAAGTGAGGGCTACAGGATGATTGATCTAGAGATGTCTGGGTTACAGCGTAATTACCTGAGCGGAAAAATGCTTGTTGTACTGGGTTTCATACACTTGATAAATTTCTTTCCCACATAGTTAGATTACTGACATCTTGTGGACGGTATATGTTTGACACGAAAATGCTTTGTTTTCCCAGTCAACCAATGGTCCTGTTGGTTGATGAGTCACCTGGGAAGTGCACCAATCCTGAGATTTAAAAGAACCCACATAACACTGAATATAGTTTATTTTTAAAGTTATGCTATGCACCTTCCTGTTAATCTGTGCTTTAGAGACCTGGGTTCCTGCAAGATATATTTATCCTATTACTGTTGCACTTATTTTCAAAACTCTTGAACATAATATCAACATAATGAAATTCAAGAAATGTTATCGTCTAATCCGTTCACCAAAGTGATGTCATGTGTTACTGAATAACTGTAGAAGCACTTTCTGTAAGGCTTTTAAAAACCTAGTTCCAGTGGGAGACCACCATCTGCAACAAAGGTAATTTCACAGTTTGGGGGCTCATGATGAAAAGGAATGACACCTAGATGGGGTTGGTTTTGGAGTGCAAGGACATCACATAGTCAAGGACAATTAAACAAAGACTACAAAATTTAAGGATAAGCAAATTAGAAACATAGGAAGCTGCAAATGAAGTTAGACATCTGATGGAGATTTCTAGCCGCATATTTTTGACCTTAGAATAATTTCCCAGGCGTCAAACCGAATCTGAAAAATGTTGAGCAGCATCTCTGCACACCAAATGTGACTTGTGTGGGACCTACATAGACTGACCTCCGTTCCTTTCTTTTCGCAACAATGCTTGGTGCCAAAATAGTTTATAACTTTTTAAAACCTGGTTGAATATGTGCGGTCTATTCCACCCATGAAAGTGTTTAAAGTTAAAGTCTCAGCTTATTGTTAAGTAGTCACCGCGGGACATAATTGTAAAGCAAAATTAGGGCAAGGAAATCCTTTCTTTTCTATACATGTCACCATCCGCCTACTCACCCTTTACAAGCACTTGCCTCATTTTAGCCTTGCATGTCATAAACATTTAGTAACATGTCTGAGACAGTTGGTGAAATGTTGTATGGGTTTAAAACTTAAAGACTTGGAGAGAGCTCATGTTAGGGGTCCTGGTAAACTCTTAGTGGTAGCTTTCTTTTAGTTATTTCGATGGTCCTGCCTGGGGCAACAAACAATTGCCCAACAGGTTGTAAATAAGGCCGAGCATACTAGGAATGTAAAATTTAACAAAGATAATTTTCCATGTTTAAATTGCTTTGAAGAGAATCAAATTTTCTTATTTCGATCTTCTTTGTTACTAATGACTGTAACTTTATGGACAATGCATGCCAAAGTTACTAGTAAGCTACTTTTCTCTTGATTAATACCTTGAAATTGAGCCTCGAGTCTGGCAATGCTACTAAATTGGTCTGAACTAGTTTATCTTTTGTGTTCTAGCTTAAATTCTTCACATTCATGTTCCTTATCTTTATTTTTCTTTTATTCATGTACTGATTTCTTCAGCTCCATGATTTGAATCTCCAGGTAGGACCATCTAGAATCATCTTGCTGTTCTACCCTCCTCTTGGCTAACTTTATAAGTAGCTGTTGCATGCTCTTTCCTATGACCTAATAATTCTTAGTAGGAAATTAGTTTGTGCTAGCTGCTTAGTTACCTCTAATGACAAATCTGTCTTGTCTGCTTTTAATGCTGTGCTTGTGCAACGTTTCTTCCACCTTTGCTATGTTTTGTTAATTTCTGAAACTGGCTTTTGAAATACCTATTTTTCCCGCTTGATTTACTTTTGTGTATTACTTTGGACCATCCTTTTCTGGATTCACATGCTGTGCCTCGTCCTGCCATCTACTGGTTGGGTCCGAAATAGTCTTTCTTTGTGTGACGTCAGACGTGCCCTGTTGGTCGTTGTGCGTGGTAGCCATCTTCAGATTCTTTTTTCCGCAGTTGGGTCTGGAAGCAAGATGGGAGGCTCTGAATTTTTTTTACAGGAAAAGCCCCAAAAATGAAAAACAGGACAATATTTCGATTAAACTCCACCGTCCATCGACATCGATACCGAGAGAGGGATAGATCGACGAGAACGACACAAGGAGACAACAAAAGTCGACAAATGGCGAGTTTGGAGCTATGGAAAATACCCCCTTCAAGTTCTGACCCGAGTAGCACCACAAGTTTCCCTAACGCGATCCACACGATGTGTGCAACTTCTGCCTGCCCAAGGACCATCAGGACAAGGACTGTGAGGCCTGCGCGGTGTTCCAACCGAAAACACTCAGGACACGTCGAAAGCAGAGGGAGACCCACTATGCAACGATGTCACAAACTTCGAAGAACATTTCAATGAAGGACCTAGGCCTTTCCAGTGATGAAGAAGACAGAGGTGTTCCTGCAGAATCGAAACATGAAGGCTCAGACGTCAAAATTCTAGAAGGTGACTGAAAATCCACCCACCTGCAAGAAACCGGGTGAGGGACGACGTAAATGGTAAGACACCATAAATATCCGTCTGAACCGAAGGGCCACGACCGCAAGGCGCGGGCAAAGGCAGTCCCGAAGCCGAAGAATAAGGCGATCGTGGGCCAGCCGCGATCAAAAGAACCACACGGAGCCCTACCAAGGGAGACCACCGAGGGAAAATCGCAAAAGGCGCTGAAGATGAGAGTTGAAAACCTAACCCCGAAGTAAAGCGCAGTGCCGTCAAAACCAGAGGCAAGCTCAACCAAGAAACGAAAGCCTCTGACGCCAAGAGAGCCCTTGAGGTCAAAAAGAAGAGGCAGCGACTCAAAGCCAAAATGGCAACGCTTCGCCAATAGAAGAAAGATGTTGACGCTTCTCTAAAGATTTCCGAATTCCGAAGGTCTCAGCCGCTGAAAAAGACAACTTTGACGCCGAAGACGCTGAAGGGGAGGACACATGGAATGACCTAGACACTGTAAGTCCCGAAGAGGAAATTTGCTGCTACCCCTCGAAGGCATCACCACCAGATGATATAGCTTTTTACAATGGAGTAGTAAAAAGGGCAGCAGACACTTTCAGAGTACCCCTCGAAGAAGAAAATGGCTACACATGTTTCCTCCTAGAAACATTAGCCCCAGCCAACAAGGAGACTCAGTACTTGCCACTGCTGCCAATCATTCTAGACCAAGGCAAGGAGGTCTTTAAAGAACCAGCCTCAAGCAAGGGAGTAACACCCAGGGTTGGGAAAAAGTACCAAGCCCCCTTCAAGGACCCAAAATATATTCAGGGGAACACTGTACCTGACTCCATACTAGTTACCACAGCCAGGAGAAGAGCAAATGCCATCTGGAACAGTGGACCACCACCAGAAAATGAGAGCAAACAAATGGACCTGGTGGGCAGGAAGATGGAAAAGGAGGCAGCGACTCAGTGGCGCATCGCAAACTCTAAGACCTTACTAAACAGATATTAACACCAGCAATGGGATGAGATCGAAGAACCCATCGACAAACTTCCTGAGGAGGACAAAAAGGTAAATCTGTTGTCCAGGAAGGCAGAAATATCGCTAACACATGCCTTAAATCTGCACTGGATGCATCAGGCACTGCCGGCAGGCAAATGGGCACAGGTACAATCTTGAAGACATTTCTTGCTAAGAATTTCTGGATTTAAGCAGGAGGTTCAAACCTCCATCATTAACAGACCTTTCACAGGGGAGGCACTATTTGGAAAGGAGGTGGACCAATCATTATAACAAATAAAGAAGGATAATAAAACTGCAAGGGCAATGGGAGACCTGCAGCAAAGAGGAACCCTAAAACAGGTGGGTTTAACAGCAGAAAACCCACGTGAAGAGGAACATTTGCACAGGGTCAGCATATGTTGCACCAACAACAACAAGGCCAGGGAAGTGGCCAACAAACAAGCCAACAAACACGATACCAAGGTTGGCAGCAACAGCCCAAGCAGCCTTTTTGAGGTAGAGGCAGAGGCCAAATCTCAAGAGGCAGATGAAATGGCTCTAATTGACTCCGACATAGACAAAGACCCACACACAACACCAGTGGAAGGGCGGATTACACAATACCAGCATCAGTGGAGAAAAATCACCACAGACAAATGATTTTAAATTTGGTGAAATACAGGGTTTGCATTGAACTAACAAACACCGCCTGTAAACCCACCAAGGGAAAAGAAGTTCCTCAAATCAGAACTGAAACAATTAAATGCAGAAATCAAAGACCACCTTCAGAAACAAGCAATAGAATTGGTACCTAGAGAAGAACTCTTTTTAATTAGTCGCTGCATTTCCTGGTTCCAAAATAGTATTTGTGATGAAGACCAATCATGGACCTAAGTTTCATAAACAAATTCATTTTAACACAACACTTCAAGATGGCTACTCTACTAGAGGTAATCTCACAAATTCAAAAAGGGGATTAAATGGCAACAAAAGACCTCAAGGACGCCTATCTGCACATACCTATGAACAAAAAACACTGAATATATTTCAGGTTTCTGCACAACAGAACAAACTACCAGTTCAAGGTACTACTATTCGGGATAAAATCTGCACCATGTGTTTTTACCAAGTGCCTAGCTGCAGTCTCGGCATACCTGAGAAGACTGGGAATGCACGTCTACCCCTACCTGGATGACTGACTCAAAAAGGCAAGCACGATGAAAAGATGTCTCACCCACGTTCAAACGGCAATACACGCACTGCAACAGTTTGGATTCTCCATAAATCACAAAAAATCCTCAGCAAGGCCAAAAAAAGAAAATATTTTCCTAGAAGCAAGACTAAATTCAAGGAATGCACATGCATACCCAATGCAAAACAGGATACAAGCTATCAAACAGGAAACCTCCCTCTACCAGAGCTGTCAATCTCTGACAGTGAGGAGTGTCATGAAACTCATGGGCATGATGGCGTCATGCATCCCACTCATCCCTCATGACAGTCTACATATGCGCCCACTCTACGATTGTCTCACCAACAACTGGTCCCAATCCACAGGGAGTTGGGAGGATCTAGTGGTTGTTAAGCACAAGCTGCAAGCAGAAACCAAATGGTGGGCATCCAACAACATAGCACGGGGGAGACCTTTCAAATATCCACCTCCTTCTGTGATAAGACTCATCCCTCAGTGGATGTGGGGCACATTTCAAGAAACAAAGTAAGAGGTCAATGGAACAAACCAGATCCTCTAAAGCACATCAATTACTTGGAAATAAACTTATTTCTAACATTGAAGGCGTTCCAGAAACACATTAAGAAAAAGAAATGTCCAGATTCAAACGGACAACACCGCCACAATGTTATACATCAACAATCTGAGAGAAAAACGTTAGTGATAGATTCCTTACCTTAGAATTTCCCCAGGTGTCAGACTGGATCCAGAAAGCTTTTCATCAGCAGTACCCCTGCGCGTCGTTAGGTGTCGTCGTACGGCTCCGCGTGCGTCGTTGGCGTCGTGTTCTCCGAGATGACGTCACTGGAGCTACTTAGACGCGCCCACGCGCTCTGACGTTGGTTCTTTCTTTTTCCACTCTAGCACGCGTAGATCCGGAGAGAGCGGTACCCCGTCACTTGTTGACTAAGTATTTTTTTGTTATAGTTTGTGAGTACACTGTACCCCTGGTGCATAGGGATGCCCTGTTTCAAGCTTTGCCAGACCTGTCTGTGCACAATGTCGCTGACGGACCTGCACCGTGAGTGTCTCTTCTGCCTGGGGCACGACCACGACACAGTCATGCTCCCACTGCCGGCCCATGGCCCCGAAAACTTTGCGGGAGCGGTACCAAAAGTGCCTGAAGGCCTGGGAGTCGGCCCCACTTCGTTCCAGGCAGCGGTCCCGTGAGAGGGCGAGGGCCCGGTCGTGGAGCAAGCACCATCATTCAAAGTCTTTGCACTCGGAGTCAGGTAAGGCGAAGCACAAAAAGTAGCAGAAGGGTCTCTGCTCTTCGTCCTTCCCTTGCTGTCGCGAGACGTGGCTGAGGGGGCAGGTGGCACCGTCCATGCGACTCTGACTGAGCCTGAGCAGTTACCGTTGGTTTACCCACCTTTCCGGGGTCCATCAGCAACTCCCGCTGAATTACAATGGCATGTATCTTAGGCTTGTGCGGCCCGTGGGCCCCACTGTTCCACATTCCTCTCTGGCCCGACGTCGTCGACGACCAGAGGCCTCCATGGCTCCGGCCGTGGCTCCCCGTTCTTGCCGTTGGACCCCGTGCGGCCCATACCAACATCGCTGACGCCAATGACGCCGGCACGGTGACGGAGGAGTGTCTGCCGATGGGAGATTTTTACCCTGTCATTCACCCACGTCCTCGTCCACTTTTGGAGGAAGGTGAGGACTGGGAAGGGTTTGAAGACCCTCTCGCAGCACAGTGCGAGTCTGTCCCCTACTGGTATGAGGATGCGGAGGCCGGTGGCCCGGATTATACTCCAGCGCCCGGTTCACCATCTCCTTCTGCTACTATGGAGGAGAGTGGTACCTTCTCAACGGTGCTGCGTAGGTCGGCCGAGGCTCTTAAACACGAGCTCCCTACAGTCGCTGTCAGGGCCAACCTACTGACAGAAGTGCTTCGGCCAGCTTTTTCTACTACAGAACCTCTGTTGCCGTTTAATGATGCACTCAATGATGTGCTTCTGGGCATTTGGTCCAGGCCCAACACAGGGGCCCCTGTGGACAAGGGTCCACAGGGGGCCGATGCCATTGCCACGCCTGGGCGAAACTGCCTTCTTCACCCAGCACCCTACACCTGAGAGTTTGGTGGTTCAAGCCTCGAGGTCCCCGAGCGCGTTCCTTTCTGCTCTGCCAGACAAGGAATTCAAGAAACTGGAGCAGTTTGGGAAGATTTATTCTTCCGCAAGTTCCGGACTGCGGTCTGTAAACATTGCCTGTCTCTTGGGCCGCTATTCCCATTCTGTATGGGATGCTGTTGTGCAGGTGCTGCCTCAGTGTCCAGAGTTTGCCTGAACAGTTCTCTCCTGCGCTCTTATGGAGGGGAAAGGTGTGGCTAAGTTCAAGATACGTTGTGGTATTGATACCGCTGATTCGCTGGGTAGAGCGGTTTCCACAATGGTGGCGCTACGCCGTCATGCCTGGTTGAGGACGACTGGTTTTTCTGCGGATGTCCAAAATACTTTGATGGACAAGCCCTTCGATGGCACTCGCCTTTTTGGTGATAAGGCGTATTCCACATTGGAGCATTTCAAGGACTCTCGAGCCACGGCCAAGTCCTTAGGCCTTTCGGCTACATGTACTCCTTCCGCTTCTACCTTTCGTTCCTTTCGTAGCTTCAGTAGGGGCGTCCAAACACGTTTGTTTCAGAACCGGCCTGCGCAGCAACAGTCCCAGCGCAGCCGCGGACGTGGGACTCGCAGAGGCGAGTCATGGTGCCAGCGTGCGGGTCAGTCCACCACCACCACCGCTGCCAGTGCCTCCACACCTTCCTAGTCCGGGGTTTCAGACCCACCAGACACCAGTGGGTGGCAGGATTCGTCATCACCTCCCCCACTGGCGCATCATTACATCAGACAGGTGGGTTCTGGAAATTGTTTGAAGGGGCTACCTCCTCCCCTTAGAGTCTGCCCCCCCAGCCATGCCGCCGCAGTTCCACCCCATGTCGGGGGATCATTAGTAACTTCTCCAGCGGGAAGTTACTGCCTTCTTGGCCAAGGGGGCCATCGAGCGCGTTCCGATGCCAGAAGTAAGTTGTGGTTGTTCCTCCCACTACTTCTTGGTTCAAAAGAAGGACAAGGGTCTACGTCCCATCTTAGACCTTCGGAACGTAAATTGCGGAGAAGATCAAGATGCTCACTCTGGCTCAGGTCTTGTCTGCTCTCGACCCACAAGACTGAATGGTGGCACTGGACCTGCAGAACGCTTATTTTCATATTCCCGTCCTGCCAGCCCATCGGCGTTACCTGCGTTTCACGGTTGGCAAGGAGCATTTTCAGTTGATTCCCTCCCAGAAGCTCCTCTTCATTGGAGCGGTTCTGACATGGCACTGTTTTGGGTTTATCCTCCCGAACAGCGAGTCCAGGACATTCGGGCTATGATTCCGATCTTTCAGCCCTTGTCCTGGGTTTCGGCCCAGACGACCTTGAGGCTGCTTGGGCCCGGTCGTGCCAGAAAATCAGGCACGACCGGGCCCAAGTCATCCTGGTGGCTCCGGACAGGGCTAGAAGAGTTTGGTAAACCGAGCTACTCAGTATGAGCCTGGATCCCCCGATCCGACTGCCTCTGCGGGATGCTCTTATGTCGCAGCAGCAGGGGACTGTTCTCCACCCGAACCTGTCCAGCCCCCACCTACATGTGTGGAGATTGAGCGGCAATAGTTGATTCCATTTGACTTGCCTCCCGAAGTCTGCGATGCCATTCTGGCAGCCAGGCGTCACTCCACTAAATCGGTATACGCCTGCAGGTGGAACAAATTTGTGGCATGGCACACAGCCAAGGCTGTGGATCCCCTTTCTGTCCCTCTTTCTGAGGTCCTTTTGTTTCTTCTTTCTCTGGCCCGGCAGGGCTCTGCTCTGAGCACTATTGAGGGCTATCTTTCGGCCATTTCAGCCTTTCTGAAACTTCCAGATCAGCCTTCTCTTTTCAAGTCCGCTGTTTTACAGAGATTTTTTAAAAGGCATTATGCATATGTTCCCTCCTTTTCCTTTCATAATGCCTCAGTGGGAGCTTGTCTCATGTGCGCTCCCTTTGAGCCATTTCACATTTGTCCTTTACGTCTTCTGACTTTAAAAACTGCCTTCCTGGTGGCTATCACCTCTGCCAGGAGAGTGAGTGAGCTTCAGGCTATTTCTTGTAAGCCTCCTTTTCTGTCAGTTCATCTGGACAAGATTGTGCTTCGCACTAGTCCTTCCTTCTCGCCAAAGGTTGTCACTGCCTTCCACATCGGCAAGACTATCACCTAGCCCACTTTCTTTCCGCCTCCGCACCCTTCCAGAGAGGAAGAGAGGCTCCACCGTCTGGACCCAAAACGTGTTCTCTTTTTTTACCTGAATCGCACACAAGCATTCCGGGTGGATGACCAGCTCTTTGTTGGCTACGCAGGCACCAAGAAAAGCCGGGCTGTTCACAAGAGGACTATCTTCCGCTGGGTAGTGTTGTGTATCAAGGCCTGTTAGTCTATGGCTAAGAAGGAACCTCCGGTGGGGCTGCGTGCCCATTCTACCAGGGTGACAGCTACTACTTCATTGGGACATGATGTCCCCCTGCAAGACATCTGTCAGGCTGCCACGTTGGCTTCGCTGCACACTTTTACAAAGCATTATTGCCTTGACAGTCCAGTCCGGAGAGACTGCTTCTTTGGCCGTTCTTTTCGCCGGGACTTTCTGTTGTGATTTAGTTAGCAGACCGTAGTCAACTTTTTTAAAGATCTTGACCTCACGCAGTATACCATTGAGCCCTCTTCCATCACTGAAATGAGTAGAAAAACCTTGAAGCGCCATTGTCTTTCTCATCTAAGGGATCTCCGTTTGTGTAATGAAATCCCCAAACAAACAAATGTAAACATTTTGATGGTTCAGGTGTCCTTAGGAATTCATCCGTATTTATCGTACCATATTTCTAACTATGAAAAATACCTACTAACTAGGTTACGTTTTAACATTTTTTATAGACTGGTTACCTTCCCCAGAATCTTAAATTGGTCCCGCGACCTTGATAAGTGCCCCTGTGACAAAGTTTCCTCCCAATCAAATATGCACGTAGTATTGTTTTGCCACTACTACGCAGAAACGCGCAAGCGTTGGGTCCTACCATTGCTGCGTCAAATGGGATTGAGGACCTGTCGCCCGGCCCTTTTAGCCCTCCAACATCTTGATTCACAATATGTGGCAAAGAGCCTAGCTCTTTTTCTGAAATCATGTATAACCACACGAAAAATGTTGGGTACGAATTCTCCTTGAATACTTGAACATATGTTTTTTCCGCTGTAACTTGATTTAAAATCGTACCTTCCTGGACAAATGTATTTCTCTAATTTTTATACTTTTAGGTGTATTAACGGTAATTGTGATTTTATGATGAAATGTTTATATGTGATGTACTTTTTATGATTAACAAAACGGTTAACCGAATAAAAGATTTGAACTTTGAACTAGCAGACCGACCACCGGGGTTGGTATTGCTGGGGTATCTATTCTAAGGTAAGGAATCTATCACTAACGTGTTTCTTTCAGATGAACAAGTTACTTACCTTTGGTAACGATATATCTGTAAGAAACATTAGTTAGTGATAGATTCCTTACCGCCGAACCCATCCTCCCTGTTCTGCGAAGTGATTTCTAGGGTTAAGGTCATCCTTTCGATCCCTGGTTTCTATACACCAGTGGTCAGTAACTTGCATGGCTTTGTGTTGCTGTCGCGGAAAGTTGTGTTCAGAACTGACTGCGCGCCTGGGCGGGTGCAAGTCGCTCCAGTGATGTCATCTCGGCGAATACGACGCCAACGACGCATGCGTAGCCGTATGATGACGCCTAACGACGAGCAGGGGCACTACTGACGAAAGTTTTCCGGATCCAGTCTGTCACCTGGGGATATTCTAAGGTAAGGAATCTAACACTAACTTATGTTTCTTACAGATACATCATTACCAAAGGTAAGTAACTTGTTCAACAGGGAGGTAAAAGATTGTTTCCGCTAAGCAAATTAGCACAACAGATCTGTCATTGGGGAATACCTCAAGGTATCAACTGCATACAATACACCTACCAGGAGTATGCAACACAACTACAGAACTGCTGAGCAGACAGAACAGCTGCTCATACGAGTGGGAATTGAAGGACAAGATAGTTCAATACATCTTCAAAACATGGGGAACAGCAGTGATAGACCTGTTTGCAACAGTTTAGAACAGGAAATGCCAGTCCTTTGCTGGGAGGTTTCCTCACCACCTGTCAAAAGGGAATGCCCTATCACTAAATTGGTCAGGGACATTTGCATACGTCTTTCCTCCAATGCCCCTAATCCAAAGAGTAATAGGAAAAGCAAGACCACTAGATACAAACCTAATTCTCATCGCTTCACAATGGCCAAGACCGGCAAGGTACTGTACACTGTTAAAAATGTCCAAGGGACGAATAGTAAAGATAAGAGCAAACAAGGACATGTTGACAATGCAACAGGGCCAAATCTTTCACCCGGACTCAACAACGCTACACTTAGCGGCTTGGCGCCTGAATACATAGAATTTGGTCACCTTAACCTGCCGCGAAAAATGGAAATTCTAAAAGAGGCACGAAAGCAGGCAACAAGAAAATGCTATGCAGCTTAAATGGAAGCAATACACCACTTGATGCACAGCCAACAATCAAATGAACTCTATCAAATCACAAGAGACTGTAATCACATATCTAACGCACCACATCAACTACTCAAGCATAAAGGTACACCTTGCTGCCATTGTGGCGTACACAGGGGAGAAATATGAACAAGTTTCTTCAAAAGACCTGTCATAAAGAGATTCATAGAAGAATCAAAAATAATTGCTCCACCGAGAACAGCTCCAGTCCCCATGTGGAGTCTGAGTACACTGTTCACGCAACTCATGACAAAACCATTTGAGCCAATGCATAAAGCAGAACTCAAACACATTGCTTCCTCATTGCCATTACATCTTTACGAAGAGTAAGTGAGTTACAGGCATTAACCATACAGGAACCATACATGCAAATTCACAAGGACAATGTTATTTTAAAAACAAACCCAAAATTTCTGCCAAAAGTGGTATTCAAATATCACTTAGCGTATTCACTTAGCGTATTCTCCTTCCGGTTTTCTTAAAAACCCCTCAAACAAAGGGAGAAAAAAGCCTCCATACTGTGGATGTAAGCAGAGCGCTACTGTATTATCTACAAAAGACTTAACAAGTCTGCAAGACCAAACAGTTATTTGCCACCTCTGAACATACAAACACAGGATCAGCAGTCACAAAAGCAACAATTTCACGATGGATAGTACAAACCATCCAACTATGCTACACCACCACTCCACAAGAATGCAAGGAGCAACTCTAGCATTTATGGCCAATGTGCCCATAGGCACTATATTTGCAGCAGCTACGTGGGCATCACTACACACACATTTACCAAGCATTATTGTGTGGACACACAAATTAATAAGGAAGTGCAAATTGGACAGAAAGTACTTCAACACCTGTTCGCAAGATCTTCCTCTCACCACAGCCCCCCCCCAGAGGGGAAACACCGCTACATAATGTGATGCACAGCATGAGAATCCAGAAAGAGTCACACTGTGTAAGAAAGTACGTTTCTGTTCCAGTGCCCCCCCCCCCCCCCCCCACACACTTTTTGCCTGATGCACTTTTTCCTTGGTGTGCCTTGGGTCCCTGCCAATCAGGTACCCAGGGCCTGTGTTCCTTCCTCAAAAACTGTACTAAAGCCTAAACCCAATTGGCATCTCTGGCCACATGTCCGCCCTTAGTAAATGGTACCCTAGGTACCCAGGGCATTGTGACCAGAGAAGACCCCTAAGGGCTGCAGCACTTATTGTGCCACCCTTAGGTGAGCTGTACCCTGACACACACACACATTGCCTTTGCAGGCTGAGTGTCTTGGTGCAGAACTAAACAAAGAGTCGACATGGCACACATCCCTGTGTGCCATGCCTACAAACCCACTGCCACGGCATACATCAGCCACCCCTCTAGCTGGGTGCCCTATGCCAGTGCTGTGGGCACAGGTGCATAAGCCCTGTGCCCCTACAGTACCCAGGGCCATTTCCGGGCACTGTAAGTGCAGTGATGCCATTAAGAGTATATGGTGCTGGGAGGTTGTCATTACGAACTCCACAGCACCATAATGCCTACACTGAAGGCTGACAAGTGTGATATCAAACTTCTCAGCACATTAAACCCACACTGATGCCAGTGTGGGATTTAATGTAAAAAGCACTACAGAGGGCATCTTAGAGATGCCCCCTGAAACCTAACCTACTATCCACGTCTTGTCTGAGAGGCTGCCTAGGCTGCCACACAGCAGACATGTTGCTGGACCCCTGGTTGGAGAGCTCCCCCTCTCCTGGGCCTGCAACAATGCACATCCTGGGAGGAGGTGCCAAGCCTCCTCCCCCAGGATGGGCAGGGGAAGCTTGAAAGGCATTCCGCCTTTGTGAGCTTCTCCAGACCACTTGCTGTACTCAGCAACTGGCCCCCACCAGTTTGGACGCCCACTCTTGCGGGAAGACTGGCGGGAAACCCTACGTCAGACTGTGGTAAATAAATAAATAATACCCTATTTTTGACTAGACTTATAGCATAACAGATAGCTCAATAAATAAGAGTCAAGATTCGAGGTAGTAGGAGTTTCTGCAGGTTTATTACAGCATAAGGACAGGATCAGGACAACCTGCATAGGAATAGGACAAATAGGCCCAGCAGGACAACTGGGGCCCAGCAGCTGCTGGGGCTGGGTCTGGGATGAGCGCGCTAACATTTAATAACATAACATTGACTTATATACATAGCGCAAACACATAGCATTACATTGCAGTAGGCGTAGCAGTGGGTGGAGTAGAAGGCGTGACGTGTAGCAGTCGCGTGAGATAAGAGTAATAAGAGGTGTAACTGGGAGTTTACTTAGACATGTGATGCAAAACGTAACAGAATATGTCATGAATGGGCGGACACATAGGAGGGGGCTACCTAAGGAGCCGGGACCTCTAACCTAATGGTGCGCGAAAACTGGCAATGACGTGTTACTAGGAGAAGCTGGGGGCTACGAACTCTGTGCTAGGAGCAGAGACTAGAGTCTGGAGGGTCGGAGCGACATGTACCTAAACCCTATCTGGTATCTTAATGTTTAGGGAACATGTTGATATAAACTAGAAGTCATGAGGGGAGAGGCTAACTTGATTCTAAGACTGGACCATGCATTATTCTACATGTAGTGCGTGAAGAATATTAAATGACCATTAAATACAGTATTTCTCTAACGTGGAGACGAGAAGGCTAGACAATGACGGAAACTATTGATGCAGTTCAGTAGCTTAGGAATGCAGAGGAGGAGGACTGAACTGATAGCAGGAACTATAACATACTTTTGGCAGACTCAGAGGCAGAGCCGGGGTGCACCGGGCACTGCAAGGCAGGAAGTAAGTGAAGGGTCGAGGATACAGGTGGGGGCTGTATCGCTCCTTAGCGAGGCTTTCAGGAGACAGGAGCTGAATCTGTGGTCCGGGCCCTTTTGAGGCCTGGAAACGGGGACTTTATAATTGAATAACGTGCACACTGGGAAACGTGGCAACATTACTTACATAGGCCTGATATTCGTAGTATTCACGAGGACTGGAAACTAACATACTAGAGGTGGACACAACTGTAATTGCGTCTTTAATCAGAAATGGGGAATAACATATGCATATTGATCATGCACACATAACATATGATGGATGAGGCGTAGGGACACAGAACATGGCAAAATTTACTTTTCCACATTCCCTCCTTGTCACTACGTTTCCATCAGGAAACATCAATATTCATGATACCGTCTATCATTTCATACAGTACCATTTGCTCGTCTCGAATTGTCTTGGAACGGGATTTAGAACAGGGCTTGGGACTGGGAATACAAGAGGTAGCACACATGCTGCAAATCGCAGGGCCACATTGTATACAGAGGCAGCAGCTAAATATGATCGCTACTGCAATACCTAAAAAGGACAGGACTTTCCATCCCCATACGGAAATTATATTCCAGAACCAACCGGACCATGTCCAGGTGCCTGGATCTTGGTGTAACAGATGGGCAATGTTATGGAGTCTGGTTATAGCTGAATAAACAGACGGCGCGTTATTTGGAATGAAAATGCAACAACTGGATCCGAGAATTCTACAGGCCCCGCCCCTATCGGCCAATATGACGTCAAGGACGAGACGATTCTGTAAAACGACAATTCTCATAAAGGATTGTTCTTCAGTTAAATTACCTAGAGCGGAGGCAGTCTCATCTACTACTGCTTCAAGGGTTCTTGTTAACCTACGAATGAGCTTACTATTTACAACTGTACCTAAATAAGGGAAAACACCTTTATCTATATCAATGAATTGCTCTGCGGCGGTTTCAGTATAATCGACAATCGGGAGATTTCTCTTGTGTCTAGTGTGTACTAAGAAAGAATTCCTATGATAGTCAGGTGGGGCTAGGAAAACAGGTGGCAGTAGGAAAGCAATATAACAGGTTCCCTCCCAATCGAGAGGCAGACGGACATATGCAGTTTGACCACAAATAAAATAAGAATGACGTGAAGCTTTGAAAACAGATTTCCCACTGTCACTATACTGGATAACAGTAGTACATTCACTATGACCTATATGTACAGAACCATAACTACGGACACATAATACGCCTTTGACTGGTAGTACTGAAATAGCGGGTGAGTCTGGAGTAGTATCAGACTGAACATTCAGAACCATAAAATTCGACGAATAATTTCCTAAATTATATACTTCATTTTCTAAATCTAAACCTGTTCTGTGGGGGAAACCTTGCTTGTCTGGGAAACATGTACTGTTAAGAAAAGACATATCTGTTGAGGATGACGTTAACGTGGACCATGCTCCACACGAACCATTGTGTGAGAATGGATAAGGAAAGAGTGGTAGAACTCCCTTCGGTGTCTGGAAAGGGGGGAGTCGACCACACACCCAACAATTAGTGGCATTGCTGGTCTGGTGTGAATAATGTAACATACGGATAAATGTGTTATTACGCATTGCGAGGCGGTATGAATATTCGTGAGGAGGCAGATCACTAAACGTGTGCTCTACTGTAGCATGAGCAGACATATTTACATGAGGAACTGGAAAACACAGGAAAAGTGCGTAGCTGGTGCAGGAAATCATTATGCTGAGAAATAATATGAAACTCAGAAAAACGATACATTTGATTGAACTTTGACTGACTCTCTCACTATGGGGGTCTATTTTATACATGTCAGAAACAGTCTAACCGTTTCACCTAGGGGAGGACTTATACAATCAAACTGGCTGACTTATTAGACCTGAGCTTTAATTTATACTCCTGTTGCGGAGTTTTCTCTAACAAGGGAGGGGTTGTAATAATGTCTTGTGCGGGACAGTCCTTTAAAACAATGTTCTGGCAATCCTTCAAATCCTGGGAAATGTTCTTGGAAATGTTTTTAAAGACTGGTTTCGGTCCTTTGAAAAGTTTTACATGAGAAAGGTGGACCCACCCCTTCCTGCCTTCCAACTTGACGGCAGTTCGGGTGGTCAAGAGGACCTGACGTGGCTCCTTCCAACGTGGTTCCAGCGGACTTGATCTGTCGAAATTTCTGATCATCACAAGGGAACCTGGAACGATCTCGTGCGGTGCCACCTCGGTATTGTCTGGAAATGCGGCGGCAACCTGTGAACGACATGAGTTGAGGGCAGACATCAAGGAAGCTAGGTAATCTGTCAGCATATTACATGAAACATCGGTAATACTTCGGGGTCTAGGAGTACCCCACATATTAGGGGGGCGGCCGAAAACGACCTCATACGGGGACAGACCTGATCTGGAATGTGCGACCATACGCATGTAAAACAGAGCGACTGGCAAAGCTACTAACCAGTCTACACCCTTGTCTTTGCAAACTTTTGCTATACGGATTTTCAGAGTCTGATTATGCCTTTCGACTAGTCCAGCTGCTTCTGGATGGCGTACACAATGGAACTTCCACTGGTACCCTAACAAAAGGGAAACATGTTTCATGAGTTCGGATGAGAATGGCTGGCCGTTATCAGAATATACGACTCTAGGGAGTCCATATCTAGGGAAGAATTCACGAACCAACTGCTTGGCAGTGGTCGCGGCTGTGTAATCTGGGACTGGATATGCTTCTGTCCATCTGGACAAAGCGCATACAACTACAAGGACATACTTGAAACCTCGACATCGCTCCATCTGAATATAATCCATCTGGAGGACCTCAAAAGGGTGGTCAGGGGGCTGGAAACCACCTTGTTCCACCGGGACACTTTTACCTGGATTAAACTGACAACATATCATACAGGTACGGACTTTCTGCTTGGCTGCAGCTCGTAAATGCTTGTTGAACCAAATGTTCTGGATACTGTCTAACATAGCTTTTTCTCCTAAATGTGCTGGACTATGTGCGGTATTGATAATGACTTGAACCATAGAATCGGGGAGAAACCATGTGGCTCTACCCTTCGTTAACCATCCTTGATCTGTCTGGACCCCTCCTTGTACAGACCATTTCTTGATTTCATCGGGAGTAGCATGTGACTGGATATCTATAACATCTTGAGTAGGGTCCTTAACTGTCATGCATGTAGTCAGATCTGGAATATGTGTCTGATTAACTGGAATGTCTGGAGTCTGTGCTGTAAGCTTGGCTGTGCGGTCTGCTAAATCATTACCTTGGGAAATAATGTCAGTAACTTTCGTATGTGCTTTGCACTTCATGATAGCAATAGATGTCGGTAAATGTATGGCATCTAACAGAGCTTGAATAAGGAGACCATGCTGAATCTTGGTTCCATGAGAAGTCATAAAACCTCTCTCCTGCCAGAGCACTCCGAAGTCGTGTACAACTCCGAATGCGTAACGTGAATCTGTGTAAACATTAACCTTCAGGTTTTTGGCATGTATACAGGCTTGTGTCAGAGCGACTAGCTCTGCTGCTTGAGCGGACAGAGTATCAATACGGTGTGTTTCAATAACTTCAGTGTCAGTAGTCACTGCATACGCGGCGACTAGTTCTCCTGTACTGGTTCTCATACATGAACCATCCACATAAAGTGTCAGGTCAGGATCTGGTAACGGAATATCTGTCAGGTCTTGTCTTGGCTTTGTCGTAATGTTAACTACTTCCACACAATCATGTGTGTCTGGATTTGAACTAACTGATGGTAACAGTGTAGCAGGATTCAGGACGTTGCAGCGTCTAATTTCTATGTGTGGCTGGAACAGTGTCAATTCATAACCTGTTAAACGTGCAATTGTCAAGTGCTGAGTTTGTGTTCGGTTTAAAAGAACTTCTACTGAATGTGGGACTTGTACTGTCAAGGAGTGTCCTAAAACTATGGAATCACTTTGTCTGATAGCTAGTGCTGTGGCTGCAACTGACTTGAGGCACGCAGGCAACGCCTGGGCGACTGGATCTAATGTGCTCGAAAAATAAGCACAGGGCTTGTATTGACCTGCTTGATCTTGTGTGAGAACAGATAATGCTGTACCTTCCCGTTCAGTAACGAAAAGTGTAAAAGGCTTACTATAGTTCGGTGTAGCTAGAACTGGAGCTTGACATAGGGCTTTCTTTAACTCGTTGAAACTAAGTGTATGGTCAGATGTCCAAGGGAGGACAGTCGATACGGCTGCCTCCTGTGTCGTTAACTGTATCAATGGCTTGGCTAGGAATGCATACTGGGGAATCCATTGTCTACAATAAGAAGTAAGGCCGATAAAGGCACGTACCTCCTTCTGGGTTCTGGGCTGGGGAAGACTTGCTATTAACTGGATACGGTCGGGTGTCAACTGCCTACCCCTCTTGGACAGCAAGTGTCCTAAGTATACCACTTGCTGGACACAGAATTGAAGCTTCGAAGGTGACACCTTGTGCCCCATCTCGGCTAGAAAATACAGAACTGTAAGTGATGCACGCTCGCAGTCACGTTCAGAACGGGCTGTGACCAGTAGATCATCGACATACTGGAGCAGGGCAGTGTCAGTTGGCATGTGAATGTTGTCTAGTTGTCTCTTGAGTGCTTGACTGTAAATACTAGGGCTTTCTGTGAAACCTTGAGGAGCGCGTGTAAACATATAGCTCCTTCCATTTAAACAAAATCCGAAAAGAAACTGGCTGTCTGGATGAATTGGAACACTAAAAAATGCATTCTTGAGGTCAATAACAGTGAAAAACATGGCTTCGGAATCAATGGCTGTTAACAGGGAAGAAATATCTGGGACAACTGGGTACTGAGGAATAATACATTTGTTAAGCTCTCGTAAATCAATCACTAATCGATATACTGGGGGTGCATTTGGATCAGTACGTTTCATGACTGGAATGACCGGAGAATTGCATACATTGGAGTCAGTTTCTACAACTACTCCTTGAGCCATGAGCTCGTCAATAATTTTGGATAAGGCTGCTACAGCCTCAGGTGGCAATCTGTACTGCCTGATTCGTGGTAACACTACACCTGGTTTGAGTCACACGATAGGGTGTGATTTGCATGTAACCTACATCAGTTGGACCTTGCGCCCATAAATGCTGCGGAACATTAGACAATCTTGAATCAAAATCTCGTAATACATAGTGACCCTTAAAGTCACGTAGGAACAGACGTATTCCCTCTGGGGAACAGCAAATAACTGCACCTAATTCTTTCAGTGTCTTAATGCCTAATAGATTTTCTGGACATGACTTAGTAAGTAACAGATCAGTAGTACGGGACAATGGACCTACTTCTAGAGTAACTGGCTTTGATATCTCATTAACTATGGGTTTTCCTGAAAATCCAAGGGAAACATTTCTTGAGCCTGAGAGCGGAGCCCCTGGAACTTCGGCGTGACTAATTGTGGTCCTACTTGCCCCTGTATCGATCAAAAACTTTCTGTCTTTCCCTAATACTTGACTGTGAACATAGGGACCTTCTTGGTCTACAGGTATCTCGATGAGAGGCAAGGCTACCTCCCTCTCTAGGCTGTTTCATGAATATGACTGATACTCTGGATACTCGGACTGTGCATACTGGTACATCTGCGATGTAACGTGCTGTGTTGCAGCAATAGGCTGCGGTACTGTAACTGTCTGTTGTGCATTCTGTGACTGAGGAGTCTGTGAAACTTGTTCTTGTCTCGGCGGACGTGGTCTTTCTTTAGTCTTACCAGTAGCTATGTTGTGTTTCAGAACTGCACACTCGTTTATAAAATGACCTGGCTGTTTACAATAATTGCAGTTCCCTTTAACGGGAGCCGCAGGATGACTGGCTTGATTCGGACCCCTCTTCTGACTGTCTTGAGGAATAGATTGTGCAACTAGCACTTTCATTTTCGTGTCTTTCATACGTTTTCTTTCGTGTTCTTGCTCTTCTCTGATTCTATTCTGGTGATACTGGAGCATCTGGAGCATCTGGGACGGAGTATTTGCTTGCCAGGTGCTTTCGACTTTCAAAACTCGGTTTTTAATTTGTGGACTTGAATTCTCGACTAATTTGGTAACGAAAAGATGAGGGTATGACTCACTACTTGTCTTGAGACCACTGTTAATACTGAAACATTTCTCAAATCTAGAATAAAAATCACTAATATCCTCATCCTGTTTCTGTTTACAGGCTGAGATTGCATCCCAGTCTTCTTTCCTAGTTGTCAATAATCTGGGTAATACTTGAATCAATAATTCTGGTAATTCTTTACATTTATCTCCAAGACCGGTACCTGGTACTCGTGCCTTGTCTTCAGCTTCTAGAGCTGCCCAATCGATCTTTTTCTCTCCCACCTCCCATTCTTTTTCCTTTAACTTTTCATACACCCCTGCGGGTAGCAGGACCTTTAACATTTTAATGATATCTGGGTAGGTGTATTCTCCCATACGGAGCATGTCTTTTAATTCTCTATGGAACCCCGCTGGATCTTTGTCATGACAGGGAATTAATTTCTTCATTTCAAGGAGTTCCATCTTTGATATCGGAGTGTATACAAACACTCGTTGCATTACGCCACCCGCCCCTTGGACTGGGTGGACTTCTCGTAGCGGATTCTGTCTGTCTATGTAGAATGGTTTACTGTCTGGGGGTGAGACATGAACAAAATGCGGGTTCAGGAACGTTCTATACTTGTGACGCTGTTCTAGAATGACACTAATTAAATCGGTACCTAGACCTCTCCATCTGTACTGGAGTAACTCGTTCAGGATATCATGTAACGGGCCTGGATCAGAATGTTGACCCTCATACAGGGCAATGAGGTGCTGGATCATATACATACCCACCAGTCGTTGCTCGGCTGGGGGCAGTTTCAGAAACATTTGTGCCACTATTTCGTCTGGAAAAGTGGTAGAATCAGTAATCCATCGGACTGCTGATCGGGCTAGTTCTTGTTCGTGCATGGTACTTAATTCGCTATAACCGACTCGTGATTTCAGAATGTGATCGGTAGCTTGAAATACTTGTTCTAGAGAACCTAGTTCTGGTGCTGGATGATGGAAAACAGACTTGGGTTCGGGACGTAAATGGCGATCTGGAAATCTGGATTTTCCTACATACGCTATTCTGGCGGGATTCTCGTCTTCCTCTTCAGGATCAGAGATACTTTCTTTCTCGCTTACTTGTGCTGTTTTACGCTGTTCGTGTAACCTTATTATTTCTTTACGAATTTTCTTGTACATACTTTCCATGGCACTAATGGTCTTGTGCTTACCCTCGGCTATATTATCACTCCACCTTGTCAGGATTCTCATTTCGGCGGGATCTTTAGACGGGTAATCTTGTTCTCTTATTAGACAATTGATCAGGAACTTTAATATCATGAGCTGAATCTCGGCTTTCCTTTGAGACATAATCTCGCCAATACTTTCTGGATCATCCCCTGTACGGATGAAACGATATATTCTGTCTAGATCTTCTTTCATATTTGGTAAGGTGACTAGATACTCGGTCACCCGTCTTACGCGTACGGAATATAAAACCATATTATACTCGCCTGGGACTGCGTCATAGACACATTCGGCAAGGGCTTGTCTGATTTCTGTAACAGACTTATTACTTTTAGGAGTACGCTGTGATGCTTGAGCATGTAATTCGAGTGCTGATAAACGCTTGTGTGGCGGCGGGGTTTGAGGAGGACCTCCTCCTGCGGCCCCTAGACTAGAATCGTCGACTGACATTCTTCGTGCTTGCAGGGTCGGTAATTGTAACGTGGGCTGAACTTGTATGGCAGGCTGACCCGGGGGTACCGTAACAGGTACTCCGGTGCCTGGAGGAACGGGAAGTGCCTGATTTACAGGGACAGGTGGAGCGCGAACTGGATTTGCATATTCTGGAACTGTGTCGTCCAAATAGGACGAAATAAAAATATCAGCTGCGGTCGGTTTGTGACGTAGCTTGGTCGGAACTAATGGTGGCGGGAAATTACTGGGTGCCTCTGGGGTCGCTTTTGGCAAGCCTTCGGCAAGGAGAGGATACATACCCTTAATAAGGGCATGCCTCTGTCTGTCTGACTGTTCGGCTTTGACTTGTTCACCTATCTCGATTAATTCTCTTTCTTGGGCTCGTTCTTGGGATTCTCTACTTAACTCTGACTTTCTGACTTCCTTTTCCGTTCTTCTATGCGCTTCCTTACGCCATAACTCGATGGCATCTTTCTGTGACTGTCTGGCTTTCTTTCTCCATAATGCTTCTTCTACTCGCATGATACATTCGGCATCCCATGTACCCGATACGGGCCATCTATACTTTTCTTCTAACTGTTTGGTATACTCTACCCATAAATCTAGATACAATATGGCGCTTATGCCATGTTTCTGATACATAAAGTGACCTGGACTGTCCCTAGGCGGAACAGGAACTGCTGCTTCCAGCAGACCCTTTCTAGTTTTTAACTGACGTAACTTGGAAAAGAGCGGCATTCTAAACTTGAATCGGAACACAATACAATACACGAAAAACAATAACAATTTGGGAAAACAATTCAGGCATACCACGACATTGGAAATACATTAAACAACATTATAAATAACAGTTCGAACAGAATACTACCTGAAAATACTGAAAACAGAAACAGAACAGAATTCTCGAGAACGGAACAGACTAGAGTTACTGGATGCACTGCTGTAACAGTACGGAACATACCGGTCCCATAAAGGAACACATCAAGACCCGTATCCACCTAGGTGAACACTTCGTTTGTGGGCTTGGGTACCACCAACCCACGGACCAGGAGTCAATTTAGACTGACCCTGTCTAGATACTACCCCAGCAATGGTACTCACCGGGCAGCACGGAACGGAAAGCCTCGGACGGGACTGGACTACGACGGACTTCGGACTTCGGACTTCAGTTACGGGTGGACCTCCGGATACCTCGGACCTTGGACTCTCGGCTTGGGCTCTGGTCGGGACTCGCCGCGTTCCTCCACCGTCTCGTTCGGATGCTGGACCGCCTCCTCCGTCTCCTCCGTGGGCCTGAGGGATACTTGAGCAGAAATATCTGCCACTGCGCAGAAAGAGTTCCGTCACGACTGCAGAGGGTCAGGGGGTCGGCGTGGCTTCACCGACGCGTGGGGAAAGGGCAAGTCCCTATTCGGGCGCCATTATGTGGTAAATAAATAAATAATACCCTATTTTTGACTAGACTTATAGCATAACAGATAGCTCAATAAATAAGAGTCAAGATTCGAGGTAGTAGGAGTTTCTGCAGGTTTATTACAGCATAAGGACAGGATCAGGACAACCTGCATAGGAATAGGACAAATAGGCCCAGCAGGACAACTGGGGCCCAGCAGCTGCTGGGGCTGGGTCTGGGATGAGCGCGCTAACATTTAATAACATAACATTGACTTATATACATAGCGCAAACACATAGCAGGATGTATGACGTTACAACGCAGGCTATTACAACGCCTGCCTTTACAACGCGGTTTTTACATCGCATACCATTACAACGCATAGCGCTTTTGGGTGCTGGATAGTGAATAGTTTAATTTACTATTCCAACTCCAGTCCCCGTGGACACTAGGGAAGGTTATTGGATAGTAAATTAACCTATTCCCTATCCTAGAGCGCCCCCCAGTGCAATGCGTTGTAATAGTTTGCGTTGTAATGACCGCGTTGTAATGGTAGTGCGTTGTAAAAGTTTCGTTGTAAGTGCTGTTTACCACATAGCATTACATTGCAGTAGGCGTAGCAGTGGGTGGAGTAGAAGGCGTGACGTGTAGCAGTCGCGTGAGATAAGAGTAATAAGAGGTGTAACTGGGAGTTTACTTAGACATGTGATGCAAAACGTAACAGAATATGTCATGAATGGGCGGACACATAGGAGGGGGCTACCTAAGGAGCCGGGACCTCTAACCTAATGGTGCGCGAAAACTGGCAATGACGTGTTACTAGGAGAAGCTGGGGGCTACGAACTCTGTGCTAGGAGCAGAGACTAGAGTCTGGAGGGTCGGAGCGACATGTACCTAAACCCTATCTGGTATCTTAATGTTTAGGGAACATGTTGATATAAACTAGAAGTCATGAGGGGAGAGGCTAACTTGATTCTAAGACTGGACCATGCATTATTCTACATGTAGTGCGTGAAGAATATTAAATGACCATTAAATACAGTATTTCTCTAACGTGGAGACGAGAAGGCTAGACAATGACGGAAACTATTGATGCAGTTCAGTAGCTTAGGAATGCAGAGGAGGAGGACTGAACTGATAGCAGGAACTATAACATACTTTTGGCAGACTCAGAGGCAGAGCCGGGGTGCACCGGGCACTGCAAGGCAGGAAGTAAGTGAAGGGTCGAGGATACAGGTGGGGGCTGTATCGCTCCTTAGCGAGGCTTTCAGGAGACAGGAGCTGAATCTGTGGTCCGGGCCCTTTTGAGGCCTGGAAACGGGGACTTTATAATTGAATAACGTGCACACTGGGAAACGTGGCAACATTACTTACATAGGCCTGATATTCGTAGTATTCACGAGGACTGGAAACTAACATACTAGAGGTGGACACAACTGTAATTGCGTCTTTAATCAGAAATGGGGAATAACATATGCATATTGATCATGCACACATAACATATGATGGATGAGGCGTAGGGACACAGAACATGGCAAAATTTACTTTTCCACAAGACACTGGGTTGTGCCAACATGTGCTAACTCCACCCCTCAGGTGGAAGAGGCGAGGTGATGCACGACCCCGGGCTCCGGCCATCTTGGAGATGGGGAGCCCTGCCCAATCACAGATAGGTTCCAGCCCCCCTCCCACAGGAGAGGAGCAGGCTAGGGGGTGTACCTTGCCCTTGCCCTACCTGTAACGCCCCTAAATTTAGTATTATGGGGCATCCTGAACCGATTTCCACAGATCCAGATTCTGAAAAGGGAAAGAAGAACAAGGAAAAAGACCTGCCATGCAGCTGCTAAAAAGAGGAAGACACCAACTGATTTGGCCCCAGCCCTACCGGCCAGTCTACCCTCGAACCTGGTCCTGCTAAACCCCGGCGTCTCCAGTGGTCAGCAACCTCAAATACCCCGGAGGACCTGACTGCCTTGTGACTCTGACAACCTGGGTCTCCCATGAGCAGTGGTACTGCTCAAAGCAAGTAACAAGCCCTGGCATCAGCCCGGAACTGCGAACCCTGCACACTCTGCACCAGCCAAGTCTGGCCTGTGCTGGAGTGAATCAAGACCCTGAGGACGTCCCTCCGGCCATTCTGACCTGGAATCCAGTGGCCAAGGACCCTCCTTGACGACGCCTGCAGCCTCAGGACAAAGGACATCTCCGACCGCGACCAGCAGGGGGTAATATTTCCTGACCTCACAAGACACCCCTGCACCCGGCGTCCCACAGCCCCCTGTGCCCAACTCCTGGGTGCCTACCTATCCTCCAAGATCCCAAATTACCCCTCGAAGATCCTCCGTCCCCGAGCCTGCTTCCTTTTTCCCCTTTTCAGGATCTCCATTGAATAACATTGAGAGCCTGACTGCTCAAAAGCACCCTGCACCCAGCCGCCCTAGTGGCCCTGGCAGTGCAACCTGTACCCTATTCTACTTCCCCATTTGCCCTGAGCAAGTGACCAGGAGCCCAGCTCCCACAGCTGTGTGGCCTGCTAGCCAGCAGCCACCAACCAAAGCCCCCCTGCCTCTCATTGGATAACATTGGACCGAACTACCTCTGCACCCGGCTGCCCGTGTGCCACTGAGGGTGTACCAACTGTACCTACCTGGCCCTGGGGGACCCTTGAGTCTATGCCCAGAACCTTAACTTTACCAGTCGAGTACTCACCTGCAAACAGATGACTCACTTTCCTGCCATAGGATAACATTGACTGGTTTGACTCGAAAAATCTTCTGTGAAGTGAACGTTAAAACATTCATCTAAAATCAGCCGAATAACGAATTTTGAATTACTCACCTGTGATCAGGAGAGAAGCCAGTACTGTACCTTGTAGCCCAGTACTGAACCGCAAAAGTAATCACAACCGTGTTTGCTAGTAATCTAAATTTCTTTCATTGGAAACAATTGACTGTTTTTCTGTGAAATTTCTTCTGTCTATTTTTGAAAATTACAAATATTCCTTAAAAATCGTACCAACTACTAAAACGTAATTACTTACCTGTCTTAGATAGAGACCCCAGTGCTGAACCTAGGAGT